>NW_027361712.1:8862500-10085000 GCF_039654945.1 Dendrobates tinctorius | reverse complement strand
GTCTCACTTTATGCCATTGCTGCGTGGGAAATTCCCACACAGCAATGGCATAAAGTGAGACTAGGGACTTTTTTTTTTTTAAGTGGCGGAGGAATACAGTGCGGAAGGATACCTACCTTCCGTCATTGGATTCCTGCAGCCCGTAGAGAACGGCAGCAACAGCTGATGCTGCCGTTCTCTACCCAAGATCGTCGTGGGACACACTCGTGGACTGCTTCGGATCGTGGGTGAGTATTTTTGTGGTTTGTTATGTTAATATTTATTCCGGAAAAGACAATGGCTTCGGGGAACAATGTGACAAGTATTGGTAAGTATGTTACTCTATGTTATATGTACTGTATGTCTATGTATGTATTGTATGAATGTATTGTATGTATGTAGTATATATGTGGTATGTATGTAGCATGTAGTATGTATGTAGCATGCATGTAGCATGTAGTATGTATGTAGCATGTAGTATATATGTAGTATGTATGTAGTATATATGTAGTATGTATGTAGCATGCAGTATGTATGTAGCATGCATGTAGTATATATGTAGTATGTATGTGGTATGTATGTAGCATGCATGTAGTATGTATGTAGCATGCATGTAGTATATATGTAGTATGTATGTAGCATGTAGTATGTAGCATGCATGTAGTATATATGTAGTATGTATGTAGCATGTAGTATGTATGTAGCATGTAGTATGTATGTAGTATATATGTAGTATGTATGTAGCATGTAGTATGTAGCATGCATGTAGTATATATGTAGTATGTATGTAGCATGTAGTATGTATGTAGCATGCATGTAGTATATATGTGTTATGCATGTAGCATGCATGTAGTATGTATGTAGTATATATGTGGTATGTATGTAGCATGCAGTATGTATGTAGCATGCATGTAGTATATATGTAGTATGTATGTTGCATGTAGTATTTATGTAGTATGAATGTAGTATGTATGTAGTATGTAGTATGAATGTAGCATGTATGTAGTATGCATGTTGTATGTATGTAGCATGTAATTTTTTTTTTTTTTTTTTTTTTACATTTAACACATTAGCCGGATGATGGGACTACTACTGTCCCATCATTGGCTAATGTGTCAATCACTGTCATGGTAGCAGGCATCGCCCGATGGGACTTGTAGTCCCATCGGACGATGCCTGCACAGACCCCCGGAGCCTGCACAGCCCCCCGGCAGGCCGGCACAGCCCCCCGGCAGGCCGGCACAGCCCCCCGGAGCCTGCACAGCCCCCCGGCAGGCCGGCACAGCCCCCCGGCAGGCCGGCACAGCCCCCCGGAGCCTGCACAGACCACCGGCAGGCCGGCACAGACTACCGGAGCCTGCACAGACCCCCTGGCAGGCCGGCACAGCCCCCCGAAAGGCCCGTACAGACCCCAGAGAGGCTGTACAAGGGCAGGAAAGGGTTTTTCTTATTCCGATACCGGAAGTCCCATAGACTTGAATGGGACTTCCGGTATCGGAATCGGCGATACCGATACTTTTTTTAAAGATCGGCCGATACCATCCGATACGATACTTTGAAGTATCGGACGGTATCGCTCAACTCTAGTGCTGGTCTCTCCTCTATGTCCACAGGCTGGAATGACCTTGAGAGGGCATCAGCTTTTTCTTATATCCAGGTCGAAAGTGAAGTTCAAAGTTGAAACGTCCAAAGAACAAGGACCATCTAGCTTGGCGAGGATTGAGCCTTTGGGCTGACTGAACGTAGGCCAAATTCTTGTGGTCGGTAAATATGACAAAAGGATGGACAGCCCCTTCAAGGAGATACCACCTCTCCTCCAAAGCCAATTTTATGGCTAATAGTTCTTTATCCCCAATGGAGTAATTGCGTTTGGGGGAAGAGAAGGCTTAGGAGAAAAATCCGCAGGTGACCAACCGCCCGATGGCAGATCTCTGTTAAAGCACTGCTCCAGCCCGAACAGAAGAAGCGTTAACCTCAAGGATGAATGGCTTGCTGGCGTCCGGTCGGTGAAGCACAGAGGCCGTGGCAAATTCTTGTTTCAGGGTCTGTAAGGCGTTTTCAGCCTCAGAGAGCCAGAGGTTGGATTTGGCTCCCTTGCGACCGAGGGCTGAGATTGGCTTAGTCAAGGAGGAGAAATCGGGAGTAAATTGCCGATAATAGTTGGCAAAACCTAGAAAATGCTAGATTGCCTTTACTCCAAGAGGGCGTGGCCAGTTAAGGATGGCGGACACTTTCTCAGGATCCATCTTCAGGCCGGAATCAGAGACGATATAACCAAGAAAAGGCAACGAGGGCTGTTCGAAGATGCACTTTTCCAAATTGGTAAAAAGATGATTCTCTCTGAGATGCTGCAGAACTTGACGAACATCTCGTCTGTGGGCCGATAGATTTGGGGAAAAGATGAGGATGTCGTCCAAGTAACCACAACACGAGTAGAGAAGGTCTCGAAAAATATAATGTACGAATTCCTGAAAAACTGCAGGAGCGTTGCAAAGGCCGAACGGCATAACCAAATACTCATAGTGACCATCACGCGTGTTGAAGCAGGTTTTCCACTCATCCCCAGCGCGAATTCGGACCAGATCATAGGCCCCACGAAGGTCAAGTTTGGTAAACACACACGCTCCTCTCAGGCGGTCAAAGAGCTCTGGGATGAGTGGCAAGGGGTATTTGTTTTTTACCGTAATGTTGTTCAGGCCTCTATAGTCAATATAAGGACGAAGGGAGCCATCCTTCTTCTTTACAAAGAAGAATCCTTTCGAATGAAGCCTTTAGCTAAATTCTCTTGAACATACTCAGACATGGCTTGAGTCTCTGCAGGCGAAAGAGGATAGATTCTCCCTCTAGGAGGAACGGCACCAGGGACAAGGTCAATGGGGCAGTCGTAAGGCTGGTGCGGAGGAAGGTTTTCTGCCTCCCTCTTGTCAAAGACATCCACGAAGGAACCATAAACGGAGGGCAACCCGGAGGCGACGCAAAAGGAATGGGATCCACCTACTGGAAGCACCGGCAACAGACACCGCCCCTGGCAGGATTCCCCCCAGCGCAGAATATTACCATTATGTCAAACCAAGGTGGGCTCGTGAGTCGGCAACCAAGGAAAGCCAAGAAGGACTGGATGGGAGATGCCCGCTAAAACATAAAATTAAATTTTTTCCTTCTGTAAAGCCCCTACTTGAAACTCTACCTCCCGCGTAACCTGAATAATAGTCTCCTGAAAGGGTTTACCATCAACGGAAGCAAGGATCCGAGGATTTTCTAAAGTCCTCACAAGGACTGAAAATTTAATAAGCTCCTCGAGCATAGAGCTGACAGGCAAGGCTGAGACACAGAACTGACAGGCACGGCTGAGACACAAAGCTAACAGGCAAGGCAAACAGTTAGAGGCCTGAGTAGTGGGTAGACGCCAGTCAGTAAGATGCTACTGCTAATCAGCTAAGATAAACAGGCATCTTACCTTAGCAGGCGCTGTGCTGAAATACCCGGTGGGTGCCACCATGTTGGGGGTGGAGCCACCGGGTCAGAGCTCCCAGGGACCCTTGCGGCAGAGAGAGTGCGAGCGCGCATGCGCCAAGCACTGATGCGCCGAGACCCTAAGTGAGCAGCTGCCGCAGGGACACGCCGAGGAGCGGGGACGCACCGGTGAGTACCGGCGGTGTCCGTAACACCTATACACAATATAATGTCCTGACAGCTCCTCTATAAACAGTTTGATGGGCTTACAACTTCGCCATAAACAGTATGATGAACCCTCAGCTACCTTATATACAGTATAATTGACCAACTGCTCCCCTATGCACAGTATTATGGGCCCACAGCTCCCCTATACACCATATGATGGGCTCACAGCTCTCCTATACACAGTATGATGGGCCTACCTGTTGTGAATTCACTTTCGGGTCTGCCTCTGGTTGCTGGTGAGGGTGGTGGAGCTGGTTGTACAGAGGAGTCGTGAGCTCTCTTTCCGGGCTCCCTCTGGTAATGAGGACGACGATTAGACATCTGGAGTCTCTGACTGGATTTAAGACAGCCGACTCCCTCTACCCCTGCTGGTGATTTTTTCTGCCTCCTGAGGTTTTAGTTTCCAGTTCAGTCCCTGCATTCTCAAGCTAAGTGTTCTTTGCTATTGTTCACATTTGATTTGGTTTTGTCTATTCAGTTTTGTGTGGTCAGCCAGCCCCTGCTGCGGCTCTGCTGAATTTCCATTCTTATGTTACTGTTTGTGCCAGTTTGCTTTTTGTCTCTTATTAGATTGGCCTCTCTTTGCTCTGTTTTCAGAATATGCCAGAGTGCTGATATAGTGGGTGAAGTCTAGTGACTTCAGGGTATTTTTTGCTATCAGTAGTGTTGAACATTTTTGCAGGGTTTTTTGACGTGATTGCAGACAGTATCTTTCCTTTCCTGTCCTTTCTAGTTAGTGTGGGCCCCATCATTTGCTCAGCCTATTTTCCTACCTGTGTTTGTGTTTTCATCTTGTCTCACCGACAATATATGTTTGGGGGCTATCTATTCCTTTGGGGTCTGTTCTGGGGCAGTTTAGATTTCCCCTTTTCTTGCTTTAGGCTTATTTAGTCCTCCGGTTGTGTCGAGGTGTCTAGAATCATCGTAGGTACGCTCCATGGCTACTGCTAGCTGTGTGGATAGGATCAGGAGTCTGCAATCCGCTTAGTTACCATCCTCTCTGGTTTTCTGTGGCTTAGCTTGGTCTTGTTTTCCTCCTCGGTGACCCAATCACAACACCTACCACTCTCCAATACATCATATAATGTCCCCATAGTTCCTCTATAAACAGTATGATGGGCCCACAGCTCCCCCATACACAGTATGATGGGTGATGGGCCCACAACTGTAGTATACACAGTATGATGTCACAACTCCCCTATACATTGTATAATGGGCCTACAGTTCCCCTATAAACAGTCTGATGAGCCAACAGCTCCCCTATACCAAGTATGATATCCCCAGAGCCCCTATATACAGTATGATGATCCCACAGCTTCCCTATATACAAAATGATGGGTCCACAGCTCCTCTATATACAATATAATGCTCTCACAGCTTCCCTGTGCAGAGTAGGATGGGCCCAGAGCTCCTCTATTCACAGTATGATGAACCCACAGCTCTCGTATACACAGAATAATGGAAAAGCAGGTCCCCCATACATATTATATCCCTACAGCCCCCCTTTATGCAGTATAATGGACTCACAGCTCCTTTACATACAATATTATAGGCTCCCTCAAAACACAGCATAATGACCCCAACAGTAGCCCTCACACTGCATAATGGCCCCCACCGCAGTCTCCATACTTTATGATGGTCCCCACAGAAGCCCTCAAATTGTATAATGGTCCCCGCATTAGCTGCCACACCATAGAATAACCCTCACAGTAGTCCAACCACTGTATAATTTCCCACAGCAGGCCTCAAGCTGTATAATGGCACTCAAATTGGCTCCCAAGCTGTATAATGGCCCCCCACACTTTATGAGAACCCACCACAGATGTTCCTACAATGTATTGTACAGTGGCCCCCTCAATATTCCTCACCCTGTATAATTGCCCCTATGGTAGGCTCCAAACTTTATAATTGCCTCCACATTAGCTCTCAAACTGTATAATGAACCTGGCATTAGCCCCCAAACTGTATAATGGCCCACCGCATTAGCCCACAAACTATATAATGCCCCTTGCTTTAGTTTGCAAACTATATAATCACCCCCACATTGACTCTCACACTATATAATAAGAGATGTCACAATGAGGAGGACTATCTAGATGTTAATAGGTATGTTGATGCAACAGCGCAAACAATGAGCGGAGGAATAACGGAGGAACTACGCAGCCCTCCGCAGCTCTGCCAAATGCTAGTGCTAACATAATCAAAGGCTTGCCTTCGGCACAATATGTTATGTTTCAAGAAGAATACGGTAACTCAAATGAATAGGGTGTTGAGTGTTGACACAATGCTATTCTCTAGGTAACACAAAACGTCACACAGGTCCTTACGAGCGATGACAACATTACCCACTAGGGCGCAAGTCCCATACCTCTGAACTTTTGAAGAAGGGAAAGAGGTAGAAAGGTTGCGGTGCGCTCAGCATGCCGCTGCACTTTTAGGCCACACCCTGACCACACCCATTTCACAACTAGTCACACCCATGTCTACGCCCCAACCACACCCATTTAGCAATTCTGATCACTCTGACTGGTACTGAGGGCACAGTGCCTGGCATTATGGGCACAGTGGCTGGTACTGTTAACTGGCACTGAGGAAAAGAAAGAACAGAGAGAGAAAAAAGAAAACAGAAAGAAAGAACAGAGAGGGAAAGAAAGAGGGGAAAGAAAGAACAGAGATAAAGAAAGATGGGAAAGAAAGAGAGAACAAAGAAAGAGAAAGAAAGAGGGGAAAGAGAGAAAGAAAGGAAAAACAGAGAGAGAAAGAAAAAACAGAGAGAGAAAGAAAAAACAGAGAGAGAAAGAAAAAGATTAGAGAAAGAAAGAGGGGACAGAAAAAAGAACAGAGAGTGAGAAAAAAGAAAGAGGGGAAAGAAAGAAGGAACAGAGAGGGAGAGAGAAAGAGAAAGAAAGAAAGAAAGAAAGAGGGGAAAGAAAGAACAGAGAAATAAAGAGAAAGATGGGAAAGAAAGAACAGACAGAGAGAGAAAGAACAGAAAGAGAGAAAGAAAACAAAAAGAAAGAGAAAGAAAGAGGGGAAAGAAAGAACAGAGAGAGAAAGAAAGAGAAAGAAAGAAAGAAAGAGGGGAAAGAAAGAAACAGAGAGAGAAAGAAAGAAAGAAAGAAAGAACAGAGAGAAAGAAAGGAAGAACACAGAGAAAGAAAGGAAAAACAGAGAGAGAAAGAAAAAACAGAGAGAGAAAGAAAAAGATTAGAGAAAGAAAGAGGGGAAAGAAAGAAAGAGGGGACAGAAAAAAGAACAGAGAGTGAGAAAAAAGAAAGAGGGGAAAGAAAGAAAGAAGGAACAGAGAGGGAGAGAGAAAGAAAGAAAGAAAGAGAAAGAAAGAGGGGAAAGAAAGAGGGGAAAGAAAGAACTGAGAAATAAAGAGAAAGATGGGAAAGAAAGAACAGACAGAGAGAGAAAGAACAGAAAGAGAGAAAGAAAACAAAAAGAAAGAGAAAGAAAGAGGGGAAAGAAAGAACAGAGAGAGAAAGAAAGAAAGAAAGAGGGGAAAGAAAAAAACAGAGAGAGAAAGAAAGAAAGAACAGATAGAAAGAGGGGACAGAAAAAAAGAGAGAAAAAAGAAAGAAGGGAAAGAAAGAACAGAGAGGGAGAGAGAGAGAAAGAAAGAACAGAGAGAAAGAAAGAAGACAGAAAGAAAAAGAACAGGAAGAGAAAGAAAGAGTGTACAGAAAAAAGAACAGAGAGAGAAAAAAAGAAAGGGGAAAGAAAGAACAGAGAGGGAGAGAGAAAGAAAGAGGGGAAAGAAATATAGAACAGAGAGAGAAAAAAAGAAAGAATAAATCAATCAATCAATCAAATTTATTATCGCCAAGTACATATTACATATATACAAGGAATTCTTTGTGGCAAAGAGGCAACATAATATATAACAACAGATACAACAAGTAACATCTAACAAGACAGATACAGTATATAGTCTACACATGACGATTTAATTGTTGAACAGAGAGTGGATAGAAGCTGTTCATATGGCGGTTGGTACTGCATTTGGGGACTCTGAAGCGACGTCCTGAAGGGAGTAGTTGGAATGAGGAGTGTCCCGGGTGAGAGGGATCGGATGAAATTTTCAATGCGTGGGATCGAATACTCTTATCATAAAGATCCTGGATTTTAGGCAGGGGGGAGCCTATAATTCTCTCTGCTGTTCTGAAAGTCCTTTGTAAGCGGAGTTTGTCATGCGCAGTGGCTCCCCCATACCAGACTATCAGAGAGGAACAAATCACAGATCTGATGACAGCATTAAAGAATAAGATCAGCAGATTCTTAGACAAACCATATCTTTTCAGCTGACGCAGGAAGAACATCCTCTGTTGTGCTTTTCTTATAACAGCATCCACGTTTTTCCCCCATTTAAGATCATGAGAGATGATAACACCAAGGAATTTGGTCTCTGTGACCCTAAGAACCACTTCGTCATGGATGTAGATTGGAAGTATCTCATGTTGATCTTTCCTAAAATCCACAACCATCTCAGCAGTTTTTTTAGTGTTGAGTACAAGATTATTGGCTTTACACCAGTCACATATTCTTTCCACCTCACTCCGATACAAGTCTTCAGCATTTCCCCTGATGAGACCAATCAGTGTCATATCATCGGCAAATTTCAAGATTTTTACTGAGTCTGCTGAAGAGATGCAATCATTCGTATAGAGAGAAAACAGTAACGGGGACAAAACACACCCCTGAGGTGCCCCGATGTTTGTGACCAAGGTGTCCGAAGTGAATGGTCCAACTTTTACACTCTGTATCCTGGCTGTCAGGAAGTTATAAATCCACAAGCATAAGTTGAGAGGGACTCCAAGAGCTACCATTTTCTTATGAAGTAAATTCGGATCAATGGTATTGAACGCTGAGCTAAAGTCCATGAAAAGAATCCGGACATATGAGTGCCGTTCATCTGTATGATCCAAAATGTACTTCAGTGCCAGATTGACAGTGTCATTTGCCGAACGATTCTCCTTATAGGCAAACTGAAGCGGGTCCCATAGCTTCTGCGTGAATTTTATCAGGTGGGACATCATAATTCTTTCGAAGACTTTCATAGCTACAGATGTGAGTGCTACTGGTCTATAGTCGTTCAACTCAGAGGATCCCACTTTCTTGGGGACAGGGATAATTGTGGAATTTTTCCAACACTGAGGTACAACGCACTCTTTCAGTGACACATTGTATATATTTGTCAGTATAGGGGCAAGCTGGGTAGCACATACTTTCAGACACATTGGAGATACACCATCAGGGCCAGGTGCCTTTTTGACCTTAAGTCCCTTCAGGATGCGCATCACCTCTGCCTCGGAGATCACTACTTGGGTGTTGCACAATGAATGATCTTTATATGAACAGACTGAGGAGCTTAGAGATGAATAGCCACTGTGTGTAGAGCTTGCCTCAAATCTGCAGTAGAATTCATTTAACTCTGCTGCCAGACTTCTGCTGGGGTTCACTATAGTGGGGTGGCTTTTATAATTGGTGACCTCTCTTAATCCTCTCCATGCAGATCTAGTATCTTTTGATGAGAACCTTTCCTCCAGAATCTTTGCATACTCGTGTTTGGCTAACTTGATCTCTTTAGATAGCGATTTCCTAAGTTTCTTGAATTCAGTAATATCGCCTGCTTTATAAGCCTCCTCTTTTCTCTTACGGATCAACCTGACTTTATTTGTAAACCGCGGCTTGTTGTTTCCCCGAAAGTGGACAGATTTGGATGGAATAAACGTGTCTTCACAAAAACGGATATATGAGGACACTGCATCAACCCATTCATCCAGACCCGAGCATGTTTCCTGGAATACCTCCCAGTCCGTGCATTCAAAGCATGCTTGCAGTTGCAATTTTGCCTCCTCAGACCATGTCTTCTTTGTATAAACTGTAGGTTTGGATGTTTTCAACCTTTGCCTGTAGGCTGGAATTAAATGAATTAGACAATGATCTGAAAAGCCCACTGCTGCTCTCCTCACTGCCCTGTAGGCCCCTTTTAAGACAGTATAGCAGTGATCAAGCGTATTGTTCTCTCTCGTGAAGCAGTTTATATGTTGAGTAAATTTGGGGAGATCCAGGTTGAGTTTTCCTTTGTTAAAGTCCCCCATTACGATCACAAATGCTTCAGGAGATCCTTTCTCCCATTCTGATATTTTGCAAGCTAATTCACCAATAGCAGCTTTAACAGATGCTTGAGGGGGAATATATACTGCAACCAGAACCATAGATGAAAACTCTCTTGGAGCGTAAAATGGTCTACAATTGAGTGCAAGGTACTCTAGATCTGGAGAGCAACCTTTTCCCAGTATGTTAACATCACAGCACCAGCTAGTGTTGATGTAGAGACATACCCCACCCCCCCTTTGTTTACCTGAAGCTACACAATCACGGTCAGCTCTGTAGATAACAAAACCAGGTAGATCCAGACTACAATCAGGGATGGTGTCATTCAACCAGGTCTCAGTAAAACAAAGAGCAGCTGAATTGGCCATATCAGATCTCATGTTACAAAGTAAGTTCAGTTCCTCCATTTTGTTAGATAAGGAACGGACATTAGCCAAGTGGAGTGAAGGAAGAGCTGTTCTGAACCCTCTCCTCCGAAGGCGTGCCAGGACTCCTCCTCTCCTACCTCTCTTGCAGTACACCTCCACAGGTTTCACAGAAGTAATGGATTTTATGTACTCAATTGTTGAATTAGCAATCATGCTCCAAGAAGGGGAGTCCATGAGAAATTGCGGATGATTCCAGAATAATAAATCGTCCCTTGAAATCATAAGAGTAGGTTTACAGCGTGCAGTGGCCATGACTACACTCAGCTTGTAGCTATAAAGACTGAACAGTCACAGCTTAGCAGAGTTAAATGTACAACTTTCCATAAAGGGTGCTCCCAGCACTGCTGGGGGGGAGGGCATGGGTGCAACAAGACAGGGACATCAGGGGACACGCCAACAGTCAGTCCAAACCTGCCCAGCTCACCCTTTCAGCTCCACCTGGATCACAAGATCTCCAGAACATCTCCAGCACCGCACACTCCACCAGCTTTCCTATTCCGGGATCATCTGCATGCTGGAAATGGGTACAAGGCAGGTAGCCAGCAGCTTCACTCTCTCCCAGCTGAAACCAGGCACGGAGCTCCACGGGGACAGAAAGACACCGGTCCCAGCTGGTCGCAGTCTCCACACTACTCCCAGCTCTGCCGAATCCTGTAGCCCTACAGCTCCATGTGGACCACAAGATCTCCAGAACAACTCCAGCACCGCACACTCCACCAGGTTTCCTATCATGGGATCATCTGCATGCTGGAAATGGGTACAAGGCAGGCAGCCAGCACCTTCACTCTCTCCCAGCTGAATCCAGGCACGGAGCTCCACGAGGACAGAAAGACACCGGTCCCAGCTGATCGCAGTCTCCACACTACTCCCAGCTCTGCCGAATCCTGTAGCTACACAATGGTGAGTGAACCAAAGGGAGAATTAACAATTAAACGGGGTAAAAAACGAAAAAACTCAGGAGCCTCATGCCAGAGCAGCCATCTCTCGGCGCTCCTCCTCCTGAAAGAGGGGAAAGAAAGAACAGAGAGAGAAAGGAAGAACAAAGAGAAAGAGGGGAAGAAAGAGAACAGAGAGAAAGAAAGAAAAGAGAGAGAGAGAAACGAAGAACAGAGAGAGAGAAAGAAAGAAAGATTAGAGGGAAAGAGGGGAAAGAGAGAAAGAAAGAACAGAGAGAGAAAGAACAGAGAGAGAAAGAACAGAGAGAGAGAGAAAGAACAGAGAGAGAGAGAAAGAACAGAGAAAGAAAGAACAGAGAGAGAGAAAGGAAGAAATATCAGAGACAGAAAGAAAGAGGGGAAAGAAAGAACAGAGTGAAAGAAAGAACAGAGAGAGAGAAAGGAAGAAGGGAAAGAAAGAAGAGGGTGAGAAAGAAACAGAGAAACAAAGAAATAAAGATTCTATAAAGATACTATATCAGCCCAGCTCCCATTGTAGTGCTGCAACCTCCTACTCTCTGACCTCCCCTCTAGCACTCTGGCTCCGCTCCAGTCCATCCTACACTCTGCTGCCCGACTAATCCACCTGTCTCCATGCTAGTCCCCAGCCTCCCCCTAACCATGACATACAAAGCCATCCACAACCTGTCTCTTCCATACATCTGTGACATGGTCTCTAGGTACCTACCCGCATGCAACCTTTGATCATCTCAAGATCTCCTTCTCTACTCCCCCCTTATCTCTTCTTCCCACAACCGCATACAAGACTTCTCCCGTGCTTCCCCCATACTCTGGAAATCTATGCCGCAACACATCAGACTCCCACCATCAATGGAAACCTTCAAGAAGAACCTGAAGACCCACCTGTTCTGACAAGCCTACAACCTGCAATGATCCTCGGTCTACTGAACCACCGCACGACCTGCTCTACCCTCTCCTACTGTATCCTCACCCATCCCTGTAGACTGTGAGCCCTCGCGGGCAGGGTCCTCTCTCCTTATGTACTTGTGCGTCCCTTGTCTTACACATGTTTATTATACTTGTCTATATTTCCCCTTTTCACATGTAAAGCGCCATGGAATAAATGGCGCTATATAAATGCATAATAATAATAATAATAATTGTAGTGCCTACCTGAGCCTCCCGATTCAGGACATATCATGATCCGCTCAAATGGCCAACATCCCCGAGTCCAAGGCGATCCCGCTGTCTGCGCTGTTGTAGGACACGGTGATGGATCTGAAGCATTCCTTGAAGTGCCTCCATGGTTCCATCACAATCTCCTCCCAAAATTACATCATTTCCGGTCAGCTTCCAGCACGTCACTTCTGGTGGAACGTCACGTGCGAATTTTAAAGTGCTCATCGGGGTTCCGCCGTGCACTCCTGTGTCCGTGGGAAAAGTAACCTCCCGGACGGGGGCAGTCTCAAAATCTGGACTGTCTTGCTGGATCCGGGACAGTTGGGAGGTATGAATCCTCCCCACCATGGTTTCACACACCTCATACACACTCAGTTCGGCTTTGTATACCTCGTACACACACGGCTTCGCTCCGTACACCTCGCGCACACACATGGCTGCACTCTGTAAGCCTCATATACATGTGGCTCTGCTCCGTACACCTTGTACACACGTGGCCATGCTCTGTACACGTAAACACATGGCTCCACTCTGTAAACCTTGTACACATGTGGTTTTGCTCCATACACCTCGTACACACGCGGTTCTGCTCCGTACACCTCGCACACACGCGGCTCTGCTCTATACACACGCAGCTCCACTCCATACACACACGGCTCTGATTCATACACACACGGCTCTGCTTCGTACACACACGGCTCCGCTCCATACACACACGGCTCCACTCTGTACACATATGGCTCAGCTCAGCTCCGTAAACACACGGCTCAGCTCCATACACTTTGTACACACAGGGCTCCGTTCCGTACACCTCGTACACACAGGGCTCCGTTCCGTACACCCCGTACACACATGGCTCTGCCCCATACACATGTGGCTCCACTCCGTACACCCCATACACACCCGGCTCTGCTCAGCTCCGTAAACACATGACTCAGCTCCATACACTTTGTGCACACAGAGCTCCATTCCGTACACCTCGTACACACGCGTCTCCGTACACCTCGTACACACATTGCTCCGTACACCTCATACACACGCGGCTCCGCTCCGTACACCTCGTACACATGCGGCTCCACTCCATGCACCTCATACACACGCTGCTCTGCTCACCTCATACACACACGGCTCCGCTCTGTACACCTCGTACACACACGGCTCCGCTCCGTACACCTTGTACACACACGGCTCCACTCCGTACACCTCGCACACACGTGGCTCCGCCCTGTACACCTCGCACACACTCGGCTCTTCTTCGTACACACATGGCTTCACTCCGTACACCTCGCACACACACGGCTCCAATCCGTACACCTCGCACACACTCGGCTCCGCTCCATACACACACGGCTCCACTCCATACGCCTCGTACACATGTGGCTCCGCTCCGTACACCTCGCACACACACGGCTCCGCTCCATACACCTCGCACACAGATGGCTCCGCTCCGTACATCTCACAGACAAGACGGCTCCGCTCCATACACCACGCACACATGTGGCTCCGCTCCGTACACCTCGTACACACATGGCTCCGCTCCGCACACCTCGTACACGCGCGGCTCTGCTCCGTACACCTCGTACACATGCAGCTCCGCTCACCTCGTACACACATGGCTCCACTCCATACACCTCATACACACACGGCTCCGCTCCGTACACCTCGTACACACGGCTCCACTCCATAGTTAGACTTCACACACACTGGGCTCAGCCCTGTACACCTCGCACAAACTCAGCTCCGCTCCGTGCACACACGGCTCCGCTCCGTACACCTTGCACACACTTGGATCCGCTCCATACACCTCGTACACACACGGCTCTGCTCCATACACCTCGCACACACGGGGCTCAGCCCCGTACACCTCGCACACACTCGGCTCCACTCCGTGCACACACGGCTCCGCTCCGTACATCTCGCACACACTCGGCTCCGCTCCGTACACCTCGTACACACATGGCTCTGCTCCGTACACCTCGTACACACATGGTAATCCGTACACCTCGTACACACACGGCTCCGCTCCACACACCTCACACACACGGCTCCGCTCTGTACACCTTGCACACACTCTGCTCTGCTCCGCACACACACAGCTCCGCTCTGTACACCTCGCACACACTCGGCTCCACTCCATACACACACGGCTCCACTCCATACACCTCGTACACCACGGCTTCGCTCCGTACACCTCGCATACACACGGCTCCACTCCGTACACCTCGCACACACTTGGCTCCACTCCGTACACACATAGCTCCGCTTTGTACACCTCGCACACACGTGGATCCGCTCCATACACTTCGCACACACATGGCTCCGCTCCGTACACCTTGTACACACACGGCTCTGCTCCGTACACCTTGTACACACAGATTTGCTACATCCACCCTGTAAACCCCTCCTGACCCCACACATAAACTTTACCTCAACCAGCACCATGACAACCAGCACAGCAGAGTCCTGCAGACATTGAGGCTCCTGATCATGTGACCCCTGACTCCTCCCCTCCCGTGACCTCATCACAGGTCCTGTGCACATAGAAGAGAACACAGCATAGCGACATTGTTGCAGGCTGTGAGCGGCTGCGGGGGGTCTCTGGGAGGGCGAGGATGGGGTCGGTGCATGGGGGGTGGAGGCTTATTTCCTGCAGTGCGGGACAAAGAGTCCCGGGTGGGACAGTGGGTGGGTGGGGCAAAAAAGGGACAGTCCCGCGGAAAACGGGATGGTTGGGAGCTATGTAAGTCCCAGTTTGGTGAGTTAACTCAGCCTTCTCATCACACTGGCCGCCTTCGTTCCCTGAAGCATGGCCCCAGCCTCCAATTTGTACCATATGTCTACACTGGAAACAACAGCTCACACGAACATTCCTCTGCTGCGGCCTAGTTGTCTCTCTTTTGGCTTTAATTCTGCTCACTTGACTCAGTTCTCCCAGCTCTGGTCTCTCTCTGGTCTTCACTCAGGTGTGGTGTCTTTTCGGTTTTCATTCAGGTCAGGTCTCTTGATTTCTTTACTCAGGTCAGGTCTCTAATAATGGCGGCTGTAAGCCATCTCGGTTTACCCTACGTCCGTCCTGCAACAGGATCAGGTGCCAACTCTTGGAGTCTCATCTAATCTCTTCCCCAAGGGAACATGACCTTCACCATTAAGTTCCTGTTAATGCAAATCTTTCTGCTTTCACTTTCTGTATCATCTTTGACCAGCAGATGGTGGTGTAGGCTTTAACTGTGTTCATCTTCTCTGTTGTCTACCTCCTTACATAGACATTGTGATAGGCTTCATTTTGGTAAACCTGCCATGTCGGTGGTTGATATTATTCATATTTGTGAAGTTACCCGTGCTATTGAATTGCTTCTTTCCATGCTATTCTTCATTTTTGTATTGTATTACAGGTGTGGCAATTAATGTGAAAGCTGTATAGGGAAAATAGAATTGCATAGCTAAATGTCCATCAATCAATTCATCATTAGGGGACCAGAAAACAGCAGTTAAAGACTAATCTTTTAAAGTAAGTAGCCTTATATTTGCTGCTTTAAAATCATATGAAGCTTAGTAAAAACTATTTTCTATGAGCAAATATAGACATATTTAGCTTTATGATATCTAAAGAGATGCAGTTTTATTCTCTTGGGAATGCTCACAGGTTGGACTTGGGATTTTTTGTTGGCCAAAACATCTCTTTATGGTCATGAGATTCCTTACTTTAATAGAAACTTATACAGAGGAACCACCAGGGCATATAGCTGGCTATCAATGGATTACTTAAATTCAGGGCTCGAGATGAGCAAACCTTTCAAGGTTTAGTTCGGTTCAATACGCCAAACAGGTCAACAAACACACCAGGACAAAAAGACTGACTGGCACTTCCAAGCTAATGTGAACAGGTGTCAACTAGGAGCAGCTACCTCCACATACAATAAACAAAAAAGGTGCACTCTGTAGTGCTAAAGCATGTCAATGTGAAATATGAATAGCAATACTGCTTCTGGATAATAGGAAATAATGGGCATGTGGTAGATTTTAATTGCAGCAGGTTCCTACCTACCCATAAAATCAGATGGGAGGCCAAACCAAATGTATACACAATACCTTAAGGGGTGACAAAAAAGCTTCCCAAACAGCTAAAATTACGGCAGACACAATGAAAAGTGGAATTAAGTGACCCACAGTAGAAATTTGCTAATGGCTCAGCAGCAGTCAGCCATGGGCCCTGCATGAGGTATCAGGGTCTGGGCCAGCATTTACAGCTATAAATTGAAGTGTCCATGAAGACCTGGTGGTTAAGGGAGCAATATAAGTCTTCATAGCGGGGAACCCTGATATCTCATGTAACACATCCAAATTTTTTTTTTCAGTCACACTCAGATGGCACAAACATCAATGTCATATAGTACTATTGGTAGAAAAATGTAAAGAAAGTAACACAGGTGCTTGACTGATCAATTGACCCACAGTAAAATCTTTCCTAATGGCACAGAGGCAGTCAGCCATGGGCCATGCATGAGGTATTAGGGTCTGTGCCAGCATTTACATCTATGAATTGAAGTTTCAATGAGGACTAGAGTTGAGCGAAACGGGTCGAAAAAATTCAAAAGTCGCCGACTTTTGGCAAAGTCGGGTTTCATGAAACGAAACCCGACGCTAGGATGAGGTCGGCCACGAGGTCGGCGACTTACGCGCCAAAGTCGCGTTTCAAAAGTTTGTTTTGCGCTCTTTTTCAGCCAATCAGGATCCACGGACACTGTGGGCAACGTGATGACATAGGCAGGGGTCACCACCATCTTTCAGAAGGGCATGCAAGTGATTGGCTTGCTTTGGTGGGCGTCACAGGGGGTATAAAAGGGCGTGCACGCCGACCGCCATCTTACTTCTGCCGATCTCAGTATAGGGAGAGGTTGCTGATTCTGTAGGGAGAGCGTTAGGCAGGGAAGAAGACAAAAAAACTGCTTCTGCTGATAGCGATTTGGCCTGCACAACACACCAGTCACTGTGTGTGCAGTGCAAGGGGAGGCTATATAGTGGTGTATCAGTGGTGTTGGTTGTTGGGCTGCCTTCTAAGGCTTCAAGAAATTCCTGCATTGCTGTTTACCCACTGCTCCGCAAACTGCTTTTTTAAAAGCAATCCAATCTCCCTTATCCTCTAGTCACTTTTGTCACAGATGTGCCATCGAGCCTGTGACATAGCGCTCAGATATCAGTGGGCCTCACACAATCCAAAAGTGTCCAGTGTCCAAAAGTGTGTGCAGAGATTCAAAATCTCCCTTATCCTCTAGTCACTTTGGTCACAGCTGTGCCATCGAGCCTGTCACATAACGCTCAGATATTCATTGGGCCTCACACAATCCAAAAGTGTCCAGTGTCCAAAAGTGTGTGCAGAGATTCAAAATCTCCCTTATCCTCTAGTCACTTTGGTCACAGCTGTGCCATCGAGCCTGTCACATAGCGCTCAGATATTCATTGGGCCTCACACAATCCAAAAGTGTCCAGTGTCCAAAAGTGTGTGCAGAGATTCAAAATCTCCCTTATCCTCTAGTCACTTTGGTCACAGCTGTGCCATCGAGCCTGTCACATAGCGCTCAGATATTCATTGGGCCTCACACAATCCAAAAGTGTCCAGTGTCCAAAAGTGTGTGCAGAGATTCAAAATCTCCCTTATCCTCTAGTCACTTTGGTCACAGCTGTGCCATCGAGCCTGTGACATAGCGCTCAGATATCAGTGGGCCTCACACAATCCAAAAGTGTCCAGTGTCCAAAAGTGTGTGCAGAGATTCAAAATCTCCCTTATCCTCTAGTCACTTTGGTCACAGCTGTGCCATCGAGCCTGTCACATAGCGCTCAGATATCAGTGGGCCTCACACAATCCAAAAGTGTCCAGTGTCCAAAAGTGTGTGCAGAGATTCAAAATCTCCCTTTTCCTCTAGTCACTTTGGTCACAGCTGTGCCATCGAGCCTGTCACATAGCGCTCAGATATTCATTGGGCCTCACACAATCCAAAAGTGTCCAGTGTCCAAAAGTGTGTGCAGAGATTCAAAATCTCCCTTATCCTCTAGTCACTTTGGTCACAGCTGTGCCATCGAGCCTGTCACATAGCGCTCAGATATTCATTGGGCCTCACACAATCCAAAAGTGTCCAGTGTCCAAAAGTGTGTGCAGAGATTCAAAATCTCCCTTATCCTCTAGTCACTTTGGTCACAGCTGTGCCATCGAGCCTGTCACATAGCGCTCAGATATTCATTGCGCCTCACACAATCCAAAAGTGTCCAGTGTCCAAAAGTGTGTGCAGAGATTCAAAATCTCCCTTATCCTCTAGTCACTTTGGTCACAGCTGTGCCATCGAGCCTGTCACATAGCGCTCAGATATTCATTGGGCCTCACACAATCCAAAAGTGTCCAGTGTCCAAAAGTGTGTGCAGAGATTCAAAATCTCCCTTATCCTCTAGTCACTTTGGTCACAGCTGTGCCATCGAGCCTGTGACATAGCGCTCAGATATCAGTGGGCCTCACACAATCCAAAAGTGTCCAGTGTCCAAAAGTGTGTGCAGAGATTCAAAATCTCCCTTTTCCTCTAGTCACTTTGGTCACAGCTGTGCCATCGAGCCTGTCACATAGCGTTCAGATATCAGTGGGCCTCACACAATCCAAAAGTGTCCAGTGTCCAAAAGTGTGTGCAGAGATTCAAAATCTCCCTTATCCTCTAGTCACTTTGGTCACAGCTGTGCCATCGAGCCTGTCACATAGCGCTCAGATATTCATTGGGCCTCACACAATCCAAAAGTGTCCAGTGTCCAAAAGTGTGTGCAGAGATTCAAAATCTCCCTTATCCTCTAGTCACTTTGGTCACAGCTGTGCCATCGAGCCTGTCACATAGCGCTCAGATATTCATTGGGCCTCACACAATCCAAAAGTGTCCAGTGTCCAAAAGTGTGTGCAGAGATTCAAAATCTCCCTTATCCTCTAGTCACTTTGGTCACAGCTGTGCCATCGAGCCTGTCACATAGCGCTCAGATATTCATTGGGCCTCACACAATCCAAAAGTGTCCAGTGTCCAAAAGTGTGTGCAGAGATTCAAAATCTCCCTTATCCTCTAGTCACTTTGGTCACAGCTGTGCCATCGAGCCTGTGACATAGCGCTCAGATATCAGTGGGCCTCACACAATCCAAAAGTGTCCAGTGTCCAAAAGTGTGTGCAGAGATTCAAAATCTCCCTTATCCTCTAGTCACTTTGGTCACAGCTGTGCCATCGAGCCTGTCACATAGCGCTCAGATATTCATTGGGCCTCACACAATCCAAAAGTGTCCAGTATCCAAAAGTGTGTGCAGAGATTCAAAATCTCCCTTATCCTCTAGTCACTTTGGTCACAGCTGTGCCATCGAGCCTGTCACATAGCGCTCAGATATTCATTGGGCCTCACACAATCCAAAAGTGTCCAGTGTCCAAAAGTGTGTGCAGAGATTCAAAATCTCCCTTATCCTCTAGTCACTTTGGTCACAGCTGTGCCATCGAGCCTGTGACATAGCGCTCAGATATCAGTGGGCCTCACACAATCCAAAAGTGTCCAGTGTCCAAAAGTGTGTGCAGAGATTCAAAATCTCCCTTATCCTCTAGTCACTTTGGTCACAGCTGTGCCATCGAGCCTGTCACATAGCGCTCAGATATTCATTGGGCCTCACACAATCCAAAAGTGTCCAGTGTCCAAAAGTGTGTGCAGAGATTCAAAATCTCCCTTATCCTCTAGTCACTTTGGTCACAGCTGTGCCATCGAGCCTGTGACATAGCGCTCAGATATCAGTGGGCCTCACACAATCCAAAAGTGTCCAGTGTCCAAAAGTGTGTGCAGAGATTCAAAATCTCCCTTATCCTCTAGTCACTTTGGTCACAGCTGTGCCAT
Source organism: Dendrobates tinctorius (assembly GCF_039654945.1). NCBI lineage: Eukaryota > Metazoa > Chordata > Amphibia > Anura > Dendrobatidae > Dendrobates > Dendrobates tinctorius. The sequence goes on along the minus strand of NW_027361712.1, from coordinate 10,064,824 downwards.
CGAGCCTGTCACATAGCGCTCAGATATCAGTGGGCCTCACACAATCCAAAAGTGTCCAGTGTCCAAAAGTGTGTGCAGAGATTCAAAATCTCCATTATCCTCTAGTCACTTTGGTCACAGCTGTGCCGTCGAGCCTGTCACATAGCGCTCAGATATTCATTGGGCCTCACACAATCCAAAAGTGTCCAGTGTCCAAAAGTGTGTGCAGAGATTCAAAATCTCCCTTATCCTCTAGTCACTTTGGTCACAGCTGTGCCATCGAGCCTGTGACATAGCGCTCAGATATCAGTTGGCCTCACACAATCCAAAAGTGTCCAGTGTCCAAAAGTGTGTGCAGAGATTCAAAATCTCCCTTATCCTCTAGTCACTTTGGTCACAGCTGTGCCATCGAGCCTGTGACATAGCGCTCAGATATTCTTTTGGCCTCACACAATCCAAAAGTGTCCAGTGTCCAAAAGTGTGTGCAGAGATTCAAAATCTCCCTTATCCTCTAGTCACTTTGGTCACAGCTGTGCCATCGAGCCTGTGACATAGCACTCAGATATCAGTGGGCCTCACACAATCCAAAAGTGTCCAGTGTCCAAAAGTGTGTGCAGAGATTCAAAATCTCCCTTATCCTCTAGTCACTTTGGTCACAGCTGTGCCATCGAGCCTGTGACATAGCGCTCATATATCAGTGGGCCTCACATAATCCAAAAGTGTCCAGTGTCCAAACGCTTAGTTTTCTAGGAGTTGGCAAACCGCTTTTAAAGCCAGAGCATCAGGAAAAAGTTTTGTCTTACATTGCTGACTCAGCCTCCAGCTCTATCGCCTCCTCTTCTTCAGTTGTAAAAAGTAAAAGCACTGAGTCGTCATTGGAAGCTCATGTTCATGAACCACACCTTTCCTTGTGTCCTTCACCCCAACCAAGATTGAAGGATGACGCAGGCCATACTACTGATTTCTCCATGGAGCTGTTTTCACATACCATGCCTGGATTATCAAGTCAAATGGTGAATTACCCAGGCCAAGATGAATCTGACATGGAGTGCACTGATGCACAGCCGCTGATGGATGATTCTGCTGGTACATTCACTCAGAGCACTACATTGTCCTCGCAGTATACAGAGCCAGATTCTGACCCTGATGAGACTCAGGTGCCCCTTCCCGCACACTATACCACCATACACGGTGACACAGAGGAAGGTGCACATGACATAGAAGAGGAGGTGATGGATGACCCAGTTGTTGACCCAGATTGGCATCCATTGGAGGAAGAGGGTGCTGCTTCCAATAGCTCAGATGAGGAGCATCCACAGCAGACATCGACATCGCAACAGCTGTTATCTGGCAGGCCCGTAGCACTCCAAAGACAGGTTCCAAACATCAAAAGAGTTGCTGGACAGCTTGTCCAGAGGGTCAAAAGATCACAGCGTGCTAGGCCGCAAAATGTCTGCCAAAGTAGGAAGAGTGCAGTGTGGCACTTTTTTGAACAAAATCCTCATGATCAGGCCAAGGTTATCTGTAAGAAGTGCGCAAAGACCTTTAGCCGAGGGAAAAATCTGAAAAATTTGAATACCAGTTGCATGCTTAGACATTTAACCAGCATGCACTTGCAAGCGTGGACACAATACCAAACCTCAAGTGCCACATGTGCAACTGATCACAACGAAGGTAGTCAGCAACGCTACATTGTTTCCCCCACTGTAAGCCCACCGGTTAGCACAGCAGCAAATGTTGAGGTGTCGTTGCAAGACCACAGCAGTCAGGGAATCCCACTGTTATATCAACGAAAGACTGATTCTAGGCCATCAGAAAGAACACCAACTCCATCACCATCATCAACCCTCTCTCAGTCCTCCCTGTCCACCGCTACTTCCACCATATGCAGCTCTCAAGTCCAGCTCACCCTCCCAGACACTATGAGTAGGTCAAGAAAGTACTCAGTCTCTCATCCGCGTACACTGGGTTTGAACGCCCACATTGCCAAACTAATCTCGTTTGAGATGATGCCCTTTCGGTTGGTGGAAAGCACAGCTTTCCGCGAACTCATGGCCTATGCAGTACCACGCTATGACCTACCCAGTCGCCACTTCTTCTCTCGCAAAGCCATCCCAGCCCTCCACCATCATGTGAAAGACCGCATTGTCCATGCACTCAAGCAGTCAGTGAGCGGAAAGGTGCACCTCACAACTGATGCATGGTCCAGTCGGCATGGCCAGGGCCGTTACGTGTCCATCACTGCGCACTGGGTTAATGTGGTGGATGCAGGGTCCACAGGGGACAGCGGTGGTGGGACAGTGCTGCCTAGCCCACGGTATAGGAAACAGTTGGCTGTAGGCGTTCGACCCTCCTCCTCCTCCTCCTCCTCCAGAAGCGAAAGCTCGTCCACAGAGCGCAGTCGTACGAGCACTCCATCTGCAGCTGCCACTGTTGCACACGATGTGTCCCTCTAACGAGCAGCTAGTGGAAAGCGTCAGCAGGCTGTGTTGCAGATGATGTGTTTGGGCAACAGACACACCGCCGAGGTGCTGGCCGAGTACTTGAAGCGACAAACTGAGTCATGGCTGGGCAGTGTACATCTTGAGGCAGGCAAGGTAGTTAGTGATAACGGCCGTAATTTTGTGGCAGCCATAGCCCTTTCAAAACTCAGCCACATACCTTGCTTGGCTCACACCTTGAACCTGGTGGTGCAGTGCTTCCTCAAAAATTATCCGGAGTTAACAGCCCTGCTCCAGAAGGTGCGAAGACTGTGCGCGCACATCCGCCGGTCGCCTGTACACTCTGTTCGTATGCAGAAGCTGCAGCGATTGCTCCACCTTCCCAACCACCGCCTCATTATCGACATTGCAACAAGGTGGAACTCCACCCTGCACATGGTGGAGCGGCTGTGCGAGCAGAGGCAGGCCATAATGCATTTGTGGGAGGATACACGGCCAGGCACTTTGAGAGCAGACATGGAGTTGACAGGTGTGCAGTGGTCGAAGCTGAAAGACCTCTGTAAAGTCCTTCAGTGTTTTGAGGAATGCACACGGCTGGTAAGCGCAGACGACGCCATCCTAAGCATGAGCATCCCACTTATGCGTCTGCTCATGCAAACTTTGACGCACCTTAAGGAGCAGGCGTCTGCAGCCAATGTTGATGAGGAGGAAGAGGAGGAGGCAATCCTTGATGACATTCAGCCATTGCCTGCTCAGGGACCTCTCCTGGACGAGGTGGAGGAAGAAGAGGAGGAGGAGGATGATGATGGGGATGATTACTTAGGGGAGGAGGATGCATCTCGTGGTGCAAGTGAAAATTTTGGCGTGGCAAGGTCTGGTACAGGGTTTGTGCGTGACTGGAGGGATGTGGATTTGCCAGAAAGTGCTCCTCCACCCAGCACTCGCAGTGCATCATTGACACCGGGAACATTGGCCCACATGTCAGATTATGCCTTGCAGATCCTAAAAAGGGACCCCCGCATTGCCAAAATGATGAACGATGATGACTACTGGTTGGCCAGCATCCTCGATCCAAGCTATAAAGGCAAATTACAAAACATCATGCCACAGGAGAACCTTTACCTAATATTGGCTAATAAACAAGCAACTCTGGTAAATCGGTTGCTTGAGGCATTCCCAGCACACAGCAGCGGTGATGGTTCTCACACGAGCCGTACGGGCCGAGGGCAGCTTGGCAGAGGTGTTCGTGGTGCACACAGCAGAAGTGGCGTTGGAGACAGGGGTTTCATGACAATGTTGTGGACTGATTTTTCAAATACCGCTCACACAACTGGTAATACTGCATCGATGGAAAGTGACAGGAGACAGCAGTTGTCAACTATGGTTACAAACTACTTTTCCTCCCATATCGATGTTCTCCCATACAGGTCATTCCCCTTTGACTATTGGGCCGCTAAACTGGACACCTGGCCTGAACTGGCCCAATATGCCTTACAGGAGCTTGCTTGCCCAGCTGCAAGTGTGCTATCGGAAAGAGTCTTCAGTGCAGCTGGATCAATCCTGACAGAAAAAAGGACCCGTCTGTCAACCCAAAATGTGGATGATCTAACCTTCATTAAAATGAACCATGCATGGGTTTCCAAGGATTTTGTCCCACATTCCCCTGATGACACATAGGGTGACAGAAAAATGGCTTGCTTTGGTCCACCTCTTCCTGGGACTTCATCTATTTCGCCTTTTGCATCAGCTGAATGTCCTACATCAACATATGCCACTTTCTAAAACTCCCTAACTGTGCTGCCTCCCCCCCATGGCCGGGGTTACCACCTAGCGCACGACACCGTGCGAGTGCCGTTGCCCTGGACAGGTGGGTAGGCCGACTCTTTGGCGCGGGCACTGGCACAGGGTCCCTCATAGTGCAATCAAGTGTCTCTGACGGTGGTGGTGCACACCCGCCGTCAGACACACCGCTGTACTATGAGGGGCCCAATGCCAGTACCGACGCCCACGAGTGGGCCCCCCTTGCTTGGGCAGGGCCCCAGCATTTGCAATCTTTACCTCTCCCTGCTCCTCCGCTGTGTAATCTGGGCCATCAAATCCATACTGTGCCTGACACCGTCTGAGCCTGCCTCCTGATGTATAGACATATATTTTGAATGTGTACGCTATCCATACATGTTATCCGGGGAAACGGTACCCTTTCTAACCATTGTGCAATCACGTGCAATCCATAATGGGCCTAACACCGTCTGAGCCTGCCTCCTGAGACATATATTTTGAATGTGTACGCTATCCATACATGTTATCCAGGGATACGGTACCCTTTCTAACCTTTGTGCAATCACGTGCAATCCATACTGGGCCTGACACCGTCTGAGCCTGCCTCCTGATGTATAGACATATATTTTGAATGTGTACGCTATCCATACATGTTATCCGGGGATACGGTACCTTTTCTAACCTTTGTGCAATCACGTGCAATCCATACTGGGCCTGACACCGTCTGAGCCTGCCTCCTGAGACATATATTTTGAATGTGTACGCTATCCATACATGTTATCCAGGGATACGGTACCCTTTCTAACCTTTGTGCAATCACGTGCAATCCATACTGGGCCTAACACCGTCTGAGCCTGCCTCCTGATGTATAGACATATATTTTGAATGTGTACGCTATCCATACATGTTATCCGGGGATACGGTACCCTTTCTAACCTTTGTGCAATCACGTGCAATCCATACTGGGCCTAACACCGTCTGAGCCTGCCTCCTGAGACATATATTTTGAATGTGTACGCTATCCATACATGTTATCCAGGGATACGGTACCCTTTCTAACCTTTGTGCAATCACGTGCAATCCATACTGGGCCTAACACCGTCTGAGCCTGCCTCCTGAGACATATATTTTGAATGTGTACGCTATCCATACATGTTATCCAGGGATACGGTACCCTTTCTAACCTTTGTGCAATCACGTGCAATCCATACTGTGCCTGACACCGTCTGAGCCTGCCTCCTGAGACATATATTTTGAATGTGTACGCTATCCATACATGTTATCCAGGGATACGGTACCCTTTATAACCTTTGTGCAATCACATGCAATCCATACTGGGCCTGACACCGTCTGAGCCTGCCTCCTGATGTATAGACATATATTTTGAATGTGTACGCTATCCATACATGTTATCCGGGGATACGGTACCCTTTCTAACCTTTGTGCAATCACGTGCAATCCATACTGGGCCTGACACCGTCTGAGCCTGCCTCCTGAGACATATATTTTGAATGTGTACGCTATCCATACATGTTATCCAGGGATACGGTACCCTTTCTAACCTTTGTGCAATCACGTGCAATCCATACTGGGCCTAACACCATCTGAGCCTGCCTCCTGATGTATAGACATATATTTTGAATGTGTACGCTATCCATACATGTTATCCGGGGATACGTTACCCTTTCTAACCTTTGTGCAATCACGTGCAATCCATACTGGGCCTAACACCGTCTGAGCCTGCCTCCTGAGACATATATTTTGAATGTGTACGCTATCCATACATGTTATCCAGGGATACGGTACCCTTTCTAACCTTTGTGCAATCACGTGCAATCCATACAGGGCCTAACACCGTCTGAGCCTGCCTCCTGAGACATATATTTTGAATGTGTACGCTATCCATACATGTTATCCAGGGATACGGTACCCTTTCTAACCTTTGTGCAATCACGTGCAATCCATACTGTGGCTGACACCGTCTGAGCCTGCCTCCTGAGACACATATTTTGAATGTGTACGCTATCCATACATGTTATCCAGGGATACGGTACCCTTTCTAACCTTTGTGCAATCACGTGCAATCCATACTGGGCCTAACACCGTCTGAGCCTGCCTCCTGAGACATATATTTTGAATGTGTACGCTATCCATACATGTTATCCAGGGATACGGTACCCTTTCTCACCTTTGTGCAATCACGTGCAATCCATACTGTGCCTGACACCGTCTGAGCCTGCCTCCTGATGTATAGACATATATTTTGAATGTGTACGCTATCCATACATGTTATCTGGGGATACGGTACCCTTTCTAACCTTTGTGCAATCACGTGCAATCCATATTGGGCCTGACACCGTCTGAGCCTGTCTCCTGATGTATAGACATATATTTTGAATGTGTACTCTATCCATACATGTTATCCGGGGATACGGTACCCTTTCTAACCTTTGTGCAATCACGTGCAATCCATACTGGGCCTGACACCATCTGAGCCTGCCTCCTGAGACATATATTTTGAATGTGTACGCTATCCATACATGTTATCCAGGGATACGGTACCCTTTCTAACCTTTGTGCAATCACGTGCAATCCATACTGGGCCTGACACCGTCTGAGCCTGCCTCCTGATGTATAGACATATATTTTGAATGTGTACGCTATCCATACATGTTATCCGGGGATACGGTACCCTTTCTAACCTTTGTGCAATCACGTGCAATCCATACTGGGCCTGACACCGTCTGAGCCTGCCTCCTGAGACATATATTTTGAATGTGTACGCTATCCATACATGTTATCCAGGGATACGGTACCCTTTCTAACCTTTGTGCAATCACGTGCAATCCATACTGGGCCTAACACCGTCTGAGCCTGCCTCCTGATGTATAGACATATATTTTGAATGTGTACGCTATCCATACATGTTATCCGGGGATACGGTACCCTTTCTAACCTTTGTGCAATCACGTGCAATCCATAATGGGCCTAACACCGTCTCAGCCTGCCTCCTGAGACATATATTTTGAATGTGTACGCTATCCATACATGTTATCCAGGGATACGGTACCCTTTCTAACCTTTGTGCAATCACGTGCAATCCATACTGGGCCTGACACCGTCTGAGCCTGCCTCCTGATGTATAGACATATATTTTGAATGTGTACGCTATCCATACATGTTATCCAGGGATACGGTACCTTTTCTAACCTTTGTGCAATCACGTGCAATCCATACTGGGCCTGACACCGTCTGAGCCTGCCTCCTGAGACATATATTTTGAATGTGTACGCTATCCATACATGTTATCCAGGGATACGGTACCCTTTCTAACCTTTGTGCAACCACGTGCAATCCATACTGGGCCTAACACCGTCTGAGCCTGCCTCCTGAGACATATATTTTGAATGTGTACGCTATCCATACATGTTATCCAGGGATACGGTACCCTTTCTAACCTTTGTGCAATCACGTGCAATCCATACTGTGCCTGACACCGTCTGAGCCTGCCTCCTGAGACATATATTTTGAATGTGTACGCTATCCATACATGTTATCCAGGGATACGGTACCCTTTCTAACCTTTGTGCAATCACGTGCAATCCATACTGGGCCTAACACCGTCTGAGCCTGCCTCCTGATGTATAGACATATATTTTGAATGTGTATGCTATCCATACATGTTATCTGGGGATACGGTACCCTTTCTAACCTTTGTGCAATCACGTGCAATCCATACTGGGCCTAACACCGTCTGAGTCTGCCTCCTGAGACATATATTTTGAATGTGTACGCTATCCATACATGTTATCCAGGGATACGGTACCCTTTCTAACCTTTGTGCAATCACGTGCAATCCATACTGTGCCTGACACCGTCTGAGCCTGCCTCCTGATGTATAGACATATATTTTGAATGTGTACGCTATCCATACATGTTATCCGGGGATACGGTACCCTTTCTAACCTTTGTGCAATCACGTGCAATCCATACTGGGCCTGACACCGTCTGAGCCTGCCTCCTGATGTATAGACATATATTTTGAATGTGTACGCTATCCATACATGTTATCTGGGGATGCGGTACCCTTTCTCACCTTTGTGCAATCACGTGTAATCCATACTGGGCGTGAGAACGGCTGGCGAGCTGTTAAGCAAGCTACAGCACCTGTGGTTTGCACACGTAAGTTTTTCATTTTTTCAGGAATGACGGTTAGGCCTAATTCCGGAACTGCGGTTGACCTGCACTTACTGGGAAATCATTGTTCGCGGGTAATAATTGTAATCAGTGATCCCCATCACTAACGTTGTTCAGCGGGTTATCTGCACCTGTAAGCGACAAACGCTGGCCTTTTCAGTGTAGCGCACATGCAGCCACGGACATGTAAGGGCATGACACACCAGTTATTGGCCAATCTCATGTGCCAGAGCCTCACGTGTCCCTCTAGTAAGCCGGACTCGGACTGCGGGGCATGACGGAGTCTCGTTCGTTAATGGAATTAAGCTTGCAATGTGTGCATCTGTTCTGTAGCTGGCATGGTTGAGGTTTCCCAGGTGGAGTCGAATTTAACCGTAGGCTCCACTCCTGGTGGTGCCCTTCTGGACATTCCTTTAAGGTTCAGCTTTGCAACCATACTGCCCACGTAAAACAAACACTTTGCCTTCATGAACGCTGTTTGGATGGTCATGACTCGTGGGAATAACGCCGCCCAATCAGTTAACCTGCTAGAGAGATCCTTCGTTGCTCCCAAGCATGACATCACACTCCCTAGGAAGAAGGTAATGCCACTGTGGCGACCGTACTCCTGGGGGCGACACAAGTGCACTGATGCCCAGCCACTGCTTGATGAATCTGCTGGTACATTGACCCAGACCACTACATTCCCCTCGCACGCTACCCAGCCTGAATCTGACCCTGATGAAACTCAGGTTACCCTTCCCATATACAGTTCCATCTTACACGGTGACAAAGAGGAAGCTGCAGATGAAAGTGCAGGTTCGGCCCACCCGCCATCAGACACACCACCGTACTATCAGGGGCCCTGTGCCAGTGCCGTCGCCAACAAGTGGGCCCCCCCCTGCTTGCTCAGGATCACAGCACTTGCAAAGTTGAAATACTGTGCAGTGAGATGGAAGATGGGGACGACGAGGAGTCCAGACAAGTACAGGGATTCCCTAGCGAGGAGACTTATTTGATTGTTTTCAATGTTGGGACAGCAATTTTTGGGGAGCACTATACTCTGGAGAATGATAGATGGGGCCCACCATACACTGGAACATTCCAAAGGTGGACATTCCAAAGGTGGAGCAGCATTTACAGGGCCCATTATACACTAGAGCATTAGAAATGGGGCCCATTATGTTTGGAGCATTATTTGGGCCCATAAGACAGTGGAGCTTCATCCATGGGGACCAACATATACTGTAGCATTATGTGGAGCTCATCATATACTGTTTCAAACATTATATGGGACCAATGATTCTGTATGGAGAAATAGATGGGCCTCGTCATGAGATGTTAAAAGTGAAGTATATTTCATTGTACTATACCGCTATTTCTCTGCCGTATCGGAGCATGATGAGTTGTGGTATGTGTTAAAGGGGCGCTCTTTCGCCCAGGGCACATGAAAACCTGGAGCCAGCCCTACCCCCCCACAACTTTAGCCAAATAACCCCCATTTTTCAGTGCGTAACTTGTATTATGAAGTTAATTAAGGTTGACAAGCTTAAGTAAGAAGAATTGATGCTTTTGGCATTCAAATGGGCACTGTAGGTGTGTTTCCTGTCCTCCTCTCACTGCCGACTTTTATTCCCCATTGACTTACATTGGGTTTCATGTTTCGGGACGACCCCGACTTTTCCCTATAATCGGACGATCTTGCTCGACCCGACTTTTGGAAAAGTCGGGTTTCACGAAACGAAACTCGACCCTAAAAAACCAAAAGTCGCTCAACTCTAATGAGGACTTGGTGGTTAAAGGAGCGTGTAAGCCTTCTTAGCTGGGATCCCCGATACCTCATGCAACACCTCCAAAATAATTTTTCCAGCCACAATCAGTTGGCACAAACATCAGTTTCATACACTACTATTGGTAGAAAAATGTAAGGAAAGTAACACAGGTAGTTCAGGCCTGCTTGTCTGGCAGCCCTACTCAGGGTGTGTGCACACATTGCGGATTCTGCTGCGGAAATAAATCCGCTAAGGATCTTAGTAGCCATTTCAAAACTGTGCAGAAGGGTGCAGAGGTCCTTCATCTGTGCCCACTCTGCAAGCATGATTTGCACCACATCCTTTCTGCGTTTGCCCAGGCTATGCAAAAGGAATTACTGCACTAGAGCTCGTCACTGCTGCCACAGTTGCTGCAACATGTGCAGAGTGGAATTCCACCGTATTAGAAAATTGCTAATCAAACGATTAACTGGTAGGCCGAAAGACCTCTGTAACAATGCAAGTTGATGACCTGCGGGGTGCAATCATTAGAAAGGGGGACAAATTGATTGTGCTTTCTGCAGCAGCGCATCCAGGTTGAGATAGTGGCAGATAAATTTCTCTATCACCAAGTTGAGGAAGCCATGCAAGGCGCATGTGTGAGGTTGCCCCGGTGTAAGGCAGCCACCAGGTTTGCACCGTTATCGCACATGGCCTTCCCTGCCTCCAGGTTTAGTGGAGCCAGCCATTGCTCTAACTCGACCTTGATAGCTGTCCACAGGTCTTGAGCTGTGTGACTATGATCTCCAAGGCATATTAATTTGAACACTGTCTGATTGCAGTGAGCCATGACTGCCAGTACAGAGGTAGGGGGAATTCTATTTGCACTGTTGGAACTTGTGTCTCATTAAGGGAGAAGATGAGGGAATAGGTGGAGTCCCTAGAGGAGGTGGAGGAGCCAGAAGCAGTGGAAAGTGTTAGATACAGAGGTTTGTCCTGCAAGACTTGGGTATTCAAAGACTTGTGGAGCAGCCCCTTGACTGCCTACCCCCATAGCCATAAGAGTCACCCAGTTCCCAATCAGCGAGATGTAACGCCCTTGCCCTTTTTTGCTCATCCAGGTGTCAGTGGTGAAATGCACTCTTGCAGACATAAATTTTTTCAAGGAACGGGTGATGTTTTCTGCGACATGCTGATGTAGCACAGGCACAGCTTTCTTAAAGAAGTAATAGCTACTGGGCAATTGGTACTGGGGGACTGCAATAGCCATCAACTTTCAGAAACCATCTGTATCCATTAGGCAGAAAGGCAGAATTTCCATGGCCAACAGATTGGAGATGGTGGAGTTCAAGCTCTTAGCTTTAGCATGTTTTAAGAGGAAACTGCGGGACCGAGGGCTGGCTTTACTGTTGAGAGGGTGGAGTATGGAAAATAGGACAAACTGCTGGACTGTGAGTGAGGTGCAGGCAAAGATATTAAGGTAGATTGAGAAAGATGTGTTCTGCTAGTTGACCCAAAGACAGCAGGCATGTCCCCTTTCGTAACAGCTTACGGGCTCTCACTTACCCCGACTGTGGGGGGTAAACAAATAGATTTTCTGCGACCTGTGTGAGAAGACTTGGCACGGTGATGGAGGAGAAAGGAGAAAGAAACAGCAGATGTGGTTGAAGGGACAGCCAGTGGTTCGTGAGGCTCACTAGCCGGCATTTTAGCACAGTGAGATTCCCACATTAAGGCATGTTGATTGAGCATGTGCCGATTCATGCATGTAGTTGTAAAATTATTGCAATTTTTGTCTCTACTGAGTTTTTAATTTAAATTTTGCAGATAAAGTGAGTTGGGTCATCTTTTGCGTTCTCAAAAAAGGCCCAGGCTAGGCCACCCTTGCCTCTCTTGCAAACTGCACACTTGCAATCGGTGCTGGCCACAGCCAGAGTTGGGCTTGAAGATGCAGTGCTTGTCATGGTTGCATCACTTCGCGTGTGTGTGGGTAGCCACATCGTAGCCTCCTCATCTTCCTCCTCCACCTACTCTGCTGAGCTACTCAGCTGCTTACCTCTGGGTTTACACCAAGTGGGATCTGCAACCTCATCGTCATCCTCTCGGTTCTCACACTCCTCACAATGAGGGTTACCCTCCTCCTCTTCCTGCTCTGACACCACAGTACAGTCCACGTGCACCTCTGGTATCTGAGTCTCATCAGGACCACCTCCACCCCCGGTGTTTAACATCTGATGAATGGGGTCTAGATTCTGCTCAGACCCTACTTGTTCAGGCCCTGGATCCCACATGAAAAATTTTGGGTATCGGTGCAGATGCTTTCCTATTATAGATTCTGAGAATCTTTGGAGCAGACCTCAGATGACCATCGAATAGAATGTGTGAACAGCTCTGCAGAATGGCCCAACTGTGTTTCCTCACAGTCAGTTGGGAGTTTGGAAATTTGTGACGTGGTGGGAAACAAGGGTGATTGGGGTGCCACCTCAGAAGATTGTAATGTGATGTTAAGATGGAGGAAAAGGAGGAGAGGTTACTTGATGCAGAACTTTCCATCCACTGGAGCACATGCTCTTTCTGGCCCTCATCTGCAAGGATTACTGCTGTGTGGCTGCCAAGGAAAGGGAGTGCAGTAGCCCATCCTGTACCAGATGTTGTCAGTGGTCTTTGGATAGGGCGAGATGTTGTTTGTTCACTTGAGATTTTATTAACATTATCACTTAACCCATGTACATGTCGAGCACTAAGCCTATTCCCCCTTCCACCACGATCTTGCTTTTTCCCCACTCATGTTGTTTGTACCTTTAGGCTACCGTTACACTAAGTGACGCACCAACGATCCCGACAATGATACGACCTGTTAAGGATCGCTGGTACGTCGCTAAATGGTCGCTAGTAAGCTGTCAAACAGACAGATCTACTCAACAATGCAGCGGCGATCCGTATAACGACTTCGTTGGTACCTTGTCACACAGCAGCTATTCTGACGAATCATGCCTGTGTCCCTAAGTTCTGCGTCGCCAACGAGGTCTCTCATCAGCGTCAAACACAGCGATGCATGCTGGCCAGTGGGACGCCAACTATCAAAAAATGGCCTGGGACATTCGAGCATGATCAGCAATATCCGGCGGGGGGGCCGGTCGCCGCTATGTACCACACGTAGCGAGATCGCTAGCGAGATCGCTGTTGCGTCACAAAATCGATGCCGTTTCAGCGATCTCGCTAACGATCTCATTATGTGAGATGGGGCCTTTACACTCTTATAACCTGCTGTTTCACATCCTTAAGGGCCTTTCACACTAAGCGATATCGCTAGCAATATCACTATAACGTCACTGGTTTTGTGACGTTACAGCGATATTGCTAGCGATATCGCTATGTCTGAAACTTACCTCCGACCGTTCCCCCGCTGGTTATCGCTGATCGCGCGAGAACATCCTGGGCTTCCTGCTGTGACAACGAGCGACGCGTGGACGCGGGCAGAAGGATGTCAGGATCTCCTCGTCTGACAGATAAGTAGCGACCTCCGACCCCTGCGATGTCGCTGGTGAGATCTGTCTGTGTGGCAGCTCACTAGCAACCACTTAGCGATGTACCAGCGATCCTAACCGCGTCATATCGCTGGTCGGGATCGCTGGTACATCGTTTAGTGTGACAGTACATTTAAGCCCACATCTGTCCGTTACCTGTCACTAAATCAACAATCACTATTTATTTTCTTAGATAGTGTGCCTGAACAACACTGTTATACCTATCGTGGAAATCTGGCCTTCTGATTTCTCACTGAAACACAGTTTTATCACAAACTATTTGAATTAGCAAGATGGGCTTCATGACTGCACCCCGATATTAGGTCTTGCAATATTTAAGTGGAAATCTGACCTTCTGATTTCTCACATAAACACAGTTTTATAATAACCGATTTGGATTAGCAAATTGGGCCTTCTGGCTGCAACCCAATATTAGGCTCAATGATTTTTAAGTAGAAATTTGGCCTTCTGATTCCTCACTGAAACACAGTTTTATCACAAACTATTTGGAGTAGAAAATGGGGCCTCTGGAGATTTCCACACAGTTTTTGCACAATCTAGTTACTGTATATACTCATGTATAAACTAATAATAATAATAATAATAATAATCTTTATTTATATAGCGCCAACATATTCCGCAGCGCTTTACAGTTTAACAGTTTCAAAACACAAGTCATAAGTAACAACGCTAACAATACAATAATTAAAGCAAAATAAGACGAAATAAGACGACCCTGCTCGTGAGAGCGTACAATCTACAATGAGGTGAGGGAGATACAGAGTACAGGTGTGTATTTACAATGGTGTATTTACAATGAAGGTCCAGCCATCTTGCAGGAGTGAAGGATGGATGGAGATAGTGAATGGGCTACGCACGCACACTTACACAGAGAATGACTTTGATTAGTGAATGTGATAGGCCGCTCTGAACAGGTGTGTTTTGAGGGAGCGCCTAAAACTATGCAAATTGTGGATAGTCCTGATTTCTTGGGGTAGAGCATTCCAGAGGATAGGAGCAGCACGGGAGAAGTCTTGGAGTCGGGAGTGGGAGGTACGGATTAGTGCAGAGGTTAGTCGAAAGTCGTTTGCAGAGCGCAGCGATCGGCTAGGCCGATAGACAGAAATGAGAGAAGAGATGTAAGGGGGTGCCGCACTGTGGAGAGCTTTGTGGGTGAGAACAAGTACTTTGAATTGGATCCTATAATGAATGGGCAGCCAATGTAAGGACTGGCGAAGAGCGGACGCGTCCGAGTACCGATTACCCAGATGGACGATCCTGGCTGCTGCATTGAGTATGGACTGGAGAGGGGATAGTCGAGTGACGGGGAGGCCAATTAATAGAGCGTTGCAGTAATCCAGGCGAGAGTGGATCAATGCAACAGTGAGGGTTTTTGTTGTTTCCATAGTGAGAAAAGGGCGGATTCTAGAGATGTTCTTTAGGTGTAAGCGGCAAGAGCGGGCAAGGGATTGTATATGGGATGTAAAGGAGAGATTGGTGTCAAACATAACACCCAGACAGCGCACCTGCTGCCGGGGCGTTATTGTGGTACCACCCACGGAGAAGGAAATGTCAGATTTAGGGAGGTTAGTAGACGGCGGGAGCAGAAGAAGTTCAGTTTTGGAGAGGTTGAGTTTCAGATAGAGAGCGGACATGATATTGGAGACTGCGGACAGACAGTCACTGGCGTTCTGTAGTACAGCGGGGGTAAGGTCGGGGGAAGACGTGTATAGTTGTGTGTCATCAGCATAAAGATGGTACTGAAAGCCAAATCTGCTGATGGTCTGTCCAATTGGGGCCATGTAGAGAGAGAAAAGAAGGGGGCCAAGGACTGAGCCCTGAGGTACCCCAACAGCAAGAGGAAGAGGAGATGACGTGGAGCCAGAGAACAAAACACTGAAGGAGCGGTCAGAGAGATAGGAAGAGAACCAGGAGAGTGCAGTGTCCTTAATGCCTAGTGACTGGAGCCTAGAGAGTAGGAGATGGTGGTCAACAGTATCGAAAGCTGCAGATAGGTCAAGAAGAATGAGCAGAGAGTGGTCACCGTTATGTTTTGCTGTCAGAAGGTCATTGGTCACTTTGATGAGTGCAGTTTCAGTCGAATGTAGGGGGCGGAAGCCGGACTGTGAAGGGTCTAGAAGGGTGTGAATGGAGAGGTAACGGGTAAGGCGGGAGTAAACTAGGCGTTCCAAAAGTTTAGAGATGAAGGGGAGATTGGAGACTGGTCTGTAGTTGTTTGTGCAGGATGGGTCGAGAGCAGGTTTCTTTAGTAGTGGAGTAACGATGGCGTGTTTGAAGGAGGATGGGAAAATGCCCGAGGAGAGGGAGAGATTAAAGATTGTAGTTAGGTGGGTTGTGACGACTGGAGAGAGAGACTGGAGGAGATGTGAAGGAATGGGGTCGGTAGTGCATGTAGTCGGACGAGAAGAAGAGAGGAGTCTGGAGACTTCTTCTTCTGTTATGGGATCAAATGTGGAGAGTGAGCCAGGGGAGATGTAGGAAGGGATAGGAGTCACAGCACTTGGTGGTTGGGAGCAGATTTCTTGACGGATATTATCTATTTTTTCTGTAAAGTGGGAGGCCAGGTCATCAGCACAAATGTCTGTGATAGGGGCTTGTGCTTTTGGCCTGAGGAGGGAGTGAAAAGTGTCAAAAAGTTTCTTGGGGTTGTTGGCTAGTGAGGAGATCAGGGTGGTGAAGTAGGTCTGTTTGGCAAGGTGAAGGGCAGCGTTATAGGTGCCCTATAAACTGAGTTTTTCAGCACATTTTTTGTGCTGAAACCACCCCCCTTGGATTATGCATGAGTCAGTTGTCTCAGAGGGCCGGCGGGGGAGAGGGAGCGGCGGAGCAGCGGGTCACAAAGGCAGCGGCTGTAACTGTGCCCGCTGAAAAAGATATGAATATTCATTTCTCTTATAGCATGCACAGTGACACCCGCAGCTGCTGGCTTCCAGAAGACATCCTACTCACCTTCCTGCGCGCCCTTGCTGGATCTCGTTGGTTCCGGCACCAGCAGCATTTCCGGCCAAGCGATCACGTGGCCCCGCTCATTAAGGTAAAGAATATGCATGTCTCTCCACTCCCATAGGCGTGGAGTGAATACTCATTACTTTAATGAGCGGGGCCACGTCATCGTTCGGCAGGAAGAGCTGCAGGCGCTGTAATGATACTGCGAGGGTGCGCAGGCAGGTAAGTAAGGTGTTTGTTTGTTTTTTTAAATAGGAAACATGCATAGAGGGATAGGGGATAAGGAGCCATGCATACAAGGACAGTGATGGGGGAGCCATGCATATGGGTCACCCCCGCGGGCTTCACCCAGGGCAGCGGGGTAACTCGGTACCGGGCCGGTGTCAAGGCGGGAATGTCACAGCAGCGGTGACCCGGTTCGTGGCCCTGGGCACCCAATATCAATGGCGGTGATGTTAATGGTGTTAAAGTTTATATGAAGAGTTCGTGACGCCACCCGTGGTGTTCGGCAAGTAAGGTGGCAAGCCAACGCTGCATGCAGATCCGCTGGGACTGATGGTGTGGTGCAGCAGAGATGGTATAGCTCCCCACAGGTGGAGCTGTAGTCCCAGGGCAGTGTAGGTGCAATGGATCAGGAGAGGCGCAGAATGGTACGGATGATGTTACCCAGATGTAGCGGTGCTGGAATAACTGGAGGACACCAGAGTATGCGGTTCCAAAGCTTTACTTACTGTTTGCAGTTCACACAACTGCCTGCCTCCGTACTGGGTTCTCCAGGTCAGGACTCCAGCCAACCTCCAGGCAGGATAGGATTCTCCCTTCCACACTCCGCCAACATATACCTCCCTGAACGACTCCTCCAATGCGCCTTTAGGTGCGAAGCACTCCAGTACTTAGTTACCCTGGAATGCCTCTCTCTAGGTGTTCCTAGTCTTTACTTGTATGACAGACAGCTGTAGCCTGCTCGGGGACTCCTCACTGCGTCCCAGCTCTCTATTCAGTTGCTGTTGTGTCCCAAGTCTATGATGGGAGCAAGGCGTTAGCGGCTCACTACTCCTCCGGTGTCTGCTGCCGGGCCCCGGCCTTTGCGGTCTCTGGACTGGAAGGGTTCTCTCTCTTTCTCAACCTGCTTCCCACTGTCCTTCCATTCTCCTTCGTTCCGATCTGTTCTATCTCTCTTATGGAATCTGTAGTCTTCAGTCTATGTCTCTTTCTCCTTCTCTTCCTTCCCTCAGGAGCTCGTTCCACTAAGACCAGTCCTCAGCCTCTCCTGACTGACTGCCTTCCTCGCCTTGAGCTCCTCTCAGGCTGACCTGCTGTCAGCCTGCTCTCTCTCTGGGACTCACCCCAGACTACCCTTCTGTCAGACTGACCTGAAATCTTACACCTTCCCTCTCTTTTATATCTAACTCCACCCGCCTCCCCAGCACCTCTCATGTTACGAAGCCAGGGACCACAAAAGGCACCCTATGACCTTTCCAGCATAAAGCATGGATGGGTCCCTGCTGAACTATCCTGTGTGTGGGGTGCAGGTGTGGAGCGTGGTCAGGAGTTCCCACCTTACCTGGATGGTGGGGCACTACACCTTAGGAGAAGGTGCAGTACCTCTGTGGCGACTGAAGTCTCAGGGACGCCACACATACAAGCACAGGGACTGGGGAGCCATGCACACCGGGACAGCGATGGGAGAGCCATGCATACAAGGATAGAGGATAAGGAGCCATGCATACAAGGACAGGGACGGGGGAGCCATGCATACCAGGACAGGAATTAGGGGACAATGCATGCATACCCGGCTTGTACTCAAGTCAATAAGCTTACACAGTTTTTCGTGGAAAAATTAGGAACCTCAGCTTATACTCAGGTTGGCCTATACTCGAGTATATACGGTAGATGCTGGAAGATCGATTTCACACAGAACACAATCCTATCTAGCTAACTGACAAGTTCACTTGCAGCACTATCAGGAGTGGCTTCTCTGCTCTGTGATACTGAGAAAATGGCACCAGCAAAACAAGATGTCCACTTTTTATATGGCCAGGGACATATGACTTCAGCAGTCAATCACAGAAGACCTTGTATCTTGATGTTGTGGATAGTTTCTGTGCACTGACTAGCTGCCGGAATGGAAATACATTAAGTTATTAAAGAAATAATAAAATTACACTCCGCAGCTTCTCGGACCTAGGCACTCCCGCTCTCTTCATCCAACACGTCTCCCCGTTATCCCTACTCATCCTACAGCACCACTATCCTAGCCAAAGTAATAACAAAAGCATTAGTGGAAACGCAATGATTTACCGAACTGTGACCGAATTTTGCTAACTTTAAGTAAAAGTGCTCGTGAAAGCAAACACAAATCCAAATGTGTTACGTTTGTGCTGAATTTGAGATTGGCGAACGTTTTCTGAACAAGTTCACTCATCTCTATTCAGAGCTAGGGCAGTGAACTGAATTTTTCCCACTGGTAATGGAAAGTCTATGCTGGTGGGATGGGTTTAGAGAATAAAAAAAGTGAAAAGAGGCAGTATGTCAGTTTCTAGTCTTATAAGGCTAGTTTCACACTTGCTTTTTTTTGCAGCGCGTTTTTCCCGCAAAAAAACGCATTGAAAAAACGCATACAAAAGCATACAACTGCTGCGTTTTTTTCAAGCATTTTTATGAGCATGCATGAAAAAAACGCAGCGTTTTTATGCGTTTGTATGCGTTTTTAGTGCGTTTTTACCGCGTTTGCGTTTTTTTCCAACATTAGGTGGCCCCTCACACTAACCCAAACCATGACTTTACTAACCCTAACCCTGACCCTAACCCTAACCCTAACCCTAACCCTGACCCTAACCCTTAACCAAACCATACTTAACCCTAACCCAAACCCTAAACCCTAACTAACCCTAACCCTAACCCTAACCCTGACCCTAACCCTAACTCTAACCCTGACCCTAACCCTTAACCAAACCATACTTAACCCTAACCCAAACCCTAACTAACCCTAACCCTAACCCTAACCCTAACCCTGACCCTGACCCTAACCCTAACCCTAACCCTAACCCTGACCCTAACCCCAACCCTAACCCTGACCCTGACCCTAACCCTAACCCTAAACCCCCTTAACTAACCCTAACTCTAACCCAAACCCCTAAATTCCATGGTTAACAAAAAAAACCGCATGTGCAAAAAAACGCATACATGAGCATGCCAGTGCGCATGTATGCGCATCCATAGGCTATAATGGCCATTTTTAGCGCAAAACGTGCACATATGTGCGCATGCGCTTTTTTGCAGGGCCAAAAAATGCAACATGCTGCGTCTGGAAAATACAAACGCACACCCCAAAAAAACGCAGCGCATGAAAATCGCATACATGCGCTTACCAGCGCGCAGGTATGCGCACCCATGTTAAATATAGGGGAAAAAACGCATGCGCACGTATGCGTTTTTTTCCAGCGCAAAAAAACGCAAATGTGAAACCAGCCTAACTCATATAGTAGCTCTATACAAGAAACAATAAAAATTTTTGTGAGAATACGGTAGGTACTGACATCAATATTGCAATACAACAGCTCCTGTTTTGCGTCATTCGCACTTGTTGTAATCTGCAGTAATTTAATGGTTTGCATCATATTTCTCCTATAGTCTTAAGAAGAAAAAAAATAATGAGAATACTGATATCATCCTCCTCCTGACTGCTTTCTACAGGTGTCTGTCAAAATAAATAGTGACATCTTTGTATTTAAACGTTTTCTAAAGATTGCACCCACCTACTCACTCTTAATATAGTTCTCCAGGCTTGATATGTGCTAGTAATATTAGCATAACTCTTCCGGCTGCAGCTGACTACTGAATAATGAAGAGCAGATCTTATCGACATACACACTGAAATATGTTGCGCAATTGTAAATCCTATTATCTCCTATTAGTGTAGCTTGTAGCTCTGACAATGCACAAGATACATAGAATAACATATTCAACAAGAGAAGCAATTTTCAACTTGCTACATCATAATGACCTAAACGGAAGTGTCTTCCCTACTATGTTGGTGCCTGCTATACATAAAAGCCAAGAAATACTATTGAGAACTCTGCTGTTAGAAGTGGAAAGGAATAACAAAGACAAAAAAAAACTAAATAATAAAAATATTAGAGGAAGAGAAATCAATCACAAACTAAAATGTTTATATACAAATGCACAAGCATGGGCAACAAACAAGGAGAATTGGAACTACTAACGCAGTAAAAGAAATATGATGTCATTGGAATCACTGAAACTTGGTGGGACGATACACATGATTGGAATACAAGGCTAGAAGGATACAACTTATTTGCAAGAAACAGACTTGATAAACGAGGAGGAGGTGTCGCATTGTATGTTAGAAAAGCATATATCTGCACAGAGATTGAAGCTTCAGAGACTGGGAGTTCTGGGGAAACTGTTTGGGTAAGAATTCAAGGAGAGAACAACGGAAAGGACACCATTGTAGGCATTTACTACAGGCCGCCTGTGCAAGCTGAAGATATGGGTGAAGTCTTTATGCATCAAATGACCAAGTTCTCCAAAAAATATGACATAGAGGTCATGGGAGATTTCAACTATCCAGACATTTGTTGGGACTCTCTCTCTTGCAAAAGTAACAGGTCAAGCAAATTCTTATCCTCTCTTGCTTACAACTTTATCATCCAAAAGGTTGGGGAGAAAATAAGGGGATCTGCTACCTTGGATCTAATCCTTATAAACAGGGAACAAATGGTAGAGGAGGTAAGAGTGGCTGGGACCCTAGGAGGTAGTGACCATGCTATTTTAGAATTTTGGATAACTGGAGGAGGAAGACCTAGACTTCAAGGTTAGATTACAGAAAGGCAGATTTTAAGGGACTCAGAAAGAAAATCGGGGGGATCCAATGGCTGGATATCCTTAAGGACAAAAATGTCCAGGGAGGATGGGAAGTCTTGAAAAATTAGATTCTCAAAGCACAATTGTTAACAATTCCACAAAGAGGGAAGAATACAAAGCATTTAAGGAAACCAGGATGGATGAATACAGAACTTAAACACGTGCTAAAAAGGAAGAAAGAAATGTTTATAAAATGGAAAGAGGGAGGCATATCTAAAGAAGAATATAATGCTGTCTGCAGATCCTGCAGGGCACGAATCAGATTACTAAAGCTGACAATGAATTAAGGCATGCAAGAGACATCAAAAGCAATAAAAAAAGGATTTTGGGGATATGTCACAAGTAAAAGAAAAGTCAAAAATGCTGTAGGATTTTTACAGGATGAAAATGATAAAATGGTAAGAAAGGATGTTGAGAAGGTCGAACTTTTAAACTCCTATTTTGCATCTGTTTTCTCTCAGAAAGGAAATGTAACATCAACTGATCTTCACTGTCCTATTAAAGGAATAGAAGAATCCAGGATATCTATAAACAGAAAGATAGTGAGGAAACACTTGGCTAACATAAATGAATTCAAGTCTCCAGGTTCAGATGAATTACGCCCAGAGTACTGAAGGTGATAGCAGCAGAAATTTTTGAACCACTCTCCATAATCTTTGAAAATTCTTGAAGAACAGAAGACTGGAGAAGAGCAAATGTTCCTATCTTCAAAAAGGAGAAGATGGACCCAGGGAACTATAAGCCGGTGAGTCTAACTTCTATACCAGGAAAGATCTTTGAGCAAATTATTAAACAACATGTATGTAAGTACCTGGATAAGAATGAAGTGATTAACCAGAGTCAGCATGGGTTTGTAACTAATAAGTCATGTCAGACTAACTTAATTTCCTTTTATGACAGAATCACTAACTGGGTGGATCAGGGAAATGCTGTTGATATAGTATATCTTGACTTCAGCAAAAGTGATTTGACAAAGTATCTCACACCATTCTTATTGAAAAAATTACTAAGTATGGAATGGACAAGGCAACTGTTAGGTGGATTCATAACTGGCTTAGCGATTGGACCCAAAGAGTGGTCGTAAATGGCTGCACATCCAGTTGGATGAATGTCTCAAGTGGGGTACCACAGGGTTCTGTCCTGGGCCCTGTATTGTTCAACATCTTTATCAATAATTTAGATGAAGGAATTGAGGGTACACTGATTAAAGTTGCTGATGACACAAAGCTAGGAGGGATAGCTAATACTAGAGAAGAGAGAGAGGATTCAAAAAGATAAAATAAACTGCAGCAGTGGGCAGCAACTAACAGAATGTTTTTTTAACAGGGAAACTGCAAAGTATTACATCTGGCCAATAAAAATGAAAAAAGCATGAACAGAATGGGAGGAATAGGGTTAATCAACAGCACATGTGAAAAAGACTTGGGTATACTAACATATGATCAACTGAACATGAGTCAACAGTGTGATGCAGCAGCAAAAAAGGCAAATGCAATTTTGGGATGTATTAACAGAAGCATACAGTCTAGATCACATGAAGTCATTATTGCCCTCTACTCATCTTTGGTCAGACCTCGTCTGAAATACTGTGTCCAATTTTGGGCACCTTTGTAATATCCACACGTTATGAAGAATTCAAGGTATTAAACTTTAGATATGTTTTATTCTTCGTCCTCCAGCACACAGCATAACAGTTGCATTCCCATGCTACACAGAAGTGAAACTGAAACTTCCCTTCTCATCCCTCTTGTCTCCACCCCCCAAGTCCCATAAGTCTGGCTTGCTTAAAGAGACAGATCTAATTATTATACATTACATCATCCCCTTTTTTTTTTTTTTCTATAAATAACCCATATTACTGATAAATGCAACAACATGAAAACGTCCAAAAAATCATATGTCCGTTTTGTCTTATTTGTTCAATTCCAAAATCAGAGAAACAAACAAAAAAAAACAAAAACAAAACAAAAACTGTAATTACACTTCTTCAATAAGCCTCGATGGAGCTCTTCTCTCTCGTGTAGGATAACATCTGGGCTCATTGAGAGGGTTCATTATTGATGGACCAGCTACCTCTTGTTGGTCCTCTCCACCATCGGATACCAAATCATCCACCAAAGAGAGTTCATTGTCATCATTCTGCGGTATGACTTTAAAATATGAAGAATTTCGTGTTATGGAGTGTCCATCTCGTTCAGCTGTGATCATGCTGCCTTTCCTTTTAGTAACATAATATTTTGCAGGACCATATACAGGTGAGGTCTTGTTGGTTGGTCTTTGACGTACCACCACGACATCCCCTCTTTCGATGGCACTTGACTGTGTCCTTCGCCTTCTGTCTGCATAACGTTTCATGGCTTGTTTGTTGGAGAAATCTGTGGATCTCACTGAGGAGTCACTCGGTCGGGGATGGCTGGTCACATCAGGGAGACGTATACGCAGGGTTCGGCTGAACATTAAATGAGCTGGAGCAGCATTAGTAGTGGAGTGTGGCGTATTGCGGTAATTACGCATGAATTTGTATAATGACTGTTTCAGTGGGATGTGCTCCAGACTCGCTGCCTTGATACGTTTCCCCAGAGTGCGCATAAAACATTCCACAATTCCATTGGCTTGCGGCCAGCAAGGTGTGATTTTCATGTGATTGAATCCCAAGTATTCAGAAAATTGTGTAAACACATGTCCATTGAATGGAGGTCCATTGTCTGTTTTGACCACTCTTGGAATACCATATGCCGAGAAAATGTCGTCCAGCTCTGGTATAACATTATTAGCAGATGTTGAAGAGATAAATGAAATGACAGGGTATCGAGAATATTCATCAATTTTTACGAGAATGTATTGGCCATTTGGCAATGGTCCATATATATCGACTGCCACTTCCTCCCAGACAGCAGTGGGTAACGGAGACATTTGTAATGGCTCTAAGGTTGATGATGGAGTGATTAATTGACAAGTAGAACAGCGTCTAATCTTTTCTTCCACCAAGTGATCCATATTTGGGAACCACACTTTTTCTCTGACTAACTTCTTTGTGCCAACAAGTCCTAAATGACCTTCATGTGCTATCTGTATGACTAAGTTACGCAAAGTCTTAGGTACAACTAGTTTGGTACCTCGAAGAATGAGGTGTTCTTCAGTGACTGATAATTCCTCACGTACGTTTGAGAATAGTTTTAACTCTTTCAGATCAATCTCAGAATCAGGAAATTTTTCCTTTTGAATTTCATGCCACCTTCGATTTTGGATGATTTGTATTAGGGCACAGAGTGTCTTGTCTTTTGTTGTTTCATTTATAAATTGATCAAGAGAAAGTGCTTTTGGCACGGCATGAACTGTAACAAAACGTAGGTATTCTTCAATGGAGGAATGCACAGGTATATCATCATTAGTAGGATGTCTTGAAAGATAATCAGCTGGATTGCTGTATTTTCCAGGTTTGTGAACAATGTTATAGTTGTAGTCCTGTAGACGTAGGCCCCATCGTTCAATTCGTGCAGGCATTTTAGCTCTGGGATTTCCAAAAATTGTAAGAAGTGCTTGATGATCAGTGACAATGGTGAAGGGAGCTCCATAGAGAAATAAGTGAAAGTGTTCACATCCCCAGACAACTGCCAAGCTTTCTTTTTCAGGTTGAGAATATTTTCTTTCAGTGTTTGTTAAGCTCTTACTTGCATAAGAAATTATGTGAGGATTTTGATTGTTATTCTTGTACTGCGCTAGAATAGCACCCAGTCCCACGGGACTGGCGTCCACAATCAGTTCAGTTCGAAGAGCTGGATCAAAATAAGCCATAGTGGTTGTCGAGCAGAGTTCATTTTTAATTGTTTCAAAAGAGGCCTGACAGTCTTGAGACCATTGAAAAATACAACTTTGTTTTGTAAGTTCCCGTAGTGGATTGCTGATTGCTGAAAAATTCAGAATATATCTAGCACAGTAACTTGCCATTCCAAGGAAAGAACGCACTTCACTGGCATCCTGTGGAATTGAGGCTGTTCTGATAGCTTCCACTTTCTTGGGGTCTGGTTGTACTCCTTTTGCCGAGAAGATGTGACCATAGAATTCTAATGAACCCTTGTCAAACTCGCACTTCTCTTTGATTAACGTGAGTCCAGCAGAAAGCAGACATTCGAAGATAGCATATAGAGCACGATTATGCTCAGCTTGAGTTTTACCAAAAACCAATATGTCATCACTGTAATTAAAGGCATTTGGGATGTGTGAATGACACTCCTTATTGCATCCTGAAAAATTTCTGCTGCTGAGCAAACTCCAAAAGTCAATCTTTTGTATCTTCTGAGGCCCACATGGGTGGAAAATGTGGTCAAGTATCGGGACTCTGGACTCAGTTCTAATTGATGATATCCCTTATTGAGGTCGAGCTTTGAGAAGACGGTGGCTCCATTTAATAAATGAATGATGTCATCAATCGTAGGTGAGCTATGTCTTTCCCTCTGGATAGCGGTGTTGGGCAGGCGCATGTCAACACACAGTCTCACTTGATCAGGAGTCTTTGGTTTTGGAACTACCACAAGTGGAGAGACCCACGGAGTGGGACCAGTAACAGTTTCAATAACGTCCTCATCCATGAGCAATTGGAGTTCCTTTTCTACCTTCTGTCTCAGGTGAAATGGAATACGCCTGTGAGGCTGGGCTACTGGACGAACATTGTCATCCACATGAAGGTGTACTTGAGAGTCCTTTAGTTTTCCCAAACCACTAAATAGGGAGGGAAAGCTGTTCACCATAGTTTGTACATCCATATCCGCAGGGTCAGTTATGGTATGAATAATCTGGATGAGCCCTAGCTCCAAGGCAGTGTGATAGCTGAGAAGACAGCCTCCCGATCCTTGTAATGTGTGGAAAGTGGTTTTCTGCCTGTTTTCTTTATATCTAATTTCAGCATCAAATTGTCCCATTATAGCTAGAGGTGTTTTAGATCCATAAGGAAAGATTTTAGTCTGCACTTGTTGTAAGACTGGCCTTGTTTTCAATTGTTCATATGTAGTGCCATCTATGATATCCACTGAAGCTCCTGTATCTATTGTAAAGGTAATGTCAGTGTTGCAGATTGAGAGTGTAACACAGGGAGACTGTACTGAACCAGTGACAGAGGTAGTGAACACATAGTTCTCAGTCGCAGACATTTCTTCTGTGTCCTGATTTATCACTTTTACATCTGCAGATTTTGTCATAGGCAGCGGAGGCTTGTAGTGCGCTGATTTGCAAACAGCTGCAAAATGATTCCCTTTTCCACATTTACTGCAGGTTTGTCCCATAGCTGGACATTTGTTCTGGTGGTGAGGGAAATCCTGTCCACATCTATAACATTTCTTCTGTTTCTGGGCTTGTTTGTCTGGTAAATTTTTCTGTTTGAGATTATGCACATGTAATTTATCCCCATTCTCCATTACGGTAGCCTGATGATCTGCTATTTCTATAGCACGGGCCATTTTGAGCAAATCATGTAGAGAGATATCCTGCTGCAGAGCCTTACGCCTTAGGTTATTAGACGAGCAGGTGACAATTATTTGAGTTAGGATTTCATCATCTACATCTGTAAAGGCACATCCATGTGCTAACTCTTTCAGCCGTGTGACATAAGTGTCTATGGACTCTTCTGGAAGCTGCTTGGCAATCGTGAATTTATATCTTTCATATCTGATGTTCTGTTTGGGGTTGAAATAGCCAGTGAGAGCTTTAGTGCAGTTGCTGTATGTGTCTGTTTCTGCTGCAGGTAACGTACTGTATATGTCATAGACTCCTGTGCCTGCACAATGCAGGAGCAAAGCTCTCTCTCTTTTCTCCTCCTTTATGTCCATGGCTTCTAGGAAATTCCCCTAATCTGTTTAGCCATTTTCTCCAGTTATGGGAGAGATTAATGACATCAGTCATATCAAATTGTGGGAATGTGTGCAAGTAGTCAGCCATGATAGAGTCTCTCAGTGGTGCTGGCGTGTGAAGCGGTAAAATATAGTCTGTACTCACAGCAGTAGGTGATTACATCCCATCCTCGTCGCCAGTTGTAATATCCACACGTTATGAAGAATTCAAGGTATTAAACTTTAGATATGTTTTATTCTTCGTCCTCCAGCACACAGCATAACAGTTGCATTCCCATGCTACACAGAAGTGAAACTGAAACTTCCCTTCTCATCCCTCTTGTCTCCACCCCCCAAGTCCCATAAGTCTGGCTTGCTTAAAGAGACAGATCTAATTATTATACATTACACACCACATTTTAAAAAAGACATCAACAAACTGGAGCAAGTTCAGAGAAGAGCGACCAGAATGGTGACTGGTCTGCAAACCATGTCCTATGAGGAATGGTTACAGGATTTGGGAATGTTTAGCTTGCAAAAAAGAAGACTGAGAGGAGACTTAATAGTGGTCAACAAATATCTCATGGGCTGTCACATTGTAGAATGGTCATCTTTAATCTCATTTGCACAAGGAAAGACTATAAGCAATGGGATGAAACTGAATGGGAGGAGACACAGATTAGAGCAGGGGGTTGGACCAGATGACCCAGGAGGTCCCTTCCAACTCTACCATTCTATGATTCTATCATTCTATGAATTCAATTATTTGAATTGAAATAAAGTGAAAATCTTGTATGTAGATGATGATAAAAATCTCTTTTGCTTCCAATTTCACAAATTTATTTGATCTTCCATGCTAGGCATTTTACCAACATTTGCTAAGTTTAACCATTTAATTTTAAAGATTCAAATTTGAAAATGGAGCCAATTTGCTAATAGTTTTAAGTAAACATATCTTGTTTTTGTTCAGTGTCTACAGCTCTTAAGTAAATCTGTGTCTACAGTCATGGCCAAAAGTATTGACACCCCTGCAATTCTGTCAGATAATACTCAGTTTCTTCCTGAAAATGATTGCAAACACAAATTCTTTGGTATTATTATCTTCATTTAATTTGTCTTAAATGAAAAAACACAAAAAGAATTGTCCTAAAGCCAAACTGGATATAATTCCACACCAAACATAAAAAAGAGGGTGGACAAAAGTATTGGCACTGTGCGAAAAATCAAAATCATGTGATGCTTCTCTAATTTGTGTAATTAACAGCACCTGTAACTTACCTGTGGCACCTAACAGGTGTTGGCAATAACTAAATCACACTTGCAGCCAGTTGACATGGATTAAAGTTGAATCTACTTCTGTCCTGTGTCCTTGTGTGTACCACATTGAGCATGGAGAAAAGAAAGAAGACCAAAGAACTGTCTGAGGACTTGAGAAACCAAATTGTGAGGAAGCATGAGCAATCTCAAGTCTACAAGTCCATCTCCAAAGACCTGAATGTTCCTGTGTCTACCGTGCGCAGTGTCATCAAGAAGTTTAAAGCCCACGGAACTGTGGCTAACCTCCCTAGATGTGGCCGGAAAAGAAAAATTGACAAGAGATTTCAACGCAAGATTGTGCAGATGTTGGATAAAGAACCTCCAGTAACATCCAAACAAGTTCAAGCTGCCCTGCAGTCCGAGGGTACAACGGTGTCAACCCGTACTATCCGTCGGCATCTGAATGAAAAGGGACTGTATGGTAGGAGACCCAGGAAGACTCCACTTCTTACCCCGAGACATAAAAAAGCCAGGCTGGAGTTTGCCAAAACTTACCTGAAAAAGCCTAAAACATTTTGGAAGAATGTTCTTTGGTCAGATGAGACAAAAGTAGAGCTTTTAGGGCAAAAGCATCAACATAGAGTTTACAGGAGAAAAAAGAGGCATTCAAAGAAAAGTACACGGTCCCTACAGTCAAACATGGCGGAGGTTCCCTGATGTTTTGGGGTTGCTTTGCTGCCTCTGGCACTGGACTGCTTGACCGTGTGCATGGCATTATGAAGTCAGAAGACTACCAACAAATTTTGCAGCATAATTTAGGGCCCAGTGTGAGAAAGCTGGGTCTACCTCAGAGGTCATGGGTCTTCCAGCAGGACAATAAGCCAAAACACACTTCAAAAAGCACTAGAAAATGGTTTGAGAGAAGGCACTGGAGACTTCTAAGGTGGCCAGCAATGAGTCCAGACCTGAATCCCATAGAACACCTGTGAAGAGATCTAAAAATGGCAGTTTGGAGAAGGCACCCTTCAAATATCAGGGACCTGGAGTAGTTTGCCAAAGAAGAATGGTCTAAAATTCCAGCAGAGCATTGTAAGAAACTCATTGATGGTTACCGGAAGCGGTTGGTCGCAGTTATTTTGGCTAAAGGTTGTGCAACCAAGTATTAGGCTGAGGGTGCCAATACTTTTGTCCGGCCCATTTTTGGAGTTTTGTGTGAAATGATCAATGTTTTGCTTCATTCTCTTTTGTGTTTTTTCATTTAAGACAAATTAAATGAAGATAATAATACCAAAGAATTTGTGTTTGCAATCATTTTCAGGAAGAAACTGAATATTATCTGACAGAATTGCAGGGGTGTCAATACTTTTGGCCATGACTGTATATGGTAACAGGCTACAAATTACTTACATAAGGTGGAGCCTCTGAACTGCAATGTGATTGGCTCTACCTAGACATGGGATTCCCTAGTTATCACCCCCTTAGCTCCTGTACAAAGACATGGACTTCACTATAGGGGATCTCTAGGGCTTGGAGTCAAGAATACCCTCAGACTGACAGTGATGGCTGTTAGACTTCGGGTTCCTGTCGCTGCACAGCGGGAATCCCGAGCCTTACTTCCGGCGGTCTCCCATTCCTCTCCAGCCGCAGAGGAGGTTGCTCAGCAGACTCATCGGTACCAGCGCTCTGCCCAGACCAGCTCCGTGGGTTTGCTTGCTGCTGCCACCTCTGGCATAGCTATAGCAATGCATGCTGCTCAGCAGCGAGATTCTCCAGGGACTATGTCCCCATATTGGGCCACTGAGCATGCCCGTGGAGTGCAAAGGGTCACGTGCGCAGGTTCTGCTCTTGTTCGGATTGGCCCATCCGAGAAGCCAGGAAGGTCTCGGATGCTCACGGCTATAAAAGGTTTGCATGGCCGCTCGGCCATGCGCTAGGATAGCCTGTATTTTCAGTCTATAAGGAGTGAGTGGTGTATGGCATGCCGGATAAGATTGTCAGCGACTGGGGTCCTCAGTTTGCATCTCGGTTCTGGAGAGAGCTTTGTTCTCTGCTCAGCATAAAGCTAAATCTCTCCTCGGCCTATCATCCCTAGACGAACGGGTTGGTTGAGAGAGCCAACCAGACCCTGGTGACATATCTGTGACATTTTGTCTCGGCCAGGCAGGATGACTGGGCACCCTTGCTGCCATGGGCGGAGTTCGCCTTGAACAACGCTGTGGCCGACTCCACTGGTCAGACCCCATTCCTCCTAAATTATGGCCAGCATCCGCGCGTCCCCGTGCCCATGTCCGTGTCGTCCACCGACTCTAGGGTGGCAGACTGGGTGGTGGAGGCACGTGACATTTGGGATCGCACGCAGGATGCTATCCGGGCCTCCAAGGAGAGAATGAGGTCCTCCGCTGACACTCGCCGGCGACCGGCTCTGACCTTCGCCCCTGGCGACCTAGTGTGGCTCTCCGCTTGAAACATCAGGCTGCAGGTGGAATCCGCTAAGTTTGCACCGCGCTATATTGGCCCTTTCAAGGTCCTCGAGCAGATCAACCCTGTGGTCTACCGCCTGGCTCTTCCACCACACTTGGCTATCTCGGACACGTTTCATGTGTCTCTCCTTAAGCTGGTGCACATGTCCCGGTTTTCTGAGCCATCTGACGGGACATCAGACCTGTCGTCAGACGAGTTTGAGGTCAATGCCATCGTGGGATGCAAGATGATGCGGGGCAAAAAATTTTACTTGGTGGATTGGAAGGGTCATGGTCCAGAGGTGCAGACCTGGGAGCTGGTGGAGAACATCCACGCTCCTCTTCTCATTGCGGAATGAGCCCTAGGAGTGGGGGTAATGTTAGGCGTCGGGTTCCTGTCGCTGCACAGCGGGAATCACGAGCCTTACTTCCGGCGGTCTCCCATTCCTCTCCAGCCGCAGAGGAGGTTGCTCAGCAAAGTCGTCAGTCCCGGCGCTCTGCCCAGACCAGCTTCGTGGGTTTGCTTGCTGCTGCCACCTCTGGCACAGCAATGGCAATGCATGTTGCTCAGCAGCGAGATTCTCCAGGGACTAAGTCCCCATGTTGGGCCACTGAGCATGCTTGTGGAGTGATCTCCCATTGGAGATCAAGGGTCACGTGCTCAGGTCCTGCTCGTGTTCGGATTGGCCCATTTGAGAAGCCAGGTAGGTCTCGGACGCTCGCGGCTATAAAAGGCTCACATGGCTGCTGGGCCATGCGCTAGGATAGCCTGTATTTTCGGTCTATAAGGAGTGAGTGGTGTATGCACGTATGAATGTCTCTGGTGACTGACTCATTATGAAACCCCTACCCTTGGTATGCATGTGTTGTGCAACCTAGCCTGCAAGCGCCCAGGCTTAGGCGTAGGTAGGTCAGAGTTTGAGTCAGGCATTAGCCATCATCAGTGACTCGGCACGCCTCAGTGCCCCGTGCTCCACACTCCATAGTCAGTGTGTATAGCGGCGCTCGTGGCAGCGACGCCACACACTCAGTGGGCCTAGAGGGACTCTAACCCCGTGTCCTTGGGGTAGAGATCTGTGGCCGCTTGCTGTGCGCTCTTTGGCCGGGCTCTGTGAGTTAAACAGGCTCCGGCATCCACGTTCAGCGGCTGTGCGGCTCTGTGAATTAACAGAGTCCGCTCCTGTTCACATTGGGTGACGTAACCCACGTGTGAATGTTTTTACGCCGCTCTATTCTTCCGCCATTACCTAGCAGCAGTGTACCACCTCTGCACGGTGGACCTCGGGCTGTGAACGCACCAACTATTATTTTATAATTTGGTGCATTCCGCCAGTCCTAACAGATGGCATAGCAGTAAGTGATGACATGGTCAAGAACCAGGTAAGAGTCAGAACACAAGGAGCAGAAAACCAGCCATGAAAAGGGACTGCAACATACAGTTGTGTGAAAAAGTGTTTGCCTCCTTCTTGATTTCCTATTTTTTTTGCTTGTTTCCCACATTTAAATGTTTCAGATCACCAAACAAATGTAAATATTAGACAAGGATAACCCAAGCAAACATAAAATGCAGTTTTAAAATGAAGGTCTTTATTGTTAAGGGAAAAAGAGATCCAAACCAACAGGGCCCTGTGTGAAAAAGTAATTGTCCCCCCTAAAACATAAATTAACTGTTGCTTATCACATCGTTGGGAAGCTGAGTTCAAATTTACACACAGGCCTGATTACTGCCAAATCTGTTCTCAATCAAGAAATCACTTAAATAGGACCTGTCTGACCTGTCTGACAAAGTAAAGTTGACAAAAAGGTTCTCAAAAGCTAAACAGCATGCCGCGATTAAAATAAACAAAGTAATTGAGATCTATCAGACTGAAAAAAGTTATGAAGCGATTGCTCATGCTTTGGAACTCCAGAGGACCACAGTGAGAGCCATTATCCACAAATGGTGAAAACATGGAACAGTGGTGAATCATCCCATTGACCAGCAGACCAAAATTACCCCAAGAGTGCAGCGATGACTCACCCAAGAGATCATAAAAGACACCACCAAAACATCCAAAGAACTGCAAGCCTCACTTGCTTAAGTTAAGGTCAGTGTTCATGAATCCACTATATGAAAGCGACTGCATAAGAAATAGCTTTTTTGAAGGTGTATATCCCATTACATCTGGCATAACCAACAGTAAAATATGGTGGTGCTAGTGTGATGGTCTAGGTCTGCTTTACTGATTCTGAACCTGGAAGACTTGCTCTGGTAAATGGAACCATGAATTCTGCTGTGTACCAAAAAATCCTGAAGGAGAATGTCCAGCCATTTGTTTGTGATCTTAAGCTGAAGCGCAGTTGGGTTATGCAGCAGGATAATGATCCAAAACATGCTAGGAAGTCTACCTCTGAATGGCTTAAGAAAAACAAAATTAAGACTTTGGAGTGGCCTAGTCAAAGTCATGACCTTAATCCAATTGAGATGCTGTGGCATTGCCTTAAAAAGTCTGTTCATGCTGGGAAACCCTCCACTGTGGCTGCATGATTGTAGACAGGCTGAATACATGTGGGAATTCCCTAACAAACAGGCATTCCACACATGTATTCAAGCTGTCTAGCAGTCGCAAATCATGTAGCTAAGGCGACGAAAACTAAATTTCCGAGCACGCCAAAATACTCGGAGACCACCCGAGCATGCTCGGAGAGACCCGAGCAACGAGTATACTCGCTCATCACTAGTGAGGACTAATAATGGAACTACAATTATTAGGCAAGGTATCCAATAGATGAGATAGAAATATGGCCAGTGATCGTAGCCAAAAATCAATAGTACAGATGGTGCAAATCAATTTGCAGGACCCAATACAGCGGTTATGTCAGTATTCTGTGGCCAAACTGGCGTGATATCGTCATTGAAAGAAGAGCTGCAGCTAGAAGATGATTCTCAGGGTTCCCATACGATGGTCACAGATTACCAATGTAGTCACTGGACCAGTTCCTGCAAATTCGTTCGTACTATCTCTAAGCAATAGTAAAGGTACTAGCCATAATCACAACAAACCGGACCAGTGCCTCATGTAGTATATGCATATGAGGAATAGAAGGAGAAAGGTCCCACTCACCATCCCTTTAAAATTCTTTTCTTTATTGAAAAATTCTTAAAAAATAAGGTTGAAGGAGAGAGCAGAATGCATGGTGTGGACGACGTGGCCATTTCGCGCCGAGAAGCACGTAAATGGATCCTTGCACTATGGAGAGCAAAATGGCGACTTTTCTTCTTCTATTCCTCATATGCTCATAGTCTGAAGTTTCATGGTATGCACCATGAGTTCCCATTGTCAGGCTCTTTTCATTGTTTCCACATTTAAGGACTAGTCGAGGGGTCTGTTTTCAGATAGTGCCGACACACACCTCTCAATGTATTTCCTCACGTAGTGTATACCTGCCACTGACTCTGGCTAATTTCACATTAGCGTTTTTTTGCACAGCGCATTGTGCGCAATAGAAACGCATGCAAAAAACGCATCATACGTTTTTGCATGTGTTTGCGTTTTTTATGCGCATTCGTTCTCTAGGGGTTAAAAACAGTGTCTACACATTTTAACGCCAAAAATGCATGCGCAAAAAAGCGCATATGAATGCATGTCCATGCGCACGCCTGCGTTCCCATAGACTGTAATGCGTTATTTTGTCACATTCCGTGAGTAAGCATGCGCATGCGTTTTTTTACTAAACTACTTTTATTAAATACACACATGTCCCATAATTTGCACGCACACTACACTAATTATATTGATCACTGACATCTATATATCAAACTTTTATGCATGTGTTTACTGCATGTAAACCATGTCTTCTATCCTGTCGGCTCCTGCATTGATTTTACAGAAACCGACAAATGAATTAATGGCTAATCTTCTATCTATATCTCTATGCAATATAAAGATGTATATATATATATATATATGTATGTGTGTGTGTGTGTGTGTGTGTGTGTGTGTGTGACACATATGGTGCGAGAGCTGTGCGATTTTTTTATTGCACCCATTGACTTCTATTGCGGGATACGATCTGTCTTTTGATGACAATCGCAGCAAGCTGTGAATTTTTTCCAGCCTGATCGTGATCCGATCCGAGCTGGAAAACACAAAATGCAGATGAGCACACAATCATAGATTAACATTGGTCCGAATTCAATCCGATTTTTTATCGGATTGAATTCGTCCGATTTCATCGCAAGTGGGCATGAGCCCTTAGTTGTGACAATGGATACCAGCTAGATTATTACCAAAAAGCTAAGGCACATACATCAGGTGCATTATAGGATTGGGATAGTTTTTGTATATAAGCAGTGAGAATTTCATGGACAATATAGAAAACAAGTCCTCTCTTGTAAACACTGTCCTTTTATACAGATTAAAAGGTTAATCTAATAAGGGTGCAATAAAGAAGAAAGCTAGATGATGAGTAAGGTGTACTCACAAATCTTTATTGCAGCGGTTTCTACACTTATGATAGTGAAGTTCGTTAGGAGCATCAGATATCACAAAGAAAGGTGGAGGTAAATACGGTACATAAAGAATTTTCCTGAGAAATACAATTAATTATTTTCAGTAACAGATCAAAGAGCTAGGATGACAAATCTTTATGAAATACAACCTCTCTCTTTTGTACTGCCACAGAACACCCCTTCAAAGGTGCTGATAAAAGAGAAACAAATGTGACTGAGCGAGCCTTCAAGCAATGTGTCTGACGTGATGTGATTAATGAATATAGGAAAATAATATAACAGGAATATAAAATTAGCTCCATATAAAATAAAGTATGGCATCTGATTTTTATTTTTTTTTAAATTTTTTTGTTAGGCTATAATCACACACAGTTTTTTGAAGGTCTGCTTTCAAAGTTTCCTCAAACACCATTTCAAAACTCCATAGATAGCTTTTTCTTTTCACCTACATGGGAAATCCACTTTATGGTTCATATGAGGAGCCTTTTACTATAAGCATGCAGAATATGATAGTGCTATAAAAGCAAAGCATAATAAATAATAATTCTAACATGACTTTATCAATAAAGTTTTTGTCAAAGCCAAATACCAGGAAGTATCAAAAACAAAGCAGCTTTATTAAAAACAGGACATATCAAAAAGAGACAAAAAATGCAGCATCAACAACGCAATAACCGTGATAAATGCATGTAAAAATTTTGCACTCAAAAATGCAATGAAACAACTGCAAGTAACTAGAGTTGAGCGAAACGGGTCGAAAAAATTCAAAAGTCACCGACTTTTGGCAAAGTCGGGTTTCATGAAACGAAACCCGACCCTAGGATGAGGTAGGCCACGAGGTCGGCGACTTACGCGCCAAAGTCGCGTTTCAAAAGTTTGTTTTGCGCTCTTTTTCAGCCAAGCAGGATCCACGGACACTGTGGTCAACGTGATGACCTAGGCACGGGTCACCACCATCTTTCAGAAGGGCATGCAAGTGATTGGCTTGCTTTGGTGGGCGTCACAGGGGGTATAAAAGGGCGTGCACGCCGACCGCCATCTTACTTCTGCCGATCTTAGTATAGGGAGAGGTTGCTGCTGATTCTGTAGGGAGAGCGTTAGGCAGGGAAGAAGACAAAAAAACTGCTTCTGCTGCTAGCGATTTGGCCTGCACAACACACAAGTCACTGTGTGTGCAGTGCAAGGGGAGGCTATATAGTGGTGTATCAGTGGTGTTGGTTGTTGGGCTGCCTTTTAAGGCTTCCTGACACGCTGGCATTGCTGTTTACCCACTGCTCCGCAAACTGCTTTTTTAAAAGCAATCCAATCTCCCTTATCCTCTAGTCACTTTTGTCACAGCTGTGCCATCGAGCGTGTCACATAGCGCTCAGATATCAGTGGGCCTCACACAATCCACAAGTGTCCAGTGTCCAAAAGTGTGCGCAGAGATTCAAAATCTCCATTATCCTCTCGTCACTTTGGTCACAGGCAGCTGTGCCATCGAGCCTGTCACATAGCGCTCAGATATCAGGGGGCCTCACACAATCCACAAGTGTCCAGTGTCCAAAAGTGTGTGCAGAGATTCAAAATCTCCATTATCCTCTCGTCACTTTGGTCACAGGCAGCTGTGCCATCGAGCGTGTCACATAGCGCTCAGATATCAGTGGGCCTCACACAATCCACAAGTGTCCAGTGTCCAAAAGTGTGCGCAGAGATTCAAAATCTCCATTATCCTCTCGTCACTTTGGTCACAGGCAGCTGTGCCATCGAGCGTGTCACATAGCGCTCAGATATCAGTGGGCCTCACACAATCCACAAGTGTCCAGTGTCCAAAAGTGTGCGCAGAGATTCAAAATCTCCATTATCCTCTCGTCACTTTGGTCACAGGCAGCTGTGCCATCGAGCGTGTCACATAGCGCTCAGATATCAGTGGGCCTCACACAATCCACAAGTGTCCAGTGTCCAAAAGTGTGCGCAGAGATTCAAAATCTCCATTATCCTCTTGTCACTTTGGTCACAGGCAGCTGTGCCATCGAGCCTGTCACATAGCGCTCAGATATCAGTGGGCCTCACACAATCCACAAGTGTCCAGTGTCCAAAAGTGTGCGCAGAGATTCAAAATCTCCATTATCCTCTCGTCACTTTGGTCACAGGCAGCTGTGCCATCAAGCGTGTCACATAGCGCTCAGATATCAGTGGGCCTCACACAATCCAAAAGTGTCCACTGTCCACAAGTGTGTGCAGAAATTCTAAATCTCCCCTGTCCTATAGACACCTTGTACCTTGTTTTACATTACTATATAGTTTGTTGGATTTTGTCTACATTTCTACCAAAAATGAGGAAGGCTGGTGGAAGAGGCCGTGGAATTGGGCGGGGGTTGGCAGCTGGTAATGATGGTGTTGGTGGTGGATCTGATGGTAGTGGCAAGAGCAAAATAGGACCGAATGCAGGAGGTGCTGACCCTGCGTCATCGTCTGTCTACATAAGGCCTCGAACGCTTAGTTTTCTAGGAGTTGGCAAACCGCTTTTAAAGGCAGAGCATCAGGAAAAAGTTTTGTCTTACATTGCTGACTCAGCCTCCAGCTCTATCGCCTCCTCTTCTTCAGTTGTAAAAAGTAAAAGCACTGAGTCGTCATTGGAGGCTCATGTTCATGAACCACACCTTTCCTTGTGTCCTTCACCCCAACCAAGATTGAAGGATGACGCAGGCCATACTACTGATTACTCCATGGAGCTGTTTTCACATACCATGCCTGGATTATCAAGTCAAATGGTGAATTACCCAGGCCAAGATGAATCTGACATGGAGTGCACTGATGCACAGCCGCTGATGGATGATTCTGCTGGTACATTCACTCAGAGCACTACATTGTCCTCGCAGTATACAGAGCCAGATTCTGACCCTGATGAGACTCAGGTGCCCCTTCCCGCACACTATACCACCATACACGGTGACACAGAGAAAGGTGCACATGACATAAAAGAGGAGGTGATGGATGACCCAGTTGTTGACCCAGATTGGCATCCATTGGGGGAAGAGGGTGCTGCTTCCAATAGCTCAGATGAGGAGCATCCACAGCAGACATCGACTTCGCAACAGCTGTTATCTGGCAGGCCCGGAGCACTCCAAAGACAGGTTCCAAACATCAAAAGAGTTGCTGGACAGCTTGTCCAGAGGGTCAAAAGATCACAGCGTGCTAGGCCGCAAAATGTCTGCCAAAGTAGGAAGAGTGCAGTGTGGCACTTTTTTGAACAAAATCCTCATGATCAGGCCAAGGTTATCTGTAAGAAGTGCGCAAAGACCTTTAGCCGAGGGAAAAATCTGAAAAATTTGAATACCAGTTGCATGCTTAGACATTTAACCAGCATGCACTTGCAAGCGTGGACACAACACCAAACCTCAAGTGCCACATGTGCAACTGATCACAACGAAGGTAGTCAGCAACGCTACATTATTTCCCCCACTGTAAGCCCACCGGTTAGCACAGCAGCAAATGTTGAGGTGTCGTTGCAAGGCCACAGCAGTCAGGGAATCCCACTGTTATATCAACGAAAGACTGATTCTAGGCCATCAGAAAGAACACCAACTCCATCACCATCATCAACCCTCTCTCAGTCCGCCCTGTCCACCGCTACTTCCACCATATGCAGCTCTCAAGTCCAGCTCACCCTCCCAGACACTATGAGTAGGTCAAGAAAGTACTCAGTCTCTCATCCGCGTACACTGGGTTTGAACGCCCACATTGCCAAACTAATCTCGTTTGAGATGATGCCCTTTCGGTTGGTGGAAAGCACAGCTTTCCGCGAACTCATGGCCTATGCAGTACCACGCTATGACCTACCCAGTCGCCACTTCTTCTCTCGCAAAGCCATCCCAGCCCTCCACCATCATGTGAAAGACCGCATTGTCCATGCACTCAAGCAGTCAGTGAGCGGAAAGGTGCACCTCACAACTGATCCATGGTCCAGTCGGCATGGCCAGGGCCGTTACGTGTCCATCACTGCGCACTGGGTTAATGTGGTGGATGCAGGGTCCACAGGGGACAGCGGTGGTGGGACAGTGCTGCCTAGCCCACGGTATAGGAAACAGTTGGCTGTAGGCGTTCGACCCTCCTCCTCCTCCTCCTCCTCCAGAAGCGAAAGCTCGTCCACAGAGCGCAGTCGTACGAGCACTCCATCTGCAGCTGCCACTGTTGCACACGATGTGTCCCCCTATCGAGCAGCTAGTGGAAAGCGTCAGCAGGCTGTGTTGCAGATGATGTGTTTGGGCGACAGACACACCGCCGAGGTGCTGGCCGAGTACTTGAAGCGACAAACTGAGTCATGGCTGGGCAGTGTACATCTTGAGGCAGGCAAGGTAGTTAGTGATAACGGGCGTAATTTTGTGGCAGCCATAGCCCTTTCAAAACTCAGCCACATACCTTGCTTGGCTCACACCTTGAACCTGGTGGTGCAGTGCTTCCTCAAAAATTATCCGGAGTTAACAGCCCTGCTCCAGAAGGTGCGAAGACTGTGCGCGCACATCCACCGGTCGCCTGTACACTCCGTTCGTATGCAGAAGCTGCAGCGATTGCTCCACCTTCCCAACCACCGCCTCATTATCGACATTGCAACAAGGTGGAACTCCACCCTGCACATGGTGGAGCGGCTGTGCGAGCAGAGGCAGGCCATAATGCATTTGTGGGAGGATACACGGCCAGGCACTTTGAGAGCAGACATGGAGTTGACAGGCGTGCAGTGGTCGAAGCTGAAAGACCTTTGTAAAGTCCTTCAGTGTTTTGAGGAATGCACAAGGCTGGTAAGCGCAGACGACGCATCCTAAGCATGAGCATCCCACTTATGCGTCTGCTCATGCAAACTTTGACGCACCTTAAGGAGCAGGCATCTGCAGCCAATGTTGATGAGGAGGAAGAGGAGGAGGGAATCCTTGATGACATTCAGCCATTGTCTGCTCAGGGACCTCTCCTGGACGAGGTGGAGGAAGAAGAGGAGGAGGAGGAGGATGATGGGGATGATTACTTAGGGGAGGAGGATGCATCTCGTGGGGCAAGTGAAAATGTTGGCGTGGCAAGGTCTGGTACAGGGTTTGTGCGTGACTGGAGGGATGTGGATTTGCCAGAAAGTGCTCCTCCACCCAGCACTCGCAGTGCATCATTGACACCGGGAACATTGGCCCACATGTCAGATTATGCCTTGCGGATCCTAAAAAGGGACCCCCGCATTGCCAAAATGATGAACGATGACGACTACTGGTTGGCCAGCATCCTGGATCCACGCTATAAAGGCAAATTACCAAACATCATGCCACAGGA
Organism: Dendrobates tinctorius; assembly: GCF_039654945.1. Classification (NCBI taxonomy): domain Eukaryota; kingdom Metazoa; phylum Chordata; class Amphibia; order Anura; family Dendrobatidae; genus Dendrobates; species Dendrobates tinctorius. The sequence continues at coordinate 10,023,995 of NW_027361712.1, read as the reverse complement.
GAACCTTGACCTAATATTGGCTAATAAACAAGCAACTCTGGTAAATCGGTTGCTTGAGGCATTCCCAGCACACAGCAGAGGTGATGGTTCTCACACGAGCCGTACGGGCCGGGGGCAGCTTGGCAGAGGTGTTCGTGGTGCACACAGCAGAAGTGGCGTTGGAGACAGGGGTTTCATGACAATGTTGTGGACTGATTTTTCAAATACCGCTCACACAACTGGTAATACTGCATCGATGGAAAGTGACAGGAGACAGCAGTTGTCAACTATGGTTACAAACTACTTTTCCTCCCATATCGATGTTCTCCCACACAGGTCATTCCCCTTTGACTATTGGGCTGCTAAACTGGACACCTGGCCTGAATTGGCCCAATATGCCTTACAGGAGCTCGCTTGCCCAGCTGCAAGTGTGCTATCGGAAAGAGTCTTCAGTGCAGCTGGATCAATCCTGACAGAAAAAAGGACCCGTCTGTCAACCCAAAATGTGGATGATCTAACCTTCATTAAAATGAACCACGCATGGGTTTCCAAGGATTTTGTCCCACCTTCCCCTGATGACACATAGGGTGACAGAAAAATGGCTTGCTTTGGTCCACCTCTTCCTGGTACTTCACCTATTTCGCCTTTTGCATCAGCTGAATGTCCAACATCAACATATGCCACTTTCTAAAACTCCCTAACTGTGCTGCCTCCCCCCCCATGGCCGGGGTCACCACCTAGCGCATGACACCGTGCGAGTGCCGTTGCCCTGGACAGGTGGGTAGGCCGACTCTTGGGCGCGGGCACTGGCACAGGGTCCCTCATAGTGCAATCAAGTGTCTCTGACGGTGGTGGTGCACACCCGCCGTCAGACACACCGCTGTACTATGAGGGGCCCAGTGCCAGTACCGACGCCCACGAGTGGGCCCCCCTTGCTTGGGCAGGGCCCCAGCATTTGCAATCTTTACCTCTCCCTGCTCCTCCGCTGTGTAATCTGGGCCGTCAAATCCATACTGTGCCTGACACCGTCTGAGCCTGCCTCCTGAGACATATATTTTGAATGTGTACGCTATCCATACATGTTATCCGGGGATACGGTACCCTTTCTAACCTTTGTGCAATCACGTGCAATCCATACTGGGCCTGACACCGTCTGAGCCTGCCTCCTGAGACATATATTTTGAATGTGTACGCTATCCATACATGTTATCCGGGGATACGGTACCCTTTCTAACCTTTGTGCAATCACGTGCAATCCATACTGGGCCTAACACCGTCTGAGCCTGCCTCCTGAGACATATATTTTGAATGTGTACGCTATCCATACATGTTATGCGGGGATACGGTACCCTTTCTAACCTTTGTGCAATCACGTGCAATCCATACTGGGCCTAACACCGTCTGAGCCTGCCTCCTGAGACATATATTTTGAATGTGTACGCTATCCATACATGTTATCCGGGGATACGGTACCCTTTCTAACCTTTGTGCAATCACGTGCAATCCATACTGGGCCTAACACCGTCTGAGCCTGCCTCCTGAGACATATATTTTGAATGTGTACGCTATCCATACATGTTATCCGGGGATACGGTACCCTTTCTAACCTTTGTGCAATCACGTGCAATCCATACTGTGCCTGACACCGTCTGAGCCTGCCTCCTGAGACATATATTTTGAATGTGTACGCTATCCATACATGTTATCCGGGGATACGGTACCCTTTCTAACCTTTGTGCAATCACGTGCAATCCATACTGGGCCTAACACCGTCTGAGCCTGCCTCCTGAGACATATATTTTGAATGTGTACGCTATCCATACATGTTATCCGGGGATACGGTACCCTTTCTAACCTTTGTGCAATCACGTGCAATCCATACTGTGCCTGACACCGTCTGAGCCTGCCTCCTGAGACATATATTTTGAATGTGTACGCTATCCATACATGTTATCCGGGGATACGGTACCCTTTCTAACCTTTGTGCAATCACGTGCAATCCATACTGGGCCTAACACCGTCTGAGCCTGCCTCCTGAGACATATATTTTGAATGTGTACGCTATCCATACATGTTATCCGGGGATACGGTACCCTTTCTAACCTTTGTGCAATCACGTGCAATCCATACTGTGCCTGACACCGTCTGAGCCTGCCTCCTGAGACATATATTTTGAATGTGTACGCTATCCATACATGTTATCCGGGGATACGGTACCCTTTCTAACCTTTGTGCAATCACGTGCAATCCATACTGGGCCTAACACCGTCTGAGCCTGCCTCCTGAGACATATATTTTGAATGTGTACGCTATCCATACATGTTATCCGGGGATACGGTACCCTTTCTAACCTTTGTGCAATCACGTGCAATCCATACTGGGCGTGAGAACGGCTGGCGAGCTGTTAAGCAAGCTACAGCACCTGTCCAGACAAGTACAGGGATTCCCTAGCGAGGAGACTTATTTGATTGTTTTCAGTGTTGGGACAGCAATTTTTGGGGAGCACTATACTCTGGAGAATGATAGATGGGGCCCACCATACACTGGAACATTCCAAAGGTGGACATCAGACACTGGAGCAGCATTTACAGGGCCCATTATACACTAGAGCATTAGAAATGGGGCCCATTATGTTTGGGCATTATTTGGGCCCATAAGACAGTGGAGCTTCATCCATGGGGACCAACATATACTGTAGCATTATGTGGAGCTCATCATATACTGTTTCAAACATTATATGGGACCAATGATTCTGTATGGAGAAATAGATGGGCCTCGTCATGAGATGTAAAAAGTGAGGTATTTTTCATTGTACTATACCGCTATTTCTCTGCCGTATCGGAGCATGATGAGTTGTGGTATGTGTTAAAGGGGCGCTCTTTCGCCCAGGGCACATGAAAACCTGCAGCCATCCCTCCCCCCCCACAACTTTAGCCAAATAACCCCCATTTTTCAGTGCGTAACTTATATTATGAAGTTAATTAAGGTTGACAAGCTTAAGTAAGAAGAATTGATGCTTTTGGCATTCAAATGGGCACTGTAGGTGTGTTTCCTGTCCTCCTCTCACTGCCGACTTTTATTCCCCATTGACTTACATTGGGTTTCGTGTTTCGGGACGACCCCGACTTTTCCCTATAATCGGACGATCTTGCTCGACCCGACTTTTGGAAAAGTCGGGTTTCACGAAACGAAACGCGACCCTAAAAAACCAAAAGTCGCTCAACTCTACAAGTAACCTAAATTACCTAATCAGGGAAGAAATGCTGCAGAAATAGTCATTGTGGGAATCTAGCCTTAGGCTAGTTTCACACTAGCGTTCTCGGGCGCAGCGCAGGGCGGCCGCGAAGCCATGCCCCCGGCCACACCCCCTCCGGTCAGTTCCTCCTCTGATCGCATGACGCTGCATGCGATCAGTGTACCCTATATTTAGTGTTGGGTACGCTGACCATGCGCTGGTATGATTTTGCTGGTGCTGTGCCCTTTTGGCGCTGTGCCCAGTGCACAAAAACACGCTGTGTTGCATTTTTGTGCACGGTCAGCATACCCAATGCTAAATATAGGGTACACTGATCGCATGCAGCGATCAGAGGAGGAATTGACCGGAGGGGGTGCGGCTGGGGCTTAGTGGCGGACCTGCGCTGTGCCCAAGAATGCTAGAGTGAAACTAGCCTAAGTGAAAAAAAAATTCCCTTCGAAAAAAATTCTTGTTCTTGACCCTCAAAAAACTCCCCAACAGCGGTTATCACGTCGCTATTGTCATCAAATTTCTTGCCCCGGAGGTGTTTCTTGAGCCGAGGAAAGAGAAAGAAGTCACTGGGGGCTAGATCTGGCGAATAGAGGGGGTGTTCCACCAGTTCAAAGCCCGCTTCTTGAATGGTAGCCATGGCAACTGCAGCTTTGTGAGCCGTTGCGTTATCTTGGTGAAACAGCACTCCAGCCCACAGTTTGCCGCACCTTTTCTCCTTGATAGCCTCCCGCAATCTTCTTATTTGTTCTGCGTAGTAGGAGCCCGTAATAGTGGCTCCCTTCTCCAAATAGTCCACCATAATAATTCCTTCAGCGTCCCAAAAAAAGGACGCCATAACCTTCCCTGCTGAACTTGACACTTTGAATTTCTTTGGCGTCGGTTCGTCGGCTCGTTTCCATGTCATCGATTGTTGTTTAGTTTCGGGATCAAAGTGGTGGATCCAGGTCTCACTCATCCATAGTCAAAAAACGTGACAAAAAATTCTCCTTGTCTGCTTGGAACATTTCGAGATTTGCTATTGAAATGTCAACTCGTTTCTTCTTTTGCTCATTGGTTAACATTTTTGGCACCCAACGCACGGAGACCTTTCTCATATGCAATTCTTTTGCAAGGATTCTTTGAATACTGCCATATGAGTTCCCTGTGACCTCAGCTACATGCCTGATAGTCACTCTTCGATCTGCCAACACTTCTTCAACTTTTTTCACGTTTTCTTCATTGAGGGACGTGGATGGGCGTCCTTCGCGATGTTCATCTTCCGTCGATGTTCTTCCCAGCTTAAATTCTTTGGCCCAGCGTGCAACTGTGGAATATGGAGGAGAAGAGTCCCCCAATGTCTCCACCAAGTCGCTGTGTATGTCTTTGGTAGACATTTTTTTCAAGCAGAGGTATTTGATGACAGCTCTGAGCTCGTTTTCTCCATTTTGATGTTCACTCCTTGGCAGTTCATATTCAAATGAATGTAGCTCCCGGGAATCGTGGCCTATTTAAGTGATTTTTTTTTTCCTGGACTAGTGGGTACCTAAGAGAGAAGAAAACATTTTATTTTGATTTCTGTGTGCAATAGAAATAACCGATCATCATTACTTTTGGATCGCCCCTCGTATGTTATAACCAGCAGGGATATCATAGACTGGACAGCATGGAGCAACTTCTATACAGGATGTCGGGTGAATTGTGGATAAGACACTGCACCAGAGGCATAGCTAGAGGTTCAGCTCAGGGGGGGCAAAAAATCTGAGAAGGGGCCGATAACCAGTAACCCTGATTACAACTCAGGTGGTGAACCCAGTGGCAGTAGCTCTGGGTGGGCCCCCTCAGAGCAAGGGGCCTGGGGCGACCGCACCCTCTGCCCCCCTTGTAGCTAAGCTACTGCACTGCACATATGCTATAGAGGTTGTGGGGTGAATTGTGGATAGACACCGCACACATGCTGTAGCGCACTGTTCTCCTAACTGTGGCTCTTCAGCTGTTCTGTCTAAAATTTTCAGGGCATGCTGGGAGTTGTAGTTCAGGAACCATTGAATAGTCATAAGTTATGGGGTCAGATGCAGACACTTCGTACCTTAATCACAAAAGTTGTAGCGCTGAAGGTTAATTCATTTAATGAGCGCTGTTAAAATTTAACTTGTGCAAGTTACCTCCTTAATACGACCAGCATAGCAGAAGTGAGTGCAGATTAAATCTCTAATCCTTGAACTTTCACTTACATTCCTTTTATCTTTCTTAAAACATTGAACTTTTTGAGCTACTTTGAAATTCCTTTAATGACACAGTGCAATTTCTATGGCTCAAAATTCCTGCTTATCTATCATCGGAAAAAAAATATAAGCCAGCACACGTGTTAGAATAAGTGTAATATGTAGGTGTCACATACACACTGTGGCCATAAACCTAGAATAACAACAAGGAATAGATACCCTGCAATACGTAAATAGATAGTAACACATGTAAATAACACAGGGTATGTAGTTGACGCTATTTTGATAAAAAAGCCATCCCACCGTCACAGGGTGCACCCAATCAGGATGGTCCCTGACTCTAGCATTCACCTCGCTATGTGACAGCAGGACTCAAAACATACAGAGGCAGAGCAGGACCTAGGCCAGACAGTGTTTTATACCTACACATTACACATTAACGGGGTAGGATGGCTTTTACACTTTTTTGATCAAAATATGTTAACTAAGTACTCTATGTTTTTGATATGTACTACTATTATATACTTACTTAGGATATCTAATCTTTGTATTTTTTCTAGTTTATATTAGTCTTATTACACTTTTACCAAAAGTCATGCTGACTAGTGACGAGCGAGCTAGCCCGGATATAGCGTTAGACAGACGCAACACATGCGGGACTGTTTAAAAAAACAGGCAATCCCCGCATGTGCTCAGGCTGTCTAACAGTCACAAATCATGCAGCTGCTGGGACCCGAACATAGTATTCGAGCCTCCACAAAACTCGGATAACACCCGAGCATGCTCGGATAACTGTTATGAGTTCATTTTCTCCTTCACCTCTGATGTCTGATGAACTCCCTCTGCTGGTGAAAGGAGGTAGTGAAATTGATCTGGATGGGAAGAACCTGTCATCTGAACAGGTGGAGTGTGATTGGACATCCGGAATTTCTGAGTGGATATAAGGCAGCCGACGCCCTGCAGAGTTGCTGGTGATCCTTTCTGCTCTGAGCTCTGGTATCCAGTTTAGTTCCTGTCTACTAAAAGCTAAGTTTTTGCTCTGCTATTTTTCCATGAGATTTTTTCTGTTTACTTAGTGTTTGTGTTCAGCCTGCCCTGGTTGGGTCGGGCTGAACTCCATTTTTGTCTCTGATCAGTTGATCTCTTTGCTCTGTCTTCAGAATATACCTGAGTGCTGATATAGTGATTTTGAAGTCTAGTGACTTCAGGGCCTTTTCTATCAGACGTGATGGACATTATTTTTGGCAGGGTTTTTTGCGTGATTGCAGCCAGCATCTTTTCTGTCCTTTCCTATCCCGTTAGTTGGGCCCCATCATTTGCTCAGCCTGTCTTTCTGTCTGTGTTTGTGTTTTCATCTGTTTTTCACCGACAATACATGTTGGGGGCTGTCTCTTGCTTTGGGGTCTGCTCTGGGGCAGTTTAGATTTCCCCTTTCTTTCTTTAGGCTTATTTAGCTCTCCGGCCGTGACGAGGGGTCTAGGGCTCTGTAGGAGCCCCCCACGGCTACTGTTAGTTGTGGTGAATAGGATCAGGGGTCTGCAATCCGCTAGCTACCAACCTCTCTGGTTTTCTGGACTTAGCTTGTGTTTTTGTCTTTTCCTCCTCCGGTGTCTCATTCATAACAGATAACGCTATATCCAAGCGCACTGGCTTATCCCTAGTGATACCCATGTTTTCAGTTTTGCTTTAGTTTTTTTTGTACTTTGTACATTTGGGTATGTGACTGCACATTTGGGCTGTGAATCTTCTCTATTTAGCTTTCCGCAGACAGGTATAAAACAATCAGACCTTTCTCTGCCCCTGTCTATTTTGAGGCCTGCTGGCACATAACGAGATGAGATACTAAAGTAAGGGATCAATCTGGAATTGGGCAAACGCATTTCCAATGCTGAATTTACAGAATTTTACCCAGCAGCTGGGGCTCGTTAGTTGCAATTTTCAGCAACATCAGACTAGGATCATGGCTGTATGCCTGTCAATGCAGCATGTTCCTTATTTAGACCATGATATACAGACATCTGAATCTGGCCTAACTCAAAAAAATTCTGAGCAGCAAAACCAGGAACTGCCTTTGACCAACACTGTCACCTTTTCTCTCGGAAGGGGAGGAGAAGGATGATTTTTTTTGTTGCCCTAAATACGGTAACTCCTTTAAATGGCAAATTCATCCTCATCCTTAAAGCGGGGTGGAATATATTCTGCAGATCATAGGATCAGCACCTGTCTTGTTAGTTGGTTCCTCATGACAGAAAAATAAACTCTCATAAGAAACTTAAGTGATACAAGAAATTAGAAGGACAATGAATTCAGAACCACTAAATGTGCTAAGAAGCTAATAATTAGTCATATAAGCAAACATTAGTTAGGAGGTACAGAATGTTATTTTTCATTATTATGATATTTAAAAGATTAAGGGCTCATGCCTACTTGCAATGACGAATTAAAAATCGGATTGAATTCAGCCAATGTTAGTCTATAGGCTCATGCACACATTGAGTATTTGGTCAGTATTTTACCCCAGTATTTGTAAGCCAAAACCAGGAGAGGAACAGTCAGAGGAAAAGTATAATAGAAACACGTCACCACTTCTGCATTTATCACCCACTCCTGGTTTTGGCTTACAGATACTGGGGTAAAAAACTCACTAAATACTCAGAGTGTGCATGAGCCCTATGATTGTGTGTGCATCTGCGTTTTTTTTTTTCAGCTTGAATTGGATCACGATCTTGCTGGAATGCGATTGCAATCAGAGATCGGATCGAATCCCGCAATAGAAGTCAATGGGTGCGAGAAAAAGTGGGAAGAGCGAGGCTAAGTGCTGGATTTGGCGCATCTTAGAGATGCACCATTTCTGGGGATAAAAAAATTAGGTCCCATTTTAGACAGAGAAGACACAACCTAAAGTCCACAACTTGCTTTTGTGCCAATCTCCACCGATTCTTTATTCTTTACAATTTGTAGTCAAGCTGATTGGGCTTTATTCTAGTTAATGTCTTTTTCTCTGCATGAAGCAATACCTATTCTGGGCATGCAGACAGCAATATGCAAATGAGCGCAGTAATCAGTTTCTGTTCCCACAGCAATGCCGTACATTCCTCCGATATGTCCTTACTTGGTGTAATGTAGCACACTCCTATTGTAAGCTCGATGCAACGCTCCAGAATGATGCAACCAGAGGGAAATCTTGGTCTCCTTATCCTGTAAGAGCTTCCTTATCACACACAGGTCATGGACGCACACCAGAATGGTGCAATACCGTCACATATCGCCACTTATTTTCTATAAATATTATTGGTCCAGTGTTATCATTACAAAGCTATTTCTTCTGATACCCTCATACTTACTGTAAATGGTAATTATACCTTTTAAGGTATAAGTGATATTTACCTACAACTTCCATTCTCCGATTCTACTGTTTAATTCTAAAAGTGCTGATGTACATTGCAAAAAATGTACTGTGATTTTTATAATTGTGGTGATCATAAAATCCTCATTACACATCATTTATTTAATCCCTTTACGTTATGGCGAGTTTCCATTTTTTCATTTTAGTTCTTTCAACCCCTTCTTCCAAGAGCCATAACGGTTTATATTTCCATCCATACAGCTGTATGAGGGCTTGTTTTTTGCCAGAGGGGTTGTACTTTTGAATGACACCATTCATTTTATTATATAGTGTATTGAAAAATGGGAAAAAAAATTCAGAGAGAGGTAAAATTGAAAAAAAGTGCACTTCCACAATTTTTTTTATTTAACATGTTTACTACATGGTAAAACATATATGATTCCACTGGTCAGTACGAGTACACGGATATCAAATATATATAGTTTATTTTTTATTTAAGTGGTGAAAAAAAATCCATAATTTGTATGAAAAAAAGTTTCCGCATTTGTCACCATTTTCCAAGACCCGTAGCGTCTCCATTTTTCGTGATCTGGGGTTGTGTAAGAGCTGACTTTTTGCGACCTGAGCTGATGTTTTTATTGATACCATATTGGGGTAGATGTGATGTTTTGATCACCTCTTATTCCATTTTATTGCAACGTTGTGGCAACCTTATCACAATTCTGGAGCTTTGATTTTTTTTTTATCTGATTAATTTATTTGATATTTTGATATATCAGACATTTCTGAATGCCGCAATTCTAAATATGTGTTTTGTTGTTTTGTAAATTGTTCTATTTTCAATGGGGCAAAAGGGGGTGATTTGAACTTTTGTGGGTTTCATTTCTTCATGGTTTAAAAAAAAAATTCCACTCTTTAATTTATTTAATAGTCCCCTTAGGACACTTGAAGCTGCAATCGTCCGATCACCTGTGCTATACCTGGCAGTGCTGAGGCACTGCTATGTATAGCAGAAATCATAACCTGCTATGAATGCTGGCCACAAACCGGCATTCACAGAACCCCAAGCTGTCATGACAATCCATTGGTGCCCCGCAATCATGTAACAGGGGCAACAATGGGTGGCCACCAATGACGCGCTTCCAACCGGTGCATGTTAAATCCCACTGTCATCCCGCTGTCTGAGATTTACAGCAGGATTTAACTGTTCAACAGCCTCTATCCACCTGTGGCTGATTAAATCAGCTGTCATGTGTGGAGAAAGATGATGAAGCTCAGCGTCAGAGCTCGCATCAAAGTCAGTGACACGACATATGACATAAGTAAACATATGTAATGAAGGGGTTAATTGATTTCTAAAAGTATATTGATATACTGTTTGAAAAATGTTGGTACATATGACCTAAGTTAGGATTGCATATTCCAAAAATAGAAAAGGTCATGGGGAAAAAGTGAGGTAGTCTAGGTGGCTGTTACTTACCTGTCCTGGCTCATGTGCCATGTCTTGGATGATTCCCCTGAGACCATTTCACTTTGTGTAAATCCAAGCCGGGTTACTGTTGTGCACCCAGAAACTACGTTTGACATCATCATACAAGGATTTTTAAAGCCGACTCTGACTGGTATGTGCTGTCTGAGTATTCAGTAAGGTTTGCACTCAGATGGTATGAGTTTGCATCACCATCTATTTCTCTCAACTGACTAATCCTCTCGTCCACATACTCCTGTGTGTTTAATATCTATCTACATTCAATTTCCAGCTCAGACTTGTGGTAATCATTAATCTTCATTAACGATAACAAACCTTTCTCTGCAGTATTAGTGCTGTTCACACAACAATGCTGCTGCAACAATGTGCAATCTTTCATGAAAACGAATATCTAGTTTGGCTGTTCATCACTTCTAGCTGGGGTTAACCACATGTTTGCTGATTGCTTATGTTTCTGTCATTGACCTTCTGTTTGCGTCACGCTCGGACACGGGTATGTCTGGCGGCCAACGACACAGCATATAAGTGCAAAAGGATGGAGAAAAGGAGAAGAAGGCCTTAACGGTCAGGATTGGGGAATGGGAAACCTCCTGACACCAACCTGTGCCTTAGGCTGGTTTTACACTTGCCGTATGCTTTTTGTGGCCCCAATAGGTTTCTATGGGGCCGCAAAATCGGCCCACATAAATCAGTAGAAGGGCCGTGCTCCGTATGGCCATATTTGCGGCCATGAAAAAATATCGAGCCTGCTCGATACTTTTCACGACTGAAATGCATTTCAATGGTACCGCAAAACGTTAGCTTGTTTTTGCGGTACACCGTATTTGCGGATCGCCCTTTTTTTCCCTGCTATTTGTTATAACAGGGGAAAAATGGCGATCCGAGAAGGTTTTTTGCATGAGACCGCAAAATTTGTGGCAATGCGGCCCATAAAAACACCAGCATGTGTAAAAGCAGCCTAAGCTTCCCTAATGTCCTATGTGGGTCTTTCCTCACGCCGTCGTCACGTGCCTAGTCCCTGACTGTCACCTGTATTAACCCTAGCTAGTGCACTGGCCGTCAAAGATGCTAGCGTCACCACTGCAAATGATACTGCACAGGGAAAGAGACAAACAAGGAACAGATAAAAAACAATACTAAGGCTAATTTCACACTTGCTTTTTTTTGCAGCGCGTTTTTCCCGCAAAAAAAGCATACAAAAGCATACAACTGCTGCGTTTTTTTCAAGCATTTTTATGAGCATGCATGAAAAAAACGCAGCGTTTTTATGCGTTTGTATGCGTTTTTAGTGCGTTTTTACCGCGTTTGCGTTTTTTCCAAACATTAGGTGGCCCCTCACACTAACCCAAACCATGACTTTACTAACCCTAACCCTAACCCTGACCCTAACCCTAACCCTAACCCTAACCCTGACCCTAACCCTAACCCTGACCCTAACCCTAACCCTAACCCTGACCCTGACCCTAACCCTAACCCTAACCCTTAACCAAACCATACTTAACCCTAACCCAAACCCTAAACCCTAACTAACCCTAACCCTAACCCTGACCCTAACCCTAACCCTGACCCTAACCCTTAACCAAACCATACTTAACCCTAACCCAAACCCTAAACCCTAACTAACCCTAACCCTGACCCTAACCCTAACCCTAACCCTGACCCTAACCCTAACCCTAACCCTGACCCTAACCCTAACCCTAACCCTGACCCTAAACCCCCTTAACTAACCCTAACTCTAACCCAAACCCCTAAATTCCATGGTTAACAAAAAAACGCATGTGCAAAAAAACGCATACATAAGCATGCCAATGCGCACATATGCGCACCCATAGACTTATAATGGGTGTCTTGCTGTAAAAAAACGCATTGCGCGCGCATGCGTTTTTTTGAGGCAAGTCGGACGCCCAAAAAATGCAACAGGATGCATTTTGTGCGCCCGAGCGCATACCGCAAAAAAACGCATGCGCGGAAAAACGCGTACAAACGCATGTGTATGCGCACATAAGCGCATCCCATGCAAAGTATAGAAAAAAAACGCATGCGCTATTTAGCGCTAAAATACCGCAAAAAAAAATGCAAGTGTGAAACCAGCCTAAGAAGCTTAGAATCTTCTGCTAATCTCCACCTGCAGCAGAGTAAATGGCATCAGGAAAACAGAACTCCAACACGGCAATACCACAGTGACAGGCGAGCTCCACACACCTAGCTGGTCTGAAGAAAAACCCTATGACCGACCATTAGCTGATGGGTCATGTGACTATTTAAGGGGAGGTGGGAGTGGTTACGAACCAACATCAGCTGACCAGCCTAAAAGAAACTGCCAGCAGAATGACATTAACTCTTGTTGGACCAAAGGAAAAAAATATCATTCATATTACAGCAGCTCCAGAGATGCCATAAATCCCTTAAGAGTTTGTGACAGTCTGCTGATAGCACAAACTGTGCCATTAACCTTTCCTTGCGTTAAGGGGAAACTGTCACCATGAAAATGCAATCCAATCTGCAAACATCATATTATAAAGCAGGGGGAGCTGAGCTGATTGATATATACGGTAGTTTTGTAGGAAACGTTTCAGTAAAACCTGTGATTTAATCATTGAATCCTCCACTCTTTACAGGATTTTTGGTCAAGTGTGCAGCTTTTTCTCTACGCACATTGATACAAAGAAAGCTGTCAGTCACTGATAGAATCGCCCATGGACCAAAAATCCAAAAAAGAGCAAAGGATTAAACAATTAAAACACAGGTTATTCTGAATCTTCTCTTACAAAACTATGTATCAACGTGCTCAGCTCCACCTGCTCTATAACATGATGCCAGCAGATTAGACTGCTTCATTGTAACGGGCTCCCTTTAAGTTCTAGACTGATGGTACATCTACAGTTTGTGAGGAAATTGTACAAATCCACACTGTCTATGTGTCTTCTGGTGTTCCTGCTCTGCTTGTCTGCCTGCTGTCGTGCATAACGTGCTTTCCTGATACTCACTGATCCACGTGCCATCCGACAAATCTTGCCCGCTGTGCCATTACCAGCAATGCGTGTTGCTCGCCCTGACCTACAGTTTAAAGAATGCACCTCACCAGGTGAGCACATAATAATGGCATAATGAAAGACTAATTGACCTTCATGTTCTATTTTCCCACTCAATATTTTCTTCCTAGTGATGTGCGCTTTCTAACTGACCTACGGTAAGTGACTCCCTCCTCTAACAAAAAAAGGGTGGGAGAGTTCTATCACAAGCTTTTTTCTAAAAGGATGAGGGTCTTGACCTATTTCCTAATAGTGAAGTGAGCAAAAAGGCCCGACAATTGTCAAAGACAAGATACCTGGCTGTGGTTGAGCATCAACTTAGGCTGCAAAATAAACCTCTTCCAGATCTTAAAAGGAACCTGTCACCCCCCCAGGCGTTTTTTAAGTAAAAGAGCCACCTTGTGCAGCACTAATGATGCATTCTGTCAAGGTGGCTCTTTTATTTAGCATCCCTTCCACCGCAGAAATAAGCGTTTTTAAAATTAGCCAGACATACCAGAAGTTTGACCGGAGGGGGCAGGTCTTTCCCCCTCTGACACCGACGCCTCGCATCCATCATTCATTTCCTCCTTCAGTCTTGTCTCCACCTCCTCAGCGTTCATTTCAAATGCTGGCGCCTGCGCTGTAATATATTTTCTTGGGCATGTGCAGTTAGCGCTGCCCTTCTCTGACATCACATGATGTCCTTCCTACCGGGCCTGCATGGAGTGCATTATACTATGTAAAGGCCCATGGGGAGTGCATTATGCTATAGTGGCCTATGGGGAGTGCATTATACTAGGTAGAGGCCTATGGGGAGTGTATTACACTATATAGAGGCCTATGGGGAGTGCATTATACTATATGGAGGCCAATGGGGAGTACATTATACTATATGGAGGCTTATGGGGAGTGCACTTTACTATATAGAGACCTATGGGGAGTGCAATATACTAAATGAAGGACTATGGGGAGTGCATTATACTATATAGAAGCCTATGGGAAGTATATTATATTGTATGGAGGCTTATGGGGAGTGCATTTTACTATATAGAGGCCTATGAGGAGTGCATTATACTATATGAAGGACTATGAGGAGTGCATTATACCATATAGAGACCTATGGGGAGTGCATTATACTATATCAAGGAGTATGTGGAGTGTATTATACTATACAGAGGCCTATGAGGAGTGCATTATACTATAGGGACTAGAGTTGAGCGACTTTTGGTTTTTTAGGGTCGCGTTTCGTTTCGTGAAACCCGACTTTTCCAAAAGTCGGGTCGAGCAAGATCGTCCGATTATAGGGAAAAGTCGGGGTCGTCCCGAAACACGAAACCCAATGTAAGTCAATGGGGAATAAAAGTCGGCAGTGAGAGGAGGACAGGAAACACACCTACAGTGCCCATTTGAATGCCAAAAGCATCAATTCTTCTTTCTTAAGCTTGTCAACCTTAATTAACTTCATAATACAAGTTACGCACTGAAAAATGGGGGTTATTTGGCTACAAACTGTGGGGGGGGAGGGCTGGCTCCAGGTTTTCATGTGCCCTGGGCGAAAGAGCGCCCCTTTAACACATACCACAACTCATCATGCTCCGATACGGCAGAGAAATAGCGGTATAGTACAATGAAAAATACCTCACTTTTTACATCTCATGACGAGGCCCATCTATTTCTCCATACAGAATCATTGGTCCCATATAATGTTTGAAACAGTATTTGATGAGCTCCACATAATGCTACAGTATATGTTGGTCCCCATGGATGAAGCTCCACTGTCTTATGGGCCCAAATAATGCTCCAAACATAATGGGCCCCATTTCTAATGCTCTAGTGTATAATGGGCCCTGTAAATGCTGCTCCAGTGTCTGATGTCCACCTTTGGAATGTTCCAGTGTATGGTGGGCCCCATCTATCATTCTCCAGAGTATAGTGCTCCCCAAAAATTGCTGTCCCAACATTGAAAACAATCAAATAAGTCTCCTCGCTAGGGAATCCCTGTACTTGTCTGGACAGGTGCTGTAGCTTGCTTAACAGCTCGCCAGCCGTTCTCACGCCCAGTATGGATTACACGTGATTGCACAAAGGTGAGAAAGGGTACCGTATCCCCAGATAACATGTATGGATAGCGTACACATTCAAAATATATGTCTCAAGAGGCAGGCTCAGACGGTGTCAGGCCCAGTATGGATTGCACGTGATTGCACAAAGGTTAGAAAGGGTACCGTATCCCCGGATAACATGTATGGATAGCGTACACATTCAAAATATATGTCTATACAGCATGAGGCAGGCTCAGACGGTGTTAGGCCCAGTATGGATTGCACGTGATTGCACAAAGGTTAGAAAGGGTATCGTATCCCCGGATAACATGTATGGATAGCGTACACATTCAAAATATATGTCTATACAGCATGAGGCAGGCTCAGACGGTGTTAGGCCCAGTATGGATTGCACGTGATTGCACAAAGGTTAGAAAGGGTACCGTATCCCTGGATAACATGTATGGATAGCGTACACATTCAAAATATATGTCTCAGGAGGCAGGCTCAGACGGTGTTAGGCCCAGTATGGATTGCACGTGATTGCACAAAGGTTAGAAAGGGTACCGTATCCCCGGATAACATGTATGGATAGCGTACACATTCAAAATATATGTCTATACAGCATGAGGCAGGCTCAGACGGTGTTAGGCCCAGTATGGATTGCACGTGATTGCACAAAGGTTAGAAAGGGTACCGTATCCCTGGATAACATGTATGGATAGCGTACACATTCAAAATATATGTCTCAGGAGGCAGGCTCAGACGGTGTTAGGCCCAGTATGGATTGCACGTGATTGCACAAAGGTTAGAAAGGGTACCGTATCCCCGGATAACATGTATGGATAGCGTACACATTCAAAATATATGTCTATACAGCATGAGGCAGGCTCAGACGGTGTTAGGCCCAGTATGGATTGCACGTGATTGCACAAAGGTTAGAAAAGGTACCGTATCCCTGGATAACATGTATGGATAGCGTACACATTCAAAATATATGTCTCAGGAGGCATGCTCAGACGGTGTCAGGCACAGTATGGATTTGACGGCCCAGATTACACAGCGGAGGAGCAGGGAGAGGTAAAGATTGCAAATGCTGGGGCCCTGCCCAAGCAAGGGGGGCCCACTCGTGGGCGTCGGTACTGGCACTGGGCCCCTCATAGTACAGCGGTGTGTCTGACGGCGGGTGTGCACCACCACCGTCAGAGACACTTGATTGCACTATGAGGGACCCTGTGCCAGTGCCCGCGCCCAAGAGTCGGCCTACCCACCTTTCCAGGGCAACGGCACTCGCACGGTGTCGTGTGCTAGGTGGTGACCCCGGCCATGGGGGGGGAGGCAGCACAGTTAGGGAGTTTTAGAAAGTGGCATATGTTGATGTTGGACATTCAGCTGATGCAAAAGGCGAAATAGGTGAAGTACCAGGAAGAGGTGGACCAAAGCAAGCCATTTTTCTGTCACCCTATGTGTCATCAGGGGAAGGTGGGACAAAATCCTTGGAAACCCATGCGTGGTTCATTTTAATGAAGGTTAGATCATCCACATTTTGGGTTGACAGACGGGTCCTTTTTTCTGTCAGGATTGATCCAGCTGCACTGAAGACTCTTTCCGATAGCACACTTGCAGCTGGGCAAGCGAGCTCCTGTAAGGCATATTGGGCCAATTCAGGCCAGGTGTCCAGTTTAGCGGCCCAATAGTCAAAGGGGAATGACCTGTGTGGGAGAACATCGATATGGGAGGAAAAGTAGTTTGTTACCATAGTTGACAACTGCTGTCTCCTGTCACTTTCCATCGATGCAGTATTACCAGTTGTGTGAGCGGTATTTGAAAAATCAGTCCACAACATTGTCATGAAACCCCTGTCTCCAACGCCACTTCTGCTGTGTGCACCACGAACACCTCTGCCAAGCTGCCCCCGGCCCGTACGGCTTGCGTGAGAACCATCACCGCTGCTGTGTGCTGGGAATGCCTCAAGCAACCGATTTACCAGAGTTGCTTGTTTATTAGCCAATATTAGGTCAAGGTTCTCCTGTGGCATGATGTTTTGTAATTTGCCTTTATAGCGTGGATCCAGGATGCTGGCCAACCAGTAGTCGTCATCGTTCATCATTTTGGCAATGCGGGGGTCCCTTTTTAGGATCCGCAAGGCATAATCTGACATGTGGGCCAATGTTCCCGGTGTCAATGATGCACTGCGAGTGCTGGGTGGAGGAGCACTTTCTGGCAAATCCACATCCCTCCAGTCACGCACAAACCCTGTACCAGACCTTCCCACGCCAACATTTTCACTTGCCCCACGAGATACATCCTCCTCCCCTAAGTAATCATCCCCATCATCCTCCTCCTCCTCCTCTTCTTCCTCCACCTCGTCCAGGAGAGGTCCCTGAGCAGACAATGGCTGAATGTCATCATGGATTCCCTCCTCCTCTTCCTCCTCATCAACATTGGCTGCAGACGCCTGCTCCTTAAGGTGCGTCAAAGTTTGCATGAGCAGACGCATAAGTGGGATGCTCATGCTTAGGATGGCGTCGTCTGCGCTTACCAGCCGTGTGCATTCCTCAAAACACTGAAGGACTTTACAAAGGTCTTTCAGCTTCGACCACTGCACACCTGTCAACTCCATGTCTGCTCTCAAAGTGCCTGGCCGTGTATCCTCCCACAAATGCATTATGGCCTGCCTCTGCTCGCACAGCCGCTCCACCATGTGCAGGGTGGAGTTCCACCTTGTTGCAATGTCGATAATGAGGCGGTGGTTGGGAAGGTGGAGCAATCGCTGCAGCTTCTGCATACGAACGGAGTGTACAGGCGACCGGCGGATGTGCGCGCACAGTCTTCGCACCTTCTGGAGCAGGGCTGTTAACTCCGGATAATTTTTGAGGAAGGACTGCACCACCAGGTTCAAGGTGTGAGCCAAGCAAGGTATGTGGCTGAGTTTTGAAAGGGCTATGGCTGCCACAAAATTACGGCCGTTATCACTAACTACCTTGCCTGCCTCAAGATGTACACTGCCCAGCCATGACTCAGTTTGTCGCTTCAAGTACTCGGCCAGCACCTCGGCGGTGTGTCTGTCGCCCAAACACATCATCTGCAACACAGCCTGCTGACGCTTTCCACTAGCTGCTCGATAGGGGGACACATCGTGTGCAACAGTGGCAGCTGCAGATGGAGTGCTCGTACGACTGCGCTCTGTGGACGAGCTTTCGCTTCTGGAGGAGGTGGAGGAGGAGGAGGGTCGAACGCCTACAGCCAACTGTTTCCTATACCGTGGGCTAGGCAGCACTGTCCCACCACCACTGTCCCCTGTGGACCCTGCATCCACCACATTAACCCAGTGCGCAGTGATGGACATGTAACGGCCCTGGCCATGCCGACTGGACCATGCATCAGTTGTGAGGTGCACCTTTCCGCTCACTGACTGCTTGAGTGCATGGACAATGCGGTCTTTCACATGATGGTGGAGGGCTGGGATGGCTTTGCGAGAGAAGAAGTGGCGACTGGGTAGGTCATAGCGTGGTACTGCATAGGCCATGAGTTCGCGGAAAGCTGTGCTTTCCACCAACCGAAAGGGCATCATCTCAAACGAGATTAGTTTGGCAATGTGGGCGTTCAAACCCAGTGTACGCGGATGAGAGACTGAGTACTTTCTTGACCTACTCATAGTGTCTGGGAGGGTGAGCTGGACTTGAGAGCTGCATATGGTGGAAGTAGCGGTGGACAGGGCGGACTGAGAGAGGGTTGATGATGGTGATGGAGTTGGTGTTCTTTCTGATGGCCTAGAATCAGTATTTCGTTGATATAACAGTGGAATTCCCTGACTGCTGTTGTCTTGCAACGACACCTCAACATTTGCTGCTGTGCTAACCGGTGGGCTTACAGTGGGGGAAACAATGTAGCGTTGCTGACTACCTTCATTGTGATCAGTTGCACATGTGGCACTTGAGGTTTGGTGTTGTGTCCACGCTTGCAAGTGCATGCTGGTTAAATGTCTAAGCATGCAACTGGTATTCAAATTTTTCAGATTTTTCCCTCGGCTAAAGGTCTTTGCGCACTTCTTACAGATAACCTTGGCCTGATCATGAGGATTTTGTTCAAAAAAGTGCCACACTGCACTCTTCCTACTTTGGCAGACATTTTGCGGCCTAGCACGCTGTGATCTTTTGACCCTCTGGACAAGCTGTCCAGCAACTCTTTTGATGTTTGGAACCTGTCTTTGGAGTGCTACGGGCCTGCCAGATAACAGCTGTTGCGATGTCGATGTCTGCTGTGGATGCTCCTCATCTGAGCTATTGGAAGCAGCACCCTCTTCCCCCAATGGATGCCAATCTGGGTCAACAACTGGGTCATCCATCACCTCCTCTTCTATGTCATGTGCACCTTCCTCTGTGTCACCATGTATGGTGGTATAGTGTGTGGGAAGGGGCACCTGAGTCTCATCAGGGTCAGAATCTGGCTCTGTACACTGCGAGGACAATGTAGTGCTCTGAGTGAATGTACCAGCAGAATCATCCATCAGCGGCTGTGCATCAGTGCACTCCATGTCAGATTCATCTTGGCCTGGGTAATTCACCATTTGACTTGATAATCCAGGCATGGTATGTGAAAACAGCTCCATGGAGTAATCAGTAGTATGGCCTGCGTCATCCTTCAATCTTGGTTGGGGTGAAGGACACAAGGAAAGGTGTGGTTCATGAACATGAGCCTCCAATGACGACTCAGTGCTTTTACTTTTTACAACTGAAGAAGAGGAGGCGATAGAGCTGGAGGCTGAGTCAGCAATGTAAGACAAAACTTTTTCCTGATGCTCTGGCTTTAAAAGCGGTTTGCCAACTCCTAGAAAACTAAGCGTTCGAGGCCTTATGTAGCCAGACGATGACGCAGGGTCAGCACCTCCTGCATTCGGTCCTATTTTGCTCTTGCCACTACCATCAGATCCACCACCAACACCATCATTACCAGCTGCCAACCCCCGCCCAATTCCACGGCCTCTTCCACCAGCCTTCCTCATTTTTGGTAGAAATGTAGACAAAATCCAACAAACTATATAGTAATGTAAAACAAGGTACAAGGTGTCTGTAGGGCAGGGGAGATTTTGAATTTCTGCACACACTTGTGGACAGTGGACACTTTTGGATTGTGTGAGGCCCACTGATATCTGAGCGCTATGTGACAGGCTCGATGGCACTGCTGTGACAAAAGTGACTAGAGGATAAGGGAGATTTTGAATATCTGCACACACTTTTGGACACTGGACACTTTTGGATTGTTTGAGGCCCACTGATATCTGAGCGCTATGTGACAGGCTCGATGGCACTGCTGTGACAAAAGTGACTAGAGGATAAGGGAGATTTTGAATATCTGCACACACTTTTGGACACTGGACACTTTTGGATTGTGTGAGGCCCACTGATATCTGAGCGCTATGTGACAGGCTCGATGGCACTGCTGTGACAAAAGTGACTAGAGGATAAGGGAGATTTTGAATATCTGCACACACTTTTGGACACTGGACACTTTTGGATTGTGTGAGGCCCACTGATATCTGAGCGCTATGTGACAGGCTCGATGGCACTGCTGTGACAAAAGTGACTAGAGGATAAGGGAGATTTTGAATATCTGCACACACTTTTGGACACTGGACACTTTTGGATTGTGTGAGGCCCACTGATATCTGAGCGCTATGTGACAGGCTCGATGGCACTGCTGTGACAAAAGTGACTAGAGGAAAAGGGAGATTTTGAATATCTGCACACACTTTTGGACACTGGACACTTTTGGATTGTGTGAGGCCCACTGATATCTGAGCGCTATTTGACAGGCTCGATGGCACTGCTGTGACAAAAGTGACTAGAGGATAAGGGAGATTTTGAATCTCTGCACACACTTTTGGACACTGGACACTTTTGGATTGTGTGTGGCCCAATGAATATCTGAGCGCTATGTGACAGGCTCGATGGCACAGCTGTGACAAAAGTGACTAGAGGATAAGGGAGATTGGATTGCTTTTAAAAAAGCAGTTTGCGGAGCAGTGGGTAAACAGCAATGCCAGCCTGTCAGGAAGCCTTAGAAGGCAGCCCAACAACCAACACCACTGATACACCACTATATAGCCTCCCCTTGCACTGCACACACAGTGACTGGTGTGTTGTGCAGGCCAAATTGCTAGCAGCAGAAGCAGTTTTTTTTTCTTCTCAGCAGGACAAAAAAAAAATTGGGATTGCTTTTAAAAAAGCAGTTTGCGGAGCAGTGGGTAAACAGCAATGCCAGCCTGTCAGGAAGCCTTAAAAGGCAGCCCAACAACCAACACCACTGATACACCACTATATAGCCTCCCCTTGCACTGCACACACAGTGACTGGTGTGTTGTGCAGGCCAAATCGCTAGCAGCAGAAGCAGTTTTTTTGTCTTCTTCCCTGCCTAACGCTCTCCCTACAGAATCAGCAGCAACCTCTCCCTATACTAAGATCGGCAGAAGTAAGATGGCGGTCGGCGTGCACGCCCTTTTATACCCCCTGTGACGCCCACCAAAGCAAGCCAATCACTTGCATGCCCTTCTGAAAGATGGTGGTGACCCGTGCCTATGTCATCACGTTGCCCACAGTGTCCGTGGATCCTGATTGGCTGAAAAAGAGCGCAAAACAAACTTTTGAAACGCGACTTTGGCGCGTAAGTCGCCGACCTCGTGGCCGACCTCATCCTAGGGTCGTGTTTCGTTTCATGAAACCCGACTTTGCCAAAAGTCGGCAACTTTTGAATTTTTTCGACCCGTTTCGCTCAACTCTAATAGGGACGACTATGGGGTACATTATCCTATATGAAGGCTATTTATGGAGCCATCAAACAGTGTGTGGATTACAGTGAGGGGACTATCATACAGTGTGAGGGCTAATTAGGGGTCTTTGTACAGTGTGTGGGCCATTATTCAGTGTTGGGAGTATCAAGCAGTTTGGGGGCTACTAAGGGACCAGTATACTGTATGAGGGTGCTATACAGTGTGTGGGCACTATACTGTGTATAAGAGAAGTGGTAGAGGGAAGTGGTAAAGTGGTACAGTGGGGAGACTTGGGAAATTATTAAATGTTAAGTGGACATTTGTTGATATAGGCGAACTTAGGCTATTGTGAATGTCAAAGGAATGCACAGAGGGCATTAATACTTTCTAGGGGCAAAATATGGGCATTATTTTTGAGGGTTGGGGGTGGAGGACTCCGAGACAGTGACTGGGCCGGTACCCAGGGGACCGCCATCAGGGTTCCTGAGGGAACAATACTGGGAGAACAGTAAAGGGAGAGACATGACTGGAGTTGTCAGGGCAACAGGGGGCGGGGCGAGGAGAAAAGGAGCAGGAGGCGCGCTCAAGTGGCAGTTGGGAGAAAATGTGACAGGAGGCAGGAAGCCGGGTGATTTGAGGAGACACAGACAGGGGCCTGTGAGGAGGATACTGCGCACTCACCGACAAGTGAGACGTGAGAGACTTTTACCAGAGGCCGCTTCCCGCCCACATTCACAGAGAGCCACGTCCTTGTGAGACAGATCCCTTACCTCAGGTCGCGGCTGCAGCTACGCATAAAACGGCCACAGAGGCTTGGACACTGCCCCCCGGCCTTCTCCCACCATGGCGACCCTTTCATCACCGACCTCAGGGGACGCCACCATGCCATAGGTGACATTAGGGGCCCTTGTCCTGGCTACGGAGGGACCCTCAGTGGAGGACGGCCGCTGGACATTTAGGGGAACTGCGTCATTACCGCGCCCCACCGGCATCGTTTCTTCAGGGCCTGTTGTGCCCCACGGCATTGTTTCTTTAGGGCCTGTTGCGCCCCACCGGCATCGTTTCATCAGGACCTGTTGCGCCCCACCATCACCGTTTCTTCAGGGCCTGTTGTGCCCCGGCATCACCGCTTCTTCGGGGCCTGTTGCGCCCCAACGGCACCGCTTCTTCAGGGCCTTGTGCGCCCCAAGTCTTTCCGGAATATCGAGGCGTCAAGACAGCCGCATCAACGATCTCAAAGCAGCCGCATATGCGATCCCGAATGACGCAAGGAAGGATAAGTGGACTATAGCAATAAGTACCATAGTTTGGCCATATTTCAGTCTTTGTCACCCGGACTAGCCGGGTACTTCCCGGTACTTAGAAAAGTATTGTTTATTTTATTGAGTCCCTGTGAGGACAGATTTGTGTTATCCCTTCTTTTGCCTGTTTAGCATAGCCCTAGTGGCGCCAGTTTATAAAAGTTGTTTACACAAGTCATACCCTGTCTCGTGTCTCGTCACTGCATCCTGAGAATCTGCCCGAACCCTACAAGGGCACATGTCACAACTCAGCTGTCGGCTCCTTCCCTGTCCCAATGACTAAGGGACACCCTAGCTTGCCCTATTCCCCGTGATACTTCCGACAGTGAAGATGCCGGGGCCTCCACCCTTGTCCTATCTCCCTATGTCTGTTCCCTTCCCCCACCTAGGGAAGAGGGGAGCTGCCGTGCATTGCATTACACCAACCCAATGAACAAGGCAACATGAACAAGGGTAAATGAAAATAACAGGCATACAAATATTCACTCACATGTAACAGAAGAATTCACTGGAGAGTGGAGAATGGGGGAAAAAAAAATAAGAGGAGGTAAGGGAAATATCACACTTACAAATCCATGCAACAGTCACATATGACTCCTCCAAACTCGTCATATAAGCACCAAAACACCTCTCCACCAAGCCATGCAGCATAAGCTAGCTCTGGTGATGTGTTTCAGTCAGGACCCAAATTATATAGGGGACAGGAGTGGCTAGCCAAGCTCAGCTGAGAGTTCGGACTCCCAGAGCTTCCAACATTGCCGATTTATCCCTGTTCTGCCAAAATAAATTAACACCATTTAAAAAGAAAGTGAAGTGCTTCTTTTCAGTGCAGGAGTAGGAGCAATCAGACGCTGTGGTCTTCTGGCTCCTCTCTGTTGTGGTAATCCCGTAACAGCACACGGACAGGGTATTCATATAATCTAAATGGTTGTTTTACCATCTAATGGGCACACAGTACCACACAACAGGAGCAGTAATAGAGACACATCAGCAACGGCTCAGTATTGGGGTATCCGCAGGATGAGGAGTTTATGCAGGTTGGGGATAGATGTGGATGGGCTGAAAAGGTGAGAAGTCAAATATGTCTTTGTGGTAATATCTGCAGATGAGTCCTGGCTGGAAAAAGTTGTCATGTCGGTCTGGGCCAGGTTGAAAAGATGGGAAAAGTGAATGATTCCATCAGAAAGAACATCAGCAGTAAGTCACTATCTATAACTCTACTGTAATCTCTTAGTTGATCTTCAGGACTCATGTCTACCACTATACGGTCACCACATGGCAGTAATATCAGTGTTGATCTTTGTATAGAGATTATTTTCAGTAACAGCGAGGTCATCTGCTGAGGATCTCCTACAACCACTATTAAGGTGTGCCACTATAGTTGTAATCGGAGTTACCTGGTTAGGGGCCCACTCAGAAGTTTCACCCCCGAATCAGAAACCTAGCTACGCCTCTGATCTCAGAAATCAGTGTGGCTGGTCACCTAATGTTGTTACTACATCCTAAAAGATTTTCATGAAAGACTAATGTGAAGAAGTGAGAAACACATTGAGTGAAATAATAAAATGTATGTAAGGCGCCCTTCACACATCAGTGTCTCCAGTATGTATGGTGACAGTTTTCACATGCACCGGAGACACTTACATATTTAGATCCAGTCAAATGTAAAATGTAAATGTATTACCATGGGCCGTGTGTCCATGAGCAAAACACGCTAACATGTCCATTTTTCATCAGCAGCACGAGCCGCAAAATATCCCGCACATGTGCACACTGATGACATACGTGTGTCATCAGTGTGACATGTACAGGCACCTCCTGATGGAGGTAGCTCTTATCATAGTCCCCTGCTCATGTTAAGATTGGTGCGAGCAAGGGACAACGTTGCGAGTTGTATTCAGACTCCATTGTCTACATCGAGTGTAAAATTAAGAAATTAATAAATTTCTTATGGGAACAGCGATGATCTCACTGAGGTCAGCACAGTTCATGGGCCCACTCTTGATGCAGTAAGTCATTCTTTCCTGCTCTTCAGTATGAGCACTCGCCTCAGGCCACTGCTTATGCTGATGAGCAAATGGATTACTGCGTGGGACACTATGGATTCTTCATACAGGTGAGGGATATTATTGTTTTTTATTTTTGCTTTATTACAAGGGACAATGGCTTCAGGGGATTATGTGTTAAGCTGCGTATAATGTGCTTTTTCTCATTTTATTTTACACTCGATACAGACAGCGGGGGCTGACTACAACTCTCTACATTGTCGCCTGCTTTCGCTGATCGCAGGGAGAGCAGGCAACAATGATGTGAGCTGTCTTCAGCACCAAGCGCCAGAGAACAATGCCAACTGTGCAGTCTTTTCTTAGGCACTTGTACATGTGATACTAATGAGGCATACGTGTGGCACATGGTTGTCACATGTATGCCACATATATGAAACACAAGGACACGGATATCCCTGGCACGGTTTTTCCAATACCGGAAATATTATAATGTGTGAAGAAGGCTTAAGATGGTAACTGGCTTGGCCTAGTCACTGGCAGTATAATAATTCCTCCTAGAAACTCATACCTAGAAGGCTGGGCCGAAAAAATGTGAGTTCAATTAATGTGACAGATGCCCTAAGTAAGTGCACCCTATTAATTGAGAGAGTTTGCTATCACCAAGTGATTTTTGGATCTCCAACTGCTGACCACTCAAGGGGCACTTTGCACCTCAGGCTTTCAAACTACCTAACTTTGTGCCTTGTAACAACTATATCAGACTACATATACACTGGTCTATATCAATGTATTACATCTCCTAACTCAGTGCCTGAACTAATCCTGACACACTGGAACAAGTCTACTGCCACACGACATCTTTTTCATTCATCAGCAGTAGAACAGGTACCGGGATACCACATATAGTTTATTCCATCAATAATAACATTGTTCAAAGGATAATCCACATAAGCAGTTGTATCATCTGATGAAAAAATCCCAAAAAAAGAAGTTGGATTTTCCTTTAAACAATATTGTTTTCATTTATGGAATAAACTTAACATTTTATCTGAAGTGCTAGATCAACCCCCCTCTTTTGTGGAGTGAACCCCCGTCTAGGCCATTCATAAAAACAGCTTACAGTTAACCTAAGCAGCAAGAACAATAGACTACAAAGCATATGCTTTTTATTGAATTCCATACCCCACACTGGGTGCACACTTGCTAGCCTATCCTTTCTATTTACTCCATACCCCACACTATGCGAGCACTTGCTAACCTATGCTTTCTATTGAATCCATACCCCGATCTGTGTGCACACTTGCTAGCCTACGCTTTCTATTGAATCCATACCCCACACTATGCGCGCACTTGCTAGCCTATGCTTCCCATTGAATCCATAACTCCACTCTGTGGTCGCACTTGCTAGCCTATGCTTTCTATTGAATCCATACCCCATGCTGTGTGCGCACTTGCTAGCTTATGCTTTCTATTGAATCCATACCACGCTCTGTGTGCGCACTTGCTAGCCTATGCTTTCTATTGAATCTGTGCATTGCTCTGTGTGCATGCTTAGACAGGGGCTAGCCTATGCTTTCTATTGAACCCATACCCTGATCTGTGTGCACACTTGCTAGCCTATGTTTTCTATTGAATCCATACCCCTATCTGTGTGCACACTTACTAGCCTATGCTTTCTATTGAATCCATACCCCACTCTGTGCGAACTTGCTAGCCTACGCTTTCTATTGAATCTGTACAAGGCTCTGTGTGCACGCTTAGACAGGGGCTAGTTTATGCTTTCTATTGAACCCATACCCTGATCTGTGTGCACACTTGCTAGCCTATGTTTTCTATTGAATCCATACCCCTATCTGTGTGCGAACTTACTAGCCTATGCTTTCTATTGAATCCATACCACGCTCTGTGTGCGCACTTGCTAGCCTACGCTTTCTATTGAATCTGTACAAGGCTCTGTGTGCACGCTTAGACAGGGGCTAGTCTATGCTTTCTATTGAACCCATACCCTGATCTGTGTGCACACTTGCTAGCCTATGTTTTCTATTGAATCCATACCCCTATCTGTGTGCACACTTACTAGCCTATGCTTTCTATTGAATCCATACCCCACTCTGTGTGCGAACTTGCTAGCCTACGCTTTCTATTGAATCTGTACATTGCTCTGTGTGCACGCTCAGACAGGGGCTAGCCTATGCTTTCCATTGAATCCATAACTCCACTCTGTGGTCGCACTTGCTAGCCTATGCTTTCTATTGAGTCCATACCCCATGCTGTGTGCGCACTTGCTAACCTATGCTTTCTGTTCAATCCATACCACGCTCTGTGTGCGCACTTACTAGCCTATGCTTTCTATTGAATCCATACCACGCTCTGTGTGCGCACTTGCTAGCCTACGCTTTCTATTGAATCTGTACAAGGCTCTGTGTGCACGCTTAGACAGGGGCTAGTCTATGCTTTCTATTGAACCCATACCCTGATCTGTGTGCACACTTGCTAGCCTATGTTTTCTATTGAATCCATACCCCTATCTGTGTGCACACTTACTAGCCTATGCTTTCTATTGAATCCATACCCCACTCTGTGTGCGAACTTGCTAGCCTACGCTTTCTATTGAATCTGTACATTGCTCTGTGTGCACGCTCAGACAGGGGCTAGCCTATGCTTTCCATTGAATCCATAACTCCACTCTGTGGTCGCACTTGCTAGCCTATGCTTTCTATTGAGTCCATACCCCATGCTGTGTGCGCACTTGCTAACCTATGCTTTCTGTTCAATCCATACCACGCTCTGTGTGCGCACTTACTAGCCTATGCTTTCTATTGAATCTGTACAAGGCTCTGTGTGCACGCTGAGACAGGGGCTAGCCTATGCTTTCTATTGAATCCATACCTTGTTCTGTGTGCACACTTGCTAGCCTATGCTCACTATTGAATCCACACTCAGACAGGATCTAGCCTGTGCTTTTGATTGAATGTATACCTTGGGTTGTGTAAGTTCAAACTTCTCAGCGATCTATTGCACAATGGGTGGGAGTCTAAGGGCTCGGACACCCATTGACAATTCTTGTGCCTATTAAATGTGAAAAATGCAGAAGAGTGTTTAATTACTCTTTAAAGTTTGCATGAGAAAACTATAAACTTATGCATCTAGAAATAATATTTACTTGTAGAATAGAAATCTATTTGCCATATACAGTGCCTTTCGAAAGTATTCGGCCCCCTGGAACTTTTCAACGTTTTCCCACATATCATGCTTCAAACATAAAGATACCAAATGTAAATTTTTGGTGAAGAATCAACAACAAGTGAGACACAGTTGTGAAGTTGAATGAAATTTATTGGTTATTTTAAATTTTTGTGGAAATTGAAAAACTGAAAAGTGGGGTGTGCAATATTATTCAGCCCCTTTAACTTAATACTTTGTTGCGCCACCTTTTGCTGCGATTACAGCTGCAAGTCGCTTGGGGTATGTCCCTATCAGTTTTGTACATCGAGAGACTTTAATTCTTGCCCATTCTTCCTTGGCAAACAGCTCGAGCTCAGTGAGGTTTGATGGAGATCGTTTGTGAACAGCGGTTTTCAGCTCTTTCCACAGATTCTCGAATGGATTCAGGTATGGACTTTGACTTGACCATTCTAACACCTGGATATGTTTATTTGTGAACTATTCCATTGTAGATTTTGCTTTATGTTTGGGATCATTGTCTTGTTGGAAGACAAATCTCTGTCCCAGTCTCAGGTCTTTTGCAGACTCCAACAGGTTTTCTTCAAGAATGGTCCTGTATTTGGCTCCATCCATCTTCCCATCAATTTTAACCATCTTCCCTGTCCCTGCTGAGGAAAAGCAGGCCCAAACCATGATGCTGCCACCACCATGTTTGACAGTGGGGATGGTGTGTTCAGGGTGATGAGCTGTGTTGGTTTAGGCCAAACATATCGTTTCGCATTGTTGCCAAAAAGTTCGATTTTGGTTTCATCTGACCAGAGCACCTTCTTCCACATGTTTGGTGTGTCTCCCAGGTGGCTTGTTGCAAACTTTAAACAACACTTTTTATGGATATCTTTGAGAATTGGTTTCTTTCTTGCCACTCTTCCATAAAGGCCAGATTTGTGCAGTGTACAACTGATTGTTGTCCTATGGACAGACTGTCCCACCTCAGCTGTAGATATCTGCAGTTCATCCAGAGTGATCATGGGCCCCTTGGCTGCATCTCTGATCAGCCTTCTCCTTGTTTGAGATGAAAGTTTAGAGGGACGGCCGGGTCTCGGTAGATTTGCAGTGGTATGATACTCCTTCCAATTCAATATGATCACTTGCACAGTTCTCCTTGGGATGTTTAAAGTTCTGGAAATCATTTTGTACCCAAATCCGGCTTTAAACTTCTCCACAACACTATCACGGACCTGCCTGTTGTGTTCCTTGGTCTTCATGATACTATCTGTGCTTCAAACAGAACCCTGAGACTATCACAGAGCAGGTGCATTTATACGGAGACTTGATTACACACAGGTGGATTACATTTATCATTATTAGTCATTTAGGACAACATTGGATCATTCAGAGATCCACAATGAACTTCTGGAGTGAGTTTGCTGCACTGAAAGTAAAGGGGCTGAATAATATTGTACGCCCCACTTTTCAGTTTTTGTATTTCCACAAAAATTTGAAATAACCAATAAATTTCGTTCAACTTCACAATTGTGTCCCACTTGTTGTTGATTCTTCATAAAAAATTTACATTTTGTATCTTTATGTTTGAAGCATGATATGTGGGAAAAGGTTGAAAAGTTCCAGGGGGCCGAATACTTTGGCAAGGCACTGTAAGTAGAAGAGGAACAATAAGGGGTCAGAGATGTCCTCATTATATAGGCTTTTATAATAATATAGCATGTACAGCACCATCGAATCAATGGTGCTCTACAAATGAATAATAATAATAATTAGGTTCGCACACAGCCTGTTATGAGTATAATGCAACAAAAAGCCAATTCCACTAGAGGGCGACGTTATCCTTAGTATATAAAATATAGTCACAACTGTTGATATTCTTTTGTACACACAAGATACAAATATTAACCCTATATATTCCTAAGTATAGTTTTCTGAGATGTTTTTTACATATACTTTTTTTCCCACTTTGAAAAGTCTATTTGTTCAAGAATATTTCTGATGTCTTTCTCTAAATTGTAAGCTATGACAATTACTTCCACAGTTCTGCTACTTTCATACTAACAAGTTTTCACTCGGACAGAATATTGACCAATGCAAGTCAGTACGCCAGCGCACATGAGCGATTTTTCACATGAATAAACGGTCCAAAAATTGCAGCATGCGTGTACATTTTGCGGATGAAAGAGTGCTTGTTTCAATTACACCTATTTGTGATGAGGATGGAGCTCTAAACAGGCGCAGTCACAATTAAGGCAAATTTATGCCATGGAGGTATGGTGGCCACTACCTTCTCTAAAGCAGGTGCAATAGTGGATTATGGTGAGCAATGGGCTGCAAAGGGCCTAAGTAGTTCTTGCACAGGGGCCCTCTTCTGTCTATGTGTGCTCCTGAGTAGTGATGAGCGAGTATACTCGTTGGTAGGGTTTTCCCGAGCATGTTCGGGTGACCTCCGAGTATTTTAGCGTGCTCGGAGATTTAGTTTCTGTCGACGCAGCTGCATGATTTGTGGCTGCTGGACAGGCTGCGAGGAATGCCTGTTTGTTAGGGAATCTCCACATGTATTCAGGCTGTTCAGCAGCCACAAATCATGCAGCTGAGGGCACCCGAGCAACGAGTATACTCGTTCATCACTACTCCTGAGTCAATGCATATCTAGTAGCGATGAGCGAGTATACTTGTTGCTCGGGTTTCCCTGATCATGCTTGGGCTATCTCCAAGTATTTTGACGTGCTCGGAGATTTAGCGTTTGTCGACGCAGCTGCATGATTTGCGGCTGCTAGACAGGCTGAATACGTGTGGAATTCCTAACAAACAGGCAATCACTGCATGTATTCAGGCTGTCTAGCAGTCGCAAATCATGCAGCTGCGTCGACAAACGCTAAATCTCCCAGCACGCCAAAATACTTGGAGATCACCCGAGCATGCTCGGGAAAACCCCAGATACTCGCTCATCACTAATATCTATCTTTATCAATGTATTTATATATAGACAGGTGATTAATAACAGCATAAAATGACTGAAGCCCATCATCAAGGTTAATGATGGCTTTGGACTTTGACAGTTTAGTTTGAAGCTATGAGGATATCTAACAACATAACAGAATCTCTTTCTTTGCTATTCCAACCATGAGAGCAAGTGAGGGCATGGAAACTCCCCGCTGCAAACTGGACATGGTTTCGAGAAGAAACCTTTCCTCTTGCTTCATGAACCCGGATAATCTGAGGTTCTCATGACTGCATATTTCATCCACCGCTTGCCTGTGCTAGGTGAGGAGTTCAGTCCAGTTCAGCTTTGCTGAGCAGCCTCATAGATGAAAAGTGCAGCCTCATGGTTCTCCGTTGGCTTTGTGATGTGCCTCTCAGATATTCTTGAATCACTAACTTCTTTAAATTGCTTATAACATTAAATGCAGCTTTGACATTCTAACGTTGTTACTATTTTAGGCCGAAGCGAAGTTGTTATTCTTGCTTTGTCCCCACACCAGAAACATCAAAGACATCTCAAAATATTCCTAGGTTTTGGATTAAGATAAATCAGTATAATTTTAGGGCAACAACAAAGTTTAGTGCCGGGGTAGCTGAGATCCAATTACTTTTGTAGCAGTATAAATGCTGATGTCTCTTTGTTTTAAGTGTCAAGCACAGACGCGGTTAAATGAGGCAACGAGCAATTTTCAAGTTTAAAATGCTGTACCAAGAAGTAAATGCATAAAAGAGGAGCGGGGAGTATGTCACGCCTAGGCCACACACAGGGGCGTAACGATCTCAGTCGCAGAGAGTGCGGCCGCGATCAGGTTCATGTTAGAGAGGAGACCCGCCGACACCAGCAGCTATTTTATCTGGATGTTCATCCGAGGACGCACATTCAGATGAAATGTATTGTAACGCAGATTTCTCCGGGTCCCTGCACTGCAATACACGCTGCTGGCCAATCAAAGGCCAGCAAATCACTGGTGGAGCATAGCATAGACGTCATGCTCTGCCCGTCGCTTGCACGCTGAAGTCAGCTACCGGATTCTGCATCGCCTATAGAAGAGGACGCCACACGTCGTAGAAGTGGGGAAGGTGAATAGAGCTGGGAATATGTTTTATATATGTTGGAGAACAGCAGCAGAACAGGGTCATTAATACAGGACAAGGATCAGGATGGGGCATATTATACCATGATGGGGCACATTATACCAGGATGGGGCACATTATACCAGGATGGGGTACATTATACCAGGATGGGGCATATTATACCAGGATGGGGTACATTATACCAGGATGGGGCATATTATACCAGGATGGGGCATATTATACCAGGATGGGGCACATTATACCAGGATGGGGCATATTATACCAGGATGGGGCACATTATACCAGGATGGGGCATATTATACCAGGATGGGGCACATTATACCAGGATGGGGCATATTATACCAGGATGGGGCATATTATACCTGGATGGGGCACATTATACCAGGATGGGGCATATTATACCAGGAAGGGGCACATTATACCAGAATGGGGCATATTATACCAGGATGGGGCACATTATACCAGGATGGGGCATATTATACCAGGATGGGGCACATTATACCAGGATGGGGCATATTATACCAGGATGGGGCACATTATACCAGGATGGGGCATATTTTACCAGGATGGGGCACATTATACCAGGATGGGGCACATTATACCAGGATGGGGCACATTATACCAGGATGGGGCATATTATACCAGGATGGGGCACATTATACCAGGATGGGGCATATTATACCAGGATGGGGCACATTATACCAGGATGGGGCATATTATACCAGGATGGGGCACATTATACCAGGATGGGGCACATTATACCAGGATGGGGCACATTATACCAGGATGGGGCATATTATACCAGGATGGGGCACATTATACCAGGATGGGGCATATTATACCAGGATGGGGCATATTATACCAGGATGGGGCACATTATACCAGGATGGGGCATATTATACCAGGATGGGGCACATTATACCAGGATGGGGTACATTATACCAGGATGGGGCATATTATACCAGGATGGGGTACATTATACCAGGATGGGGCATATTATACCAGGATGGGGCATATTATACCAGGATGGGGCACATTATACCAGGATGGGGCACATTATACCAGGATGGGGCACATTATACCAGGATGGGGCATATTTTACCAGGATGGGGCACATTATACCAGGATGGGGCATATTATACCAGGATGGGGCATATTATACCAGGATGGGGCACATTATACCAGGATGGGGAATATTATACCAGGATGGGGCACATTATACCAGGATGGGTCATATTATACCAGGATGGGGCACATTATTCCAGGATGGGGCATATTATACCAGGATGGGGCACATTATACCAGGATGGGGCATATTATACCAGGATGGGGCACATTATACCAGGATGGGGCATATTATACCAGGATGGGGCATATTATACCAGGATGGGGCACATTATACCAGGATGGGGCACATTATACCAGGATGGGGCACATTATACCAGGATGGGGCATATTATACCAGGATGGGGCACATTATACCAGGATGGGGCATATTATACCAGGATGGGGCATATTATACCAGGATGGGGCACATTATACCAGTGTGGGGCATACATATTTTACCAGGATGGGGCACATTATACCAGGATGGGGCATATTATACCAGGATGGGGCACATTATACCAGGATGGGGCATATTATACCAGGATGGGGCACATTATACCAGTGTGGGGCATGTTTTTCCAGGATGGGGCATATTATACCAGGATGGGAGATCTATGTCGCTGTAAGGGGCCCAACATGGGGGACATTATGCAAGGAAGGGCCCTGGATGGAGAAACTTGCAGTCATGTGACCACTGTTCCTGGCACTGACACCAGAGAATACTCGCAGCACGCCGTGCATGCTCTCAGAGGGTTCACAAGTCTGCAACCATATAGACTTATTGTTATAGACTGGACAACCCCTTTAAGAAAACTAGCAGAGTATGGGATTCTACTTTCAATGCTACATAAGGAAAGACATCAAATTGTCCAGCTCGTTAAAGGGAATCTGTCACTAGGTTTTTGCAGCCCCATCTGAGGACAGAATAGTGTAGAGACATAGACCCTGATTCCAGTCACTTTCTGGGCTGTTTGCTGCAATTTTAATACAATCACTGTTTTATCTGCTGCAGATCTACCAGTTCTCTGAATGCTGAGCTCTGTAGACCCTCACTAACACCACTGTAGCTTTCTGTGTACACTGTGCATAGGCAGAAATCTGCCAATCAGTGGTGGGGGTGGGGTTACACTACTTGACAGAATATTTAGTGATAATCTCCTGCTGACCATGATTTTATAAAAACTATACTAAGCAGCCCTGTAAGCAGGGCCTGACTGGCCATCTGGCAATTCTGGCAAATGCCAGATGGGCCTGTCTGGTCGTTGGCCACCTTGTCTGTTACGTTGTTAACAGAATCGGTATTCTCAAGACACTCATACTGTTAAGAGTTGTGACGGAGGTATCATTAGAAATATTGGTCTTGTAGTAAATCTTGCTTTCCTCCATGCAGGGTAATATTAGTAATGTATCCCATCTGGTGCTTGAGGATGGGGACGGCATGGGCCTGTGTGATTTTCTTTTGCCAGGGCTGAATTTGAGCCCCAGTCCGTACCTGCCTGTAAGTGACACATTGCTGGAATCAAGGTTTCTGTCTCTATATCATACTGCTCTCAGATTAGGGGGCAAAAATCTGTAGACAAATTTCATTTAACAAGCTTTACAACATTATTTGCCTCTGGGGTCTATATCTTATTGGTTAATTCACAAATAACCTAAAATGTGTCATTGATATAAAGTGTGATCACAATGATAATAACATCGGCTTCATTTACACTGTCTGACCAGTGTCAGGTAAACGACTGCTGATGGCCAATTGGCGTCATGTCGTCCATCATTTAACCAAGCCGACTGCACCTCCATGTGCACAGAGCGATTGTTCTGCACTCATAGAACATCATCGTTTTTGGAAGCACATCTGCTGTTTTCACAGGATGATATGCTGCCGAGAACAATGATTTTTAATAAAGATTAAAAATAGTTTCAAACAACAATCAAGCATCTTGCTCATTCATCAGATGATTGCCAGCCTGTTTCATCAGGCTAATATTCATAAAGGAACATTCGTAGAACGCTTGATTCCGATAATCAGCACCCATACTTTAGGATGTAGTTAAAAATGGGCACTTTTTTGGTGTAGCATGGTGGCAGGCCATCAGAACGACACTGTCTGTTTTGGACGTAGTATAAGTAAGTAAGATCAAAGAGAACACAATCCACAAATAAATATATCTGAACGTTTGTATTGAATGTGCCATAAGAAGACACTTCATTAAAAAAAACAAACAGCTCGTTGCTTGAAAGCGATGTCGTTCTTTATTCAAGGGCCCCCGATCAAACACCCTGAGGCCAATCTGCATGATAATGTGAGTATTTGATCTGTGCTGAGTGAGGGATCTCCATACATTTGTACCTGTCCAATTCTCATATATCTAGCCGCTCGTCACGTCAGGTGACATTCCTTCTTGGCTTCTGTTTCATCTTTCTGACATCAAAGTCAGAACAATATGGGAGGTTGTGACTATTGTAGAAAGGCAATGGAAATGG
Organism: Dendrobates tinctorius; assembly: GCF_039654945.1. Lineage (NCBI taxonomy): Eukaryota > Metazoa > Chordata > Amphibia > Anura > Dendrobatidae > Dendrobates > Dendrobates tinctorius. Next base: position 9,987,759 of record NW_027361712.1, on the reverse strand, counting down.
GGGATAAGCCTTTTCCTACACACATTCTCCTGTTTTACTAAACTTAAAAAGACATTTGTTCTTCTCATGCAGCTGCGTGAATGATGCAAAATATCAGAAGGCTTTATATAGAAAGTGATACATTCTGTAGAATAAAGGGATGGTTGGAAGGGATTCTCTGGCTTTTATGCTTAGTAGCTATATGATGATGTTGCTTTGCTTTAATGTGTCTGCTGATTAATGCGGAATGAAAAAGAAATATTATCCAGAATTGCAGGACATCTGATCCCACTCTGTGTGCCATCTAAATGACTAATCATGAGATCAATGCACAGAACGTCACACTGAACAAACCATAAATCTTCTTCACCATAAATGGAAAAATGGACGGGTCTAATTTCAAATATGTTTTCCTTGCAACTCTAGAGATACAAATGTGGGGATGAAGTTAGGCTGCCTTTCAGCTTGGGCAACGATTCAGTTTACCATTCATTGTCCTCAGATAATAATAATACATAAAAGTCCCTTGATGTTGATATGCACACATGGGTTTGGATTTTAGCAGCACATGCCTGGTGCCAGTTATAACCCTCCTCCTTATTCACCATCCAGGGCACAGTACCCTGCCAGTTGTCCCTACAGCTACAGCTTTAAATCGTGGAAAGCTTTTTTTCATTAAAGGGGATATCCAAGACATAAAAAAAAAAATCTGCCTAAGCACTAACAGACAGGTAGTTGCTATCTGCCTGTTGTGCCTGGCGCTGTTCTCCGCCGGATCAGAGTGGTCAGCCGGTCACAGACTTCCTTTAGCATCATATCAACAGCAGTTTCTTTTCCTGTTAACAGGGCGAGACTACTGGTGTCATGCTGATTGACAGCAGCTCCCACTGCCTAACTGGGTGACGCCGGCTGTTGTTCAGTAGTCCTGTCCTGTCAACAGGAAGAGAAACTGCTGCTCTGGTGACAGGAAGCAGCTGAATCTCCGGCAGGAGCAGTCGATGCCTGAAGCCGGATACAACAGTCAGGTAGCTAACTCTGTTAGCAACTACCTGCCTATTGGTGCTTAGGCACATTTTTTTAAGTCCTGGGCATACCCTTTATCTTTTTGTGAATGTGGTAAAAGTACAACCATGACTAGTGCTAGGTCCTTCTCTTGTTTTGCACTCCAGCATTACACTACCCGTTGACATCAACACTATATAATGTTTGGCGCCACGTTGACTTGAATCCCCAGTAGGTTGGGGGGCACACAGCTACTTTAAAAACAGAATCCTAGCTACTCATGGCTTGTCAAGTAATAGCTGTTATGCATAACATGGTCTATGACGGAGAGGAAGGGGGTCGGTATATTGTTTTTGCACAAGATCACTCTATGGCCTGTGTCTGGGTTTGTGGCTTGATATCAGTAATAGAAATCCATAATTCTGTAAGCAGGGAAAATGGTGAATTTTTTATTATATTTTACTTCTATAATGCCTCCATGTAGCACCTAAATTCTCATATGGACTTGTACTCGTCACATTCCCTCTATGTTCTATATCTAGACGCAGCGATCACTAATGGGTTGGGGTATACTCACTTGGTGGCAATATTCAACTATACAGGAGCAGATTCCCTTTTAAACAAGTCCAAAACTCAGGTTTATTATAGCATCATAAACCATTCCATAACCCCTGTTAAGGCATTCGAACAATACAGAGCCCTCAAACACTTCATTCCAGTTTGGCTGCATTTAGACAGTTCAAATACTTGACATCGGTCAGGACACCATACCCCGTCTCTGGGTTACCTGGCTAACAGCACCTCAGGTTTTTCCAGCCTGGCTTCCTCTGGCTCTTATCCGTAGTCCAGACCCTTGGTGTCTCCTGGACCTTTAGGAGCTCAAACCAGCTCCAGTCTAACACATGGACTCCTCCCATGTGCTGCTCACATGAAACAACTAAGACCTTCCTGTCTTTACAGGAGCACACCCCTTGGGAGGTGTGTGGTTAACCAGTCCCACCCATCACTTCTGTTTAACCCTAAATCCAGCCTTTTACTAAAAATCCAGGTTTGTGGGACTACAAGATCCAGAAACTTGTCCTGGATTCTGATTGCAGCAGACTTCTGTCTGTGTGATACACACCTGTTCCTCAGTACACCACTAGTTGGTACATCACACTATCTATATACAGTATATCGCTCACAAGGGTAGATGTTCCAAAAACAAATAATGTGTCTTTACTTTGGGTAGATTATTTAAGATGGTGGAATGAGTCTTTAGGTATTTGCAACCCTGACAGATATAAGAGAGAGGAAATACACTGGTGAACATCACTGCAAGTTTTGGGGCAGATTTTTTTTAGCCAAATGCAGAAGTGTATCCAGCAATAAGAATAAATATAAGTCCTTCCTGTATATTTCCATTAGTATTGAATCCAATTCTAGCTTTGGCTAAAAAAACTTTATTAAAAAGACTGCAGTGGCATTTTTCCACACACTGTGTAAAACCACCATCAGAAAAGAAATGGAGGCGTGGATAAATGCTTAAATGTAGCAAAATGATTACCGTATGTCTCAAATCAAGAACGGTTCATAGCGGACAAAGTATAAATCAACACTCTATTTAACCATAAACATTATAAAGCAGGGGTGGGGAACAAGCCGTTTATGGCCATTAATATCATATGGTCTGGGAGGCCCTCAGGCAGATCCCTGATGGTCTGCAGTGCTTGGGCCACCAGCAACATTTTTCTGGCTGCCAGGCCCTTTGATTTATCTGTTGCGTGCTGCACACGCGCACGCAATGCTAGATTACTTTCTGATGCTGGCCGGTGGTCTTTGTGGGTGAGTTAACTTGCTCTGCACTCCTGCCCCACTCCTGCCTCTGAGCGTGGTGTATGGGCCCATGAATGATATTATAAATATCCAAATGGCACTTGGGGGAAAAAAAGTTCCCAACCACTTTTAAACAGAGTAACAATTAATTTATGGTGGCCATGTGAAGGTGGGACATTTCTGTTTTTGTGCCTGTTATCAGAAATTATTACTCCATATCATGATTTCTGTAATTATTGTGATATTGTTATGGTTCACAACTTTTTTTTCTGCATTTTTTTACTTCATGAAAATAATTGGGCTGCAGCATGGTGTATCACAAATCTGTACGTAATGTTTAATCTTTTCTATAAAAAGTTCAAATACTTTATTGAGACAGAAAACATAAGTTTGGTAACTAAGGGTTTCATTCTGCAAAGGAGAACAAAACCAGGTAGGAGGACGGCAAGAAAAAATGCAATGTATCATGAAAACGGATTCCTTTTTTCCTGCAGGCCACCTATAAAGTAGTGAGGCACACAGCACCATCTGCCAGCTGTCAGGGCTGCACAGATGCTGGTTCTCTTACAAGATTTTTTTCTCTCTTTTCATTCCTTTCAGCACTAGATTTCCCCTTGCAAAAAAAAAGAAAGAAAGAAAATGTTTCCTAAAAAGAGTTGAAGAAATAATTTACCATGTAAAGATAAGCAAACCCATATGTATACACTTGGACCCAAACACGTGTATGGCTAAAACAATTATCTTAAAAAGTGACGCTAAGAATAAATGTGTTAGATGGATACATATAAATAATTCTAGCACCTCAGTAGCAGACAGTGTCCAAAAGCGGTTAGTCACAGTAGTTCAGAAGTCGTGACTTGTCACCATCGGTGGAAGAAATATGGAGACACTTAAAGTGGTTATCTGCTTTGGATTTTCCCTTTCTTTTTTTAAAGGGTTTCTGTAGAATATTCTGATCACAGAATATCCCACTGTTGGGACCCACTGCAAATTGCGCGGGAGCCATGAATTTAGTGTTGAATCTTACAGGTATATATACCAGCGCTCTGCTGGCTGAATGGATCAGACGGAGGTCCGTGGTGCTATCAATTCACAATGTTCCGGCCGGTCACTTTGGATATCATAGGAGGCTTCCTCCCACGTGATTGGCTGAAATGCTGTGTATTGATAGCACCACAGGCCTCGGTCCAATCTACTCACCCAACAGAGAGTAGAGAAATCCATGGCTACCTACTGACACCAACTTCAAGGATGTCTCCTCAAAGAGATGAATCACATTTACAGATTTGGGACTCACACCTTGCAGTATTTTACCTTGACACATTAGCGCATTTTCTAACTTATACAGTAAGTGTTCAATCTACCTGCAGCGCCACCACAGTAGAAAAGAAGCATTACACACTTCTCACTTAAATCAATAGGTTGTTTATGTGTTACTAGTGAAATTCTGCTGACACCCTTTGTAATTGCCTTGGCTAATATATGAGCATTCATATGAGATAGTGGCTAACTTTCCATTTGCTTGAAATCTGAACACCGTGGCCTCCAGCGATTCCAAAAGAGCTCCCAAGAATTGAGTGGTGGGCTATGATGTACATTACTGCTTCATTCACTGCTAATAGGCTGATCTTTGGTGCTTCCATTAGAATAAATAAAGCAGGAGTGAGCATGATCAACCTCTGCTACGTTTATTTGGGGCTCTTCTGTCGGACATCCAGCAATTGGAAAGCTGTTAGCTATCCTATTAATAAGGTATAACTTTTAACAAGGCTTTAGAAAAAGCTTTCTTTCTAAATCCGAAAAGCCCATCACAATGTGATGTAATGAGTAGTGAAGTTCAGTCTTCATATTATGTAAGTAGCAAGGGTGTACATAGAAATTATGAGGCCCAAATTATAAATGGGCCCCCCTCAACAAGCAAAAAAATAAATAATATTCTACAGGGTCACAAAAAAGCACATCTCACAACTTTGCAGTCCATAAAAAGTAAATTTCATACTACTGAAGCCCTAAATTCCCCTTTAATTGCACCCATACAGTATGATGCCAACAAAAGTGCTACATAAACACTGTAAGATACCCCCCCAGTATGATGACCCTACTGTACCCCATCTCAACTCCACCTGGAAAATATGTTAGTTCCAACACAAAATGATCCCCCAACTGTGACCTCACACAGCCCTCCATGCAATATAATGGGCCTACATACAGTATATTGACCCCACACCTCACCACACTGTATAATGGCCTCCACTAGCCCATCAAACAGTATACTACCCCCCCACATAGCTCTCCACATAGTTTGATTGACCCCACACAAACCTTCATACTGTTGAATTACTTTTATGCAGTATAATGGCTCCCAAATAGCACTCCATAAAGTATAAAGTATAAACGCTACACATAGCCCTCCAAATATTATAATGGCCCCCACATAGCCCTCCATATAGTATAATGGAACTCATAGTCCTCCACCCCATGTTCCATACAGTATAATGCACTCCCCCTAGTCCTCCATACAGTATAGTGCACCCCAGTCTTCCATATAGTATAATGCACCCCAAAAGTCTTCCATATAGTATAATACACTCTCCATAATCCTCCGTATAGTATAATACACTCCCCATAGTCCTCCATATAGTATAATGCATTCCCATAGTCCTCCATCTAGTATAATGCACTCCCCATAGTCCTCCATACAGTATAATGCACCCCATAGTCTTCCAAATAGTATAATGCGCCCCATAGTCCTCCATACAGTATTATGGCTACCACAGGGTAATCATTGATTTAAAAAGATAAATAATACAATACTCATCTCTCTTCCTTGTTCCTTCACTGCTCCGCTATTTGCAGCTTGTGCTCTGAAGCGCCCGCACATCTCAGAGCAATGCGCACCATGTAGTGTTGACATCGTGCAGGCCACGCTGAGACGTCAGACACCGAGGAAGAATGATGGGGGAGGAAGCATCAGCTGATGCTCCCTCTTTCATCATTGCTTTCAACTGTACTGGCGTCCAGGATGACTGGCCCATAGCAGTCGTGTGTCCTGCCGCTATTGATGGTATGCCACTGATAAGTAGTAGAAAATACAAAAATTGTATTCTGCACAAGAACCTAGGGCTATAAGATGACAATGGTCTTAATTTGACAACAGTAAAATGTCTCTATAAAGCTGTGATGAATAGCTTTGTTTCAAAAAGAGGAGCTGCCTGAACTGAGCTGCCAAGATGATCAAAAGTGAGACTGGTTTAATGGGTACCACTATATTCATACAGTAATACGAGGTCAGGCACAGACAAAAGAGGGCCACTTTGCAAGGATAGTGTAGTGTATGGGCCCTATGCAGTCCAATGGTCCAGTCACAGCCCAGTATCCAGAGCGTGCTTTCCCACTGTCCTCTGCTTTCATTGGTGTCAAGAGCTGGATACTGGGCTGTGACATGGGGTGAAAGGCCGCCAACAGCCCAGTCAATCAGGGGGGTTGCATGTGACTGAGCCATGCCTGGGTGAATCAAGGAAGTCCCGAAGTTGACGTAACATCAGCGGATGTCAGCGGCGGCTGCAGCCAGACACCAGCCAACTTGATGCGGACTGATCGAGCAGTGGTAGCATTGCTCACAGGCACACATGGCAGCAGTATGTATTTACAAAAATACTTATTTAAAAGGTGTAAATTGATGGGCCCATTATACAGTGTAGTGAATCACCTCTTCAAGTCTCTTATTTGTGCCATTGTGATATTTAGACCAGACAGGACTTTAAGCCAATCATATAACAGGTAGGAATGTGCACAGAAAGTAGGACGCAATTTAGGATTCATTTATACAATTGTCAGCAAAGTGTTCAAAATGAATCTTTTTCAGCAATTAATTTGAAAAGGATGTGTATTAAATGGTTATCTTTGAAGAAATCTGTCCCTTTACACCCTTTGAAGTTTTGGGAAGATAGTGGAAACCATTAAGTCCCTATTTAGCCATGACCAGCTGGAATGATCCATACTGTTGTATACATATGATTCATGAATTTCTGATAACTGAGATCATCTAAGTACGTACAGTATTTGTTATGGACCCTCACCTCAGAACACCAGATAAGCTGCTGTTATTTTTTTCGAGTTTTTCTCGGCAGTGGGCACGAGAGATTTAAGTGACAGGCAATCATGTCATGGCAACTTGTTTAATGCAGGAAAATACTATGGAGGTCAGCAATAAGTTGAAGTCACACTGCTTTGTGAGGCCATTCTTTGAAAGCTATAATAAGCTAAGTGAGTCATTATGGATGAATGTTTTGAAGCTTTTAAGGACTGCAAGCCCAAAAAAGAACCTGTTAAAATAAGACACTCGCAAAGAGTCTTTCATGTGGAGTTGTACACAATGAAGAGTCAAGGTTGTCTTGACTGGACAGCTGTTAGGTTGTTACCTGTGCCGTACATCAGGTTACATGTTCTGTCTGTCAGATCTTCTTACTTTCTTTACTCTGGTCTCTGATATTAACTGTTTCATGCTACATAAGCCACATCAATCCTGCAGGTGAGTTTCCCTGAACTGAGCTCTTTGATATCCTCACACCTCTTTGTTCTTAAACACAGAAAGTTTGTCCTTGATTCATGCGTGTTATCACATGAACTCCAGTTTCTCTAGTTCAAAACTGTAAAAATCCTTTAATGTTTGGACTTTGTTCTTGTGAAGACCAATATCGAATTCCTAGTAAGCTCCATCTCCATACATTCCTTCAGTATGACCAAAGAAGTGTAAATTGTTATATCAGTCTTCTGAAATTTCCCACTGTAACTCTTTATCACGCAGAAGCCGTAAATTACATTTTTGCCTGGAGAAAAGCTGATACTATTGTTCCAAACGACTTACTGATACTCGATGACCATCTATGAAGTTCTTTTGAGGTTTGCTGTTTCCCATTATCATCAATTCGATTAAACCTTTTGTGGGGTTCAAATCCCACCATTGACAGCATCTTCCAGTAGTTTGTATGTTCTCCTTGTGTTTGCGCGAGATTCCTTTTTATTCAGGTGCTTCGCACTCCCCTCATGAATAGAGGTGAGCGAATTTGTTCAAATTCAGTCCCGAACACGATCGGATTCAAGTATTGTTTTTGCAATATTCGTCGAACACAGCCGAATGTCATGAAAGTCAATGGGAGTAAAAATTACCAAATATATTCGGAACCGATCATAAGACAAACATTCGGCACAAATAGTGTTTAAATATGGCACAAATATGTCAAAATCAGATTTGGGGACAAAATCCGAACAAATTCTTTCATCTTTACTCATGAAAATCAGAGTGAAATTCGCAGGTCTTGATGGATCATGGCTTTTGTGCTTTATTAAAAAATAAAAAAAAGAAAAAAGCATCACCAAAAGATGAATGTAAAAAAGCCACAAAATTTATGGAGTTTTTAAAAATCTCCCTGCTCCCCAACCCAAAAAAGAAGACTAATGGAAATTTTCATCTTCACGTACAATATGTTTGCCACTTTACTGTGTCTTGTAAAAATGTCATAGATGAGGATTTGTGCTCTGTGACCCCTATTAAGTTCTTGAATAAGAGAACTACAGTGCTAGGATGAAGCTTTATTACAGCATATAGAGATGCTAACTGCAAACTCAGAATGCATACACTAATAAATTGTCTTTCCATTCACATATATCAAACAGAGATAATACAAATTACATTTATTTTTTAGTAAGCCTTAAGTTTTTATGTTTTTTTCTAGTTGGCTAATGTACAGTTGTGCTCAAACATTTACATACCCCAGCAGAATTGTTGCTTTCTTGGCCTTTTGTTCAGAGAATATGATTGATAGCACCAAAACTTTTTCTCCAGTCATGGTTAGTGGTTGGGTGAAGCCATTTATTGTCAAACTACTGTGTTTTCTCTTTTTAAATCATAATGACAACCCAAAACATCCAAATGACCCTGATCAAAAGTTCACATACCCCATTTCTTAAAACCGTGTATTGCCCCCTCTAACATCAATGACAGCTTGGAGTCTTTTGTGGTAGTTGTGGATGATGTCCTTTATTTTCGCAGATGGTAAAGCTGCCCACTTTTCTTCACAAAAAGCCTCCAGATCCTGTAAATTCCTGGGCTGTCTGACGTGAACTGCGAGCTTGAGATCTCCCCAGAGTGGCTCAATGATAATGAGGTCAGGAGACTGAGATGGTCACTCCAGAACCTTCACTTTGTTCTGCTGTAGCCAATGACAAGTTGACTTGGCCTTGTGTTTTGGATCGGTGTCATATTGGAATGTCCAAGTACGTCCCATGCGCAGCTTCCGGGCTGATGATTGCAAATTTGCCTCCACTATTTGCTGATAAAATGCTACATTCATCTTTCCTTCAACTTTGACCAAGTTCCTTGTGCCTTTGTATCTCACACAGCCCCAAAACATCAGCAATCCACCTCCGTACTTTACAGTAGGAATGGTATTCCTTTCATCATAAGCCTTGGTGACCTCTCTCCAATTGTAATGTTTATGGTTTTGGCCAAAAGGTTCAATTTTGGTCTCATCACTCCAAATTACATTGTTCCAGAAGTTTTGAGGCTTGTCTCCCTGCTGTTTTGCATATTGTAGGGGAGATACTTTGTGGCATTTGTGCAGTAATGGCTTTCTTTTGGTGACTCGACCATGTAGCCCATTTTTCTACAAGTCTTTATTGTGCATCTTGAAAGAGCCACACTGCTAGTTTTCAGAGACTCCAGCATTTCAGCTGATAACAAGCAAATAGGTCACAGGTGATAATGTTGCCTTTAGTAGCCATTCAAACCCATTTGTGTCAACTTCTGTGCATGTTATCAGGTCAATATCACCAGGGTATGTGAACTTTTCATCAGGGTCATTTGGTTGTTTTGGGATGTCATTATGATTTAAAAAGAGAAAACACTGTAGTTTGACAATAAATGGCTTCACCCAACCAATAGCCATGAGTGGAGAAAAAGTTTTGGTGTTATTATTCATATTCTCTGAAAAAAAGCCAAGAAAGAAAAATTCTGGGGTATGTAAACTTTTGAGCACAACTGTATCTGAGTCTGGTAAATTGGTATCAATAGCTATGAAGCAACCAACCTTTGAAATAAATCAATTTGGTGGGTATATTCACACAGGGCAAATTTATTGGAGACACTTTTGAGAATGATGATCAGTTCTATTTATCTGAATAGTGTTATTTAGTCACCATGTATATGGATTTCAATTAAATTGGACATATGAAGAAATTACTTTGACAAGTATGCGGAGTTAAATTTGACCCACACATTGAAATTCCAACCTGATCTTAAGATAATCGGAAAATTAAATATAATTTGATTGCATTTGAACAATTTGCAGCTAACTGCTACATTTTAAATTGTGCTGCCGAAATTATTGCATTAAATCTTATTATATTTCATGGTTTACTGTAGTTAGTCCACATTTTTCTCAAGGAATGCATATTAGAATTTAGAAGTGACATTAAAGAAATTGTAAGCATAGTTGAAGCATGTATCATGTCTCAGAAGTGAATTTAACATCATCCACAACTCAAATGATGTAAGTGATCTCAGTAAAAACTATGCCGGCTACCTGTCAAGTACTGTGAGCCTAGAACATATTTGAGGCTTAACTGAGTCATTACTTAATTAGAAGTTATCTGAGAATTTCCACCCCAAGCATAATGCTGAGAAAAGAATCTCATTTTCACTTCAAATACCGAAGTGTCGCAAAAGTCAGCTATAGTGAGCGCTATGCACTAGACCAGTGCTGTGTGTCATATTATGTCATTACTCAGATGATATCTGTTATTATGGCTAATCTAAGAAAATCTATACCATCAAATTCTGTATGTAGGACCATGTGCCACTCATTCTGAATCACCAACAGTAATGTATTGAATGTGGGTCCGGTGGGTTGAGCCCCTTTATAGCAGATGTGAAATTGTTCAGCGTCCCATATGGAACACAATGTGACCTACACCCAATTATTAACAGTAAAGGCTAGTATACAATGTAAGGAATACTTGAGATTAAGGCAAAATGGACAACAGTCACCTTCAGCCTAAAAACTTTTGTGTAGTATGCATCAATTTTTCGTATGTTTTTATTTTTTGCACTGTTAATCCAGTTTGGCCATTGATGAAGTAGAGGGATAGTCCAGTAATATTGAAGCATCCAAGAAGAAAAGATCAAAAAGTTCAGTATTTGCCGATGGTTCTCCTGCTTGTAATGAGTTTCTGCTGACAGCTGGAGGTTGTAAAAGAGAGTGGACTGGAAAGAAATGGGTGAAGAGGTCATTCCAAAGAACACCACATTTACAATCAGCAGGAATCACGTTTTATTATTGATATTTCACAAATCACTTAGCATGAAAGCATAAGAATTTGATCAACTACAATACAGTATAACAGGGTATATAACAATGTAGAAGACAAACATTGCCAAAATACTCCAGATCCTGCAAAGTTGACAGTTTTATGATCAGCTGTTTCCTTGAGGATTGACCTAGCTTAACCTCAGAGGCACATGTGTAGAAATATAGGTTGACATTTTCTGGGTGATCGTAGGTCAAGACACAAAATGAAGTTACAGAAAAAATCTAAATCTAATAAAGAAATTGATTCAATGTACAGCCCCCATACACTTTAGATAGCTGTTGGTCGAACTATGGTTCAACCAATCATTCGATCGACATCTATGTCGCCTGACTCTTCCAAACACAGCTCTGCCAAATGTTCCTGCGTTCTCTATGAGCTAAGCTACAAAAGGTTATCAGTTCAAAATTGTACTTGCTGGATCCTTTTCTCACCTGTCATCATTTGTTGTGGCAGAGTTGGAGGACCCCATACACATAAGACTGTCAAGTGAACGTGTTGATATTGGCAGGTTCAGAGTCTCATGTCCATTGGGGCCTTACCTTTCTGAATGGTAGATGGGATGTGGTGACTGCAATATGGACAATAGGTCTGTGAAAGATATATTAAATAATGGCTAAGACACATTTAGTTTTAGTGCACAATATTGGAAGACTTAAGCTATGTGCACATGTTGATTAAAATTTCTGCGCCATTTCTATAACTCTTGGCCGGAAAAACACAGCTGAAAAAACATGCGTTTTTTATGTGTTTTTGCCTAATTTTTGGTGCATTTCTGCCTGCGGTTTTGACTGATATGAGTGAAGTCAATGGTGAAAAACGCAGGGCAAAAACACACAGAGAATTGACATGCTGCAGATTATTTTTACTTTGCTGACATCAGGATTGCTTCAGGTTTATCTAGAAAAAGCACCAAAAATGCATCAAATCTGCAACGTGTGCACACAGCCTTACATTCACATTGGCCAATCCAAGACCAGTAAATGACCGACAATGGCAAGGCATTGAAAGCCAGGCAGACAGGAGGAAATCAACTTTATTCCTCCCAGCAGCCTCAACCATTCAGTATAGAGGCGAGATCGGCAGGGCTTCAATCACCGATCAGTACTTAGTGATGCGCTGCTGGGCCGGCTGTCAGTCAGTGCCGAGGTGTGGTTACAGCTGCTGCTCACTATGTACTGAGTGGTGACTGAAGTCACACTAGCCACGCCTCTATGACTGAAAGTCGTAGGGTGCCGGGAGGAATAAAGTAAATTTCCTCCTATTAGCCGAGCTATCAGTACGGCAGCCGCACGTCTTTGGAATGCTGTTAAATTAGAGATTCACTCGATATCTGCAAGTTAATAGCATTTTTTTACATGTCAGATTCCCTTTCTCTGCCCTCTACCCCAATACCTCGCAGAGTGTAAGCCCATGAAGGTAAGATCCTTTCCCCATTTGTATTAGTCTGTCTCTGTTAGTTCATTTATTGCAGTTGTATTTTATATATGTATTATCTGTCTGTAAACTCTACTCACATGTACAGCACCACGGATTTTATGGTGCTTTAAAATAAATAAGAAAAAAACAAGAAAACCCCAGTGCTTAAAAAAATGTAAGTATTCAAAAATACAGTATATGAGAAATAAACAAATATAGTTTCATTTTGTACACCATGTGTAAATATTCTCTTTTAAGACCAATTTTTTTCTTATTGGCCACTAAATATGCTTATGTTGTATGCATATCGATTTGTTTGATGAGGCATTGCAGATACACTAATGGTAATGGTTCCTGGTACAATCTGCTCCGAGTCAGCCTCTGCTCACATGCCTGCTGCACTATAGACATGGATAAAACTAAGTGGCCGTTTGACAGGCAGAGTGATTGTCACACGTCAGGAACCATATGTAGATCAATAAAAAATTAAATAAATTAAACAGTTTTATGTGTTGGGAATTACTTTTGAGGATCAGGTAAACTGGGAAACATTACACTTAAAAGAAATCTGTCACCAGTGTTTTTCCATATACAGTAGGGCCAACACCTGTAAGCCCTATGTGACAGCATTCTAGAATGTTCCCAATGTGCTATCCATAAAACAAAAAATAGCCTTTTTTATTCTCCCCAATAGGCGTTGCTGTTCTTAATCAGGCGCCTCTTCTGTTCTTGCTTTGTAAGGATGACGCTTTTTTATTCATCCACACAGTGTCCTCCATGGGACTCCTGCGCAGGTGCACTTCTCTGCCCTGCTGAGGGCAGATAAAAGTATAATAGTCCGCATGCATCGGCGCTCGTTGGCCTTTCCCTGCACATGTACATTACAGTATTTTGCTCTGCCCTTGGCAGGGCAGAGAAGTGTCCCTGCACAGGAGCGTGATGCCGAGGACACTGTATGGATGACGTAGAACGCATCATCCACACAAAGCAAGAAGAAAGGAGGTGCTGGATCAAGAACAGCAAGGCCTATTGGACCAATCCGCCCTGTGAGTATAATAAAAGCTATTTTTGTATTATTGAAGGGCACTGGGGAAATATAGACAGCATTCTAGAATGCTATCATATAGTGCTTGCAGATGGTGGTCCTACTTTATGTGGAAAAAACCTGGTGACAGGTTCCCTTTAAAAGAGCTATCACATGATAACAACCCTCTTTCTGAATGTGGTTATGGAAGCTGATTGTTCAAACCCCAGCAATATTAGATATTACTAACAGGAGAATACAGTTAACGTTTAGACATTTCTCCACTAGGACAACCTTATAACATCAATGTACCCTAACAGGGCATATCTGCAAGTATTGTCCTAATGGAAAAACCTGGACTAGTGCTGATGATCTAATGCAAATGTGTTAAACTCTGGCCTGCATGGTGATTATATCTAGACCGCGACACAGGAACCACAACTTTTATTTGGGGCCCATTATGGAGGACTATGTGGGGGGCATTATTCTGTATGCAGGACTATGTGGGGCCCATTATTCTGTATGGAGGACTATGTGGGGCCCATTATTCTGTAGGCACGCACCTTAGCCAGCAAGGAACCCAGGCCAACCCCTGTAAACTGAGGATAGATAAGCTTGCACACAACTGCCATGACGCTTTAACCCCTGCACAGGGCAGAGACTTTCTTCTTCCTACACCCTTCGTTTCTCTGGACTCACGATCGCTCTTCAGGACCACCAGGATTTATCACCTTTGTCAGGATCTAGGACGCCTCTTTCTTCAGGACAACACCGGATCCCGTATGCGCCACAGCCTTGGTGCCAATGTCCGCACCCAGGACTCCCACTACTGAAAGTCGCTGGTTTTATAAGTTTATTTACTTTTGAACTGTTGTCTTAGTTACTTGAATCAACTCAACATTCTCATTATAGCACCCCTGTTGAACCTGTCTATTTTTCCACACCTCTCTGTGTGGAGTATCCACTGTAATATTAAACCCCTTTAACCCTTGCTCTGCCTTGGTACGTTACTGCATCCCACATTCCTGCTAGAACCCTTCAGATGTATGTGTATTACATCCTGAAGTGACCAATTTTGGCTGCAAGAAGTCATAGCGGTGTATGCTGGAAGGCGAAAAAAAAGTAAAAATTAATTACTTCAATTTGAGTTGTTCCTGGATTTACCTGTACTATACACACACACTATCTACAGAGCTCACTATTTTCATTGATAGAGCCTTTAACTGGACATTAATTTTGGCTTTAGCTAATAGAAGTTGAAGTTTCAATATACTGTGTATTTTTTCTGAAAGAAACATGGCACTGAAAAAAACAGATAAAATGAATAAACCAGCTCACCTGCTTTGGCTTAGTGGTGCGTGGAAGCACGAATTTCCGTGTAGCCTCATGTCCAAAGGTCCAATAAAAAAAAAAACGCATTTCGAACTGGAGTAGTTCTTTTTCAAAGCTTTGAAAAAGAACTACTCCAGTTCGAAACGCGTTGCCTCATCATTGGTGCAGCTTGTCCGCTACTTTCTGCTTTTATATCCAATAAATTTTTCTAAAAATTTGGAAGTTGAATTGAAACTTTTTTTTTTTCACTGAAAAAAAGCCCAAAATATTTGCAGACACTCCATACTGCGGAACCTGGTGCGCAGAGATTAAAGCATGCATCTTATAATACGAGGAGCAGCACACATTAATATAGGAAATCCAGAATTTCAAAGTCAATTAGGAAATTCACTTCAATCTCTAGCAATATTCACGCAAAAGGGTAAATCCAATTCCACATCGTTCCTGGTTTCCCTAACTGAAAGAAAATTACAGGCAATGCAGTATACTTGGGTACCCCTAACTAATACACAGAATTATCTGTAAGTACACAGCCCCTTTGTAGTTTATTATTCCTTTAAGGAAAATTATCCACTATACTCACGCAAATCAGACAAATATTACTTCGCATTAGAGGTGAGCGACTCAGGCAAAATTCAAATTTCCGGTATCGATTAGCAGAAAAGTTATTCCAAAGACATACTGATAGGGAATTTAGATTGTGAGCCCCATCGGGGACAGTGATGATGATGTGTGCAAACTGTAAAGCGCTGCGGAATATATTAGCGCTATATAAAAATAAAGATTATTATTATTCTAGGTGAATTTAATATCCTTTATTATGCTCTGGGGTCTCTCTATACCCCAGTGCATAATAAAGGTAATTTGTAAAATAAATTTTTTAAAAATACCTTTCTGACCACCTCTTCAACCCCTCTGCTCCTCAATGTCACCAGTTCGCTCCTCATTGCTTCTTTCGATTTCCACTGCTTGCACTTAAATCAAGTGCACGAAAGATCACAACGTCACTGCACATGCACGAGCAGAACCATACCGAGCATATCAGGGCCAGAAGTCCTGACCTAGATCAAGAGGCCCTGGGATTTCAGCGTGAACAGTTTTGATCAGAAGATGTGTTTCGAGAACCAGATAGGCGATTGTGAGGAGCAATGCAGCTGGTCAGATGAGCGGTGAGGTGAGTTTAAGGATATTGTTTATGTTTTAACCTTTCGATGGCCCTTCTCGGTTCATAAAAATGGCAGCCAGTGACCGCCATTTTGCTGAGCCCGCATAGATTTGAATTCTAAAAAATCCGCATTTCAAATTTTCGTAAAATTTGAGTAGAATTATTATTATTTATTATCGGAATTCAGTTTCACTTGAATATATTCTCTCATCTCTACTAAGTATCTATATTTACCATACAGATACAGAAAATGCTAGTTGAAAAGAAATTAATTTATTTCTCTTTTTCCTTAAATGCAACGACAAACAATCCTTAGAAAGCCAATATATACTTATTTAGAAATTCATTCATGTGACAAGACACTCAGACTATAATCCTGCATTCCATGTGCTGGGGTTTAAAATATCTAAATAGCTTTTTACGCAGAATTTTGTGCTGGATTAACTGGAATTTGATAGTACAATATCTGGAGGGGATTACAAAGAAAACTTTTCTATTCCTGACATGCTTTACCAATAAAATACAGATTTATTACAGCAAGGGACACGTGAACAAGCATACTACAGTTCCATTATCCACGCAACCTTTGAGTTCTATATACACATAAAACGTTAGCCATTGAATATTATTGGACCATGCTGAACCTCTGTGAGATCCCAATTTTACATGGGGCATTTAAAATGTTTTTTTTCTATTAGATTCTAAATGAGTTTCAAATTATGAAAAGGAAGCAAAAGAGGAAAAAAATAAAATTACTTTATTAAATACCAAAATAGGCTTAAAAGCAATTAAAGAGAACCTGTCAGCACGATTTTGGAGTGTAAAATAAAGACATTGCTGTAATGGGGCTGTAGTACTGATTAAATTAAAATCTTTGGTGACAAAATCCACTTTGCTGTTCATCTTTAATCACCATCTGAGTTTAGATTTCAGTGAATAGGGGCTGGTTCTTCTCGCTGGGTCGTCTGGGTCCTCCCTCTCAGTGATTCCCAGCCCCTCCATCTACCTCTAGTCTTTCAATGACCTGCTTCCTCTGTTTGAAATCTTAGCAGGGACCTGGGAAATCACAGCCCAGAAACAGAAGTCGGGGTTGGGGGAATCACAGGCCAGAGGCACAAGAAGGGGTCGGGGAATCACAGACAAAAGGCGGGAGTAGGGGCCAGGGAATCACAAGCCAGAGGCAGGAGAAAAGGCCAAAGAATCACAGGCCAGAGGCAGGAGTAAGGGCCGAGGAATCACAGATTGGAGGCAGGATTAAGGGCCGAGGAATCACAGCTCGGAGGCAGGAGTAGGGGCCGGGGAATCACAGGCTAGAGGCAGGAGTAGGGAATGGGAAATCACAGACAGGGAGGAGTAGGGACTGGGGAATCACAAACAGGGAGGAGTCGGGGCTGGGGAATCACAGGCCAGAAGCAGGAGTAGGAACCGGGGAATTACAGGCCAGAGGCAGGAGTATGCATCAGGGAATCACAGGCCAGAGGCCGGAGTAAGTGCCAGGGAGTCACAGACCAGTGGCAGGAGTAGGGGCTAGGGAATCACAAGCAAGAAGCAGGAGTAGGCGTTGGGGAATCACAGGTCAGAGGCAGAAGTAAGGGCCGGGAATCACACGCCAGAGGCAGAAGTAAGGGCCGGGGAATCACAGACCAGAGGCAGGGGTAGGGGTCAGGGAATCACAGGCCAGAGGCAGGTGTATACGTTGGGGAATCACAGGTCCGAGGCAGGAGTAAGGACTGGGGAATCACAGGCCAGAGGCAGGAGTAAGGTTTGTGGAATCACAAGCCAGAGGTAGGAGTAAGTGTAAGGAGGTGGACTGGACCATGGGTACCTGCATGCCTAGTCCTGAACGGAGGGGGCAGCATCCTCTGTTTCTGGGGGGAGGCCTGAGGGAGGCGGACCTTCCCCTGCTGCAGGAGTGAAAGAGAGGAGAGACGGAGTTTCCTGCTGACAGAAGGGGCGGGGAGAGCCCAGAGAGAGCACGCTGACACAGGGGTATAAGAAGGAAAAGCGCGCGCTGCAGTAGGAGTTGGCACCAAGTAAGTGCAGCAGAGGCGAGCATGCTCTGCTTCCCCCTCCAGACAGTGCTGGCCCTGTGACAGGCCGTGCTGCTGCTGCCCTGAATAGGAGCTGTGGTGCTGAGGGAATTAGCCATGTCAGCAGAGAGGAGTGTGCGGAGCCGTGCCAGCAGAGCGGAGTGTGTGGAGCTGTGCCAGCAGAGTGGAGCTAAGCAAGGTGCCATACACTAAGAGACAGTGAGTACCGCACCCGCTCTGCCAAAGAGTGACCATATACTCAAAAGAGACCTCCTGCTGACTGAGAAAGACAGTACACGGTGAACGCCCTCTGTGTAAACGTGGACCCACCAGCCTCCGTGACCGGAGGAGACTCCATTGACAAGCCTGAGACAGTCACTAGTGTGTGCAGGCTGGCGTGCGCAGTGACAGATCTGAGCTCCTGATAGTAGTAGCTGGACTGAGCAAGGAGCGTGGAACTGTCCCTGTGGTGATACGTTCTGAGTTTGGACTTATGACTAAGAGTGGTGAGGGCAGGACCCATGCTCACCTCCCAGCATCCTGTTGTTTTCCCCGGAGACTGTTTCTTTATCGTGGACAGAGACTTGAGAGACTGCATTTGCCACTGTTGTCAGTGCCACCATTGGATTCCCGCCTGTCAGAGACTGCGACGAGACTACCCATGCTGCTGTTGCCGGTGCCACCGTTAGAACCCTGTACTCCCTCACAACAGAAGACTACAGTCCGATAAGCTTTGCTCACAGTTCTGCCTGCAGCCCAGATGCCCGCTTGGTGCTGTGTCCTTCGGGTGTGGGGTCCAGCAAACTCCCAAATAGATTGGGATACACTTTTCCAGGACTCCTTTAAGTGTGTGCCTTTCCTGACCATCTTACTGTTTTGGTTTCTCGCCTCTCCTACCCAACACTTCACAGTCAGTGTCCCAGGCCAGCAGTCGCAGACCCTGTAGGGAAACGTGCTCTCTCTGCGTTTCCTTGTTCCCTTTTTGGCTGCCTTTCCGGCTAGGGGGCCGGTACAGTGTGGGGAAGGTGACTTGACGGACAGACGAGACTGGCAGTAGGAGGGGATGGTTTGTGCACTAGAGATGGAGATTGACAGGTTAGAAGGGTGACAGCTAGGAAAGGGAGATAGGAGAGTGCAGTACCAAGAAATGACTACAAGATGGCAGGGGAGAGTAGCTTTGGACTCAACAACAGCTTATGGCTCGAGAAACGCACATGGGGGACGGGGAGATAGGAACCCAGGAGGGGAATTCCCGGTGAGAGAGGGGATAAGTAGGAGTGGTTGGGGTTCCAGAGTGGTCAGTCCCGTGAGGAGCTTAGCAGAGGAAGACAGAAGACGGAGAACAGAGAAAGCTCGACCAGGGGACTAACCAGAGAAGACAGTCAGGGGGGTGGCCCTGACACGACGTACAGCAGGAGAGTTGAGGTGACGTACCGCAGGACAGGTGAGGTGACGTACTGCAGGACAAGTGAGGCCCCGGGAGTACCGACTGGACGGCGACCTCGGGCAGGTGAAGCGCTGGCGGTAGATAGGTCTAGGACAGCCCCAGTGAAAGATCCGTGAGGGACGCCAACACGACTAAAGGAAAGGTGAAAAGGTACCCGGGCCTAGAAACAGAGAATTGTGCAGGCGGCTGCGGTGCGTGGCAGTGGTCGTCAGGAGGACGACGAATAAAGCTGGAACTGTTACAACTGAGATCTGTCTCCGCCACGTCCATCCATTGCCTGGTGTCCGTTTCACCTGGTCGTGGTAAACAGCGGTCCACCCCCCATCCCCGGCCCCTTACCACAACTCCACTGTGACCTGGTCTCTCCACTACTGGATCGGGCCCCACGGGTGGCATCCGCACTTCCCGTGCCCTTGTGACCCCTTCTACTCCCCTCTGGGAGCTTCTTACTGTCTCTTTCCTTCTGCAGCTCCTTCTGACAGGGAGCTGCTTCACCCCACATTTGTTACTTTCACTTTGTTCTCTTGTTCTGCCTAACTCTGCACTGTTCTTCCTGCTCTCCTTCTGTTACACTCCACTCACCCCCAACACCCTTTTCCTACCCACCAGTGATGAGAGGATTCCATGCGACTGTAGTGTGTGTGGGGTGCGAATGTCAGAGTCCTGTGGGGTGCTCCCTCCTTACCTCTGGGTGAGGTGCAGTACCTTTGTGGTGACTGAACCCTCAGGGGCGACACACGTGGAGCACATCCCCCTGTAAATAAACCTGTTTAACCCTTGCTCTGCCTCCATGTGCGTGACTGCATCCTGCGTTCCTTCAGGTTATTACATAAGGGCCGGGGAATCACAGGCCAGAGGCAGGAGTAGTGGCCAGGGAATCACAGACCATGTCAGGACTCTGGATTCCCTATTCATCTGTGGTGCTTTATTGCCCTTTTTCAAGATGGCATCTGCTGCCTTGCTTCTGCTCATGTGATCCGCCTTCCCTGTCTTTATAACCCTAGTTTGCCTTCCAGTCCATGCTTGTGTTTTCTGCTTGAATTCCTGGCTCTGTGTTGCAAGAGACTGATCCTCTCCAGAGAATCCGGTTCAGCCTTTCCAACAAACCTTCCCAGCTCGCAGTGGTGCTCGTGCTACAAGCTGTGTGTCTGTGTTTCTCTGCATCTGCCTGACCCTGCCTGCTTAGGACACATAAGCTTGGCCTGCCTCAGCTAATCTTGTTTGTGTGCAGTGGCAGTATATTTGACTGTTCTGGATTTCCTAAGAAGCTCACAACTCTGCACTGTTTTTGGGACTCTTATTCAGAGATTGCCAGCCCTGTTGTGATCTGTGTCTTCTGATCAGCATTCCCCAGTGGGTGCCTCGCCAATGAGACTTTGTTTCAGCAGTGCTGCATATGAACTACTTCTAGTATTACCCTGTTTGCTGTGTTTTCTTGAACTGTTGCTCACTTGCTGCACCTACATTTATTAGTATAATACAGATTTGACACCCTACTCTGGTTCAGTTGCCTCATTTGTCTCAAGCCAAGAGATTCCTGAGTATTCCACTATAATTGTTGTAGGCCAGAGGCAGGAGTAGGGACTGGAAAATCACAGACAGGGAGAAGTAGGGACCGGAAAATCACAGACAGGGAGAAGTAGGGGCCGGGGAATCACAGACAGGGAGGAGTCAGGGCTGGGGAATCACAGGCCAGACTCAGGAATAGGGGCAAGGGAATCACAGACCAGAGGCTGGAGTGGGGGTCTGGAAATCAAAGGCCAGAGGCATGAGTAGGGTGCAGGGAATCCCAGACAGGAAGGAGAAGACCTAGTGCACAGTCCGGTCCCTGTGCCTCGAAATCTAATTAGCAGAAAACATCAAATGGTGATTAAAGAAGAACCACAAAGCAGATCTCTTCACCAAAGGTATCAATGTAATCTGTATTAAAGCGCAATTCAGCCATGTCTTTACTTTACATTACAAAATCATGGTATCAAGTTTTCTTTAATGGCGTCATCATAACACATATTAATAATATTAATAAAATATATTCTAGAATGTAAAAAAATCATAGAACTAGGATTTAAATATATGTTATGTTAAATAGAGGGTAGTCCCTAAAAATAGATAGTACTTAGATGGTTCGAGGCATTCCTGGGTGGTACTGGTTTTGGGAATTAAATATCCTGATTTCTGATGTTAAAATGTATGGTTTGGTGTTTTGTCCAAATAGATAGCTAAACATTATAGCCAGATTACAGAAATTCACTATCATTGTTTCTCCACATCAGGGAATCTTTTGCTGTCATCTGAGAGGGCTAAAGCTATTTTTACTCCAAAGAAAATTCTGATCAGTATTCCCTGAATTTATTTGTGCTACTGTCATAAATGTAACTTGATGCTTGTGGACCTCAATACAAGATTTGCAGCAGGGCCCACAACTATCATGGATCTTTAAAGAAGCCCTCCTCCCATCAAAATTTATATCCTCTTAATATATTGCAATCATCATATTATAGCACTGTGTACTTACTATGGCTTATTTTACACTTCTACCCAGATAATTCTTCTCTTTTCCATTAGCTCTATTACCTCACACGATTACTAACTGACTAACTGAATCCCTCTAAGCTCTATGTAGGAACAAAGGTCAGTTTCCTCTGTATGAGTCATCAGTCACTGCAAAAATCCCTGACAGGGGGAGAAGCGGAGCAGCTGGGTAAGGAGCTGAAGAGGAAACTGATAAATGGAAGGACAAGAAACTTCCTGTTTCTACATAGAGCAGATAAAAGAGAATAATTAGCTGGGTAGAAAAACAAAATGAGCAATGGTAAGAAAACAGTGCTATATGATGATTGCGATATACTAAGAGGGTAAAAACTTTGATGGGAGGGCTTCTTTAATAGAATTTGTCATTTGTAATTGGGCCAAAGAGTCCTTTTTAGCCTCCCAAGGCTCCTGGACCCGAGTGCAATTGCAACTCCTGCAAACACTATTGTTACATCCATAGCGTGTGAGCATTTTAATTCTGTAATAATTAAGGAAGGCAGTTTCTTAAGATCATTATGTTTTCTGCAATTAAGGCAGTATAATGAGGCTCCAATGTGGTGCTAATACAGGAAACAAAAGCCCCCCCCCAAAGGAAATATGTAAAGCATAGGACTGCCATGTTATAAGAGGTTGGTATGTGTTTATCATCTTTTACAAGATTAATCCACAAATGAATGTTATTTTTACCCTGTGACAATATGTATACCCCAGTAGTTGTGTATACTTCAGATTTGGCCTGAAATTGCTGAACCATCTTGCATACAGCTGTTGCAGGGATTTCTGCCTTTATCAGTACAATGCATAGAAGCCACAGCAGTATATGAGAGGTGATGTGCATTTGGAAAAAAGCATGTCAATGGCTAACATAACACCCCTCATTATAACGAGGAAATAGAATAAAAAGGAGGGGGCAGAAGCATTTGGGTTCATAATAAATGCTATAAATTTTAAGCGGTTTCTAAAAATTATAGAGGTTAATTTGAGCTAATTTTTCTCTCTGTGCCTTGCATGTGACAGCGATGATCCAACTTAGTCACACTTACTGTACTAATGATTGGTACAAAGAGCTCAGACAAAGGCCACATTCTGCCTTTGGTCACAATACAGAATACAGAACACATGCCTTCTTTGCCAGAGGACACAAGTCACAAGATCTCGTCTGCTGAAGATTCTGATGTCATGTCTATCCTGGATATACATAGATGTTGGCAAACACAAGCCAAAGGCCACCATAATGTAAACTACTGAGTAATCAGTTTGAAATAATCACATGAAGAATGTAGGGGTGGACACTTAAGGGGGTTTTACACATAGCGAGATCGCTAGCAATGTCACTAAAACGTCACTGATTTTGTGACGTTATAGCGATATCGCTAGCGATATCGCTATGTCTGATACTTACCTCTGACCGGCTCCCCCGCTGTCCATCGCTGATCGCTCGAGATCGGGCGGCTCCATTTCTTGTCGTCAGCTTCCTGCTGGGCTTCCTGTTGTGTGAGACGAGCGACGATGGACGCGGGCGGGAGGACGTCTGGATCGCTGTGTGTGAAGGGTGAGTATCGTGCGCTGCGCCGCTGCTGCATCGCTGTGAGGTCTGTCTGTGTGAAAGCTCACTAGCGATCATTTAGCGATGCACCAGCGATCCTGACCGAGTCGTATCGCTGGTCGGATCGCTGGTGCATCGCTAAATGTAAAAGGGCCTTAACAGTGAAGGGTCCCTGTACAGGACTTGTGGCTGCCCCCCCCAATCAGGCCCTACCTGCATATGCACATATCAATATATAAAACATACTCATGCTAATACACCATACACATGTATTTACACATTACTCATGCACATATAAAATACACCCATGGACAC
Organism: Dendrobates tinctorius; assembly: GCF_039654945.1. NCBI lineage: Eukaryota > Metazoa > Chordata > Amphibia > Anura > Dendrobatidae > Dendrobates > Dendrobates tinctorius. The sequence continues at coordinate 9,963,786 of NW_027361712.1, read as the reverse complement.
TAGCATCACTAGCTACACAACCTGTAGCTCGGGAGACACATGTGGCTCGCGGTCCCATGAATTGTGGCTCACGACTGTCTGACAAATTGCTGCTTTAGCTCCAGGTCTAGCAAACAGGTATGAAGAGTACATCTCAAAATGGTGAATTTTGTGAGTAGCCCTGCACAGAAGAGCAGATCTGGATGCACAGATACTGGTCTTAGGGGTTTAGAGATAATTTAAGTATGGCATGCTGGAGACAGGATGATACTACCTGTCAGAGGAGGTGCTTGAAACTGGAGGAGACAGTGTGTTGGGAGAATACTGAATGGGGGTATTGTGAGAATCCCTGGATCTTGGTATACTGCTTCTAGGGGATTTCAGTGGAAAAGCTTTGGTTGTCGTTATACCTGTAATAGACGATCTGGGTGACACTACTGTGAGGGGGACAGGAGCTGAATAGGGGCTCGCGACCCTCAGGGCAAGATCCAGGTTTTCGCAGGCCCTGGGCGAAAGAGTCTTAATGGCCCCTTTAACACATACCATGAATCATGTTGCACAAATAAGAAATATAGGTATAGTACAATAGCAAAGATTTCACTTACTTCTTAGATTACATAGGCAAATCCTTGCAGCACACTGTGCGTGTGCTGGGGGGATTCAGAAGTCTGCAGTCTCACAGAGTGACAGCAGACTTTTCACTTTAGCCCGAACAGTATAGTCCTCCATACAGTATTTTGGGCACCACATAGTCTTCCATACAGTATAATGTTCACCATATAGACTTCCATACAGTATTATGGGCACCACGTAGTCTTCTGTACAGTATTATGGTCACCACATAGTCCTCCAAACAGTATTATGGAGACCACATAGTCCTCCATACAGTATAGTAGGCCCCAAATTTTGCTCCATACAGTATAATGGGCCCCAAAAATTGCTTATGCTCCATACAGAATAAAGGGGCCCCATAAATTGCTTCATGCAGTATAATGGGCCCCATATAATGCTCCATACAGTATATTGGCTCCATATAATGCTCCATATAGAATAATGAGCCCCATATATAGCTCCTTACAGTATAATTGACACCCTATTGTGCCTCCATACAGTATAATGGACCCCTTATATTGTTCCATATAGTATATAACGGTCCCATATAATGCCCCATACAGTATGCTGGACCCTCTTTTTTAGACCTGAATGTGGCTCGCAAATCTCTGTGAGAGCTAAATGTGGCTCTCAAGGTCAGAAACTTTGGAGACCACTGATATATAAGATATGCACATACACATAAGACATGCATATGCACAATTACATTTTTGTGATGCTCTTGTTGAAATGACCAGTAAGGTTTTTGGTTTGTTCTTTCAAAGTTTTAGCAGCTACAACATTTTATAACATAGGCTTTACTATGAGATTTTATTCTTTTGCAAAATGAGCTGTAATTACCATAAGTACCATTTTACAAAAAAATGGATATAGGTGCACATTTTATACTTATTTTTCTGGATTTATCAAAGAAAAAAAACAAGTCAATTTTGGGCGATTTACCTCTCACTATATTGTTTTTTGAATTGTACAGGTACCGTAATTATGATTACAGGGATTCTAAATATGATTATATGGTTTACTGTGTTGAGAGGTTTTTTAAATAGTGTATTACAAAATTTGACAATTTTAATGTTTTAATTAAGTTTTTTTTACCCCCTACTATACAGGTATATAGAGATATAGCTCTATGTACCAGTACAGTATGCCTATATGTGGAGTAGACGTGGGTCTGGTTGGCTCTCTCTACCAACCCATTTGTCTCGGGATGATAGGCCGAGGAGAGATTTAGCTCAATGCTGAGCAGGGAACAGAGCTCTCTCCAGAGCCGAGACGCAAACTGAGGACCCCGGTCACTGACAATCTTATCCGGCATGCCGTGCAGGCGGAAAACATGCTTAATAAACAATGCTGCCAGGCTCCGTGCAGAAGGTAGCCAAGAGAGTGGTACCAGATGCACCATCTTGTAGAAATGGTCGGTGACAACCCAAATGACGGTGCTGCCACTGGACTTGGGCAGTCCCACCACAAAGTCAATACCGACCATCTCCCAGGGCCTGTCCACTACCGGCAGGGGGTAGAGTAACCCAGCGGGGAGCTGCCGAGAGGACCGATTCTGGGCGCAAGAAACGCACGCCTGAATATAGTCCCTGATGTCACGGGCCATATGCGGCCACCAGTACGTCCTCGCCAGAAGCTCAGAGGTCTGTTTGGTCCCAAAATGTTCACCCACCATGGACCAATGAGCCAAAAAGAGAGGACCTCCGGTCGCAGATGGGCAGGGACAAAAGTTTTGCCAGTAGGTACAGACTCAAGGGCGACTGGAGCCACGGTCCTCAGGCTCTCAGATGGGACTATCAGCCGAGACTCCTCCTCCTTTGATGACACCACTTAGCGGGAGAGAGCATTGGCCCGGATGTTCTTCTCCCCGGAGAGAAAATGCAGGGTGAAGTGGAATTGGGAGAAGAACAAGGACCATTTAGCCTGGCGAGAATTCAGCCGCTGGGCTGTTTGTAAATAAACCAGATTCTTGTGGTCGGTGAACACCTTGAAAGAGTGGCGAGCCCCCTCCAGGAGGTGTCTCCACTCTGAAAAGGCAAACTACATTGCTAACAACTCCCTGTCCCCAATGGAATAATTCCTCTCCGCCGGTGTTAAGGTCTTGGAGAAGAAGAAGCATGGGTGCTTCCGGCCTTGCGAGTCCTTCTGGAACAGGACCGCTCCAGCACCGACGGAAGAGGCATCCACCTCCAGAATGAAGGGTTTATCCACATCGGGACGACGTAGAATGGGAACGCCAGTGCAATGGGATTTAATAGAGGAGAAAGCCTTGGAGACAGGTTGCGACCACAACATAGGGTTTGCACCCTTCTTGGTGAGGGCTACCAAGGGCGCTACCAAAGTCGAGAAGTGGGGAATGAATTGGCGATAGTAATTTATGAACCCCATAAAGCGCTGCACCGCTTTGAGAGAATGGGGTTCCTGCCAATCCATCACCGCCTGTAGATTGGCAGGATCCAAGGCCAAACCCTGGGCGGAGATGATATAGCCCAGGAAAGGCAAGGACTCCTGCTCAAACACGCTTCTCCAACTTGGCATAGAGGGAGTTTGCCCACAGGAGGTCGAAAACTTTGCAAACATCTCTCCGGTGGGAGTCAATATCTGGAGAGTAGATGAGGATATCATCCAGATAGACTACAACCGAGGTGGTAAGCATATCCCGGAAGATATCGTTCACAAAGTCTTGGAAGACAGCCAGGGCATTACAGAGCCCGAAGGGCATCACCAGGTATTCATAGTGCCCATCCCTGGTGTTAAATGCCGTCTTCTATTCGTCCACATCACGGATGCGAATCAGGATGTAAGTCCCCCACAGATCAAGTTTGGTTAACACTCTCGCTCCCCGTAGCCTATCAAACAGCTCCGATATCAGGGGCAGAGGATACTTATTCTTAATGGTAATGGCGTTAACACCCCTGTAATCGATGCAAGGACGTAGCTCCCCACTCTTCTTCTGGACGAAGAAGAATCCCGCCCCCGCTGGTGACACTGACTTCCTAATGAATCCTCTTGCTAGATTCTCCCTGATGTATTGAGACATGGCCTCTGTCTCCGGGAGAGATAGGAGATAGACTCAACCCCGGGGAGGCTCAGCACCAGGCAAGAGGTCAATAGGACAGTCATAGGAGCGATGCGGTGGAAGCGTCTCCGCGCCTTTTTGGAGAACACGTCCGCATATTGTCGATAGTGTTTGGGAAGCGAGGAAAGATCTACGGGGACCTCGGTGGAGGCAACCTGAATGCATTCCCTCAGACATCTACCCTCACATGACTTACTCCAACCAAGAATTCTCCCCGAGGACCACTCTATATGGGAAGAGTGATACCGCAACCAGGGGACCCCTAGAAGGACCTAGTCGATACCCTCGGGCATGACGAGGAGGGATATCGTCTCCTGATGAGATGGAAACACCGAGAGTAACAGTGGAGTGGTTTGGTGGGTAATCTGTGAGGGCTGACTAGCGCCGTTCACTACTCTGATGGTGACTAGCTTGGACATCATAACCAGTGGTATCGCATGCTGTTGAGCGAAGGCAGATAACATAAAATTGCCCTCCGCTCCGGAATCCACACAAACCTCCACCGATAGAGTGCAAGAACCAAACCCAAGTGTCCCCTTAAAGGACAACTTGGAGGAAAATGCCGTGGATTCTAGTGAGCCGACTCCTACGGCCATTAGGCGCAAGCGTCTTCCCAGCCGCTGTTGGCATCGGTTGGCAAAGTGACCGGACTGCCAGCAACCATGACAGATCACAGGGGCTCGAGTGGGCCGGGGCCTGAATCCCTCACGGGAAGCCCCCGACGCTTGGACGCCCGATCGGGAGATTCCAGAGGTTTTGCAAAACTGGGTGCCAACCTAAACCTCTGCCTACACTGGGACCGCTTCAACCTTCGCTCAGCAAAGTGAAGGTCTATACGGGTGGAGACGGTGATAAGCTCCTCCTGTGTAGCGGGAATCTCCCTGGTGGCCTGAGCGTCCTTCACATGGCCAGCCAAACCTCTCCAGAATGCCGAATGAGGACCTTATCTGGCCACTCTAACTCTGAGGCCAGCGTCCGGAACTGGATGGCAAAGTGGCTGACCATGGACGAGCTCTGTGACAATGCCAGCACCCGGAGCGCGGTGTCATAGGTGACTCGCGGTCCCAGGAAGACCTGCTTCAGAGTGTCCAAGAACCGTGAGGCACTCTGCACCACATGATCACCACGCTCCCACAGTGGTGTGGCCCACTCCAAAGCCCTTCCCAACAAGAGGGAAATAATAAATCCCATGTGATGGTCAATGTGTGACTGGACACACCGCCTCCAGCAGGGCGAATTTCTATGGCACACGTGACCCTGGATACACCGCCTCCAGCAGGGTGAATTTAAATAATATAACGTGCAGCTGGATACACCGCCTCCAGCAGGCGAATTTCAGAATTACACGTATAACTGGATACACCGTCTCCAGCAGGGCGAATAAAATTAATAAAGAGAAACACCAGGGAAACTGATAGAATGGAGGGCCCTGCGATAGGGAAAGGGGACGTGGAGAGCTCCTGCACTCCCTTGAGTCAGTGTCTCTACACTCCTAACGATCCCTAGGCAGGTTCCGCACCGGGCGCCGATCAGGAACCTAAAAGCCCTAGCTCGCCCTGCACCTAGCCCTTTCTAGTGAAATGGACGGTGCAGAAACTAATCCCACCACTGCGCTGAAACACACAAAAGGAAAGTTACAAAACAGGGGTAACACCACTTAGCTTTGCTCTGTTTCTCTTGCTCCCAGCAACAGAGTCCACCACCAGAATTCAGCTCCCACCTGAAGCAACTACACCAGAGCTCTGCCTGAGCTTCAAGGAACTCCTCCCTGTAGTTCCTTCCTCCACCAGACTTGGTTGGATATGAGCAATATCACCAACAGTGAGTGAGAGAACAAGACACCCATATAGTTAAACCAGAACAATCACACCTGTTAGTGATAATAACGTGCACTAAACTAAAGAAACCAGAGTGCAATGACCCTACCGGCCACCGGGGGCAAAACTAGATCTGAAATCACCACAGTGCAATGACCCTAATGGCCACCGGGGGGCAAAACTACCTTAAAGCCAAAGGCTTGAAGGAAAAAAAAAGGTTACTAGTGCATTTATCTGTCATAATCCAACCTGGATCATGACATCCCACTTTAGCCCGCTCGGAGGGGAATCGTGCTGCCAGCAGCTCCAGCTGTATAGAGCACTGGCTCACGAAACCCCTACAAGAAGCACTATCGCCCGAGAACTTCTCGGGCAGCGGGAGGCGGGACAAAGTCGGGGCAGGGATGGCAGTGGTCACGCGGGAGACAGCCTCTGTGACTGCCTGGACAGCGACTGCAGTAACATCCGCAGCTGAGGCTGGACGCTCGAGAGCCGCCAACCTGCCCTGCAGCTGCCGGATGCACTGCAGCAGTCGCTGTTCGTCCGCCATTGCTAGCCAGACCCTGGCGCTAGTATAATGTTACAGGCTGGCGGAACGCACCAAATAATAAAGATGGTATTTAGGTGCGTTCGCAGCCCGGGGTCCACTGTGCAGAGGTGTTAACTGCTGCTCGGTAATGGCGGACACGATATGGCGGTATAATAGCAGAACACACGGGGTTAACCTTACCCAATGTGTACAGAGGCGGACTCTGTAATCTCACAGAGCCGCACAACCACCAAATAATAAATGCCGTAGCCTGTTATTGCTCACAGGGCTCGGCAGTGTGAGCGCTAGCGTATAGTCACAGAACTCAGCCCTTAGACCGCAGGACTGAAGTCCCTCTAGACCGCTAGCGCTCGGCACCGCGACTGCGATGCCAGCAAGGGTTAAATAAATAACACGTGCTAGTGTTCACTGTGCTGCTCAGGTGGACGCCACTAATCGACCTGGGTTGGGCCAGGTAAGCGCACAGGTTGTGCAAGGCGTTGCACCGGCGTGGCTGTCGCGGTTCGATAGTGCCCTGCAGTGGGCGACACCATCGGACGCTAGTGTGCAGACAGCTGGTATGCACTGCGGCCTATAGACTAGCCACTGACAGGCGCTGACTCGGACTCTAAACCATACCAACATACGCATCAAAAGGGAAGGGGTTTCATAATGAGTCAGTCACCAGATACATGCATCAATCATCATATGCTCCAAACTATTTGAGTTTATACTAGCGCATGGCCGAGCGGCCATGCGAGCCTTTTATAGCAGCGTCCTTCCGGGACCTTCCTGATGGTCCAATCCAAGCTGGAGAAGGATCTGAGCATGCGACCTTCAATCTCCAATGAGAGTTCGTCCTACGGGCATGCTCAGTGGACCAAATGGAGGACTTAGTCACTGGAGTAGCTCGCTCCTGACCAGCCTGCATTGCTATAGTTGGAACAGAGGTGGCCACAGCAGCAACTAAACCTACAGAGCTGGTCTGAGCAGAGCGCCTGGATTGATGAGTCTGCTGAGCAACCTCCTGTGCCGCTGGAGAAGAATGGGAGATTGCCGAATGCAAGGCTCAGGATTCCTTCTGTGAAGTGACCGGAACCTGACAGAACATAAGGATAAAACGTATACTCAACAGTGAAATCACACTTTTATAGCCAGGTTTGCAAATTATGAATTTGTTCTTTAACATCTAATACTGCACATTAGTCTCTGTTATTGGGCATGTAACTATTAGCAGACTGGATGAGGGATAGGGCATATTTTACATTAAGTTTTCTGCTGTCTTAATTAGGAAGCACTTTTGACTTTTCGATGAATGTGCTTTGTGTACACAGTACTTCACGAGTGCCTGAATATTTATCAGACATGATATTGGAACTGAATCTTCACATATTTGTACACTTTCAGTGTGGTCTCCTACTTTGAGACGGAGCACTTATAGCATGAGTACAGGGTGGGCCATTTATATGGATACACCTTTGTGGGCCATTTATAAAGTTGGATCCAAAATGGCCAACTTCAAAATGGCCACCATGGTCACCACCAATCTTGAAAATATTCCCCCCTCCCCATACACTAATGTGCCACAAACAGGAAGTTGATATCACCAACCATTCACATTTTATTTAGGTGTATCCATATAAATGGCCAACCCTGTATATGCTAATTTAAAAACTGATGGAAAAGCTCCTATAAAAGTCACAACATGTTTGTGCAATTGAAAAAAATCTTTTACTACTTTTGACATTTTCATGCAAGCTTGAAGCATCTCTGTCAAAATGGGCACAGCTTGGGAGGAGCCAGGATGAAGTAGGGTATAGTTATGCCCACCCATCAAATTCATGAAAAGTGCCAACGCTTTTCACTCCAGTAATGTTACTGCTGATATTTTGCAAAGTGAACAGATTGAAATACCATTTAAAGGTGCGCCTAATTCATACATTTATTTGGATCATCATACTTCTGTGATCCCTTCATTATAACAATATCAGTCTCAATAAATAGGCCCCTATGAGACTATGCTATATGCATCATGTGCAGCTGATGTCCCATTAATGAGCCATTGGGCCTCATATGGTAGGTTATTAGTATGGGCTACAACAACCACTCACATTCTAATGGATTTACAACTGTGTTGGTGGTTTTCCAAGCAAACATCACTTATGTTGTATCTGAGAAAGGTGTGATTGCCCCTTAATGCATAATATATACTGTATATAAAGCATTTTGGAGTATATTGTCAAATGTAACTATTGAGGCACAATCTTCAGTGATTTTACTTTTCTGTTTGATTGCTGCCTATAAATTTATTATATCACCAGTGCTTTTTTTGCCCCGGTACATGACGGTACGGTGTACCGGAAATCTGAAGGTGCTTCAGCGGGGGAGGGGAGCGGCGGCAGGAGCCGGTGGCTGGGAAGTCATACTCACCCCTCCCGTGCCACCCTGAATGTCCCCTGCATCCTCCTTGTCCCAGCGCTGACAGCTTCTTTCTGCCTTCAGCGGTCACATGGTACCGCTCATTAAGCTCATGAATATGGATGCCTATGGGCGTGGAAGCATATTCATGAGCTTAATGAGCAGTACCATGTGACCGCTGAAGGCAGGAAGAAGCTGTCAGCGCTGGACAATGGAGGATTCAGGGACGTTCAGCAACGGCACAGCAGGGTGAGTATGAAGGAGGAGGACGGGGGCTGCACAGAGGAGGACGGGGGCTGAACAGAGGAGGTCGGGGGCTGCACAGAGGAGAATGGGGGCTGCACAGAGGAGGATAGGGGCTGCACAGAGGAAGACAGGGGCAGCACAGAGGAGGTCGGGGGCAAATATTGCATACCGGCAAATATTTTTTTACAAAAAAAAGCCCTGTATATCACTAAGGACTTATTCACATATAGCCATTCTTATGTCCATCCTTCCAGTCTTTTTTTTGCCTGACATATAGAATACAAACTAAAATTGAAGACAAATCTCATAGTTCCCAATGCCCTTTTCTGTTGTGTTGAAAATCTCCCTAAGTGGCGTGGAAATCCACCACTGCATTCTTCTGCAGAATGCACAAGACTTGTCAGTTACACATTGGTGATAAATTTGATGTATATTTAAACAATTTTGACTAACTTTACACCACTTTTTGTTGGCGTACTTTTAGACCAGTTGATTATGGCAAATGTAAGGCACATTTGCAAATCTTGAGCCTTGTTTTCTGCTAATCCACCCCTTCATGCAAAGCCAAGCCTTCTTTTTGAATGAAGCGCAAAAATCTAATCAATAGATCTCAAGCTACTGTATATGTGAAAATTTTCACCTTAATATGGGATAATTTGGCACCCTTTTTGCCAGAGTTGTGGCGCACTCACAATTATGGATAATAAAAGATACGTCTCTTGTGTCCTCTAGTGATGAGCGAGTATACTCATTGCCCGGGTCTCCCCGAGCATGCTCGGGTAGTCTCTGAGTATTTTGGCGTGCTCGGAGATTTAGTTTTCGTCGTTTCATCTGCATGATTTGCGACTGCTAGACAGCTTGAATACATGTGTGGAATGCCTGTTTGTTAGGGAATTCCCACATGTATTCAGCCTGTCTACAAGTCACAAATCATGCAGCTGAGATGACGAAAACTAAATCTCTGAGCATGCCAAAATACTCGGAGACCACCCGAGCATGCTCGGGGAGACTCGAGCAACGATGCTACTCGCCCATCACTAGTGTCCACTTATTCAAAATGGAAGCAATGTAGATGACAAAATTAGCACAGTTTCTGTATTTGGGTATCAGGAGTGTAACTAGAATCGGATCGATTATGGTAATGACACTTCGCTCAAACTCTGATCAGAGTATCATTTTACTGTGAATTCTCTTGCATGAGAAAATCGTATCACAGGTATGGAGAACTTAATTTCTCCATCTTATTCATCATATCCATTGATTGTGTAAGTCTGTGTTGACGCCCGAGTGCAGTCGATGTTTCACATTCACCTATAGACTTGAATGGGTGTGCATCCAGTCAAAATACCACTATGAAGTTGACAGCTCCTGCATGAGCTGTGCATACAGATTGGTGTTCTAACTAAATAGTAAGTCTTTGACTCCATACATTCACTCTCATAGAGCTGTCTACAGATCCATAGATTTACTTTAGAGACCATACACTGCTCTGTGCATGCAAGTCATGCAGGAGCTGCGGACAGCAGATGGTATTTTGACAGACTGAGTTCGGGGTTTCAGGATCCAAACTCCCATTGATCAGCAGCACTGTGAAACCAGTCTTATACATAAACTTTAATATAGTGAAAGTTGCACTTTATTTCCCTATTGGGACTAATACTTCTTTAATTAACTCTCCAGAAAAAAATAGTTTTTGTTCCAGAAACAGTGTCACTCTTGTCTATGCGTTGTATTTCGCAGTTCATCAACATGCAAATGCACAAAAGTGAATTTTCATACCAGACACAGCCCAAAGGCAGAATGGTGATGTTTCTGCAGAGAACGACCATAGACAATCCCTGGTTCAAGTCTTCATATCCAAAAAAATATGCAGCTTCTAGTGTCATATTTTTAACAATGTGTAAGAAAGAAGGCCAATGTACACACAGGTTAGCAGTCAGGGAAAGTGGTGTAGACACAAACACAGACTAGTGGGTGTAATTAGTTCCCAAAGTAAGAGTCATTCTAGCGTTTCAGTTGTCCCGGCTTCCAGACAGGTGTTACATGATGACAAGTCCTGGAGAAATCTCCAGCTACCTGCCTTTTTCTTAATGGTTAGTCATCAGTTTACACTCAGACACACATAGCAGTATTCACAACTTTCTCGCTCTGGACTTGTTTTGTTTTTTAATGTCAGCACATAGTGTCACCTAGCCAAATCAGATCTCATACTTCGCACTGAGGAGGGGCAATACTCAGAAACATGTGTCTGGAAATTGAGATTCTGATTTGGCTTTTATCCTAAGTCATATTGCAAGGCTCGTTAAAGGGTCGATAGTGACTTGTAGGATTGCTGCTTCCAACAGGTGGCGCTATAGAGTTTGAGTCCTCTTCCTCTCTGAAGAGGCAATTAGCACACAGCATGGCATTTTCCTCTGTACTCAGTCTCTGAAGTAATATTAACAGTTAGGTCAGGGGCGGACATATCATTGGTGCAACCTGTGCTGCTGCACAGGAGCTCAGGAGGTAAAAGGGCCCACTTTTATTTCCAAAGTAGCATGTACCAAAAATAGAACTGTTGGATTACAAGGGGCCCATATACTGTTTTTGCACAGGGAACCTTTCCTGCATGTGTCCACTATTGAATTAAGTGATACACTTTTAAATCTTTAAGTGGTTATGCAGAAATCTGATGTAAAATACATTGAAAAGTCAACAGATTTACGCAACAGGAGGCTGGGCAAAAATTGTAGCAACTTTTGGTGTTTTTACAACAGTTTTAGCCAGATTCGCCAAAATTGGCAGAGTTGTGATGGGATGGGGCGTGGTGACATCCGCTGGTCTAATTCATGACAAGCTGTCTTACGCCACAAATCTAACTCCTGCCTCCGACTGAACTAAGATTTGTGACAAGGTGTACAGAGGCCACTTTCACAGGGAATCTGTCACCAGTTTCGTCCTGTGTCAACTAAAACTATGACCTTAAATCAGCATCTGTGCTGCAGTCCATCAATTACATAACTTCCTGACTCCCCCTGTATACCCACCAAAAAACTTTTGAAGTTCTCCTGCACTGTATGTTAATCCTGTCGGGTCCGGTCTGATGGCGTGGTTTCTACGGTCTCCATTCCTTCTCCCGGCTTCTCTACCCCTCCTCCTGGCTGTTGATAGCCGTCCTCCTGCTGTAATTGACGTGCATAATGCCTTCTGCATCATCCACATATCCGGACAAAATTTTGTATCTGCGCAGAGAAATTGCCATCTCTCGGATGCGCACTATGCTCTGTCCTATTGCAGGCAGAGCCCAAATCATGACTGTGCATGCATATGTAAGGGGGTGACCGAGGCTACCGTGTGCCTTCCCATCCTTAAACAGTGTTGACATTAAATATGTGCTGTTCCATAGAGTTTTATGAATGTATTTGTTTCTGTTGTTTTAATGTGTATGTACTTTACATATATTTTGTATAGGGTTAGGGAAAGGTATAGAATAGAAGGGTAGCAGCAGTAGAATAGGACAATCTTGGAATAGGCCATACAACAAGGCCTATAAATAACTTCCTATAAACTGGACTTCAAACAAAAATAAAAGAAAGTGTGGACCACAATTTCATAACAGACATTCAATTTGGTTAAAACCAACATTTATTTGGTCATGTAAAAATTACATACTCATTGTATTAATCACAAAAAATAGAGATACATGGTGCACAATATAACCACTAACAAGGGTATCACAATAGACAGATTCAGGAAAAAATGACTTAGTATAGTATTACAATAGTGCACAGGATATATGTCTACAGAAAGTATGCGCTGAAAATAGCATCATGCGATTTGTTTATGACGCCTGTGCACCAAAATATAGAAATAAATAACATTGTCCCCAAATACTGTGATCAATATCTAGCAATTATTTCCAAAATAGACTAATAAAAAAACTGCCAGAAATATATGTTTAGTATGGATTGCAAGCTGAATGTTCTCAAGACAACTGCTTAGGGGCAAAAAATGGACAGACTAAGAGTTAATTTATCAAAAGAATATATATATCTCTTTCATAAAGTGCTATGTGCAAAGTGCAATAACAAATGAATATCACATGTGTAAATTACCTAATGGCGGTGTACAAATAAACAACCTCAGAGTTAATCTCCAACCATGGTAAAGCATGTCTCTATTTAGAAAAGCCCATCATCGCAGTAAAGAACCAGCACATTAAATAAACATGGCAGCTAAGTGCGAATACCTGATCTGTCAGTGGCAGCGGTTCCCCGACGCGCGTTTCGCGTGAGCTTCTTCAATAGGGGGAGTAAGTATATTTTTCTTGGAATAGATTAGTGGGGCACCATAGAGATAGGGAATGAGAGTGTTAGAATAAGCTTAGTTAGAATAAGGGGTTTTCCAGGCAGGGAGGAGTTACAGATTGATGTAGTGCAGTGTAGTGAGTTATGGTGATGAGACTTCCTGTTTAGTGAGGAGAAGTGATGCAGCAGTGAGAGAGGGCAGATGGATAGCTGTGGGGGTGAAGTTTGCTGAGGCAATAAGGGACCCCAGACTGAGCAGCATGCACGTGGTCATCATTTAATGAAGTAACCATTCCAAAGAGGATCCGGGTCCTACGGCCGGGACTAGGCAGAGCTGAGAGTACCTACTACCATTTCCAATTGAAACAGGACAGGGTGAATGGGAGGAAGTTGGTGAACCTAGGGGCATGGACGCCACAGAAGAGAAAGAAGTATCTGTGGGACAGGAACTGTCGGAAGAGATAGGGATGCAAGTGTCTTTAGGATGGAAGTTGTCAGAGAAGGCAGGGAGAGTTCAAGGAATGCCCATGTATGTGAACTGTGCTACGTCTGTATCGAGAACCCTGTTTTCGAGTAAAGTTGAACTGTTGAGCATGTTGAGTATGGACCTGGAGTCTGGAATTGTTTGCGTGAACTATGAATCTGGAACTGGGACTGCAGAATCCGAAGGAACCCTGGAATCTAATGTGAGTGGTCTACTTGGTACATATCACACACAACAGATGGAACTTAGTGTTTCCTTTGTGGGGTGCCAGGGTGTGGTGACGCAAAAGTTCTTTGCCATGACTACCACCCTGACCTCCTCACACATACTGATGTTTTCATCTCTGTCCGCAGTAGGGCAGAGCATAGCATGCTGGCGTGAGCAGGCAATTTTTCTGCACAGGCAAAAGATCTTGCCGTCCTCTTGCTGCAATTGATGTGGATGACACAGAAGGTGTCATCCACATCAATTGCAGCAAGAGGACGGCAAGCAGCAGCTGGGAGAAAGGGTACAGAAGCTGGGAGCAGGAATGGCGACCGCAGAAACAACGCTATCTGACCAATAGGATTAACAGGGGGTTATATAACCATTGGTGGACTGCAGCACCGGCAGTGATTAAGGTCACAGTTTGAGTTGACTCAGGACAAAACTGGTGACAGGTTCCCTTTAAGAGCTCCCTGCTTCCTTAAGAGGCATGTGCCTCACAATAAATCAGGCGCCTCTGACTCCATCACAATACTGGACATGATGAATTGGGGTCTTAGTTTCCAAGTAAAGATATGTTATCACTGTGATAAAAACCACAAGCACTTGAATATAGTCTTTGTAAGGTCGGCATCACACTAGCGAAGAATATGGCCGAGTGCTACGCGAGAAAACATGGCAAAGCATTCAGCTCAGTGTTAATCTATGGGGCAGCTCACATCCGTGTTTATTTTCTCACCTGTATTCAGCGTGCATGTAAAATCGCAGTATGCTGCCATTGTCACCCAGATTCGGCCAAGACCCACCAATGCATGCCTATGGGTGCAAGAAAAAAATCGCACAGAACTCGGACCATGTGAGTGCTGTCCGATATTTATGCAACGGTGTCCTCTAAAAAGCTGGCAATTCATGTGCCGCGCACAGTAAAATCACAGAGTGATAGAATAGATAGAATAGATATATACACATACTGTAGAATACATAGATACAGTATATAGATGTCAGTGACACACATATATATATATGTATATATATATTACATAAATAGATAGATAGAAGAAAAGCCGGCAATTCATCTGCCGTGTACTGTAAAATCACTGCAGAAGCTGACAGGAGAAAATAGATGAATTACATACAGTAAATACAAATAGAATAGGTAGATATATAGATGTCTGTGACAAATACAATTAGTACAGTGTGTGTGCAGCTTACTGTACATGGATTTAATAAAGGATTTTTTCTGAAAAAAAATGGCGTGGGCTCCCGCACAATTTTTGCAACCAGGAGAGGGAAAGCCGATGGCTGGGGGCCGATGTTTATAGCCATAGCCAGCTCACAACTGTATACTTAGCCTTTACTGGCTATTAAAATGGGGGACCCTAAAAAAGTGACGTAGGGTCCCCTACAATTAATAACCAGCAAATGCTATGCAGACAGCTTCGAACTGATATTAATAACCTAGGAAGGAGCCATGGATACTGTCCCCCAGGCTGAAAACATCAGCTCTCAGCCGCACCAGAAAAGGCGCATCTCTATGATGCACCAATTCTGGCACTTAGCCTCGATCTTCTCCCTTGCCCTGTAGCAGTGGCAAGTGGGGTGATAGTTGGGGGATTTGATGTCACCTTTGAATTGTTAGGTGACATCAACACCTGAGGTTAGTAATGGAGAGACGTCAATAAGACGCCTCCATTACTAACCCCCATAATCATATTGTATGAAAACAAAGTCACCCAGAAAAAAGTCCTTTAATTGAAAGAAAGACACAAACTCCTTTAATAATCTTAATTAAACCAAACTTATGACCTCGCCCATTACCCCGATGCACACGTCATCTGCAAAAAGATTAAAAAAGCAACAATATTCCTCACCTTTCGGCAGAGATGCTTTTAATCCATTTGTCCGACGATGGGTCTAGCTCTGCTACATCTAGATGGCAGGCTGCATTGTTGCATGATGCGACCGTACAGCCTGTCATCCAGCTGACACTGAGCACCGCATGCTCAGTGTCTCCCTGCGAACTCCTATTCCGCCTGTCTGAGGGCATTGCGAGTGTGAGAAAGGTCTCCTGCTCGCGGTGACATCAGACAGGTCTTGCATGTTCACAGCCAATGAACTGACTTCACGTATGTGACGTTGGTGCGAGCGCCATGGGAAAGTGTCATGCAGGATTAGGGTGCATCAGTGACAGCACAAACTATCCGTCAACATTTGAATTAAATGTAATGCTGTGGCAGGAGACCTAGGAGGACCGCAGTGCTGATACAGACATGAAAAAAGCTAAACTGTAGTTTGCCAAAATGTATGTGAGTGTAAAACAAGCGCCGGCATCCTTGCATGGTACTTCTCCCTCCTCCCGGTAGGGAGGCTGACATACTCACCGCCACGTAGCTAATCTCTATGAACATGGATGGCAGAGAAAAATTGATGGAGGGTTGCAACACAGGATAGTCTGGATGGTGGATAAGCAGCCCCAATCAAGTTGCAAAGAAATTCAATCTATCCTGTAAGCTCAGGGTGCATCAGTGTCAGCGCGAACTATCTGTCGATATTTGAATGAAATGAAAAGCTATGGCAGGAGATCCAGGAGGACCGCTCTGTTGACACAGAAACATAAAAAAGCTAGACTGCAGTTTGCCAAAATGTATGTGAGTAAACCAAAATCAATCTGGGGAAAGTGGACAGATGAGACCAAGAAAGCGCTTTATGGTAAAGCACAACATTCTACTGTTTACCAAAATGGAGTGAGGCCTACAAAAAAAAGTATCTACAGTCAAATATGGTGGAGGTTCAAAGATTTTTTTGGGTTGTTCTACTGTCTCTGGCACTGGGTTCCTTGACTGTGTGCAAGACATCATGAAATCTGAAGATTACCAAAGGATATTGGGTCGTATTGTTGTGGCCAATGTCCAAAAGCTGGATTTGCATCCAGGATAATGGGTCTTTCAGCAGGGCAATGACCCCAAACATACTGCAGGAAGCACCCATAAGTGGATGGAAAGAAGCGCTGGAGAGTTCTGAAGTGGCCAGCAATGAGTCTGGATCTAAATCCTATTGAACACCTGTGGAGAGAGCTTAAAATTGCTATTGGGAGAAGACTCCCATCAATTATGAGATTCCTGGAGCAGTTTGAAAAGAGTGTTCCAAAATTCCAGTTGAGAGGAGTAAGGAGCTTGTTAGTGATTGATTGCAGTTATTTATTCCAAAGTGTGTGCAAACAAATATTAAGTTGATGATGCCAACAATTTTGTCCTTCCCTCTTTTAGGGTTTTGTGTGAAATTATGTCCAATTTGACTTTTTTTCTCTGTATTTTTTTGTGTTATTCCAATACACACAAAGGAAATTAACGTGTATAACAAAATATATGTAATTGAATAATTTTCTGAGAGAAATACTTCCGTTTCTGAAGCATTTTCAATGGTGCCAACACTTTCGGCCATGACTGTTTAAGGTAAAGTACAAGAAAGGTGTCATTTGGGGACACCTCTATCACAATATTCACTAAAGTAAATTAGGAACATGGTGTGCAAAAAATGTATTATGTCTTTTCAGACAATACTTTAACAGTATGAAACTATGATAAATCTCTCCCTATATGAATGTGCAGCACAGACACTCAAAGTCATGAGATGTAGTTTAAAAAATAATTGTAAATGCAAAATGCAATCATTTAGTGAAATAATATAAAAAATGGAAAATGTAGAAAAAAGGCTAATTAACAAATTGAGGGTGAATTTACCATAGTGTGAGCTTTTCTTACTTTCAATGGTTCTTTTTCAGCAGCCATAGGGAGGCCTCATTGTGTTTAGCAGGGAAGCCCCTCAAAAAAGTCTACATCAACATTTTCCAGTTTCCATTTCAGTGTTGCAGAAAATCAGACGTCAGAAGATGACATTTTGGTGTGCTGCTATCCCTATGCTAGCAACAGTCTGGGAGTGATTTTTCCTGGTAGACAACACTACGCTGTCTGCTGACTACACAGAGACTTGTACAACACCACAGGTTAGAAATAACTCGGTAGTAACATCACTGATGCTATTGTGTAAAAGGTCAAGAGCCAAAATAGGATTCCAGACTAAATACCAAATTACAGCAACATTGTTTTTACTGGGATATTCCTTTTACTTTCCTGTCTGTTCATCTCACTTTCCTGTCTCGCCTGAGCTCTCCAGCCTAGAGCTTCTTACTCTTGAGTCACTGTGTATGAATCATAACATGACCCGTCAATCACCCCTCACATACTTGGTTTAAACCCATCTCTTGTCTGAGTCTCTTTCCTGCGCTCCTAAGACCGTTTTCCATTTTCTCATTGCTCCTATCCTCCATTGGAGGTTTTCGGCTGGAGCTGCGGTGGAGACCTGACATCCTTGTCTGCCCCTGGGCTGCTTCCTAAGTGCTCTTCTATGATAGCTTATCACTGACTCTTAGAAATATAAAAATGGCAACCAAAAACAAAAAGTCCCATCATGTGTCTGATTTGCTTTCTCTTAATAAATGTTTAAAACTCAATAACTTCTTGATGGTAATGGCACAGAATGGAAATTCACAATTCTGGTACACAAACTATTTGAGATGACTAAAAACCAAATAGCTCAGATAAAGGGTTTTCCAACCTCATGGTATACAGCTTACAATAGTACATATAAAAAATAACAAAAGAAGAAACACTAGGGGTGCTCAATATTTTTTTCTACTTGAATATGGAAACAAGATTATCTGAAGAAAATCAGCTTACTACTTTCAATGTAATCCCTCTCTACTTCAACACACTTACCATATATACTTGTGTATAAGCCTAGTTTTTCAGCACATTTTGTGTGCTGAAAACGCCCCCCTTGGCTTATACACAAGTCATTGTCCTAGAAGCCAGTGGGGGAGGGGTGCGGCGAAGCAGGTCACAGGAGGCAGGAGCCAGCGGCTGCTGCTGTAACTGTGCCCGCTGCTAAAGAGAAATGAATATTCACTGCACTGGCAATGAATATTCATTTTTCTTATAGAGCACACAGTTACAGCTGCAGCCGCTGGCTTCCAGCAGCTGTAAAAAAAAACCCTCCTACTTTACTTCCCTGTGCACCCTCGCAGCATCTTTTTCTGCCTTCCAGCAGCTCCTGTAGCCAAGCGATCACATGTCCCCGCTGAGTGGAGAGAGGTGAATATTTATTACCTTAACGAGGGGGGACACGTGATCGCTCGGCCGCAGGAGCTGCTGACACCAAAGCAAGTTGCGGCGAGGGCGCGCAGGAAAAGTAAGTAGGAGGTTTTTTATGCTTTTCTCATGGGGAGACATGCATACAAGGATAGGGAAAAGGAACCAGGCATAAAAGGATAAGGATGAGGAACCATGCAAAGAAGGATAGGGATGAGGAGCCATGCATACCAGGACAAGGATGAGGAGCCATGTAGACAAGGAAGGGATAAGGAGCCATGGATACAAGGATAGGGATGAGGAGCCATGCATACCAGGACTGGTATGAGGAGCCATGCATACAGTCATATGTAAAAGTTTGGGCACCCCTATTAATGTTAACCTTTTTTCTTAATAGCAATTTTGGTTTTTGCAACAGGTATTTCAGTTTCATATATCTAATAACTGATGGACTCAGTTATATTTCTGGATTCAAATGAGGTTTATTGTACTAACAGAAAATGTGCAATCTGCATTTAAACAAAATTTGACCGGTGCAAAAGTATGGGCACCCTTATCATTTTCTTGAATTGAACACTCCTAACTACTTTTTACTGACTTCCTGAAGCACTAAATTGGTTTTGTAACCTCATTGAGCTTTGAATTTCATAGCCAGGTGTATCAAATCATGAGAAAAGGTATTTAAAGTGGCCACTTGCAAGTAGTTCTCCTATGAAGAGTGGCATCATGGGCTCCTCAAAACAACTCTCAAATGATCTGAAAACAAAGATTATTCAACATAGCTTTTCAGGGGAAGGATACAAAAAGTTGTCTCAGAGATTTAACCTGTCAGTTTCCACTGTGAGGAACATAGTAAGGAAATGGAAGAACACAGGTACAGTTCTTGTTAAGCCCAGAAGTGGCAGGCCAAGAAAAATATCAGAAAGGCAGAGAAGAAGAATGCTGAGAACAGTCAAGGACAATCCACAGACCACCTCCAAAGACCTGCAGCATCATCTTGCTGCAGATGGTGTCACTGTGCATCGGTCAACAATACAGCGCACTTTGCACAAGGAGAAGCTGTATGGGAGAGTGATGCGAAAGAAGCCGTTTCTGCAAGCACGCCACAAACAGAGTCACCTGAGGTATGCAAAAGCACATTAGAACAAGCCAGTTACATTTTGGAAGAAGGTCCTGTGGACTGATGAAAGAAAGATTGAGTTGTTTGGTCATACAAAAAGGCGTTATGCATGCGGGATAGGATGAGGAGCCATGCATATGTGGCGCCCCTGAGGCTCAGTAGCCACAGAGGTACTGCACCTCCTTCTGAGGTGTGGTATCTCACCATCCAGGTAAGGTGGAGACTCCTGACCACGCTCCAACACCTGCACACCACACCACAAAGTAGTGTAGCAAAGCACCTTCGGCGGCTCCCTGCTTGGAGTATAGCAAAGCACCCATTGGTGGCTCCCTGCTTGGAACAAGAAACATGCTGGGAGATGGGTGGAGTTAGATTACATTACAAAGAGCGGGAAGAGTTTAGGACAACAGTCAGTGGTCAGTGAATGAGGAGAAGAGAGTTGGTTAGAGAGCTGGAGAGAAGAAGATCCCTGGAGTGAGGGATGGAAGGATGGAAGTGCTGCAGCAGATCTCAGTGATCTGGGTCTGCTGGCACGGGAAGGGAAGAGAGAGAGCACATAGACTGAAAGCCTGATTCTCCATAAGAAAGAAAGACTAGTATGGAACGTGAGGAGTAAAAGGGAACAGAGGACATGGGTTAGAAGAGAACCCTTCCTAGAAGTTCCAAGCGCAAGGCCGGGGCCCGGTCCCCGAGGTTTTATGGATGCTAATGGTCCTGCAGCAGACACGGGAGGAATAGAAGTAGTGACCACTTTATTCCCACACAAGACTTGGTGGCACAAGAGCAACTGGATAGTGAGCCGGGACTTAGTAGCAAGAAGTCCCCGAAGCAGGCTACAGCAGTCTGCCGTACAAGTAGGGTTTATAAAAACATCGGACAGGAGGAACTCCAGTGTAACTCAGTACTAGGAGTACTTCACTCAAAGGCGCTATAAGAGGAGACGTTCAGAAAAGGCACATATGTTGGCGGAGTGTTAGAAATGAGTATTTCATCTGGACCGGAGGTTGACTGAGTCCCTGACCCGGAGGACACGGCACGGAGGCAGGCACCTGTTTATACAACAGACTGTGAGTAAAGCATTGGAACTACATGCCCTGGTGTCCTCCACTTATTCCTGCGCCAACCTGCCCAGCACAGCTACATCCCTTGCGCCTGACACTACAGCATCTACGTGTCACTTCACCTACTCTGCCCTGGGACTACAGCCCTGCCTGTGGAGGGCTATAACATCACTGCTGCACCACACCATCTGTCCCAGAGGATCTGTCTGCAGCGTCGGCTTACATCTTCATTGCCGAACACCACAGGTGGCGTCACAACTTACACCTTGACACTGAACATTTACAATGGACGCCCAGGGCCATGGGCCGAGTTACAGCTACCGTGACATCTCCCATTGAGGACCATCGGGCCCGGTACCGAGTACCCCACTGCCCTGGGTGTGAGGGCGACCCATTTTTGGCATCATGAACAGGATGACGAGACCCGATGCCATCAGGTTCTGTGTGCTTAAGACTTAAACTTTTGGAAATGTGCAGAAGACCCAATTTAATAGACTGTGAAATGAATGTTAAAAATGGGCGCCGATGCGGTGAAAAGGGCGTGACAATATGGGTGGTCCTAAGAAAAGACCGCGAACTGTCCTGGGCCTCCCCTGTCTGAACTTCTATGCGACAGCAACATGGCCCACTCTTGTGAGTTCATTTTCCCCTTCACTACTGAGGCCCGAGGAACTCCCTCTTCTGGTAAAGAAAGGTAGTGAGCCTGATTATCAAACACCTGAGTCTGATGATGATGACTGGCTGAGTGGAGTTACTGACTGGATATAAGGCTGCCGACGCCCTTCTGCCCTGCGGGTGATTTCTCTGTGGGATCCTTGGAGACCAGTCTGAATTCCTGCTCCTCTAAAGCTAAGTTTTCTGCTCGGCTTTTTGCATTTGTGCTTAGACTTTGTTTTGCTTTGTTTTTTTGGATTTCTGCCATTCCCTGCTGGGGTGTGCTGAATTCCTTTAGCTCTGTCTTCTGAAAATACCTGAGTGCTGATTTAGTTTTTGAAGCCTAGCTGCTTCAGGGTCTTTTTCATATCAGCTTGTTGGCTTATGTCTTTGATAGGGTTTTGGCAGATTGCAGATAGCAACCTTCCTTTCCTGTTCTGTTTAGCTAGCTTGGGTCCCATCGTTTGCTCAGCCTATCTTTCTATCTGTGTGAGTGTTTTTTCATCTTGCTTCACCGTCATTATATGTTGGGGGCTGCCTTTTACTTTGGGGTCTGCTCTGGGGCAGTTTAGATTTCCTTTTCTGTCTTTAGGCTATTTAGCGCTCCGGCTGTGATCGAGGGGTCTAGGGCATCGTAGGAACCCCCCACGGCTACTGCTAGTTGTGTTGATGGGTTCAGGGGTCTGCAATCTGATAGTTGCCAACTTCTCTGGTTTTCTGGACGTAGCTTCTATTTTTGTGTCTGCCTCCTACGGTGACTCAATCATAACAGAATCACCCGCCATACCGCAGATCCTAGGGTACTCAATAGCAGGAAAGAATTGTAAAGAAAAAAAAAAAAAGTGTGTATATTTTTTCCTCTATATCTCTGAGGCCGTAGGGGGATTTTTTTTTTCTCTCAATGGAGATAAAGCAATTGTCTGATCGTGTGGAGCAGCTCGCTGCGGAAGTGCGGGGAATTTCCGCCTACCTTGCTCATTCACATGCTGCTGAACCAAAGATCCCTACACCTGATGTATTTTTTGGGGATCGATCTAAATTTTTGAGTTTCAGAAAAATAATTGTAAATTATTTTTTGCCTTGAAGCCTAACTCGTCAGGGAGCTCCGCGCAGCAGGTTAAAATTGTCATCTCTTTGCTGCGTGGCGATCCCCAGGATTGGGCGTTTTCTTTGAAACCTGATGATCCTAGTCTGACTAATGTGGACGCGTTCTTTCAAGCCTTGGGGTTGTTGTATGACGAACCTAATGCAATTGATCAGGCTGAAAAGACCCTGCTGGCATTGAACCAGGGTCGTGATTCTGCAGAATTGTACTGTCAGAAATTCCGAAAGTGGGCAGTACTTACTACCTGGAATGATAATGCCTTGGCTGCTCTCTTTCGGAAGGGGTTGTCAGAAGCTGTAAAAGATACTATGGTGGGATTTCCTGTTCCCTCTGGTCTTGACGATTCTATGTCATTAGCCATTCAGGTTGATCGGCGTTTGCGCGAACGCAAAGCTGCACGAGAGGTGTTGCCACCTGTTGAACAAATGTCTGAACCTATGCAATGTGATAGGGTTTTTTCCAGAGAGCAGCGTCAGGAGTTCAGAAGGCGTAATAAGTTGTGTTTTTTCTGTGGAGATGCCTCGCATATTATTTCTGTCTGTCCTAAACGAGAGAAACGCTTTGCACACACGTTTTCTGTTGGTGGTGTTCAACCTAAGTTTCTTCTGGCTATTACTTTGATCTGCTCCCTGTCCACATTTTCCGCCAAGGCTTTTGTGGATTCTGGAGCAGCCCTAAACCTAATGGACTTGGATTTTGCTAAATGTTGTGGATTTCCGATGACACCTCTGCAGACGCCTATCCCTTTGAGGGGGATTGATGCTACTCCTTTGGCTAAAAATAAACCTCAGTTTTGGACCCAGGTGGTAATGCGGGTCGCCCCAGACCATCAAGAAAATTGCAGATTTTTGGTGTTGCGTAATCTGCATGATACTATTGTTCTGGGGTTTCCCTGGTTACAAATTCATAATCCAGTTTTGGATTGGAAGTCTGTGTCTGTGGTGAGTTGGGGTTGTCGGTGTGCCTTTAGTGAGGCTCCGGTGTTTTCCACCTCTCCTCAGACGCATGATGTTCCTGATTATTTGGCGGACTTTTATGATGTATTTAGTGAGAATGAGTCTGCGTCTCTGCCTCCTCATAGGAGTTATGACTGTGCAATTGAACTGAGCCCGGGGTGTAAATTTCCCAAGGGTCGGCTCTTCAATTTATCTGTACCCGAGCATGAGGCTATGCGATCCTATATTAAGGAGGCGTTGGAGAAGGGTCATATTAGACCATCCTCATCACCCTTAGGTGCCAGTTTTTTTTTTGTAGCCAAAAAGGATGGATCATTAAGACCTTGTATTGATTATCGTGCCCTCAACAAAATTACTGTTAAATATCAGTATCCGTTACCCCTGATTTCTGATCTATTCTCCAGAGTTAAAGGTGCTTGCTGGTTTACCAAGCTTGACCTCAGGGGGGCGTATAATCTTATCCGCATTAAGCATGGGGATGAATGGAAGACGGCGTTTAATACTCCGGAGGGACATTTTGAGTACCTGGTGATGCCTTTTGGGCTCACTAATGCCCCTTCTGTCTTCCAGTGCTTCATGAACGATATTTTCCGAGATTTTGTCGATAAATTTTTGATTATCTATCTGGATGATATTTTGATCTTCTCCAAGGATTGGGATTCTCATGTGGAACATATTCGGACTGTGTTCCCAATCTTGAGGGAGAATTCCCTGTATGTCAAAGGATCTAAATGCCTTTTTGGAGTACAGAGGATTTCTTTTTTGGGATTTATTTTGTCCCCGTCAACTATTGAAATGGACCCGGCCAAGGTACAGGCCATTTACGATTGGGTTCAGCCCACTTCTTTGAAGGCCCTCCAGAAGTTTTTGGGTTTTGCTAATTTTTATCGGAAATTTATAGCAAAATTTTCTAGTATTGCCAAGCCATTGACTGATTTGACTAAGAAGGGTGCTGATGTGTTAAATTGGTCTCCGGAGGCTGTTTCTTCCTTTCAGGAGCTGAAGCGAAGATTCACCTCCGCCCCGGTTTTGCGGCAACCTGATGTCTCTCTTCCGTTCCAGGTAGAGGTGGATGCTTCTGAGATTGGGGCAGGAGCTGTTTTGTCCCAAAAGGATCCTGTAACATCTAAAATGAATCCCTGTGCTTTCTTTTCCCGAAAGTTCTCTCCATCTGAACGTAACTATGATGTGGGGAATCGGGAACTGTTGGCCATGAAATGGGCATTTGAGGAGTGGAGACATTGGTTGGAGAGAGCTAAGCATCAAGTCGTGGTCCTCACTGACCACAACAATTTGATTTACCTAGAGTCGGCTAAGCGCTTGAACCCTAGACAGGCTAGGTGGGCCTTGTTTTTTACACGTTTTGATTTTGTGGTTTCTTTTCTTCCTGGAACTAAGAATGTCAAGGCAGACGCCCTCTCTAGGAGCTTCTTTGCTGATTCTCCTGTGGTGACCAAGCCAGCTACCATCTTAGGCGAAGGGGTAGTTCTTTCTGCCATCTCGCCCGATTTGAGACGTGCTCTGGAAGAGTTCAAGGAGGACAAACCTGAGCGTTGTCCCAGTGGAAAGTTGTATGTTCCTGACCAGTGGAAGAAGAGAGTGATGTCTGAAGTTCATTGCTCTGCTTTGGCTGGTCATCCAGGTATTTTTGGTACTAGAGATCTGGTGAGTCAGTCTTTTTGGTGGCCCTCCTTGCCTCGTGATGTCAGGAATTTTGTGCAGTCCTGTGGGACGTGCTCCCGGTCTAAATCGTGTTCTCGCTCTAGTGGGTTGTTGATGCCTTTGCCTGTCCCCAAGAGGCCATGGACCCATATTTCAATGGATTTCATCTCTGATATGCCTGTCTCTCAAAGGATGACTGTTATTTGGGTGATTTGTGATAGGTTCTCTAAGATGGTTCATCTTGTTCCACTCCCTAAGTTGCCGTCTTCCTCTGAGTTGGTGCCCCTGTTTTTACAACAGGTGGTTCGCTTGCACGGGATTCCTGAGAACATTGTATCTGACAGAGGAGTCCAGTTTGTGTCTAGATTTTGGAGAACTTTCTGTTCCAAGCTGGGAATTCAGTTGTCCTCCTCTGCTTTTCACCCTCAGACCAATGGGCAGACAGAGAGAACAAACCAGACCTTGGAGTCATATTTGAGATGTTTTATTTCTGCTGATCAGGATGATTGGGTTTCATTTTTGCCCTTGGCCGAATTTGCTTTAAATAATAGAGCTAGTTCTGCCACTTTGATGTCACCTTTTTTTGTAACTTTGGGTTTCATCCTCGATTTTCTTCAGGGCAGGTGGAGCCCTCTACCTGCCCAGGTGTTGACACTGTGGTGGAGAGAATGCACCAGATCTGGGACCAAGTGGTGGATAAGTTATCTCTCTCCCAGGAAAAGGCCCAGCGGTTTTCCAACCGACATAGGACCATTGGTCCCCAGTTTAAGGTTGGTGATATGGTGTGGTTATCATCAAAAAATATTGCTATGAAGGTGGCTTCTCCTAAGTTTAAGCCTAGATTTATTGGACCTTACAAGATTTTGGAGATTATTAATCCGGTCTCTTTTCGTTTGGCTCTTCCTGTCACATTTAAAATCCATAATGTGTTCCATAAATCTTTGTTGAAGAGGTTTGTTGAACCAGTAGTTCCTGTGGTGGCACCTCCAGACCCTGTATTGGTTGAAGGTAACATGGAATATGAGGTAGAGAAAGTACTGGATTCCCGTCTGGCTAGACGGAGACTCCAGTATTTGGTTAAGTGGAAGGGTTATGGTCAGGAGGATAATTCCTGGGTCTCTGCCTCTGATATTCATGCCAAAAGATTGGTGCGTGCCTTTCATCGGGCTCACCCTGATCGCCCTGGTGGCGTGGTTGAGGGTTCGGTGACCCCTCCTCAAGGGGGAGATACTGTTGTGAGTTCATTTTCCCCTTCACTACTGAGGCCCGAGGAACTCCCTCTTCTGGTAAAGAAAGGTAGTGAGCCTGATTATCAAACACCTGAGTCTGATGATGATGACTGGCTGAGTGGAGTTACTGACTGGATATAAGGCTGCCGACGCCCTTCTGCCCTGCGGGTGATTTCTCTGTGGGATCCTTGGAGACCAGTCTGAATTCCTGACCCTCTAAAGCTAAGTTTTCTGCTTGGCTTTTTGCATTTGTGCTTAGACTTTGTTTTGCTTTGTTTTTTGGGATTTCTGCCATTCCCTGCTGGGGTGTGCTGAATTCCTTTAGCTCTGTCTTCTGAAAATACCTGAGTGCTGATTTAGTTTTTGAAGCCTAGCTGCTTCAGGGTCTTTTTCATATCAGCTTGTTGGCTTATGTCTTTGATAGGGTTTTGGCAGATTGCAGACAGCAACCTTCCTTTCCTGTTCTGTTTAGCTAGCTTGGGCCCCATCGTTTGCTCAGCCTATCTTTCTATCTGTGTGAGTGTTTTTTCATCTTGCTTCACCGTCATTATATGTTGGGGGCTGCCTTTTACTTTCGGGTCTGCTCTGGGGCAGTTTAGATTTCCTTTTCTGTCTTTAGGCTATTTAGCGCTCCGGATGTGATCGAGGTGTCTAGGGCATCCTAGGAACCCCCCACGGCTACTGCTAGTTTTGTTGATGGGTTCAGGGGTCTGCAATCTGATAGTTGCCAACTTCTCTGGTTTTCTGGACGTAGCTTCTATTTTTGTGCCTGCCTCCTACGGTGACTCAATCATAACAGCCCACCCCCCGAGGGGTTCGTATACTGGCTTGATATGGAGGAGTTGGAAGAAGACGCCGCCCCCAGAAGGAAGAGCGGAAGCCAGTGGTGGGAAAAGAACCGAGGCGGGAAGAAGAACGCCAGAACGCCATGATGGAAGGAGAAAGGAGGCCTGAAGAGTGAAGGGAGGTTGAGCTGAATCTCCCAGGTGCAGCAACTGAAGGCTCCGATCTGGCTTCCACAATGAACCGCCGGCAGCTGGAGGAGGAAATAGCCCAGCTGACAACCCATCTGCGGCTGAGGCAGGAGGCCTTATGGAACTTGAGTGGGCAGCATGCCCAGGAGGGGCCTACACCACCGGCGCCCCCGGACCCGGTACCCGTATCACCGGTACCCACCACCGCTACACCGGATTCCCTCCAGGAAGACCCTGTAGCACCTAAAACTGCTGCAATGTCACCGGCAGCGTGTAGTGTCAACTCTCCGTTGCCACTGCTGCTGTGTGGAGCTTTGGGAGCTGAAGCGGAGGAGGAGAGCCTCCCACCTGGACCTAGCGCGGCCGCGCAGGTCCCATCAGAGACCCCCGCGGACCCAGAGCCGCCATCTGCTCCACCGCCACCACCGTCTCCGATATCTACCCAGATGACCACCTCCACCACCGCTGCTACCAGGAGCCAAACCGGGTCTGCACCGGAGCTGCAACACCACCGGGAGACATCAGGTACGACTGCTGCCCCTGCAACCGGGTTGCCCCTTGAGTTCCCGTACACCGCGTGCAACGGGCCAGTACTCCGCACGGGACCAATGGAAGAGCTGTGTTCCCAATTCAAAAGTACCAAGCTGACTGCGATGGGGAAATAGAAGTCCCTGCTGAAAAGAGTGAGGCTGGAACAAGCGCGTCCCAATCGACATCTTCTGATCTCAGCAGAAGAGGCTGAGCAGCTGAGGGGTGTCACCGTACATCATGGGTTTCCTTTGCCACAAATTCCGGATCCCCGCCTCAACCCCTACAAGCGCCCACAGACACCGCTACCACCAGACATCAGGCCAAAAATCAAGACTGTTGTACCACCTGAAATTGAGGATCCACATTCATTGGTACCCATTGCAACTCCTGCAGAATCCCTGGTAGCAGAAATGCCACCAGCAGCAGCGGAAAGGCTACCTTCACAAGCAGATACCAATTTAACTCCTTGGGAGAAAGAGTATATGCAATTTGTGGGTAAGCAGCAGGAAGAAGATATCAAGAAATTCTTCTGTGGAAGCAGCAGTCAAGAAAACCAGCTTCCAGTACCCCAGGAGAGGACCCCCAATAAAGAACATTCCCCAAATCATTAACTGCTACCCAGGAGGGTATTAGCACCGTTGTGCCTTCTTGTTTATTATTTTTTTTTCTTTTTGATTCAAGTTTTGCCTAGTTGCGTTGGCAGCATTTTTTACTGAACTGCGGAGATCATGGACAATGAGTGATCCAGACTGTGTTTGTGAATGGTTTGTACCTTTTTGGGTGCCCTTTCTTGGTTTTGCATAGACCTTTTGAAGATAGGGACTACTTCACCTGGAGCATGGTTCCAATCAAGGGACGCTGCAGGAGATCCCGGCTGGGAGCGGTGTCCAGCACTTACAAGAATTGTTGAAGTTTTTGATGTGAAGTATTTGATAATGTGTCTTAAGAAAGTATTAATAGATAGAAAACAGCTTTTAAGAAGAATGTAGTTAGTCACATTAACTTTTATAGGAATGTTTTAATAAAGAAATGAGAAATGAGAATAAAGATTTGAAAGATGTAGGTGATGAACCAGGCATCAGCGGTTGTCACTTACGGTCAATGATGGAAAGTAGAAGATATGCAGAATACTTGAAGTGGTAGTGAGTTATTGCCAAAAGCACTTTTTGAATTAGGACTTTAGATAGATAATTAAGAATTGTTTGCAACGTTCAAGAATGATTGCCTCTCATATTGAGAAGATTAGATAAGAACTGTTTAATAGCATTACAAAAATTTTGTATGTTCCTGTATTTGTCCATCTTTGCTTCTTTTGCAGCCCACGGAAGTGCTGTGTTTAACGGGGGGGTATGTGAAGCCCCTGAGGCTCAGTCGCCACAGAGGTACTGCACCTCCTTCTGAGGTGTGGTATCCCACCATCCAGGTAAGGTGGAGACTCCTGACCATGCTCCAACACCTGCACACCACACCACAAAGTAGTGTAGCAAAGCACCTTCGGCGGCTCCCTGCTTGGAGTATAGCAAAGCACCCATTGGTGGCTCCCTGCTTGGAACACAAAACGTGCTGGGAGGTGGGTGGAGTTAGATTACATTACAAAGAGCGGGAAGAGTTTAGGACAAGTCAGTGGTCAGTGAATGAGTAGAGAGTTGGTTAGAGAGCTGGAGAGAAGAAGATCCCTGGAGAGAGGGATGGAAGGATGGAAGTGCTGCAGCAGATCCCAGTGACCTGGGTCTGCTGGCATGGGAAAGGAAGAGAGAGAGCACATAGACTGAAAGCCTGATTCTCCATAAGAAAGAAAGACTAGTACAGAATGTGAGGAGTAAAAGGGAACAGAGGACATGGGTTAGAAGAGAACCCTTCCTAGAAGTTCCAAGCACAAGTTCGGGGCCCGGTCCCCGAGGTTGTATGGATACTAATGGTCCTGCAGCAGACACGGGAGGAATAGAAGTAGTGACCACTTTATGCCCACACAAGACTTGGGGGCACAACAGCAACTGGATAGTGAGCCGGGACTTAGTAGCAAGAAGTCCCCGAAGCAGGCTACAGCTGTCTGCCGTACAAGTAGGGTTTATAAAAACATCGGACAGGAGGAACTCCAGTGTAACTCAGTACTAGGAGTACTTCACTCAAAGGCGCTATAAGAGGAGACGTTCAGAAAAGGCACATATGTTGGCGGAGTGTTTGAAAGGAGTATTTCATCTGGCCTGGAGGTTGGCTGAGTCCCTGACCCGGAGGACACGGCACGGAGGCAGGCACCTGTTTGTACAACAGACTGTGAATAAAGCTTTGGAACTACATGCCCTGGTGTCCTCCACTTATTCCTGCGCCAACCTGCCCAGCACTGCTACATCCCTTGCGCCTGACACTACAGCATCTATGTGTCACTTCACCTACTCTGCCCTGGGACTACAGCCCTGCCTGTGGAGGGCTATAACATCACTGCTGCACCACACCATCTGTCCCAGAGGATCTGTCTGCAGCGTCGGCTTACATCTTCATTGCCGAACACCACAGGTGGCGTCACAACTTACACCTTGACACTGAACATTTACAATGGGCGCCCAGGGCCACGGGCCGGGTTACAGCTACCGTGACATCTCGCATTGAGGACCATCGGGCCCGGTACCAAGTACCCTACTGCCCTGGGTGTGAGGGCGACCCACATACCAGGATGGGGATGCGGGGACAATGCATACCCGGCTTATACTCAAATCAATACGTTTTTCCAGTTTTTCGTGGCAAAATTAGGTGCCATGGCTTATACTTGGGTCGACTTGCAAGAGTTTATACGGTATTCCACTTCGGCTCCAGTGATCGGATGGATTCAGTATAAAAGGAGACTTGTTGCTGGTGCAAGAACATTGTTACTGACTCCTTGACTGCATTATCATCAGGAAATTGATCTTCCCACAGAAATTTCTTCAGGTTCCAAAATAGAAAGTAATCACTGGGAACCAGGTCTGGACTGTAGGGTGGATGGTTAAACTCCAAGAAACCAAATTCACTGATGGCAGCTTATTACATGCGAGACTTGTGAGCTGGTGCATTGTCGTGAAACAGCAACACACCTGCCGACTACTTCTCATAACGTTTCTCTGTGCCTCACATAATGCCTTTATTTCTGAAGCATAATTGTGCAGTACTAGTTGTCTTGTGTGCAATTAATTCTACTAATAAAACGTCTTATATATCCCAAAAAACTGTTGCCATGATCTTTTTAGTTTACGGCTGGATGCAAAATTTCTTTGGATTTGGTGACCCCTTGTACTTCCATTGCATGGACTCTTGTCTCAAGATCATTGTGGTGGATCCATGTTTCATCAACTGCAACTATTTGAAAATAGATGTCTCCTGCATTTTCTCTAAGCATGTCTAAATTTTCTTGGGTAATTGTTGGTGAGGTGACATGTTTTTTGCTCAGCATCAACATTAGTAGTACCCACCAGGAGCTAACCTTTGATATCAAAATATCATGAATGATATTGGAAGCCATGCAAACTGAAATGCCTAATTAATGAGCTGTTACACTGACTTTGACCTGACGATCTTTCAAAATCGTGAACACCACTATATGGCACATTTTCTTGGAAAATGCTTTGATAGATCACCATGAACGCTGGTCATCTTTAATCAATTCCCTACCCCATTTAAACTGCTTGGCCTAAAACTTTACTTGGCAGTAGGAAGTTGCATCATCACCAGTGATGAGTGAGTATACTCATTGCTCGGGTTTTCCCGAGCATGCTCGGGTGTCCTCCGAGTATTTTGGCGTGCTCGGAGATTATGTTTGTGTCAACGCAGCTGCATGATTTGCAGCTGCATGATTTGCGGCTGCTGGACAGCCTGAATACATGTGGGGATTCCCTAACAAACAAGCAACCCCCACATGTATTCAGCCTGTCCAGCAGCCGCAACTCATACAGCTGTGGTGACACAACTAAATCTCCGAGCACCCCAAAATACTCAGAGGACATCCAAGCATGCTCAGGAAAACACGAGCAACGAGTATACTCGCTCATCACTAATCATCACCACACACAGCAATCATACTTATATGGATTTCTATAGGTCTCTAGGCTTTTTTTCTTCTTTTGTAAGGAATTTAATAACGGAACAAAGCTCCAAATACCCCATTTTTTGTAGAGACACACAGTGCTGCACTTGCCATCCTGTCACTTTGTCACTTCCAATAATTTCAGCAGACTGTATTTATACTGAGTCTGTTGCATTTCCAATCATTTCTCAGTATGCACAGAAAAGCTCAGCTCTCTAGCACTGACAGAACATGCTGGGGTAGATAACTTATTGAACACACCTCGTATTTAATTTACTATTCCTCAGCCACTCCACTGGTAATGATTACTGGATTCTGGTCATCCAATTCAAGACAGCAATACATCACTACCTGTAGCAATGACGTTGTAGACCACTATAGTGATTAGTGATATATATCTACTGATAGCCAGAGATTAGTTACAACAGTTACTAGTCTTATCACAAATGCTAGATAAACAGAGAAGGGCAGGAAACCAAGGAATGGGTGACATTATAGGGGCAAGGGATTGGTAAGGTCAGTATTATTCCTTTTGTTATTTATACCATTTTTTGGTCTTTTCAAAACATTAAAAAAGGGGCAAAACACTCTTGAAGCTTAAAGGGAATCTGCTACCTCATTTTTCGCATATAAGCTGCGACCACCGTCATCAGGGGCTTGTCTACAGCATTCTATAATGCTGTAGATAAACCCCCGATGTAACCTGAAATATAAGAAAAACAAGTTATGTTATACTCACCCAGGGGGCGGTCCAGTCCGATGGGTGTCGCAGGTCCGGGTCCGGTGCCTCCCATCTTCATGCGATGACGTCCTCTTCCTTGCTTCTGTCGCGGCTCCTGTGTAGGCGTAATTCTCTGCCCTGTTGAGGGCAGAGCAAAGTACTGCAGTGCCCAGGTGCCAAGAAAGGTCAGAGAGGCCCTGAGAGTCTGAATATTTATGACCATGTGATATTTAAGTTTTGCTTTTTTAATAAATTTGCAAAAATTTCTACACTTCTGTTTTTTTTCAGTCAAGATGGGGTGCAGAGTGTACATTAATGAGAAAAAATGAAGTTTTTTGAATTTACCAAATGGCTGCAATGAAACAAAGAGTGAAAAATTTAAAGAGGTCTGAATACTTTCCATACCCACAGTATATACAGCTCTGGCAAAAATTAAGAGACCACCACATCAAAACCCTGTCATGGGTAGCCCATTCTCCAGATCTGAACCCGATGAAAAACCTCTGGAATGTAATCAAGACGATGATGGATAGTCACAAGCCATCAAACAAAGAAGAACTGCTTACATTTTTGCACCAGAAGCAGTGTGAAAGACTGGTGGCAAGCATGTCAAGACGCATGAAAGCTGTTATTAAAAATCATGGTTACTCCACAAAATATTGATTTCTGAACTCTTCCTAAGGTAAAACATTAGTATTGGTGTTTCTAAATGAGTATGAACTTGTTTTCTTTGCATTATTTGCGGTCTGAAAGCACTAGGGTTTTTTTTTAATTTTGACCATTTTTCCTTTTCAGAAAAAAATCCCACAATTTATTGCTTGGAAATTCGGAGACATGTTGTCAGACGTTTGTAGACTAAAAGAACAATTTACATTTTACTCAAAAATATACCTATGAAGAGAAAAATCAGACAAACTGAACATTTGGAAGTGGTCTCTTAATTTTTACCATAGTGTGTGAATAAGGGCAGACAAAAGGACCGGGTCCCAACAAGTGGACACCAGTCAGGGGGAGGCCGGGGTCACACTAACCGGTGCAAAATACAGTCCGTAGTTTACAGGCGTAATACGGATGAATGACCCCTAAATAGTGCTCCGTAGGTCATCCGTAAGCAAGGTGCAGTCGCGTATTTTGCGCATGTCAGCATCCATATGTAATCCGTATGGCATCCGTATGCAATCCGTATGGCGAGATTTTCTCGCAGCCTTGCAAAATGGACATTTAACGGTTTTGAGGCCTACTAACTATTTAAATCATTAGCCTGCACTGTATTTATTGGCTCAGGAACAGGTGTCAGCCTCCATTATGTCCATTTGTCACCTTGCCTTCACTAGGTGTGTTGCTGTGGTATGTGCAACATGGCAGACAGTCTTATTTGCAACACAACTGAGCAGGTTCTCTTCAACTGGCTTTTGTCACGGTGCTTTGGCCAACCATACCCAGTGATAGTGGATCCGCGGAGCAGGAGACGCATGTGGGTACATCCACTTTTGAGGACACGTGTGGGAGCATCCTGTCAAATTCTACCAATACTGTCGCATGAGCCTTGCAACATTTGCTACACTCTTGGAGACAGTGCGCCCTTGGATAACCTTTCAGGATACAAGGATGCGCAAAGCTATATCTGCAGAGGAGCGACTTGTACTCACAATACGGTATGTACTACACAACCACATTCTCTATGTTCATGATGTGTTGGGCAAAGTTTGAATTTTTGCCTTCTTGGAGTAAGTTTTAGGCCCTCTTCTTAGTACACATATGTTTCAACTTACAGACCCAAATGTTGTGTGGAATATGTACTGAATATCACTTACTCATTGTGCAAAGCAAGATGTGTGTGTTATTTGCTCTGAAATCTTACCAAGTTTGGTATGTATGGACCTGTTTGTTTTGTAAATATGTGCATTCGACAATCATCCTTTTCTGTTGTTCTTCAGCTTCCTGGCCACTGGCCTGTCTTATGCTGCCCTCCACCATGAGTTTCTGATTGGAAGATCAACCATATCTCGCATAGTCAGGTCAACATGTATTGAAATATGGACAAGACTATATCAAGTCGTCATGCCCGAGGCCAGGATGGAAGACTGGTTGAGGATATCAAGGGACTTTGACGAAGAATGCCAGTTTCCAAATTGAATTGGGGCCCTTGATGGCAAACATATCCGGGTGCGTAAGCCGCCGAACTCTGGCTCCCAATTCTTCAATTATAAACAATACTTTTCTGTTGTATTGTTAGCTCTGGCCGACCCTCAATACAAGTTTATAATTGTTGACATTGGGGCCTATGGAAGGACGGGAGACTCTAGAGTCTTCAATACTTCCATCGTGGCTCGGCGGCTACGCACCAACCAGTTGGATCTACCACCACCACGCCAGCTACCAGGCTCCACTCAAGAATCTGTCCCTTATGTTCTTGTGGCAGATGAGGCCTTTCAGTTAACGCACAATGTCATGAGGCCATATCCCCGGCGCAACCTTCACCACAGGCGCAGGATATTTAACTTGCGCCTATCACGTGCTCGGTGACTGGTGGAGTGTTCCTTTGGCATTCTTTGTGCCAAATGGCGGGTACGCCAGTCTGCCATTCAGCTGAGTGAACAAAATGTTAATGAAGTAGTGAAAGCCTGTGTGGTACTTCATAACTTCACCAGGATACATGATTGTTCCTCCTCTGCTGGTGTTGTGCGTAGGCCGGACAATGTGCGTAGGGTGAGACCACCTATCAACCATCAACGTAGACCGATCTCTGGCCTCAAAGTGCGTGATCTTTTCACTAATTACTTTATGGCACCTCAGGGGGAACCTTCTTGGCAAGAGCATGCTGGATCTATGTTGGCAATGTTGGTTTGATGTGTGTCAAAATATATATATTTCTACCCCTTCTGAATCTATGACTGTTGATTTGATTTGGTAAGCGTATTTTGATATGGGTTTGGACAATTAAGACAGAGACGTAAAGTGTAGTTGCCAAATTTTTACTTTTGGCTTTTTTGTGTTTTTTTTTAGTTTGTAAGGCAAACATATTCTTACCCTATGAAAAACTTGGGCAATGGCCCAAATTGGGCTTTTGGCATATTTCAACATTGTTGTTCAAACAAAATTACAACCATATCCTACAACATACATAGTGCAATAACAACATTGCAACTGTACACATTTGGAATCCCAAAGTAAAAAAGAGGAGTTATCCATCATCAAAATGAGCTACACAAGATAATACTAACATTTATTCTGAAGGTTTTCAAATCATATTAATAAGCCACCATGACAGGCAAGTCTACCTTACGCGTTTCTGACACATATTACATGTCTGTAATAAACACAATATTTCACCGCACTATACTGGTAAAGTCAGAGGATCAAATTAGAAGACTGACTTGATAATACATAGAGAGAGCGTGATGGTCTTGAGGTTGTTTGCCTTGATTTTGGAATATAGTTAGCTGGCCTAAATTGGACTAAGAGAATATGGACAGCACGCCTTTTCTATGCATTATCAAGTGAGTACTCTATTTTGATCCTTTGACTTTGCCAGTATAGCCCCGTGAAATATTGTATTTTTTACAGACATGTAATATGTCTCAGAAACGCATAAGGTAGCCTTGCCTGTCATGGTGTCATAATCATATGATTTGAAAACCGTCATAAGAAATGTTAGTATTATCTGTTTTAGCTCGTTTTGCTGCTGGATAAAACCTCTTTTTTACTTTGCCTTGGGATTTTGACCACCAGTTCAAACACACTGGACATCTCCTCCCATCAGACCGATTAAGAACACTCACGTACAGTATGGGTTTACTAATTCCATGTTTTAAGCCACTTATAAATTGTGGAATGTTGGGGAAGGAGAAGGCGGAGGAGCAGCCTGTGGTTGCTGCTGACTACTTTGAGCAACATCGCCCTGTGTGGGTGCATACTGTTGCCCATGCTGTTGGTACTGACCTTCCTCCTGTGATTGTTGGGGGTAGTGGCCATAGTAATACTGCTGAGGGGCATCTTGTTGGGGCGGGTAGGCCCGTGTCTCATACCCACCAATATAGCCATGTCGTCCCCAACCAGGTTGGGACCAGCCTCCAACACTGGGTGTTAATAAGTGGCCATATTGGTGGGGTTGGCTAGAGCCAGAAATCTGTTGCTGCTGTTGGGAAGGTTGGGTAGGGAGAGGAAGGGGGTGAGGTGTAGGCCCACGTATTAGAGGATGTTCAGACACTGCTTGAGCAAGCATCTGTGTGGGTGGTCTCATGCGCATTAGATTTCGGGGGGAAAGCTGCCACCTCTCCAGATATTCGAAAAGCTCATATGGGGTATTGGGGGGGTGCTTGCATCAAGCAGGATCTGAAAACATAGCCTAATACGGAGCCTGACCTCACGGGAAAGGGCACGAAGATAAAGGGTCAGGCTACGTGAGTAGTCCTCCTCCCCATCATCTGTAGTGACTCTAGATAAATAATTTAGCACCCCTGTGTCCACATTGGTCCTGCTCTCTTGAACAGCGACCTGGCGCCTTCTTCGGTCTCGCCGGGATGTAACAGCAGACCGTCCTGGTGGTGTGGTTTGTTGGGCAGCCAATGGGTTCTCCTGTGATGACTCATCTTCACCCATGCTTCTTGTAGGGGGAGAAGATGGGCCAGCCACCTCATCCCCTACAGGATCAATTATGGGCTCTGTCTCTGAGCCCGTTCCTCAATCTGTAAGGTTGGATTGAGTTCTGTTATGAAATAGAACAGAGGCAAAAATACATCAATATTTTTGGCCCTGTAAAGTATCTGTGTAATGTGGTGTGAGGTATCTACTTACGGTCTCAGATCCAGAATTGGGGTGAGGACGGAGAGGCGGTCCTAATAGATATATTTTCTTTTTACGTATCCCGCATCCCCACTCCTGGACCGCTGCTGGTGTTACCGGCGGTATTGGTCCCGAATGCTTCGCCAGCATCTCATCACATCTTCCACTGCAATGTGACAGGAAATATTGTCAAATTCACATATTTGATTGGTCACATTTGCTACCAGTAGTCTAGGCAAGTGGCCTTCTGGGGTGTGCTTTCTACCCATGGTGGCATATCTAATTGGGCAGATACACAGGGTCTCTTTAGCTACACTTAATAATTGGTTTGTCTAGGAGGATGAGGAGCTTGTGGCCTAAACCCAAATTATGGCTGTGTGAACCCACGTGTCACATCCAAATCTAACGCCTCATGAGGAAAAAAGTACATGCACAGGAAGGGGGGTGCTGATTCTATATTCCTTTTTTGTTCTGCGCTAAGGTTACTCATGTTTTGGCTTATACTTACGAATTTTATGCTGCTCCTCACGTGGTCGATCACCAAAGTCATGGTACATCTGGTGACAGATGCGCCTCCATGACGCCTCCTTTCTTGCCCGGTTGGAATAATTGGCATTGCGTTGGTCCCAGATTTCGGGACGCTCCTGCACCAGGACTATTAACATCTCCACATTTATGTAAGTGGACGCCATGATGCTGCTGTACTCCGTGGAGGCGTACTTCCTGGATGTCTGGAGCGCTTTTTGAGCTCATTTGCATGTCTAGGCTTCCTGATGATGGATTGGCCCATTTCCTGTCACCAGCCAAAAGACCTGCGTATTGCTCGCAGCTCACACGTCTGGTCCGTGTGTAATCCGTATTTTTTGTGCACCCATAGACTTGCATTGGCGTACTACGGCCGTAATACGCTGACAATCGCAGCATGCTGCGATTGGCACAAAGCGTAGAATACGGATGAGAAATATATGGCTGGTGCGAGGGACCCCATAGAGAATCATTGGTCCGTGTGTAATGCGTGCTTTTAGCGCCTCTCACTCGGCCGTATTCCTCGCCAGTGTGACCCCGGCCGAAGCCTTTAAATACAATTTTCAGCTCAGGAGAGGGCGGCCACACCCCAGCTTGCACAGAATGCAAAAATACAAAGAAAAAACACAAAAATTGAGTTTGGTTTGAGTTGGTATACATGCAGCACATAAATGCAGGTTCACATTGGCCATAAAGCATACAAAACCTACAATAGACAAAATGAGCAAAAACCCTGCTGTAACTAAATAAGTAAAAGTCAAATGTGCATTTAAATAAGTGCACTTTTAGTTCTTAGTAATACTGTTTTTTATCAAAATAGCATAAAAGCCGTCTCACCTTCAACAAGGTGACTCTGATTGGGGCGGTCCTACACTTTCTAATACTAAAAACCTTACCATGTGTTAAAGTTGACCTCAGTGTGTGAATAAGGGCAGACAAAAGGACTGGGTCCCAACCAGTGGACACCAGTCAGGAGAGGCCTTTAAACACAATTTCAAGCTCAGGAGAGGGAGGCCACTCTCTGACTTGCACAGAATGCCCTTATTCACACACAGAAGTCAACTTTGACACATGGTAAGGTAATATTAGACAGTGTAGGACCGCCCCAATCAGAGTCACCTTGTCGGAGGTGGGACGGCTTTTATGTTATTCTTGATCAAAAACAGTATTACTAAAAACTCTGCATTATTTAAATGCACTTTTGCTTTTTACTTGTTTAGTTACAGCAGGGTTTTTGCTCATTTTGTCGATTGTAGGTTTTGTATGCTTTATGGTTAATGTGAACATGAGTTTATGTGCTGCATGTATACAAACTCAAACCAAACTCAATTTTTGAGCTTTTTCTTTGCATTTTTTCTTTCTGTGCAAGCCAGGGTGTGGCCTCCCTCTCCTGAGCTGGAAATTATATTTAAAGACTTCACCAGACTGGTGTTCACTGGTTGGAACCCGGTCCTTTTGTTTGCCCTTATTCACACACTGAGGTCAACTTTGACACATGGCAAGGTTTTTAATATTAGATAGTGTAGGACCACCCCAATCAGAGTCACCTTGTCGACGGTGAGACGGCTTTTATATATTTTTTGTAAGATATGTGTATGTAATAGCGCATTGTGTTGTGTAAAAACATTCATATGCTTGGGGTACATTTACTAAATCTATAAGGGTACTTTCACATATGTTAGGAAATTCCATTTATCTTTCCACGTTTAGGAACAGATAAGTGAAATTTGCTATTGTTGACATATCTGTCATCTTAGGTATGTGCTTTAAGGAGTGAGTTCAGGGGCTGAGCCTGCTCCATACTAGGCAGTAGAGATGAGCGAAACAGGTCGCTCAATTTCAAAAATCGCCGATTTTCGCCAAAGTCGGGTTTCATGAAACGAAACCTGACCATAGCGTGAGGTCGGCCATGATGTTGGCGACCCGAGCGCCAAAGTCGCGTTTCAAATAATGCTTCCAGCGCCTTTTTTCAGCCAATGATGGAGGACGCACACTGTGGGCAACGAGATGACATAGGCAGCGGCCATCACCATCTTAGAGAAGGGCATTGAAGTGATTGGCTGGCTTTGTGTGGCGTCATAGGGGGTATAAAAGCTGTGAACACCGACCGCCATCTTACTTCTGCCGATCTTGCAATAGGGAGAGGTGCTGCTGCTGATTCTGAACAGGGAGAGCGTTAGGCAGGGAAGAAGAAAAAAAAACTTCTTCTGCTGATAGCGCTTTTCACTGTACAGTTAGTGTGCAGTGTAAGGGGAGGATTTTTGTTGTGTGCAGCAGCGCTGGTGGTGATTAAGCTGCCTTTTAAGGCTACCTGCTAGCTGCATTGCTGTGTGCACACTGCTGTTCAAACTGCTTTTTTCAAAGCACTCCAAATTTTATTATTTTGTCCTGGTAAGTTACTGAGCGTTCATTTTTTCACACATTGTCTAGCGGTGTACGCTCCTCATACACTACCGTGTATTCCGGCTGGTATCACGGACAAATAGAAGCTATCTGGGTGTGACTCTGGAAGAAAAAGCCGAGGAGTTTGTCCGTTTTTCCAGACCTACACGTTAGAGTTGTGTCCATTTTTCAAACAGTTTCGTATATCTGCTGTTTGACTACAGTCAAAACTAGACAGAGACAGCATGTGTCAGTCCGTATACAAATACATGGAGCTTGACAATTTTCCATACAGACATGTCTAGCGGTGTACGCTCCTCACATACTACAGTGTATTCCGGCTGGTATCACGGACAAATAGAAGCTATCTGGGTGTGACTCTGGAAGAAAAAGCCGAGGAGTTTGTCCGTTTTTCCAGACCTACACCTTAGAGTTGTGTCTGTTTTTCAAACAGTTTCGTATATCTGCTGTTTGATTACAGTCAAAACTAGACAGAGACATCATGTGTCAGTCCGTATAGAAATACACGGAGCTTGACAATTTTACATACACACACAGTACAGTGGTGTACGCTCCTCACACACTACCGTGTATTCCGGCTGGTATCACGGACAAATAGAAGCTACCTGTGTGTGACTCTGGAAAAAAAGAAAAACGTGGAGTTTTTCCACATCTACACCTTAGAGTCGTGTACATTTTTCAAACAGTTTCGTATATCTGCTGTTTGATTATGGTAAAAACTAGACAGAGACAGCGTGTATCAGTCTGTATACAAATACACGGAGCTTGACAATTTTACATACACACTGTACAGCGGTGTACATTCCTCACACACTATGGTGTACCACCTTCTAGCACGGACAAATAGAAGCTA
Organism: Dendrobates tinctorius; assembly: GCF_039654945.1. Classification (NCBI taxonomy): domain Eukaryota; kingdom Metazoa; phylum Chordata; class Amphibia; order Anura; family Dendrobatidae; genus Dendrobates; species Dendrobates tinctorius. The sequence goes on along the minus strand of NW_027361712.1, from coordinate 9,922,352 downwards.
CCTGTTTGTGACTCTGGAAAAAAAAAATGAGGAGTTTTTCCGCTTTTCCAGACCTACACCTTAGAGTCGTGTCCGTTTTTCAAACAGTTTCGTATATCTGCTGTTTGATTACGGTAAAAACTAGACAGTGACAGCATGTATCAGTCTATATACAAATACACAGAGCTTGACAATTTTACATACACACCCAACAGCGGTGTACGCTCCTCACACACTACCGTGTACCGCCTTCTAGCACGGACAAATGGAAGCTACCTGTGTGTGACTCTGGAAAAAAAAACGAGGAGTTTGTCCGTTTTTCCACACCTACACCTTAGAGTTGTGTCCATTTTTCAAACAGTTTCGTATATCTGCTGTTTGATTACGGTAAAAACTAGACAGAGACAGCGTGTGTCAGTCTGTATACAAATACACAGAGCTTGACAATTTTACATACACACCGTACAGCGGTGTACATTCCTCACACACTATGGTGTACCACCTTCTAGCACGGACAAATAGAAGCTACCTGTTTGTGACTCTGGAAAAAAAAAATGAGGAGTTTTTCCGCTTTTCCAGACCTACACCTTAGAGTCGTGTCCGTTTTTCAAACAGTTTCGTATATCTGCTGTTTGATTACGGTAAAAACTAGACAGAGACAGCGTGTGTCAGTCTGTATACAAATACACAGAGCTTGACAATTTTACATACACACCGTACAGCGGTGTACGCTCCTCACACACTACCGTGTACCGCCTTCTAGCACGGACAAATAGAAGCTACCTGTGTGTGACTCTGGAAAAAAAAACTGAGGAGTGTGTCCGTTTTTCCAAACCTACACCTTAGAGTCGTGTCTGTTTATCAAACAGTTCCGTATATCTGCTTTTTGGATTACGGTCCAATACATACTGTGAGAGAGTCTGTGACTAAGATAATATATGCGTTGATTTAATTTGTTTAATACACCTTACACAGCTGGACGCTCCTCATACAGTACCATCTCTCTGCTGGTATTTTGGTTACATTTTCCCAAACATGAGGAAGTATGGTGGAACAGGCCGCAGACGTGGGCAGGGGGGTGCGGCTGGTACTGATGGTGGTGGTGCATCGACTGGTTCTGGCAAAAGCACAATAGCAGCTAAAGTAGGAGGTGTTGAGCCTGCGTCATCCTCTGGCCCAAGAAGGCCTGTAAGGTAGCCTTTTCTTGGAGTAGGAAAACCGCTTTTAAAACCGAAGCATCAGGAACAGGTTTTGGCGTACATTGACGAAACAGCCACCAGCTCTATTGCCACCTCTTCTGAACGATCGAAACCTGCAAGCACGGAGTCATCAGTGCTGGGTTCTGGTCATAAAAAACCCCTTTCCTTGTGTCCTTCACCCCCACCAAAAGTTAAGGATGCGGCAGCCCACACTGCAGATTACTCTATGGAGCTCTTTTCACATACCATGCCTTGGTTATCCAGTCAAATCCTGAATTCCCCAGTCCAAGATGAATCTTACATGGACTGCACTGATGCACAGCCACTGCTAGATGATTCTGCTGGTACATTGACCCACAGCACTACATTGCCCTCGCAGTCTATTGAGCCAGAATCTGACCCTGATGAAACCCAGGTGCCCCTTCCCGCATACCATACCACCTTACACGGTGACACAGAGGAAGGTAAAGAGGAAGGTGCAGATGACTTTGAAGAGGAGGTGATAGATGACCCATTTCTGGACCCGGATTGGCATCCATTGGGGGAGGAGGGTGGCGCCGGCAATAGTTCAGATAAGGAGAAGGATCCGCAGCAGGCATTGACATTGCAGCAGTGGTTATCTAGCAGGCCCGTAGCTGTCCTAAAGCGTGGAACAAAAACTAAAAGAGTTGCAGGACAGCTTGACCAGACGGTCAACTTAGCACAGCGTGCAAGGCCAGAAAATGTTTACCATAGTAGGAAGAATGCAGTGTGGCACTTCTTTGTCCAAAATCCTACTGATGAGGCAAAGGTTACCTGTAAGAAGTGCAGAAGGACCTTTAGCCGAGGTAAACAACTCAGAAATTTGAATACCAGTTGCATGCTTAGACATTTAATCAACATGCACTTGCAAGCGTGGACGCACTACAAAACCTCAGGTAGCACATGTGCACCTGCTCCGACTGAAGGTAGCCAACAACGCTCCATCGCTACCCCCACTGTAAGACCACCGCCACCATTAAGCACACCTCCTCTTCCTCCTCTTCCTCGGACTTGCCCAATTACGCCCTTTGCAGCAGCTGAATGTCCAGCCAACACATCTACATATGACAATTTTTAAACCTCCCTAAATATCTCCTCAGTGCCTGGATCCCCTTCCCTGCCGCACCTCAAGCTCACTAGACATCTTTGAGCCTGTTTCAGACGAAGAAGTTTCCAAGCTCCTCGCTTCTGCTCGGCCTACAACCTGCAACAGTGACCCTATTCCTTCACAGCTCCTGCAGTCTCTCTCACCAGTGGTCACCACTCACCTGACTAAAATATTTAACCTCTCTCTTTCTTCAGGTATATTTCCCTCCTCATTTAAACATGCCATCATAACCCCTTTACTTAAAAAGCCATCCCTGGACCAGAACTGCACTGCTAACTACAGACCTGTCTCTAACCTTCCCTTCATCTCTAAACTCCTGGAACGCCTGGTCCACTCCCGTCTAATCCGCTATCTCTCGGATAACTCTCTTCTCGACCCCTTACAATCTGGTTTCCGCTCTTTACACTCTACTGAAACTGCCCTCACTAAAGTCTCTAATGATTTAATAACAGCTAAATCGAAAGGTCATTGCTCCCTGCTGATTCTACTGGATCTCTCTGCCGCATTTGACACTGTGGATCACCAGCTCCTCCTCACTATGCTCCGCTCTATAGGCCTCAAGGACACAGCCCTCTCCTGGTTCTCCTCCTACCTCTCTGACCGCTCCTTCACTGTATCTTTTTCCGGCTCCTCTTCCTCTTCTCGTCCCCTTACTATCGGGGTCCCGCAGGGCTCAGTCCTAGGCCCCCTCCTCTTCTCTTTATACACTGCCCCTATTGGACAAACAATCAGCAGATTTGGGTTCCAGTATCATCTCTATGCTGATGACACCAATTATACACTTCTTCCCCTGACATCACCCCTACCCTAATTCAAAATACCAAGGATTGTCTGTCTGCTGTCTCTAGCATCATGTCCTCCCTCTATCTGAAACTAAATCTCTCTAAAACTGAACTTCTTGTGTTTCTCCCCTCTACTAACCTCACTCTACCTAACATCGAAATAACCCTGGAGGGTTCAACCATAACTCCCAAGCAGCATGCCCGCTGTCTTGGGGTCATATTCGACACTGAACTTTCCTTTACTCCGTACATCCGATCACTCAGTCGCTCTTGTCACCTGCATCTTAAAAACATCTCCAGAATCCGACCTTTTCTCACCTTTGAAACTGCTAAGACTCTTACTGTCGCTCTTATTCATTCTCGTCTGGACTACTGCAACTCTCTTCTGATCGGTCTCCCTCTTACCAAACTTTCTCCTCTCCAATCCATCTTGAATGCAGCAGCCAGGGTCATATTTCTGTCCAGCCGCTTCACCGATGCCTCCATCTTGTGCCAGTCATTACACTGGCTACCTATTCGCTACAGGGTCCAGTATAAACTCATCTCTCTCACCCACAAAGCTCTCCACTGTTCTGCACCGCCTTATATCTCCTCTCTCGTCTCTGTCTATCGCCCTACACGTGCCCTCCGTTCTACAAATGACCTAAGACTAACATCCCCCGTAATCCGAACCTCGCACCTCCGTCTCCAAGACTTCTCTCGTGCTGCTCCAGCTCTCTGGAATGCACTTCCCCAGACGATCAGACTGATACCTAGCCCTGACCTATTCAAGTGCGCTTTGAAAACCCATCTCTTCAAACAAGCCTACCACATCAACTACTCATCAAGCTAACTTTGCCCTGTTCCCTCCTTCCAAATATTATTCTGAATCTGCACCCTACTATTCATCTGTCTCCACACCCTTCATGCACATGATAACTGCATTTGATACTTGTCTATTGCACTTAAACACACGGGCTGATGACCGGATCATGCAGCTTTATATGAAAATCCCTATTATAATTGCCAGACCTGAATTAACAAGCATTTCTCACCTACTGTGTCCCCCCATTTCCTTGTAGATTGTAAGCTTGCGAGCAGGGACCTCACTCCTAATGTCACTGTTTGAATTGTCTTAACTTGTATTGAATTTATTGTCTGTACATGTCCCCGCTTAATTGTAAAGTGCTGCGGAATATGTTGGCGCTATATAAATAAAAATTATTATTATTATTATTAAATGGGCTGCCCACCCCTCCCCCAATGGCTGGTGTCAAGATCTGGCGCACCCCGGCAAGTGTCGTTGCTCTGAACAGGTGGATGGGCCCACTGATGGCCGCCGGCAATGGCACAGGGCCCCTCATAGTACAATACAGTGTCTCAGACCGTGGGAGGGCCCACTCGCCGTCAGACACAGCAGCACACTATGAGGGGCCCTGTGGCAGTACCGCCGACCACGATTGTCCCCCCCCTGCTTGGTCATGGCCACAGCACTAGCAAGTTGCAATACTTACCTCTCCCTGCTCCACCGCTGTGTAGTCTGGGCAGTTAAATCCTTCACAGGGACGGCCACTCGAAATTTGGTGTATTGATCAATGATGGTTAAGATGTAGCTTTGGCCTGTCCTGCTGGCCTCTACCTTCAGATGAACAATGGCTACCATTTGAAATGGACGTCAACTTACAAGCGGATGCAGTGGTGGTTTATGATCACCTTTCACAGTTGTGATAGTCTCAGACGTGTGACATTCCTGCCACCATTTTTCAATGTCTCCTCTCATGCCAATCCAATAGAATCGCCTGCGGCCTGAAGCTTCTGTCTTTTGCACTCCAAAATGACCAGACACATCATGATAGGCAGTGAGGACCATGGGTACATCTCTCCCTGTGATCACAATTTGATGGAGACGAGTAACGGTGATGTGATCCACGCTACTGCGATAAAGCAATCCTTTCTTCACAAAGAACCTTTTTCGCTTTCTCGACAGACACAGTAATTGAGGGTCTGCATCGCCTCTGCAACATATACCGGGAGGTTTCCCCGCGATGAGTAATTCCAAAATTTCTGCTAATACTCGATTTTGCGTCTATACTTGTATCCATGTTGTTTCCAGTAGCGGAGATTCTTGACTGGCTTACTGAGATTGAAATGTATACGAAGATTTAAAAGTACCACAACACTGTATACTGATGTACGCTATGAATACCTTTCCCTTTTTCTACTTTTTTAATTCTGGTGTAATACATAATGAGCCTGTGAGTGTCTGTGTCTGACTCCGGAAGTATAGACAGAAATTTAACCCTAGACTGGACACACCTGGTATGTGCTGATACAGCACCTTGTTTCAAAAATTTGTATTAAGGTATCATCTGTAGGATAACCAACTGTGGGGGGGACCCTCTTCTTGCCGCAGACAAACACGAGACTGAGACAGAGTTTGTATTGAACAGGTCCGTTTTTAGTGCCCATCCTTCTGTCAACAACAGCAATTCACCACAGCCATTTCACATTTCTCTGTACCCAGGCCCCGGTACCTTCACTTCCTTTGTAACTATAATCATGGCGTCCTCTGTGGCTCTTCCACTGTGGCTGGCCTAGGCCCAACCACCACAGCACTGCACCAGTCTGAGCACACCGTCCGTATTATAGCCCCAGGCCGTCTTCGTCTGCGGCTACCGTCCTCTGGCCCACCCCCCCGTGACCGTCTCAACTGTCAGTCCTCTCTCGAGCCTTTCCACTGTCTTTATTTCCTCAGCAGAACTTCCTCTTTACTGTGCTCCCTTCACTGACTGACTCTTCCAGAACCTTCCCTCAGCCTTTTATACTTCCAGTTCTGGAAACTCCGCCCACCATCACCTAACAGTTTCTCTGACCAATTGCAGTTATTCATTCCCACTCCTACACTCTCCACTGCCCTCCAATGGGCAAGCTAAAACACTGCACCCTTTCTCTTTATCTTAGTGGTTTCACACCTACACTGCGCTACACCTCTGCTTCTCACTACAGGCTGGTTTGTCTGTCAGTCCACCTTCCCTACATCATCCATAGTGAGTGAGCGTGTGTGGGTTACGCCTTCTATTTATACGGTGAATGGGAGAAACAAATTTTTACACTATACTTGATACAGCTTGTATCTTGTTATAAAGTACCTTTGTTCGACATTTAGCATTAGGGTCCAATCCATACTGTGTAAGCGTCTGAGAGTGACTGCGGGACTATTTATATGGAGATTTCAATTGTCCTCTAAAAATATATACTTGCTATTTTGTTATCCAGGAACTTTTTTACAACATTTTTTATTATGGTGGAAACCAAACTGAGTGAGCGTCTGAGGGTGACTACGGAAATATATACCGATATTTTCAATTTGGTCAACACTGTATACAGCAGAACGCTTCTGATACAGTAACCTTTTTAGCTATTTAGATTCTGGTGCAATCCATAATGAGCCTGTAAACGTCTGTCTGTTACTCCGGCAATATATTTGGAACTTTAAGATTACCCCAACTCTGTGGACAGCTGTACGCTTGTGTTAGATAACCCATTTACAGCTTTTCATATTCTTGTGTAATCCATACTGGGCCTGAGAGCGTTTGTGTCTGCCTCCTGAAATGTATACAGAGAATCAGAATGTTTACACTATACTATATATACCTTTTATCTTTTGATACTGTACCCTTTTTCAACTTGTTATTTTATTGGGTAATCCATACTGAGCCTGTGAGCGTCTGTGTATGCCTCATGAAATATATACGGAGATTTACTGTTATCCCTAGACTGTACAGAGCTGTACGCTTATGATACAGTACCATATATCTGCTGGTATTTTGGGTCCATTTTCAAAAACATGAGGAAGTATGGTGGAAGAGGACGCGGATGTGAGCGTGCATACCAGGATTGGGGGGTGAGGGGTACCATGCATACCAGGATTGGAGGATGAGAGGTACCATGCAAACCAGGATTGGGGGATGAGGGTTACCATGCATACCAGGATTGGGGGATGAGGGAGTACCATGCATTCCAGGATTGGGGGATGATGGGTACCATGCATACCAGGATAGGGGGTGAGGGGTACCATGCATACAGGATTGGGGGATGAAGGGTAGCATGCATACCAGGATTGGGGGATGAGGGGTACTATGCATACCAGGATAGGGGGGTAAGAGGTACCATGCATACCAGGATTGGGAGATGAGGGGTTCCATGCATACCAGGATTGGGGGGTGAGGGGTACCATGCATACCAGGATTGGGGGATGAGGGGTACCATGCATACCAGGATTGGGGGGTGAAGGGTACCATGCATACCAGGATTGGGGGATGATGGGTACCATGCATGCCAGGATTGGGGGATGAGGGGTACCATGCATACCAGGATAGGGGGGTGAGAGGTACCATGCCTACCAGGATTGGGGGATGAGGGGTACCATGCCTACCAGGATTGGGGGATGAGGGGTTCCATGCATACCAGGATTGGGGGGTGAGGGGTACCATGCATACCAGGATTGGGGGATGAGGGGTACCATGCATACCAGGATTGGGGGGTGAGGGGTACCATGCATACCAGGATAGGGGGGTGAGAGGTACCATGCATACCAGGATTGGGGGATGAGGGGTTCCATGCATATCAGGATTGGGGGGTGAGGGGTACCATGCATACCAGGATTGGGGGATGAGGGGTATCATGCATACCAGGATAGGGGGGTGAGCAGACCATTCATACCAGGATAGGGGGTGAGGGGACCATACATACCAGGATAGGGGGTGAGGGGGCCATGCATACCAGGATTAGGGGTGAGACGACCATGCATACCAGGATAGGGGGTGAGGGGGCCATGCATACCAGGATAGGGATGAGGGAGTACTATGCATACCAGGATTGAGGGGTGAGGGGACCATGCATACCAGGATGAAGAATGGTGTGCCATGCATACCAGGATTGGGGGGGTGCATACCATGCATACCTGGATAGGAATGAGGGGTGACATGCGTACCAGGATAGGAGGGTGGCCGCACATACCAGGATGGGAGACCATATACCAAATAAAATGCTCGCCGCCCGGGCGTAGAACGGGTTCATAGCTAGTATAATATACCCAGCATTATATATTAGTATATATCAGTATGATGCCGGCACGATCCTCCTACAGAACGGGTCCACTTTTGGATACAAGCAGCAGGCATCCCGCAGTGGATTCACTTATGTGAAACTACCCTACAGGTGTTATCCAGGGTTTTTGTTAAAAGGAATCTGTCACAAATTTTATGGTATCCTAACTAAGGGTAACAAGTGTCGCTGAATCCAAAAGTCAATTACCTTTGTGAATTTGTTCTCTTGATTTCTTTTCTGTGATATTTAATCAGAAAAGAATTTTCATCCTCCGTCATATTTCCACGATTTGTAGAAATGATTAAAAATCTGATAATCAGAACAACATACAAAGAAAATATGAAAAATAAAGAAAGACACCCCTTACTTCTTTGGTTTTAGAATAGAAATAATTTGCTTCTATATTTAGCATTGTCAGAACAAAATCTGCCTCTACATCTATTTAACTTATTTTTCATCTAATTCTTAGTACTTACCACCCACATTAAGAAAGTCGTGTTTCTGGTTTGTAACCAAATAGTACAAATGTGCTTAGACTATTAGAATGAAATCTGATTTTGAAATAGTTTGTAACTTGTAGAAAAGGTTACCATGCTGAGTGTCCTCCAAACCATTCAATAATGGCTATTACCTCTGGCACTACATTCTTGTACTTGACAGTTGCTGGGTTACATTCAAAGGAATAAATTTGCATGTTTTTTTTACTCCGGTTTGTGCTACAGTGCTTTTTTGCTATCTGTAGTGTCACCAGTTAAGCAGTTAAATCTACCTATATACAGAGAGAGAAGAAGAGAACTTGAGAACCAAAATTGTTGAAAAATATCAACAATCTCAAGGTTTTTATATGCATTTTTATTTCCTTATATGCACTGGAACAACACAAAACAGAGGATAAAAACAAAAATTGGACATAATTTCACAGAAAAGCCCCAAAAAGATCTGGACAAAATTGTTGACACCCTCAACTTAATATTTGGTTACACACCCTTTGGAACTGCAATCAATTTCTTCTTATAACCATCAACAAGCTTCTTACACCTCTCAAATAGAATTTTGGACCACTCTTCTTTTTCAAACTGCACCAGGTCTCTCATATTTGAAGGATGCTTTCTCCCAACAGTAGTGTTGAGCGATACCATCCGATATCGTGAATTGGATCGGATTGGATCGGACCAATACCCAAAACGTATCGGATATCGCCGATTCCGATACCGGAAACCAATGCAAGTCAATGGGACAGAAATATCGGAATTAAAATAAACCCTTTCTTTCCTTGTAGGTTAATTCTACATGAAGAAAAACAACTAAGAATAATGTAGAATGTATTGGGGGAGGTGGAGGAGACATTAAAGGCATAGAGGTTTAGCCCAATCAAATGGAATAGCAGGAAATAATTTTTTTTTTAAGACGTTCGGAGTTACAAAGATATTGACTATGTTAACCTTTTTTATATTTTGTCAGATATGTATGTTTCACTACTTCCATGCTCTTCACCATCTTTTTTACTTCTCCCACACTTTCTCCTTCATGATCCTCAGCAGCAGCAGCATCTTTTTCATCATCTTCTTCTTCACCTAATTCATCTTCTTCTTCTTCACCTTCTTCCTATTATACTTTTTTTACATTCTTCATATTCTTCTTATTCAACTATTATTCTTCTTCATATTCTTCTTCTTCATCTTCTTCCTATTCTTCTTCATCATCATATTCTTATTTGTGACAGGCATTCCTGTAGTTGTTATCTATAAAAGTTTGAAGATTACACCAGCCGTTCTGCCTGTCACAAAAGATTTACAACAGGATTTGTCCGCGTTCAGTTTGGCCTGCAGCAGCAGGCATTTTCCAAGGGCACCACGAGGAGGAACGGACTCACCCCCATACACTGCTTAGTCTTCTTCTGCTTATAATTTAGATAATATCTTTTGCTCTGATTTTTAGTCTTATGCTTAATGTTTTTCTGCTTTTTTTTCTTCTGCTTTTTGTTCTTCTGCTTCTTGGTCTTCGGTCTCTTGTTGTTCTGTATCTTGGTGGTTGTCTTCATGTTCTTTGTCCTCTTGGTCACCTTCTTCAGGCTCATCTTTTTGGTCTTCTTTGGGGTGGTCTTCAGGGTCGTCAGGGAGATCCAGAGTGATTTACCAGAAACCATTTCAAAAAGTTTGAACTTGGAAATGTAGCAGAAGGTACAAGAAGGCTGAGGAACTGCCGAGAACAAGCTAACAGTGCTGGAACCAGAAGGGGCAGCAGAAGGAACAAGAGGCAATGGGACTACCGAGGACCAGCTAACGGTGTTGGAACCCGGATGGGTAGCAGAAGGAACAAGAGCCAATGGCACTACCGAGGACCAGCTGACGTTACTGGAACCCGGTGACTAAGCAGGAGGTACCTGTGCTAGAAAGCACTACCAAGGAACAGCAGACGTTGCTGGAACTCAGATACCGAGATGGAGGCACCTAAGCCAAAGGCACTGCAGAGAACCAGCTGATGGTGCTGGAACACGGAGGGGCAGCAGAAGGAACAAGAGGCAATGGAACTACCGAGGACCAGCTGACGGTGCAGGAACCTGGATGGATAGCAGAAGGAACAAGAGCCAATGGCACTACCGAGGACCAGCTGACGGTACTGGAACCCGGTGACTAAGCAGGAGGTACCTGTGCTAGAAAGCACTACCAAGGACCAGCAGACATTGCTGGAACTCGGATACCAAGATGGAGGCACCTAAGCCAATGGCACTGCCGAGAACCAGCTGACGGTGCTGGAACCCGGAGGGGCAGCAGAAGGAACAAGAGGCAATGGAACTACCGAGGACCAGCTGACGGTGCTGGAACCCGGATGGGTAGCAGAAGGTACCCATGAAAAACAAAGTTGCAAGGCCGCGAGCCGGCCGCAGTTACCGAAACCCACAGTCCTACAGGGGGTGCTTGTCCTATTGGCACTACGGAACCAACCTTTATTGCCAGAACCCGCAGCCCACATAGGAAGCACCTAAACTGCAGGCACCATAGAGCCGGCTAACCCGACCGCAACACGACAGGACAATGTATTGGTGGCAAAGTGATGTTGGCACTACCCAGAAACAGCTGGCGTGCTGGAACCAGGCTGGGCTGGAGGGAGTACCCGTGCCAAAGACACTGCCGAGAACCAGCTGACGGTGCTGGAACCCGGAGGGGCAGCAGAAGGAACAAGAGCCAATAGCACTACCGAGGACCAGCTGATGGTACTGGAACCCGGATACTAAGCAGGAGGTACCTGTGCCAGAGAGCACTACCAAGGACCAGCAGACGTTGCTGGAACTCAGATACCGAGAAGGAGGCACCTAAGCCAAAGGCACTGCCGAAAACCAGCTGACGGTGCTGGACCCCAGATGGGTAGCAGAAGGTACCCATGAAAAACAAAGTTGCAATGCCGCGAGCCGGCCGCAGTTACCGAAACCTACAGTCCTACAGGGGGTGCTTGTCCTATTGGCACTACGGAAACAGCCTTTATTGCCAGATCCCGCAGCTCACATAGGAAGCACCTAAACTGCAGGCACCATAGACTTGGCTAACCCGACCGCAACACAACAGGACAACGTATTGGTGGCAAAGTGACGTTGACAATACCCGGAAACAGCTGGCGTGCTGGAACCAGGCTGGGCAGGAGGGAGTATCTGTGCCAAAGACACTTCTGAGCAGCAACTGGCGGTGTTGGAGCCCAGGGATTACAGTAGAAACAGAGTGTATCCAGAGGTCTAATTGGAGCAAGTTTAAAATCTGGAGTAGTGTGAATGTAGACAGAGCAGGCGAAATTGCTGGACACACAGCAGGGGATCAGATGATGTTACTGAACCCCACTAACACTGGAGCATGTGTTTTCTCTGTGCAGACGGCACTTCCGAGGAACAACTGGCGGTGTTGGAGCCCAGGGATTACAGTGGAAACAGAGTGTAGCCAGAGGCCTAATTGGAGCAAGTTTAAAATCTGGAGTAGTGTGAATGTGGACAGAGCAGGCGAAATTGACGGACACACAGCAGGGGATCAGCTGACAATACTGAACCCCACTAACACTGGAGCAAGTGTTTTTCTCTGTGCAGACGGCACTTCCGAGCAACAACTGGCGGTGTTGGAGCCCAGGGATTACAGTAGAAACAGAGTGTAGCCAGAGGCCTATTAGGAGCAAGTTTAAAATCTGGAGTAGTGTGAATGTGGACAGAGCAGGCGAAATTGCAAGACACACAGCAGGGGATCAGCTGACGTTACTGAACCCCACTAACACTGGAGCATGTGTTTTTCTCTGTGCAGACGGCACTTCTGAGCAACAACTGGCGGTGTTGGAGCCCAGGATCAATCATGGAGTAGGCTGAGGCCTACTTGGAGCAAGTTTAAAATCTGATGTAGTTTGAATGTGGAGGGAGCAGGAGATATTGCCGGACACACAGCAGGGGAGCAGCTGGCGTTACTGAACCCCACTAACACAGGAGCTAGTGTTTTTCTCTGTGTAGACGGCACTTCCGAGCAACAACTGGCGGTGTTGGAGCCCAGGGATTACAGTAGAAACAGAGTGTAGCCAGGGGCCTAATAGGAGCAAGTTTAAAATCTGGAGTAGTGTGAATGTGGACAGAGCAGGCGAAATTGCCAGACACACAGCAGGGGATCAGCTGACGTTACTGAACCCCACTAACACTGGAGCATGTGTTTTTCTCTGTGCAGACGGCACTTCTGAGCAACAACTGGCGGTGTTGGAGCCCAGGATCAAACATGGAGTAGGCTGAGGCCTACTTGGAGCAAGTTTAAAATCTGATGTAGTTTCAATGTGGAGGGAGCAGGAGATATTGCCGGACACACAGCAGGGGAGCAGCTGGCGTTACTGAACTCCACTAACACAGGAGCTGGTGTTTTTCTCTGTGCAGACGGCACTTCCGAGCAGCAACTGGTGGTGTTGGAGCCCAGGATCAATCATGGAGTAGGCTGAGGCCTACTTGGAGCAAGTTTAAAATCTGATGTAGTTTGAATGTGGAGGGAGCAGGAGACATTGCCGGAAACACAGCAGAGGAGCAGCTGGCGTTACTGAACCCCACTAACACAGGAGCTAGTGTTTTTTTCTGTGCAGACGGCACTTCCGAGCAACAACTGGCGGTGTTGGAGCCTAGGATCAATCATGGTGTAGGCTGAGGCCTACTTGGAGCAAGTTTAATATCTTGATGTAGTTTGAATGTGGAGGGAGCAGGAGACATTGCCGGAAACACAGCAGGGGAGCAGCTGGCATTACTGAACCCCACTTACACAGGAGCATGTGTTTTTCTCTGTGCAGACGGCACTTCCGAGCAATAACTGGCGGTGTTGGAGCCCAAGATCAATCATGGTGTAGGCTGAGGCCTACTTGGTGCAAGCTTAATATCTGATGTAGTTTGAATGTGGAGGGAGCAGGAGACATTGCCGGAAACACAGCAGGGGAGCAGCTGGCGTTACTGAACCCCACTAACACAGGAGCTAGTGTTTTTCTCTGTGCAGACGGCACTTCCGAGCAGCAACTGGCGGTGTTGGAGCTCAGGATCAATCATGGTGTAGGCTGAGGCCTACTTGGAGCAAGTTTAATATCTGGTGTAGTTTGAATGTGGAGGGAGCAGGAGATATTGCCGGACACACAGCAGGGGAGCAGCTGGCGTTACTGAACCCCACTTACACAGGAGCTAGTGTTTTTCTCTGTGCAGACGGCACTTCCGAGCAGAAACTGGCGGTGTTGGAGCCCAGGATCAATCATGGAGTAGGCTGAGGCCAACTTGGAGCAAGTTTAATATGTGATGCAGTTTGAATGTGGAGGGAGCAGGAGATATTGCCGGACACACAGCAGGGGAGCAGCTGGCATTACTGAACCCCACTTACACAGGAGCTAGTGTTTTTCTCTGTGCAGACGGCACTTCCGAGCAATAACTGGCGGTGTGGGAGCCCAAGATCAATCATGGTGTAGGCTGAGGCCTACTTGGAGCAAGCTTAATATCTGATGTAGTTTGAATGTGGAGGGAGCAGGAGACATTGCCGGAAACACAGCAGGGGAGCAGCTGGCGTTACTGAACCCCACTAACACAGGAGCTAGTGTTTTTCTCTGTGCAGACGGCACTTCCGAGCAGCAACTGGCGGTGTTGGAGCTCAGGATCAATCATGGTGTAGGCTGAGGCCTACTTGGAGCAAGTTTAAAATCTGATGTAGTTTGAATGTGGAGGGAGCAGGAGATATTGCCGGACACACAGCAGGGGAGCAGCTGGCATTACTGAACCCCACTTACACAGGAGCTAGTGTTTTTCTCTGTGCAGATGGCACTTCCGAACAGCAACTGGCGGTGTTGGAGCCCAGGATCAATCATGGAGTAGGCTGAGGCCTACTTGGAGCAAGTTTAAAATCTGATGTAGTTTGAATGTGGAGGGAGCATGAGATATTGCCGGAAACACAGCAGGGGAGCAGCTGGCGTTACTGAACCCCACTAACACAGGAGCTAGTGTTTTTCTCTGTGCAGACGGCACTTCCGAGCAGCAACTGGCGGTGTTGGAGCTCAGGATCAATCATGGTGAAGGCTGAGGCCTACTTGGAGCAAGTTTAATATCTGGTGTAGTTTGAATGTGGAGGGAGCAGGAGACATTGCCGGAAACACAGCAGGGGAGCAGCTGGCGTTACTGAACCCCACTATCACAGGAGCTAGTGTTTTTCTCTGTGCAGACAGCACTTCCGAGCAGCAACTGGCGGTGTTGGAGCCCAGGATCAATCATGGAGTAGGCTGAGGCCTACTTGGAGCAAGTTTAAAATCTGATGTAGTTTGAATGTGGAGGGAGCAGGAGATATTGCCGGACACACAGCAGGGGAGCAGCTGGCGTTACTGAACCCCACTAACACAGGAGCTAGTGTTTTTCTCTGTGCAGACGGCAATTCCGAGCAGAAACTGGCGGTGTTGGAGCCCAGGATCAATCATGGAGTAGGCTGAGGCCAACTTGGAGCAAGTTTAATATGTGATGCAGTTTGAATGTGGAGGGAGCAGGAGATATTGCCGGACACACAGCAGGGGAGCAGCTGGTGTTACTGAATCCCACTAGCACAGGAGCTAGTGTTTTTCTCTGTGCAGACGGCACTTCCGAGCAGCAACTGGCGGTGTTGGAGCTCAGGATCAATCATGGTGGAGGCTGAGGCCTACTTGGAGCAAGTTTAATATCTGGTGTAGTTTGAATGTGGAGGGAGCAGGAGACATTGCCGGAAACACAGCAGGGGAGCAGCTGGCGTTACTGAACCCCACTATCACAGGAGCTAGTGTTTTTCTCTGTGCAGACGGCACTTCCGAACAGCAACTGGCGGTGTTGGAGCCCAGGATCAATCATGGAGTAGGCTGAGGCCTACTTGGAGCAAGTTTAAAATCTGATGTAGTTTGAATGTGGAGGGAGCAGGAGATATTGCCGGACACACAGCAGGGGAGCAGCTGGCGTTACTGAACCCCACTAACACAGGAGCTAGTGTTTTTCTCTGTGCAGACGGCACTTCCGAGCAGAAACTGGCGGTGTTGGAGCCCAGGATCAATCATGGAGTAGGCTGAGGCCAACTTGTAGCAAGTTTAATATGTGATGCAGTTTGAATGTGGAGGGAGCAGGAGATATTGCCGGACACACAGCAGGGGAGCAGCTGGCATTACTGTACCCCACTAACACAGGAGCATGTGTTTTTCTCTGTGCAGACGGCACTTCCGAGCAATAACTGGCGGTGTTGGAGCCCAAGATCAATCATGGTGTAGGCTGAGGCCTACTTGGAGCAAGTTTAATATCTGGTGTAGTTTGAATGTGGAGGGAGCAGGAGACATTGCCGGAAACACAGCAGGGGAGCAGCTGGCGTTACTGAACCCCACCATCACAGAAGCTAGTGTTTTTCTCTGTGCAGACGGCACTTCCGAGCAGCAACTGGCGGTGTTGGAGCCCAGGATCAATCATGGAGTAGGCTGAGGCCTACTTGGAGCAAGTTTAAAATCTGATGTAGTTTGAATGTGGAGGGAGCAGGAGATATTGCCGGACACACAGCAGGGGAGCAGCTGGCGTTACTGAACCCCACTAACACAGGAGCTAGTGTTTTTCTCTGTGCAGACGGCACTTCTGAGCAGAAACTGGCGGTGTTGGAGCCCAGGATCAATCATGGAGTAGGCTGAGGCCAACTTGGAGCAAGTTTAATATGTGATGCAGTTTGAATGTGGAGGGAGGAGGAGATATTGCCGGACACACAGCAGGGGAGCAGCTGGTGTTACTGAATCCCACTAGCACAGGAGCTAGTGTTTTTCTCTGTGCAGACGGCACTTCTGAACAGCAACTGGCGGTGTTGGAGCCCAGGGTCAATCATGGAGTAGGCTGAGGCCTACTTGGAGCAAGTTTAAAATCTGATGTAGTTTGAATGTGGAGGGAGCAGGAGATATTGTCGGACACACAGCAGGGGAGCGGCTGGTGTTACTGAATCCCACTAGCACAGGAGCTAGTGTTTTTCTCTGTGCAGACGGCACTTCTGAACAGCAACTGGCGGTGTTGGAGCCCAGGATCAATCATGGTGTAGGCTGAAGCCTACTTGGAGCAAGTTTAATATCTGGTGTAGTTTGAATGTGGAGGGAGCAGGAAACATTGCCGGAAACACAGCAGGAGAGCAGCTGGCATTACTGAACCCCACTAACACAGAAGCTTGTGTTTTTTTCTGTGCAGATGGCACTTCCGAGCAACAACTGGTGTTGTTGGAGCCCAGCATCAGTCATCGTGTAGGCTGAGGCCTACTTGGAGCAAGTTTAATATCTGATGTAGTTTGAATGTGGAGGGAGCAGGAGATATTGCCAGACACACAGCAGGGGAGCAGCTGGCGTTTCTGAACCCCACTAACACAGGAGCTAGTGTTTTTGTCTGTGCAGATGGCACTTCTGAGCAACAACTGGCGGTGTTGGAGACTAGGGATTACAGTTCAGGTGGTAGAAACATGAACACAACAGGAGACCTGGATACTGTTGCCAACCAATTATTTATCCTGGAAGAGGACTGGCAAATTCCGGCGAGATCCAGGCCCTGTTCATTTTCAGAAAAGGAAGCCGGTCAACGTTATCGGAGGATAGTCGCGTGCGACGAACTGTTATTACCCCACCTGCGGCACTAAAGACGCGTTCTGATAATACACTAGCAGCAGGGCAAGCCAGCACCTCCAATGCATACTGGCTAAGCTCTGGCCATGTATCCAGCTTAGAGACCCAAAACTTGAAGGGGGAAGTGTGGCGCCCCTGAGGCTTCAGTCGCCACAGAGGTACTGCACCTTCTTCTAAGGTGTAGTGCCCCACCTTCCAGATAGGCTGGGAACTCCTTTCCGCATTCCAACACCTGCACCCCACACACAGGATAGTTCAGCAGGGACCCATCCATGCTTTATGCTGGAAAGGTCATAGGGTGCCTTTTTTGGTCCCTGGCTTCGTAACACGAGAGGTGCTGGGGAGGAGGGTGGAGTTCGATATAAAAGAGAGGGAAGGTGTAGGATTTGAGGTCAGTCTGAGGTGAGTCCCAGAGAAGAAGGTCAGTCAGACGAGGGTCTGAGAGAGAGAGAGCAGGCTGACAGCAGGTCAGCCTGAGAGGAGCTCAAGGCAGAGGAAGGCAGTCAGTCAGGAGAGGCTGAGGACTGGTCTTAGTGGAACGAGTTCCCAAGGGGAAGGAAGAGAAGGAGAAAGAGATGTAGACTGAAGAGTACAGATTCCATAAGAGAGATAAAACAGATCGGAGCGAAGGAGAATAGAAGGATGGTGGGAAGCTGGTTGAAGAAAGATAGAGAACCCTTCCAGTCCAGAGAGCGCAAAGGCCGGAGCCCGGTCCCCGAGGTTGATTGGATCTTTATGTCCAGCAACAGACACCGGGGGAGTAGTGAGCCGCTAACGCCTTGCTCCCATCATAGACTTGGGACACAACAGCAACTGAATAGAGAGCCGGGACGCAGTGAGGAGTCCCCGAAGCAGGCTACAGCTGTCTGTCATACAAGTAAAGACTAGGAACACCTAGAGAGAGGCATTCCAGGGTAACTAAGTACTGGAGTGCTTCGCACCTAAAGGCGCATTGGAGGGGTCGTTCAGTAAGGTACATGTTGGCGGACTCCTACCTGGAGGTTGGCTGGAGCCCTGACCTGGAGAACACGGTACGGAGGCAGGCAGTTGGGTGAACTGCAAACAGTGAGTAAAGCTTTGGAACCGCATGCTCTGGTGTCCTCCAGTTATTCCCGCACCACTACACCTGGGTACCAGCCTCCATACCATTCTGCGCCTCTCCTCATCCATTGCACCTACACTGCCCTGGGACTACAGCTCCAACTGTGGGGAGCTACACCATCTTTCCTGCAACACACCATCAGTACCAGCGGATCTGCATGCAGCGTTGGCTCAACATCTTACTTGCCAAACACCACGGGTGGCGTCACAAACTATTCTAATAAACTTTAACACAATATCACCGCCATTGATATTGGGCGCCCGGGGCCACGGACCGGGTCACCGCTGCTGTGACACATTCCCACCTTGACATCGGCCCGGTACCGAGTACCCCCCTGCCCTGGGCGTGCGAGGGTGACCCAAAAGAGCCGTCTGGGAGTACACTGACAGGGCAAGACATGCAGTCTGTCAAAATCTGACGGAAACGTTGCCTCCTGCTGACTGGAGCAGTCTGTGATGGTGTAGTCATTTGTGGCGGGCACACAAAACTTTGCCACATTTGGGCCATATTGGTCTTGCCTTGTGCTGAGGCGCTGCCTCTGCTCCCTCTTTGTGCAGAGCTTCCTCCACTGCCTCGACGCACAGAGCTGCTTTGTAAAGCACTAGCAGCACTGGAATGGAGGAACATGATGGAATGCACCAGTGTGTCTTGGTACTTCCGCATTTTACGGTCCTGGTTCAACAGTGTTATGAGGTTTTGTAAGTTGTCCCGGTAGCGAGGATCTATGAGGGTGTACACCCAATAATCAGCCGTGTTGAGAATGTGGGCGATGCGGCAGTCATTTCTCAGGCTCTGCAGCATGAAATCAACCATGTGCTGCAGACTCCCAACTGGCTAAGAAACGCTGTCCCCTGCTTGAGGCGTCATCTCTGCCTGCTCTGCATCACCCCACCCTCGCTCTACATACTGACCACTAGAGCATTGTGTTCCTCCCTCCTCTGGAGAGATGTCTTCCTCCTCCATTGACTCCTCCTCATCCTCCTCACAAAGTGTCCCCTGCCTAGGCCTTTGTGAGGAACCACGTTGCGCAGACTGTCCAGAAGCAGATGGCATTTGTGACTCCTCATCCTCCACCTCTTCCAAAATCTCCTCCCTTAGTGCTTGCAGAGTTTTTTGAAGCAGGCAGATAAGGGGGACAGTCATACTGACTAGTGCATCATCTGCACTCGCCATCTGCGTGGAATCATTGAAGGCACGCAAAACATGGCAGATGTCCTTCATAGAGGCCCACTCAGTGGTGGTGAAGTGTGACAGGCACGCAGTGCAACTTGTTTGCGCCTGATGCTGCTGGTACTCCATTACTGCTGCCTGCTGCTCACACAACCGCTCCAACATATGTAACGTTGAATGCCACCTGGTGGGTAGGTCACATATGATGAGATGTTCCAGAAGGTGGAATCGGCGCTGCAGAGTTGCAATGCGCGATCTTGCCATGCTGGAACGCCGCAAGTGAGCTCACTCTATGCGGACATTGTGCAGCAGTGCATCAAGATCCGGATAGTCCCTCAAAAAACTCTGCACGACCAAGTTGAGCACATGTGCCAGACATGGGATGTGAGTGAGGTTGCCTAGGCCCAGAGCTGCCACCAGTTTTCGGCCATTGTGACACACTACCAAGCCTGGCTGGAGATTCGCTGGCACAAACCACACGTCGCTCTCCTGCTTGATGGCATTCCAGAGGTCCTGCGCTGTGTGGCTTCGATTCCCCAAAGAAATTAATTTCAGTACGGCCTGTTGACGTTTGGCCACGGCTGTGCTCATATCGGTCGTAACAAGTAAGCGTTCACGGGTCCATGTGGAGGTAGACCATGACGGCTCCTGCAGCGCTGATTCTGAGGAACTGGAGTATGAAGAGGAGTCAATGTGTACAGACTGGATTCCTGCAATCCTTGGAGTTGGCAGAACACGTACAGCGCCACTCTCAAGATCTGTACCCGGCTCCACAACACTGACCCAATGGGCAGTGAGGGAAAGGTATCTTAACTGTCCATGGTTACTGGTCCACGCATCGGTGGTCAGGTGGACCTTGCTCCTGATGGCGTTTAGTAGCGCATGTTTAATTTTTCCCTCCACATGCTTTTGCAGGGCAGGGACGGCTTTCCTGCTGAAATAAAAGCGGCTGGGCACGGTGTATTGTGTGACTGCCAATGCCATGAAGTTACGGAAGGTGTCAGTCTCCACCAGCCTGAATGAAAGCATTTCAAGGGCCAGTAGTTTTGCAATGCCAGCATTCAGAGCCTGTGCTCGGGGATGGTTTGCCAAGTATGGCCACCTTTTCTCCCATGCCTGTGCTACCTATGGTTGTAGAGTGGCCTGGGAGTGTGAGGATGACAGGGAACGTGGTGCTGTGGGTGGAATGTCACTGGGTCTCTGGACAACAGTGCCAGAGGTTCTTCCATGGCGATCCTGTGAGGAAGCAGAACCAGCTGTGTGTGAGCTGGAGGAAGAGGCTACAGCACGAGCTTAAGAGGTGGTAGGTGGTGCTGTAGGTTGGCCTACGTCTTCAGTGTGTCTTTGTAACTCCACCACGTGCTTGGTCCGCACATGTTTCCTCATATTTGTGGCATTGAGGTTGCTGACAGTTTTCCCTCTTTTGACTTTCTGATTACACAGCTTGCATTTGACAAAGCAAATGTCATCTGCAACTGTGTCAAAAAAGGACCACGCACTGCAAGTCCTGGGAGCGCCCGTTTTGGGTTTTGGAAGAGGAATGCTCCTAACGGGTGCCGAAGTGGAGGCTACAGGCAACCAAGTCTGCCCCCTCCCTCTCCCTCCTGTTAGGCCGTTTGGGGAATCTCTCCCTCAGAGCTGCTCCCACCACCTTCCTGTTCCTCACGCCATGATGGGTCAAGGACCTCATTATCTACACTCCCCTCTTCAAACACCTGCTTTTCCTGGGTAGTCTCGCCAGCACAGTATGCACCAGAAAGTGGCACCTGA
Organism: Dendrobates tinctorius; assembly: GCF_039654945.1. Classification (NCBI taxonomy): domain Eukaryota; kingdom Metazoa; phylum Chordata; class Amphibia; order Anura; family Dendrobatidae; genus Dendrobates; species Dendrobates tinctorius. Next base: position 9,901,022 of record NW_027361712.1, on the reverse strand, counting down.
GTCTCATCATCTGAGGCGTACTGAGGTGTGCTGACCATAGGCACTGGCCAACCCGCCTCTTCAGATTCAGAGCGACAAAGCAGTTGCGCATCACTGCATACTCCCTCTTCTTCACATTCTAGAATGCTGCTTGGCTGGCCCCCTGTTTCCAAGCCAAGAGATTCAGAGAACAGAAGTAGAGATGGCTCCTGTCCATGGCTCTCTGACTGCCTGGGCAATTTGGCAGGTGATGAAGAGACAGATGGTTGCTCTTCAGTGCTCTGGACCTGAGAGGATGTGGAAGTAATTGAAGTCGATGCGTTAGCTGCCATCCATCCGACAACGGCTTCAATTTGTTCATCCTGCAGCAGTGGGGTATGGCGAGGTCCTACAAAGCTGCGCATAAAGGACTGTTCCCTTGTAAAACTGGGGGATGCTAAGTCACTGGTGCCCGCAGCAGGCACAGAATCCCCACGTCCTATCCCTGCTGAAACTCCACACCCACGACCACGTGCCTTACTCCCTGCCTTCTTCATCTTGGTAGACTGATAAAGATAGGCAGAAAAGTACAAAGGGGGGGCTTAGTGTGCTTATTCCTGAACAGCTGCTAACAGGTATAAGAAACACTAATTTTATAAAGTGTGTGGACTACACTTTAATATGAGCTAATGTGGCCTACACAACTGTCAAGTGGAGTGTTTGGTGAACTTTATTTACGTGGTTTTTTTTCAAAAAAACAAAAAGGATGTGACCAAAGATGTGAAAGCGATAGTATCACAAACTTTTTGGAGCTATTACAATGCAGGAAGGTAACCTACAATGCAATAGATGAGGCTCCAAAAAATAGGCTAATACTAATCTGGCTGGGGCTGCAGGGCACAAGCCAGAAAAAAGGCTCCTCTATCTACTCCTGTACAGTGTTTGTAACCAATCTAGCTGGATACAGATGGAAGCACACAAATAGGAGAAATTCTGGAAAAATAAGCAGCACTACAGCAAAAAGGAACAATGTATGAGGCAGTGACGCACGCTGAGCAGACTACAACCAGAGGTGGCTGCAGAACACACTACATCGTGAGCTGCACTCACACACAGAGACCTCACAGACAGCCATGAACAGTGCAGAGAACTGGGCACTAGCACTGAAAGGCTGCAGAAAGGCTCCGCTGTCTACTCCTATATAGTGTTTGCAACCAATGTAGATGGATGCGGATTGATGCACACTAATAGGAGAATTAATGAAAAATGAGCAGCAATAAAACAAAAATAATTATGTATGAGGCAGTGACGCACGCTGAGCGGCCTACAACCAGGAGGTGGCTGCAGGACACACTACACAGCGTGAGCTGCACTCACACAGACCTTGCAGACAGCTGTGAACAGAGCTGCAAGGCAAAAGAAAGCTACAGTGGTTGATAATGTAGCCTGGGTAACGCACAATATTATATAGCAAATCGCTCTATCTAACTGTCCCTCAGAGTCTTGAACAGCAGCGTCCTGTCCCTAACTGAATTCACAGCAACGTGAACCCAAAATGGCGGCGACTTTTATAGTGCATCATGACATCATTTCAGCAGCCAATCACAGCCATGCCATTAGTTAACATGCCTGCATGCCTAACAGGATGTGCCTCCACTTCTGAGGATTCCTTATTGGCTGAATCAAATAAAACTGGCTCATAGCATTATGGGAACTTCCGATTCCGGTATTCGATATGCAAAAAGTATCGGAACTCAGTACCCGATACCCGATATTTGCGGTATCGGAATGCTCAATACTACCCAACAGCAATTTTAAATGGGTTGTCCACTACTGGGATAGGCCTTTCTTGATAAAAATATTTGGTCCCAATAAAATAAAAAATGCTTATACTCACCTCCGTGCCGAGGCTGTTCCAGCAGTATCAGCTCTTATGGTCCCAGAGCTCACGTGCGGATATTATGACATGTGAGACTGGTGCCCAATGAGCGCTGACATCACTGTCTCGACCTTCGTACAAATTGAACATGAATATGAAGCCAGAGCTGCAGCTGCAAGACAGCTTGAATTTCTTTGGAACTTGATTGGCAATCTTTCATCAATTGTTCTCTGCCGTACACGTCCAGGTAGATTAGCTACAGTGCCATGGGTTGTAAATTTCTTGATTATGATGCGCACTATGGACAAAGAAATATCAAGATATATGGATAGACTTGCAACGTTCAGAATGTTGATATTTTTCAACAAATTTGGATCTCAAGTCCTCATACAGTTCTCCTCCTCTTTCTGTTCTCCATGCTTAGTGTGGCCCACACAGTCACACAATGCAAAGATGGAGTCAACTACTCCCTTTTTATCTGTTATCAGGTGTGATTTTTATATTGCCCACCCCTGGATAAAACCCTTGAAGGGTCTATTTTCCAAAGTGGGGTCACTTCTGGGGGGTTTTCATTGTTTTGGCACATCAGGGCCTCTCTAAATGCGACATGGCGTCCACTCTTGATTCCAGCTGTTTTTGCATTTAAAAAGTCAATTTGTGCTCCTTCCCTTCTGATCCCTGCTGTGCACCCCAAAAGTAATTTTCTCCAACAAATGGGAAGTCAGCGTACTCAGGAGAAGTTGCATAACAAATGTCAGAGTTAATTTTCTACTGTTACACATGTAAAAATAAAAAATGCGGAGCTAATGTAAAATTTTTGTGAAAAAATTTAAAATGTTTAATTTTTCCTTTCACATTCAGTTTATTCCTGTGAAGCACCTGAAGGGTTAATAAACTTCATGAATTTGTCACGAAAAAAAAACAATCTCAGAATCATTGGGATCCATTAAAGCATTCCAGAATTATTACAGGGAGGGCCTTGCTGACCATAAGACTTTACATGCTACAGAAGACCACACTGATAATAAGAGTTTGCGCACAATATAAGAGACAGAGAGGGGACCCTATTGATCATAAGAGCTTATGCAAGTTTTCTAATTTGTGTAAAAATGCAATTTTGGGAATTTTGACTCAAACTTGATCCCCTACGGATTCGTCCGCTTGTCTCTACTGTTTGGTTCAACTCTGTACAGGTACACTTACACTTTGCACTTCTTAGGTAATGCCTCCCAATATCCTCCAGACTTTTGTCACCAGCCTACCGACCTAAATTCTCTTGGCATAAAATTGGCTTGTATACTCACCAAGTTAGACTTTCCCAGAACATATTCCCAAATGTACGCTATATGCGGTATAAATTTGTGACTGGCGACTGACACCTACTGTCCAACCAGAACCCTAAAGTCAATAAGAGGGGGGAGTGTATAAAATTCCGGAGTGACAATGTGGAAAGTCTCTTGATGCCAACAAGAGAGAGCAGCAGGACTTGTACTCGGTGGGACGCCGCCACCCGAGATACAAGGACACACTCGAGATATCAGACCAGCAGCCTGCTGTGTGTCTGCGAGTGATATCCAGACTGCAAGATCCATGGAGCAGGCCATGTCGATTAAAGGGCATGTCACACTAAGCGATATCGCTAGCAATATCGCTATAACTTGTGACGTTATAGCGATATTGCTAGCGATATCGCTGTGTCTGATACTTACCTACGACCGGCTCCCCCGCTGGTTATCGCTGATCGCGCGAGAACGTCCAGGACTGTTTCTCGTCGTCAGCTTCCTGCGGCGCTTCCTGCTGTGACGACGAGCGACACGTGGAGCCGGGTGGGAGGACGCAGGATCGCCTAGTGTGAAAGGTAAGCAGCGATCCCTGTCCCCAGCGATGTCGCTGGTGAGATCTGCCTGTGGGGCAGCTCACTAGCGACCACTTAGCGATGTACCAGCGATCCTGACCGCGTCATATCGCCGGTCGAGATCGCTGGTACATCGCTAAGTGTGACAGTACCTTTAGACCTGAAGCGCAGCACTGTGCCAGTTAAGATTCAGAGATCAGACTTCACCAGACAAGACCCAAGGCCGATCCCTCATCCGTCTGGACCCTGCAGATGTACGTCGCTGGTCAAACCCCAAAAATCTGATGAGGACCCTAATCCGGAAGTGGGCTTCTGCGGCAGTGACCAGGAGGCGCGCGTTAAATGGGCAGTTACTATCTAGACTGACGTACGGTACAGGGAACAGTCTGGGGGGTACAACAGATGGTGTGAGGACCTACCCAGAGTGGAAGTCCAAGAGAGCATTGATTGACTTTGTCAAAAGGACTTGCAGCCTAGCGGGAAGAACCGGAGACCCCTGCTATGCTGGATTGTAAAGGAGACCGATATAGCGAAACCCTTGTTACTGCGACCATTGTTCTCATTAGAAACTAGATATAGTGTATTTACCATAGTGAAGTCACGCTGCAAGAGTTCTAGTGTATTGATAACGTTGCTATTATTGCATATTGAATATTGTACTCTGTAAATATATTCAAGAATTACTCATTGTTCCAATTCCCCCCTTCCCGTATTTGCACCCGGAGAATAAACAGGTAAGTCAGTTACTTCCGCCTTTGTCCTTGTTCTTCCGTTGCATCTAATGACCTGCTTACAAATATAATCTGTAAGGAGTTTTACCCCAATAACACAGGTTTGAAACGTCTGATCCCTGGAATCCCCACAATCAGTAGAACAATAGTACCAGGTTTAGGAACCCCATTTTATTTGCTATTTGGGGGTTTCAAGAGTGGAATCACCCTTCCCGTGCATAGATGATAGATGTCAATTTTGAGAGAACCCCCATTTTGCTTTTGTGAAGTTTGCATAATATCTTACGTTGCAAAAGAAACAAATGTTTGAAACTTTAGTCAACTTTACTCAGGGCTAAGGAGAAAGACCATTACATTTTACTGCAAATTGGATAAAGGATTGGAAATACGAGATCCACGTGACATAGGTCACAAGAGATGAAAAAAATCACCATAACATTGCATAAAAAGAATTATGTGCAAAGTGCAGCCATTGTACACAAGTCTTAGAGATAGGAATGTGACAGCATCCACCTTACTAATTACTTCACCATGAAGCCTGAGATACAAGCTGATAGTGAGATAGTGAGAAGTCTGCTTATTGCACATTACGCACAGCCATGCTCGCAGTTACATAAAAGCGTTTCTCTCACATGCTTCATGAGTGTGAGACTGGCTTTACGCTAAACCTGTGTATTAAATTTTGTCTGCTGGCATAAGAGATTCAGCAGAATGTGCCAAGATAGTTATGTGTTCTGTCTCATAATAATCGTGTGTATAATAACATCAGGATACAAATTAAAAGCATCGACCGCATCACGTTTTTTTGGGCAAATCATATGTGCACATATCAGTACTTGAACTTTATTCTAACAATAATTAATATTTGATGCAATTGAAAGCAAAAAAAAATGAATAAATTATGAACATTTTCTGAACTTATATTTCAGTTAATTCCTTGGAAAAAGTAAGTATAGTAATCTTTTTTTACAAAGCATTACATTAAAGAAGCCCTTCCATCAAAGTTATTATGCTCTTAATATATTGCAATCATATTATATAGCATTGTGTACTTACAATTGCTCATTTTGCCTTTCTACCCAGATAATTCTTCTCTTTTCTCTGTTCTATGTAGAATCAGGAAGTCTCTTGTCCCTGCATTTATCATTCCCCTCTTCAACTCCTTACCCAGCTGCTCATCTCCTCCCCCTGAGGGCATCAGAATGCTTTCCGATTTCCCAAAAGACCCATAGATTTGCACTGACAAATTTGATCTAAGAATCTAAGGAAAATCAGATATGTCTCTACGATTTTGTGAAAACTATTTGGTCTGTAACGATACTCGGACTTGTCAACTGCTCCATAGACTATTATACTGCATATACAATTTCTATTCTCAAAAACCACAAGTAAAACTCACTGAACCCTAATCTGTACAAGGTTCTTCAGCTGAAAATAAAAAAAGTCATGGACTCAATACATTTTTTTATCAGACAGATGATAAAAGTAGAAGACTATGTACAGCAAAAAAAAAAGTCCTCCAAACATGGGTTGCAAAACAAGTAAATAATTTTTATTGTCACACAATTTTTAAAATAAAATCATTCAAAAGTAGTTGGAGATTGAAACAAACCATACAGAAATTGGAACAAGCAAACACTGGACAAAAAAAAATATTTTTTAGACTTGTGTCCGGGAATTTAGATAAAGAGTATATCACATCCAAAAATTGCCTGTGAAGGGAATTTTTTAGTGGCTATAAAGAAATATACAGGGTAGATAGAGGTAATCTTTTTAGTGGATAAAGTGCATAGTGCAATTAATTGCACAGGAGAACTTTCTTATGCTCACGGTGCCCTCAGAAAGGGAAAAGCAGTTGACAGGCAGACACTGAGCACATGGTGCTCAGTGTCTACTGGATGACAGGCTGCATGGTCGCATCATGAAACCATACAGTCTGCCATCTAGATGTAGCAGAGCTAGACCCATCTTGGGACAAATGGATTAAAAGCATCTCATTCGGAAAGGTAAGGAATATTGTTGTTTGTTTTTTTGCCTCTTTTGCAGATGACGAGGGCATCAAAGGAATAAGCAAGATTGTAAGTATGGTTAAATTAAGAGTATTAAAGGAGTCTGTGTCTTTTTTTCAATTAAAGGACTTTTTTCTGTGTGTCTATGTTTTCTTACAATGTGATTATAGGGTTAGTAATGGGGGTGTCTTATTGATGCCTCTCCATTACTAACCTCAGGGCTTGATGTCACCTGACAATACAAAGGTGACATAAACCCCCCAACTATCACCCCCTTTGCCACCGCTACAGAGCAAGTGGGAAGAGCGAGGCTAAGTGCCAGAATTGGCGCATCTTAAAGATGTGCTTTTTCTGGGGCATCTGAGAACTGATGTTTTTAGCCTGCCTATATTCAGAGATTTAATTGACAATTAAATTGGTGAAAATTGCAAATTCGGCAATCGTAAGCCGAACCGAACACTTAAAAATTCGCTCATCTCTAGTTGTTATTTCATGTGAGCCCTACATCCATTACAGTCCCTGTCTGCAGACATATAAGTAATCAAGAAGAAGTGAGCGGCTAGCAAGGGACAATGAGTCTAGCCTTGATTAGGCACAGGGCTAGACAAGTGTGATAATTTAAAGGGTTTTTAACCCTTTCTGGGCTCATCCATTTAATTATGCATTGGGTGGGGAGACCTAAGAGCATAATAACCATATTTTTAAATGTTAATTGGGGCTCATTAGATTTGCATCAAATTTCCCAGTTGTATTTGAGCAAATCTGCTGAGTGTGAATTTTAGCAGATTAACTCACCTCTAGTATTTAACAAAGAGAAGAGTATTGATTATATAGATAGGAACCTATTTACAATGTATTAAAAAGAATCTAAAGGCAGTATGAAGTTTGGTCAAAACCATTATTTTAAAGCCATGTACACACTCTCAGTATTTGGTGAGTTTTTTACCCCAGAATCTGTAAGCCAAAACCATGAGTGGGTGATAAATACAGAAGTGGTGACGTGTTTCTATTATACTTTTCCTCTGATTGTTCCTCTCCTGGGCTCCTCTTATAAATACTGAAGTAAAATACTGACCAAATTTTGAATGTGTGACCATTGCCTAACTCTGTGTCACATAAGCTCATCTCAATGTTTAGCTCTGCTATGTAATTCTCAATATATCTGCTACTTAATGGCAGCTTCTGCCTTTCCACAATGTAGATAGAAAGACATCAATTAATGACTTATGCTGTGTTAGACAGAGCTCATCACTGAGAAGAGTAGCAAAACTGCAGCAGATAAAACAGTAATTTCATCAACATTACAGCAAAAAAAAAGGAAAGCGAGTCACCACTGGAATCAGCGTTCCTATTTGATGCTGCCCTGCGATTGGTAAGCAAAAACCTGGTGACAAATTCCCGTTAATCCAGTACTTGCGACAATGCTAGCAGCAGTCCATTCATGGAGTTTGCAGGTAGAAATGAAAGTTTTGGTTTCCACTTTCTATGATTTTTGCTGTCATATTATGACTTTGATTTTGGAGAAGTGTGTAATAACTGTGTGAACTGGTGGTAGGAATAACTGTGTGTGTACACTCTTGTGATAGTCAATGTGAATTCCTATTCATTGGTAATAAATGAGCTCTGCAATAAAATGTGCTGACAGCTGTAGTAGGTTCCATGGCAGATATATGCTGACATCTGTTCAAGTTACTAATAAAGACTGTTTCATAGATACATGTGCTTAAAATATCATACAACCTTCCAGGTGCAAAAATGAAGAGCATGAAAAAGCCTTGGTTGGAGAAAGGACAGAATGTCAAGTAGTAAACATACGAATTGCAAGTACAGCAAATGTATAATATTTGAAGCTAATGGACTTTTGAGTAGACCTTATAACTAAGCCGGCAGCCAGTTGATTTGTGTAGGTAGTAGAAGACTTTTGCCAAGACCTCACTTTATCTGTAGTCAGTTATAAAAGGGATTATCCAGGACAATGAGTTCTTTCAGGTTCGGACTGGCCCATAGGGGAACAGGGGAATCCCCCCGGTGGGCTCCTGTGCAGATCTGGGCCCCCAAACTTATTGTATGGGCAGTACTTATCATAATTCACTTGATTCACACTGTACAAAAAAAGCAGCATCTCATCATTCATTATATAGAGATATAGGTACATTTGTGAATCAGGGTCGTGTAATATTTGTGTGCAGGTGAATAGTGGACCCCCAAAGTCAATGTTACTGGTGGGCCCTTTATGAGGCTAAGAACTTACCGTCAGTTTCTATCCTGTTCTGCCCGGTTCCCATCTCTCCCAGCAATTCTGATGATTCCTTTGACCACTCAATGTCAACAAAGCAGCTCTTCCTCTTCCGCTTTGTTGATGGGTCATAACTGTCGACATTATGCTGATTGACAGCCAGCTACCTATAGTTAGGCAACATTCGGCAGTGATGCTCTGTTGACAGAGCATAGTGAAATAAAACATGCTTCTCTGCCAATATGATGTCACAGGAAGCAAAAGAAAAAGAACACTGCAGCAATATGTAATAAATCAATAATATGCAACAGAATATAGTTTAATAAGTTACCAATGTGTTCCTTTTAAAATTGGATGGCAGACCTGCTGTCACCGTCAACCCGAGACATACAAGGCTAATAGGCGTCATGCCATTAATCACCGCACAGCAGTGCATGTTAGCAAGTGCATAGAGACGCCAATGCCTTGTGGTCTACCAGGACGTCAGACAGCGATGCACACAGCTATATACAAAACCTGAATATATGATTAAACCTATAAATCCTATATGACATATGTGAAATTTATGCAGATAATAATATCAATTGCTATGTGACATGTAACAAAATATATCTATACGTGTACATGCATCTCATATATAGCATGATACTAATGGGATATATGTATAATCAATATATTGACTATATTTGATAATTGTATTATTTTATTTTTTGATCACTTCACTAATTTTGATGCACTTGTATACTTATTATTCTTGCTGCTTTATTTGGGGATCATTATATATGCTCTATTTATACAATTTTTGGTACAGTGGTGAAATTATCATAAGTATGAAACTAGATTATTAACATATTGTGCGGTTTTCTTGCCAAATAATATAATATTTTTATATGTTTTATACATTATTTTTTCTATTGTTGTTGTGTGTTGTTTGGCCAAAATCTATAATAAAGGCTTATTTTGTTATATATATTTTGCTTTTTATTAAGCTCTCTATATACACATATTCATTTATCCAGGCGTTTTTTGCACATCACGAGTCAGTTTTTCCTCTTTGTCACAGGAAGCAGCAGAACTGCTGGCGTTCCATGTCCGCTCGGAACCAGGAGAGATCTGCAACGGGCAGAAAAGGTGGGCAGTTAGCACTACCTACCTGCTGGTAAGTTCTTAGCCCCTTAGGGAAAGCAACTTAAAGTCCCAGGTAAACCTTTGGAACAGAGGCGTATCTAGGCTTCCTGGCACCCGGGCAAGAATTTGGTTTGGCGCCCCCCCACTCCAAATCCCCCACACATTAACCCCATCCCCACTCATTAACCCCCATCCCTACTCCAAATCCCCCACACATTAAATAACCCCCATCCCCACTCCCAAATCCCCCCCACACATTATGTAGCCCCCACTCCAAATCCCCCACATATTAACCCCATCCCTACTCATTAACCCCCCAAACAATAACCCCATCCCCACTCATTAATTCCATCCCCACTCATTAACCCCGCCATCCATACTCCCAAATCCCCCAACACATTATGTAACCCCCCACTCCAAATCCCCCACTCATTAACCCCCCAGACATTAATTCCATCCCCACTCATTAACCCTCCACAAATTAATTCCATCCCCACTCATTAACCTTCCACAAATTAATTCCATCCCCACTCAATAACCCCATCCCCACACATTAACCCCCCACACATTAACCCCCATTCCCACTCATTAACCCCCCACACATTAACCCCCATCCCCACTCATTAACCCCCCACACATTAACCCCCATCCCCACTCATTATACCCCCACACATTAACCCCATCCCCACTCTTTACCCCCCACACAGTAACCCCCATCTCCAGTCATTAACCCCCCCACACATTAACCCCCATCCATTAACCCATCCCCACTCTTTAACCCCCCCACACATTAATCCCCATCCCCACATTAACCTCATCTCCACTCATTAACCCCCCACACATTAACCCCAACACATTAACCCCCATCCCCACTCATTAACCCCATCCCCTCTTTACCCCCCACACAGTAACCCCCATCTCCACTCATTAACCCCCCCACTCATTAACCCCATCGCCACACATTAACACCCTCCATCTTCGATGGTTTCCTCAGCTCCACATTGGAGCACACTTACCACCAGTGCTGAGCGTTCACTCTGGGTGCCGGGGAGTGACGTCAGCAGCGTGATCACATGACATGTCACGCTGCTGACGTCGCTCTGGCCCGGCGGTCAGAGCTGCAATTGTACTGGCGTCTATACAGACGCCAGTACAATTGTTCCCTGGGAGCCGGCACGCGCACCTTCTCTGCGCCGGCTGTCAGCTTGAAAGCTGACACAGAGAACCGCCGACTCTCAGGCCCGGGGGGCGGCAGAAAGCAGCCACCAGGGAGGACACTGCGGACCGCTGCATTAGGTGGCCCGAGTGCGCCCCCTGCCGGCTGCGCCCGTGGCATCTGCCCCGGTTGCCCCCCCTAGATACGCCCCTGCTTTGGAAAATATTCAGTGTTTCATAATTTTTTCCAAAGTGCTGGTATGTCAAAAGTGAAAGCAGTGCTATCCAGTATTGCTGCCCAGTACTGTATGGACTGTGATATTGTCTCCAATTCATTTTCCTTTTGTCACTGTCAACATCCGGTAAGAGTGTACCATACCATGGATGTCTATTTGCCGTGTCACTGCCAGATATTGATACAGAACAGCAGATATATGAATGTACATTAAACACATTGAAGTGTGGTCATAATCTGTTCTACCACTTGGATATAATAGGCATAATGGGGGTGATTTATCAATGTGTTTTTTTAATCAGAAAACTGGCATAAAACTCTTTGAAAAAGTGCAAAATTTTTGCATAAGGCGAAGTTCCATAAATGTTTTGTTTCTTTTGGTGTTTGCATGTACTCCACAGCTTGACATCAATTAGATGAGCGGGTGGGGTGTTGCCACGCCCTATCCTGACTCAACTCCACCCATTTTGGCAGAGCTGACTGAATGAATTGATCAAAAATGACTGATCAAAAAAAAAACTTGCATACCCAGGCAAGATGGCCATTAACTACTGTGCAAATAAAGCAATGTAACTAGCATTTAAGCACACGTTATCCTTTGCAAAATTGTCTAACATTCATAATGGTTGATTATTAAAATCAATCAAAACTACACAATAATATATGTTCTGGATTTAGTTAGCATATATGTGTCTTAATATATATAATCTAGACAGCTCTATAGCCATGGAGCATTCGTAATTTGTAAAGACTAAACACCAAACATAGGCCTGTGCCTTACAACTCCCTAAGGAACTCACATGTTGAAAATATACATAATAATACACTGCATACTATATATTTATTCATAAAGCATATAAATATACTGTATATTAGGTAGGCATTCAACGTGCCGTTGTAAGGGGAGGCCAGGACTCTAGTCATGGTGAGAGACACTGAAGCATCTGTGTCCCGACCTTCCCTCACAGAAAACTGTATTCCACTTCTCAGTGTACCTGAGTCTCCAGGTTCAGGTCCCCCTGTGCACTTCCCAGGTGGTGACGGCCCTTCTTCTACGCGACCCCCAGTAATGGAGACACAGTCCAGGATAACTTGAACATTTTCTTTACTTAGAACTTCACACATTATATCCACAGTTGGCACATCATGGAATTGAAAATCAACTTCACTTGTTTCCTCAGCTTTCCCTACTTCACTGATGCTTCTGTGTGGCACACGTCCAGACCGGACCATCTTAGACTGCTCCCCAGATTCTTCCTGGCCTAACCTCGCCATGATGACAATTCCTTCTTCCTGTTTCACCCCAGACTTGAAATCATCAGCCACCCAGTTTGGCCTCTGGAAAAGCACCTGACCCATCTGTACCGTTCCCTGCGAAGCTCCAACTTCCTTCTGTTCCTTACTCCAACCGACTCCCATCCTAAAGGCGTCCACCCAGGCTATGAGTTGCCACAACATCTTACTGTACTGGACTTGGACCCTGCTGCAATGATGCCCAGTGGCCGTGGATAACGTGGTCTGCAGCTGTTTAACATTGCGTGGCTGCCGAGCCATCCTGGGCCTATAGCCCATGTGGATACTTCGGGCACCCAGGCCACTTCTGACTAATTTCCTTTCTGCTGTAACCTTAACTCTCGGCAGCCTCCATACACTTAGCCCTAAACTACCTATTAACTACTCTGTATACTAGAGTGCCCCCTCTAATGTCCACCCAAGAGTACTACACTTTCCCTAAACTGTACACGAAACATAGTAAGCATTATCACACTATATCTACAATGCGGAACATGAAACACAACAATGGTAATGCCCAAGAGGGGCAGCAGTACCATATCACACATTAGGTAGTACACAGAACATGTAGCAATACCAGTAAGCAAAAGGCACAAATACAGCAATGAACACTATTAAACCCACCCCTTTACACTGTCATACTACAAGTTCCTGATGTAAATCCAATAATGAGTGTGTGTATATTGTTATATGGTTAGTTTGTAGATGGGCTGCAAGGTAAGTGTTGCCCATTGACCCTAAATATGGTTCCCAACTTATTGATGACACAAACAAAATCAACTTTTGTTGTTTTTATGCCAGACAATGTGATTTTCTGGATTTTTTTTTCTCAGTTTGTCTCCCATAGTTGAGGTCTACCTATGATGTAAATTACAGACGCCTCTCATCTTTTTAAGTGGTGGAACTTGCACTATTGCTGACTGACTAAATACTTTTTTGCCCCACTGTATGTACACACACACACATGTACACACACCCCACACACACACTTCCTCTAGTGAACTATAAATGCCACTGTCCACCTTTATTAGCTGCAACTAAAACTGTCCTCTCTTTTTAGCTATACCATCACACTGTCCACCTTTATTAGGTAGACCCACTAAATTGTTTCTATTTAAATATCCCCCATCTTGCTGCCTCATTTCCATACTAATTCTCCTTTTCACACTATCCCCTCACAATATATAATGCCTTTATTTGGGTAAAGTTGTTACCATATATATGGCTATTATTTTGAACACCATCCTTACTTTGTACTACTAGTGGCTTATAAAATCTTATCAGGCTTTAGCATATAGCACTAGCAATTTATATGTATATATACCTTAACATATTGGAAAAACCCAGCTATAGATGATCAGTTTTCTTGGTGATTGCTATGAGCAATATGTATACATACAACTAGTATTATCTTTGCATATATAGGTATAGTATGTACATGAATTGATTGAGTTACATAAATAATTGATTATCATACGCCATCTCCTCATTGTTACTCAATCCGCACTGAGCAGATGAGATGAGGCTGAGGTGAGTAGTATCTCAATATCTCATGTCTGCCTCTATCTCCACCTTGCATGCATGCAACGCTTAAGCCTTTATTGTGATTAGCGACTGTTTAAGTAGGCACAAAAAGATTGTTGCGCAGAAAATGGTGTCATCGCTGCTCACCATTTTTGTGGAGTCCTCAAAGTCTTGGAGAACTGCACAAATGTCAGACATCCATGCTAACTCTTCAGTTGTTTTGAGCAGAGGCTGCCCAGAATACTCATGGCCATGTTGGGGATGGTATTCGCCAGCTGGTCTCTTCTGCTCACAAAGCCTTGCCAGTATGTGCAGTGTGGAGTTCTAGGGCATGATGACTTCGCACACCAGGTGGTCGCACATCAGAGCGGCGGCAGCTATAGCCTATCTGCGTAAATGGGCGCTGATGTAGCGTATCTTAACCAGAACCTCTGGCAAATCTGGGTAGGATTTCAGAAACCGCTGAACCACCAAATTGAGCACATGGACCGAGCATGGTACATGTGTGAGCTTGTCAAGCTTCACAGCTGCCACCAGGTCATGGCAATTATCACACATGACCATGCCTGGTTGGAGGTTCAGCGGCGAGAGACACAGATCTGTCTGGTCTATTATTCCTTTTCATAACTTTGCTGTGGTGTGTCTTCTAGACAAATTAACTTCAGCAGAGCCTGCTGCTGCTTCACTGAGTCAGTGCTGCAGAGCTTCCAGATTTCAGCTGATGTGGATGACGTGGTCTGAGAAAGCAAATCAGATATGGATGCTTAGGAAGTTTGGCGTTTAATACCACCGTAATGTAACACAAAGCACGTAATACTCTATGGTTGACAAATTAAATCCAGAAAAAATTTTGAACATTTTTGTGGAGTGTTATATACCACCGAAATGTAACAAAAAGCACGTAATATTCAATGGATGATAAACTGAATGCAGAAACATTTTTGAATGCTTTTTTGGAGTGTTATATACCACCAAAATGTAAAACAAAGCACATAATACTCAATGGAAGACAAATTGAATTCAGAGAAATATTTTAACTAGAGTTGAGCGAAACGGGTCGGTCAATTTCAAAAATCGCTGACTTTCGCCAAAGTCGGGTTTCATGAAACGAAACCCGACCATAGCTTGAGGTCGGCCATGATGTCAGCGACCCAAGCGCCAAAGTCACATTTCAAATGATGCTTCCAGCGCCTTTTTTCAGTCAATGATGGAGGAAACGCACTGTGGGCAACGCGATGACATAGGCAGCGGCCAGCACCATCTTAGAGAAGGGCATTGAAGTGATTGGCTGGCTTTGTGTGGCGTCACAAGGGGTATAAAAGGCTGTGAATGCTGACCGCCATCTTACGTCTGCTGATCTTACAAAAGGGAGAGGTGCTGCTGCTGATTCTGAACAGGGAGAGCGTTAGGCAGGGAAGAAGAAAAAAAACTGCTTCTGCTGATAGCGCTTTTCACTGTACAGTTAGTGTGCAGTGAAAGGGGAGGATTTTGTTGTGTGCAGCAGCGCTGGTGGTGATTAGGCTGCCTTTTAAGGCTACCTGCTAGCTGCATTGCTGTGTGCACACTGCTGTTCAAACTGCTTTTTTCAAAGCACTCCAAATTTTATTATTTTGTCCTGGTGAGTTACTGAGCGTTCATTTTTTCACACATCGTCTAGCTGTGTACTCTCCACACACACTACCATGTATTCCGGCAGGTATCACGGACAAATAGAAGCTATCTGGGTGTGACTCTGGAAGAAAAAGCCGAGGAGTGTGTCAGTTTTTCCAGACCTACACCTTAGAGTTGTGTCTGTTTTTCAAACAGTTTCGTATATCTGCTGTTTGATTACAGTCAAAACTAGACAGAGACAGCATGTGTCAGTCCGTATACAAATACACGGAGCTTGACAATTTTACATACACACCGTACAGCGGTGTACGCTCCTCACACACTACCGTGTACTGGCTGGTATCAAGGACAAATAGAAGCTACCTGTTTGTGACTCTGGAAAAAAAAAACGAGGAGTTTGTCCATTTTTCCAGACCTACACCTTAGAGTTGTGTCCGTTTTTCAAACAGTTTCGTATATCTGCTGTTTGATTACAGTCAAAACTAGACAGTGACAGCGTGTGTCAGTCCATATACAAATACACGGAGCTTGACAATTTTCCATACAGACAACGTCTAGCGGTGTACGCTCCTCACACATTACCGTGTATTCCGGCTGGTATCACAGACAAATAGAAGCTATCTGGGTGTGACTCTGGAAGAAAAAGCCGAGGAGTTTGTCCATTTTTCCAGACCTACATCTTAGAGTTGTGTCCGTTTTTCAAACAGTTTCGTATATCTGCTGTTTGATTACAGTCAAAACTAGACAGAGAGAGCGTGTGTCAGTCCGTATACAAATACATGGAGCTTGACAATTTTACATACACACACCGTACAGCGGTGTACGCTCCTCACACACTACCGTGTAATCCGACTGGTATCACGGACAAATAGAAGTTACCTGTGTGTGACTCTGGAAAAAAAAACTGTGGAGTTTGTCCGTTTTTCCAGACCTACACCTTAGAGTCGTGTCCATTTTTCAGACAGTTTTGTATATCTGCTGTTTGATGACGGTAAAAACTAGACAGAGACAGCGTGTGTCAGTCTGTATACAAATACACGGAGCTTGACAATTTTACATACACACCGTACAGCGGTGTACACTCCTCACACACTACCGTGTAACGCCTTCTAGCACGGACAAATAGAAGCTACATGTGTCTGACTCTGGAAAAAAAAAACGAGGAGTTTGTCCGTTTTTACACACCTACACCTTAGAGTCGTGTCCGTTTTTCAAACAGTTCCGTATATCTGCTAGTTGGATTACGGTCCAATACATACATACTCCAGCGCTAAGGCAGGAGGTGTTGAGCCTGCGTCATCCTCTGGCCCAAGAAGGCCTGTAAGGTGGCCTTTTCTTGGAGTAGGGAAACTGCTTTTAAAGCCAGAGCATCAGGAACAGGTATTGGCGTACATTGACGAAACAGCCACCAGATCTATTGCTTCCTCTTCTGAATGGTCGAAACCTGCAAGCACGGAGTCATCAGTGCAGGATTCTGGTCATAAAAAACCCCTTTCCTTGTGTCCTTCACCCCAACCAAAAGTTAAGGATGCGGCAGCCCACACTGCAGATTACTCTATGGAGCTCTTTTCACATACCATGCCTGGGTTATCCAGTCAAATCCTGAATTCTCCAGTCCAAGATGAATCTTACATGGACTGCACTGATGCACAGCCACTGCTAGATGATTCTGCTGGTACATTGACCCACAGCACTACATTGCCCTCTCAGTCTATTGAGCCAGAATCTGACCCTGATGAAACCCAGGTGCCCCTTCCCGCATACCATACCACCTTACACGGTGACACAGAGGAAGGTAAAGAGGAAGGTGCAGATGACTTTGAAGAGGAGCTGATGGATGACCCACTTCTGGACCCAGATTGGCATCCATTGGGGGAGGAGGGTGGCGCTGGCAATAGTTCAGATAAGGAGAAGGATCTGCAGCAGGCATTGACATCGCAGCGGCGGTTACAGTTGTGGCCAAAAGTATTGACACCCCTGCAATTTTGTCAGATAATACTCAGTTTCTTCCTGAAAATTACTGCAAACACAAATTCTTTGTTATTATTATCTTCAGTTAATTTGTCTTAAATGAAAAAACACAAAAAGAATTGTCCTAAAGCCAAATTGGATATAATTCCACACCAAACATAAAAAAGAGGGTGGACAAAAGTATTGGCACTGTTCGAAAAATCATATGATGCTTCTCTAATTTGTGTAATTAACAGCACCTGTAACTTACCTGTGGCACCTAACAGGTGTTGGCAATAACTAAATCACACTTGCAGCCAGTTGACATGGATTAAAGTTGACTCAACCTCTGTCCTGTGTCCTTGTGTGTACCACATTGAGCATGGAGAAAAGAAAGAAGACCAAAGAACTGTCTGAGGACTTGAGAAACCAAATTGTGAGGAAGCATGAGCAATTTCAAGGCTACAAGTCCATCTCCAAAGACCTGAATGTTCCTGTGTCTACCGTGCGCAGTGTCATCAAGAAGTTTAAAGCCCATGGCATTGTGGCTAACCTCCCTAGATGTGGATGGAAAAGAAAAATTGACAAGAGATTTCAACGCAAGATTGTGCGGATGTTGGATAAAGAACCTCGACTAACATCCAAACAAGTTCAAGCTGCCCTGCAGTCCGAGGGTACAACAGTGTCAACCCGTACTATCCGTCGGCGTCTGAATGAAAAGGGACTGTATGGTAGGAGACCCAGGAAGACCCCACTTCTCACCCCGAGACATAAAAAAGCCAGGCTGGTGTTTGCCAAAACTTACCTGAAAAAGCCTAAAATGTTTTGGGAGAATGTTCTCTGGTCAGATGAGACAAAAGTAGAGCTTTTTGGGCAAAGGCATCAACATAGAGTTTACAGGAGAAAAAAAGAGACATTCAAAGAAAAAAACACGGTCCCTACAGTCAAACATGGAGGAGGTTCCCTGATGTTTTGGGGTTGCTTTGCTGTCTCTGGCACTGGACTGCTTGACTGTGTGCATGGCATTATGAAGTCTGAAGACTACCAACAAATTTTGCAGCATAATGTAGGGCCCAGTGTGAGAAAGCTGGGTCTCCCTCAGAGGTCATGGGTCTTCCAGCAGGACAATGACCCAAAACACACTTCAAAAAGCACTAGAAAATGGTTTGAGAGAAAGCACTGGAGACTTCTAAGGTGGCCAGCAATGAGTCCAGACCTGAATCCCATAGAACACCTGTGGAGAGATCTAAAAATGGCAGTTTGGAGAAGGCACCCGTCTAATATCAGGGACCTGGAACAGTTTGACAAAGAAGAATGGTCTAAAATTCCAGCAGAGCATTGTAAGAAACTCATTGATGGTTACCGGAAGTGGTTGGTCGCAGTTATTTTGGCTAAAGGTTGTGCAACCAAGTATTAGGCTGAGGGTGCCAATACTTTTGTCTTGCCCATTTTTGGAGTTTTGTGTGAAATGATCAATGTTTTGCTTTTTGCTTCATTCTCTTTTGTGTTTTTTCATTTAAGACAAATTAAATGAAGATAATAATACCAAAGAATTTGTGATTGCAATCATTTTCAGGAAGAAACTGAGTATTATCTGACAAAATTGCAGGGGTGTCAATACTTTTGGCCACAACTGTATCTAGAAGGCCCGTAGCTGTCCTAAAACGTGGAACAAAAACTAAAAGAGTTGCAGGACAGCTTGACCAGACGGTCAACTTAGCACAGCGTGCAAGGCCAGAAAATGTTTACCATAGTAGGAAGAGTGCAGTGTGGCGCTTCTTTGTCCAAAATCCTACTGATGAGGCAAATGTTACCTGTAAGAAGTGCAGAAGGACTTTTAGCTGAGGTAAACAACTCAGAAATTTGAATACCAGTTGCATGCTTAGACATTTAATCCACATGCACTTGCAAGCATGGATGCACTACAAAACCTCAGGTAGCCCATGTGCACCTGCTCCGACTGAAGGTAGCCAACAACGCTCCATCGCTACCTCCACTGTAAGACCACCGCCACCATTAAGCACACCTCCTCTTCCTCTTCCTCCTCTTCCTCGGACTTGCCCAATTAAGCCCTTCGCAGCAGCTTAATGTCCAGCCAACACATCTACATATGCCAATATTTAAACCTCCCTAATTGGGCTGCCCGCTCCTCCCCCAACGGCTGGGGTCAAGACCTGGCGCACCTCGGCAAGTGTCGTTGCTCTGAACAGGAGGATGGGCCCACTGATGGCCGCCGGCAATGGCACAGGGCCCCTCATCGTACAATACAGTGTCTCAGATGGTGGGAGGGCCCACGCGCCGTCAGACACACCAGGGTACTATGAGGGGCCCTGTGCCAGTACCATTGACCACGATTGTGCCCCCCTACTTGGTCACGGCCACAGCACATGCAAGTTGCAATACTTACCTCTCCCTGCTCCACTGCTGTGTAGTCTGGGCAGATAAATCCTTCACAGGGACGGCCACTCGAAATTTGGTGTATTGATCAATGATGGTTAAGATGTAGCTATGACCTGTCCTGCTCGCCTCTACCTTCAGATGACCAATGGCTACCATTTGAAATGGACGTCAACTTACAAGCGGATGCAGTGGTGGTTTATGATCACCTTTCACAGTTGTGATAGTGACAGACGTGTGACATTCCTGCCACCATTTTTCAATGTCAATCCAGTAGAATCGCCTATAGCCTGAGGCTTCTGTCTTTTGCACTCCAAAATGACCAGACACATCATGATAGGCAGTGAGGACCATGGGTACATCTCTCCCTGTGATCACAATTTGATGGAGACGAGTAACGGTGATGTGATCCACGCTACTGCGAAAAAGCAATCCTTTCTTCACAAAGAACCTTTTCCGCGTTCTCCGCAGACACAGTAATTGAGGGTCTACGTCGCCTCTGCAACATATACTGGGAGGTTTCCCCGCGATGAGTAATTCCAAAATTTCTGCTAACATTCGACTTTACGTCTATACTTGTATCCATGTAGTTTCCAGTAGCGGAGATTCTTGACTGGCTTACTGAGATTGAAATGTATACGAAGATTTAAAAGTACCACAACACTGTATACTGATGTACGCTATGAATACCTTTCCCTTTTTCTACTTTTTTAATTCTGGTGTAATACATAGTGAACCTGTGAGTGTCTGTGTGTGACTCTGGAAGTATAGACGGAAATTTTACCCTAGACTGGACACACCTGGTATGTGCTGATACAGTACGTTGTTTCAAAAATTTGTATTAAGGTATCATCTGTAGGATAACCAACTGTGGGGGGGACCCTCTTCTTGCCACAGACAAACAGGTGACTGAGACAGAGTTTGTATTGAACAGGTCCGTTTTAAGTGCCCATCCTTCTGTCAACAACAGCAATTCAACACAGCCGTTTCACATTTCTCTGTACACAGGCCCCGGTACCTTCACTTCCTTTGTAACTATAATCGTGGCGTCCTCTGTGGCTCTTCCACTGTGGCTGGCCTAGGCCCAACCACCACAGCGCTGCACCAGTCTGAGCACACCGTCCATATGATAGCCCCAGGCCGTCTTCGTCTGCGGCTACCGTCCTCTGGCCCACCCCCCCGTGACCGCCTCAACTGTTAGTCCTCTCTGGAGCCTTTCCACTGTCTCTATTTCCTCAGCAGAACTTCCTCTTTACTGTGCTCCCTTCGCTGACTGACTCTTTCAGAACCTTCCCTCAGCCTTTTATACTTCCAGTTCTGTTAACTCCGCCCACCATCACCTAAAGCCCCGTTACACATAGCGATATCGCTAGCAATATCGCTGTAACGTCACCGATTTTGTGACGTAGCAGCGATATTGCTAGCGATATCGCTATGTCTGATACTTACCTCCGACCGGCTCCCCCGCTGCTCATCGCTGATCGCGCGAGAGCGTCCTGGATCATTTCTCGTTGGGTGCTTCCTGCTGGGCTTCCTGTGGCGCCGACGAGTGACGTGTGGACGTGGGCGGGAGGATGTCAGGATCGCCGCGTCTGACAGGTAAGTAGCGACCCCCGACCCCTGCTATGTCGCTGGTGAGATCTGCCTGTGTGGCAGCTCACTATCGACCACTTAGCGATGCACCAGCGATCCATATCGTTGTCGGGATCGCTGGTGCATCGCTACGTGTAGCGGTACCCTAACAGTTTCTCTGACCAATGGCAGTTATTCAGTCCCACCCCTACACTCTCCACTGCCCTCCAATGGGCAAGCTAAAACACTGCACCCTTTCTCTTTATCTTAGCGGTTTCACACCTACACTGAGGCACCTCTGCTTCTCACTACAGGCTGGTTTGTCTGTCAGTCCACCTTCCCTACATCATCCATAGTGAGTGAGCATGTGTGGGTTACGCCTTCTATATATACAGTGAATCGGAGAAACAAATTTATACACTATACTCGAAACAGCTGGTATCTTGTTATACAGTACTGTTGTTCGACATTTAGCATTACGGTCCAATCCATACTGTGTAAGCATCTGAGAGTGACTACAGGACTAATTATGCGGAGATTTCATTTGTCCCCTAAAAATATATACTTGCTATCTTGTTATCCAGGAACTTTTTTACAACATTTTTTATTATGGTCAAAACCAAACTGAGTGAGCGTCTGAGGGTGACTACGGAAATATATACCGATATTTTCAATTTTGCCAACACTGTATACAGCAGAACGCTTCTGATACAGTAACCTTTTTAGCTATTTAGATTCTGGTGTAATCCATAATGAGCCTGTAAATGTCTGTCTGTTACTCCGGCAATATATTTGGAACTTTAAGATTACCCCAACACTGTATACAGCTGTATGCTTGTGTTAGATAACCCATTTACAGCTTTTCATATTCTTGTGTAATCCATACTGGGCCTGAGAGCGTTTGTGTCTGCCTCCTGAAATGTATACGGAGAATCAGAATGTTTACACTATACTATATATACCTTTTATCTGGTGATACCGTACCCTTTTTCAACTTGTTATTTTATTGGGTAATCCATACTGAGCCTGTGAGTGTCTGTGTATGCCTCATAAAATATATACGGAGATTTACTGTTATCCATAGACTGTATATAGCTGTACGCTTATGATACAGTACCATATATCTGCTGTTATTTTGGGTCCATTTTCAAAAACATGAGGAAGTATGGTGGAAGAGGACGTGGACAGGGGCGTGGAGGGCCACCTGGTACTGATGGTGGTGGTGGTGCATCTGCTGGTAGTGCCAAAAACACAATAGCAGTTAAGGCAGGAGGTGTTGAGCCAGCATCATGGTGTAGCTCTGGAAGGCCTGTAAGGCTCCCTTTTCTGGGAGTAGGTAGACTGCTTTTAAAGCCGGAGTATCAGGAACTGTTTGTTGCTTAGATTGCTGAAACAGCCTCCAGCTCTATCGCCTCCTATTCTGAAGTTGTAAAAAATGCAAGCACTGAGTCGTAACTGCAGGCTTCTGGTCAGGAGCAACCCCTTTCCTTGTGTCCTTCACCCACACCAAAAGTGAAGGATGTGGAAGCACACACCTCAGATTACTCCATGGAGCTCTTTTCACATACCAAGCCTGGGTGAATTAAAAATAGGGCCCATCATATACTGGAGCAATGTAAATGGGGCAGATCACACACTGGAGCAGCATCTAAGGGGCACATTATACACTGGAGCATAACAAATGTGGCCCATTTTATATGGAGCATTATTAGAGCCTATCATACACTGGAGCATCATCCATGAATCCGTGAGGCCCATCATGTACTGGAGCAATGCAAATGGGGCAGATCAGACACTGGAGCAGCATCTAAGGGGCACATTATACACTGGAGCATTACAAATGGGGCCCATTATATATGGAGCATTAATGGAGCCCATCAGACACTGGAGTATCATCCATGAATCCATGAGGCCCATCATGTACTGGAACAATGTAAATGGGGCAGATCAGACACTGGAGCAGCATCTAAGGGGCACATTATACACTGGAGCATTGCAAATGGGGCCCATTATATATGGAGCATTATTAGAGCCCATCATACACTGGAGCATCATCCATGAGGCCCATCATGTACTGGAGCAATGTAAATGGGGCAGATCAGACACTGGAGCAGCATCTAAGGGGCACATTATACACTGGAGCATTACAAATGGGGCTCATTATATATGGAGCATTATGTGGAACATTACACTCACTGGCCACTTTATTAGGTACACCATGCTAGTAACGGGTTGGACCCCCTTTTGCCTTCAGAACTGCCTCAATTCTTCGTGGCAGAGATTCAACAAGGTGCTGGAAGCATTCCTCAGAGATTTTGGACCATATTGACATGATGGCATCACACAGTTGGCGCAGATTTGTCGGCTGCACATCCCTGATGCGAATCTCCCGTTCCACCACATCTCAAAGATGCTCTATTGGATTGAGATCTGGTGACTGAGGAGGCCATTTGAGTACAGTGAACTCATTGTCATGTTCAAGAAACCAATCTGAGATGATTCGAGCTTTATGACATGGCGCATTATCCTGCTGAAAGTAGCCATCAGATGCCTGTTCTTAGCTGAGAGGAGTGGTACCCAGTGTGGTCTTCTGCTGCTGTAGCCCATCTGCCTCAAAGTTCGACGCACTGTGCGTTCAGAGATGCTCTTCTGCCTACCTTGGTTGTAACGGGTGGCAATTTGAGTCACTGTTGCCTTTCTATCAGCTCGAACCAGTATGCCCATTCTCCTCTGACCTCTGGCATCAACAAGGCATTTCCGGCCACAGAACTGCCGCTCACTGGATTTTTTTTCTTTTTCGGACCATTCTCTGTAAACCCTAGAGATGGTTGTGCGTGAAAACCCCAGTAGATCAGCAGTTTCTGAAATACTCAGACCAGCCCTTCTGGCACCAACAATCTTGCCACGTTCAAAGGCACTCAAATCACCTTTCTTCCCCATACTGATGCTCGGTTTGAACTGCAGGAGATTGTCTTGACCATGTCTACATGCCTAAATGCACTGAGTTGCCGCCATGTGATTGGCTGATTAGAAATTAAGTCTTAACACACAGTTGGACAGGTGTACCTAATAAAGTGGCCAGTGAGTGTATATGTGACTAAGTATTTGGTGTGGAGAAATATATGGGGTTCATTATTCTGTATGGCGCACAATGTGGTGGCCATAACACTGTATGGAGTAATATACTATCCTGTTTTTGGGCTATTGTACAATTTAAAATAGATCAGTCATGTCATGTAAGCAGTGAAGTATGTGTCATTGTACTATACCTATATTTCTGTGGCGTATCGGAGCATCATGAGTTGTGGTATGTGTTAAAGGGGCGCACTGACACTCTTTGGCCCAAGGCACACGAAAACCTGGAACCAGCCCAACCCCCCCACAACTTTAGCCAAATAACCCCCAGTTTTCCCTGCCGACTTTGCTTCCCCATTGACTTGCATTGGGTTTCGTGTTTCAGTCGGCCTCCGACTTTTTCCTATAGTCGGCCGATTTCGTTCGACCCGACTTTTGTGAAAGTCGGGTTTTATGAATCCCGACTTGACCCGAAAAAAGGCAAAGTCGCTCATCTCTAATTTTAATGTTTTTGTGGAGTGTTATATACCAACGAAATGTAACACAAAGCACATAATACTCAATAGATGACAGATTGAATCAAGAAAATTTTTTTAGCACTCTTTTAGAGTGTTACATAATATATAACTCTCTAAAAAAGCGTTAAAAAATTTTCTTGATTCAATTTGTCATCTATTGAATATTATGTGCTTTGTGTTACATTTTGGTGGTGGTGGTGGAACATAATGTGATATATACAACCAAGCTGTAGCACAATACTCTAATGATGATAAATTGAATCCAGGAAAAAATATTGAACTTTTTTTTGTAATGTTATATGCCACCAAAATGTAGCACAAAGCATGTAATATGCTATGGATGACAAATTCAATCTAGAAACATTTTTGAACTATTTTGGGGATTTTTATATGCCACTGAAATGTAACACTAAGCATGTTAAACTGTATGGATGACAATATAGGAATTTTATTAATCCAAAAATAAAAGAATGTGGTCACATGCAACAGCTATATATTTAGCAACAGACCGCAAAGCCCTAAGCCCTGCCTAGAGGCTGTATTCTGTCGCTCTCCCTGCTCTTGTAACTGTCCCAAGACTAAGGGCAGAATGTATCTGAACCAAACAGCAAAGCACAAGATTAGCCCTTAAAAGGACTGATACAAACAGCAAAGCATAAGATTAGCCTTTATAAGGACTGTTAGTATGATGGTTCAGCATCAGCACCAGTATGAACACTGGAGGACTCTGATTAGTTAAATTAGTTAAACTGTGGACACACAGGTCTGGATAACTGCTCTCTTCCTCTTCACAACTATCCCTGAGCTGTGCAATGGTGTCAGTGTGCTGAGCATGTCAGCGCCTGTCCTTAGAAACCCTCTATGTACATTAGTTACCAGCGCGATGATGCAGGGAGCTGGTAACTAAGGTACACATCGGGTTTCTAAGTGACGCACGTCCCTTAGAAACCAGATGTGTACCTTAGTTACCAGCTCCCTGCATCAGCGCGCTGGTAACTAATGTACACAGCGACGCTGCGCGCTCGGCGTCACTGGTCCTGATTGCTGGTGTAGCTGCCTGTTTGACAGCTCATCAGCGATCATGTAGCGACTCACCAGCGATCCTGACACGTTGATATCGTTGTCGGGATCGCTGGTGAGTCGCTATGTGTGACGCGGCCTTTAGAGGTCCTGGCCTGCCCTACTGCAAGTGTACTGTCAGAACATGTGATTAGCACAGCAGTAAGTGTGATCACAGACAGGGGCATGTGCCTGTTCATAGTCAACATGGGAAAGCTGACATTCATTGCAATGAACCAGGTGTGGATCCCACAGGACTTTAGCTGAATAGAGAAGCATACCAGCCGCAACCAGCCATTGTTAGACTTCACCAAAGTTTGTTCTATTTTCCATTCACAATGTTTTGGGGTCTCCCCAAATAAAAACAAAACGAAAAAAGAGTGTTTTGCAGAGTAAACCCACACAGACTATTTTGCAGAGTAACCCCACAGAGGCAGTTTTGTAGAGTACACCCACACAGGCTGCTTTTCAAAGTACCCCCACAGAGGCTTTTTTCAGAGTACTCTCACAGGGACGTGTGCAGAGTACACACTGTTTTTTTTGCACAGTATTCCCACAGACACGGTTGCAGAGTTGAAAAATTTGATTTTTTGGACAGTACTCCCAGACACAGGTGCACAGTATAAATATTTTTTAGACCCATAATTCGTAAAGACACAGCAGTAAAGTTAGTTAGATGACCACTTATAAAATGTGTTTAAAGTGCTGCCCATTGTGTTGGATTGTCAATGCAACCTTCTTCTCCCACTCTTGACATACTGATAGCAACACCGCAGAAGAAATACTAGACTAAGGGGGTCAGATTCCTTGTAGGAATGCTCACACCTGACACCCATAATGTGGTGGTGCACCATCTTGCTGGATAAACTCAGGGAACGTGCCATCTCCAGATATCCAGTGGCATTGAGGTTTCCATTGATGAAGAATGGCCCCACTATCCTTGTACCCCATATACCACACCATACCATCAATTATGGGTGTCAGGTCTGAGCATTCCTACATGAATAGTTTCCTGGAAAGTGGATTGGTTGTCGTGGGCTAGTTGAATGGCCACCAAGGTCTCCTGATCTGACCCCCTTAGACTTTTATCTTTGGGGTCATCTGAAGGCAATTGTCTATGCTGTGAAGATACGAGATGTGCAGCATCTGAAACAACGGATAATGGAAGCCTGTGCTAGCATTTCTTCTGCGGTGTTGCTATCAGCATGTCAAGAGTGGGAGAAGAGGGTTGCATTGACAATCCAACACAATGGGTAACACTTTGAACACATTTTATAAGTGGTCATAAACTTGTAAATAACTCATGAAAGAATAAAGCCACGTTAAAACCAAGCACACCATTGTTTTTTTTGTGAAATTCTCAATAAGTTTGATGTGTCACACAACCCTCTTCCCATTAAAAAAATAAAGTTGGATCCAAAATGGCCAACTTCAAAATGACCGCCATGGTCACACCCATCTTGAAAAGATTACCCCCTCCCATATACTAATGTGCCACATACAGGAAGCTGATATCATTCCCATTTTATTTAGGTGTATCCATATAAATGTCATATATATATATATATATATATATATATTCATTAATGTATGCAGTTTTTATTGTAAAATCTGGTGGTATGAGCAGTTCAAGTTGGAATAAAAAGATGCTGACCCACTCTTCTTGACCTAGGTCCTGGTCACATGCCCTTTGAAACAGTGAAAATGTGTTTCAGTGTTATTTTAATGGCACGGATTGTTGACCTAATGATGTCAGTATAAAACATGGGAGTTTTTCTACAGACCAGTTCTTATAAATGTTGTTACTGTAGAGAAGTGAATAATGAAGCAGCTGAATATGAGAGCAGAGAGTGAACATAGCTCAGGAATGACAGGAATGTAAATGAGATCAAGAATTTTTCCAGTTAAATTCTGAACACCATATTACTGGCACCCACACTCGCTCAGGCCAGACCTGCATATTTGGGAAGCCCGAGGTGGAATGCTGGAGGGTGGCCAACCAGCGGAATCTGAATCGCTCAAGTGAACAGTTTGCATAGTGACAGGAAGGGTAAAATATTCATAATACGCCCTGTCTTTTAAAAACGCATATTTATCAGATTGTGTTTATTGGAACTGCTGGGGCATTCCTGAGAGGGGCTCAAGAAATCTCAGTCTGGTGTCATCTATAGCCTATGACTGGGACTTAACGATAAAGCAATCACAGCAACTTGTGATTAACACATGATAGCACTGGTTTATTAAAAAAAAATGTTTTTGAACCTTATAATGAAGCTTTCAACAATGTGAAAAGCAGTTCTCAAACATTTTCTCAAATGGGTTTTTCAAAGATTTATAAAATGGTTAAAGGGGGAGATGTCATAAAGTTAGAACCGATCCATTACACCTCTGCTATACCGGTCGTTCCAGCACCACTGTAAAACCGTTTCCTACCAGCAATGATGTCCCCATCTACCAATATGACAGCTTCAGTCAATCACTGGCATCAATAGCCTCATGCCATTCACTATTGTGGTCAGTGTTTGGCTACAGTGGTTATAACTAGTGTTGAGAGATACCTTCCGATATCGTGAAATATCGGATCGGATTGGATCGGACCGATACCCAAAAAGTATCAGATATCGCCGATTCCGATACAGGAAACCAATGCAAGTCAATGGGACAGAAATATCGGAATTAAAATAAACCTTTTCTTTCCTTGTAGGTTAATTCTACATGAAGAAAAACAACTAAGAATAATGTAGAATGTATTGGGGGAGGTGGAGGAGACATTAAAGGCATAGAGGTTTAGCCCAATCAAATGGAAAAGCAGGAATAAAAATTTTTTTTTAACACGCTCGGATTTACAATGATACTGACTATGTTAACCATTGTTATATTTTGTCAGATATGTATGTTTCACTACTTCCATTCTCTTCACCATCTTTTTTAATCTCCCACACTTTCTCCTTCATGATCCTCAGCAGCAGCATCTTTTTCATCAACTTCTTATTCACCTTATTCATCTTCTTCTTCACCTTCTTCCTATTATTCTTCTTTTTTACATTCTTCATATTCTTCTTATTTATCTATTATTCTTCTTCATATTCTACTTCTTCATCTTCTTCCTATTCCTATTCTTCTTCTTCATCATATTCTTATTTGTGACAGGCATTCCTGTAGTTGTTATCTATAAAAGTTTGAAGATTACACCTTCCGTTCTGCCTGTCACAAAAGATTTACAACAGAATTTTACCGCATTCAGTTTGGCCTGCAGCAGCAGGCACTTTCCAGGGGCACCACGAGGTGGAACGGACTCACCCCCATACACTGCTTAGTCTTCTTCTGCTTATAATTTAGATAATATCTTTTGCTCTGATTTTTAGTCTTATGCTTAATGTTGTTCTGCTTTTTGTTCTTCTGCTTCTTGGTCTTCTGCCTCTTGTTGTTCTGTATCTTGGTGGTTGTCTTCATGTTCTTTGTCCTCTTGGTCATCTTCTTCAGGGTCATCTTTTTGGTCTTCTTTGGGGTGGTCTTCAGGGTCGTCGTCAGGGAGATCCAGAGTGATTACCAAAAACCATTTCAAAAAGCTTGAACTTGGAAATGTAGCAGAAGGTACAAGAAGGCTGAGGAACTGCCGAGAACTGGCTGACGGTACTGGAACCCGGATGGGTAGCAGAAGGAACAAGAGCCAATGGCACTACTGAGGACCAGCTGACGGCATTGGAACCCGGTTACTAAGCAGGAGGAACCTGTGCTAGAAAGCACTACCAAAGACCAGCAGACGTTGCTGGAACTTGGATACCGAGATGGAGGCACCTAAGCCAAAGGCACTGCCGAGAACCAGCTGACGGTGCTGGAACCCGGAGGGGCAGCAGAAGGAACAAGAGCCAATGGCACTACCGAGGACCAGCTGACGGTACTGGAACCCGGTTACTAAGCAGGAGGTACCTGTGCTAGAAAGCACTACCATGAACCAGCAGACGTTGCTGGAACTCGGATATCGAAATGTAGGCACCTAAGCCAAAGGCACTGCCGAGAACCAGCTGACGGTGCTGGAACCCGGAGGGGCAGCAGAAGGAACAAGAGCCAAAGGAACTACCGAGGACCAGCTGATGGTGCTGGAATCCGGAGGGGCAGCAGAAGGAACAAGAGCCAATGGCACTACCGAGGACCAGCTGACGGTGCTGGAATCTGGAGGGGCAGCAGAAGGAACAAGAGCCAATGGCACTACCGAGGACCAGCTGACGGTACTGGAACCTGGCTACTAAGCAGGAGGTACCTGTGCTAGAAAGCACTACCAAGGACCAGCAGACGTTGCTGGAACTCAGATACCGAAATGTAGGCACCTAAGCCAAAGGCACTGCCGAGAACCAGCTGACGGTGCTGGAACCCGGAGGGGTAGCAGAAGGAACAAGAGCCAATGGCACTACCGAGGACAAGCTGACGGTACTGAAACCCGGTTACTAAGCAGGAGGTACATGTGCTCGAAAGCACTACCAAGGACCAGCAGACGTTGCTGGAACTCGGATACTGAGATGGAGGCACCTAAGCCAAAGGCACTGCCGAGAACCAGCTGACGGTACTGGAACCCGGATGGGTAGCAGAAGGTACCCATGAAAAACAACTTTGCAAGGCCGCGAGCCGGCCGCAGTTACCGAAACCTACAGTCCTACAGGGGGTGCTTGTCCTATTGGCACTGCGGAACCAGCCTTTATTGCCAGATCCCGCAGCCCACATTGCAAGCACCTAAACTGCAGGCACCATAGAGTGGCTAACCCGACCACAACACGACAGGACAACGTATTGGTGCCAAAGTGACGTTGACACTTCCCGGAAACAGCTGGCGTGCTGGAACCAGGCTGGGCAGGAGGGAGTACCCGTGCCAAAGACACTGCCGAGAACCAGCTGACGGTGCTGGAAACCGGAGGGGTAGCAGAAGCTACAAGAGCCAATGGCACTAACGAGTACCAACTGACGGTGCTGGAACCCGGTTACTAAGCAGGAGGTACCTGTGCTAGAAAGCACTACCAAGGAACAGCAGACGTTGCTGGAACTCAGATACCGAGATGGAGGCACCTAAGCCAAAGGCACTGCCGAGAACCAGCTGACGGTGCTGCAACCCGGAGGGGCAGCAGAAGGAACAAGAGCCAATGGAACTACCGAGGACCAGCTGACGGTACTGGAACCCGGTTACTAAGCAGGAGGTACCTGTGCTAGAAAGCACTACCATGAACCAGCAGACGTTGCTGGAACTCGGATACCGAAATGTAGGCACCTAAGCCAAAGGCACTGCCGAGAACCAGCTGACGGTGCTGGAACCCGGAGGGGCAGCAGAAGGAACAAGAGCCAAAGGGACTACCGAGGACCAGCTGACGGTGCTGGAACCCGCAGGGGCAGCAGAAGGAACAAGAGCCAATGGCACTACCGAGGACCAGCTGACAGTACTGGAACCTGGTTACTAAGCAGGAGGTACCTGTGCTAGAAAGCACTACCAAGGACCAGCAGACGTTGCTGGAACTCGGATACTGAGATGGAGGCACCTAAGCCAAAGGCACTGCCGAGAACCAGCTGACGGTGCTGGAACCCGGATGGGTAGCAGAAGGTACCATGAAAAACAACTTTGCAAGGCCGCGAGCCGGCCGCAGTTACCGAAACCCACAGTCCTACAGGGGGTGCTTGTCCTATTGGCACTACGGAACCAGCCTTTATTGCCAGATCCTGCAGCCCACATTGGAAGCACCTAAACTGCAGGCACCATAGAGTCGGCTAACCCGACCGCAACACGACAGGACAACGTATTGGTGCCAAAGTGATGTTGACACTTCCCGGAAACAGCTGGCGTGCTGGAACCAGGCTGGGCAGGAGGGAGTACCCGTGCCAAAGACACTGCCGAGAACCAGCTGACGGTGCTGGAAACCGGAGGGGTAGCAGAAGCTACAAGAGCCAATGGCACTACCAAGTACCAGCTGACGGTGCTGGAACCCGGTTACTAAGCAGGAGGTACCTGTGCTAGAAAGCACTACCAAGGACGAGCAGATGTTGCTGGAACTCAGATACCGAGATGGAGGCACCTAAGCCAAAGGCACTACCAAGGACCAGCAGAAGTTGCTGGAACTCGGATACCGAGATGGAGGCACCTAAGCCAAAGGCACTGCCGAGAACCAGCTGGCGGTGCTGGAACCCGGAGGGGCAGCAGAAGGAACAAGAGCCAATGGCACTACCGAGGACAAGCTGACGGTACTGAAACCCGGTTACAAAGCAGGAGGTACCTGTGCTAGATAGCACTACCAAGGACCAGCAGACGTTGCTGGAACTCGGATACTGAGATGGAGGCACCTAAGCCAAAGGCACTGCTGAGAACCAACTGACGGTACTGGAACCCGGATGGGTAGCAAAAGGTACCCATGAAAAACAACTTTGCAAGGCCGCGAGCCGGCCGCAGTTACCGAAACCCACAAACACAACTAACACAGGAGCTAGTGTTTTTCTCTGTGCAGATGGCACTTCTAAGCTGCAACTGGCGGTGTTGGAGCCCAGGGTCAATCATGGAGTAGACTGAGGCCTAATTGGAGCAAGTTTAATATCTGATGTTGGGATGAATGTGGAGGGAGCAGGAGATGTTGCCGGACACACAGCAGGGGAGTAGCTGACGTTACTGAACCCCACTAACACAGGAGCTAGTGTTTTTCTCTGTGCAGACGGCACTTCTGAGCAGCAGCTGGTGGTGTTGGAGCCCAGGGATTACAGTTCAGGTGGTAGAAACATGAACACAACAGGAGACATGGATACTGTTGCCAACCAATTATTTAATCTGGAAGAGGACTCGCAAATTCCGGCGATATCCAGGCCTTGTTAATTTTCAGAAAAGTAAGCCTGTTAACGTTATCGGAGCATAGTCGCATGCAACGGTCTGTTAGTACACCACCTGCGGCACTAAAGACGCGTTCCGATAATACACTAGCAGCAGGGCAAGCCAGCACCTCCAATGCATACTGGCTAAGCTCTGGCCATGTATCCAGCTTAGAGATACAAAACTTGAAGGGGGAAGAGCCATCTGGGAGTACACTGAGAGGGCAAGACATGTAGCCTATCACCATTTGACGGAAACGATGCCTCCTGCTGACTGGAGCCGTCTGTGATGGTGTAGACATTTGTGGCGGGCACACAAAACTTTGCCACATTTGGGCCATATTGGTCTTGCCTTGTGCTGAGGCGCTGCCTCTGCTCCCTCTTTGTGCAGAGCTTCCTCCACTGCCTCGAAGCACAGAGCTGCTTTGTAAAGCACTAGCAGCACTGCTCTCGGGTGGAATGGAGAACATGAAGGAATGCACCAGTGTGTCTTGGTACTCCCACATTTTACGCTCCCGGTTCAACGGTGTTATGAGGCTTTGTAAGTTGTCCCGGTAGCGAGGATCTAGGAGGGTGTACACCCAATAATCAGCCGTGTTGAGAATGTGGGCGATTCGGCGGTCGTTTCTCAGGCACTGCAGCATGAAATCAACCATGTGCTGCAGACTCCCAACTGGCCAAGAAACGCTGTCCCCTGCTTGAGGCGTCATCTCTGCCTGCTCTGCATCACCCCACCCTCGCTCTACATACTGACTACTAGAGCATTGTGTACCTTCCTCCTCTGGAGAGATGTCTTCCTCCTCCATTGACTCCTCCTCATCCTCCTCACAAAGTGTCCCCTGCCTAGACCTTTGTGAGGAACCACGTTGCGCAGACTGTCCAGAAGCAGATGGCATTTGTGACTCCTCATCTTCCACCTCTTCCAAAACCTCCTCCCTTAGTGCTTGCAGTGTTTTTTGAAGCAGGCAGATAAGGGGGACAGTCATGCTGACTAGTGCATCATCTGCACTCGCCATCTGCGTGGAATCATCGAAGGCACGCAAAATGTGGCAGATGTCTTTCATAGAGGCCCACTCAGTGATGGTGAAGTGTGAACGGCGCGCAGTGTGACTTGTTTGCGCCTGATGCAGCTGGTACTCCATTACTGCTGCCTGCTGCTCACACAACCGCTCCAACATATGTAACGTTGAATTCCACCTGGTGGGTAGGTCACATATGATGTGATGTTCCGGAAGGCGGAATTGGCTCTGCAGAGCTGCAATGCGCGATCTTGCCATGCTGGAACGCCGCAAGTGAGCGCACTCTATGCGGACCTTGTGCAGCAGTGCATCAAGATCCAGATAGTCCCTCAAAAAACTCTGCACGACCAAGTTAAGCACATGTGCCAGACATGGGATGTGAGTGAGGTTGCCTAGGCCCAGAGCTGCCACCAGATTTCGGCCATTGTCACACACTACCAAGCCTGGCTGGAGATTCGCTGGCACAAACCACACGTCGCTCTCCTGCTTGATGGCATTCCAGAACTCCTGCGCTGTGTGGCTTCGATTCCCCAAAGAAATTAATTTCAGTATGGCCTGTTGACGTTTGGCCACGGCTGTGCTCATATCGGTCATAACAGGTAAGCTTTCACGGGTCCATGTGGAGGTAGACCGTGATGGCTCCTGCAGCGCTGATTCTGAGGAACTGGAGTATGAGGAGGAGTCAATGTGTACAGACTTGATTCCTGCAATCCTTGGAGTTGGCAGAACACGTACAGTGCCACTCTCAAGATCTGTACCCGGTTCCACAACATTGACCCAATGGGCAGTGAGGGAAAGGTATTGTCCCTGTCCATGGTTACTGGTCCACGCATCGGTGGTCAGGTGGACCTAGCTACTGACGGTGTTTAGTAGCGCATGTTTAATTTTTCCCTCCACATGCTTTTGCAGGGCAGGGACGGCTTGCCAGCTGAAATAAAAGCGGCTGGGCACATTGTATTGTGGGACTGCCAATGCCATGAAGTTACGGAAGGTGTCAGTCTCCACCAGCCTGAATGAGAGCATTTCAAGGGCCAGTAGTTTTGCAATGCCAGCATTCAGAGCCTGTGCTCGGGGATGGTTTTCTGAGTATGGCCGCCTTTTCTCCCATGCCTGTGCTACCGATGGCTGTAGAGTGGCCTGGGAGTGTGAGGATGACAGGGAACGTGGTGCTGTGGGTGTAATTACACTGGGTCTCTGTACAACAGTGCCAGAGGTTCTTCCATGGCGATCCTGTGAGGAAGCAGAACCAGCTGTGTGTGAGCTGGAGGATGAGGCTACAACACGAGCTGAAAGGTGGTAGGTGGTGCTGTAGGATGGCCTACGTCTACAGTGTGTCTTTGTAACTCCATCACGTGCTTAGTCCGCACATGTTTCCACATATTTGTGGTTTTGAGGTTGTTGACACTTTTCCCTCTTTTGACTTTCTGATTACACAGCTTGCATATGACAAAGCTAATGTCATCTGCAACTGTGTCAAAACAGGACCACGCACTGCAAGTTCTGGGAGCGCCCGTTTTGGGTTTTGGAAGAGGAATGCTCCTAATGGGTGCCGAAGTGGAGGCTACATGCAACCAAGTCTGCCCCCTCCCTCTCCCTCCTGTCTTGGCCCGTTGGGGAATCTCTTTCTCAGAGCTGCTCCCACCACCTTCCTGTTCCTCGCGCCATGATCGGTCAAGGACCTTATCATCTATACTACCCTCTTCAAACACCTGCTTCTCCTGGGTAGTCTCACCAGCACAGTACGCATCAGAAAGTGGCACCTGAGTCTCATCATCAGATGCGTACTGAGGAGTGCTGACCATAGGCACTGGCCCACCCATCTCTTCAGATTCAGAGAGACAAAGCTGTTGCGCATCACTGCATACTCCCTCTTCTTAACACTCTGGAATGCTGCTTGGCTGGCCCCCTCTTTCCAAGCCAAGAGATTCAGAGAACAGAAGTAGAGAATGAGATGGCCCCTGTCCAGGGCTCTCTGACTGCCTGGGCAATTTGGCAGGTGGTGAAGAGACAGATGGTTGTTCTTCAGTGCTCTGGACCTGAGAGGATGTGGAAGTAATTGAAGTCGATGTGTTAGTTGCCATCCATCCGACAATGGCTTCAATTTGTTCCTCCCGCAGCAGTGGGGTACGGCGGGCTCCTACAAAACTGCGCATAAAGGACTGTTCCCTGTTAAAACTGGGGGAAGCTGAGTCACTGGTGCCCGCAGCAGGCACAGAATCCCCACGTCCTCTCCCTGCTGAAACTCCACGCCCACGACCACGTGCCTTCTTCATCTTGGTAGACTGATAAAGATAGTCAGAAAAGTACTAAGGGCTTAGTGTGCTTATTCCTGAACAGTTGCTAACAGGTATAAGAAACACTAATTTTATAAAGTGTTTGGACTACACTTTAATATGAGCTAATGTGGCCTACACAACTGTAAAGTGGAGTGTTTGGTGAACTTTATTTACTTGTTTTTTTTCCAAAAAACAAAAAGGATGTGACTAGAGTTGAGCGATACCGTCCGATACTTCAAAGTATCGGATCGGAATGGATCGGCCGATCTTAAAAAAAAGTATCGGTATCGCCGATTCCGATACCGGAAGTCCCATTCAAGTCTATGGGACTTCCGGTATCGGAATAAGAAAAACCCTATTTTTGCCTTGTACAGCCTCTCTGGGGTCTGTACGGGCCTTTCGGGGGGCTGTGCCGGCTTGCCAGGGGGTCTGTGCAGGCTCCGGTGGTCTGTGCCGGCCTGCCGGGGGGCTGTGCCGGCCTGCCGGTGGTCTGTGCAGGCTCCGGTGGGCTGTGCCGGCCTGCCGGGGGGATGTGCCGGCCTGCCGGTGGTCTGTGCAGGCTTCGGGGGTCTGTGCAGGCATCGTCCAATGGGACTACAAGTCCCATCGGGCGATGCCTGCTACCATGACAGTGATTGACACATTAGCCAATGATGGGACAGTAGTAGTCCCATCATCCGGCTAATGTGTTGAATGTAAAAAAAAAAAAAAAAAAAAAAATTACATGCTACATACATGCTACATACATACAACATGCATACTACATACATGCTACATTCATACTACATACTACATACATGCTACATTCATACTACATATATACTACATGCAACATACATAGTACATATATACTACATGCATGCAACATGCATACTACATATATACTACATGCAACATACATACTACATATATACTACATGCATGCAACATGCATACTACATATATACTACATGCTACATACATACTACATATATGCTACATACATACTACATATATACTGCATGCATGCTACATACATACTGCATGCTACATACATACTACATGCTACATACATACTACATATATGCTACATACATACTACATATATACTACATGCATGCTACATACATACTGCATGCTACATACATACTACATGCTACATACATACCACATATATACTACATACATACTACATGCATGCTACATGCTACATACATACCACATACATACTACATACATACTACATACATACTACATGCATGCTACATGCATGCTACATGCTACATACATAACACATATATACTACATGCATGCTACATACATACTACATGCTACATACATACCACATACATACTACATACATACTACATACATACTACATGCATGCTACATACATACTACATGCTACATACATACTACATATATACTACATGCATGCTACATACATACTACATGCTACATACATACTACATATATACTACATGCATGCTACATACATACTACATACATACTACATGCATGCTACATACATACTACATGCTACATACATACCACATACATACTACATATATACTACATGCATGCTACATACATACTGCATGCTACATGCATGCTACATACATACTACATACATACTACATGCTACATACATACCACATATATACTACATACATACTACATACAATACATTCATACAATACATACATAGACATACAGTACATATAACATAGAGTAACATACTTACCAATACTTGTCACATTGTTCCCCGAAGCCATTGTCTTTTACGGAATAAATATTAACATAACAAACCACAAAAATACTCACCCACGATCCGAAGCAGTCCACGAGTGTGTCCCACGACGATCTTGGGTAGAGAACTGCAGCATCAGCTGATGCTGCCGTTCTCTACGGGCTGCAGGAATCCAATGACGGAAGGTAGGTATCCTTCCGCACTGTATTCCTCCGCCACTTAAAAAAAAAAAAGTCCCTAGTCTCACTTTATGCCATTGCTGTGTGGGAATTTCCCGATACCCGATACTTGCGGTATCGGAATGCTCAACACTAGATGTGACCAAAGATGTAAAAGCGATAGTATCACAAACTTTTTGGAGCTATTACAATGCAGGAAGGTAACCTACAATGCAATAGATCAGGCTCCAAAAAATAGGCTAATACTAATCTCGCTGGGGCTGCAGGGCACAAGCCAGCAAAAAGACACCTCTATCTACTCCTATATAGTGCTTGCAACCAATCTAGCTGGATACGGATGGAAGCACACTAATAGGAGAAATTCTGGAAAAATAAGCAGCACTACAGCAAAAAAGGATAATGTATGAGGCAGTGATGAACGCTGAGCGGACTACAACGAGAGGTGGCTGCAGAACACACTACAGCGTGAGCTGCACTCACACACAGAGACCTCACAGACAGCCATGAACAGTACAGAGATCTGTGCACTAGCACTGAAAGGTTGCAGAAAGGCTCTGCTATCTACTCCTATATAGTGTTTGCAACCAGTGTAGATGGATACGGATGGATGCACACTAATAGGAGAAATCAGTAAAAATGAGCAGCAATAAAAAAAAAAATATGTATGAGGCAGTGACGCACGCTAAGCGGCCTACAACCAGAGGTGGCTGCAGAACACACTACAGCATGAGCTGCACTCAGACACAGAGACCTCACAGACAGCCGTGAACAGTGCAGAGATCTGTGCACTAGCACTGAAAGGCTGCAGAAAGGCTCCGCTGTCTACTCCTATATAGTGTTTGCAACCAATGTGGATGGATACGGATGGATGCACACTAATAGGAGAAATCAGTAAAAATGAGCAGCAATAATAAAAATAAATATGTATGAGGCAGTGACGCACGCTGAGCGGCCTACAACCAGAGGTGGCTGCAGAACACACTACACCGTGAGCTGCACTCATACACACAGACCTTGCAGACAGCTGTGAACAGCGCTGCAAGGCAAAAGAAAGCTTCACACAGGGGTTGCTACAGTAGCCTGGGTAAAGCACTATATAGCAAATTGCTATCTCTAACTGTCCCTCAGAGTCAGAAGAGCAGCGTCCTGTCCCTAACTGAATTCACAGCAGAGTGAACCCAAAATGGCGGCAGCAGCTTTTATAGTGCATCATGACATCATTTCAGCAGCCAATCACAGCCATGCCATTAGTTAACATGCCTACATGCCTAACAGGATGTGCCCACACTTCTTAGGATTCCTCATTGGCTGAATCAAATCAAACTTGCTCATAGCATTATGGGAACTTC
The DNA here is from genome assembly GCF_039654945.1 of Dendrobates tinctorius. NCBI lineage: Eukaryota > Metazoa > Chordata > Amphibia > Anura > Dendrobatidae > Dendrobates > Dendrobates tinctorius. Next base: position 9,861,454 of record NW_027361712.1, on the reverse strand, counting down.
CGATTCCGGTATTCGATATGCTAAAAGTATCGGAACTCAGTATCGGAATTCCGATACCGCGAATATCGGCCGATACCCGATATTTGAATGCTCAACACTAGTTATAACTGAAGTAAACACAACTGGCAAAAAGCATATGACTGTGTTCCTGGAGATTTATCAGTTAAAGACAACCTGTCAAATCCGATAATGCTAAAAAGCTGCAGATGTGTGGTGAATCGGCAGGTTAATAACATTATTAAGGTGCCTGTACTGAAAGTACAAATTATAGGGATTCGTCAAAAAGACTCACAAATAAATCACTTCCTGACAGCTCAAATAACCTGCAGGAGCGGGGACAGGTGCATTCCGGATCCACTCATTGACACCGATTTATTTTTACAAATCTTGTATTTGTCTTATCCCGAGTCTAAATTTTCCTTGCACATTATAGATAAACTAAATCAAATTGTGATACTATACGATATCAGAGAAACAAGATCTATGACAAGATAAAACGGCAAAGTTCATTGAAAATAAATAAATAATAATTATATATACTGTATATATTTCTATAGACTGTTGGACAGATCTGGTGCCCCTTCATCCATTGCCATTTTGAGAGCAGGAGGTATGAAGAATGTAACTCTAACAAACGGTTGGCGCTTCACCGAGGAGAAGAACATGTAATCTAAAGCTCAAGTGTGTGTATGTATGTGTGTATGTATGTATGTATGTGTGTGTATGTCCAGGATTGGCATCCGCACCGTCGCAGCTACAGCCACAAAATTTGGCACAGTCACACTTCTGGACCCCGAGAGTGTCCTAGGCTATGTTGTGAGGTGAAATTTTAACCACGCGCATTCCAATTCACCAAACAATTTTGCCATTATCTACATAATGGGGAAAAAGTGAAAGGAAAAGTGTTGGAGGCAAATTGAGAGCTGCCAGATGTGAACAAGGGGGACTTAAAGAATGAGAGCGATGGCGCCAAAGAGTATATACCGTACAGTTGCTAAGGTGGGGCCCTGACATGGGATACTCACCACACACAAGGATATGAACACACACAAAATGCGCCACACACTACCACGTGCTACAACACATATACCACCCTCAGCACACATTTCACCACACATACACCAACCTCGCCACATAAAAGTCGAAACACAAAAGTCTCTACTCAAAACTCGCCACGCTGTCCCAGAGCTGTTGAAAAGATGAAAAATGAGCTGTGATTGGTTGCTATCAGCAACAGTTTTCTTTGTAGACAGTTGTGGTAACTGAGGCCTATTATTCTTATCATTTCTATGGTGTTATCGTCCTTCTGTAAAACTGGAAATAACACAATTTATTACCGTGCCAACACAGACCACCCTCTGACACAGACTGCAGGGGGAGCCCAGTACCACACAGGATAGGATTAGATACACGGCTCAGCAGTCAGTTTCACACAGGATAGAATTAGATACACAGCTCAGCAGTCAGTATCACACAGATGAGGATTAGACACATGGCTCAGCAGTCAGTATCACACAGGATAGGATTAGATACACAGCTCAGCAGTCAATATCACACAGGATAGGAATAGATACACGGCTCAGCAGAGAGTATCACACAGGATAGGATTAGATACACAGCTCAGCACACAGTATCACACAGAATAATATTAGATACACGGCTCAGCACACAGTATCACACAGGATAGGATTAGATACACGGCTCAGCAGTCAGTATCACACAGTATAGGATTAGGTACATGGCTCAGCAGAAAGTATCACACAGGAGAGGATTAGGTATACAGCTCAGCAGACATTATCACACAGGATAGGGTTAGATACACAGCTCAGAAACAGGATGTGCTAAAGGAGAGGACATTTTCATTCCAAGAATTCCATTCATTCCATCTGATTTGTTTTTTTATTTTAAACGCCTCCAGTTTCCAGTTCAACTGCTATTTGCAATGTCCATTAACAATGCTCAGGGACAGTCCTTGAAATTAGTAGGGATCGATTAAAGTAGTAGGGATCGATTTGCAATCTCCATGCTTTTCTCTTTATCAAATTTACATGATCTGTTCAAGAGTTGGAACTGCCAAAAATCTGTTCATCTTTGCACTGAAAGGAAAAACCAAACATGTTGTTTATCAAAAGGCTCTTGAATGAGTTGAAAATAAAATACTCTCAATACTTGGGTAATCGTTTAGTTAATTTGTGTTGCAAATCTGTAGTGTTGAATATATGATGTGAAATGTTTTTATATGCAATATAATCATTATAATTTGTTATAACTAACCACAGTTGGTTACTATGCCCAGGCAACCCCGGGCTCTTCAGCTAGTATATATATATATATATATATATATATATATATATATATATTCAAAATAAAGTCATATACAACATCCTGCCCCCTGGCTGTCTCAGTCTGGCCCACGGACTGAGACAGCCGTGGGTCTGGAAACCAGATGTCTGCAGGCCGCCCAGTGCCCACCCGTTGGCTTTCTCCATTGTCTCCCTAGGCGCAGTCAGCATTGGTGAAGGAGGGGCTGACACGATTACGTAATTTCATCACATCAGCTGTGTACCGCCAGAGAGTCAGCGCTCCGGAGGCAGCACCGGAGGCTGTATGTCACCCCCATGGGGATTCTATGGGGGTGACATACAGCACATGAGGATTCTATGGGGGTGACATGCAGCACATGGGGATTCTATGGGGGTGACATGTGGGTCGCCCTCCCAGGGCTGTGGGGTACTCGGTACCGGGCCAGTGTCAGGGGAACGTGTCACAGCAGCGGTGAACCGGTCCGTGGCCCTGGGCACCCATGTAATAGGAAGATGTGAATGGTGCAATGTAGTTAAATGAATAGAATAGTTTGTGACGCCACCTGTGGTGTTCCGCAAGGGAGATGTTAAACCGACGCTGCAGACAGATTCTCCGGGACAGATGGTGTGGTGTAGCGATGATGGTATAGCCCTCCACAGGCAGGGCTGTTGTCCCAGGGCAGTGTGGATGTGGGGACACTAAGGTGGTGTAGTGTCCGGCGCAGGGGATGTAGCAGTGTCAGGCAGACGGACACAGGAAGGAATGGAGGACACCAGGGCATGTAGTTCCAAAGCTTTACTCACAATCAGTAATGCCCGCTTCTGTGCCGTGTCCTCCGGGTCAGGGACTCAGTCAACCTCCAGGCTAGATGGAAAGCTCCCCTTCAACACTCCGCCAACTTATGTGCCTTTCCTGAATATCTCCTCTATAGCACCTTTAAGTGTGAAGATCTCCAGTACCGTGGTACTCTGGAGTTCCTCCTGACAGATGTTCCCAAGAACTCTACTTGTACGGCAGACAGCTGTAGCCTGCTTCGGGGACTCCCTTCTCCTGAGTCCCGGCTCTCTATCCAGTTGCTGTTGTGCCCCAAGTCTTAGATGGGAGTAATGCATTTACAGCCAACTACTCCACCGGTGTCTGCTGCAGAACCATAAGTGTCCATACAACCTCGGGGACCGGGCCCCGGCCTTGCGCTGAGAATCTATAGGCAGGGTTCCTCTTCCAACCCACGTCCTCTCTGTTCTCTCTACTCCTTCGTTCCGTACTTGTCTTTCTCTCTCTTATGAAAGCTTAGGTTTCAGTTCTACGTCTTTCTCCTTCTTTTCCTTTCCCGTGCCAGCTGGCTCAGATCACTGAGGCAGCTGCAGCACTCCTTCCTCCATCCCTTCTTCCAGGGATCCTCACTCCTGTCTGAGTGACTTCCTACCCGACTGACCTTCTGTCAGACTGACTTGTCATCCTACACTTTCCCACTCTTTTATGTATCTTAACTCCACCCACCTCCCAGCATGTCCAGTGTTCCAAGCAGGGAACCACCAAAGGTGCTCTGCTACTCTCTAAGCACTGAGCCGCAATGTGGTTGTGCAGAACTACCTTGTTGTGTGGGGTGCAAGTGTTGGAGTTAGGAAAGGAGTTCCCACCTTACCTGGATGGTGGGGCACTACAACTTAGGAGAAGGTGCAGTAACTCTGTGGCAACTGAGCCTCAGGGGCACCGCACATGCAGCACATGGGGATTCTATGGGGGTGACAAGCAGCACATAGGGATTCTATGGGGGTAACATGCAGCACATGGGGATTCTATGGGGTGACTGGGGTGACATGCTGCACATGGAGAGGCTATGGAGCCGTCGTGCAGAACATGGGGATGCTATAGGGGTGACATGCTGCACATGGGGAGGCTATGGAGCTGTCGTGCAGAACATGGGGAGGCTACGGTGGTGACATGCTGCACATGGGGAGGCTATGTGGTTGTCTTGCTGCACATGGGGAGGCTATGGGGGTGTCTTGCTGCACATGGGGAGGCTATGGGGGTGTCATGCTGCACACGGGGAAGCTATGGGGGGTGTCATGCTGCACACGGAGAGGCTACGGGGGTGACATGCTGCACATGGGTAGGCTATGGGGGGTGACATGCTGCACATGGGGAGGCTATGGAGCCGTCGTGCAGAACATGGGGACGCTATGGGGGTGACATGCTGCACATGGGGAGGCTATGGAGCTGTCGTGCAGAACATGGGGAGGCTATGGTGGTGACATGCTGCACATGGGGAGGCTATGTGGTTGTCTTGCTGCACATGGGGAGGCTATGGGGGTGTCTTGCTGCACATGGGGAGGCTATGGGGGTGTCATGCAGCACACGGGGAGGCTATGGGGGTGTCATGCTGCACACGGAGCGGCTACGGGGGTGACATGCTGCACATGGGTAGGCTATGGGGGGTGACATGCTGCACATGGGGATGCTGTGGGGGCCTTATGCAGTGTATACAGGGAGGCTGTGTGGGGCTCATGCAGTGTATATAGGGAGGCTGTGTGGGACTCATGCAATATATAGGGAGGCTTTGGGGCCTCATGCAGTATATGGGGAGGCTGTGTGGGGCCTCATTCAGTATGTGGAGAGACTGTGGGGCTCATGCTGTACATGGGAAGGCTGTGTGGGGCTCATGCTGTACATGGGAAGGCTGTGTGGGGCTCATGCTGTACTGAGGAGGCTGTGTTGGGCTCATGCTGTACATGGGGAGGCTATGTGGGGCTCATGCTGTACATAGGGAGGCTGTGTGGGGCTCATGCTCTACATGGGGAGGCTGAGTGATGCTCATTCTGTATATAAGGGGCCTGTGTGGGGCTCATCCAGTATATAGAGCGGCTGTGTGGGGCTCATGCTGTATATGGGAAGGCTGTGTGGGGCTCATGCTGTATATGGGAAGCCTGTGTGAGGCTCAAGTTGTATATAAGGGGCTGTGGGGGGTTCATACGATATACAGAAGGGGCTGTACTTGGGTTTAAAAATATATAGGCAGGTGTCAGCATACTTAATTCTGCTCAATATTAAGTGATACAATTAATATTAATAAATTAATATTGAGTAGAATTAATTTCAAGCTATTGGTTCGGCCCTCCACAAAAGTCATGGTGTAACGCCGGTGTGTATGTACATTGCTTCCCCGGCGTTACTCTGCATGTCTGCATTAACCCTTTGCTCCTCTCCTCCTAACCTGCAGGGATACTGTTGTCTGTTACCGTTATGGATGCTGCTCAGTTCCCTACCCCGCTGCGTAGCCGTACATGCTCGCGTGGCTCCGCTGCTTTGCATGACCACCCGCTGGTGCGGTCCCTGGCTTCCACTGTGGAAAGCTATCCGTGGGTTAATAGGTCCTCTGCATTGTGTATGGCTTACCATGTGTGTTCATGCTTGCAGCTCTCGCCAGGTGTCCTTTGCATTCCTGATTTCTGTCTGTTATTGCTTAGGGTGTGCGTGGCCATGACTTCCCTGCTTTTATGGGGAATGGGTGTGTGCTACAATTGCTGCTCCAGCCATTCGCTCTGAGGCAGCTGCTATATAAAGTTCCCTGCCCTGTGGGGCATGGCCAGAGCATCTCATTGAGTTCCTGAACCTAGCCATGTGAGTTTGTGTGTTCAGCTCCTGCTCTGATTGTGATCAGCTCTGGGGGAGCTGTTGCTCCTCATCCCTGTGTGAACTGTGTCTTGTTTGTCCGCCTGCTCTGGGGGCAGAAATACCCAGACCGCCCTTCCTGGAGGCTGCATATCCAGGCCCGTCCATGTTGTGTCTTGTTTCCTGAATCCCTGATCCTGGATCTGTTTCTGCACCTGACCATGTCTGAATTGTGTCTTGTTTCTCCGCCTGCTCTGGGGGAAGAAATACCCAGAACGCCCTTCCTGGAGGTTGCATATCCAGGCCCGTCTATGTTGTATCTTGTTTCCTGAATCCTTGATCCTGGATCTATCCCTGCACCTGACTGTCTGAATTGTGTCTTGTTTCGCCGCCTGCTCTGGGGGCAGAAATACCCAGACCACCCTTCCTGGAGGCTGCATATCCAGGCCCGTCTATGTTGTGTCTTGTTTCCTGGATCCTGGACCTGCTCCTTTAGCTGACCCTGTCTGAACTGTGTCCTCTGTGTGATGTTCCTGAGGTCCTTCCTTGTCCTGAACCCAGTGCCCAGTGACTGTGACTCCTTGCTACCTGACTTGCTGTGATTTAACCTGGGTTCATCTTGGAAGCAGAAGTCCAGTGTTTCTGCTGAGTTTCTGCCACTCTGTGATCAGCTAGGGATTCGGTGCAATTCCCTGCCGGTTCCGTTCCAATCCAGCAGGGTTTGCACCAGACCGCTGGGGTTCCTTTCTAGGTCGCTGCCAGATGACCAGAGCCTGATGACCGTGGCCTCTCGTCCAGAGCCTGATGACCACGGCCTGATATCCGGTGTCTGACGACCTCTTCCAGATGTGCTGTGCCTGATGTCCTCTGCCAGATGTCGGGATCCTATGTTTCCCTGCCCGATGTCCGGAGCCTGCCGATCGCCGCCAGTGGTCCGGAGCCTGATGACTGCGGCCTGATGTCCTGAGCTGATGTCCGCAGCCTGATGTCCGGAGCCTGTCGATCGCTGCCAGATGTCCGGAGTCCGATACCAGTGTGCTGATGCTCTATCTGAGATCTTAGTCCTGATGTCCTGCCTGAGACCTGATGTCCTGCCTGGTGTCCTGATGACCTGATGTCCTGCCTGGTGTCCCGATGTCCTGCCTGGTGTCCCGATGTCCTGCCTGGTGTCCTGATGTTAACTATTCCATGATTCACAAAAATATCTTGAAGCAAAAACAATGTAATTGGACACAGGCCAAGCCCTTCAATATGTGAAGTTAGAAATTAAGGCTAAAGTCAAGATTTCTGATAATATCATGGAGTTACTATTCATATTGTGTGTAACCTATTTGTGGTGTTCTTTTCACCATGGCTCTAGAGGCACTGATTCTGTTTTTCGATGTTAAGGAGGCATAATTTATTATTACACTGTCTATGTTCTATCTATAAATACCCACGTAATTGTTTTCACACTAACAGGCTTTTTTGAATACATGCAGCAATTCTTAACATACTGCCCCTAAGAAAAGTGTTGTTTACAGAAAGAAGCCAATAATGTGCTTTGCAGACAAGTACAACATGACTCTTATTGTAATAAGCACATGCAAAAACAAAGTTAATCACGTCCCAATTCATTGGACCACGTGTCTTGTTTGCATTCACAAGGTCTGGAAGTCAAACCTGCCATTTCATTTAGGATCTAGGCTCCCTTTAGAGCAGTCATATTTCTTAGGAAGGGGAGGTATTTTATAAGACAATGCTTGGAATGCACTACTTTACACTGGAATTTGGACTCTGCCTTATAAGGAAAAACAAGTCAATACAAATGGTTCAGTAAGATTGTTGCATTATTATACACATTTGCTCCTAATTTGTTTTTCATTCATTTTGCTCCCATTAAGAAAAGAATGAATATGCCTGGAGATGATTACTGCATAAAAGACTGGAATTGTTATCCATGAGGTGGCAGCGACTTGTAACATAAGCCCTATCATGTCATGGACAAGTCTTGCATACAAGGTCGGCATCAAAACCTCATGTACCCGGGCAAGTGTTGGGGCCCTGGACAGACGGGGGCTCACTCGTCATCAGGGACACGAGCACATTATGGGGCCAGTGAGTCTGTGGGTCCCATTGCCAGTGCTGGCACAGGGCCCCCTCCACCCTGCACCATTATGTTGCGTTCACACGTCGCGTTTTTTTCGGGTTTTCACTGCATTTTTTAACGCGAAATTTTGCCACGAAGAAGCAAAAAAACAGCATCCCATGCATTCCTATGGGATTCCGCAATGCTGTGCTAATGCTGCGGATTTTCCTGCAGCGGAATCGCATCGCGGAAAAATACACAGCTTGCTCATTATTTTGCGGAATCGCGGCGATTCCACCCACAAAGGAATGCATTGTTCTGCTTACTTTCCGCATGTGGCTGTGCTTACCATGCAAAAAGTAAGCAGAACATTTGCAGATGGTACCCACGGTCCGGAGGAGAGGAGACTGTCCTCAGGGCTGTGGATACCATATCCCTGTAAAAAATAGAATTAAAATAAAAAATCGGGTTATATTCACCTTCAGATGTCCTGCGCAGAGTCCCCAGGCTTCAGCGATACACGCGGCAGCTCCCGTTCACAGTGATGCATTGCAATAATGACCTTTGCTGACGTCACTGTCTCGCGATACTGTAGCGGTCTCGCAAGACTGCGACGTCATCAAAGGTCATTGCTGCAATGCATCACTGGGAACGGGACCTGCCGGAGCATCGCGGAGGCCTGGGGACGCTCTGCGGGACATCGGTAGGTGAATATAACCCGATTTTTTATTTTTAACAACAGATCTTTTTACTACTGATGCTGCATAGGCAGCCTCAATAGTAAAAAGTTGGTCACACTCGTCCAACACTAAGTTGGACGAGTGTGACCAACCTGTCAATCAGTTCTCCAAGCGATGCTACAGATCGCTTGGAAAACACTAGCATTATGCAAGCTAATTACCCTTGCAAATTGATAGTTTTTCCGCGGGAAAATCACGGGAATTTAAAATATGATTTTCCCGCCGAAAGGAATTCCCGCGGGAGTTCTGCTACGTGTGAACTTAGCCTAACTGTTTCAAATACTCAACTTTCCCCACTTCCTGCTGCTCCAGTCTCCGCTGCTTTGGTTTCCTCAGTGTCTTCTGACTCTCTGACATGTCTCCGTCCAAAGGGCATACTGATATCATTACAGCATGCCCTCTGTGCAGAAAGTCTAAAGACGCTGAGGAGACCAGAACACTGGAGACTGGAGCATCAGGGAATTATTTTTTTTATGACTGGAGCATTATATGGGTTCTATCATACTGTACGTAGTTATGTTTGGGGCCCACTATGCTGAATGGAGCAATATAGGGAGCCCATTATTCTGTATGGAGCAATATAGAGGACCGATTATCATGCATGTAGCACTATGTGGAGCGACGCGGTGGCTCAGTGGTTAGCATTGCAGCGCTGGCATCCTGGGTTCAAATCCCACCAAGGACACTATCTGCAAAGAGTTTGTATGTTCTCCCCGTGTTTGCGAGAGTTTCCTTCGGGTTCTCTGGTTTCCTCCCACACCCCAAAGACATACTGATAGGGAATTTAGATTTTAAGCCCCATCGGGGACAGTGCAAATGATGTCTGTAACATGCTTTGGAATTAATGGTGCTATATAAATGAGTAAAATAAATAAATTATACTCTATGGAACAATATATGAGACTCATTATACTGTATGGAGCAATATATGGGACCCATTATATTGTATGGAGTAATATATGGGGCACATTATACTGTGTGTAGCAATATATTGGGCCATAATACTGTATTATTGGGCCCATTATACTGTTTGGAGGACTATTTGTTGCCAATAATACTGTATGGAGTGTGTTGCCCATAATACTGCACAAAGGATTATGTGGTGCCCATAATTCTGTATGGAGGACTATACTGTCCATTCTAAAATGAAAAGTCTGCAGTGACTGTGTGACTGCAGACTTTTGAATCCCCCCAACGTGCGCACTGTGTGCTGACTGTGTAACCCCTTGTGTTGAGGAAGACTACTCTTTAGGCTCATGGCAGGGCTCGGAAGGGAAGGAGCACCTTTTCATGTTTTAAGCGCAAAATTGACTGTAATCAAGAGCGGACACCATGTCGCGTTTGGAGAGCCATTGATGTGTCCAAACAGTGGAAACACCCACAAGTGACCCCATTTTGGAAACTAGATCCCTCAAGGGACTTATCTAGATGTTTGGTGAGTGCCTTGAATCTCCAGGTACTTTACATAAGTTTGTAACATAGAGCAACATACATAGTTTATTCTCTAACATATTTAACTTGCAAAGCTCCATATGTTGGCTGCACCATGCTGTTGTATTATTTTTAATGTACCTAATAAATTTGATACTTTTATATACATTGAATTTCTGAAGTTGGATTTACTTTTTTTGGCTATTGAAACTTACCACAAGCTCACCTCAGTTCATAGCAGCTGCTTACCATGCTGCATAGCGCCAGTGCCAGACTGATGAACGACCGCTAGTCAGGTACCTATCAGTCCAGCACTAGAGCTATTGCAAGACCCATTGGGTGTGAACTCAGGTAAAGGTTACCAGAGTTCACATCCACTGCATCTCCCATCAGCTTTTAATGGGGACATTGAGGTTACTGGAGTTTCCAGTTGCTGGAACAGCTGGAGGCTATGAACTAAGGTTACCTTGGGTGTGTATTTTACTGTACTTGTTATAAATAAATAAATGAAATAAACAACGTGGGGTTCCCCCCCTATTTTTAATAACCAGTCAAGGGAAAGCAGACAGCTTGAACTGGCATTATTATTCTGGCAAGGTTGCAATATCCATAAAGGTTCCCAGCCTATTAATATCAGCTCACAGCTGTCTGTTTAGCCTTTACTGGCTATTAAAAATGGGAGACACCAAAAAAAATGATGTGGGGTCCCCCTTAATTTTAATAACCAGCGAAGGCTAAACACACAGCTGCAGGCTCATCTTAATAAGCTGGGAAGGGGCCATGGATAAGGCCCCTTCCCAGACTAATAACACCAGCCCTGAGCCACCCCTGAAATGGCGCATCAATTAGAAGTGCCAATTCTGGAGCTTAGCCTCGTTTCTTCACAGTTGCACTAGTGCATTGGCCAATGGGGTAATTGTTTTGGGGGTTGATGTCAGCTTTGTAGTGTCAGCTGACATCAAGCTCATGGGTAAGTAAAGGAGAAGCATCTATCAAATGCCCCTCTTGCTAACCAAGTAAGTTAAAAGAAAAAAAACACACAGGAAAAAGCAGGAAAAAACATTTTATTTGAATAAAGACTCCCCCCACACATTCATTGGTTTACCTATTTATTAATAAAAAAATGTGCGTATATCCGGCGACATCTAACTAGGTCCTATGTAATCCACTGATTTTCTCAGTATCACGATGATGTTACACCCATGAGAAATGACCGCTAGTAGCCTCTGCAGTCTCACTCTTATGGTCACGTCATTGTTGTGAGCCAGGATTTCAAGAACAAGGCTTCAGAGGTTACTCAAACTCATTTCTCATGGGTGTAATGTCATCGCCAGTGAGAAATAACGTCTGCAATCTCATTCTCACGGTCATGGCTCACGGGCAATGACATTACTGACATGATCGCCTGTGACAATATTGGTGGACGACGTGGGACCTAGCAGACCCGAACAAGAAACTGGACATACAGTAAGTAGTATGTGTTCGGGTTCCGGTACCGGACACTAGAAGTCCAGTACGAACCCCGAACTTTCCAATTCGGATTCACTCATCCCTAACAATGGGCCTAGTTATTGTAATTATAAGAAGCCAAAAAAAACACAACATGTATCTAGGCTCTGAGGCATAGTTTTTGTAATAATACAGTAAGCATCCCAAAACACAATGCGTACTTAGGCTCTGATCTAACTGGCATAATTACAAGCAGCCCAAAAACAAATCCTGCAAAGTAGCAAAATTTGCACTGAATACTATTTTAAAAGATATTTCTCCAACACAGAAACTGTTGACCAACATGATTCTACATGAAGAATGTACATGTAGTCATAGAAATGGAAAAATGTTTCTAGATTGTATAAGAAAATATAACATCTATCGGAAACCTGCCTATCTACATATTACAAAAGCATATATACGATAAGTAGACATCACCCTGGTAATGTAAAGCAAAGAAAAAGTTCATGTGATGGGTTAATGTATAATTTATTTTTTAATAATTTTTTAGTGTTTCATCTCTTATTTGAGACCCATGGTATTTGCTCTAAGTGGGTGGTAATTGTGGTCAAGCGTATAGCTGGACACCCAAATAGTTGGCAGGGAGATGTTAAATGATATTACTAACTTGGCACTATGACGAAAAGAATTCAATCACGTTTATAAACTTCATGGATAGTTGGATAAAAATAGCAAAGACTATGAAAAATTCTACAACCTCTGAGAATGTATCATCTGCAGAAAACAAAGCAGTGTACAAGGGCAAATAATAGAATAGTTTATGCAGATCTTTAGAGTTTAATCATTTTATTCTGCAAAATAATTTCCCAATAATGTGGTCTTTGTGTTTGTTTCGTCTACGTTCTTCGGCTGTTTATTTGGCTAATTGTATGTGTTAAGTCTCTGAACACATTTTATATAATGGTTATTTTCTCATTTTAAGTGGCTGTTCTTGTGTCACAAACACTCCAGCTTGCTGATTATGCACACTCTTCACAGACCCAACCACAGGATTAAACTGTGTTGACTTTCAGCAAGGGTTACCTAAGGTAATAGCCTACTGAATAAAGTGAAGGCTCAGTGCAAAGCATGTTGTAACCGTGTATAACAGATCTCTTTGTAGGGTCACAGCGCCAGTACATAAACCATACTCTGGGAACAAAAAAGACAGTTTTATGCAAACGATACCATAGTTCATATGCTGTCTACATTTAATGAGTACGTTAGACAGGTTTGGCAGCCATGAACAGTAAAAAGGTGCAGGCCTGGACTATTACAAAAATTAAAAGCAAAATTGCCCATTAAAACTACATGGAAAATGTAGGTTGATTTTGCAAGCCTGATGCTGCTCCTATTGTCTTGTGTGCCTATGACCATACTTTATGTTCTGTGAATTACAAGTTCAGCTTTGACATACGGATATTGTGTAGTCCAAATCACAAACTATATGAAGTTCACATTCTAAATGGTTTAAATAAAAGGTCCAGGTCTACATTTATCTAAAGTGTATGGCCACCTTTAATCCTCATGGTTGCCAACTACCCCACATATACCGGGACTCCTGTAAGAAACTTGAGTTTATGTAAACCCCAATGGGATCCAAGAGGGGAGGAAGAGAAGGAACTTAAGTGTCGCCAGAAATGTTGGTAACTATAGTGTCCCCTTATGTTTATTTTATACCCTATGTTAAGGCATCACTCCAGTGTTTTTGTATTTCACCTGTCAGGAACACCGCACTGCACTTGCTCACTGAGCCAGTGCGCATGTCCTGAGTACAAAAGATACCTGTGGAGCGGGACAGCAGCGGTGAAGATGCGTGCTTCAGACTATCAGGACCTAGAGCATGTGACTGCTGGGGGTGTGGCCTAAGCTCCACAGAGCTAGGAGCTGAAGGAAAACTCCTAGAAAGGTAACTATGAGACAAGTTACCAAGGGGCATAGGCAGAGATGTAAACCTGATCAAGCCAGGGTCTAAGTACGAGATAGCATGACAGTACCAAAGGGTTAGACCGAGTGGATAGTCAGGACATAGCAATAGATCAGAAAACCAGAACGGGCAATAGATGGTACAATAGGGGCAAACGGTAACGGAGTAACGATAACCAAGCCAGGAGGTCAGAACCAGAGAAGACAATAGTACCAAAATGTGAGACAGAAAAGAGTGAGGGTACAGACCGGGTCAAACACGGGAAGCAAACAAGCAATGCAGTATACACGCACACCAGGGGTCAGACACACAGCCAGAATAACAGTATAGCTGACAGGGAATCCTAGTCTGGAGTGAGTATAAATACCCTTCCCAGATCCAAAAGGAGGCCAGCAAAATTAACCCTGAGAAAACAGGACATTAACCATGTCCTAACCGTGACATCACCACTGGAGTGTTTCTGATAATCCATGTTCTCTGCCCCTAGTAATATACTTACCACATCTTCTGCTCTTCTTGGCACTGCTCCTGTTCTGGTCCACCATTTTATGACCACAGCTTCTGACTGACCGGAACTCAGTGGTAAAGGTCACAAGATCTCAATATATATCTATGGTGCCTCATTCTGGCTATCATAGACTTATATTTAGAAGGAATCGTCTGCTCACCCTTCCAACAATGGAGCAATCCGTCAGGCCACAAACAGTAGAAGACCGTCTGGAGTGCCGCCGAAAACAGAAGAGTATGGCAATTGGTTAATATATTACTAGGGAGAGGGAGCTTAGATTAGTGACACCCCTCCAGCACTGAAATAAAACAAAAACGGCGGAGTGGTGCTTTAGCGAATTTGTTGGGGTGATGATTTTGTGGCACTTAGTAATATATAGGTATTACATGTTCTTCTCCTCGGTGAAGCGTCAACCGTTTGTTAGAGTTACATTCTTCATACCTCCTGCTCTCAAAATGGCAATGGATGAAGGGGCACCAGATCTGTCCAATAGTCTATAGAAAAACAGCAATCCCATGCCCAGTATTCATCAATTAGTGGGGGCTAATGGATAGGTCTGGACACATGCTCCTCCATTAACTGTAATCTTGACAACAGTAGAGTTTGGCAATTTGTGAGCTCGTTTTTTAGTACAATTACCACATGTGTATTTTGAAATGGCGTAAAAATATGAGAGCCAGAGAAAAATACTTTTGTTATACTATTAGTCATCCAATTCTACACTCACTATGCTGTTTTTGCTTTGAAACATTAAATCGCTGTACAGTCACGCTAAATTACTTGAAACTTTTGAAATTGCCAATACACTACAGTTAGCCTCAGTTTTCTTTCTCTGTGTTTTCCTAAACATATTGATATTTTTGCACTCAATGGAATTTCCCAGAAAAATCATGCAAATTTGGGAACACTCTGACAAAACAGTTTGCTGAAGGCTGTAAGTACTTAGTTTCTTTGTATATTTGCAGCAAAAGTAAAAATAAGTCCTCATAAGATGAGGAAGAAAAGAGTAAGTTCCTATAGCGAAGCAGAGTATATTAGTGGAGCAGCGATCGCGTGTGTCTTGTAGAGCTCCTGATATACAATTATCTGCACTGTGCAAGTACAAATAAATTCATAGGGAAAATGGAGACAATATATAATGTGTCATTCCTACAAAAGTGGAAAAGAAGTGAAAGTTACCACCACAACAGTAACGTTGTGCTGGTCTACTAATCAAATGAGGCGCCATGGTTGTTGGCTGACTCTGGTCCAGCAGCCATAGTCAGAATTGTAGAAGCCCTACAGAAAATACAGGGGTTAATTTCCTGGTGATCACTTTCATCTTTAACTGGTGGCTGGCTGATGCCCCTTCATCTTAGATGAGAAGGGGGGTCTTACTGATCTTTCATCCTACTATTTCCAGGGAACTGCAGGGAGGCTACTGCTGCAGCCAGTTGCATTGCAACAACAAATATGTTGACACTAGCATTCAAAATTGTGTGGTGGGTCGCCGGGAACCTACCCCTTGTCACAGCCTAGCGCATCTAGAAATGTATTGCGGGGTTGCATTAGTCACTTGACTATGATGGCCTACAACTTCTTGTTTTCTTGTGATTTCTAGGCCGCTACCCTTAGTGAAATTACTTCCTGGCCACATTTGGCTTGGTATAAACTGATATGTACAGCACTCAACCCTTTGTATTACTAGAGGACAATCCCTGAACAACGATTGGTCGAAACAATTTGAACCCAAGTCTTTGTTATCAGGACATTGTTTCATTAAAAATACCGCGTACCCACAGAAACTGGAACTGGAATAGTACTGGCGCATGGCAAAATTTTGAACTTTACCAAAATTGCAGAAGTTGGTAAGATGGAACAACTGCAGAAGCTACTTTGTGTATTTGATGTGTGTTATTTGCACATTGTGTGCAAGTTGTGTCAGCACCGTCCTAGAGGGAAACAATCCTGCACCTGCAGAGTGGTTTAATTTAACCCTAATTTACACAGGAGAAATAAATTATAAAGAAACAGTCAAATGTTCTGAGGTTATAGCAGGTGGACACCTGACTGAGTACCACCTCACTTTCATGTCCTCTGTTTGTTCTTTTGAACTTTTTCCCCTATTTATTTTGTAAAGTTGCTGTCAGAATGAGATTCCTAATTCCCCTTTCATCACAAACTGGAGGATACATGAAAGTTCTAACTCTTCTGTGCCCTTCTCCAAAACACCTGCATGGTGGACAGTTAAAAAGACCTAGACTAAAAAGAACAAAAACACTCAGGAATCTAAACAAAACAAGTTAAAAAAAAGCAACCTCTTATTCACAACCACAAGGATATATTACTTCTCATGTGGGAGAGACTTGTGAAGAACTGCCAGCTTGTGGAATAACCTAGACCAGCGTTTTATTTCTTTCTAAAAACATGAACATTTGAAAGGAATCAGCACGTTGTACATAAAGGACACAGATGTTTGAACTCCCAGAGCTGTGACTCTGTTGGCCTGCAAAGACCCTGACTTTCTTTAATCTATTTATTTTGTCCATTGCAGCAGAATATAGTAACATAAGTCTAAATTTAGATTCACTGAGAGTTAAAAAAAGAACACGCGGGATATATTTTTATCTTTCTCTTACAAGTCACGGTAGTGCATTTTAGTTTCTCTAAATCAACAGTTTGTGGTGCGGAAGGATGGGAGCTTTAAATGGAAAGGAAGTGTTTTCCCTTTAATCAAAAGTAGACATTATACATGCAGCTCAGTGTGTGCCAAGTCAATTATTTTACCAGAGTGCTCTCAAGGCTATTCTTATATACAAATATACATCTGTGCATATATATCACTGGTGAAGTGATAGAGAGGAGATACATGTCATTATGCATGTAAAACCAGAGTAGTTTCCTCCAGCACACTATGTGTTGAGAGGATGAAATGAGAGTTATGTTATAGGCTGGTTTTAGTGGACCTTCACAGAACGGGTGGAAGGAGGCCCACCATATCTCCACATGCAGAGTCCCGACAGGACTTGTGTGATGTCAGGATCATGTGATCAGTCACATGATGGAGGAGTCACAAGGTCGGGGTTTAAGTGGCTGATGGCCAGAGCTTTTAGGCTGTGTGCCCACGTTTCGTTTTTTATGCTTTTCCGCCGCGTATTTGAAGCAGCGGAAATGCTTAAAAACGCTAATAAAATGCACCCCCATGCACTCCTATGGAAATGCTCAGTTTGCGCATGTGGCTATGCCCACCATGCATAAAGTGAGCCCTTCATGTGCGGATGGTACCCAGGGTCTGGAGGAGGGTACTATATCCTTGTAAAAAATAGAATTAAAATAAAAAATCGGGATATACTTCCCTTCTGATGGCCCCCGGAATCCTCCCGCCGCTCAGCCACACTGCCAGCATCTTCCGTTCCCAGAGATGCATTGCTCGAATAACCCTAGGTGACGTATGGTCGTGTTCGCATGACCGCTATGTCATCTGAGGTGATTCTCGCAATGCATCCCTGGGAACGGAGCTTGCCGGCAGTGTCGCTGAAGGCCAGGGGCCGACAGAGGGAAAGTATATCCCTATTTTTTATTTTTTTTATTTTTTACATTCTATCTTTTACTACTGATGCTGCATAGGCAGCATCAATAGTAAAAAGTTGGTCACCCTTGTCAAGCGCTATGCTTGACAAGTGTGATCAACCTGTTAATCACTTTCCAAGCAATGCTTCAAATCGCTTGTAAAGCGCTAGTATTCTGCAAGCTAAAAAGATTTTAAAAACGCTAGTGTTTTGGGGGAAAAAGCATGCGAATTCCCCATGCGTTTTACCCACGGCAGGGAATTGCGGAAATGCTGCTGAAAATTCCGCAGCATTTCTGCAACGTGGGCACATAGCCTTAGTGTGTGCCTTGAGAGGGAGCACTCCAGGAAAGTGTGGCTGGGATTTATTAACTTGAACAGGGTGTGTTCTGCCAGCCATAAGTGGGAGGAACCCTGCTCACAGAAGGACTGTGTTTATTCGGCCACCATTTTGTTTTTGTTGTTCCTGTTTTGCCCAGAGCGCTGTATTTGTTTTACTACATCTTGGGTTATGCTGCTTACAATAAACCAAAGGAAGTTATTAAAACTGCAGTATACCTGTGTCTACCTTCGTGTGCAGCTGAGTGATCTACCACATTAAATATATATATATATATATATATACTGTATGTATATATACCTTTACACTTTATAGACATACTTTACGTCAGAGAAATTTTGGTGCTCAACCATGTGGTTACTACCACGTTAACACATTTTGTGGATGCCATATTGAAAACCTACCCCTGACCCCCATATTATCTGTTATGCTATATATGAAAATAATATAATTATTTCAAATATATTTGACAAAGAACACCGGATCGCGTTCAAAACGCGTAGTTTCCTGCTTTCTGATCCTTGTCTTGTATTCTTGGAGGCATTTTTAAACTTTTCAATAAAGTAGTTTTTATACCTCTCATACTTTTTCCATTTTGTCAATGGTCCAGTGTTTGGCAAAATGAGGTTTAATTGTTCAGAGTTAAAGCCTATTTTTTTCAGAGTTAAAGCCTATTTTTACAACTTCATTATTTGAATAAAATGGGTCATATTTTTATAATATATCAACAATAGTGTAGCCTAGGGTCTCATTTCTTCAGAACATGAAAGTCTCCACTCTGTCCCCACCATCCCATGCAAATTCTGCTTTTTTTGCCAGATCGTTAATTATACCTATGACTATGACCATGGCTAGGGGTCCATTTATACCATGCAATAAACAGTGTTAGGTCATGTTCAAAAATTCAGTATTTGGTCAGTATTTTACATCAGTATTTGTAAGGCACAATCAGGAGAGGGTACTTTTCCTCTGATGAACATTTAGAGGAAAAGTATAATAGAAACACGTCACCACTTCTGCATTTTTTACCCACTCCTGGTTTTGGCTTACAGATACTGATGTAAAATACTGACCAAATACTGAATGTGTGAATGTGAGCTTAAACGACTGCCAACAGTTAAAATGTTTGCCACATATCAGTGATTTCATAGCCTGTTTACACAGCCTGACCAAGCATCAGATGCACTCTATGATAGATTGTTTTTTGCGCATCGAATGTCATTGTGCTTGGCAGTTCGAATACTGTTGATATTACATAGGACAATGCACTGCTAAGAACGATGTGCAGGATAACAGATCATTTCACCAGATGAACAAGCATTTTGTTAGTTTGTCAGATGCTCATCAATTTGTTCAGTCTGAACTACAAGGAATGCTCGTACTCAATAATTATGCTGTATAACTGGACATTTAACAAAAAAAAAAAACAACATTTTTTGCCATAAAAATATGCCAAATCTAAAAATAATAATAGAAAATTGCTGATATTGTGAAATTGTAGTTCTAATGCTGACTCATGCAGGGAAAAGAGACTTCCTGTTTCTACATAGAGCTTTGAAAGATTCAGCTAGTCTGTGTTTATTTATGCCATAAATCTAACAGAAAAGAGAAGAATTAGCTGGGTAGTAGGGCAAAATGAGCAATTATAAGTACACAGTGCTATATAAATATGATGATTGCAATATAGTAAGAGGATAAAAACTTAGATGGGAGTGCTTCTATAACAACAGAATCCTACTGTGAGTGTGTGAAGGGGTTAAGTAAGATGTTCAATGTTGTATTTATTATCTATTGCTAAATGGTACTGCTACATGTTTACATGTATTACCACACATATGAAATGGTACTGCTACTCCTTTCTGGGTATTACCATTATTTTGCCTTGATGTTTTATTGCATTTTTGTTTTTATTTGCACATAGTTGTGATAATGTTTACTGCATTTCAAGGTTTGCCATGTACAGTATAGGGAAAGCATAGTGCTCTCCTTTGGACACTAGAGGGGGACACTATAGTATATAGAACTCTTTATAGGATAGGGTTAAGTCTAGGAGGGGCTGCCGTGAGATAAGGTTAAATGAGAAGGGAAGTTAGTTCAGACGGGGCAAGGGTGCCCAAAGTGTACACATTTTATATGGGGGTAGCTCCTCCTGGTGTGCACCTATTCACACTAGTCTGGATGTGTCAGTCAGTTTTTTTGTCTTTTGTATGTTAGCTTACTGACCGAGCACTCCGCCCTCCACCAGGAGGTGATTTTAATTATAATTACAGCAGGTCCCTACTTAACCATAAATGCAGGCATTGCTGACAGAGGTGTCCATGTGCCGTACTCTGCTGCCTCAGGAGCATTGGCAGCAGAGAAAGCTAAGTGTTGTTTATTTTTCCCTGTCTGTTATTTTCCTTGGTGTTTATTAGTACAGCGGTGGACCAGTGTCTGCACTAGCCAGTTCCCTAGTAAGGGATAGGTGCAGCGCTAGTAAGGGACTGATGTATCCTCGTCGACGACAGGTTGAAAAAGCCTGTACAGGGAACGTTAGGAGTGTTCAGGGACACAGCCTCAGGGGAGTGCAGGAGGTGTCCACGTCCCCGTTCCCTATTATAGGGCCCACCATTGTATTTGTGTCCCCAGTGTTCACTTGTTTGTCTTGTTTTAGTTACCGACCGATCGGCTGGTCTCGTCACACAGGGCAAGTCACTTCGTGACACATGAGAGAGTGCAACCTTTCTTTGTATATGATTAGGGGACAATTAGTCTGGGGAAAACAACGATCCCATAGCTAGCCACCCGCTAATTAGCATATCACCTCTATAGTTATAAAATTGAGTTTTGGCATATGAACAACTCAATCAGACAATGACATGCACTTGTCAGGAAGGTGTAATGGAATAAATACATTGGGTGAATGGGGATCCAGGGGAAGCTATCACGTTCCCTATTAGTATGGATAATGTACACCTGTGTACACTTGATTTCGTAATTAAATTCTAAACACACAAAAGGTACCACAAAATAAGCTGCCTTGGTCACCTCATTGGCCAGGAACCTGTGTAAACAGAACAATTGGTGTGTGAACATGCACCTGAAATCCTCTATCAGGACTTTATAACGATAGCTTGCAGTATTCCTTGAACATGTATCTGTCTCATATCACAGCACTGCAATGCAACATGCGGACTTTCTAGCTAAAATGTGTCTTTAAAAAAATCTTCATTGAACCACTTCAATATTTTTGCCAATGACCCTGAGGTCACTCTGCCTGTAACATCCTATTACAGGGTCACAATATGTGTTTAAGTAGGTCAAAAACCAGGAACTCAAACATCTAAACGCTCTACAAAGTGAATGTTGCTACGTATCCAATGTCAAGAATGTGAAATGCACTGGAAAATTTCTCTTTGACACCATTTTAAAGACATTGTTTCATGTTAAGAGAAATGAAACTAGGACAGAGTACTTACTATGGGCACGAAGATGAGTGCAGCTTGGACAGGTTTGAACTACATGGTTTATATTACATATGAAATACATCTTGTCTGTGTGGTAGACTATCACCAGGTGTATCAAAACCCTTATGGGGTATTCAATCTACTAGTAGCTACTAGCTACATTCAATTTAGCTACATAGACTTTAATTTCTTAATTCAGTCTAGTCTCATTAACCCGTTATCTAACCACAAACTACCGATCTTCAGCTTGGCGATCCTACCTTCCTCCTACTGTATGCTCCAGAAGCCCCCATAAGCAAAGGTATAGTTCCATACTGCAAATTGCCTAACATAAGTTCCCCTAAACTGTATACTCTGGGAAGGAAACAGGTAAGACAATATACAAAGGCTCGGTTCTGTTCACATCAAGTTTGAACTCATTTGAGATTCAAAACAGGATTTGAGCGAAAAGCCAGGGGCTTTTATGTTAGCCTAATAAAGACTGGCACTGCTGAAACAGAGGACAAAAGATGAACAAAGCATCTGCATCCGCTTCATTACAGTGAATGGCTCCATGCAGTGGTGTAACCACCGCAGTTACAGCAGTCGCAAGTGCAACCAGGCCTGGCGGGTCAGGTGCCCGCCGACACTAGGAAAACCTTCAACTGGATGTGCGTCCATGGATGCACACCCAGTTAAAGTGTATTGCGGCGCACAGACTCATCAGATCTGGGCACCACGTTACTTGCTGCCGGCCAATCAGAGGCCAGCAGCTGACATTGGGGTGCACGTGTTGGAGTGCATGGCAGTGACTTCGTGCTCCTGTAACATGCTGAAGTCAAAGGAAAGGTGAGTGCTTTTTTTTTTAATCAGTTGCCATACTGGTAAATGGATAACTGTGGGATGCATTATAAAGTACTTTATGGATGACTGTGGGGTGCATTATACTTTATGGATGACTATGGGGTGCATTATACTTTATGGATGACTATCGGGTGCATTGTACTTTATGGATGACTACGGGGTGCATTATACTTTATGGATGACTGTGGGGTGCATTATACTTTATGGATGACTATGGGGTGCATTATACTTTATGGATGACTACGGGGTGCATTATACTTTATGGTTGACTATTGGGTGCATTATACTTTATGGATGACTACGGGGTGCATTATACTTTATGGATGACTGTGGGGTGCATTATACTTTATGGATGACTATGGGGTGCATTATACTTTATGGATGACTATTGGGTGCATTATACTTTATGGATGACTACGGGGTGCATTATACTTTATGGATGACTATGGGGTGCATTATACTTTATGGATGACTATGGGGTGCATTATACTTTATGGATGACTATGGGGTGCATTATCCCTTATGGATGACTATCGGGTGCATTATACTTTATGGATGACTATCGGGTGCATTATACTTTATGGATAACTATGGGGTGCATTATACTTTATGGATGACTACGGGGTGCATTATACTTTATGGATGACTACGGGGTGCATTATACTTTATGGATGACTATGGGGTGTATTATACTTTATGGATGACTGTGGGGTGCAT
Source organism: Dendrobates tinctorius (assembly GCF_039654945.1). Classification (NCBI taxonomy): domain Eukaryota; kingdom Metazoa; phylum Chordata; class Amphibia; order Anura; family Dendrobatidae; genus Dendrobates; species Dendrobates tinctorius. Next base: position 9,838,480 of record NW_027361712.1, on the reverse strand, counting down.
TATACTTTATGGAATACTGGAATGCATTATACTTTATGGATTTCTATGTGAGGGCATTACACTACATGAATGACTATGGAATGCTTTATACTATGGGAGGTGTGTTATACTTCTTCTATGGAGTCCCATGACTTCTATGCACGCCCCTGCTGAGTATAATGGTTTATTTTCTTCCATATATTAAAGAACAGTGGCAGAACAGGGGACATATATGAAGATGTGGAATATATACCAGGATGGGGACCAGGATATGGGACATATAGCCGAATGGAAAATATATATACCAGGATGGGGATAGGATGAGATACATATATACCAGGATGATGGACATACACATACCAGGATGGAGGACTTATTTGTATGTGTGTGTGTGTGTGTGTATGTATATATACTCGTATATATATATATATACTGTATATACACAGTAAATATATATATATATGTATTCAGGATGGAGCCCATCAGACTCTAGTTACGCCACTGGCTCTGTGAGGGTTCTGTCTGAATCCCATTTTTAAGGCTACAACTGGAAGCCCTTAAAGAAGTCTCGAACCTTGGTTCAAGTGTGATGTGACAAACTCTAGCATTTCCAGAGAGCAGAGATGAGAGGAAACAATGCCTAATTCTACACCTCTATAAAACTTGAGGTACTCGTAAGTATTTTTAGAAAAACTTAACTTGCTTTGAGCACTTAAGAAAAGGAATGAACATAACAACTAATCCCATGGATCTTAGAAAACAGAGAACCTAATGTTGGTAAGACTTGGAGAGATGAGGGATCAGCCCACCCTGCAGAAGGCCCAAGAGTACACAATTCATACATATTTCAGCGTGATCGCCCAATGATATTACTCAAGCACCCTAACGATTTTTGCTCCTTTACAGACCTGTTTACACAGGTAAACAAAAACCGAAGGGAACAGGATATTTTTTTTTACGTTCGCTCTGCCCTATACAGCGTCATGTTATTGATAGCGCTTTGCCCTTTCACATCAGGGGATGTGCTGCCAATAACGATGATTTTTACACATACATAAACTATTTGATTACCCAATGAACAAGCATTTTGCTCATTTACTGGGTGACTGCCAGTATGTTTTCTCTGGCTGATCATTGGGAGTGAGCAATGTCATATATACTTTGTGTGACTGACAGATGTCTCAAAAAAATTTACGCATGTTGCATTTATAACATAATCATCAGAAGATATAGTAAGGCCTGCAATGGAAGAGGTGTCCACCAGACTTTTATTTTGCTCTTCCCATTGAAATAAACCTGTACACTCAGCTGACTTGGCCATGGGAGCAGGAGATATAACTGTTGCCTCAACATTTTACTATTATCCTCCTATTACTCTGAACTCAAGCTCATGTCATGCCCGAGGCCTTGGCCTTCTTTACATTTTGATCATGTTGGACTCCCTCGAAAATCCTTCCTTCACATTGTGGCTCAGCTCCCTCAATGTTGAGCAATGGCTCTATATGTGGTCTGTGTTTTGTTTAGTTTTTACACAATAGCCTACATTCATCATGCAATATCCACTTGGTTTCGGTGTACACTGTGCTGTTAGAATGTCACAGGTAAAATTTGTCGAGCAAGAAGAACAGTGAGCATGTTCTCCTAAGAAGATATAGTTTAGGTATCATTTAATACATACAATAGGAGAAAATAATCATAGCTATATATTTAATTTCCTCACTATTTTTAGCGGGCGTTTTTGGGGTTGTTGTTTTTTTTCAATAAATCCGATGCATACCACTATTTTGTTTAGGAACAAAAAGGGAAAAGTCAGCTTACTGTGTGCTGTGTGTGGACTCCCTGCTACCAGAGAACACATCGCCTGGAACCGGTTGAGCAAACAGAAACATAATGAAAAAGGTAGAGAGGGATCCAGCGGTAGCTGGGGATAGTTAAAAAATAGCTTTATTTCAAAATATTTAAAAATGTGTAAAACACATATTGTCTTGCACTATTCACACAGAGGTTCAGATCAACGCGTTTCGACGCTAGTCTTCCTCATGACCTGAGGAAATAAAGCTATTTTTTAACTACTCCTGTGTTATGAATCGGTCACCGAGGAGGAGAGCGCAATAGGCTACGCCACCAAAACACCAGAGAGGTTGGTCGCTCAGCCGATTGCAGACCCCAGATCTTAACAACGCAACTAGCAGTAGCCGTGGAGCATTCCTACGTTGCCCTAGGCGCTTCGTCACAGCCGGAGGACTAACTAAGCCTAAAGACAGAAAGCTGAAATCTAAACTGCCCCGGAGCAGATCCCCAAAGGAATAGACAGCCCCTAAACATATATTGTCGGTGAGACAAGATGAAGCACAAACACAGATAGAAAATAGACTGAGCAAATGATGGGGCCCACACTGACTAGATAGGACAGGACAGAAAAGGCACTGTCTGCAATCACGCAAAAACCCTAACAATTCCAACGAACAACAACAACGACTGATGTACAAAAATACTGAAGTTTGCACAAACCTCGCCCCCACTATATCAGCACTCAGGTGTGAACTGGCGGCTAGCAACAGGCTAAAACAGCAGGGGACTGTGCAAACAAACACAAGATACAAAAATACAGGGCAAGAGCCAGCAGCCCCTGGGGGAGCAAGCTGACCCCTGACAGCAAGGCAAAATCAGATGCAAAGGGTTTAGCAAATGATACTTAGCTGAAAAATGCAGGATCAGGCAGGAGACAGAAATCCTCAATTAGCAAAGAAAGGAGTATCACCGGCAGCCACTGAGAGAAGTCTGCTCGCTTATGTAGTCCCAGTCACTACCCCCACTCCTCCAATTATCTTCTGCAGCTGTTGGGTTAACATCATGTTGACCAGCTCCACTACCAGCAGTGTCCACCAGAGGGAGCCTTGCCTCCAAAGTTGGATTAAGAGAGTTCACAACACTCCCGCCTACCGCTGGATCCCTGTCTACCTTTTTCACTATTTCATTTAGGGTTCATCTCACGCAGCCTTTTGGCCCAATTTGTGCTAGCTTCACTCTAGCATTTGGCAGGGCTGTGAATGGCAGCCTTCTTCCTCCGTGAAGCCCCACCCACTGCAGCACCTCTTTCTTCAGCTCCGCCTACGTTGGCATGCGTCCTGCGTACCCTATCATTAACATTGGGTACGCAGCCCATGCGGATGTATGCAGATGCCATCTCATGCACCATTTTGACGCTGCGCCGACCGCTACAAAATGCAACTTGTTGCGTTCAGCACAGCATCAAAATGATGACAATCACTGTTAAAGATAGGGTATGCAGGATGCATGCCGATGTAGGCGGAGCTTAAGGAAGAGGTGTGCCTGTGGACAGAGCTTAATGGAGGAAGAAGGCTGCCATCCGCAGCCCTGCCAAACGCTAGTGTGAAACTAGCCTAAGAAATGGATTCAGAAGAAATGGGAAATATAACAGAAGGACTTCTCCTACCTGCAGGATCCACTTCTGGCTTTGTGTCAAATATTGCATCAAAACTACAACTCACAAATTACAAGCAAACAATAATCCATTATAGCTGATGGCAGACTACTTTCTATCAGTAATGTCTTTTTGGATCATGTATGGCATTATTGACCAGTTATAGCCACTGCCACTTTGACCAAGCTCATCATCACTTTTTTTAAGAAACATATTTATATAGGCACTTCATCTACAAGGTTAGTCTGGCATCATGGGCATACATATAGTTTATTGCTACCTATGCACATGCACAAGGGCCCAAAGAGGTAACGGGGCCACACTTCAACCACCAAACCTGATGGAATTGTGCATTGTGATGGATTGGATTGCAAAGAGCCCATATATTGTTCTTGCACAGGGGCCCTCTTCTGTCTGTGCTGGCTCCCGCCTTGCATGTTGCTTGTGGGATTGTTTGCATGGATGTTCTGATGTACGATTGATCGGACACCTACCGATCAATCATAATCCTGGGGTTATTGGTGATTAAAGACAGTAGAATCCAAAAAAGTGGTCATATCAAATGTGGGTCAGTGTGTGGTTAAGCATCCTGATGGTTTTTGAGGTCTAGGTAAGATGGGTTGCCAAGTACTAGTCTACAGATTTGTAGATGCATAGACACAAATTAGATGATGCCATGTGCACCATGAAAAATATTAGGACAGCTTGTAAGAAAAATAAAAGAAATAAATTAAACCAGCAAAAAAGTGAATGGAAATAAAATATAACTCTGACCAAAATCAAGTTATTTACCATTAGTACAGTCAGTATGGTGGGACAGCTGGAAGGGAAGGATGTGGTTTCCGTTATTGCACACTATCAAGTAAAAGAAACTTTGACAGTAATGAACCCTTTTAACTGCTGGCCAAAGCTCACAAATATCCACCTTGAAGGATGTTTTTCTCAAGAGTGAATACTAAATTTGTAACGAGACCAGACCACCTGATTCCTATCCCATAAAAATGGGCTAGCTTATATATCAAAGTCAGGAGGAATCATAAGCTAATGAGACTGATAAATGACTTTTACTCATACTTGCTGAATCTTATACTCTGCTTTCACAAAGTGAGAAATTTAACGTTACGTCCATAAGTGTTTAGGGTTCAGTTATAACTAAATTTTCATAATTTAGATTATGTGCACCAGAGTAATAGAAACAAAATAAAACCATTAAGATGTAATAGAAAACTTTCAGCTTTAAATCGAAGAATCTTCCAAAAATATTGAATTAACCATTCACCGATCACAAGCATCTTTATAAAGTCTATTGATTTTATGTATGGATACAATTAAGATTAAGTAGGTGTCGGATATCCTTTTCTTTTGTTTTTTTTTTAGAAAATACACCCCAGCTCTATCCCCCATCAATCAAATGCAACTCACTTTGGTAGTCTTCTGTGGCTTGTGATTGGCTACAAGAGTTAGGTGATTAGAATCTTATGTCCTACAAAAAAAAAGAGCCTGCAGACCTTTAGCACTAAATTAATGTACAGGTACAAAAAGTCCGCTATGTAGCCAATATACAAACATATACATACATGATGGGTCAGCACCCTGCGATTAATGAATACATAAAAGTGTTAAAAACGTAAGGTACTTAGTTATCATTTTTTGACCAAAGAGAGTAAAAGCCATCTAACCATGTCAAGGTGTACCTAAATATGGATGGCCCTATCATAATGTTCTATGTCTCCGTATGACAATCCAGGCCTCATCTGAATGAAGAGGTGAAAAGGAAACCAGGCGTAACTTACAATCAAAACCTTGAACTAGAAAAAAGAAAAAAATGGCTTGCACATCTATGCTAACTAAGTAGTTTATGTTTTTAATGTTTGCAGCAATAGTGGAGTTCATGTATTCATCAATCGCAGTGTGCTGACACACACTTTATGTGTCATGGGTTTACCGTGACAGAGAGGAGCCAGACGACTGCAGCGTCTGATTTCTCCTACTCCTGCATTGATTAGAAGCACTTCACCTTCATATTAAACAGTGTAAATCTATTTTGGCAGTGCAAGGGTTAATCTGCTCTGTTGAGAGCTCTTGGAGCTTTAAGGCTCTCAGCTGTGCATTGTTAGCCACTCCCATCTCCTATATAAACTTGGCCCTAGCTAGCACTCATTGTCAGATATAGTTTATGCTGCATGGCTGGTGGTTGTTGTTGTTTAATATAGGAGAAGACGTTTGGTGGTTTTATCCATGACTGTTGTTAGGTTTTGAGTACTGTGTGTGATCATTCCCTTTCTTTTCCTACTTTGGTTTATAAAAATAATAATAATAATAATAATAATAATAATAATCTTTATTTATATAGCACCAACATATTCCGCAGCGCTTTACAGTTTAACCCCATCCTTCACTCCCCAGTGCATTCCTCTGTTAAATGTGTGAGTATATTTGCATGTTTGGTATTTTACCTTATCCCTGTTCGTATTACCTTGTTAGTCTAGTTGGTGTACTATGGTATACTACTACTATAAGGGGGACATGAAACCGTGGGTGCCTGCATGCCAGTTCCGGAACTGGAAAGGCTGTATCCCCTGTTCCCGGGGGAGGCATTAGTGAGCCGGACCAACCTCTTGATCCGGGGAGGCGGGAGAGACAGGAGAAAAGCGCGTGCAGCAGCGGGCAGCTAAAAGGCAGAAGCACGCGTGGCAGGTCAGTTTGGCGCCAATGGAGTGCAGCGTGCAGAGTGGTGAGTGGCACGCTCTGCTTCCCCTCTCAACTACAGAGTACCAGCGCTGCGACAGGGCCCCACCGTCTAAAGAGGACCGCCGTGCTGAGGGGAGCAGTGTGCCCAGCAGCAATCAAGAGAGAAGGACCGCTGCAGAGAGTACAGAGCCAGGTGTTTGCAGCAGCAGCCAGGGAGAGAAGTGCTCCATCCTGGGAGTACCAGCATTATGCAGTCCAGCATCCGTGCAGCAGCCCCGCCGTCAACAGCGGGGATCAGAGAGAAAGAGTTGTACAGTGTGAGACCGGTTATTACCAGAGGACAAGGCGCCAATGTTACGTGTCCGTGAGTACAGCACACGTGCCCCATAGGAGTGACCAGGACAGGGACAGACACTTGCACCCTGACTTTGTCAGTTTATATTTGCCGAGCCCCATTGGGCTCGTACAGGACTGTGGACCGTACCCTTGTTAGTCATTGCAGCAGGGACCAGTGAGTGCTCCGGTCCCAACGCATCCGTACCACATAGGCCCGCGCCCAAGCCCTGCCACCGCTGACAGAGACTGTGAGGAGAGTCGTGCAGGGGCCACGTCAGGCTCAGACAGTGCTGTGGCCCACGCTCTTCTGACCACATCAGTATATGGACTAGGCTCAGTGGGTGGTACCGGAGACCGACCACAGCCACCAGAAGATGGGGCACTGTTGCCCACAGAACCTACCTGGAAAAGACACTGCGCCAGCCATTGCCGGTGCTATTGAGTTCACAGCAGGAGTTACAGTTTGTGGAACTCCTGACAAAAGTACAACCGAACTGCCGTTATCTCAACCGTTGTTCTTCACCTTACCATATCCTTTTCCATTTATATTGCTTGATCCACTGTTTAACCCTTTACCTCCCTGTGGAGTATTCCCCTGTTAAATAAAACTGTTAACCCTTTCTCTATCTCCTGTCCGTTACTGCATCCCGCATACCTGCTCACACTAGCCCCCTCTTCACTGGGTTGGGGAAGGGTCCAGGCTGAGGGGGGATTCAGGAGCTAAGGCAAGGTATGTGACCCTGGCATCTTCACCATCAAAAGTAATCTGGGGAACAGGGGGAGCTAGGGCGCCCCTAGCGTTAGGGACAGTGAAGGAGTCCCTGGTCCTGGGACACCTGGCAACAGTCATGACATTGTGTATGTGTAGAATGCAATGTCATCGGCTGTGCATCAGATGATGCTCTGTCCCAGTCGTCAGAATGACCTTGCTCTGGAACTATGGAGTTAGGGTTAGTAACTACCCATTCCTTTTATCAATCTATAACGATCCTTGTCTTTTCTACAAGATTTATTGAAAGCCAGACAACCTACACCCTCGCATCCCCTCTAATCAAATTTTTGTGTACTCAGTCCAGTAGTAGTGTGTTGGTACAAAGTTGATCAGGTCTCCAAAATAGTAGAGTCTTGTGAGGTGTTCCAGGAATGCAGTGATTGGTATCTACCATGAGAACCCAAGGCACATTAGTGCATATGAGATTTCAAGGCTGACCAATTTGGTTTGATACCACAGTCGAAATGTAGCACAAATTACTGAAGTAGTTAATAATTTTCCAGCTATCATATAAACCATTCAAAGGATGCAAAGAATAGAGTTTAGTAATGGTTCAAAGGGGGATAATCTGACTAAGCGCAAGCATGCCACCTGAAATGCTCTGCTTTTTCCAAATTTTTTCTGCACTGGTGTGCCACACGGCCAATCCCTGATTGTAGGCTGGCTGATTCATTTGGTATTATTGCACCTGTGCAGCTGCCATTTTACTTGGGTCCGCTGCACCCTGTATTAGTGCAGATGCATTTAGGCCTGTCTGGTTTTTTCCTGAATTTTTTGGAGCATTTTTTCCTCTTTTTGAGTTTTTTCCAAATTTAGTCTGATCTCATGTTCCAAATTTAGATGTGTGTTCTTCTGCTGGCTAAAATTGGAAAGAAATCAGAAGGTAATTTCCACCTGTATACTTTGAAAAAATGTACCTATGCTTTTTTTTTCCAGCGTGTGCAGAAGACCTGCAGACTGGAAATCAGAATTGACACATTTTATCAATCAACCATGTCTATGTCAAAACATAATTTCACATTTTTCCTATTTACAAAGTTCTTCATTCATTTGTCAGTTCCATGAGAATTTCATGCTAAGAGAAAATGCCAGATCTTATTTACATACAGCAAAACAAAGTGTGAAAGATTCCGTAGAAACTCTGTACTACCTGTTGGAAAAAAAGGTGCACATGGCAGCCGTAGTGTGGGTTTATTTTATATGGAGTCATAATTGAGTGTCATGAAGGTTCCTGAAGAATCTACTATGGCTAGGAAGACTGTACATGCTAACATGTCACTCAGCCGCAATGTTCTGCCATAGAAACTCCAGGGCTCTGTTATATTCTTGAGTCGTTAGACTTCTGTCGTTTAAGAATTATCATTAACTGTTTACAGGAAAAATGGCTAAATTGATGCTGCAACATAACTGTAACCAAGTGGTGTAAAACTCAAATACACAGTGGGACAAAATTAAAAACTTGGACAAAGTTGTGGGCCAACCTTGATATTTATTAAAAAAAATGTCTACAATTGAGGAAGTTTTTTCTTATCAGTAAATATAACGATGAATCTTTAGTATGGAAACAAATTTAAAAGGGTTGTCCCTTGAATAAAGTATATTTTAATTAATAAACCTTAGAATAAATAAAAAACTTAAATTAATAAATAATACTGGTAATAAAATATGATGCCAACCAAAGTGACTCCAAACACAATATGATATCCCCACAGTCAACTCCTGCACGTACCCCCCACATGCACAGTATTATGAATCCTACTGTACCCCCCTCAATTCACTCGGCAATGTATGGTGACCCCAACACAGCACGATTCCTCAACTGTGATCCCAACATAGCTCCCCCATTTAGTATAATGGGCCCCACATAGTCCTCAATGCAATATATTGAAACCCACATAGTCTTTTATTCAGTATGATGGGCCCCACACAGTCCACCATACAGTATAATGGGCCCCACACAATCCTCCATACAGCATAATGGGCCCCACATTGCCTTGCAGTATAATGGCCTCCGTACCAGATAATGAGCCCTACATTAAAAAAAATAATTAGCCACTTTTGCTCATTCCCCCGCTACTTTGGGTTCAGCAGCAAGTGCTCTAAAGCTCTGCATTGCTCAGCACAGCGGGTGCAAAATAGTGATATCAATGCGCCCACTGCGCTGAGACATCAGACGCAGAGGGAGAATAATGGGGGAACATCTCCCTCTTTCATCATTGTTTGAAACTGTAAAGGCATCCTTGATGCTGCTATATTTGAAAGTGTGATCCTGGAAGTGGTGGCGTCGCCGGCCAAATATAATCACCCTGTGGGCCAGAGTTTGACATATATACTCCAATCCATGGGCTGTGTGAACGTTCATTGTTCCCTTCTGTTCCACAATTGCACTTGTGTAGTAGAACAGTACGAAAAAAATCATCAAATGAGTATTGTCAACTTTCTTTGCATTGAAAATTGGAGCAGTATGGTGGCTCAAGTGGTTAACACTGTTGCTTTGCACTGGGGTCCTGGGTTCAAATTCCCACCAAGGACAACATCTGTAAGAAGTCTGAATATTCTCCCTGGTTTTGCGTGGGTTTATCCACGTACTCTAATTTCTTCCCACAGTCCAAAGACATACTGATAGGAGATGTAGATTGTGAGTCCAAATGGAGACAGTGATGAAAATAATGACTTTATGAATATGATGGCGTTATATAAGCAAAGCATAATATAAGCCCATGTGATTTCATGCATAGTCACTAAAGTGGAGGGTTATGCAAAAATAGCCGAAACATCTTGATGGCTTTATCGTAAATCCAATCCATTTATAGTTAGGTAAGTGGCAAGTTTCATGGGTTGCTCCTGTTATGCAGTGGTCTACCAAAAGTGGTTTGAGGAAGGACACCCAATGAACTGGTGACAGAGTTTTGAGCAACCAAGGTTATTTGGAGCATGTGGGATACAAAAGTTAGTGGGTCTCTTTACACTGCAGAAGAAATACTGTGCTACAAACTGCTGAAAAAGCGAAATGGGTTATTTGTTTTTGAAGTCGTCCAGAGTGCAGACTTGGAATCACAGTGGATATGTTTTCTTAATCATCTGTGTCAAAACATTGTTTCACATTCTTTCTAACTTTCTTCATACCTAGTTCCTTATTCAGGCATCGTTTCCATGAAGCTAAAAGGAAATGTCAGATGTAATTTACATACTGCAACGCAAAGTACAAGAATTCCTTCAGAACCCAATGATATCAGATGGAAAAAGTTGTTATTTAAAAAGAGAAGTGAAAACAGTATTGACTCCTATATATAGTTCCCTACAACCTTCAGGGATCAAAATCTCATTTCTAATATTAGCAATAATGTTATAAGTGCAGAGAAAAATGCAGAAAATGGGGACGTGCGGGCATAGCTTTTGTTTTGTACACTAGCTTTAGGGATCCCATAGAGGACCACAAGTCTACAACATACTAGTGGAGTTCATTAAAGATTTCCCCTGATCCAATTCCTGTGGACTGAGAGCAATGAAACTTGGCACAGTTAATAGTACTTCTCTACTGTACATAGGTGCCACCTAGAGACACACACTTCTCCCATTTCTTTAAGCAACTGTAAAAACCACGCTTGTAGAAGTTGACTGGTTGCTCCAAAGCCACATTGTGATTTCGGAAATGAGAGTCTCATCATCTGGAAAATGCTTGCCCATCAAAAATAACTTCATTGTTGGAAAGAGGTGGAAGTCCGAGGGTACAAGGTCGGGCAAATAAAGGGGATGCGGTAGAATATCAAAGACACAGGAGCATGCTTCCATTTGGGCAACATGTGAGTTGTGAACTGGTGCATTGTGTTGCAGAAGACTGACAACTTTGGTGAGTATGCCATGTCCCTTGGTTTTGGTGACCTCCCGCAATTTTTGCAGAATTGAAGCATGGTATGTCCCAGTGATCATGGTACCCTTTACTAGGAAATCCATCAATACTATTCTGTACTGGTCCCAAACCACTGTGAGCATGACCTTGCCTTCTGAGGGTTGGGCACGTGCCTTCTTTGGAGTCTCAGGATCATAGTGATGGACCCAGCTTTAATCATGTGTTATGAGCCTGTTGAATAAGTCCTCTTAGTTTTCATGGCACATCGTCAATAGAGCATGAGAGCATTCGACTCGTTCCTGCTTCTGGAAAGGTGTGAGCAGCTGGGGAACCCAGTGAGCAAATACCTAATTCATGTGAAGATAGTCATGGATGATTTTTTCCACAGACCTCATACTAATCTTGACATTTTGTGCTAGGTGGCGAATGATTATGCGGCGATTTTTCCAAAATGGCGATCTCCACTTGCTGGATGGTGTGTTCATCAACAGCAATTGGAGCTGTTTGCACCAAAGCCCGACCACATTTGAATTGACGATGGCAGTTCTTGACTACATCATATGATGGGAATCATCACCATAAACCTCTTTCATCTCATCAAACATCTCCTTTGGTGTGCGGCCTTTGAAGTAAAGGAACTGGACTGCTATGTATTCCACAGGGTCCATTATCAAACCTCACACCACTTCAGCAGACCGTTATCATTTCTCAGTTACAATTTGGCACATAACCAATAGAGAGTTACATCATTACACGTGCAGTTTCAGCGTCCTGTGATAAATAGAAGTGGGTCAAGGGAAATCTTTAATGAACGCCCCTCGTAAGTCACACGCTGTGTGACTGCAGACTTGTGAATCTTCCAGCATGTGCAGTGTGCGCTGCAGGGATTCGCTGATTTCGGGACCGTAGGGTAAGTATGCAGTATACATACTCCGGGGTAGAAGCCATCTAGTGGATGTGGCCTCGCTTCATAAACTTATATTGAGCTAAGCCGTTCCCTGTTTAGTGACGTGTTCAAACAGTGGGTGTGACTGACTAGAGGGCTTGGCCTCGCTCAATACAAGTGTATTGAACAGCTAACATGTGCCCCTAACAGCTGCAGGTGGAAACGCGATCCACACGCGGCTGTTAACCTGTAAAATGTCGTTGTCAATCTCTAACAGTGGCATTTAATGTGATCGCACTGGAAGCACATCACTAATCCCGACCATCGATGCCCTTATCACATGACCGTGGGTCACTGATGGGTTGGCATGACAACCTAGGGTCGGCAGCAGGCTCCTGTGATTGTCATAGTCAGATTGCTATGAGCGCCGCCCAGCGGTTGGTGCACGTAGCAAGTGGGCATTTCTGCTACACACAGGTGATCTGATGATCATAGGCGGTCAGAAGATCGCAGCTTCTAGTTTCCCATGAAGACTATTGTGGCACGCCTGAGGGTTCAGTTGCCACAGAGGTACTGCATCTCATCCAGAGGTGTGGTACCCCACTCTCAGGTAAGGAGGGAGCACCACCCAGGACTCTAACACCTGCACCCAACTCAGACTATTACAGCAGGGCACCCTGGGCGTACCCTAAGGGAGGATGGTCTCATCCCAGGCTGGGTAGTAAAGGGGAGTGGGTGGAGAAGGTAGAAAGTAGAGAGGAGGAGTCAGAGTGTGGTAAAGAGAGAGTGATTAGATTAGAGGGATTGTCTAATTTATTGAGATAATGACTCAGGAGGAGTCAGAGTGTGGTAAAGAGAGAGTGATTAGATTAGAGGGACAGTCTAATTTATTGAGATAATGACTTTTGGGTTTTCATTGGCTGTAAGATATAATCATCAACATTAACAGAAATAAACACTTGAAATAGATCACTCTGTCTGTAATGACTCCATCTAATATATGAGTTTCACTTTTTGTTTTGAAGACCTGAAATAAACTAACTTTTGATCATATTCTAATTTTGGGAGACACACCTGTGTATATATATATATATATATAATCACATATCATACTGTCACATAATCACATAATCTTTTGGAAAATATGCAGGTCTCTATTAACATCACCACGGTAAATGTGAAAAAAAGCCTCCCACAAAACATAGTTCTTCAAACACTAGGGGGCGTAGAGGGCTGTGGTGTAATTTGTCTGCACTTTTATAATACAGGCTCCGCTGACTTTTAATGTCTCATACCCAGCTATGTAAACAGCCTTGCTCATGGCTGGAATTAAATGTCATATGCTGCTGCCTATAAAACATTCTGTTCCAAATTCACTACTTGAACACGTGATTGGAAAATGCACAGCACCAACACATGAAGTGCCATGACCTAATGAGTGAGGAGCTATCTTTCACCCAGGTAGTAAATTATTGTCATACTAATAACTGGGTAATGTTGTGATTGTTATCTCAGCTTTGTTCATGTGGCAGTGAAGAAACAGAAGAAATGATATAGGAAAGATTGAAAATCTTTTTTGTCGCTTTTGATCATGAGAAAAGATCACTGTTGGTTGTATATTACATGACTGATATTGGATATGCTAGGTCCAGGGAGCAGATCACATGTACAGATGTGTTTAGCACATTTATACGGGTTGTCCAGGATAACATTTTTCCTTACAGCTCACCCCATGTTATCTACCAAAGGACTGCTACATCCAGTGTCAGAGTGAAGAACATTGGGCCCACCAGAGGATATGATTCTGAAGGCCCACCTTTCTCCCCCACTCAAGAGCCCGATGCCAGCTGCAAGATTTGCACTATGAACTCTCCTGAAAGAGAAGGTACGGCCCACCGGAGGATGGGTCAGTCCAACCCTGGCTGCAGCCAATTACTTGCCTCAGTGGTATATGCCATAATATCGCTGAGGCCAGTGATTGGCTGCAGTGGTAACGTAGGTAGATAACATGTAGACTGTTGAGAGTATCAAAGTGTCTGTGATGGATTTAATGGTTAAGTATTGGATAACCCCTTTAAAGTTATTAATCAGCCAAAAACTGGAAGCATCATAAGGTGTTTAGTCAGCTATGGTCAACGGGGAGAGCAGTCCCAATATGAACACTTTCTAGATGAGTTAGTATGAACGCTCATTCCCAGTTATTGACCCACGAAAATATGCAGGTAATCACCTAACGACTAAGCAAAAATTATTTTGATGTTGGATTTGATTTTTATGTGGATATAAATCCTCATTATCTGCAGCACGTCACCCCATAGAAACAGAGGCTGTGTTCCAATGCATTGTAAATGGAAACATAATGATCATAATAGTGATCGCTTGGCTTCTTTCATGGTGTTTGACCTGTGTAAACAGGACAGTAAATTAGTGCCAAATAACTTGAATATAGTCAATCAGCGCTCTTTACTGTCCTCATATTGGTGAGACTAATGCCTCCCATAGACAAAAGATGATTTTTGGTCTAGTTCAGCTGATTTTCTTCTGGTAGCTATCCCGCCCGATACTTCCATACACAGAGATGATCGCCCTGCCAATCACTCCTGTATTCTTTATAAGTGAGTTGCTGCCAGACTCCTCTGATGGTGGCTTATCGGGCCAAGGAGTGGTTCACCTCATTTGTTTTGTGACGTAACAGCGATCTCGCCTGCGATCTCGCTACATGTGACACACAGCAGCGACCGCCCCCCCCCCGCTGGATATCGCTGATCGTGCTCAAATGTCCTGGGCCGTTTTTTCATCGTCGGCGTCCCGCTGACCAGGGCGCAATGCTGTGTTTGACGTCGACGAGCATCCTCGTTGGTGACGCAGAACTCAGGGACGCAGACTGGAATCGTTCGGAATAGCTGCTGTGTGACAATGCACCAGCGATCCCTACCAGGTCTTATCATTGTCGGGATCGCTGGTGCGTCGCTATGTGAAACGGGACCCCAAGGGTCAGGACATCCCCATTGCCCGAGCCTACCGATATCAGGGTCCGACCTCAATTAATGTTAGTCTGATATGTTTGAGGACCTTAAGGGCAACTATCTCATCCAACTCTCCCTCTAAACAGGAGCCTTATGTGCTCCTCATGTGAGAGCCACTGCCAGACATCTCTGTGGTTTCTTATGTTAGAGAACAAAAGTCTGATATCAGACATGCAGTAGCCTTATCTCTCCCAACATCATCTATCAAGGGAACATATTAGACTGTATGCAGAATCCGATGATATTCAGCCAACGTTAATCTAATGCGTATGGGGGCCTTAAATGCAGCCAAAGCACCCATAGTACCAATTCAGATGTGATGGGAAAAATAGCTCTGTATGTGAAGAAATTCTTCCTGTAAATAACGGAATTGCTTGTAATATAGCACAAATACAATCAAAAGTCAATAGAGCACATCATGCGGAGGTGGTGCCTATCTCATGATGAATCTGGCGTCAAATTGTGGCTTCTGGTGTTAACAGATTCTACAACATAGATTTAAGCACAGCCAATCATTTCATCTATTGATACATTCATTCACTGTCTTGTGCACTAAGGCTGGGTTCACATTGCGCTAATGGCCATGCGCTGACGGCATCCGTTACATAGCGGCACGAACGCTATGTAACGGTTGCGTTAGCGCAGCCATTGACCGCCATTATGTAGAGCATCGCTAACGCATGCCATAAATGGCATGCGTTCACAATGTGCCGTCATTTTGTGACGGACTTTCTGACGCCGGCTGCAGCGTTCGGGGGTCCGTCACCACTAGCGCAGATAGGGAAGCTGTGCTAGCGTGATCGCTAAACGCGATTACAATATGACAGTAGCGTTAATGCAGTCCGTCAACGCTATGTGTTGAACGGACTGCATTAACGCAGTGTTAATCTAGCCTTAGTTAGTTAGTACATTGAGCCTCAAAGCGGTCACATTTTCCAAAATATCTTCTGCTTAAATGTATTATCAATTGTCTTTAAATAGACATGTAATATAACAAAGTCATGCCCTGGTCCTAAGCAGGTATTCTCTGAAACTATGATCAGATACATAATATCATGATTCTGCACTTTTCCAGTCTACACATCAAGATACTTATCAGTGCAAAGTGATGCTTTCACAGAAAGTGGCAGTTATTCAGAGGACTTCCATACATACAGGGACAAACAATACCAAGAAATCAGCTGGACTTTGCGACTAAGGAGCTCAGTGACTTATCTAGGTGAAAGATTATGTAAGTCCTTGTGGACTCTGAAGGCATCTGTTCATCAGTTCATTTATTATTTTTGCTTAATTGTAGATGTTTAATCTACAGATGGAAACCATAACATGACAGCATGGGTTTCTCTACTTCAAATAGTAGAAATAAGGATTCTTTTTTTACCCTCAAGAAAAGCCTCATTCAGATGTAAATTTTTATCATACACGTGCTATCTGTGTTTTTCGTGGATAGCGCTCAGTGTGAAAAACAAGATAATCTAATAGTTATGATACCCTTTTAACCCCTTAACGACCCCTTAACGACGCCAGAGGTATTTTTATTTTCACATTTTCATTTTTTGCTCCCCTACTTCCCAGAGCCATAACTTTTTTATTTTTCAGTCAATATGGCCACGTGAGGGCTTGTTTTTTAGCGGGATGAGTTGTACTTTTGAATGACACCATTGGTTTTAACATATGTGTAGGAGGGGCCCCCCTGTGTGCCCGGGCCGGAACCAAGAGGGCTGTCACCAAGATTCCTAGGGACACTGTTTCCGGAGGACAGAATTAGAGGACGGGACATAGAGAGTTCCAGAGAGGTTGGGGGAGGAGCCACTATAAAAAGGACTGAGGACGCCAGGAGGAGTGAGTCAGCAGAACAGGAGAGGAGGAGGAAGGAAGCCAAGAAGCACCAGAAAGCCAGAGCAAAAGCCAGAGCAGAACAGGGAGAGCAGCTACCGGAGAGACTGCAGGGAGACTCACCACAGGCTGAAGGGAGACGGTACCTAGCCGTTCAGAAGGGTGATGCCGACTGTTCAGCCGCGCTCCTAGTGGCTGCCACCGCCCGCCTCCAGCCCGCGGCTGCGGCCTGTCCGCTGCAACCCACGGCCGCCACCGCCCGACTCCAGCCCGCGGCCGTGGCCTGCCTGCTTCTACCCGCAGCGGCCGCTGCCCCACTCTAGTCCGGGGTTGCGGCCTGTCCGCTGCCGCCCTCGGGTACTGTTGCTTCACTCCAGCCCGTGGCTGCGGCCTGTCCGCTGCCGCCCGCGGGTACCGTTGCTTCTCTCCAGCCCATGGCTGCGGCCTGTTTGCAGCAGCCCGCGGGCCCCGTCGCTCCACTCCAGCCCGCGGCCCGTTCCCAGCCTGTGGCTGGGGTCTACACCTCCCAGTCCCTGCGCTACACCATATCGCCTCCGACGGGAGGTACTACGCAGAGGAACTCCCCAGTGGCCTGTTGTGCCCCCACCGCGCCTGGGTGTAGTAACACCCGAAGACTTCATCAGATCCTCGCCGATTGGGCGATCCTCGCCGGCTGGGCCTAGCGGCTGTAACACCGGAGCATCGCCGAACAACACTCTGCGGACGTCAGAAAGATAAGTGACACATTGGAACTAAGGACCTGTAGTCGACCATACCGCGGCCCTATAGTAACCAGCCTTTGCCGGGTTAGTGGTGTTCGCATAATCAGTGTATTCTTGTGATTGGTCCCTGCGAGGACAACTATTGTTAGCTTGTTTCTTGGTTGCTCAAGACAGCCCCAAAGGCATGTATAGATATGAAAGTTACACCTTAAAGCTCAAACCGTCTCACGCCTTGTCACTGCATCCCCCCGTACCTGCGAGTACTACATTTGTACTGGAAAACGGGGAAAAAATTCCAAGTGTGATGAAATTGCAACAAAAGTGCAATCCCACAGTTGTCTTTTTTTTTTACCATGTTCACTAAATGCTAAAATGCCATTATGATTCTCCAGGTCATTACGAGTTCATAGACACCAAACATGTCTAGGTTCTTTTTTATTTTATTTAAGTTATGAGAAAAAATTCCAAACTTTGTAAAAAAAAACACAAAATTTTGCGCCATTTTCCGATACCCGTAGCATCTCCAGTTTTCGTGATCTCAGGTTAGGTGAAGACTTATTTTTTGTGCTCCAAGCTGACATTTTTAATTATTCCATTTTGGTGCAGATACGATCTTTTGATCGCCTGTTATTGCATTTTAATGCAATGTTACGGCGACCAAAAAAAAATAATTCTAGCGTTTTGACTTTTTTTCTCGTTACACCATTTAACGATCAGGTTAATTCTTTTTTTATATTGATAGATCGGGCGATTCTGAATGCAGCAATATGTGTATGTTTGGTTTTTTTATTGCTTAATTTTGAATGGGGTGAAAGGGGGGTGATTTGAACTTTTATATTTTTTTTATATATTTTGAAAAACTTTTTTTTTACTTTTTGCATGCTTCAATAGTCTCCATGGGAGACTAGAAGCTGCAGTTGTCTGAGCGACTCTGCTACATACAGGCAATGATCAGATCACCTATATGAAGCAAAAATGCTCACTTGCTATGAGCACCGACCACCGGGCGGCGCTCACAGCAATTCGGCAGTGACAACCATAGAGGTCTGCTAGAGAGAGTCACCGATGGGCAGGATTTCCGGCGCACTTTCTGGAAGTCCGATTCAAATGCCACTGTCAGTGCACCTTTCCGGGCACATGACAGCTGATATATACAGCTGATAAGTGCCCACAACAGACTAAGTAAGTTTTTGGTACTTCTTAGGTCTCTTCATCAGGCATGGTATAACAAAGTTTCTGAAGAAACACAAATATATGCACAAACAAACAACAAAAAAAGGAAAAGTGGTATTGTGGCGCCCCTGAGGGTTCAGTC
The DNA here is from genome assembly GCF_039654945.1 of Dendrobates tinctorius. Lineage (NCBI taxonomy): Eukaryota > Metazoa > Chordata > Amphibia > Anura > Dendrobatidae > Dendrobates > Dendrobates tinctorius. Next base: position 9,819,622 of record NW_027361712.1, on the reverse strand, counting down.
GCCACAGAGGTACTGCACCTCCTCCTGAGGTGTGGTGCCCCACCATTCAGGTAAGGTGGAGACCCCTGACCACGCTCCAACACCTGCATCCCACAGTAGTGTAGCAAAGCACCCTTTGGTGGCTCCCTGTTTGGAACACGAAGCGTGCTGGGAGGTGGGGGGAGTTTAGTTTACACTAAAGAGCGGGAAGAGGATAGGATATAGGGGATTTAGTCACAGGAGTCTGACGAGGTCGGACCTGTGTAAGGAGATCCCGAGAGGGATGGAGGAAGGAAAGTGCTGCAGCCGACCTCAGTGATCTGTGTCCACTGGCACAGGAAAGGAACACTGAAAAAAAGCCTGACTCTCCATAAGAAGGAAAGGATTAGTGCGGAATGTGAGGAGAGGAAGAGAACAGAGGACTGAGGGTTAGAAGAGAACCCCTCTCAAGTTTTAGGCACAAGGCCGGGGTCCGGTCCCCGAGGTTGTTTGGATACTTATGGTCCCGCAACAGACAGCGGAGGAATAGAAGTTTGTCATCACTTTATTTCCACATCAGACTTGGGGGCACAACAGCAACGAGATAGAGAGCCGGGATTTGGTAGCAGAGAATCCCCGAAGCAGGCTACAGCTGTCTGCCGTACAAGTAGAGTTCATAAGGAACATCTGACAGGAGGAACTCCAGTGTAACTCAGTACTAGGAGTACTTAATTCAAAGGCGCTAAGAGGGAGACGTTCAGCAAAGGCACATATGTTGGCGGGGTGTTGGAAAGGAGTGCTTTATCTTGCCTGGAGGTTGACTGAGCTCCTGACCCGGAGGACACGGCACGGATGCGGGCTCTTGAGCCACCACAGAGTGTGAGTAAAGCTTTGGAACCACATTCCCTGGTGTTCTCCACTTATTCCTGCGTCAACTTGCCCAGCACTGCTACATCCTTTGCACCCGACACTACACCATCTAAGTGTCGCTTCATTCACTCTGCCCTGGGACTACAGCCCTGCCTGTGGAGGGCTATACCATCACTGCTGCACCACACCATCTGTCCCAGAGGAACTGTCTGCAGCATCGGCCTAAAATCTACCTTGCCGAACACCACAGGTGGCGTCACGACTTACACATTGACACTGAACATTTACAATGGGCGCCCAGGGCCATGGGCCGGGTTCCAGCTACCGTGACATCACCCATTGAGGACCATTGGGCCCGGTACCGAGTAACCCACTGCCCTGGGTGTGAGTGTGACCCAGTATGGTATAATAAATGAACATTTAAATAAACAAACAAACTGAGCTCAGAGACTGGATGTCTGTCTTGAACTATTTTGAATTTTTACAGTGGTAACTAGAAAGTTGATTTTTGTTTTTGTGTGGTCCAATGTCAGTTTTATTGCGAGGTGAAATGTATTGAATTTGTCATGGCATTTTAGAGGTTCTTGTTTAGACTCACTCCTGATTATTAAGATGTCATCTATATAACGGAAATAGGCCAAGGGTTTAATAGAGCAGAAGGCTAAAAAGTCATTTCCAGTTTAGCCATGAGAAGTTTGGCATACTGGGGTGCAATTTTGGTGCCCATAGCAGTTCCATTCCATTCTAGATATAGCTCCTCTCCAAAAGAAAAAAAGTTGTGTGTGAGTGTGGGAGGAACGGCCCCCGTCGAGTGTCTGGGCCGGAACCAACGGAGCTGTCATCCGGGTTCCGGGGGAAACTGTTCCCGGGGGACAGAATTCGGATGGACAGTTCTGACAGACAGATGGGCTGGGGGAGGGACCAGTATAAAGGAGGCGGGGAATTCCCGGGACGGTGATTCAGCAGATCGGGACAGAGACTGCAGGAGAGCGTGGGAGCGACGGGAAGCTAGAGCAACTAACCAGTGCGAGAGAGGACGCTCACTGAGGTCTCCTGAGGGACGGTCCAAGGGGATCATCCAAGACTTGCTGCCCTGCTCCAGCCCATGGCCACAGCGGCCCCAGTCCAACCCCTGGCCGTTGTCGCCTCCTCTCAGCCCACGGCCGCGGCCTACCCGCGGTCACCCGCTGCTGCTGCCGCCATTCCTCCGCCCGCGGCTGCGGCCTGTTTCCCGCCACCTGCAGCCGCCCTGTGCTCGCCCGTGGCCGCAGCAAGTACCGTGTCATCGGCGGTCACCACCATCCTGCTCAGGCCCGCAGCAGGGGACAGGTCTCTGCTGACCGCGGACGCCCCGTCACAGCCGTTAGCTGCGCAGGTGGCCTGTCATCCACCACCGCACATCGCTGCCGCTGGCCCCAGTCCGGGGGCTGCGGCCCACCCGTCCAAGGACTTCTCCAGGACCTGTGGGGCCCCAGTGTTGCCTGTGCACCGGAGGGCGCAAAAACTCCGACAAAGCCTCAGCAACTGGGCCCAGCAACTACTACGCCGAAAGACCACCAACCCGAACGGCGAGAGACGTCTGGACAGCAGCTAAGTTGACTTTTTCAATTAAGGACCCGTAGTCGGCCAAACCGCGACCCTATAGTGACCAGCTATTGCCGGAAGTAGTCGTGTTCTACTCTTTGGTGTTTGCTTGTCTAAAGCACCTGCAAGGGCAACAAGTGTTACCCATTTTTTTTTGGTGTTCAATCCGTGACTGAGGAAAGTTCCCCCAGTCTTATAAAAGATATATTTTAGAAAGAACCAGGTTGTCTCGCGACTCATCACTGCATCCTGCGTACTTGCAAACACCACATGAGGATAAATCGGGTGAGAGTTAATACAGACTCATTAGCTTCAAGAAAGATTTGACAAGCAGATAACCATCTTCATGTGGGATGTTTGAATATAGGGATTCCACATCTATGGTGGCTAACATGGCATTCTTAGGGAGAAAACGTATTGTAGATAGCTTTTTTTAAAAGTTCTTTGGTGTCCTATAAATAGCTGGCTGTCTTCCTTATCAGTGGTTTAAGGACATTTTCTACCCACCCTGATATTTTTTCAGTGAGTGTTCCTACCCTTGAGATGATTGGCCTTCCAGGGTTACTTGCATTATGAATCTTGGAAGGCACGTAGAAAATTCCTATCCAGGGATTCTCAAGGATAACGTCCAGAAGGTATGTGTATTCTGTACACAGACGTCTGATGACTCTTTTCAACTACCTCATATATTTTGGATTTGGGTCATCATCCAGTTTGGTGTAGTACTGTTTGTTCATCAGCTGTCTATGTGCTTCTTTAATGTAGTCAATTGTATTCAGAAGGACTATGGCACCACCTTTATCTGCAGGCTTAATAGTGATCTCCTTGTTGCTTTTTGGGCTTTCAATTGCCCTTGTCTCCTGCATACTGATGTTAGGTGTTTCCTTTCTTTCTTTGCCCTATATCATGGACTGTATCTAATGTCTAAATGAGTCAATACAGATAGTTCTCATACTTATGATAGTCTATGGGGCTGTCCAAATATCCAATTTTTTCCTCAGTCCAAGTGGTCTGTGCAAAATCAAAGACACATGTCCAATATTGATCCAAGTGTCAAATCAAAACTGACAATTCAAGACTATGAGTTAGGGAAAAAATTGGACAGCACCCAAACAACATCCGTGTGCTATCCATTTTTCACGAACTGATAGACAGAAGAAGCTAAAAACTGATAAAACTCTGACCAAAATTTGATAAAACATTGATGAATCTTGAATGACACTAAAATGAAAGTCAATTATGGAACTCAGTCCATTTTTATCATTCATGAAAAAAATTAATGTCTGAATGAGGTCTAAGGTACCCATACACTTTAGACTATCATTGACTGAACTCACTGATATTGGTATTCTCGGGCATAACATGTATGTGGTCAAATGAGATAAGCCACTCCTTGATGAGATAAGCCAACAGAGTAGTCTGGCAGCAGCTCTCTCAAGTTACACAGGAGCACTTGGCAAAGTGAGTGTTCTTGTGTATGGAGGAGTCAGGAGAGATAGCAGCTGTCTGAACAATCAGAAAGACCCACTGTTTGGCTGATAGCTATCCATATTATGCTGGTTACCTTTAAAAATGTGCCAGCTTGTAGAAATAACAACTTTTTATTGTCCCTTCCATGACTTTCCAGGAATTTTTTAATGACAATGTGATGAGTTTATTTTACAAATTATGCACCATCAATGTCGGCAAAAAGCTTCTTTAAAAAAACAAAGATGTACAATATTAAAGGGGTTTTCCACTACTTTCATATTGATTATCTATCCTTAGAATTCATACAGGATCCAATCTATGAGAAATAGGGGAGACACAAAAGGTGGATGGTAATAATTGCTTTTGTTGTTCGGACAAGCCATAATGTAAGAATCGGGTATTCATGTAATGCTGCATGACCCAGTTATCAAGCAAGACTATGTAAAAGTACAGACACAGAGACTTATTAAATGCATAAAGCGTGTGCGAACATAATACGAGGAACCTGATTATGAAGAAAATTTTGAATGGGAAACACAGGGATAGTTAAATAAATACAGTAAAAATCCAATCATTGCAGGAGAATTTGTACCTATTTTAAAAGGCTTGTCTCATGAAGGTGTGGGGAAGGTGACTTGACAGACGTGACTGGTAGAAGGAGGGGATGGTTTGTGCACAAGAGTCGGAGATTGACAGGATAGAAGGGTGACAGATAGGAAAGGTAGATAGGAGAGTGCAGTACCGAGAAATGACCACAAGATGGCAGGGGGGAGAAGCTTAGGACTTAACAGCAGCTTACGGCTTGAGAAACGCTTAGTCATGGGGGGCGGGGAGATAGGAACCCAGGAGGGGAATTCCCGGTGAGAGAGGGGATAAATAGAACAGGGTAGGGTTCCAGGCAGGCTAGTCCAGGGAGGAGCTCGGTAGAAGACGGTGAAGAGAGAAGAGCTCGACCAGGGGACTGACAGCAAAGAGACAGTCAGGGGGGTAGCCCTGACCCGACGGACCGCAGGTCAGACGAGGCCCTGGGGGTACCGATTGGACGACGACCTCGGGCAGGTGAAGCGCTGGCGGTAGATTGGTCTAGGACAGCCCCAGCGAAAGATCCGCGAGGGACGTTACTTCAACTGGAGCAAAGGTGCAGGTACTCAGGCCTGAAGACAGAGAACTGTAAAGAGGCTACGGTGCGTGGTTGTGGTCGTCAGGAGGACGACGAATAAATCCAGAACTGTTACTATTGAAATCTGTCTCTGCCTCGTCCTTGCATCGCCTGGTGTCTGTGTCATCTGGACAGGGTAAGCAGTGGTCCTCCCCCCCAATCCCGGCCCCCTACCACAAAGGCAACCCCTTATCAAAGAGAAACTAACTTCAGAATATTGGCTGCTATCGTGGGGAAAACTCCAGACTCGGTGCTAGACACACAAATATTTTATATCATGATGACCATTTATTTAAATAACCATGCATGAAAAGTTTAGAGCAGAGCATATGGAGCGCCCCGTGCCAGGGCCCATGGGGTACTCGGAGCCGGGCCCGTTGATTTCAATGGGAAGTGTCATCGTAGCGGTGACCTGGTCCGTGGCCCTGGGCATCCATTGTAAAAGGGGAATAGTGTGTTGAGCGTGTGGATGATGATTAAAGTTTATAATGATTCGTGACGCCACCTGTGGTGTTCGACAATGAAGGTGTTAAGCCGACGCTGCAGACAGATCCTCTGGGACAGATGGTGTGGTGCAGCAATGATGGTGTAGCCCCCCACAGGCAGGGCTGTAGTCCCAGGGCAGTGTAGATGGAGAGCTAGTGAGGAGAGGAGAACAGTGCAGTGTTAAGCACAGAGATGTAGCAGTGCCGAGTGGGTTGGCGCAGGAATAAGCGGTGGACACCAGGGCATGTAGTTCCAAAGCTTTACTCACAGTCTGTTGTGCATACAGGTGCCCGCATCTGTGCCGTGTCTTCCAGGTCAGGGTCTCAGCCAACCTCCAGGCAAGATGAAGTACTCCGTTCCAACATATGTGCCTTTTCTGAACGCCTCACTTCTAGCGCCTATTTGAAGTAGTCACAGTACTGAGTTACACTGGAGTTCCTCCTTTCAGATGTTCTTAGAACTCTACTTGTACAGCAGACAGCTGTAGCCTGCTTCGGGGACCCCTTGCTACTAAGTCCCGGCTCACTCACGTTGCTGTTGTGCCCCCAAGTCTTGTGTGGGAATAAAGTGGTGACAACTTCTATTCCTACGGTGTCTGTCGCAGGACCATTAGTATCCATACAACCTCGAGGACCGGACCCCGGCTATGCGCTTAGAACTTGAGGAAGGGCCCTGATCTGACCCTAATCCTTAGTTCTCTTCTTCTCCTCATGTTCCGTTCAAATCAATCTTTCTTATGGAGAATTAGGCTTTCTGAATATCTCTTTCCTGTGCCAGCAGCTCCAGGTCACAGGAGACTGCTGCAGCACCTCCCTCCATCCATCCCACTCAGGGGATCTTCTCTCACCGACTCTCTGAGTCAGACTGACCTAGTCCTAATAATCGCCAGCTCTCTTGTGCAGACTAAGCTCCACCCACCTCCCAGCACTCTTCGTGTTCCAAGCAGAGAGCCACCAAAGGGTGCTTTGCTACACTACTATGTTGTGTGGGATGCAGGTGTTGGAGTGTGGTCAGGTGTCTCCACCTTACCTGAATGGTGGGGTACCACCCCTCAGGAGGAGGTGCAGTACCTCTGTGGCGACTGAACCCTCAGGGGCGCCACACATAAGCCACTCTTACAGAGAAGTTCTCTATTCTGGCACATAAAGGAGTAATCTGAGTGAAAGACTACCCTTTGAGTGTATTGCTCTTGTCTCCTGCCATGGAAAACCAGTGTGATTTTAATAAGGTATGCTGTTCTGAAAACCCTCATTGACTCCAGTTCCTTTCCCTTCCCTTGTAGATCATGAGTCTCCTTCAAAGCTGTAATTAGGTGTCAAGAAATAATACTGCTTCTTGACTTGAGATACCAATGTTATAACTGCAGAAACTAGGGATAAAAGCTTTTTAGGTGTACCTCAACAAAGTAGTAAGGAGGTCTCTAAGGGAAGGCTTCTTCTGGTGAGTTGTCTGGAATTTCATGGTTGGTGCTGCCATTCTCATTCAAAATCTTGCCACAATGACTAGTTAGGAAGTACTCCTGATGCCAATAGTTACACTTTAGGAATCATCAGGTTTGTTTGTTTGATTTTTCACTTTATTTGACTTTTTGTTAAGTGGTTCCAGACATCAGAGCTTTATATAGTACTCAGATCTTGGTATCAGAGATCTTTGAGTCCACCTGCACAGCAAGAACAAAAACTGCAGGTGGTGACCACATTGATGCAGCTGGCAAAAGCCAACCACTATACCTTAGTTTATATCAGTAGCATAGCTTTCAAATGTGCACTTTAAATTTGAAAACCTTTGATACATGAAAAGCAATAAATCATATCTCACAAAACTTCAAATGATATATGAATGAAAAGTACACTGATCCAAAAGCAACCACATATTAGTCTTCCATGAACAAATTTCGAGTATACATAGATAATACAATTTTAAACTCACAAGGCCTATAATTTGTAACTACAGGGTGGGCCATTTATATGGATACACCTAAATAAAATGGGAATGGTGACAGTTTTCTTGCATAGAGTGCCCTGCATTGAAATCTGCTGCAATGACCAGACAGCAACACAATTTCTATCCGCTCCTACTCTCCGGGACCCGCGGCCGCCTCTGCTCCGCTTCAGCCCACGGCTGTGGCCTATTCTCCGGGACCCACGCCCGCCGCCTCTGCTCGGCCACAGCTCATGGCTGCGGCCTACTCTCCGGGACCTGCGACCGCCTCTGCTCCGCCACAGCCCGCTGCTGCGGCCTACTCTCTGGGACCCACGGCCGCCTCTGCTACGCCACAGCCCACGGCTGCAGTCTACTCTCCAGGACCCGCGGCCTCCTCCGCTCCGCTCCCCACTGCGGAAGGCCTGGTGTCAGGGGAGCTGTGTGGGGCTCATGTACTCCCCGTGGTATTGGAGCGCAAACACTTCCAGACGCTCCGGCAACGCTTCCTCAACTGGACACGTCGACTGAGGCACCACCAGAACATTTCTCATCCACCAGCTCTGCAGGACGTCAGAGACTGATAAGTGACTCTTCGTTGTTCATTCCCTGTTCAAGCCCCCAGGGTCCTTAGTTGCCCAGTTTGTGGCCTCCTAACGGTCACTTCTCGCCCCATTTAGGTCATTCTGTTTGGCTACTCTGTATTTGCGTTTTGCCTCCCTGCGTGGAAAGCTCATTGTCAGCTTTAACCTATATTTCTATATATAAAAACTTGCGTTTAACCCTTGTTTTGCCTCCTGCTCGTCACTGCATCCTCCGTACCTCCTAGTTACTACAATTATACCCAGCAAGCATGATGCGTGTCCATATACAGGTAAACCCATTGAATATGGCTTACCCGTGAGTCAGCCTCAAATTGCTGCTACGGTTTTAAGAGAATGGATATTTTGTGAACTTCTTTTGCTAGGTTACACATCTTCTGGGTATAGACCAAGTTGGCAAATGATCATCATAGAAAGCGGTGATGATACCTGGGGGAAGTTGGCATGTCCTTACTCACATGGCTGCTTTATAAGAATTTCAATGCCCGAGCCATTCACGAAAGTACAAGCAGGTGACTGAGGACTGTTGGAGCCTGACAAAGAAGAAGCAGAGGTGATGCCAATAGGATATAATATTATTTCTTTTAATTTCCTTAGTATGAGTCATTGTCCTCTTGGAGTATTGTGTGCAGTAAACTAATGACCTATAGTAAACTTTCAGACACATTTCCATGGTAAACAAAACACAGTTACAATTACAATGAAAAGTTCCATATGCATCATGCACATGGTGTCTGCATATGTATCATGTTTACAGCAGGTCGTAACAGACAGAAGAATAATCTGCTAAGTACTAAAGATGCTTGTCATGAAGGGGTTAAATAATCCTGGAATGCGGTGGTCAGTAAAAGTGTCATTTTGTGTTAAACTTTTCAATACCACTTGTTAGACTAGTTGGTGCTGTGTGTTGAGTTATTTCAATTGTTCTTGTTTCATTGGTTTACTGCAAACAGTTTGTAAATGTTGCTAATCAACTAAATGTGCAATGCAGGTTATATTATTTTGGTTACAACTGCACACAGGAACACACAAACACAGTCAGGGGCAATTTTAAAATTCTATATAAGGTCTTTCATGGTTTATAACTTTCGTAACAGGCCACAGATGTGCGCATGCCTACTAGCCCTGGTGTCTCACTGCATCTGTGAAGGTCTTAGTACACCGCTGGGGTGTATCACCTATGCCGTGTAGCTACTTTCTCCTGATGTGCACCGGAAACAGGATGCAGTTATGGCATGGGATTGCTGCTCCAGACTCCAATTTACCTGACCTAATTGTCTGAAATTATATACATTATGCAGGATAGGACATCTAAGCAACTTCCCTTGAGAAAGCAACTTACGTGAAACGCGTGTTAGGGCTCTTGTGGAGGACCTCATATCAAAACACATTATGGGGAAGCAGGGCTCACATTCTGCCCCCTCCTGTGTCTCATTGTCACATTCTGCCCCCTCCTGTGTCTTACTGCCCCGTGTCCATTCTGCCCCTCCTGTCTTACTGTCACATTCTCTCACACTCTGCCCCCTCCTGTGTTTCACTGTCACATTTTGCCCCATATCTCACATTCTGCCCCATGTCCATTCTGTCCCCCCTTGTGTCTCACGGTCACATTCTGCCCCCGTATCCATTCTGCCCCCTCCTGTGTCTCACTGTCACATTCTTCCCGTGTCCATTCTGCCCCTCCTGTGTCTCACTGTCACATTCTGCCCCCGTGTCTCACATTCTGCCCCATGACTCACATTCTGCCTCTGTGTCTCACATTCCGACCCATGTCCATTCTGCCCCCGTGTCTCACATTCTGCCCCATATTTCACATTCTGCACCATGTCCATTCTGCCCCCATGTCTCACATTCTGCCCTCGTGTCTCACATTCTGCCCCGTGTCTCACATTCTGCCCTGTGTCTCACATTCTGCCCCCGTGTCTCACATTCTGCCCCCATACCCATTCTGCCCCCATGCTGAGTGTAAGCTTTTTTTATTTTTTCTGGGCCAAGTGTGGGGTATGACAAGAAGTTGTCCAAGTAGACAAAAGTCAAAGTGAATATTGACCCATTAACAAGCCTTGCCAAATGACTTAGGGTCCCGTTACACTAAACGATGCACCAGCGATCCCGACAACGATACGACCTGGTCAAGATTGCTGGTGCGTCGCTACATGATCGCTGGTGAGCTGTCAAACAGGAAGATCTCACCAGCGATCAGGACCAGCGAGGACGCTGGTATCCAGGATAAATAGCGGGTAACTAAGCGTACGTGTTGCTTAGTTACCAGCTGTTTAGCCTGGTTACCAACATGCTCACGCTGGGAGCTGATATCCAGGGTAAACAGCGGGTAACTAAGTGCATGAGGCGCTTATTTACCCGCTGTTTACCTTGGATACCAGCTCCCAGCGCGAGCACGCTGGTATCCAGGGTAAATAGCGAATAACTAAGCGCCACGTGCTTAGTTACCGCTGTTTACCCTGGATATCAGCTCCCAGCGTCTGCTTACAGCGCTGGGAGCTCGCTGATCGTTGGTCTCCTGCTGCCACACGCAGCGATGCGTGCTAGCCAGCGGGAGACCAACGATCAAAAAATGGCCCAGAACATTCCTGCATGATCAGCGATACCCGGCGGGGGGGCCAGTCGCTGATGCGTGCCACACACAGCGAGATCGCTGGCAAGATCGCTGTTGCGTCATAAATCGGTGACGCATCAGCGATCTCTCTAGTGATCTCGCTAGTGATCTCGCTTAGTGTGAAGTACCCCTTAGGATAAAAGCCAAACCAGAAACTTAATAAGCAGACACAGTGTTTTGAGGTGTTGCTCCTCCTCAATGCATAGCAGGAGATGTGATTTGACTGAATCAGAGACCTGTGACTGTGGTCTAAAGAGCATTGCATAGCCTATAAGCTTCCTTACTCTGGCATGTCAGGCATGTCACTCTCCATAATGACAAAAATTACTTCTAAGATCACAGTTACAGGCCTCTCATATAGCCAAATCAAATATCATTTTATGCACTGAGGAGGGGAACACCCCGAAACGTCTGCATATTGAGATTCTAGTTTGGCTTTTGTCCTAAGTCATGTAGCAAGCTCATGAAAGGGAACCTTTCACTAAAAAAAATGCTATTAACATGCAGATTTTGGGTTTATCTACAGGGTAATTGCATTATTAACCTGTCCCACGCCAGCACTTAGAGCCCCACTTCCGGGAGAAAATTAACTTTATTCCTCCTGGCAGTGTTCTGTTTTCAGTCACGGGGTGGTGCCAGCGTGGTTTCAGGCACCACCCTGTGTATAGAGAGCTGCAGCTGCCATGAGGGATAAAGTTCAATTTCTCCTGGCAGCGTTTGCCTAAGGCTACTTTCACATTTGCGTTTTTTTGCGCTGCGTTTTTTGCGCACACAAACGCATTAAAAAAACCTGCATACAAACGCTGCGTTTTTTTGCAGCATTTTCGTGCGCATGAAGCAAAAAAACGCAGTGTTTGTATGCGTTTGCATGCGTTTGCGTTTTTTTGCACATTGTTTGCCTTCACCAAAAAAAAAACTAGATAACAATCTTGCAACACACACCACCAATAGGACGTCAGTGGCGGTGTGGTATGGTAATATATAGACCCTGTCTACAGTATTCTTCACATTTGCTTGATTTTTCTCGTGTTAACATGGATCTGCGCTGGAAGAGTTTTCACTTCAACTTGGATTTGGACATCGCGATGGCTAGGGCATATGCAGTTGCTTGCCATGAACAAAGAGAGAGAGACAGCGAAGATGGCAGCGGCGGCGTTTGTGGATGCATCCGATCGTTGAACTCCGGGAGAGCCGTGGGGCGTACCACACCGTCTACAGCGAGCTACAGGCAAACCCGGATAAATTTACAGATTATAACCGGATGTCCCAAGAAAGCTTCAGGGATTTGCTTGCTCGTGTCCAAGAATCAATCCGGAGACAGGACACACAGCTCCGTCGTGCAATTCCTCTGGAGGGACGGCTCCTGGTGACATTACGGTACGTAATATTTAAAAACCAAGGGGGGTGTCTCCATTTATTTTTTTTTTTTGTGACATGTACTATTCAAAACCTGGCCTAATTATTTTTCGTGAATGTACTAACTTTTTATTTTATTGTTTTAAAAACCAAATACCGAAATATTAATTTTACTTTTTCTCTGTTTCGCAGATTCCTGGCGACTGGAGAGACCCTATCTTCACTACACTTCCAGTACCGCATTGGAATCTCCACCTTGTCTGGAATTGTTGCGGACACCTGCCGGGCTCTCTGGAACGTCCTTTGTCCAGAATTTATGCCCCTGCCCACTGCTGAAAAGTGGATGGAAATTGCTGACAAATTCTGGACAGTCTGCAATTTCCTCAACTGTTTGGGAGCTGTTGATGGTAAACACTTACGGATCATCAAACCCAAAAGAACTGGATCGGAGTACTATAATTACAAAAAGTACTTTTCAACAGTATTCATGGCCTAGAGTGTAGTGACTTTGGTCGGATCGGGTTTCGTGAAACCCGAATGAAACAAAATTTGAGTCGCATGAAACTGGTCCGACTAGAGCAAAAAAAGTCGGAGTTTCGTCCGAAACCCGACCCCAAAGCAAGTCAATGGGGAATAAAAGTCGGCATTGAGTGGATGAAACTCATACTTTTTTGCCCTAGTTGGACCAGTTTCATCCGACTCAAATTTTGTTTCATTCGGGTTTCACGAAACCCGATCCGACCAAAGTCGCTCAACTCTACTCATGGCCATTGCAGATGCCGGATGTATGTTTGTAGCAGTGGACATTGGAGCATTTGGCCATGGTAAGACTCCCAGGCTTTTAAAAACTCAGACATGGGCCAGAGGTTGTATGGCAACCAATTTAATTTCCCTATGCCACATCCTCTTCCCCACACCGAAACTCCGCCACTGCCCTTTGTAATGGTTGGGGATGAGGCATTTCAAATGTGCGCAAACCTACTGAAATATTATCATAAATGTATATCCTCTAAAAATGGTACTTTATTAATAAAAAACCACTATTGTGGTCATACACCAAAAACAAAAGTGACAAATTCAAAAGAAAAACGTGTTAAAAAAACCCATGATTGGGACCACTAGGAAACCCTGATGATTAATCTGAGCTTACACCTGCCTGGCCGCGGAGGTTGGCACCCTAGGGGGGAACGTTGTGGTGCCCCCGCTCAACGATGGCTATCCCAACTGACTGCTGCCCAAACCGATTCTGCTGCATAGCCTGCAAGAAAGCATTGTTGCAGGCCTGCAGCACACTCAGCTGTTGCTCAGGACTAAGGTGTTCCGCCATGCCCTTTTCAATTTTACAAAAAAAATGGTGCGCTGGTCTGTTGAGGTCGGCCTCTAGATAGTCAAGGCGCTGTTCGACAGAGTGAAAGCGGTGTTCCATGTGGTTAAAACCACGCTCCATGAGTGAAAAACTGCTTTCCACTCTGTCTGACAGCGACTTGAGGGCAAGACATTCCTGTCCAAGGCCCTCTGCTGCTGTCGGGTAGTGCCCGCATAACCAGTGGTAGAGACTTGGGACAGGGAAACACCTGATTGACCAGCTTCCTGGTCAGCAGCTGTCCATGTTGCAGACGTGCATGGTGCTTCCTGGCTGTCGGATGGCTGAGACGGGTCCAAGGTTGTCCGATGAAGGACCATTCCAGGGCCAGGTTGCAGGGTGCCGCTCCAGGTGCTGTGGAAGAAAGGAAAAACATTACTATCATGCATTTACAAGAAGCATCAGCTGTGGAATAGAAAAACACAGATTAATAAAAATAAAAACCCAAAAATTAGAATACTTACGCTCTGGTGGCAAGGACCGGTCTTAGGAACTGCAAAGCTTGATAGTACCAGTATTTTGTTCTGGTCCTTGCCGCTGAACCACTGCGAACCTGCCCCTCAGCACGAACATCAGTGTTGAAGCGGTCCATGATCGAGCGCCAACGTGTTCGGACTTTGTTCACTGTTGGAAAAACAAACAAACAACATTTAACAATTGTGCATGATGCACGATATATGCTATCATTAAACCCAACGGTGCCATCACGAACAAGAGTCAATGCGGCACAATACAGCAATACAATACCCAAAGCAATCACTGTTGAGGCAGATGACACTGTAGGGTTTCCTGCTAGACTATATCTAGCAGGAAACCCAACAGTGCCATCACGAACAAGAGTCAATGCGGCATAACAGAGCAGGGAAATACTTACTAAACGCCTTTTTGGAGGTTGCAGGGGCGCTGTCCCAGCCATCCATCAATGCTGCGGCCACCTCATTCCATAGCCGCCAGGTCACCACATTGTCCTTGTACAGCCGGTCACGGCTGTCCCACAACGGGGCACGCTCCTGGACCAGGCGGATAAGGTGCTCATTATCCAGGTAGACGTCTTCATCCCGTTGTGGAACCAAGACAAAACACATTCATTAGAATATTTGAATTTCGTGTGAGTAAAAAGTTAAAAAAAGATCCAGAAAAGAGGAAAGATAGAAGATAAAAAATAAAGGAGATTACAAATCATTTGATACTTACATTCCGTATCACCACCGGGACTTGGCTTGGCTGCTAATGCTGTTCACCCTCACTAGTCGCGTCCACTGAAGATGACGATGTCTGTAAAAAAAAAAAAAAAAATGTTAGATATTTTGAGAAGCAGCAGATATACTTACCAAACGCACGAAAATAATTACCTCACGGTCTGCTTGCGCCAGTTCCTGCCGGGATGATGAATATTCAGATTCCGAAGACATACTGCATGTAAAAATAATACAAAGCATTAGTACATATACAATTTAAAAGGACAGGCATACATTAGATGTAATAATACTCACATTCTTGCCGCTGAAGCTGGAATTGAAAATGGTGTCTTCTTTTGCAGTCTGTCTGCTCTCCAGTCTCTGTAGTTGTGGTACAGTTCTGGCAAACACCCACTTTTATATAGACATGTTTTTTTTGGAGGGGGGGTTTATCATGTGTCTAGACAATGTTGACTTAAAAAACGCATATGTGCGCATGCAAATGCGCACGAATGCACACCCATAGACTGCAATGTTAATTTTTTGCGCAAAAGGTGCGCATGCGTTTTTTTAAAGCGGTTGGGCGGACCAAAAAATGCAACATGTAGCGTCTGGAAATTATGGACGCACACTGGAAAAAAACGTAGCGCACAAAAAATGCATACAAAAGCATACCAATGCGCACCCATGTTAAATATAGGGAAAAAAACGCATGCGCATGTATGCTCAAAAATGCAGCGCAAAAAAACGCAAGTGTGAAACCAGCCTAAGTGAGGTTAATAGCGTTTTTTCAGGTGACAGGTTTCCTTTAAGGGGTCGATATTGACTTTTAGGATTTGAACCTCTTCCTCTCTAAAGAGATAATTTGCATATTTAGAGGAGAATAGTACGGCCTATAAGCCTCCTCACAGAAGGAGAAACGTAGCGTTAACCCTTAGGCTATGTGCACATAGATATATCAGATAGCATTTTATACCCAAAAAGTGTTTTCAGTTTTATCTGCAATGGGTTAATCTCTGAGGCTCATTATTAGTGTTGAGCATTCCGATACCGCAAATATCGGGTATCCGCCGATATTCGCAGTATCGGAATTCCAATACTGAGTTCCGATACTTTTAGCATATCGAATACCGGAATCGGAAGTTCCCATAATGCTATGATCCAGTTTGATTTGATTCAGCCAATGAGGAATCCTCAGAAGTGTGGGCACATCCTGTTAGGCATGTAGGCATGTTAACTAATTGCATGGCTGTGATTGGCTGCTGAAATGATGTCATGATGCACTATAAAAGCCGCCACCGCCATTTAGGGTTCACTATGCTGTGAATTCAGTTAGGGATAGGCTGCTGTTCAAGACTCTGAGGGACAGTTAGAGATAGCGATTTGCTAAATAATATTGTGCCTTACCCAGGCTACATTATCAATCACTGTAGCTTTCTTTTGCCTTGCAGCGCTGTTCACAGCTGTCTGCAAGGTCTGTGTGAGTGCAGCTCACGCTGTAGTGTGCCCTGCAGCCACCTCTGGTTGTAGGCCGCTCAGCGTGCGTCACTGCCTCATACATATTTTTGTTTTATTGCTGCTCATTTTTCATTAATTCTCCTATTAGTGTGCATCCATCCGTATCCATCTACATTGGTTGCAAACACTATAGGAGTAGACAGCGGAGCCTTTCTGCAGCCTTTCAGTGCTAGTGCCCAGTTCTCTGCACTGTTCACGGCTGTCTGTGAGGTCTCTGTGTGTGAGTGCAGCTTACGTTGTAGTTTGTTCTGCAGCCACCTCTGGTTGTAGTCCGCTCAGCGTGCGTCACTGCCTCATACATAGTCCTTTTTTTGTTTTATTGCAGCTCATTTTTCCTGATTTTTTTCTCCTATTAGTGTGCTTCCATCTGTATCCATCTACACTGGTTGGTTGCAAACACCATATAGGAGTAGATAGAGGAGCCTTTTTTCTGGCTTGTGCCCTGCAGCCGCAGCCAGATTAGTATTAGCCTATTTTTTTGGAGCCTCATCTATTGCATTGTAGGTTACCTTCCTGCATTGTAATAGCTCCAAAAAGTTTGTGATACTATCTCTTTTACATCTTTGGTCACATCCTTTTTGTGTTTTTTTTAAAAAAACACGTAAATAAAGTTCACCAAACACTCCACTTGACAGTTGTGTAGGCCACATTAGCTCATATTAAAGTGTAGTCCACACACTTTATAAAATTAGTGTTTCTTATACCTGTTAGCAGCTGTTCAGGAATAAGCACACTAAGCCCCCCCCTTTGTACTTTTCTTTATCAATCTACCAAGATGAAGAAGGCAGGGAGTAAGGCACGTGGTCGAGGGCGTGGAGTTTCAGCAAGGAGAGGACGTGGGGATTCTGTGCCTGCTGCGGGCACCAGTGACTCAGCATCCCCCAGTTTTACCAGGCAACAGTCCTTTATGTGCAGCTTTGTAGGACCTCGCCGTACCCCACTGCTGCGGGACGAACAAATTGAAGCCGTTGTCGGATGGATGGCAGCTAACGCATCGACTTCAATGACTTCCACATCCTCTCAGGGCCAAAGCACTGAAGAGCAACCATCTGTCTCTTCACCACCTGCCAAATTGCCCAGGCAGTCAGAGAGCCCTGGACAGGAGCCATCTCTACTTCTGTTCTCTGAATCGCTTGGCTTGGAAACAGGGGGCCAGCCAAGCAGCATTCTAGAATGTGAAGAAGAGGGATTATGCAGTGATGCGCAACTACTTTGTCCCTCTGAATCTGAAGAGGCGGGTGGGCCAGTGCCTATGGTCAGCACACCTCAGTACGCATCAGATGATGAGACTCAGGTGCCACTTTCTGGTGCGTACTGTCCTGGCGAGACTATCCAGGAGAAGCAGATGTTTGAAGAGGGGAGCGTGCCCTGAAAACGAATTTATTCAGACTGGCCTATCGCCTCAACACATTAACCTAATCTATCCCTGTGTGGCACAGCCTAAAGTTTAACCATAACCAGATTCCCCGCATCATGTTCTCACATGCTTTATGCATCCATTAGCCCTCTGTGTTTGTACTGTTACACACTTAACATTATGGCTGGTCCATACAATCAGGGCAACTGTTACCACCCACCTTTCATGTCTACCTCTTTCCTCATAGACTGTAAGCTTGCGAGCAGGGCCCTCTTTCCTCTTGGTATTTGTTATAATCTATGTGATTATTGTTATGCTGTAATGTCTATTGCAGTACAAATCCCCTCTGAAATGTAAAGTGCTGCGGAATATGTCGGCGCTTTAGAAATAAAATTTATTATTATTATTATTATTATTATAGATGATGCGGTCCTTGATGCATCATGGCGTGAGGAACAGGAAGGTGGTGGGAGCAGCTCTGAGGAAGAGATTCCCCGAACGGCCAAAACAGGAGGGAGAGGGAGGGGGCAGACTTGGTTGCCTGTAGCCTCCACTTCAGCACCTGTTAGGAGCATTCCTCTTCCAAAACCCAAAACGGGCGCTCCCAGGACTTGCAGTGCGTGGTCCTTTTTTGACACAGTTGCAGATGACATTTGCTTTGTCAAATGCAAGCTGTGTAATCAGAAATTCAAAAGAGGGAAAAGTGTCAGCTACCTGAATACCACAAATATGCGGAAACATGTGCGGAACAAGCATGTGGTGGAGTTACAAAGACACACTGAAGACGGAGGCCAACCTACAGCACCACCTACCACCTCTTCAGCTCGTGTTGTAGCTTCTTCCTCCAGCTCACACACAGCTGGTTCGGCTTCCTCACAGGATCGCCATGGAAGAACCTCTGGCACTGTTGTCCAGAGACCCAGTGATATTCCAGCCACAGCACCACGTTCCCTGTCATCCTCACACTCCCAGGCCACTCTACAGCCATCGGTAGCACAGGCGTGGGAGAAAAGGCGACCATACTCGGCAAACCATCTGGGTCGCCCTCCCAGGGCTGTGGGGTACTCGGTACCGGGCCGGTATCAGTGGGATGTGTCACAGCAGCAGTGACCCGGACCGTGGCCCTGGGCGCTCAAGTAATGGGGAAATGTGAATGGTGGAATGTACTTAGATGGAATAGTTCGTGACGCCACCTGTGGTGCTCGGCAAGTGAGATGTTAGGCTGACGCTGGGGCTGGTGATGGGTAGCAGCGAAGATGGTGAAGCTCCCCACAGGTGGAGCTGTAGCCCCAGGGCAGCGTGGATGTAGGGGAAGAGGAGAGGCGCAGGCGGTGTAGAAGCTGGTACCCAGATGTAGCAGTGCTGGGTGTGTTGGCGCAAGAATCAATGGAGGACACCAG
Source organism: Dendrobates tinctorius (assembly GCF_039654945.1). Lineage (NCBI taxonomy): Eukaryota > Metazoa > Chordata > Amphibia > Anura > Dendrobatidae > Dendrobates > Dendrobates tinctorius. Next base: position 9,800,784 of record NW_027361712.1, on the reverse strand, counting down.
GGCTTGTAGTTCCAAAGCTTTACTCACAGTCTGTAGTACACACAGGTGCCGGCCTCCGTGCCATGTCCTCCGAGTCAGGGACAGGGACTCAGCCAACCTCCAGGCAAGATGGAAAGCTCCCTTCCAACGCTCCGCCAACATATGCCTTTCTGAACGTCTCCTCTCATAGCGCCTTTTAGTGTGAAGATCTCCTAGTTCTGAGTTACACTGGAGTTCCTCCTAACAGATGTTCCCAAGAACTCTACTTGTACGGCAGACAGCTGTAGCCTGCTTTGGGGACTCCTTACTCCTGAGCCCCGGCTCTCTATCCGAGTTGCTGTTGTGCCCCCAAGTCTTAGATGGGAGTAGTGCATTTACAGCCCACTACTCCACCGGTGTCTGCTGCAGAACCATTAGTGTCCATACAACCTCGGGGACCGGGCCCCGGCCTTGCGCTTAGAACTTCTAGGCAGGGTTCTTCCTCTGGCCCACGTCCTCTGTGTTCTCTTATTATCCTACATTCCGTACTTGTCTTTCTTTCCTATGGAAGCGCAGGCTTCAGTTCAATGTCTTTCTCCTTCTCTCCTTTCCCGTGCCAGCAGACCCGGGTCACTCAGGTCTGCTGCAGCAATCCTTCCTCCATCCCTCTCTCAGGGATCTTCTTTCCTCACTGCTCTCTGAGTGACTTCCTCCCTCAGACCGACCGACTGACCGACTGACCTAAATCCTATACCTTCCCACTCTTTTATGTATTCTCAACTCCACCCACCTCCCAGCACGTTTCGTGTTCCAAGCAGGGAGCCTCCAAAGGTGCTCTGCTACACTCTAAGCAAGGAGCCACAATGTGGCTTTTGCTGAACTACCCTGTTGCGTGGGGTGCGAGTTTTGGAGTGTGGTCAGGAGTTCCCACCTTACCTGGATGGTGGGGCACCACACCTTAGGAGTAGGTGCAGTACCTTTGTGGCAACTGAGCCTCAGGGGCGCCACACATCCCCGAGCACAGGCTCTGAATGCTTGCATTGCAAAACTACTGGCCCTTGAAATGCTCTCATTCAGGCTGGTGGAGACTGACACCTTCCGTAACTTCATGGCATTGGCAGTCCCACAATACACCGTGCTTTTATTTCAGCAGGCAAACCGTCCCTGCCCTGCAAAAGCATGTGGAGGGAAAAATTAAACATGCGCTACTAAACGCCGTCAGTAGCAAGGTCCACCTGACCTCCGATGCCTGGACCAGTAACCATGGACAGGGACGATACCTTTCCCTCACTGCCCATTGGGTCAATGTTGTGGAACCGGGTACAGATCTTGAGAGTGGCGCTGTACGTGTTCTGCCAACTCCAAGGATTGCAGGAATCCAGTCTGTACACATTGACTCCTCCTCATACTCCAGTTCCTCTGAATCAGCGCTGCAGGAGCCTGTTGCGACCGATATGAGCACAGCCGTGGCCAAACGTCAACAGGCCGTACTGAAATTAATTTCTTTGAGGAATCAAAGCCACACAGTGCAGGAGCTCTGGAATGCCATCAAGCAGGAGAGCGACATGTGGTTTGTGCCAGCAAATCTCCAGCCAGGCTTGGTAGTGTGTGACAATGGCCAAAATCTGGTGGCAGCTCTGGGCCTAGGCAACCTCACTCACATCCCATGTCTGGCACATGTGCTCAACTTGGTCGTGCAGAGCTTTCTGAGGGACTATCCGGATCTTGATGCAGTGCTGCACAAGGTCTGCATAGAGTGAGCTCACTTGCGGCGTTCCAGCATGGCAAGATCGCGCATTGCAGCTCTGCAGCACCGATTCCGCCTTCCGGAACATCGCATCATATGTGACCTACCCTCCAGGTGGAATTCAACGTTACATATGTTGGAGCGGTTGTGTGAGCAGCAGGCAGCAGTAATGGAGTACCAGCTGCATCAGGCGCAAACAAGTCACATTGTGCGCCCGTCACACTTCAGCACCACTGAGTGGGCCTCTATGAAGGACATCTGCCACGTTTTGCGTGCCTTCGATGATTCCACGTGGATGGTGAGTGCAGCATGACTGTCCCCCTTATCTGCCTGCTTCAAAAAACACTGCAAGCACTAAGGGAGGAGGTTTTGGAAGAGGTGGGGGATGAGGAGTCACAAATGCCATCTGCTTCTGGACAGTCTGCGCAACGTGGTTCCTCACAAAGGCCTAGGCAGGGGACACTTTGTGAGGAGGATGAGGAGGAGTCAATGGAGGAGGAAGACATCTCTCCAGAGGAGGGAGGTACACAATGCTCTAGTAGTCAGTATGTACAGCGAGGGTGGGGTGATGCAGATCAGGCAGAGATGACACCTCAAGCAAGGGACTGCGTTTCTTGGGCAGTTTGGAGTCTGCAGCACATGGCTGATTTCATGCTGCAGTGCCTGAGAAACGACCGCCGCATTGCCCACATTCTCAACACGGCAGATTATTGGGTGTACACCCTCCTAGATCCTCGCTACCGGGACAACTTACAAAGCCTCATAACACCGTTGAACCGGGAGCATAAAATGCGGGAGTACCAAGACACACTGGTGCATTCCATCATGTTCTCCATTCCACCCAAGAGCAGTGCTGCTAGTGCTTTACAAAGCAGCTCTGTGCATCGAGGCAGTGGAGGAAGCTCTGCCCAAAGAGGGAGCAGAGGCAGCGCCTCAGCACAAGGCAAGACCAGTATGGCCCAAATGTGGCAAAGTTTTGTGTGCCCGCCACAAATATCTACACCATCACAGACGGCTCCAGTCAGCAGGAGGCAACGTTTCCGTCAGATGGTGACAGACTACATGTCTTGCCCTGTCAGTGTACTCCCAGACGGCTCTTCCCCCTTCAAGTTTTGGGTCTCTGAGCTGGATACATTGCCAGAGCTTAGCCAGTATGCATTGGAGGTGCTGGCTTGCCCTGCTGCTAGTGTATTATCGGAACGCGTCTTTAGTGCCGCAGGTGGTGTACTAACAGACCGTCGCACGCGACTATCCTCCGATAACTTTGACCGGCTTACTTTTCTGAAAATGAACAGGGCCTGGATCTCGCCGGAATTTGCCAGTCCTCTTCCAGAATAAATAATTGGTTGGCAACAGTATCCAGGTCTCCTGTTGTGTTCATGTTTCTACCGCCTGAGCTGTAATCCCTGGGCTCCAACACCGCCAGTTGTTGCTCAGAAGTGCCGTCTGCACAGAGAAAAACATTAGCTCCTGTGTTAGTGGGGTTCAGTAACGCCAGCTGCTCCCCTGCTGTGTGTCCGGCAATATCTCCTGCTCCCTCCACATTCAAACTACATCAGATTTTACACTTGTTCCAAGTAGGCCTCAGCCTACTCCATGAATGACCCTGGGCTCCAACACCGCCAGTTGTTGCTTAGAAGTGCCTTCTGCACAGAGAAAAACACTAGCTCCTGTGTTAGTGGGGTTCAGTAACGCCAGCTGCTCCCCTGCTGTGTGTCCGGCAATGTCTACTGCTGCCTCCACATTCACACTACTACTGATTTCAAACGTGCTCCAATTAGGCCTCTGGCTCCACTCTGTCTCTAGTATTCACCCTGGCCTCCATCACCGCCAGTTGCTGCTCAGAAGTGCCGTCTGCACAATCAACACTTGTTCCTGTGTTACTGGGGTTCAGTAACGTCAGCTGATCCCCTGATGTGTGTCCGGCAATGGCTCCTGCTCTGTCCACATTCCCACTACTAAATGTGGACAGAGCAGGAGACATTGCCGGACACATTTGTAGTATTTTCCCTTGGTTCCAGCACTGCCAGCTGTTTCCCCGCATTGTCTTTGGCACAGGTACTCCCTCCTGCCCAGCCTGGTTCCAGCACGCCTGCTGTTTCCGGATAGTGTCAATGTCACTTTGCCACCAATACGTTGTCCTGTCGTGTTGCGGTCGGGTTAGCCGAGTCTATGGTGCCTGCAGTTTATGGGCTTCCTATGTGGGCTGCGGGATCTGGCAACAAAGGCTGGTTCCGTAGTGCCAATAGGACAAGCACCCCCTGTAGGACTGTGAGTTTCGGTAACTGCTGCCAGCTCGCGGCCTTGCAACTTTGTTTTTCAGGAGTACTTCCTGCTACCCCTCCGGGTTCCAGTACCATCAGCTGGTTCTCGGCAGTGCCTTTGGCTTAGGTGCATCCTTCTTGGTATCCGAGTTCCAGCAACGTCTGCTGGTCCTTGGTAGTGCTTTCTAGCACAGGTACCTCCTGCTTAGTAACCAGGTTACAGCACCGTCAGCTGGTCCTTGGTAGTGCCATTGGCTCTTGTTCCTTCTGCTGCCCTCCGGGTTCCAGCACCGTCAGCTGGTCCTCGGTAGTGTCTTTGGCACAGTTACTCCCTCCTGCCCAGCCTGGTTCCAGCACGCCTGCTGTTTCCGGGTAGTGTCAACGTCACTTTGCCACCAATACGCTGTCCTGTTGTGTTGCGGTCGGGTTAGCCGAGTCTATGGCGCCTGCAGTTTATGGGCTTCCTATGTGGGCTGCGGGATCTGGCAACAAAGGCTGGTTCCGTAGTGCCAATAGGACAAGCACCCCCTGTAGGACTGTGGGTTTCGGTAACTGCGGCCGGCTCGCGGCCTTGCAACGTTGTTTTTCAGGGGTACTTTCTGCTACCCCTCCGGGTTCCAGTACCGTCAGCTGGTTCTTGGCAGTACCTTTGGCTTAGGTGCTTCCTTCTCGGTATCCGAGTTCCAGCAACGTCTGCTGGTCCTTGGTAGTGCTTTCTAGCACAGGTACCTCCTGCTTAGTAACCGTGTTCCAGCACCGTCAGCTGGTCCACGGTAGTGCCATTGGCTCTTGTTCCTTCTGCTGCCCCTCCGGGTTCCAGCACCGTCAGCTGGTCCTCGGTAGTGCCATTGGCTCTTGTTCCTTCTGCTACCCACCCGGGTTCCAGTACTGTCAGCTGGTACTCGGTAGTGCCATTGGTCCTTGTTCCTTCTGCTGCCCCTCTGGGTTCCAGCACCGTCAGCTGGTCCTCGGTAGTGCCATTGGCTCTTGTTCCTGCTGCTACCCATCTGGGTTCCAGTACCATCAGCTGGTTCTTGGCAGTTCCTCAGCCTTCTTGTACCTTCTGCTACATTTCCAAGTTCAAGCTTTTTGAAATGGTTTTTGGTAATCACTTTGGATCTCCCTGACAACGACCCTAAAGATGACAACCCTGAAGACCACCCCGAAGAAGACAGCGACCCCGAAAACAACAACCCTGGAGACAACAACCCTGAAGACCACCCGAAGAAGACAACGACCCTGAAGACGACAACCCTGAAGACCACCCCGAAGAAGACCAAGAATATGACCCTGAAGAAGATGACCAAGAGGACAAAGAACAAGAAGACAACCACCAAGATACAGAAGAACAAGAGATAGAAGACCAAGAAGCAGAAGAACAAGAAGCTACAGAACAAAAAGCAGAAGAACATTAAGCATAAAACTAAAAATCAGAGCCAAAGATATTATCTAAATTATAAGCAGAAGAAGACTAAGCAGTGTATGGGGGTGAGTCCGTTCCTCCTCGTGGTGCCCCTGGAAAATGCCTGCTGCTGCAAGTCAAACTGAACACGGACAAATCCTGTTGTAAATCTTTTGTGACAGGCTGAACGTAAGGTGTAATCTTCAAACTTTTATAGATAACTACAGGATTGCCTGTCACAAATAAGAATATGATGAAGAAGAAGAATAGGAAGAAGATGAAGAAGTAGAATATGAAGAATAATAGTTGAATAAGAAGAATATGAAGAATGTAAAAAAAAAGAATAATAGGAAGAAGGTGAAGCAGAAGAAGATGATGAATAAGGTGAAGAAGAAGTTGATGAAAAAGATGCTGCTGCTGAGGATCATGAAGGAGAAAGTGTGGGAGAAGTAAAAAAGAAGGTGAAGAGCATGGAAGTAGTGAAACATACATATCTGACAAAATATAAAAAAGGTTAACATAGTCAATATCTCTGTAACTCCGAATGTTTTTAAAAAAAGAAAAATTATTCCAGCTATTCCATTTGATTGGGCTAAACCTCTATGCCTTTAATGTCTCCTCCACCTCCCCCAATACATTCTACATTATTCTTAGCTGTTTTTCTTCATGTAGAATTAACCTACAAGGAAAGAAAGGGTTTTTTTTAATTCCGATATTTCTGTCCCATTGACTTGCATTGGTTTCCGGTATCGGAATCGGCGATGCCCGATACTTTTTGGGTATCGGTCCGATCCAATCCGATCCGATATTTCACGATATCGGATGGTATTGCTCAACACTACTCATTATGTATTAACCAAAATTTAAATGTAAAAACCATTTCAGTTCCTCATAAACCAAAAATAACCAGCAAAGGGAAAAAAAAATCATTCAGTGATAAAAGTCCATTTAAAAACAGAAAATAGAGTGTAGGAACATTCCATTATTATCGATAATAACACGCCGTCTGCTGCACAATCATGCAGAGATCGGTGGTTGAGAAAGCTTCCTCTGACAGTTTCCTGTACAACACCGCGTCTCCAGCCAGCGCTATTACTGTGTTTGATGCAGGACAAAACAGGAAATTCATAGTAAACTTTCTATGATGTATATTTGTTCGCACACAACCAGGGAATGGAACAAATCCAGGAGAATCTCCGACATAGCATTGAAAGGAAACGTGTTAATTACTGTATAGACTGGAAATTTTCACTGAATAAACATGTTTATTAATTAAAAAAATGGGGTACAGTCTGTAAAACTGAATGTCACATACTGCATTGTGTAACATTTTACTGAACATATTGTAAAAGCAATAAAGGCTAACTGTACTTTCAAGTAATTTTTCAGAATAAGCTGCCATGGGGGTAAGTACATGGGGAACAACACTATTTCTGACCATTATATGACTTGTATCCTGCACTTTCACCAGTTTTCCGTCTGCATATTCTATCTCTAAGGCTAGTTTCACACTAGCGTATGGAGGAGCTGCGGAGGGATGCGGACTTCCTCCGTGAAGCTCCGCCCATGGCCGCACCTCCTCCGGTCAGCTCCGCCTCCGTCGGCATGCGTACCTTATCTTTAGCATTAGGTACGCTGCCGATGTATGCGGATGCCTCTGCATGCGTTGTTTTGACGGTGCGGCGACCGTACCAAAATGCAACATGTTGCGTTCGGCAGCTCCTCCATACGCTAGTGTGAAACTAGCCTTAATTTGTAATACATAAGGAGCTATACACAGAAGAGTACACAGAGAGTTTCCTGGTCTCCATTCATTCTTTATCAAAGAGTCAAGCAAAAGCCAACTGCATATTATACAGAATAATGAGGTGTCTGGATGTGAATCATCTATGGCGTGAGGTAAAAAATCATGTCAAGTAGAGATGAGCGAAATTGTTCGGAAACGTTCGCCAATCTCAAAGTTGGCACAAACGTTGCACATTCGGATTCGTGTTCGAATTAGATAATCTGTGGCCGCTATCGTAGCTGCACCTGGATGAAATGGTGAAACATGCCAGTGGTGTACTACCACTAAGTGATGATGTGATGGGAAGGACTTAATTACTTTGTTGACGTTGCTGCTCATCACATCATTACAGAAGGCTGTGAGGTATGCAGGCGACTAGGGGAAGCCAACTGGATATGACAACATCACAGAGGTGATGACATCACAGGGGTGATTTTGCCATAATTGACAATTTCAGCAACATTGCCTTACATACCCTTTAAAAGAACGTAATAATACGTCCCTGCATCCTGGTCCTTATTGACCAGGGACGAATTATTACTTCTACATGATCGTGCATGCACACAGGAGATCACCACCGAGTGTCAGCTGATTCTAACAGCTGACACCCGCACTAATTTCCAGGAGTGGTTCCGCACCTTTAACCCTCTAAATGCTGCTATCGAACTCGATCACAGCATTTCGGGAGCCGGCAGTGGGATGACAGCCCCTCTGCCCTTGAGTCGGAGAACCTGTAGCGTGATGAGAGGTCCCGATCATTGCCATGGTGAACCAATGTCATCATGACGACATAAGGGTCACTCGAGCTAGGAAAGTTGCTTGATAATGCGCAGTGCACGATCAGCAACTTTCTCTGACAGTGCAGAGCTGACAGTTTGCATAGCACATGCTAGACAAGCCGATAATTCTGCAAGAAATGACAGTCACGTAGTGGGACAAAGTAAAAATGTTAAAAAAAAGTTTTTAAAAAAATTGTAAAAATATTAAAAAAAAAATCAAAAAATAATAAAAAATCTAAATATATTGTATACATAAATAAATATTTGTATCGCCACGTCCATAATGACCCATCCTATAAAACTGTCCCACTAGTTAACCCCTTTAGTGAATACCATAAAAATAAATAAAAAACAAGGCAAAAAACAATGTATTATCATCATACTGTCAAACAAAAAGTGGAATAAAACGTGATAAAAAATACGGATATAAATAAACATGATACTACTGAAAACGGCATCTTGTCCCGCAAAAAACAAAACATCATACAGCTCCATCAGCAGAAAATTAAAAAAGTTATAGCTCTCGGAATAAAGCGATGCAAAAATAATTAGTTTTTCTAAAAAATAGTTTTTACTGTGTAAAAGTGTCAAAATATAAAAAAGATATAGATGTGATATTGCTGCAATCACAATGACCCAAAAAATAAAACTGAATTATCAATTTTACCATACACGGAATGCTGTTTTTTATTCATTTTGCCTCACATAAATTGGAATAGAAAATGATCAACAAACTGTCATATGTCTGAAAATGGTACCAATAAAAACGTCAACTCGTCCCACAAAAACAAGCCCTCACACTCTGTAGGCCAAAATATGGAAAAATTATAGCTTTCAAAATAAGGTGACGCAAAAATTATTCTTCACAAGAAAAAGCGTCTTTTAGTGTATGACAGCAAACATAAAAAAAGATATAAATCTGGTATTGCTGTAATCGCACTGACCCAAAGAATAAAATTGCCTAATCACTTGAGCAATGGCGTAAAATATAAAATAAAACCAATTCTTCACCTGCTGTTGATTTTTTCATTCTGCCTTCCAAAGATTGCAGTAAAACTAGGAGCACATTTATCCTGTGCTCTGCGCTGAGCGCTTGCACCAGAGTTTTGGTTTTCTTATGACACCTCTGCGGACGCCTATTCCTTTGAGGTATATTGATGCTACTCCTTTGGTGAAGAATAAACCTCAGTTTTGGACCCAGGTGATAATGCGGGTCACCCCAGACCACCTAGAAAATTGCAGATTTTTGGTGTTGCATAATTTACATGATACCATTGTTCTGGGTTTTCCCTGGTTGCAAATCCATAATCCGGTTTTGGATTGGAAATCTGTGTCTGTGGTGAGTTGGGGTTGTCGGTGTGATCTTGGCGACACTCCTATTTTCTCCACCTCTCCCCAATCGCATGATGTTCCTGACTATTTGGCTGATTTTTATGATGTATTTAGTGAGAGCAAGTCTGCGTCTTTGCCTCCTCATAGGAGTTATGACTGTGCAATTGAGTTGAGACCTGGGTGTAAATTTCCCAAGGGTCGACTTTTCAATTTATCTGTACCCAAACACGAGGCTATGCGATCTTATATTAAGGAGGCATTGGAGAAGGGTCATATTAGACCATCCTCTTCGCCCTTAGGTGCTGGGTTTTTTTTCGTGGCCAAGAAAGATGGTTCATTAAGGCCTTGTATTGACTATCATTCCCTCAACAAAATTACGGTTAAATTTCAGTATCCGTTACCCCTGATTTCTGATTTATTCTCCAGAGTTAAAGGTGCTTGCTGGTTTACTAAGCTTGACCTCAGGGGGGCGTATAATCTTATTCGCATCAAGCATGGGGATGAATGGAAGACGGCGTTTAATACTCCGGAGGGACATTTTGAGTACCTGGTGATGCCTTTTGGGCTCACTAATGCCTCTTCTGTCTTCCAATCCTTCATGAATGATATTTTCCGGGACTTTGTGGATAAGTTTTTGAACATCTATCTGGATGATATTTTGATCTTTTCCAGGGATTGGGATTCTCATGTGGAATATTTTTGGACTGTGTATCGGATTTTGAGTGAGAATTCCTTGTATGTTAAGGGATCGAAGTGCCTTTTTGGTGTACAGAGGATTTCATTTTGGGGATTTATTTTGTCTCCGTCAACTATTGAAATGGACCCGGCCAAGGTACAGGCCATTTATGATTGGGTTCAACCCACTTCTTTGAAGGCTCTCCAGAAGTTTTTGGGTTTTGCTAATTTTTATCGTAAATTTACAGCTAATTTTTCTGGTATTGCTAAACCACTGACTGATTTAACTAAGAAGGGTGCCAATGTGCTGAATTGGTCTTCAGAGGCTGTTTCGGCCTTTCAGGAGCTGAAGCGGAGGTTCACTTCTGCTCTGGTTTTGCGGCAACCTGATGTCTCACTTCCTTTTCAGGTGGAGGTAGACGCTTCAGAGATTGGTGCAGGAGCTGTTTTGTCCCAAAAAGATCCGGTGATGTCTAAAATGAATCCCTGTGCCTTCTTTTCCCGAAAGTTCTCCCCATCTGAACGCAACTATGATGTGGGGAATCGGGAATTGTTAGTCATGAAATGGGCATTTGAGGAGTGGAGACATTGGTTGGATGGAGCTAGACATCAAGTTGTGGTCCTCACTGACCACAAGAATTTGATTTACCTTGAGTCGGCGAAACGCTTGAATCCTAGACAGGCTAGGTGGGCCTTGTTTTTTACGCGTTTTGATTTTGTGGTCTCCTTTCTTCCAGGCACTAAGAGTTTCTTTGCTGATTCTCCTATTGTGACCAAGCCTACTACCATCCTAGGTGAGGGGGTAGTTCTTTCTGCCATCTCGCCCGATTTGAGACGTGCTCTGGAAGAATTCCAGGAGGACAAACCTGAGCATTGCCCTATGGGAAAATTGTATGTTCCTGACCAGTGGAGGAAGAGAGTGATGTCTGAAGTTCATTGCTCCGCATTGGCTGGTCATCCAGGTATTTTTGGTACCAGAGATTTGGTAAGTCGGTCTTTTTGGTGGCCCGCCTTATCTCGTGATGTCAGGAATTTTGTGCAGTCCTGTGGGACTTGTTCCCAGTCTAAACCCTGTTCTCGCTCTAGTGGGTTGTTGATACCCTTGCCAGTGCCTAAGAGGCCATGGACCCATATTTCAATGGATTTTATTTCTGATCTTCCTGTCTCTCAGAGAATGACTGTTATCTGGGTGATTTGTGATAGATTCTCTAAGGTGGTCCATCTTGTACCACTCCCAAAGTTGCCATCTTCCTCAGAGTTGGTACCCTCGTTTTTACAACAGGTGGTTCGGTTGCATGGGATTCCTGAGAACACTGTATCGGACAGAGGAGTTCAGTTTGTTTCCAGATTCTGGAAGGCCTTTTGTTCCAAGCTGGTAATTCAGTTGTCCTTCTCCTCTGCGTTTTACCATCAGACCAATGGGCAGACGGAGAGAACAAACCAGACTTTAGAGTCCTATTTGAGATGTTTTATATCTGCTGATCAGGATGATTGGGTTTCATTTTTGCCCTTGGCCGAATTCGCTTTAAATAATAGAGCTAGTTCTGCCACCTTGATGTTGCCCTTTCTCTGTAACTTTGGGTTTCATCCTTGATTTTCTTCAGGGCAAGTGGAATCTTCAGCCTGCCCAGGTGTTGACACTGTGGTAGAAAGAATGCAGCAGATTTGGGACCAAGTAGTGGATAAGTTGTCTCTCTCCCAGGAAAAGGCCCAGCGGTTTTCTAACCGGCATAGGACCATTGGTCCCCAGTTTAAAGTGGGTGATATGGTTTGGTTGTCATCAAAGAATATCTCTATGAAGGTGGCTTCTCCAAAGTTCAAGCCAAGATTTATTGGACCTTACAAGATTTTGGAGATTCTTAATCCGGTTTCTTTTCGATTGGCTCTTCCTGTTACGTTTAAGATCCATAACATGTTTCATAAGTCGCTGTTGAAGAGATATGTTGAGCCAGTAGTTCCTATGCCTGCACCTCCTGACCCTGTATTGGTTGAAGGTAATGTGAAATATGAGGTAGAGAAAATACTGGATTCTGGTCTGGCTAGACGGAGACTCCAGTATTTGGTCAAGTGGAAGGGTTATGGCCAGGAGGACAATTCTTGGGTCTCTGCCTCTGATATTCATGCCGATAGATTGGTTCGTGCTTTTCATCGGGCCCATCCTGATCAGCCCGGTGGCGTGGATGAGGGTTTGGTGACCCCTCCTCAAGGGGGGGGTACTGTTGTGAGCTCATTTTCAGGTTTGCCTCAGGCTTCTGGTGAGGGTTATGGAGCTGGCGGTGCTGACAGAGGAGTAGTGAGTTCTCTATCTGGACTCCCTCTGTTGGTGAAGGGAGGTAATGAAGCTGATCTAAATGGCAGAGACCGGTCACCTGAGGAAGAGGACTGCGATTGGACATCAGGAGTTTCTGATTGGATTTAAGGCAGCCGACTCCCTAGTTTCTTGCTGGTGATTTTTCCTGACTGTGGCTTCTGGCTTCCAGTTTGGTTCCTGCCTTCCTAAAGCTAAGTTTTCTCTGCTATTGTTCATATGAGTTTTTGTCTGGTTTACTTAGTTTTTGTGTTCAGCCAGCCCTGGCTGGGACTGGGCTGAATCCCCATTTTGTCTCTGATCAGTTTATCTCTTTTGCTCTGTCTTCAGAATATACCTGAGTGCTGATATAATGATTTGAAGTCTAGCAACTTCAGGGCCTTTTTCTATCAGACATGTTGGACATTTTTTTTGGCAGGGTTTTTTGCCTGATTGCAGACAGCAGCTTTTCTTTCCTGTCCTTTCTAGTTAGTGAGGGCCCCATCGTTTGCTCAGCCTATCTTTCTATCTGTGTCTGTGTTTTCATCTTGTTTCACCGACAATACGTGTTGGGGGCTGTCTATTGCTTTGGGGTCTGCTCTGGGGCAGTTTAGATTTTCCCTTTCTTTCTTTAGGCTTATTTAGTTCTCCGGCCGTGACGAGGCGTCTAGGACCACTGTAGGCACTCTCCACGGCTACTGCTAGTTGTTGTGGATAGGATCAGGGGTCTGCAATCCGCTAGTTACCAACCTCTCTAGTTTTCTGGGCTTAGCTTGCTTTTTGTTTTCTCCTCCTCGGTGACTCATTCATAACAGATCCCTTAGCGATGCACCAGCGATCCTGACCGCGTCATATCGTGGTCGGGATCGCTGGTGCATCGCTAAGTGTAATGGTACCCTAGCTCTGCTGCCTCATTATAGTGAATGGATCCCTCGGGGGTTTCATCTGAATCACATCACTCAGAGAATTAGATGGAAACCCCAAAGTAAGTGCGCAGGATAAATGTGATCCCAAGTGTTATGAAAAATGTTCCCATGAAAAGCTTCAAACTCAATCCATGAAAAAAGCAAGCCCTCACTCAGGTCTGTCAACAGTTAATGTAAATATGGGGGTTTCCACTTTACTGGTAGCACAAAGGCCCTGGAAAAGTGAAATGGCTCCTCACGCGCCAAAAGAAATTCGCTCCCAAATTCAAATGCCCCCTTCCTTTCTGAGCCACACAGTGTACCTAAATCACATGTAACGTCCACAGGTTTGGCATTTCTGAAGCAATGAGAGCCCTTTCGGGTGCATGTCTCCAGAAGCACGGGCTGGGCTTAACGTATTGGTGACTGTAACGTACTGGTCACTCAAGCGGCAGTTCGCAATTTTCACTCGGCATCACTCATTGCTGCTTGTTTCTGGAAAATACTCATGGAGTCAAAATCATCACTACACCTGTAGATAAACTTCCAAAGGGGTATAATTTCCCAAATCGGGTCACTTGAGGGGGATTCTGCTCTTCCAGCAATTAGGAACTCTGCATATGGAGTCTGCAAACTGTTCTAGGAAAATCTGTGCTCCAGGAGGCCAATAGCGCTCTGTTCCTCCCAAGTCTCTCCATATGGCTAAGTAGTACTGTACAGCCACATATAGGGTATTGCCACATTCAGTAGAAATTGTGGTGCCATTTTTACCCACTTCTTGTGTGAAAATGTAAAATCTGGGGCAAATACAACATTTTGGTGGTAAAAATGTAGTTATTTTGTCTTCACTGCCCAATGGTATAAAATTCTGTGACTCATCCGTGGTGTCAATATGGTCACTGCACCCCTAGATAAATTTGCTGAGAGGTGTAGTTTGTAAAATGGGGTCACTTATGGGGAGCTCTGCTGTTTTGGCATCTCAAAGGTCATGGCACCTGCAAACCATAACAGTAAAATCTGGCGCTCCTTGTCTTATGAGCTTTACACTGTGCCTGAAAAATATTTTTGTTTACTTGTAGGGTATTGGTGAACTCAGGAAAAAATCGGCCTCAGTGTTTTGTAAAAATAATTCCTATTATTAAGTAGAAAAATTAAAAGCATGTAGTCTTCATCCACCTGATGAAGGCAGATTCACCGCCGAAAACCTTTGTGAGGACATAATGACCAAGTAAAGAAGTTTCTTTTCCATCCAAAACAAGTGTCTGTCTTGGTCTGAGCACCCAAATCAACTGTACTTCTCTTTCCTTGCATTTTACACCCTTCTGGGTGAGCGGCTTGGTGCAGCACGGACCGAGCAGACTTCCAACCATTCTGCAAGACCTGAAAGACGCAGGACCTGTGGTGACATCAGCATCACATGACACCCCTTGTGACCGGCTAACCTTTGAACCTGTAGGCGAGGACAACGAATGGTGCACGATAAGCACAGCAGGCTTTGCAAATGTGGTTATGCCGGCAGCATAACCACGGCAGGTTAGTGTACTTTGTTCCTAACCTCCTTTAGTTGACCACTGGGTATCACACCAAGAATGCCCCCTCCTCTCTCCTATTTTGTTTTTAATAAGGCGATGCATGACATGTGACAACTTTGCAATGACTGTTGGCCTAACACAGGGGCGTATCTAGGGGGGGCAGCCAGGCCGCCTAATGCAGCGGTCCGCAGTGTCCTCCCTGGCGGCTGCGTTCTGCCGCACCCCTGGCCTGAGAGTCGGCGGTTCTCTGTGTCAGCTGTCAAGCTGACAGCTGGAGCAGAGAAGGTGCGCTTGCCGGCTCCCAGAGAACAATTGTACTGGCGTCTATACAGACGCCAGTACAATTGAAGCTCTGACCGCCGGGCCAGAGCGACATCAGCAGCGTGATCAGGTCATGTGATCACGCTGCTGACGTCACTCCCCGGCGCCCAGAGCGAACGCTGGTGGTAAGTGCTCCACTGGAGCTGAAGACACCGAAGATGGGGGGTTAATGTGGGGAAGGGGGTTAATGAGTGGGGATGGGAGTTAATGTGTGGGGGGCTTAATGAGTGAGGATGGGGTTAATGTGTGGGGGGGTTAATGAGTGGGGATGGGGGTTAATGTGTGGGGGGTTAATGTGTGGGGGGTTAATGAGTGGGGATGGGGGGTTAATGAGTGAGGATGGGGTTAATGTGTGGGGGGTTAAAGAGGGGATGGGGTTAATTTGTGGGAAGGGTTAATGTGTGTGAGGGGGTTAATGTGTGGGGGGTTAATGAGAGGGGCTGGGGTTAATGTGTGGGGGGATTTGGAGTGGGGGGTACATAATGTGTGGGGGGATTTGGGAGTAGGGATGGGGGGTTATTGAGTGGGGATGGGGGGTTATTTAATGTGTGGGGGGATTTGGAGTGGGGTTGGGGGGTTATTTAATGTGTGAGGGGATTTGGAGTGGGGATGGGGGGTTATTTTATGTGTGTGAGGGATTTGGAGTAGGGATGGGGGGTTATTTAATGTGTGGGGGGAT
Organism: Dendrobates tinctorius; assembly: GCF_039654945.1. Taxonomy (NCBI): domain Eukaryota; kingdom Metazoa; phylum Chordata; class Amphibia; order Anura; family Dendrobatidae; genus Dendrobates; species Dendrobates tinctorius. The sequence goes on along the minus strand of NW_027361712.1, from coordinate 9,785,117 downwards.
TTGGAGTGGGGATGGGGGGTTATTTTATGTGTGTGAGGGATTTGGAGTAGGGATGGGGGGTTATTTAATGTGTGAGGGATTTGGAGTGAGGATGGGGGGTTATTTAATGTGTGGGGGAATTTGGAGTGGGGATGGGGGTTATTTAATGTGTGTGGGGGGATTTGGAGTGGGGGTGGGGAATTATTTAATGTGTGTGAGGGATTTAATGTGTGTGGGGAGATTTGAGGACACAAAATGAAGAGTGTGTATGAGGAAACAGTATGGGGAGCGAACGGGTTAATGTATGTGGACACAGTATGGGGAGTGAGGGTGATGGGATATGTGCAGACAGTATGGGGGAGTCGGGGGTATGTGTGAGCAGAAAGTATAGAGAATCAGGGGGTAAATATATGAGGAGACATTATGGTGAACAGGGGGTGTTAGAGGAGACAGTATGAGGAGGGAGGGGAATAGTGTGAGGAGACAGTATATTGCAGACATTTTTATTTAGAATTATAATGACACTTCTATCTTTAAGGGCATTGTGTGGAGATTTGCTGCAGAAGACCAGAGAATATGGACGTCTACAGAGACGGGCTGTGGATGAGAAAACTCATCATGGGGTCTGGACAAGAAGAAAAGGAGACCGACTGCACAGTCGATGTCATCTATAAGGTACCTGGATGTAAATATTATTTGTGATACTGACTAATTCACATGTTTTCATTTGTTAGAAGCATTAAAGGGGTTGTCCAGGCTTGTGCTGTGTCTGCAGTCATTCTATGTGACTGCAGACTTCTTAATTCTCACAGTGCTCACAGAAAACACTGTCAGGATTCTCTCGTGCTGGTAATTTACATACATGCAGTCACATGCTGACTAGACATGTGTGGCGTCACTCAATGAAAATGAACAGAGCGAGGCCGGGCACGTCTAGTTGGAATGTGGCCAGAAGTATACAAATCACATACTTGTGCTGACATGACTGTATATCGGCAAGGGAGAATCCTAAAAGTGTGCAGTGCATTAGTTGTGAGAATTCAGAAGCTGCAATGTCAGGATTCAGCTCTGCAGGTTCCAGTAGTCATCACATGGACACTTCACTCATATGCGATTTTCATAGTTAAGGTCTTGTGACAACGAGCTTCTCTTCCTGCTTTCAGTTTTTTACTGAACATTGAGAGGATTAGGGAGAGCAGCTCGTGGGTACATGACTAACTGTGCAAGTCGCATATGCCCCGGGTGCCAGAAAGCCTAGATACGCCTCTGGCCTAACAAATAGAGTATAATAACCCACATCTGTTAGACAGCATCAAGGCTGCACATAGGAGAAAGTGTGACTGAGGTATAATGCTTTGTAGCAGTTATAATTTAGTCATGGATATGCCGTAGGCACAATAGAAAAAGTTTGAGCACCCCTGGTATAGATTTAACACACTGGATATACTGTCACGACTGATCAATTATCACTGTGGTCTGTTGAGCGAAGGGCAATTTTTCACACTCTCACTCATTGATTTTTCGTTTTATGACTAAAATGTTGCATTAGTTTCTATGACTGCAGAAGGTTTTTAATTTTCACCATAATAATTTTTGTCTTATAGCTGAGAATTACCGTATATACTTGAGTATAAGCTGACCCGAGTATAAGCCGAGGCACCTACTTTTGCCACGAAAAACTGGGTCAGCTTATTGACACGAGTATAAGCCAGGTATGAATGGTCCCTTCATCCCTATGTGGTATGCATGGCTCCCCTGTCCCCAGTCCCTGTCATTGTATGTATGGATTTATGGCTCCCCAGTCCCTCTCCTGGTATGCATGGCTCCCCAGTCCCTCTCCTGGTATGCATGGCTCCCCCGGTCCCTATCCTGTATGCATGGCTCCCCCGATCCCTCTCCTGGTATGCATGGCTCTCCACTCCCTGTCCTGTATGCATGGCTCTCCAGTCCCTATCCTGTATGCATGGCTCTCCAGTCCCTATCCTGTATGGACGGCTCCCCTGGTCCCTCTCCTGGTATGCATGGCTCTCCAGTCCCTGTCCTGTATGCATGGCTCTGCAGTCCCTAACCTGTATGCATGGCTCTCTAATCCCTATCCTGTATGCATGGCTCTTGAGTCCCTATCCTGTATGCATGGCTCTTGAGTCCCTATCCTGTATGCAAGGCTCTCCAGTCCCTATCCTGTATGCATGGCTCCCCCGGTCCCTATCCTGTATGCATGGCTCCCCAGTCCCTCTCCTGGTATGCATGGCTTCCCCGGTCCCTATCCTGTAATCATGGCTCCCCCGGTCCCTCTCCTGGTATGCATGGCTCTCCACTCCCTGTCCTGTATGCATGGCTCTCCAGTCCCTATCCTGTATGCATGGCTCTCCAGTCCCTATCCTGTTGTATGCATGGCTCCCCTGGTCCCTCTCCTGGTATGCATGGCTCTCCAGTCCCTGTCCTGTATGCATGGCTCTCCAGTCCCTAACCTGTATGCATGGCTCTCCAGTCCCTATCCTGTATGCATGGCTCTTGAGTCCCTATCCTGTATGCATGGCTCTTGAGTCCCTATCCTGTATGTAAGGCTCTCCAGTCCCTATCCTGTATGCATGGCTCTCCAGTCCCTTTCCTGTATGCATGGCTCACCAGTCCTCCCTCTCCTGGTATGCATGGCTCCTTATGCCCGGTGGCACTGCGTCTTATTCCGACTTCCAGCAGCTCTCTTCCAGCCAAGAGGTCACATGGTACCGCTCATTAAAGTAATGAATATGCGCTCCATGCATGTGGGAGTAGAGATGCGTGCATATTCATTACCTTAATGAGCCGTACCACGTGACCGCTGGGCTGGAAGAGAGCTGCTGGCGCTTGTGACCGGAACGAGATGCGGTGTCACCGACTCACCGAAGGCTCGCAGGCAGGTGAGTATGTGTGCTGGAAGCCGGCGGCTGCAGCTGACACTGTGCATTATTACCACAGCGGAACAGGCATTAGCCACAGCCGCCGGCTCCTGGCTCTGTGTCCCACAGCTCCGCCGCTCCCCCTCCCCCGCTGGCTCCTGTCTCTTACCCGCTGCTCTGCCGCTCCCCATTCCCCGCTGGCTCCTGTCTCTTACCCACTGCTCCCCCTCTCCCACCGACTTTCTGGGACCGTGACTCCGTGTATAAGCAGAAGGGGCGTTTTCAGCATAAAAAATGTGCTGAAAAATTTGGCTTATACACGTGTATATACGGTATATTATGATTTTGTATAAATCCCTATTACCTGAGGAAGATCAAGATTTTCTACTTTCTATCTGAGTATAAGTAAAGGAACTTAGCACTAAGAAAAACTCCAGAGTTTAAACCTACAACTAGACAGTCGTATGAAAAGAAACTGAATGCTTGTCATGGAATTTAATTATTAGATGAAAAGAAGAAGACGGGTTTTTATAGCTGATATGAGGCACACGGAGAGGGGGACAACTCAGGATGACCCAGTACCCATGGCCGGTAGGTGATGTGAACTCACTGTCCAATTGCTCAGCACAATTAAAAAACATAAGAATAAAAAATTATTTCTAACCTTCTATAACCTTTATTTCAAATACAAGAAGCCTGTCATTTTTCCTGTGAGGGATATATACACCTCTAATGGTTGAGGACTCAAAGTTGTATATCTTTTCCAGCATGAAATTCTTTTCAAAATTCTGTCCTTCATTCAATTCTTTAGGGATAAAATTGTAGCCAACAAGTAAATGAGTGAGACCACAAAGAGTTCACCTTGAACACTATACCAAGGAGCCAATAAAAAAAAAATAAACAAGGATTATCCTTGCAACATGTAATACAAGTAATAGTCTTGAAAAGACGAGAGATAATATTCAGTCTTTTTCTGTTGCAGGTGACAGGTGACTGAGCAGAGAGGCTGATCGGTATGGCCATCTTCTACAGATAGGACAGTAGAGGAAAAAAAGAAATCTGCTTCTTTTTCCTACTGGGTTGATCTTCCATCCTGCATTCAGTTGAAATCAGATTTTCCCATTACTGAGATAGTTGGGGCGCTTTTAATTTAAATATTTTTTTAATTCTATGGAGAAGAAGGGTAGGAGGAAGGAGGAGCTAGAAGCAGACAGATCTGCTACTGCAGGTTCTCCAAAAATGACAGTGCCAGTTGGCCACAATGAGCACTTGCTGTCGCCTACTAGCTCAGAAATAGGAACGTTTGTCTTCCCTAAACACACATTTTACTTGTGTATTGAGAATTTAAAAAAAAAAAGACAATTCATGGGGGATAAAAAAAGCAGATTTCTCTAATAAGATACTTTATAAAGACAGTTATCTTCACCTTTACTATTCATTTACGAAATAAAAACGAAAACGACGTTTCCACTTTAAGATGTTTTTCGTTTGTACTGTATGGGATTGGAATAAACCTATGTATCTGTATCAGTGGAAATATCCTCCCTGTGTATCCTCTTTCCTACTGCTTTAAAAGCTATAGTGACTGTGGCATGTTTTTACTAGTTTTTATATTGTTGAGAAATTGGTATTACATGTTTCTTACCATTAAGAAAATGATGAGTTGCAAAAAAGAAAGATTCCTGCTTCTCGCCCTTCTATGCATGATGTTAGTAATTCTCATTTTTCAGAAACATGTAGTAAATGCTTTGATTCATTTCATGAAAGTGTCTATAGGGACTGTGATAATGCGAGGGTCTACATATTAATTGATGGGGAATCCCATGTGGGGGCGACAGTACGATACCATGAAAAGGTTAGTAAAAGCATCACCCCAGTTAGTTCTCTTACTCTCTGGTCTTTTCACAGAAGTTCTGTCTAGTTAAAGGTCAGATCACTTTCACTTTGCTCTTTAACTTTATTGCCAGGAACTGACATCAGTTTCAGTTCTTTCTAACTGACCGTGGGTTTTTAAACCTTCCTTACTACAATCCTTCCTTGTTATTGCCCTGTGTACTATAAAATATGTAGTTATTCATACAAGATTATACATCAAGATTGAAGAAAAATATAAAAGAAACATAAAAGATTACATACAACCTACAGATTTGGTACATGCCTTACATCCATGCCTTATATTGTTAGTTACCTTGGCACATGTACAGTACCTGGCCGGTAATCCTGACCCTGCTGCAGCTACAGGCGTTGATATTGTTCCATGATGCAGGTCTTACGAGTATGGTGTTTGACAAGTAGGTAGGAAAGAAGGGTTTGTTTGCACTAACTATGCACATACCTGTAATTAATGCAGGTATAATGCTTTCTACTAAATGAACTGTATATAGCTCCGAATAGAGAAGAAAACTAACTTGTGCTATGCATATACACCACTGAGCTTATAACTAGAAATCCCTGTCCATGTATCCTCTGTAAGAGCAGTTTCAACACTAGTAGACCATGAAGGTCCACAAGTTCTGAGGAAGACACAGAAAGAAGAGGGCCCCTGTGAAAGAACAGTATATGGGCCCCTCTTTGTGTCTGTGACAAAGGATTGCAGCTCTGAAGGTAGAGGGGGCCCCCCTACCTATGAGGCCCCTGTCAAGCTGAACAGGTTGCACCAATGGTGGGTCCACCCCTGCACAAGTTACAGGTATAGCCAGTCTTATTAATAGCCTCTCCAGGATCGGACTGGCTATCTGGCAATTCTGGCAATTGCCAGATGGGCCTGTCTGGTTGTGGCCTGCCTTGTCTGCTACGTTGTTAGCAGAATCGGTGTTCTCAAGACACCCATACTATTAAGAGTTGTGACGGAGCACAAAGCCGCTGACTCCGTCACTTACCCCAGCAGGACACGGGTATCATTAGAAATATTGGTCTTGTTTTCCTCCATCCTCGGTAATATTAGAAGCATTCCCATCCCATCTGGTGTTTGGTTACGGGCATAGTGTGGGCCTGTGTGATTTCAAATGCCAGGTCTGAATTTTAGCCCCAGTCCGTACCTGAGCCTCTCTATAGTTTGCCAAATTTATTTTAAAAGGTAGTTTCCCCTGCAATCGGTGCTGCAGTTAGCGTAGCGCTGTTCTGGTCTTATCTTAAAAAGTAGTTGTCTTCCAGAGATCTGCAGTGGCCGCTGTGATCAGCTGATCGCTACTTCGGCTTCATTTTAAAAAGGGTCTACCTCTGTGAAATAAGACCATTGATAATTATCACAGGCTTATCACATTAGTTTAGATTAATATAGTTTATGGGGTTGTCCGACCTCGGGGCACAAGTCTGCAGTCTCTCTATGTGACAGCAGACTTGTGAATCCTCATATTGCGTACACTGTGTGTTGTGAGGATTCTCCGGTGCAGGGAGCGTCAGGCATATGACCGCAAGTCTGTGATTTGCATACATGTGGTCACGTGCTGAGTAGATGAATGCAAGCTTTCTAAGCTAGACTTTTCATGTCTATTCAGGATTTGTCTGGAAGTATGCAAATCACTTCCAGCATCGGCCTCGGAGAATCCTCACAGCACACAGTGCATGTGATGTGAGGACTCACAAGTCTGCAGTCACATATAGTGACTGCAGACTTGTAGCTTAAGACCAAACAATCTCTATAATAAATTAAATAAGTACAGAAACAGCAGTTGTGCCAAGGCCCTCGTGCAATATTTCAAATAGTGCATGGTAGCTGGGGTTTTTACTTTCATTGCATTTGCCTCAAGTTCTGCCTCCGTTATTAACGCTTGACGAGATTCTATGCTAAATATTAGAAAATATAAACTTCAGTACTTTCAGTCAGTTTTCAGTCTATTTATGTGAATTAATCAACAATTTTATACAAAAATACATAAAATAGGGAGTTGGTGTGAATCAATTCTCAGGATTCGGTCCATCAGCCACATTGGTAATCTGTGGAGTGTGAGAACCTCCTCCTCCCTGACATTATCCATGGGTCTTCTTTGATTTGCTGGCTAGGTGTAACATCACATGTACCATCACGCTGAAAAGATGTCTTCACGCCAGGCCAGAAGAGCCTCAAATGCCATCAGCTAAGGCCTCTTTCACACTTCATTTTTTTGCCATCATTCACAATCCGTCAAAGGGTGAAAAAAACGGATCCTGTGAAGATTGCAAAAAACTGATGCACTGCAAAAAAAAAACTAAAAAAAACTAATCAAAACTGACATTATGGTAATTGTTTTTCAGTAATTTTAAAGGAATAAAAACATCTTTTATTCTCCTTCTACAATACAGAGACATAAAAATACCCTGCTGTGTACAAATGTATCTCTATGTACTCTACCTGTGGAGTCAGGGCTTGCAATAGAGATCAAGTACACAAATTCTCCAAGTGACATCCCCAGAACCTGTGGATCAATAGTTTTAGCTCCTGCCTGCAATGTTGAAGGTTATGGGTTCAAGACCTGGGGAAACTCACAAACAAAAGAGAAAATTACATTTTTGTAATTGCTTTTTATTATATTTAGTAGTTTAATAGGAACAAAAAAATCTGACTTTTTCTTCACTTCTGTATTCAAGTACAAAGAAATACAATTATACAATATACATGTATAACCTGCTTCTGGGAATCAATGTGTCACGATTCCACCCCTCAGGGTGTCTGGGATGCAGTTATTGACAGCTCAGCCATCCAATCCGGTACAGGGGTGCGCTGAGCTGTCAGTGTGTTTATTGACAGCTCAGCTAGCCAATCTGTGACTGTGGAGCATCGGCTGTCTCATGTGTTCATTGTTCCAATTAATGGCCATGGTTCTTAACTGAGCTGAGTTTCCCAGAACACTGTCAGACGTACATTCATCTTGTGTGGTTTGTGCTGTGCTTTCCTGTGCCTCGAGTTCTATGTGCTTTATCTGTTGCCTGACTTTGGACTTGGTTCTGACAATCCGCCTGTTTAACCCCTTCAGCTCTGATCCATTATCCTCTCGGTTCTCTGACCTCAGAAGGTTACCTGACTACACTTTTGTCTCTTCCTTCTGTTTATGACATACCCTCCTGGTTTCTGACCTTGGACTCCTTGACCACTCTGACTCACGGCTTGGCTGTGAGAAGCGACTAGCGTCACATACTGCCTGCAATACATCTCAAAATTACCAATTTCTCCTATGGTTATCATTATGGGCTGTGGCTCATATCTAAAGCTGCTACTTAAGAACATGGATATACAATTTTGATACCCAATCACAGGAGAGGTGTTAATAATGTAATTATATTAATGCAATGAGCAGAAAGATACAGCTCCACCACCCACAAAGGAGGATCTATGGAGCGATAAAGATGTTGGAAGTGATTATTAGATGTTGGGACAAAGCTCTGATATGCTGGGACAACTGGACTGAGCACTCAAATTGGTACAGTGACACTGAATCTGAGACGGTTGGGAGCTATGCTTCAACTCCTTGGTGGGATATCTCTGTGCAAAAAAAAGACATAAAAGTATAATAAATAAAATAACTATGATGTTAGACTGAGTTTCTTTATCTGTCGATATTTGTATTTGGTTATAGATTAGCATCACAACGCATTATAGTCAGGTCAACACCAGCCCTGTCATTTTATATTATAGCTGTAATTGTTCTGATCAATGTACTATATGTCTGTATTTTCCAGCCTCGGCTTTCCCCAGTTAATGTTCGAATTTTCCAGAAGTTGAACATTAATGAGAATTCTGTCTTTCCTGATAAATTCTAAAGGCCCTAGGTTTCACAGGTCATCATCACCCTGTACATATATCAAATATCACTTCATATGGGTTAACTATCTGCTTCAGATAAACATCTCACACGATGACATACATTTTAGCACTAGGGTGTAAAAAAAACCTCCATGTAACACAACTCAGTAATGTTTTTTACCTATTTGTAACACATTTTCAACTTTGCTGAAGCCTTTTTTAATATTTAAGTTTATTTTCCTCACTATTCAAACGTGTACATACACATTTTGGTGCATTTTGCACAACCTCTAGAAATAATCTTTTATTGGACATGTATGAAGTTAATGATGAAGATAACGAGGAGTTTAAGCCAGATGATAATTTAAGAAGGGATTTAAAAAGAGCTGTCGCCAGACCTGACATGTCTATTTTAGTAAATATATTTCTCATGAAATACCTGTTCTGGAAACTTTTTCTTGTAACTTGTTTGCAATTATTTCTTACTTTCTCTTAAGTTGGATGTCCACTATTAGGACAATTCCTTCTCAATCTGAATGTTTTATGCCGATAGAATAAAAACACCTATACTCACCTCTCGAGCCTGCGCCGTTCCAGTGGTGCCGGTACTGGCGTTTCTGGGGCTCATGAGAGGTTGTATGACACGAGAGCCCAATCAGCCCAGTCAGCACTAACGTCACTATCTATGCCTTTGGTCAAATCGTACATCAAGATGAAGTGAGAGAGCAGCCATAGTCCTGGCTTTGTGTTTATGTTCAATATGTCTGAAGGCTGGGACAGTGAATCCGGCGCTGATTGGGTGCAGGGCTCGCTTGACGTAAAAACCTCACGTAGCCCCAGGAACGTGAGTGCCGACACTGCTTTTTTTTCTTCCATACATATTCACTCGTTACCTTGACTCTACTTGCGTTTTTATTTACATTGTTGTCTTATTCTGACCTTCCTTGTGGTGTAATTTGTCTCCTGAATGAGCTTTCCTGCACAGTTGCGGGGAACTCTTCTCTCATCTTCGTTGTCATCTGTATCTATGCACAATGCAGTTATCGGCCACTTCCGGTAGATGGAACGCAATCCCTTCACTTCCAGTTTTGTGGAACACATAGAATCTTCATGCGCATGCGCAGCTCCACCTTTTTTTCTGTTTCACTGATCCAGACTGTTACACTCAGCGAGCGCTGCCCAGAGGTGTTGGCACTTACTGAGTGATTTGTAAGAGCACTTACTGATATTTAAGCGGACATGGGTTAGATCTTAGTGACTTCCCCTGACGAAGCTACTCTAAGTAGTGACATGCGTTGGGTCTGGCCGGCATATGTGATACTCCAATCTGGTAAATATCTCCCTTTATATTTATAGTTTCTAGATGACTTATGGGATCTATCATGGATGAAATTTATCAGTGTCTGCATGCATTTTCTTGTACATTCCCTTGTAACTGAGTCCATGCTCCTGCGATCCAACACAGCTTAGCATTTCATGCATAATCCATCATTTGTTACTTACTCTGATGCTTGATCGTTTCTGCTTGGTACTCTTTTCAAATTGAAAATTATTATATAGTGAAATTCATTATTGTCTGCATTTTATAAACCTCCTTGCAATTCAGCATTTGCTCCCACAATTCAGCACAGTTTAGCATTGTATGCATTTATCAATAATCCATTAGATGTTACATTTACTGATGTTGGATCATTTTTGCATGGTTCCCCTTATAAGTATATATCTCAAATTGAAAATCATTATATAACTTGCCATCTATTTGCCATATTTGGGTTTGTGTATCGCCGAGAATATTTATTGTATTGACACATATGATATAAGGCAAGGTTCCCCAACTCCAGTCCTCAAGGCCCACCAACAGATCATGTTTTCAGGATTTCCCTTGTATTGTACAGGTGAAGCAATTATAACCTGGGCAATACTAAGGAAATCCTGAAAACATGACCTGTTGGTGGGCCTGGAAGACTGAGTTGGGGAACCCTGATATAAGGGATATTTTTCCTTCTTGTGCCTTACTATCACTTTTTTTCCATGTCTTTTTTTCCTTTTTTTTAATCTGTTTTTAACTTGTAATTGTCTTCTGGCATTTTGTTTAATAAAGCTGCATTATATATATTTCCTGTGTGTGCACTTTTATTTGCTCTACTTTTCTGTCGCTTCTGTTTCTGTCGCTTCTGTTCTCATGCACATTTTTTAGCGCATTAGTAGCACCTGGTGTCATTTTCTTGATATTCAGATATAATTTCTAGTGGTGCCCACCGTATTGGTTTTGCTCCGACACTGCTGGGATGGCACAAATTGAAGTGGGATTATCCTAGTGGCGACATCCCCCTTAAGGCTAGGGATGAGAATCAAATTTTAGAATGTTGCAAAATGAATGGATTCAGTTGAGTTTCAATTTTGGGCAATTCACTTTGTACAAATATAGCAAAATGGATACAGGCTGACAGCGATTTACCTACAATCCAAAGGGCTGAAAGGGTTTAAAACAATTATACTTGCCTAGCCAGCCACATCATCTGGCCATTACAAAAGACATTGCAACGATGTCTTGATGTCACGTGAGGCCTTCCCACTCGGTGTTGTCATAATGTTTTGCGGCACGGCTGAAAATGCCGGAATGTGGTAGAAGGATGCCTGAAAACGGATGTGGATGACTGAAAAACGGGACTGTTGTCACGCCGGCGCCGCCTGTCAGGTCGGTATCAGCGCCGCCTATCAGGTCGGGGCTGGCGTCACCTGTCATGCCGGGTCCCGCTCTGCCTGCTTCTGCTCCCTGGGTCTCCTCCCGGCTCCCCGCTCACCGCTCCAGCCGCCGCGCGGCACCCCCGGACACCCATCCTGCTGCTCTGCACAAGGCTTCCTCCTCCTCCTCTGCTCCTGTCTCGGGCATGCGCCTTAGGCCATGGGCGTGCGCTCTTTCCCTCACTTAACCTCTTCTGCACCAGCCCTGTGGAGCGATTACCAATCAAGCTCTAGCACAGGGTATATCAGGTGGCTCCTCCCTCATGGAGGCGCCTGATTATTGTGTGCCTTCTGTACGGTACTCTGGCCCTGTCTGGCCACTCCTGTCTCCAGTCGCTCCTGACTCCTGTCGCTCCTGACTCCTGTCGCTCCTGACTCCTGTCGCTCCTGACTCCTGTCGCTCCTGACTCCTGTCGCTCCTGATTCCGGTCGCTCCTGATTCCGGTCGCTCCTGACTCCGGTCGCTCCTGACCCCAGTCGCTCCTGACTCCGGTCACTCCTGACCCTCTGCCTTGGTTGTCTCATCCGCACCTGAGCCGCCCCTCTTGGTATCAGCTGTCGCGGTAGTCGACTCCTTCGGGCCTGCTCCTAACGGTCCCTGTATAGGGGTCGGCACCACCTGGCCAGCTCGCCCCAGGGATCCCGGTACCGTGACACAGAGGGTCCACTCTTGCTACTCCTGACAGCATAATCAGGCCCTGGACCCCGCTGGTGCCTTGGAAGCCACCCAAAAAAACTACTCTTTTTGCGGGAGAACCAAACCCTGATTATGGCTTTTATGAAGTCCATGGACACTCGGTTATCCGCCATTCAAACCTCCGATCCAGGGAGCGCCCCTCTGCTGGCGGGACTCCAGCAGGAGCTCGCGCAGCAGCGTGATACACAGTCCCATATTCTAAATTACATGGCGTCTATTGATGACTGTTTGCAGTCCCTGCAGTCGTCCGCAGCGGCCTCTGCCCCGCCTCGCGACCCTGCACCTCACCCACCACCACGTTTGGGAAAGCCTCCTAGGTATAGCGGGGATCCCAAATTGTGCCGGGGGTTTCTTAACCAGTGCTGCCTACATTTCAAGCTGCTGCCCCAGCAATACCCGTCTGATAGTGCTAAGGTGGCATTTATCGTGTCCCATATCGAGGGGGAGGCCTTGGCATGGGTGAACCCTCTGTGGGAGCGGGATGATCCGGTGGTATCGACCCTACAAGACTTCCTGGATACTTTCCGCCGGGTCTTTGACGAGCCCCGGCATCTGGCCTCCACCACGGAGTCCCTTTTCAATCTCCGACAGGGAACTCTTACCGTGGGACAGCACGCTATTTGCTTCCGGACACTGGCCTCAGAGCTGGGGTGGAATAATGAGGCGTTGGTAGGGGCCTTTTGGAGGAGGCTTTCGGGGAAAATCAAGGACGAGCTTGCTAGTCGTGACATCCCCACCTCTTTAGAGGACCTTATATCCCTGGCTACTCACATTGACTTGCGGTTCCAGGAACGCTCCTGCGAGACAGTCAGGGAGAGAGGCCCGTCTAGGTTCAATCAAGCCCCCAGCCCTCGTTCGTCCAAGCCTGCCAGTAGTTCTGCCCCGGAGCCCATGCAGGTGGATTGCGTTAAGCTATCGGAGCTGCGGCGCAGGGAAAGATTAGAGCAAGGATTATGCCTCCATTGTGGTGGAGCCAACCACTTTCTGCGTTTCTGTCCGGAGAGGCCGGGAAACTCCTCCACCTAGGCCAGGTAAGAGAGGCCTCCCTAGGTGACTCTGTACCCTCTCTACCCCTTTCTATCTCAGCTTTAATGCTAGGTCCGGAGCGTAGATCTGTGGAGGAGTATGTGGACTCAGGTGCGGCGTATATGGACTCAGGTGTGGCGGATGGAAGAAGTGGACAAGTTTCGGATTCCTGTCGTCACCCTTGAAGAGCCGCGTGTGATCACCTCGGTGAATGGGAAGTCGTTACCTGTCCCCGTCACCATGGTCACTCTCGAGCTGGAAATGCAGATCGGAGCTCTACACCGGGAGAGAGTTGCTTTTTATGTTTTGCCTAAATTGTCTCACGCTCTGCTCCTTGGCCTGCCCTGGCTCAGGTCGCATGAGCCAGTCCTTGCTTGGCGCTCCGGGGAAGTCCTTCGCTGGGGTCACTCTTGCCAAGAACGTTGTCTGCTGCCTGTTACCTGTACCAGTCTGCACCAAGTGCCAGCGGATCTTCCGGGGCTTCCCGTGGCCTACCATTCGTTTACGGATGTATTCAACAAGAAGGAAGCTGAGACCCTTCCACCGCATCGGGCCTATGATTGCCCAATTGAACTAGTTCCTGGAGCTACTCCTCCCAGGGGAAGAATATACCTGTTGTCGCCTGCAGAAACCTCAGCCATGACGGAGTACATCCAGGAGAACTTGGCCAGGGACTTTATCCAGAAGTCATCTTCTCCAGCAGGGGCCGGGTTTTTCTTTGTTCGTAAGAAGGATGGATCCCTTCGACCTTGCATTGACTACCGAGGCTTAAATAACATCACGGTCAAGAATAGGTATCCTCTACCACTTATCCCCGAACTGTTTGACCGCCTGCGTGGTGCCCGGATCTTTACCAAACTGGATCTACGGGGGGCCTACACATGTGCCGGAGATGAGTGGAAGACCACCTTCAACACACGGGATGGCCATTATGAATATTTGGTCATGCCCTTTGGGCTTTGTAACGCCCCAGCGGCCTTCCAAGAATTTGTTCACGACGTCTTCCGGGATCTTCTGTACTCGTGCCTCGTGGTGTATTTAGATGACATCCTCATCTTTTCACCAGACCTATCCTCTCATAGGAGAAGTGTTCGCCTGGTCTTGCAACACCTGCGGGAGAATCAACTTTATGCAAAGATAGAGAAATGCCTGTTTGAGCAGGCCTCCTTACCCTTCTTGGGGTATATCATCACAGACTCGGGGTTGCGAATGGTATTCGACTCCTTCGGGCCTGCTCCTAACGGTCCCTGTATAGGGGTTGGCACCACCTGGTCAGCTCGCCCCAGGGATCCTGGTACCGTGACCCAGAGGGTCCACTCTTGCTACTCCTGACAACTGAACAGCTGGACCAATAAAAGTGGAGGCTTGTGGAATACACCGACTAGAAAAAGGGTAACAATGTTTTGATATCTCACCATCCACTACTGCTTTAAACGTGAGACTGTCATCATTTTATAGATAATCATGTTGGCTCTTTTATACATAAATTTGTAATAGTGAGATCACAGATGACCATGCAAGCATCATGTGACGCATGTTACACAAATCTGGAATGGTGGCCTGAAGAAAGTTGAAGAAGCCTCAACTTCAATATCGTCATAAGAAACATCAATTTCAGTTTCCAAAAAAATGCACAGTAGAAGATTGGTAAGGGGTGATTTGAAGCGATGAGACGAAAGTCAAAAGACTAGGTTCTGGTGGGTGCAAATAGGTCTGGAAGAAACAAGGGAAAATGAGGCTAACAGATCGAGAAATTGAAGGAATTGTCAAGGAAGTCTGATAATATGATGTTGTTTCACAGCCAAAAGCATTGGATACTTGACCAGGGTTGATGGTGGTCTCAATGCTGAGCTATATGAGAGTATCCTACAAGAAGAGTTACAGTACTTTGTATACTTGAGTACTATGGATATGACGGATGACATAGTGTACCAGCAGGACAACGACCCAAAGAATACATTGAGATTAACAAAGAAAGTTGTTCAATGGCAATGAAGCAGAGGTAATGGATTGACACACACAGTTCCCAGACCTCAACCCAATGGAACACTTGGGTGAGTCGACTAGTATGCACCAACTTTGAGAACATTTATAGAGATCTGGAATCAGATTTTGATCAATACATGCTTGAATATGACCGAGAACATGCCCGCAAGGATTCAGGCAGTGTTGAAAGCCAAAGATGGATTTACAAAATACTAGCAAAATAATAAAAAATAAAATTTAGATTTTTGGGAGCAAAACAGTAACAATGCAGTGACATGACAAGAATCTGTATAACTAATACTGTGCTAAATAGTCGCACAATGGGTTGCTTACAAAGAGCTCCCTTCATTTCCTGGAAGGCAGATAGAGGTGCAGCCATTGTGGCGAAGTTTGGGATGAACCTCCTGTAATATCCCACAATCCCCAGGAAGGCTTTAACTTGCTTCTTTGACAGAGGTCTCGGCCATGTTTGAATTGCCTCCACTTTATTGATTTGGGGTTTGATCTCGCCACGCCCCACTACATATCTGAGGTACTTGGCTTCTTCTCTCCCCAAAGTACACTTCTTCGGGTTTATTGTAAACCCCGCCTCTCTTAGATCGTCAAACACTGCTTGGACCTTTTCCAGGTGAGTCTCCCAGTCCGGGGTAAAGATGACAATATCATCCAGATATGCGGCAGCATATAGCTTATGAGGCGCAAGGATTCTATCCATCGCCCTCTGGAAGGTTGCCGGAGCTCCCTGTAGGCCAAACGGCATCCGGACATACTGGAAGCACCCGTCTGGTGTGGAGAATGCTGTCTTCTCCTTGGCTTCCTGTGCCATGGGAATCTGCCAATATCCCTTTGTCAGATACAAAGTGGTTATGTACCTGGCCGGTCCAAGTCTCTCGATGAGCTCATCAACGCGTGGCATGGGATAAGCGTCGAACTTGGAGACCTCATTCAGCTTCCAGTAATCGTTGCAGAACCTCCATTCACCATCAGGTTTTGGAACCAGGACAATCGGGCTCGACCAGCCGCTTTTGGATTCCTCAATGACCCCAAGCTGCATCATACGCTGCACCTCTTTGGAGATTACCTCTCGCCGGGCCTCAGGAATACGATACGGTTTCATGTTCACCCGCACATGTGGCTCGGTCAGAACTTCGTGCTCCACTACCTTCGTGCACCCCGGCACCTCTGAGAACAGGTCCCTGTTTTTCTGGAGTAACTCCCGGCACTGCTGTTTCTGGGCCTTCGATAGCGTCTCTGCTATGGTAACCGCTCCAACCTCCCCTTCTAGGTTGCCCAGCAAGCACGGAGTTACCGCTGGCTCTCTATCTTGCCACGGTTTGATGAGGTTGACATGGTAAACCTGGTATGGCTTCCGTCTACCGGGTTGGTGGATCTTGTAGTTTACGTCTCCCAGCTTCTCCACCACCTCATATGGCCCTTGCCACTTGGCCAAGAACTTACTCTCCACCGTCGGGATTAGCACGAGAACGCGGTCTCCCGGATTGAACTGCCTCACTCTGGCTGACCGGTTGTAGACCCTGGTCTGAGCCTCTTGTGCCTGGCGGAGATGTTCTTTAACAATGGGCATCACCTTCGCAACCCTCTGCTGCATCAGTGCCACATGCTCAATGACGCTTCTGTGGGGCGTGACTTCGGCTTCCCAGGTTTCCTTGGCTTTATCTAGGAGACCTCGCGGATGCCGGCCGTACAGAAGCTCGAAGGGCGAGAACCCCGTGGAGGCCAGTGGAACTTCACGGATAGAAAACAGTAAATACGGTAAGAGACAATCCCAGTCTCTACCATCTTCCTCTTTGGCTTTTCTCAGCATGCTCTTCAGTGTCTTGTTAAACCTCTCAACAAGGCCATCTGACTGCGGATGGTACACTGAAGTCCTTAACTGGGAAATTTGCAAGACTCTGCACAATTCTCTCATCACCTTGCTCATAAAAGGTGTCCCCTGGTCGGTCAGGATTTCCTTCGGCAAACCTGTCCGGGAAAACACATGGACCAGCTCGCGGGCTATACTCTTCGCGGAGGAGTTTCTCAGGGGAATGGCCTCAGGATAGCGTGTGGCATAGTCCAGGATGACTAATATATACTGATGGCCCCGAGCTGATTTAACTAAGGGACCGACCAAGTCCATGGCAATTCTCTCAAATGGCACCTCAATAATGGGCAGTGGCACAAGAGGGTTCCGAAAATGAGATGTGGGGGCAGTTAACTGACATGTCGGGCAGGATCTGCAATAGTTTGCTATTTCCCGGTGACACCCAGGCCAATAGAACCTCTGTACAATCCGTTCCTGCGTTTTTTCCACCCCCAGGTGTCCCCCCAAGATGTGTGAATGGGCAATGTCCAACACTTTCCGTCTATAGCGGCCTGGTACTATTAACTGCTCCACCCCTTCCTCCCTTATTTTCGTGACCCGGTACAATAATTCCCCACTCAACATAAAATAGGGAAACCTTGTGTCTGCTCCCGGCTCTTGTGCAACCCCATTAATGACGGTGACATTGCTAAAGGCTTCCCTTAGCGTGGGGTCCCAATGTTGGGCAGTCCCAAAATTTTCCCCGGCCACCCCTAACTCCGGGATGTCAGGTACAGGGGACCCTTCCTCTTCATCCCCAACAAGGACACATAAAGGAAACCCGTCTGCCTCTGGTGGTGGCGATACCTCAGTGGAGTGGATTGGTTCCCTGCTCTTGCTAGCACCCTCAGAACCCATCCCCCACAGATCCCAAAACAGACAGAAATCCCGGCCAATAATTATAGGATGCAACAAGTCTCGAACAACGCCAACTTCATGCGACTCGGTGCCATGCGCCGTTTCAATATTCACCCTAGCCATAGGGTAGTCCTTTGCATCACCATGTATGCACCGAACACCAATCTTTTTACTCGGGAGTATGTTGAGAGGAAAACTGGCCCTCACAAGGGTCACCAAGCTCCCGGAGTCCAGAAGTGCCATTACTGCTCGACCGTTCACATTCACGGGACACGCTTGTGGCCCATTGTTAGGTAGCGTGTTCACACTGCAAGCTGGATATGCGTAGTATGAACTACGGCGTCCCATGCTGCAGTCCATCGGCTCGGTGGTCTGGGGACAACGGGCCGTTATATGTCCTGGCCTGTGACACTTCCAGCAAATAATATCACCCGAGGGGACCTTGGGCACCGCCTTCCCCGCCCCTTTTGACCTTGGACGCACCACCCCTTTTTGGGACTCCGCCCCCTGATGGGGCCCCAATACGGAATGGGCTGCTTCCCCAAGGAACCGTCCATCCCCTGGTATCTCTCAACCAGCCCAACCATTCATCAGCATTTTGGGGATCACCCTGGGCAACCCAAGTCTGTAGAGGTCTCGGCAGAGAATGCACAAACCGATCCATCACAACACGCTCTACCATCTGTGCAGGGGAAGCCTACTCTGGCTGCAGCCATTTCTGGACCAGGTGCAACAGGTCAAACATTTGGGAGTGCGGGGGTTTGTCCCGGTGATAGGCCCAGCGATGAACTCGCTGTGCCCTGGTAGTCATTGTTACCCCCAAGCGTGCAAGAATTTCCGCTTTTAATTTGGGATACTCTCTGGCATCTTGTACCGTCAGGTCAAAGTACGCCTTCTGGGGCTCCCCCGTTAGGTATGGGGCCAGTACCTCCGCCCACCGCTCTGGCTGAAGTTTTTCACTCTCAGCCACCCTCTCAAACACCGTCAGGAAGGCCTCCACATCATCCTCAGGGGTCATTTTTTGTAATGCGCATCTTACCGCCTTCTCAACGTCGGTGGCATCAGCCCGACCTGGGGTTGGGGCGCTCGTCCTGCCCTCCTGGATGGCGGTTGCCAGAAGCTGCATCTGCTGCCGTTGTTCCTGCTGGCTCTGCTGGAACTGCTGCCGCTGCTCCTGCTGGCTTTGCTGGATCTGCTGTAACAACAGCTTGTTGGTTTCCTGCTGCAGTGCCTGGGACTGGACCCGGTGTTTCATGAGGTCCTCCATTATTCCAGGCAGTGCTTGTTGCCCGGCTGCAAACTTCACCCAGGACATGCAGCAACTGTCTCAAGTCTCTGCTGGGACCGCTGCCCGCATTCTCCACCAATTGTGGGGATGTGACTCGCTTAGGTGCAGCGGGAGACAAATATGAGACAGGTTCTTCAACAGTGCATGCGGTTTATTCACGTCATAAACACGCAAGGCAGCGTAACACCAAAAAGTAGCCTTTAGCTCAGGCAAAATAACACAAAATGTCCGTGGTTGAGGACTCAGAGCAGGAGTCTCAGCACACATGGAAGGCTTAGTCCTCCCCACACACAACTCCCTGGTTAAGGAGCAGGCCACATTATAAGGCTGTAGCCACACCCATGATCCCAGCAGCTGACTGGTCACCTGACTGTGACCTCACCACAGGTCCTTCAAACAACAACAATAACCATATCTGGTATGCTTTACTTATGCCTTACATTATAGAGACAAGCCATTTATGAGGCACATATCTCCCATCGATTACACGACCCTTAGCCCTGCCACAATATATATACATAAATATATATATATACACTAGAAATAGGCCTGATGCTATTGCGTCGGGAGTGTGGTGAAATGAACATCCGCCGGCGGGCAGCTCAGCCAATGAGCGGTGCTGCTCAGCTTTGGCGGGTGATTTGAATCGCCCGCCGGCTGAGCCAATGAGCGGTGCCACGTGGGATTTGAATCCCCCACCAAAGCCGCGCGGCACCGCTCATTGCCTGAGTGCCCCTAGCGCTCAGCCAATGAGCGGCGTGGGATTCAAATCCCCCGCCCCGCTGGCTGAGCCAATGAGCGGTGCCGTGCGGGATTTGAATGCATGCATGGCCCTCTCACCCCCCTATCCTGGCATGCATGGTCCTCTCACCCCCCCATCCGGATATGCATGGTCCTCTTACCCCCTTTTCCTGGTATGCATGGTCCTCTCACCCCCCTATCCTGGTATGCATGGTCTCCTCCCCCCCCTATCCTGGTACGCATGGTCCCCTCACCCCCCCTATCCTGGTATGCATGGTCCTCTCACCCCCCTTTCCTGGTATGCATGGTCCTCTCACCCCCCTGTCCTGGTATGCATGGTCCCCGAACCCCCTATCCTGGTATGCATGGTCCTCTCACCCCCTTTTCCTGATATGCATGGTCCTCTCACTCCCCAAATCCTGATATGCATGGTCCCCTCACCCCATTTCCTGGTATGCATGCTACCTCTCACCCCCTATCCTGATATGTATGGTCCTCTCACCCCTATTAAACTGCACTCACCTTTCTTCCCTGTGCTCCAGTGCTGTCATGTTCTGCCGGAGGCTGGGGGAGGAGTGTGGGGGGAGGAGGGGAGGAGTGTGGCGCCGGAGTATGCGCATGCCCATACTGCACTGTCCAACGCCATATTGCTGAAGGCACACTGCAAATGTGTTTTCAGTAAAACAGCACCGGATAGCACTATGCGCATGCGCGATTCCGACACCGCATTCCTGCCCCGGTCTCCGGTGAGAAGAGAAGCACCGCGGCAACGCTCCTCCCGGTCAGGTAAGTATGTATGTATGTAATCCCCCACCCCGCCGACTGAGCCAATGAGTGGTGCTTGGCGGAGGATTCAAATCCCGCGCGGCAACACTCATTGGCTCAGCCTGCGGGGGATTAGAATCCCGCACCACTCATTGAATCCCGGCCGCCATATCTGAATACCCATAACTTGGGTGTTCCAATATGGCGGTGCCGTTTTTGTCACAGCTCCCGGCCGCGGTGGATTGTGGGATAGCGACATAATCGCGGACAGCTGTGACAGAGGCGATTGGCAATTATATATTAGATATATAATCATTTCTAACAAGCCTGCTAACTGATGAAGTTTGGTGTCGTTTGTCAGTACTTGGTACCGGCGTAGTATATTTTTTTCATTTATTTCCACCCAATTTCACTTGCATTATCAGCATATGCTCTCTACTGAGCAAATACACCCAACAGCAGGGACTGCTGGACTTTCAGCTGTTTCTGTGTATGCAGCTCAGTTTTTATTTTTAGAAACAAATTGTTCATAATGTTAAGCTTATTTTAGAAAGTCAATTAATAAGTTCATTCTGTTTACAAGAATTGCATGAATAACAATAGCCTGATATTCAGTTATTATAATCACAACAACCACTCTAATTAATGATAGGAACTATCTGGCAATACAGTAGAGGAAGTTTGGTTATTCTTGGTCTATAGGGGGGGAAGCCAGCACTGCTTAAGGTTAGGACGCATAAATTAGAGTGCATATGCACATAATGTCTAGCTGTATTCAAAAATGAGATATTTAGCAAAAAAATTGATCAATTCAATTGAGCCACCCCGCCGCGCCAAGGAAATCTCATATGGGGGGTCCTACTCTATATATTTTTAATAAATGCTGTGCCATTACGGCCTCCTAAATACACTTAGAGCATGACCACATCAAGTGCAATCTGTACCTGAGCATTTACTGGATCGCTCCCATGAAGCCAGATGAAGCAAGTGCAGATGAAGGCCAACCAGGTCTGAACACAGACATATCAGGAATGGCCTCCACACATTGCCTGACCAGCAAACATAGACGAAGGGCGATGTTGGTCCAGACACAGGTGCACAATTAAATAAAGCTTGGGGCAGGGTGGGGCTGCCGTGTGTGTGCACAGCAGCCTAATCCATCACAATGAACACAGAAAATTATGGTAGACATAACCAAGCGTGCACGGCAACAGTGGTGGTCAGCCACAAACCAACAACAAGAAAATAGGGGGGGAAGCCAGCACTGCTTAAGGTTAGGACGCATAAATTAGAGTGCATATGCACATAATGTCTAGCTGTATTCAAAAATGAGATATTTAGCAAAAAAATTGATCAATTCAATTGAGCCACCCCGCCGCGCCAAATGGCACAGCATTTATTAAAAATATATAGAGTAGGACCCCCCATATGAGATTGCCTTGGCGCGGCGGGGTGGCTCAATTGAATTGATCAATTTTTTTGCTAATTTTTGAATACAGCTAGACATTATGTGCATATGCACTCCAATTTATGCGTCCTAACCTTAAGCAGTGCTGGCTTCCCCCCCTATTTTCTTGTTGTTGGTTTGTGGCTCACCACCACTGTTGCCGTGCACGCTTGGTTATGTCCGCCATAATTTTTCTGTGTTCATTGTGATGGATTAGGCT
Source organism: Dendrobates tinctorius (assembly GCF_039654945.1). Classification (NCBI taxonomy): domain Eukaryota; kingdom Metazoa; phylum Chordata; class Amphibia; order Anura; family Dendrobatidae; genus Dendrobates; species Dendrobates tinctorius. Next base: position 9,762,903 of record NW_027361712.1, on the reverse strand, counting down.
GCTGTGCACACACACGGCAGCCCCACCCTGCCCCAAGCTTTATTTAATTGTGCACCTGTGTCTGGACCAACATCGCCCTTCATCTATGGTTGCTGGTCAGGCAATGTGTGGAGGCCATTCCTGATATGTCTGTGTTCAGACCTGGCTGGCCTTCATCTGCACTTGCTTCATCTGGCTTCATGGGAGCGATCCAGTAATGTTCAGGTACAGATTGCACTTGATGTGGTCATGCTCTAAATGTATTTAGGAGGCCGTAATGGCACAACATTTATTAAAAATATATAGAGTAGGACCCCCCATATGAGATTGCCTTGGCGCGGCGGGGTGGCTCAATTGAATTGATCAATTTTTTTGCTAAATATCTCATTTTTGAATACAGCTAGACATTATGTGCATATGCACTCCAATTTATGCGTCCTAACCTTAAGCAGTGCTGGCTTCCCCCCCTATTTTCTTATTCTTGGTCTCCCTTTAGATTTTAGGCCGTCTTTTAAATGACTGTGATGTGTATTCCATTGGCCTAACATCTGGGGTCATGGTATAGTCAGAATCAGATTGAGGTGCCAAGGGCCCACAAGTAATAGTGACTATATGGTCCACTGTTCTGCTACATCCAAATATTACAATACTCACATTTACAAATTTACCTGTAATAAAAAAAATCTGGTTAATTTGATAGGTGAATGTTGACATACTGCCTTTGATTATGTTTTTTAACTTATCAAGTGTATTGTGGCAACTACTGCTCATAGGGTATTGAGGAATCCACTCTTGCATAGGGCCTACCAGAAAATTCCCCTGTTCCCCTGCCGACCAGTCCGAGCTTGGGTACAACTCTCTGCAGCTCTACATGAGGATTTTAATGTGATTTGACTTTCTGATTTTTTGAGAACTGACTGATTATACCTCAAGGGCTTGTACTAGAATAGAGGGGTCAAACTGTTTAGCAGTGCCACACACTCATCTCATCTTTTCTATTGGAAACCAGACAAACCCCATTGTTCATGTATGACGTCAAGGCTGACCAATAATCATGCATCCATCACATATCTATAACCAATTTTAGGACCTATTCAACAAATCATTATGAAATACCTGTTTGTTCTCATTGATTCCTGCATACAGGGAAATTATACCTAAAAACAGAGCAAATAATGTTAATTTACAGAACAGAACATGGGCACACAGAGTAGAATTAATCAGTGCAGATTTAATTACTTTTTTCTAAGTAACAGTAATTTTGCGCTGTGACGCAGACATTCACACTGCCTGATGTATGACGTCATGACTGTGGTTTACATGCACTGTATTAGTCGACGAAAATCAAAGGCCTCTTTCATCTAGGTCAGACAAATACTCATGAGGGAAACTTTTCCCACTGATCAAAAACTCCCGCCATTCCTTGCACTTTACTCATCATATAATGATGAGCTTTTGACATCTTTATGTCAAGTAATGAGTTTTACTATGTCATCTAGTTCCCGGGAGCTTTGAAGTCTCATACAACTACTCCAAGGCTCTTGAATTCTTTCACTTATTTTGCGGTGTGATACGTCAGAGTTCTCCTTACTAAAGTTACTTTGAAGATCACATTTGCAAGGAATGCCAAGCTTTTACTCATATAGTTTCTCTATTCACATTTCATGATGGCCACACATGGTGAGGAACATGCAGACAAATATAGTATTTAGTGTAACACCAGGAGATGTGTGAGAATAATATATTATTATTCTAATAATGTTCAAACTAAAATGTAATAATAATGGATATTTGGAATAGTTTTACATTTTTCTTAATTATTGCATATTGGTATTTATTGCTCTTATTCATTGTAAATTATAATTATTGTTAATTACAATTATTATTTTGTACGATTTTTTCAAATCATCATCTTGGCAGGATTACAATGCTTGTTAACACCTCTGTGCACAGCTGATAACACAGGATCTGACAATCAAAATAGGTGATATCACAGCTCCCTCTGCTCCCCTTCCCCTAAGGCTCTGTGCACACATTGCGGAACACCCGCCGAAGTTACCGCGGGAATTCCGGAATTCCATTCTGCAGGAAAACCGCATTTTAAATTCCCGCAATTTTCCCGCGGAAAAACTAGCGATTTGCAAGTGTAAGGCTGAGTTCACACGTTGCATTTTTTTCGCGTTTCCGCGGCGGTTTTAACCGCGCGATTTTGCCGCGAAAACGCGAAAAATAAGCATCCCATGCATTCCTATGGGATTCCGCAATGCTGTGCTAATGCTGCGGTTTTTACCGCAGCGGAATCGCTTCGCGGTAAAAACCGCAGCATGCTCATTAATTTGCGGAATCGCGGCGATCCCGCACCCATAGGAATGCATTGTTCCGCTTATTTCCCGCATGTGGCTGTGCACACCATGCGGAAAGTAAGCAGAATAATTGCGGATGGGACCCACGGTTCGGAGGAGAGGAGACTGTCCTCCGGGCTTTGGGTACCATATCCCTGTAAAAAATAGAATTTAAAATAAAAAATATTGTTATTCTCACCCTCCGACGTCCCGCGCAGCCTTCCCGCTTCTCTTCACGCTCCGGTCCCAGTAGTCCTTTGCGAAAATGCTCGCGATGACGTCGCGATCCCGCGAGAACTGACGTCATCGCGGGCATTTTCGCAAAGGATTATTGGGAACAGATGCGCGGGACGTCGGAGGGTGAGAATAACACTGTTTTTTATTTTTTTTTTTACATTCTATATTTTACTACTGATGCTGCATAGGCGGCCTCAGTAGTAAAAAGTTGGTCACACTCGTCAAACACTATGTTTGACGAGTGTGACCAACCTGTCAATCAGTTCTCCAAGCGATGCTACAGATCGCTTGGAAAACGCTAGCATTTTGCAAGCTAATTACGCTTGCAAAATGCTAGTTTTTCCGTGGGAAAATCGCGGGAATTTAAAATGCGATTTTCCCGCGGACTGGAATTCCGGAATTCTCGCGGTAATTTCCGCGAGAGTTCCAGTACGTGTGCACTTAGCCTTATTAGCAGAACTGATTGACAGGTTGGTCACACTCGTCAAACATAGTGTTTGATGAGTGTGACCAACTTCTTACTATTGAGGCTGCCTATGCAGCATCAGTAGTAAAAAGATCTAATGATAAAAATAATAATAAAAATAAAAAATCGTGTTTTTCTCACCTTCCGACGTCCCGCGCAGCATTCCCGATCATCGCGATGCTCCCTTTCCCAGTAATGCATTGCGAGACCTTTGATGACGTAGCGGTCTCGCAATACTGTAGCGGTCTCGCGAGACCGCTACGTCATCACAGGTCTTTGCCGCAAGGCATTACTGGGAACAGGAGTTGGTGGGAGCATCGGTAAGGCTGTGCGGGACGCCAGAAGGTGAATATAACCTGATTTTATATTTTAATTCTATTTTTTACAGGGTTATGGTACCCACAGCCTGGAGAACAGTCTCCTCTCCTCCACCCCCTGGGTACCATCCGCAAATGTTCTGCTTACTTTTCGCATGGTGGGCACAGCCACGTGCGGAAAGTAAACAGAACAATGCATTCCTATGTGGGCGGAATCGCCGCGATTCTGCAAAATAATGAGCAAGCAGCGTATTTTACCGCGATGCGATTCCACCGCAGGAAAATCCGCAGCATTAGCACAGCATTGTGGAATCCCATAAGATTGCATGGGATGCTGTTTTTTTGCGTTTTCGCGGCAAAATTGCGCGTTAAAAAACGCTGCGAAAAAAACGCAATGTGTGAACGCAGCCTAACAGTGACCTTTGCACATGCCCATTAGATGGTTCAATACAAAAGATAGGGTCTCAAAACAAGTTATAACTTGTTGATCAAAGGCGTTCCGACCACTTGGAATTACATCGGTCATCAGAACGAGGTACTTGCATCCCTAAAGGAATGGAGCGGCAGTGCGTATGTATGCTCAACTACTTCTTCATTTATTCCATATGGGGCTGATAAGAGCTGCGCTCAGCTTCTTCCGTCAGACCCATGGAAAATGAATTGAGCGGCGGTTGGGCGTCTGACATTCTGCAGCACTTTGAAATAATGGATAAAAGTTCCCCATCGGGGATAACAATTCCCTGCTCTGCCGACCGGTACAGGTTACAGCGATGGCACACCCACTGTTCAGCAACCTTTGGAAAGGTGAAACTTGCTTTCGCTGGACAACCCCTTTACTATACAATTTTCTTAATATGTAGGAAACAAAATAATCATCAGAAAGCAATAAGAACAAGCACCACTCCAGCGTTTTTCTTTATTGCAGCACTGGAATGGTGCCACTAATGTGTCAGAAACAACACAGGTACAAGTACTTGGGTTAGCATGGAACTGTCCAGTGGGCTGAATAGCTCAGAGGGAAGAGCTGCTGGCTGGTGTACAAAAGCTGCTGGGTTTGAGTCTTGACACCTGGACTACAGCAGCACATGACACCTAGTTTGACCCTACCTCCTTCTGTGATAAGTAGCAGTCATTGAATATACTTAGCTTGGTGTGGGTGGGGGCAGCTTTCTCAGCTTTGCACCATTCTGATTGTGCAACAGGTTGCGTTTGGCGCTGGTCGGCGCACCGTCAAAAGGACGCAGGCGCCGCAAAAACGCATACTGCACAAGGCGTGTGTCCTCAGTGATAAAGATAGGGGACGCATGCAGCGTCATGCGCCCAGAGGCGGAGCTACAGGCGGAGGCGCAGCAGGGGGCGGGGCGTTGCTGCGCCCTGAAGCGCAAATGTGAAACTGGCCTTACACTGAGAGCTTGTGACCACTACCTCTGACTGCATTCACAAGATGGCAGCGCAGGAAAGGAGGAGCCTCGAGATCAGCTGAAAACAGTGTCTGGTAGGTATAACACTAGGGTCTGGGACTTACATTAGCAGCACCACTCCAGAGGTGAAACAAAAAAAAAACACTACAGTGGAGCTTTAAATGGCTAAAGTCGTTTAGGTGTATTTTAGGTTACTGTCTCCGTAAATCTAGAACTATGAAAAGCAGCGCAAAGAACCTAGAAATATAAGCTTCTATTAATAGATTTTAGCACTCGTTAATATAATTTCAACAGTATCGATTGCACCTGTAAAAGATTGTTCTCTATAATATCCTGAAACCACTTACTCCTCATTTCAAAGACAGCCAATTTTGTTATTTTTGCCTCCACCAGAAGCCTTTTATGTGCGGATTACCTGCACAAAGACCTCAGCTCTCTTTGTAGTTTAGTAGAAACTCCTCGCACTCCATCCAGCAAGGGAATTCTGCTCTTCATTTGACATTTCAAATCTTGTGAATCTGATTGAAGGATTGTTCTCATAACTAATTCACCTTTAAGATTAGGAGCGTTGTTTCATTTTGGCTTTACAGTGTTTGCCAAACGGTCTTATTATTCATACGTTGGCAAAGGACTCTGCAAACAGGAAGGCCGTTCTCACGATAGCAAGAAGAGAGCCAGGTATAACCCAGAGAAGGCGAGCACTTCCCCCAGGTGATGCTGTTCCTCAGAGGGCAATTTGTGTGTTAGGCCATGTTCACACGGTCAGGATTTGGTCAGGATTTTACCTCAGTATATGGAAGCCGAAACCAGGAGAGGAACAATCAGAGGAAAAGTATAATAGAAACACGTCACCACTTCTGTATTTATCACCCACTCCTGGTTTTGGCTTACAGATACTGATGGAAAATACTGACCAAATACTGATAGTGTGACCGTGGCCTAATAACGCTGCTTTGTAATCTCTCTACAAATGCTTTGGTGACCTTGAAGGGATTGTTCACCATCTGAAGGAGTTCCTTTTATAAAATTAAAATAACATATACTTGCCTTATGCATTAGCACGATCCCAGCAATGTCAGCACCGGATCTGTAGGGGTAGTGGACTAAAGTGATAGATAGATAGATAGATAGATAGATAGATAGACATAAAGATAGGAGATTAATAGATAGATGCAAGAAAAATGGAACAGCACAATACCAGTTTGGGGGTGCCTAGGCCCCCTCAGCAATGTATCCAATACTTGCCCCAATCCAGACAAAAATGAAAAGGGAGGCATCACTCCATTAGTTCAAAAGTGAAAAAGTGGATTTTATTTAGACCCACATGACTTGGCGACATTTCGGCTCACACTGAGCCTTAGAAAGGATAGATAGATATAGATAGATAGTAGAGAGATAGGAGATAGACAGGATAGATAGTAGAGAGATAGGAGATAGATAGATAGATAGATAGATAGATAGATAGATAGATAGAAATTTGATCTGAATTTTTAAAGACAATCTGTCACCTGGTTTTAGCAATGTAATCAGGGATTAAAACACAGATTTCTATTATGTGTGTCTATTATGTGCCACATGTCAGGCTGTGTGCTGTTATTTACTTACAATGAAGGTTTTATCACCTGGTGATTATCATTTACTGGTGTCATGGACTGACCTGGGTTGGAGTAGTGGTATTGCAACCACTAGGGGCTGCAACAGCAGGTAGCATAGTTAAGGATAGCCAAGGAATCAGTATACAGGAGCAGCAATGTAGTTTTAAATAGCAGTGTGCTGCTCCATCTAAGGTTATGATTATATGCTTTTATAATTGTGTTATGTTACCTTTCTTTGTATTCAGTTTTGCATTTGGTCTGCTCTCACCTGCTGTCCTTTTCTGTATAGCAGACGGCAGCTAGTTAATTCTAGTACATGCCTTCCACTTCCAGGTCAGTGACTCCTTCTCTTCCTGCTGGTGGCCATTACTAGTTTCTTTTTCACCCGGGAGAGACACGCTTACCAGGCATCAGTTCTTTGACCACCCACAATTTGCTACATTTGCTGAATCATCTTGCTGCATACCTTGCTGCACACATCTTGCTGTACCACCTGGGTTGTTACACCTGCATTTCTGGAGAAGTACTGCATTACAAATCATACACTGTATGTCCAGATTTCCAATAAACAAGTGTGGACTTCACAATATCTGGTGTGTATCATCTCTCCAGGCGCATGAACAGCAAAACAGCAACAATGGTCCTGTCTGCTCTGCATCGAGAAATCTCTCCCAGTCTTTCTCTCCCAGCCCCACTCAACTACACCTCCATTCGCCTCATGTGGGGACAGAACAGTCAAAAAACTGCCTTGAAGCCCGGCAAAAAATCACCCTTATATCCTAACCCGTCTGCCTGTTCACATACTGCAGCCCTGCTCTGCTAAGAAACTCTGCAGCGTCACCCCAGACCGCATTGTGCATAGAGACTGTATATTATACAACATTGCTGCAGATTGTCAGACTGCAAAACCCCACAATTCTCTAAAAACACATTGGGGATCTCATCAGGACGTCTTAACTAAGCTGCACTGCGATTTCCAGCCCCCAATTCAAAAGTTCAGTTTCTTAAAGAGACAGTGAACCTTAAATCAAAATGGCCGAAAAAGACCCTGCACAGTCTCCCACTGCTGAAACAGAGCAAATACTACCCGATACTGTCCATTATGAAGAGGGGTAAACAGAGCCAGCTTCAGAAACAGACCAAGACCCACGACCAAGATGCTCTGTCAAACCAACCATAAAGGCTGTCGAAAACTATCACAGTACAAAGGATGAGTTCAATGACAACCTGGACGACCTATGGGAACGAGTCACCTCCCTCATGTCAAGCATCCAACACCACAAAAATGATGCAGCGAGTCTACAGGACACTATAAAATGGCTAGACACGGCCCACGGAAGATGCAAGAGACTATCCGCAAGGTACGTTGCCTTCCTAAAAGACTCTAATATTGATGATGCCTCATCAGAATTAAGAAAGTGGATTCCACAGAAAGAGAAAGGGACGCCGCCGTGCAAGACGCCAAAGATAAAGCGGAGCTCCGTATTGCTCATCTGCAAGAATCAAAATCCCACAGGTCAGGCTCATCCAGACACTCTGCTCGGTCGTACAAATCATCCTGCTCAAGAACTTCAGCCCTCAGCGACAGAATCTTAGAGGCCCGTTTAAATGCAGAGCGATCCAAACTAAGACGTTCATTTACAGAAAAGAAAGCAGAAGCAGAGGCAGAAGCCAAGAAAGCAGAGGCTCAAGCAAAGATCCTTCAAACAGAAGCAGAGGCTCGGGCAAAGATTCTTCAAACAGAAATGGAGGAAGAAATCGCGCTAGCCGAAGTAAAAATACTTGAGCAAGCATTGAAGCAAAACCTCAACCCGATTTTCCTACCACCACTGGAAGAAGAGGACCCAGCTGTTCGTACCAGTGATTACGTGCAGAAACAGATATCTGCAGCACACACCTTCTCCAGCGACGTTCAACCCAACAATGCGGAAACGTCCAAGTCAGCCCAACTTACGGTGCCAGTGTTACCCACAGCATCTGCAGAGACCCAAGACCAACGCCATAATGTGTCCCCTCAGGAGCAGCAATCATCACAAGACGACCACAAGATGCACTCCAGTCCATCTCCACAGTTCAAGCCGCAGTCATCGAAATCTCCAGAGGTTAAACCACAGCTCAACCCTGCAGCAACATCATTCTACCAGGGAACAATTCACCCTTCCACGCCACACAGCTTATACGCCCGAGAGGCAATACAAGCTAACATGGTAACAAGGAGTGAAGGATCGGATATGCCCAAGTTAAGGGGGTTTTACACATAGCGATATCGCTAGCAATATCGCTTTAACATCACCGATTTTGTGACGTTATAGCGATATTGCTAGCGATATCGCTATGTGTGATACTTACCTCCGACCGGCTCCCCCGCTGTCCATCGCTGATCGCGTGAGAATGTCCGGCTCCATTTCTCGTCGTCAGCTTCCTGCTGGGCTTCCTGCTGTGATGACGAGCGACGCGGGAGGACGTCAGGATCCCTGTGTGTGAAAGGTGAGTATCGTGCGCTGCGTCGCTGCTGCATCGCTGTGAGGTCTGCCTGTGTGACAGCTCACTAGCGATCATTTAGCGATGCACCAGCGATCCTGACTGGGTCAGATCGCTGGTCGGATCGCTGGTACATCGCTAAATGTAAAAGGGCCTTTAGCCAGGTTTATGGTGAGTAAAGATCTAATCAGCACCAGCCTCTCAAAGTTTGACGACTGTGCAGAGAACTACAGAGCCTGGAAAGCAACCTTCAAGGCCACCATTGCTGACCTCAGCCTATCTGCAGAACGGGAGCTCGACCTCATGGTAAAATGGTTGGGTCCTGAATCCACAAACCATATCAAGAGTCTTCGGACCGTCTACTTGGGGCAAGCTGAAGCAGATCTCGCTGCTGCCTGCCTGAGACTCGAAAGAACCTATGGCAGCGCTGAAGCCATAGAAAAGTCCCTATGCAAGAGACTGCAGAACGTTCCAAGGATCAACCTTAAGGAAGCCCACAAGCTTCTGGACTTAAGCGACCTGCTTATGGAGCTGGAACTTGCAAAAAGAGTCCCTTGTCTGTCTGGATTATGCTACCTAGACACTGCCCATGGGGTGAACCCAATCGTCTCAAAGCTGCCGCATAGTCTGCAAGAGAAGTGGGCAGTATGATGCGTTTCCAGGTACAAAAGATCACATGTTGTCACCTTTCCTCCGTTCGATCAGTTCTGCAAGTTTGTCGATGAACAGGCCCAAATGAGGAATGACCCTAGCCTAGACTTCCTGGAGTCTAACACTACAGCTCCAGCAACACCGTCATCAAGGTATGAAAGCGTCTCACATAGACGCAAGGACTTGAGGAGCAGTATAAGTGTCAGAAAGACTAACCTGTCACCATCTGCAGTAACTGCCGATAAACAGTACACTATTCCATTGAGAGATAAGTCTTTCAATCGTGAGTGTCCCGTTCACAAAAAAACGCAATCACTGAATAAATGTAGAGGCTTCAGGTCCAAAACCATGTAGTAGCGCAAGAAAATCCTTAGCGAACTTGGGGTATGTTTCAAGTGCTGAGCCTCATTAGAACACTTGGCCAAGGACTGTAAATCTGAGTGTCATAGTGACAAACACCCTTCAGCTTTGCATCCAACCTCAGCCACCAGCGAGCCAGCAGTCGCAGTTACCTCTAGTCTGGCTACAAGCCATGGCGGGGAGCCACAGAATAACGCCAATTCTACCACGGCTGTCTCCTGCTCATGCTCAGAGGTATGTGGAGAGAGCCAAAATGATAAATGCTGTGCCAGGATATGCCTAATCAGAGTTTAACCAGAAGGGCAACCAGAGAAGGCAGTAAAAATGTATGCCATCATTGGCGATCAGAGCAATTGATCCCTAGCTGGACCTAAGTTCTTTGAAGCCTTTGAAATCAAGGGACCAGCAACGCCCTATACTCTGAATACTTGCTCAGGCCACATAGAGACCAGAGGCAGGAGAGCACAAGGTTTCATTGCTTCTCCTGCCAACGGAGGTGTAGAAATACCCTTACCTACGCTAATCAAATGCGATCAAATACCCAGCCAAAGGGATGAGATCCCTACCCTGGAAACTGCATTCCAGCAACCACTCCTAAGGCACCTAGTCAGCGTTATCCCACCTATGGACACAGATGCTGAAATCCTACTTCTGCTCGGCAGAGACAATTTAAGGATACATAAGGTCCGCCAACAGTGCAATGGTCCTGACTACGCCCCCTATGCACAGAGACTCGACTTGGGGTGGGTAATCATAGGAAATGTGTGCTTGGACCGAACAAGAGTTGATTTCTTTAAGACTTATGTATGCAGAGACGGACGAGCTACTCTCTGCAAACCATGCCCTCATCACTATGAGGTGAAAGAGAAGCCTCCAGATCCCGTACAGCTGCCTGATGTCATTCCTTCTCCTTATACAGACGACTTGGGAAGATCTGTGTTTCATACAACTAAGGATGACAATAAAGTAGCCCCGTCTATGGAAGACAAGGAATTTGTCAGGATAATGGACAATGAGTTCCTTAAGGACGAGACCAATCACTGGGTTTCTCCCCTACCCTTCCGAGCTACCAGGGTAAGACTCCCGAACAATCGTGAACAAGCCTTGCCCAGTTTCAACTCTCTCCAGCGCACACTTAGCAACAAACCGGAGATGAAAGAATACATTGTCACCTTTATGAGCAAGATATTCCGGAATAACCATGTGGAGCCAACTCCTCCCTTAAAGGAAAACGAGGAGTGCTGGTACCTACCCTCTTTCGGAGTATATCACCCACGGAAACCTAAGCAAATTAGAGTTATCTTTGATTCAAGCACCAAACATCAAGGTGTATCTCTCAACGATGTCCTCCTCACGGGTCCTGACCTTACAAACAACCTAGTAGAAGTGTTGATAAGGTTCCGGAAAGAGCCCATTGCCATCACCGCCGACATTGACCAGATGTTCCACTGTTTCATAGTCAGAGAGGACCATAGGAATTTCCTCAGGTTCCTGTAGTACAAGGACAATGACCCCAGCAAAGAGATGGTGGAGTATCACATGAGGGTGCACGTATTCGGGAACAGCCCTTCCCCAGCAGTGGCAACCTATGGCCTGCGGAGAACCACTCAAGAAGGAGAGACCGAATATCGAACAGATGCCAAAGACTTTGTAGAGAAAGACTTCTATGTAGATGATGGACTAAAATCTCTACCCACAGAAGAAGTGGCTATCGATCTACTCAAGAGGACCCAAGGTATGCTGAACCAAGGTATGCTGAACCAAGCTAAGCTTAGATTGCACAAAATTGCTTCAAACAGCCTGGCTGTTATGAGAGTCTTTGATTCAAGTGACCACGCACCAGGATTCAAGGACATAGACCTGGGACCAGACTGTCCGCCTGTGCAGAGAAGCTTAGGCTTGAGGTGGAACCTGTCAGTCGACACCTTCAGTTTCCAAATAAACTGTGCAGACAAACCATTCACTAAACGTGGTGTCCTGTCAGTGGTGAATAGCTTATACGACCCACTGGGTTTCGTAGCACCAATTACCATACAAGGTAAATCCATTCTGAGACAGCTTTCCGAAACTGTCAAGGACTGGGATGCCCCACTGAGAAGGAACCAAAATGGGAAACCTGGAAGCAGTCTTTGTGTGCCTTGGATGAGATCCACCTACCGAGATGCTACGCCAGAACCTCACTTGCTGCTAGCACTAGGAAGGAACTCCATGTGTTCTTGGACGCATCCACAGAAGCCATTGCAGCTGTCGCCTACTTGAAGGTGACAGATCCCGACAATCAAGATCACATTGGGTTCGTTTTCGGCAAGGCTAAGTTGGCTCCCAAGCCCGATCACACTATTCCCAGTCTTGAACTCTCTGCAACCGTGCTTGCAGTAGAACTCGGAGACCTAATACAACACGAGATGGACACCAATATAGATGACGTGCAATACTACAGTGACAGTAAGGTTGTCTTAGGTTACATCTACAACCAAACAAGGCGCTTCTACGTGTACGTCAGTAACCGCATCGAGAGAATAAGGTCTTCCAAGCCTGAACAATGGCACTATCTCTCATCTGAACTTAAACCAGCTGACCATGCCACGAGGCCTATGTCTATAAGGTCCTTTGCTAACTCTTCTTGGCTTTCAGGTCCTAAGTGTTAGGAATGGTGGAACGCACTAAATAAAAATAATAATAAAGTGTGTTCGCTGCTCGGGGTCCACCGTGCAGTAGGTGTTACAACCGCTGCTGAGTAATGGCAGACGAGCAATGTGGCAATATAATGCGCAGGCGCAGCACACTGCCGCTGGACGACACAGCTACAAAGCAGGAGCTATGTCGGACGCTAGCGCAGAGGTGCGGTGTGCACAGTGGCCTAAGGCTTGCCACAGACTGGCGCAGACTACTGAACTAATTCCCTAACCACATGCTTAATATCAGAGGGAAGGGGTTTCATAATAAGTCAGTCACCAGAATCATACATCCGTCACCATTCACACATAGCAGTATAGTCTATACTAGCGCATGGCGAAACGGCCATGCACGCTTTTTATAGCAGCAGGGACCTTCCAGAAGCTTCTAGATCTCCGAGCAGGACCTGAGCACATGACTCCCGATCTCCAATGGGAAACCATCTCATGAGCATGCTCAGTAGGAGGACAAAGGGACTTAGCCCCTGGAGAGATTTGCTGCAAGGCAATCTCCTCTGCGGTAGATAAAGAGCAAGAGACCACAGAATGTAAGGGTCTGGATTCCTGCAGAGCAGACGCAGGAACCTGACTCCTAACATTACCCCCCTCCTAGGGCCCCCTCCTCTCTGAGCCTTCCAATCCACCACCCTGTGCCCATCAGAGGCATAGGCCTCAGACTCGTCAGAAGGCAAGTCTGAGGTCCTGGTAGGTGACACGGAAAACTGGGACACATGGAAGGTATCAGAGGCGGTAAGATCGCCAGGTTTAAGAAGGGACACGTGGGAGACAACGGGAGCGGCAAAACCGCCCGGAGCATAAGTTGAAGTGGGACGCCGCGGTGTGTCGGCGAACGTCTCCATTCTCTGTTTAAGGAAGCTTACCTGAGCACACGAGGTGCATGCCTGAATATATTTCTTAATGTCCCGAGCCCTGTGCGGCCACCAATACGACCCTGCCAGGAGTTTTGTGGTCTGCATGTAGTCACAGTGACCACCCACCCTGGACGCGTGTGCCCACGCGAGGACCTTCGGCCGAAGGCGAGGGGGGACAAAGGTCTTGCCCGGCGGCACAGAGTTTGGCCATTGCGGGGCCCTGTTATCCTGGTAAACAGAGTGCTGACAGTGGCAGCCGCAAGTGGAAGTTAGTGTCGGATGCGCCTCGAGACTGGCGCGAGACACCTCCATGGGCTCTGGGAGTGAACACTCTGGCTCGGGTGATTCCAGAGGTTCAAAGAGGTTTAGAGCCGGAGTAACCTTCCGTCTGGATTGAGCACGCTCCAGCCAGCGTTTCGAAAAACGGAGATCAATACTGGTGGCAATGGCAATCAGCTCCTCCAGACTTGCAGGAACCTCTGGTAGAAAGAGCATCCTTAACATGCTCAGCTAAACCTCTCCAAAACACAGGGATGAGGGCTTTGTCAGACCACTCCAGCTCGGAAGCCAGTGTCCGAAAACGAACGGCATACTGTCTAACCGAGAGGGATCCCTGAGTCAAAGCCAGTAGCTGTAGAGAGATGTCGTGCGTGACCCGTGGTCCCAGGAAGACCTGCTTAATAGCGGTTGAAAACTGAGCAGCGGTCCGATCCTCTGGGTCACCACGCTCCCATAGTGGTGTAGCCCACTCCAAGGCCTTGCCCGACAGAAGGGAAACAATAAACCCCACCTTGGCCCGCTCCGTAGGGAATCGCGCAGCCAGTAACTCCAGCTGGATAGAGCACTGGCTGACAAAACCCCTACAGGAGGCGCCATCGCCAGAAAATTTATCGGGCAACAGGAAGCGGGTAACTGTCGGCGCGTGGGAGGACGTGGACATGCGAGAAACCGCCTCTGTGATCGCCTGTACAGCAACCTCCGAAGACTTCGCCGCTGCGATAACACTCTCAAGAGTAGCCAACTGGCCCTCTAGCTGGCGAATGCACTGAAGGAGTTGCTGCTGATCTGCCATCACTAGCCAGACCCTGGCGCTAGTATAATGTTAGGAACGGCGGAACACACTAAATAAAAATAAGGTGCGTTCGCCGCTCGGGGTCCACCGTGCAGTAGGTGTTACAACCGCTGCTGAGTAATGGCAGACGAGCAATGTGGCGATATAATGCGCACTAGTTCAACTTCACCCGAAGTGCGCAAAGCGGGCTCTGTTCACACACAGAGGCGCCGCAACAAAACATACAAAAAGCTGAGCCTGTTAGAGTCACAGGCCTCAGGTAAATTCACACACGGTATAAGGTCACAGGAGCAGGAACTAAAGACAGAGGGGCTGCGTCCGTCTAGACCTACCGTGTGTGCGGCGTCGCTACTGCGAACGCCAAGAAGGGCTGCAACTGCAGCACAGCGCAGGACACTGACGCTGGACGACACAGCTACAAAGCAGGCGCTATGTCGGACGCTAGCGCAGAGGTGCGGTGTGCACAGTGGCCTAAGGTTTGCCACAGACAATTTTGAGTGTTCCTGATAGATTTTTTCATGCCGATTTCAGAAATGATTTCAGATTTTTCTTATCACATAAGGTTTTTGAAAAATGATACAAAACAATATAATATTCTGTTATAATTCTAAAAACTCATATATGAACTTTTTCTGAAACAGTATATTCTGAATTTTCCCCTGAAATAACATAAATAGCTGATCTACACATATGCAAGCACTTATTATGCGAATTCTGCTCAGGCGCAGTGAATCGTTCGGCTGACCGTGTACGGAGCATACCGCATCTTCAGGGCAGGGTGTCACGAAGTGACTGGCCCTGCGTGACGTGACCCGACGATTGGTCGGTCACAAAACCAACAAAGACAAACAAGGGATTACAACGGTGGGCCCTGCAAATAGGGAATGGGGAAATGGACACCTCCTGCACTCTACTAACGAAGTGCCCTGAACTCTCCTCACGTTCCCTATACAGGTTTTTTCAACCTGTCGCCGACCAGGATACCTCAGTCCCTCACTTGTCCTGCACCTATCCCTTACTAGGGAGCTGGAAAGTGCGGACACTGATCCCACCGCTGTACTAATAAAACACAAGGGAAAATAACAGACAGGGAAAAACAAACAACTTAGCTTTCTCTGCTGCCAATGCTCCGAGGCAGCAGAGAAAGGCACCCGAACTTTCAGCAGACACACCACTGCTCCAGATAGGCTGCAAAAAGCACTGCTCCAGATAGCTCCTCTCTTATCAAAGGTTGGTTTGCAAAGGACCTGCTATTACCAACAGTCAGCTGGAGTTACTACATGTTTAGTCTGCTGGTGGAGACCACTCCTGCTTTCCTATATAAGGTCACCTGGTACACCAGCCGCGAAAGGCATTTGGAAACTCTAAACTCCGCACAAAATGGCAAACTACAAAAAAACTGGCAAACATATATAAAGTAGACTTAAAAAAAAGGTGCTAATGAAAGATAAATTTGTTGCAAAGCACAATATACTAAAAGCAGGTGCAAACACAATAATAAATTGGGCTCTTAGTCCCTGGCTGGCTTTTCAAATTCCTCAGCTTTACATAGTAAAGCAGACGTGGCTGCAATAACACAGCCAGACTCTGGTTCATGCTGCCCGTGGTTTGGACAGCATGAATCTGATGACAGGTTCCCTTTAAACACAAAGTAATGAGGTTTGGCTTCTGGACAGATGCATTAAGCGACGTGGGCAAATGCTGTATACAGTTGAAATGAAATGTGTTTTTCTGAATTGGTTACTTATGCAGCCATTAAACATGAGCTGATCATGCATGATTTACAGCCATTTCTCTAATGCAAAAGTCAACATGGGAGAAAAAAATGGCCTATTGGTCCAGGATAAGATTTCCTTGAGCTTTCATGCCAAGCTCTATTAGGTAGGGCAAGATGTATGAAACTAAGGCTAAGCCAGTTACAATGTGCATGAGTGAGTTTGCGAAGCTTGTCTTACACCTATTCGCTCATGTTAAGGCAAGTGCTATTATTACTTAATAACACCTTCGACTCTAAGTCATGCACAAGTTGGAACATTCGACAGGCGCATGATGGAAGGCTTTAAATAGATCATGACTTAAGCATAAATGTGCCTGCTAATTACCTGCTATTTACGGATAGGAGAAATCGAAACGTGCAGCATTCTCTCTATACATTCCATGCCTCGGGTTAATAGGCAGTAGCCAAACATAGGCCGTAAAGCCTTCCTTTATTTAATGTACCAGTAATCATAAGCTGCCACTGTTTTGTCTATTGTGTAATAGTAGTAGAGCTTTCTCTACACTCACTGGAATTTATTAATCATAGTAACAAGAATGAATTGCTCCACTTTCACGAGGCCACAGCGCTCTAGCCAGCGATCATTGGTTCTGACACCAACACGGGTCTTTGTTGATTTTTAGGCTACGTTCCCAGTAAAAAAGCTCAGTGGACCAGAGATTTCTATAAATCCTATCAATTTTGCTGGAACTCAAATGCTGCGTTTTTGACAACGCAAAAACACTCATTGTCAAAAATTCATCAAAGCTCATTGTAGGCACACATCCTTAATGTGGAGGACTGAACGAATGAACCGTCTCTATGACATCCATGTACCCTAATATGATAGAAAAGCCCCTTGAAATTACTAAATACCTCCAACAGTTCTGATGTAGAAGATTTCAGCAGGATTTATAGTCCTGTCCACCCTGAAAAATACATGTATGAACATACTGTATACACACAAAAATACATTATTTAAAAATACACTCCCCAACTCTTTCCCAGTCTCACCAAGTTATTTTAAAAAATCCAGCGCAGTCCATGGGATCCAACGTAGTCCACAAATGGAAACCTGAAAAACATAGAAAGAGAAAACTAAAAACGAGACCCCGTCCCTCAGTCACCAATTATAAAAAAAAGTATCCCCCGCAGGACCGACGCAATTCAGATCTTCCCACGACGTTCCTCAAATCTGTCGTTTAAAGCTTATGAAGCCTTGTTCTGAGGATAGAATTAGTGGCAACCACTCCTGGCTCACGCTGCGCTCCACGAGACCCAGCGACAGGGTAGAGCGGTAAGGTTACTGATGTTACCCCTTTCCCGAGTCGCTGGTAAAATAGGTGGCCCAATTAAAACTTTTGTTATAGTTGTAAAAAAATGTGAATTTTTTTACAACTGTATTAATCATGTATTTTGTCAGTTATGAAGTTATGCAGGTTTATTGCTTCTACGACTTGTTGTATTAGTTTCCACGTTTGGAAAAGGTTTTGCAAGACCTCTACAATGCTACTATTTTCAGTGCATATTTTCCATCTAGCAATTAGTAATCATTTCTTCTTACTTCCCTGCTCCATAAGACTGAGCTCTCCACTGACGTGATTCACTTTCTGCATCATGATATGCTAATATAGGTTATTATTAGCTGTGCTTGGGAATGAGCAGGTGTGCCTGTTCTCCAAGGTAAGGCTGGGAACATATTTCTGGCATGGCTCATGTCAACTTTTCCTACTAGGAGCATTCCAGCATAATGAAAAATGTCTAATGTCATCAATGGTGGGTGGTTATCTCAGTTTCTGGGAACAGCACATGTATAAACATACTGAGAGTATATGGCACACACTCAGGCTTATTTTTTTTTTATCTACGTTTAGGTTGGAGCTGCACGGAGACTTTGGTCGCAACACAGGTTACATTGCTAATGTATATACAACATAGCATAGTTTAAGTAAATGATGTCACATTGCGACCCACAAGGTGTTGTGACCTTTAGATGCAACTCAAATATTGTATGACTTGATTGTCACGGTAACTTTCAGGTTGCAATGTGGCCCCATTCACGTGGATTATGCTGTGAGTAGTGGCATACTGGGATCTTTGGCCAAGTTGTGTATGTTGAGGCCAAAGTCACTGTGTAGCCCCAGACTAAGGCCGGGAGATCACACACAGCGAGATACGGCCGAGTCTCGCAGGTTAAAACCAAGCTCTGGCGCCGGCACTCTGGAGCGGAGAGTGCAGCCGCACAGCAATACATGGAGCTGCACGCTCCGCTCCGGAGTGCCGATGCCAGAGCTTGGTTTTAACCTGCGAGACTCGGCCGTATCTCGCTGTGTGTGATCCCAGCCTAACACTTACACCCAATTTCATGCATCTCACAATAATGAAAAAAATTACTAGAAAGAACACTAGAATTGCCTGCCCAACCCCTGGCATTCAGATGGTATCTGTATGTTGCTATAGAGATACAATACCAGTAGCATGACATACTGCAAATGAATGGCCAACTGAATCCAGCAGATCTCTCCATGAATGGTCCAAATCCACTAGCGCAAGATCTGTTCTTGATTGTTTTTTAGAGACTAATAGAATAGTGATCTATCCATTTTATTTGACTTGGTTAAGCATAGCAGTTAGCCCACTCATCAGTGCAATTCTCAAAAGGTGACTATAAACTTACATAGCTGTCAGTCATCCTCTCCATTGGTTGAAAGCAATTCCTACTCTACAGCCCCCTTCCCCAAACTCACATATGTATGCTGGCTGAAAGAGACCAAGCAGGAAAGAGGAATAAGCTGCTGTGGACGCCTGCCTATTTCCTGTTAATGAACTAATTGGACATGTTGAAATGCAACCTGCTCAAATCCTTTTCCCCAACATCCTCTGTTGGGTAGTGTTGGGACACACTTCTATACACATAAAACGGTTAGTCAATTTCCAAGAGATTAAGACATTTGTGTGCTGGGAAGACACATATTAGCATGTAAAAAAATATTGGAGAGCTTTAGGCCCTTCAAGCCCTTGTTCAAAACTAGTGTCCAAAGCTCCTTTATGGTGACACTAGCTATCACTCCTGTGAGGATACTCAGAACTTGGGGCTCAGTCAGGCTTAGGCTAAGTTCACATGTCCAGTAATGATCCGTTAGAGTGGATCAGGCAGAAATCTGTTATGCTGAAAAAAATTTTTAGTTCGTTATCCACTAACAGATCTTGTCATGGTTTGAACAGGGTTCTTGCCCTGCACTCACAGGGTTAAGTGTACGTGGCCTCTTTCTGGATCTGGGAGGGGTATTTATACTCACTCTTTACCTGGGTTCTCTGTCAGCTATACTGTTATTATGGCTGTGTGTCTGACCCCCCTGGTGTGCTTGTATTCTGCACTGCTTGTTTGCTTCCCGCGTATGACCCGCTCTGTCCCCTCACTCTGTACTCCGTCTCTCGTTTGGTACTATTGTCTTTTCTGGTTCTGACCTCCTGGCTTTGCTATCGCTACCCCGTTACAGTTTGTCCCTATTGTACCGTCTATTGCCCGTTCTGGTTTTCTGATCTATTGCTACGTCCTGACTATCCATTCTGTCTAACCCTTTGGTACTGTTGTGCGATCTCGTGCTTTGACCTCGGCTTGATCTGGTTTCTGTCTCTGTCTATGCCCCTTGGTATAAAAAGAGAGAAAAGCCAGCACTGCCAGTGGTCAGAACGCATAACATGAGGTGCATATGCACATATCTTACTGCATTCAAAATGAGACATTTAGCAAAATATTGATCAATATATTGAGCCACCCCGCCACGCCAAGGCAATCTCATATGGGGGGTCCTACTCTACATTTGTATTTATTCACTGTGCCATTGCGGCCTCCTAAATGTTTTAAAAGCAAGACCATATCAAATACAATCCATACCTGAAGCATGACTGCATCACTCCCGTGCAGCCAGATGGAGCAGGTGCAGATGAAGGCCAACCAGGTCTGAACACAGACATCTCAGGTTTGACCTCCACACACTGCCCGTCCAGCAAACACAGATGAAGGGCAATGCAGGCTCAGACATGGATGCAAAAATAAATAAAGCCTGGGGCAGGGCGGGGCTGCCGTGAGTGTGCACAGCAGCCTAGATCAATCACAATAAACACAGAAAAGATGGCGAACATGACCCAGCGTGCACGGCAACAGTGGTGGTCAGCCACAAAACCAATTTGCAATAAAAAGAGAGAAAAGCCAGCACTGCCAGTGGTCAGAACGCATAACATGAGGTGCATATGCACATATCTTACTGCATTCAAAATGAGACATTTAGCAAAATATTGATCAATATATTGAGCCACCCCGCCACGCCAAGGCAATCTCATATGGGGGGTCCTACTCTACATTTGTATTTATTCACTGTGCCATTGCGGCCTCCTAAATGTTTTAAAAGCAAGACCATATCAAATACAATCCATACCTGAAGCATGACTGCATCACTCCCGTGCAGCCAGATGGAGCAGGTGCAGATGAAGGCCAACCAGGTCTGAACACAGACATCTCAGGTTTGACCTCCACACACTGCCCGTCCAGCAAACACAGATGAAGGGCAATGCAGGCTCAGACATGGATGCAAAAATAAATAAAGCCTGGGGCAGGGCGGGGCTGCCGTGAGTGTGCACAGCAGCCTAGATCAATCACAATAAACACAGAAAAGATGGCGAACATGACCCAGCGTGCACGGCAACAGTGGTGGTCAGCCACAAAACCAATTTGCAATAAAAAGAGAGAAAAGCCAGCACTGCCAGTGGTCAGAACGCATAACATGAGGTGCATATGCACATATCTTACTGGATTCAAAATGAGACATTTAGCAAAATATTGATCAATATATTGAGCCACCCCGCCACGCCAAGGCAATCTCATATGGGGGGTCCTACTCTACATTTGTATTTATTCACTGTGCCATTGCGGCCTCCTAAATGTTTTAAAAGCAAGACCATTTAGGAGGCCGCAATGGCACAGTGAATAAATACAAATGTAGAGTAGGACCCCCCATATGAGATTGCCTTGGCGTGGCGGGGTGGCTCAATATATTGATCAATATTTTGCTAAATGTCTCATTTTGAATGCAGTAAGATATGTGCATATGCACCTCATGTTATGCGTTCTGACCACTGGCAGTGCTGGCTCTTTTCTCTTTTTATTGCAAATTGGTTTTGTGGCTGACCACCACTGTTGCCGTGCACGCTGGGTCATGTTCGCCATCTTTTCTGTGTTTATTGTGATTGATCTAGGCTGCTGTGCACACTCACGGCAGCCCCGCCCTGCCCCAGGCTTTATTTATTTTTGCATCCATGTCTGAGCCTGCATTGCCCTTCATCTGTGTTTGCTGGTCAGGCAGTGTGTGGAGGTCAAACCTGAGATGTCTGTGTTCAGACCTGGTTGGCCTTCATCGGCACCTGCTCCATCTGGCTGCACGGGAGTGATGCAGTCATGCTTCAGGTATGGATTGCATTTGATATGGTCTTGCTTTTAAAACATTTAGGAGGCCGCAATGGCACAGTGAATAAATACAAATGTAGAGTAGGACCCCCCATATGAGATTGCCTTGGCGTGGCGGGGTGGCTCAATATATTGATCAATATTTTGCTAAATGTCTCATTTTGAATGCAGTAAGATATGTGCATATGCACCTCATGTTATGCGTTCTGACCACTGGCAGTGCTGGCTCTTTTCTCTTTTTATTGCAAATTGGTTTTGTGGCTGACCACCACTGTTGCCGTGCACGCTGGGTCATGTTCGCCATCTTTTCTGTGTTTATTGTGATTGATCTAGGCTGCTGTGCACACTCACGGCAGCCCCGCCCTGCCCCAGGCTTTATTTATTTTTGCATCCATGTCTGAGCCTGCATTGCCCTTCATCTGTGTTTGCTGGTCAGGCAGTGTGTGGAGGTCAAACCTGAGATGTCTGTGTTCAGACCTGGTTGGCCTTCATCTGCACCTGCTCCATCTGGCTGCACGGGAGTGATGCAGTCATGCTTCAGGTATGGATTGCATTTGATATGGTCTTGCTTTTAAAACATTTAGGAGGCCGCAATGGCACAGTGAATAAATACAAATGTAGAGTAGGACCCCCCATATGAGATTGCCTTGGCGTGGCGGGGTGGCTCAATATATTGATCAATATTTTGCTAAATGTCTCATTTTGAATGCAGTAAGATATGTGCATATGCACCTCATGTTATGCGTTCTGACCACTGGCAGTGCTGGCTCTTTTCTCTTTTTATGCCCCTTGGTAACATTGTCCAGTAGTTACCTTTCTAGGAGTTCCCCTGCAGCTCCTAGCTCTGTGGAGCTTAGGCCACGCCCCCAGCAGTCACGTGCTTCAGGTCCTGGAGCATGCATCGTCACCACTGCTGCCCCGCTCCGCAGGTATCTTTGTGCACAGTTTTTGTACTCAGGACACGTGCACTGGCTCAGTGAGCAAGTGCAGTGCGGTGTTCCTGGCAGATCTCTGCTGGATCCGTTATTTTAACATTGGAGGCAATAAGCAATGGATCCATTAATGCGGCATCCGTTGTGGTCTAGCTCTAAGGGGGAGGAGAGGGACAAAAAGAGGGAAGGAGAGAAATAGATGGGGACAAAAAGAAAAAGGGGGAAGGAGAGGGTCAAAAAGAGGGATGATTTTGAGCAAGCTTAGATCAGTCTGCAGCTGGACTGGACAGACATGCTATCCTTTTGCAAAATATACCAGTTTCTAGTGAGCCAAACTATTAGTAAGGTGCCAAGCCTACTGGATTGCCCCAGGAAATAGTCCATACTGGGTGGTACGGTAGCCTACTCCTGAGTGCAGAGCCTTATGCTGCACGTGACAGCTGCATAAACTGGCTTTAATACATACCTTTGCAAGCATTAGAATACTGTATTTTCCCAGGTATGAGAAATACCCAGTTTCATAGTTGCATTAACCTATGTAAACCACAATTACGTTGGGAGTGTCTGGTCTGTAGGGAGTCCACATACCATTCACATGAAGTAACAAAGGAGATCACCACTTTAATATGTAAAGTATTTGTGGTCAGAGGGAGGTATATTCATTGTACATGTGTAAAACTGCTCTAGTAGAGAAATGTAAGCTGTGAGCGTCACAGAGCTGCGACTGCTGTAATGAAACCATTTCTTAAATGTCAACCACAGCATGGAGGGATGAATGACGTAAGCAGTCGCAGTGGGTGATATATCAGACTGGAGCTATTACATAGCATCAGAAGGCTCCAGTCCAACGCTGCATCATTACAAAGGTGACCTATCATGCATTCATGTAAAGTATACAATACCGACATATTAGGGTACAGTACGGTTTAGGAAAGGGCATACATAACAATTCCCTAATATAATGTTATTAGCACATTTGTTATTAGATTACATTTCACAAAGATATATTCAGGAAATTCTCTAGAATTATAACTTATAGAAATTATTTTATATAAAAGTTTTGTACCAAATTAATACTTTATCCCATATTAATAGAATAGGAAATAACTTTTTAATTGCTGAGGATTTGCCCATTACGAGCCCTGTCTGGATGCAGCAGAGGTCAAGCATGGTCCGCTCCACTTCATTCATTCTCTATAGGACTGCAAGAGATAGCAGAGTACAGCACTTGGCAAACGGGCAGTTTCATATACAAAGAATGATGCGTAGATGTGCGGCACCCCAAGGAGTATGGTCGCCACAGTGGCATTACCTTCCTCCTAGGGAGTGTGATGTCATGCTTGGAAGCAATAAAGGGTCTCTCTATCAGTTAAACTCAACACACAGCACGGTTCCCACTCCAGGCCAGCAGAGGGAGCTCAGAACCAAAAATGGGGGAGGAGCTGCTCTCTGGGGGCCAGGAAGGGGAAGTTGGTCAGTTCGTGTGAGGAGGGTGAAGTGTGTGGACGGGAGAAGAAGAGCTGGAGGATTGAGCAGAGTTCAGGCTCACTTCTAGCGTGGCGCATGGTTCCGGATTCCGGTGTCCGAGGTTGTATGGATACTGATGTTCCTGCAGCAGAAACCGGAGGAATAGGAAGCTGTAAATGCTCTGTTCCCACATAAGACTCGGAGGCACAGCAGTAATGTGTGAGCCAGAAGAAGGAGGCTACAGCTGTCTACCATACGAGGGGGTTCTAAAAGAGAGCAAGCAAGGGGAACTTCAGTGTAACTCAGTACTGCAAGTACCTCAGATAAGCGCTAGAAAGGAGACAACACAACCCATCTGCATAGAGAGATTCCTGAGTTGCTTCCAGGCTGATCAACTCCTGTACCATCTGTAATCTGAATCCTGGACTGCACTTGCAAAGCAAAGTAAAGGTAAAAGAAACTGCGTCCTGTTGTGTCATTGCCTTCTTCCTGCAACCCCTTCAGCACTGCTACATCTCTGTGCCTAACACTGCACACTCTTCCTCAACACTTATTACTGCTGCCCTGGGACTACAGCTCTACCTGTGGGGAGCTATTACTGTACATCTTCCTGCCTTATATCATCTTTCCCAGAGGATCTGCCTGCAGTGTCGGCTTAACCCCTTCATTGCCGAGCACCACAGGTCATCCACTTATAAACTTTAATCAGCCACGCTCAACCCCTTTTACATGGACGCCCAGGGCCACGGACCGGGTCACCGCTACTGTGACACTTCCCTCTGAGATAACGGGCCCGGTACCGAGTAACCCCACTGCCCTGGCGGGCGATCCAGATACACGTGCTTGACCTCTCCATTCAATTTAGGCTCTTCATTGCAGTGGCGTAGTATGGGCTGCTAACACTCAGGACAATGCAAGTATTAGTCCCCCCAGTCAACTAATAATGGCCCATAAGTGCACCCTTAAAACAAATAATGCTCCTGAGTAGACCCATATAAGAAATAATGTGCTCTGAAGACCCCTTTAAAAAGTATTAATAATGCAACTTTAGTGTCACCTTAAAAATAAAGATGTCAGCTGAATGCCATCCTCTGCAAAAAAGTAAATTTATACTCATTGAATCCGTATAACAGAGTCTTCTCTTCCATAAGTGGGACAGCATAAAGCAGTTGCAAGTGCTTCTCACAAAATTAGAATATCACCAAAAAGTTAATTTATTTCAGTTCTTCAATACACAAAGTGAATCTCATATATTATATAGAGCCATTACACACAGAGTGATCTATTTCATGGGTTTATTTCTGTTAATGTTGATGATTATGGCTTACAGCCAATGAAAACCCAAAAGTCATTATCTCAGTAAATTAGATTACTTTGTAACACCAGCTTGAAAAATTGTGTTAAAATACAAAATGTTGGCCTACTGAAATGTATGTTCAGTAAATGCACTCAATAGTATGTCATTGTAGGCTGTGGGTCTCCAACAGCCTGTAGGATGAAGAGTGGTGGGTCATGGAGCTTGTCGTTCCCTGCTGTTCTGCAAAATCCAACTACATCATCATGTTGACTTTGATACAGTCCATCAATATTTGATCATTCTGTCAGTTTTAACTATTTGTGTGCCATTATTCTGGCATGCAAAAAAAATCTAATAGAGTTGACCAGTGAGTGAATAATGTTTAGCTCTGGGATGCAAATAGGATGCCATCAGTATACTGTCCATTTTTTCTGTCCACAAAATGGGCCAGGATAAGACAGTTCCATATGTTTTATGTGGAAAAAAAACAGATTTAGCTCAGGTCATTCTTCCAAATACATAAAGAAAAAAATGGATGTCTGAATGAGGTCAAACTTTGATCTCCTACTGTCAGAGAAATAGGAACTTTAACTTTGCTTCCGATGATTTTCTAATGCAGCCATAGAGTTAAACAAGTATTGCAATAGGAAAAAAAATGTTTTGGCAAAGATCGATAACTGTTTTAAATACTTAAACGATGCCCTACTTAACTTACCGATCCACCAATAGTCGCATTCTGACACTGGCCGTGTCAGTTACTGGCCTTTGTTTCCAGGTTGTATCTTAGAACGAAGGAAAAGCTAAAAAAAATGCCAAGGCAGGTCTCTGCTGCATCTAGAAAATATCTGAGCAGCCTTTTTCAGAGTATCTGAACCAAGAAGTATAGAAGTATAGTCCACTTGGAATCAGATAAACGTTGGAGCAGGAGCTCTTTGTCAAAATCTATTTTCCGGCAGGATAACCCCTTTAAGACCATGGTCAGTATTTTCCATCAATATTTGTAAGCCAAAATCAGGAGAGGAACAGTCAGGGGAATAATAGAAACACGTCACCACTTCTGTATTTATCACCCACTCCTGGTTTTTGCTTATAGTCAAATTCATAGGCTCTCATATCAAAGGTCTATTTGTGTCCTCCCCCATCCCCCCAAAAAATATGGCCCCACAGCCCTCCATTTAGTATAATTGTCCCCCACTAACCCCCAGCATTCAGCATGATTGGTCACCATCAGCCCCCCATTCAGTATACTAGTCAGTATGATTAGCCCCCATCAGCCCACCATTCAGTATTATTGACCCCACAATTACTGACATTTCAAATAAAAAGAAACACTACTCACCTCTCCCGGTTCCTCCGGCTTGGTGCTCCGGTCTGTGCAGTGTGGATACTGAGGTTTCAGCACAGCAGGCGCAATGTTGTGACATTATTGCGCCTGCTGTGTATAGATTCTCAGACTCACACGTGCAGGCTGAATGGCATCCTGAGGATGTGGCTACTGCTGAAATTGACAAGGAGGATGGGCCCCTTGTCGGCTGCGTGAGTTGCAGCTATGGATGGTGCGCCCTTGTTGGCCAATCAAAACATGTCCTCATCCACAGAGAAATTCTGTGGTATATGTCCCCTTGGTTGAAGAGAAAATTTGCATCTTTATGCAAGTTTATTAGCTTTTCAGAGTGGCACAGCTCAGTTTCATTTAAAGCAGGGGGTAGGGGAATTACATATAAAGCACCACTCCATTCGCAAAGTAAAAAAACAACGGTGGAGTGGTGCTTTACAGGAAACCTTTCAGGATGATTTTTACAAAGGAGATTAGTGATTTGACTGTATACGTTCTATTGCCACAATAATGATTGTTTTGTAATAATCTGATGTGTAGTAACACATCTAAAAAGGAAAACCTTCATAATAAAGTATGTACAAGTATGTGTTCTCTATAGATGTTGCGTATAAAAGAAATTCTGCAAAAATGCCCCCATATAGATTAACTGCAATCTTCCTTACACATTAATAATAGAATGCAAAAGCATATTCAAATTATGACTATGCACCAAATAAAAAACATTGCATCTCTTTAAACCACAAAACTGAGGTCATCAGGGATCAGCTGGCTGCATTCCACGTGCTCGCCATGAAAGGGGCAGACAACAAAAGGCACCCATGGGCTGACCTACTGGTGATATGGCAGAGGAGTGGCCTCTCTCCTGATGGCACAGTGTCACTATTCACAAATGTCACCGGTGAAATGTGGTTTGTCCTCAGTGTATTGTGCTAAAAGGCTCGTAATTAACAGCCCTGAGCTGAGGTCGCCTTCTGCATCAATAGATTGAGGGCAGCAGCTGGCATCTGTGTCATCTACTAATTCTACTAATTCTGCCGCAAGGTACTTCTGAATGACGCCCTCCCCTCTTGGAATGTCCAGAAATTGGAATATTCTGCGTGCAGATATGTATGTATGTATGGCCGAGACTTCACAACACAATTGGACCACACATCTCACATACACATGTATATGCAGATCTCCTGTCACTTATGTAGCATTTCTAGTAGATAATATACAGTATATTCCTGCATTCATTTGAATTGGAGATTAGGTGCAGTTGCTTACTGCAGCCACCAATGTATGAGGCTGTAATGTTCTACATTGCTTAGGCAGGGGTCACACTTGCAACTGCAATGCGGGAAACTCGCGCATCAGTACCCGGCACTGCTGCCGACACTCGGTGACCTGAGTGTGCGGCTGTATGTATTTGGCCTGAATGGTGCTGAAGCAAACATCAGTTGATTGGTGGGGATGCCAGGTGTTGAAACCCCACCCCGATGTCACACCGATGACCTATCCTACAAATAGGTCATCACTATGTTAATCCAGGATCCAGGACAACACCTTTAAGAGCAATGCACTGACCAATATCAATTGATCATACTGAATAGCTGACCTGATGCATTTCTTCTGCAGCACAGACAGGTGGTGCTGTTGCAGAGGGGATATAAGTAGGAACAACAGAGGCAGATGATGCAGGGCGGAAACTGTGCTTTCTAGAAGATCAGAGTAAACTCAGGAATGATGCAGAGCTGAATTTGCAGCAGAGTTCAATATGGCTGAGCTGGCATAGCAGAGTTGATTCCAAGTGAAATTTGACAGTGACATATCACAATTGACCCTGCGATGTAGCACAGCTGAGTTTGAAGCAGAGTCATATATTGAGAAGCTGCCAAAGTGATATAGTCGAGTTCAACAGTGGTACTGGAACTGTAATAGTAAGAGAATTCTAAGTAGTGGCATGGATGCCAATTACCTGAATACTCCGGCGACATCCTACCACCAGAGCCTGTCTATATACCCGGAGAGGGTGACGACACAGAAGAGTGTCAGGTTGCTGTGGCAATCAGATGCAAAGATTTGCAGAGGGACAGCCAACAGGAGGAGGACATTGTGCCTAGCTCTGGATCTAGGAGAGCAGTGTCAGCCATGTTAAAATAATTTTTGGCCATGTAACCCCCTCTGTCTGCTGCTGGATAAAATATTGCAAAATACAGATACCACAGCCATATATTTTACATAGAACAAATAACAAACAGGACACATTACTATAGACGGATGCTATAGCAAAAAAAAAAAGTGTCCACTTGTTGATTAGGAATGTGTCTGCCCTATAGGTTTCTGACGTTACACTCATTACCAACATGAAAATGGAATTTGCCATTGAGATATTTTCATGCAGTATGTTCCCCTTTCGATTTTCATTGGACATGGTTAACAAGTGGCAAGCACCTGCTGCCATAAACCAACCATGAGAGCTGTCAGCTAGCACTTCTTGTTTGATCTGACAATCTTAGCCGTGCTGATGTTTATACCTGGATGTATTCCAGGAATGCAGGTAAGTAATCGTATTATGTAAAAAGCTCCCACTCCAGATATTCCTAGTTAGGTCACAACAATCTGTCATTTGTAAAAGTGAAGCAAGGACTGGCCGAGACCGAGCGGCACCCAGTATTGTTGATGTATTTTGTGAAGGTGTTTTGGTATCAGCCGGTCTGACTTATAGATGGTGTGTACAGTAAACACTCGGTGGCATGCCATCTGACTTTCATTTATTTGTGTCAGTCTACTAGTGAAAACGACGGTGTATTCTCTATAAACATACATCAAGGTATAGATATGATAATGATAGTATGCAGGTTACCGTAAACAGGTTTAGCCCGGCTTCTATTTTATTGCTGGGTAGAGACAGCACATTACTGTTTGGAATGTAGTGTATTCACTATAAACATACATAAAAGTATAGATATTATAATTAGTGATGAGCGAGTGTGAACGCTACTCGAGTTTTCCAAGCATGTTCTCTGAGTATCTTGGGCGTGCTCGTAGATTAGGTTTGTGTCTCCGCAGCTGCATGATTTGCGGCTGCTAGACAGCCTGAATACATGTTGGGATTCCCTAACAAACAGGCAGTCCCCACATATATTCAGGCTGACTAACAGCCACCAATCATGCAGCTGCGGAGACACAAACCTAATCTACGAGCACGCCCAAGATACTCGGAGATCACCCGAGCATGCTCAGAAAACTCGAGTAACGAGCACACTCGCTCATCACTAGTGATAGTGTTTAGCCCGGCTGCTATTTTATTTCTGGTTAGAGGCGGCAGTAGTGTATTCGCTATAAACATGCATAAAGGAATAGATATGCTAATCATTGTATACAGATCACTGTAAACAGGTTTGGCCCGTTTGCTATTCTATTTCTGGGTAAAGAGATGACAAGGTCCTGTTCAGGATGAAGAACAGAGGTTGTGTTTAGATTAGTAGGTTATATAATGTAACATTTCATTATACTCTATTTAGGCCATGATGGAACAGCTTGATTGTTACTTGTGCATACTTTTTAGATTCAAGTGGCCCAAGAAGCTCTCTTAGGTTATGTTCAAACAGCATACAATTTAAGGAGGTGTACAAGGAATACCCTTCTTCAGCCTAGGTTAAAGGGAACCTTAATCTGCAGGTTAATAACCTTCCGACATCGTATGGGATGATGTCAGAACGCTATTAACTCCCACACTGGAAGCCTCGCTGCCAGGAGGAAATTAACTTTATTCCCCCAGTGTACAGTAGTCATGATGTCTCCGCTGCAGCCTGTATATAAAACAAGAACAGTGGTGGAGAGGAAGCGCTGGACACAGGAGGGAAAGTATTTAGGTAACAGATGTGTTTTTTATTTTAAAGGGGTTGTCCAG
The DNA here is from genome assembly GCF_039654945.1 of Dendrobates tinctorius. Taxonomy (NCBI): domain Eukaryota; kingdom Metazoa; phylum Chordata; class Amphibia; order Anura; family Dendrobatidae; genus Dendrobates; species Dendrobates tinctorius. The sequence goes on along the minus strand of NW_027361712.1, from coordinate 9,732,285 downwards.
ACTTGAAGCTCAAGTCTGCAGTCACTCTATATGACTGCAGACGAGAATGTGCGTGCTGTCGGGATGTTGCGGGAGTGGGCGATTACATGACACAAGTGAATTGAGGTAGGCAGGACATTTCTATTCAGAATGTGGCTTTACGCATACAAATCGCATACTTGTAGCACATGACTGCCCGCTCCCAATGCCGGCACCAGAGAATCCTGACAGTGTGCACTGTGAGGAATTACAAGGCTGCAGTCACATATAGTGACTGCAGACTTGAGCTCTAATCCTGGACAACCCTTTTAACTAAGATTTACAAAAACTATAAGATGTTTACTAGTGCTCGTAAGGGCAAAAATGACCTACTGTACATCTTCCACCTTACAATTTAACTCAAATTGAGTTTTATGATAAGTGGAAGTTTTAGGTAACTTACAGGTATTAGTAAATATGTTATTTTAGCCCAGACCAATAGGCTGAAGAAACGTATTCCAGGAAAACCTCTGTAAAGAGTAACTAAACAGTTATGATTTTTTTTTTTCATATTTTACTGTCATAATTACAAGCAGATCAGTGTGGGTTTGCGTCATGAGACCTCCAGTGATCACTCTCCACCACTGAGACGTGCAGTTGAGCAGACAGCTCCTGGCTTAGCATGCACACAGACCACAGTATGGATTTAATAAAAATCAGAGGGTGGGGAAGAGGGATTGGGAAATCCAAAGGGGTCTCAGGACCCAGATCTCCACTGATCTGTTTGTATTTATAAGGGCACTGAAATATAACAAAAAGTTAGGTTTAGATACTCTGTAAGAACTAATATCTGCAGGATGGTATCATGAAAATAAACAGAGTATTGCAAAACCACAATTTATATGCCGAAAAAAAAAATTTGATCTGAAATCTTGTATCGTGTTCTAGACTTCTTCCTTAGCATTGCAAGGAGTAAAATCCATGGCTAAATATGCAATGAAACCTTTCTCACGAATTTGCAGGCCTGCACTGCAGGGCGCATTGCAACGTTAATTGCAAATTGGACCGAGATTGGACCGTAATGCAGGGATTGTCAGGCGGGCCTCCCAATCTGAGCGTGAATGCTTTGAACCGCAATGAACAAGTTGGCCGGCGGGTCTCCCACCCGAGCGTGAATGCTTCGAACCACAGTGCACGGACACGCTGGCGGGGCTCCTGACCCGAGCAAGACAACTTCATATATTTCTCGTGTTGGGAGACCCACCGGCCAATCCATGCATTGCGGTCAAATCTCCGTCCGATTTGCACGGACATCACAATACAGCCTAAAGGGAAAATAATATTTTTGATAATCTGCATCTAGAGAGAGCGGTGTGATAATTATCATACAGCCCCACACTATGACATACTCTGCATCCTCATGAAACTATATCGTTGCTGCGGCATATATAATGATTGCCAGTCATGGATCACTTGTCAGCAGGAGAGAATGACCGCCCTCAATGTGGCTTGTGCCCCGCACACTTTCACCCTGATGTGTGATCACCTAGTTTGACTTTGGGTTATTTTACTATTTCAGATCCAAATGCTTAAAATAGCCAGAGCTCTCCTTTCATTTGCAAAGGATTCATTATTGCTAAAAGTGTGCAGTCCCTCTCCCCATCCTCACTGCGGCCTGTTGTATTTGTGAAAGGACCGTTTCAAATTTCATGTGCAGGAGCAGCTGTTGTGGGGCCAAGCCGCCCCTTTCAGAGCTGCACTGAGCACCCTTTTCACTTGTCCCCTCTACAGCTTTTGTCTTTGTCAATGCAAAGTCCCCTTTGACCCTTGATGCAAACTGGAGTCTACCTCTTTTGTGAGCCTCTGCAGACAAGTTCCAGCCTAAATCAAGTATTGTCTTGGCCCCCAGAAGCCAGCACGTGCCCACATCTCCTTAATCTTTTAATTTCTCCCCAGTAAGAGACAGCTGCTACTGATACACGCAACTCACAGCTGTCGACTGTGGCCTGCTGCCTGCATTCTGAAAGCCATAATAAAAAGGAGAAATATAAGAAAAGTGTGTGTGTTTTTTCTTTTTGAAACAGTAGACAGCACGTGCGACTTAATTCCACATTGTCATGAAAACCACTATCCTCCTTTAACCTCACATTAAAAGCCCCTGTAAGAGTTTTAACTGAATCTGATATAGAAATGACTTCCAGCTTCAAAGAACAGGCCTCATGGCTCGCTTTACTATAGATTAACTATGAAATGATCTGCGGATAAATTATAGGGGTTGGGGGAAATCGAAGCCCATGAACAGATGATGCTACATTTCTGGACTGTTCTGGATGAAAAGTAAGAGACTGCTGCAAGGGTAGGGGGTAGATGAAGATGGAGTTAGCATCAACAGTGTTATACTATAATGTGTTATGCAATATGTTTGATAAAGAGTGTTGCATTTTATACTTATGGCCGGTTTTGTGTTTCGGTTCTCCTGGAGGCTCACCTCACCTCTTGCCGTATTCAGGCTAGGAACAGAAATATCACTCAGTACCGTATAGAACTGTGTACCAACACACTGAATTGTGGACTCTTTCTGAAGGAACATGATTCCACAAATTAACTCCTGGCAATATAGGCCTATTAATTGGAATCCGCTTGAGAGAAATCCACGGGGGGATAAATGTTATGAATGAGTCACCGTAGGAGGCAAAAGCAGAAATACAAGCTAAGTCCAGAAAACCAGAGAAGTTGGCAACTATCAGATTGCAGACCCCTGAACCTATCAACACAACTAGCAGTAGCCGTGGGGGGTTCCTACGATGCCCTAGACCCCTCGATCACAGCCGGAGAAATACATAGGCCTAAAGAAAGAAAGGGGAAATCTAAACTGCCCCAGAGCAGACCCCAAAGCAATAGGCAGCCCCCAACATATAATGACAGTGAAGCAAGATGAAAATACTAACACAGACAGAAAGATAGACTGAGCAAAGACGGGGCCCCAAAACTACCTAGATAGGAAAGGACAGGAAGGCTGCTGTCTGCAATCTGCCAAAACCCTATCAAAGACATAAGCCAACCAGCTGATATGAAAAAGGCCCTTAAGCAGCTAGGCTTCAAAAATTGAATCAGCACTCAGGTATTTTCAGAAGACAGAGCTAAATGAATTCAGCACACCCCAGCAGGGAATGGCAGAAATCCAGAAAAACAAAGCAAAAACAAAGTCAAAGCACAAAAGCAAAAGGCCGAGCAGCAAACTTGGCTTTGGAGGAGCAGGAATTCAGACTGGTCTCCAAGGATCCCACAGAGAAATCACCCGCAGGGCAGAAGGGCGTCGGCAGCATTATATCCAGTCCGTAACTCCACTCAGCCAGTCACAATCATCAGCCTCAGGTGTTTGACAATCAGGCTCACTACCTTTCTTTACCAGAAGAGGGAGTTCCTCGGGCCTCAGTAATGAAGGGGAAAATTAACTCACAACAGATAAAGCTAAGTAAAAGGTGGGTAGTTTGATGAATTTAAGACATATTTTGGTTTGTTTAACACATTTGTTTACTCTTTGCTTCCACACGTGTTCCTTCGAAATATTGCTGCCTTCCGTTTGATTCTACAATATGTACATTCCAATAAGAACAAGGAAATCTATTGCATGAACACTAGTACCAGTCCAAATTTGTGACTGGTACTGTATATGTATTGCACACATTACCAGGAGCAAAATTGCAGTACGACCTTGTCATCTACAGTTAGGTCCATATATATTTGGACAGAGACAACATTTTTCTAGTTTTGGTTCTAGACATTACCACAATGAATTTTAAACAAAACAATTCAGATGCAGTTGAAGTTCAGACTTTCAGCTTTCATTTTAGGGTATCCACATTAAAATTGGATGAAGGGTTTAAGAGTTTCAGCTCCTTAACATGTGCCACCCTGTTTTTAAAGGGACCAAAAGTAATAAATAATTGTAAACAAAATGTTCATTTCTAGTACTTGGTTGAAAACCCTTTGTTGGCAACGACTGCCTGAAGTCTTGAACTCATGGACATCAACAGACGCTGTGTTTCCTTCTTTTTGATGCTCTGCCAGGCCTTCACTGCGGTGGTTTTCAGTTGCTGTTTGTTTGTGGGCCTTTCTGTCTGAAGTTTAGTCTTTAACAAGTGAAATGCATGCTCAATTGGGTTGAGATCAGGTGACTGACTTGGCCATTTAAGAATATTCCACTTCTTTGCTTTAATTCAGTGTGGTCTGAATATCATACTTTTTGCAAATTACTGAAACACTAGATGAAGGCCGGATGATATCGCATCGGGAGGCCGGTAATGTCACGATGGGGGCAGGCTTTGCAGCGTTGAGAATCTCTCCCCCTCATGTGCTCACCCACCTATCCACTCTCTCTTTCCCCATGTGCTAACTTCTCCCATCTGTGCTCTCTTCTTTGACCTGTCTACCCCATGTGCTATCCCCCTTGTCTGCTGTCTCTCTCCTTCCTGTGCTGTGTTCTCCCCTCATGTGCTGTCCCGTTTGAGCTGTCTCCCCCCTGTGCTCTGTCTCTTTCACCGCTGTGCACTTTCTCTCTCCCCATCTGCTGTCTTCTCCTCTCATGTCATCTCTTCTTTGACCTGTGTACCCCATGTGTTCTCCCCCTTATCTGCTCTCTCTCCACCACTGTTCTAGCTTCATCCCTCATGTGTTCTCTTGTTTGAGCTGACACTTTGTGCATCTGCCGCCGGGATCAGCCGAATGATTCACTACGAATTTGTGCAGTAAGTCAGACCTCCACTATCTTTGTGCAGACAGATAGCAGCGGTCACATAAAAACTGCGCATGCGCTCCTCCTGTACAAAGATGGCAGCGGTCATTGAATCATTCGGCTGAACCAGGCGGTGGCGTGTTTGCGAATGTGTTTTCCGTTGATGGTACCGCGCAAAAGGCTGCATACGGCGTATACAGTGTGTGTGTGTGTGTGTGTGGTGCGTACGGTGTATACAGTGTGTGTGTGTGTGTGTGTGGTGCGACGGCGTTCCGCTGGTGGTACCGCGCAAGAGACTGGTACCACCAGCAGTTTCCATATTGAGACACCCATCACTTGGGTGTCCCAATATGGTGGTCGGTGAACTTCCGCCGCTTGGAATTCTGGGATCCGGAGACATCTGGACAGAAGAGGATGTGAAGACGTTACAAGGTAATTATATATTAGATATTGTTACACAGTATGGTTAAAGAAGACACATGCTTCTTCAAGCTCATCCTAGGGATAGAAAAGTAATGCATGAACTAATTGGTCCTAAAAGAGGAAATTTTCCCTCCTGATCCCAAGTGCATTGCAATTTTGGAATTATTTTGGAATTATAAATGTAATTATAAGTTGTGTCTACATTTGCAAAATGTTGCAAGATAATTGCTGAAGCCAATAAAGGATCATAAAAAATCCAAAGCAAAACTTTATATTAGACCTTTTTGTGTTTTCACAAAAAGGAAAGCAATTGTAGGAGGTGAAACTGTAATCGGATTTTCCCTTTACCATTTGATGTGACATTATACTACCGTAAGTAGCGCTTGCTGTATGATTCAGAATCTGACATGTCTGTGGTTTTGGCTGCATGAGATAAATATCATATGTAGGTGTTATGATACTGCGCTATCTGGCAATCTGAAAGAAAATTAAGCTCAATGCATACTGTGCTAGTAAATACAATACTAATTTCCCAATTTGTAGCAATTTATGTGTGGGATCAATATAAGAGATAAATAAAATCAATGCATAGCCATGATGCCTGATTCATATCTTTCACGTTAGCCTCCACTTGTCATAGAAATGCATGCAAAATTAGTAAAAAAAAACTTAATAATTTTACTGTGATTGTTGCTAATGACTACTTGTTTATATCTATGTGCATTCATTCACGTGGTCATTTTGTTCTGCCCATGTTTACTATACAATTTTAAAGGGGGTTATCCTGATAAATTAAGTTTTTACCTATCCACATGTGATTGGTTGGTGTCCAACCCTTGGAACCCACACATTGATCAACAGACTGGGGAATCTTTATCTTCAACAGAAAACTTTGATATGCAGTACAAAATGACAGTCCATTCTTCATGGAACCACCGAAAAAAAGCCTAGCGTAGTGCTTAGTATCCCTATAGGGTATGAATCAGGGGTGGACATACCATTGGTGCAAACTTTGCAGCTGCACAGGGTACCAAGAGGTAAGGGGCTCCTTTTCATCTCCAAAGCAAGTGAATTCTGCATTATGATGATCTATTGGACAACAAAGGGCTCATAGATTGTTCTTACACAGGGGCCCCAATCTGTCTGTGTTCGCTTCTGCAGGACTGCAGGGATAAAGTTCCCTGTTCTGCCAATTGGTGCAGTTTCCAGCAATAGTATATTCATTATGTAAAATAGGGGGCAGGTCAGTGAGGGATCAGTGACCTATAAGAAGCCCTTACAAATGCATATGTAAGGAGAGCACCACATGAAGACCTCCTCCAGGCCCGCCCTGGAGCACGAGAATTTCATTAACTGAGAACTACAAATACAGATAAAACAACAACCACAAGACGTATTTCATCAACCCAGGTATCATTTTAACCAGTATAACAACACCAATGTGTAGGTTACTGAGCAAAATCCTGCTGACAGGTTCGCTTTGAGGGAGTGCAAAAGATCTGCTGAGTAGAGTGCTTGGCTACCAGTTCCATTAAGAATGTATGAACCGGCAGTGAGCATGATTACCCACAGCTCCATTCACATGGCGCTCTTCAGAGTTCTGCTTTTTGCAATTGGTGGGAGTTTCAGTGGTCACACCTCATGATTGGAAATGTATCGGCTATCCCATTGGTAGGGGATAACTTCCAAATATCCCTTTAACTCTTATGGAAGCAACATGATGCAGCCCCACACTGCTGTTTCTGTAACACCGACAATTGTGACCAATGTGTACAGATACAACCTGAGGGTCAGTGCCCCACTGAATATCCCCTCTATAACAGGTCAATAAAGTATAACATTTATTAGATTAATATTAAAATTAGATTATGAGGTTTTCAATAAAATTTAATTCATAATTGCCCTTATCTAATTATTATGTGTGCATTGGATAGCAAAGTCAATCGCTCAAATTATAGGAGAGCACCACAGGGTTCCACACATAAATAATATGGCAAATAGTGAATGTTAAAATTCAAACAAGTAACACATGTCCCCGCAATATGTTTCACTGAAGTAGCAGTGTCATCAGGGGATGGGACTGCAGCGTATATGTGAACGGACAGATATTCTCATCTTAGTCATGATGGGCTGAGATTGGCATATCCCTTTAAGGTAAGCTTCATTCCACCTCCTCAGCGATCTGGCCTATGCATCACGTAACTTGATAAATGGTGAACATGACAACTTTCAATCCACAGGTAGAGACGAAGCATAGAATAGAATCATAATATGGGAATTGTGCACTTGTGAGATGATTCGGCTATGTTACTTTATCTGTAAACTGATCTGCAAAGCGCATTCATCTAGAACTTATTTTGGCTGTAAGAAACGGCAACTTGCAGATTTAGTCTCTACAGACATCTTACAAAATATGAAGACACTACACTTTCAGTTAGATAATTCACATAAAACCTTAGCGGCTGAGCTTGCATGACAAGGCAATGCACTCTTAGGTTTGATGTGTCTCATGCTACATAAATGTGCATACATACAGTCACAGAAAAAATAAGGACACCCCATGTGAAATTTTTTGCAGATCTATTGTGGATATATAGTTTTGATGCTGCATATGACATTATTTAATAATCGCTAGGGGGCAACTTCTTGGATCACCACTGTTTATGAGGTTGCAGCATTGCTTCATTATAATCAAGTTAAAAAGAATCTGCCAGTAGGATTAACCCTCCTAAGCCATCTATATGGACATGTAGGTCTTAGGAAGCTGAATAAAATGATACCTTGATATTTGTGATCTGATGTTTTATTCCAGAGAAATCCACATTTCTCTTAATACGTAACTGAGCTTTTAGAGACTATGGGCCAGACGCTGATCTGCATGAGACTCTGCCTCCAGAGATTATTGTAAATAAAAGGGGGAGTTACCAGTGTAAGACAAGTAACTAATACAGAACAGGAGTACTGAACTTTGTCCCTTGCAAACACTCTAGTAGCTCTCACAGATCTGCTGAACACTGGCTGCTTGTGAGATGGAAGCTGAAGCTGAGAGGAACCTGCAGATGTGTCAGGTATAATCACACACAGCTGTGCAGTGAGATCAGGAGAGCGGCCATTACACATCACACTGGTAACACTGATAACCATTACATATCACACTGGTAACTCCTCCTTTTATTTACACTAAGCCCTGGAGGCAGATTCTCAAGCAGATCAGTGTCAGCCCCATAGTCCTAAACAGTTTATTGACATATTAATAAAAATGTGTATTTCTCTGGACTATGATATTAGATTGCAGATATCAAGATATCATTTTATTCAGCTTCCTATGAGCTATATGCCCATATAGATGGCTTAGGACGATTGATCCTACTGGCAGATTCCCTTTAACTTCAATAGAACAACCTTATAGTACACAGCACAGCCACTACTATGTAGATGTCACACAGGATAAAAACAGAAGAGGCTGCAGCCCCTTTAAAAATTAGATTGGTGGAGGAGCTTTGAGTTGGACCCTCGCCTATTGAATATGGTTGGGTTACCCTAATCTAGAAACAATTACTGAAAAGAAGATCAAAACGAAAAAAAATCACAAAAAAGGCCTACTTACCGATATTTGGTCACAATGTCATTTATACTTTAAAAAATGTATTGTCCGGTCTTTACTACTTCACCAGGGTTGTCCTGTATTGAAAAGAATCCGAGAAATCGGTTGGGAAAGGCATAAGAGGTGACAAGTAAAAGGATTCTGTCATCACAGAATGACTGGTCAAACCACGTACAAGTGCTCTGTGCACCCTTGGTGTGGCCAATCATTTAAGTGCATTTTCCCATCTACTTGTTTTCCAACCCCTCCGCTCTTATAAGTTATCAGAAACTTGCTTATAAGTTTTGAATTTAAAGAGTTATTCTCACCTTCAACCTTCAGGAGCACATTGCTTCCCAACCTCCCAACTGCCTGCTTGGAGAGGGGTCAGTAGAAGTTGGGGGGTGTGCCCTCATGGTGATTTAGTTTGGACTAGAGGCATGGTTGCCCCCTGGCCCTAACTATGCTCTCTCCCTTGATAAATGCAGCACCAATGAAGCGATCTGGCCAGCTTCGGAACAGTATATGCCCATTCTATAGCAAGAAACTTGGGTGCACTGTGCTCCTTGCCTAGGTGATGGTAACTGCTTATAGACTGCAGAGCTGGCTGGTAGCTTAGGTAATGAGCAGTAAGACTAGGAAAAAAGATTTATAAATAAGAGGTAAAGTACAAGCACTCTACAATTTTGAACCAATTAAAATGTTGAGACAACTTCTTCACGTTATTTTTAGTAATTGAACATTTTTCTTGTATGATTTTGGGTGTATGCGTTAAACTGGTGAATATAAAAGTATATAAAAAATCTATTATTACATACAGTACGTTACTTATTAACAGGTGTATATTACTAGATGTATTATTCTATACCTGTATATAATATAAGGTGACTAAAAAGGTATATAATGTATTCTTTCCCTCAGTGCTCCAGTGCGTGTGCTGTAGCTGTCATCCTATAGATGTAGCAGGTGATGGGTGAAGATAACAGAGCTTTTGATCACAATGAGCCGGCTTTGAATGGAGTAAATCGGAATAATCCCTTATTTGTCAGGTTTTTTCATGTTAAGAAGAGGCGCACAGCAGCCAGCAGTCAGATAGGGAGCTCCTACTTGTCTGGGCTGGTGTTTTGTGTGAAGTTTCATTACAGTCGGAGACATCCTTCTATAGACAGGACATATGGTAAGCGTTACACCTGTCTCGTACTCCACACCTGCTTGTAGGAGAGCCTGCGACACATAACTGGCCAGGGGCAATAGCATGGCTTTTTGCATACTGGACATTGGACACCTGCTTTCATCATCTTCAGTTCTTATCAAGATTAAAAGGTCTGTAGGAAGCATGGGATGTAAGGAACAAAACAAGGTTATCTAGCAGCCAGCCCTTTAGAGAGTGGCCACCCCCTGACAAAGATTTACATTATGAGAACAAACAGTACTGGGACATACAATTGATTGAATTACCTAATAGCTCTCATATACGGTGCAATACTATAGAAAGTCAACACTTTCCTAATGGTTTACACAATAAGACAGTAGAACATATGCTGTGAATCTTATAAGGTCACTGAATACACTGATGTAGCACGCTTTATTGCCCTCCTATGCAATTAGTAGCAGCCATACTTGTAAGGCTACGTTCACATCACCGGTAGTGATCCGTTAGAACGGATCCAGCAGCAATCCTTTGGCAAAAAAGTTGTGCAGACACAATTTTTTAGTCCGTTTTTCAAAAACTGATCTCTGCTAGATCCGTTTTTTTAACATTGAAGTCTATGGACAAATAATCCGCTAATTAGCCATCCATTGTCTTCCATGTCTAATGGATGTGGCAAGCAAAAAACAGATCTGTTGGAAATGGTAGAACACTGAGAGTCCTGCTGCCGGGAGGAAGTTAACTTTACTCATCACACCAGCCTACGGGTTTTAGTCATAGAGGCAAAGCTTCAGTCATCACTCAGTGAGCAGCAGCTGAAACCATGCCCTGTCACTGACTGACAGCCACCTCAGTACTGATGCACTGTAAGGCAAACTGTTAGTCAGAACCGGGGTGTGGTTTTAGCAATGCCTCTATGACTGAAATCCCCAGGCTGCGGGGAGGAACAAAGTAAAAGGGGATATCTGGGACTTTGTGAAAAACAAAAATGCACCTAAGCACTAACAGCCAGGCAGTTGCTACCTACCAATATGCTGAAAAAGAGAATGGACAGCACCTCCAAAAATCATACAATGATCTAATGCCGCCAGGCAAAAACAAATATAACTGAACATGAGGTTCTTAGTTTAACATTCTGATCAGACTACATGAAGCCCACTGCCACTTCACAACGAACCTCTTAGTGGGTCCTTATCGCCCTAATGGAGCGGACCCAATGCACAAAGCACCGGCAGGGTGGATGGCCTGGTGCCTCACAGTGAACATTCTGCATGACAAAATCCCCATGACTCCTGATCGCGCCGCCCCACCAGCACAAAACCACAGCAACAATAGGCCCCACACTGCACCAACACCAGATGAAAGGAGCATTGAAACTCGCCTTCCTCAAGCTGTTTAGTGACAGCAAAAATAGGCTAGACTTTTTTCCTGCATTTTCTTGCTACCTACCTGCCTGGTGTGCCCAGTGTTGATATTCGTGGTCACAGTCTGCTCTTGCTGGCAATTCAGCTGCCTCTGCTGACATTACGTTGACAGAGCGGAGGCTTCTTTTCCACTACTCTTTGTTGACAGGGTGGGACTTCTGACGTCATTCTGATTACCAGCCAGATCCCCGCCAGATCCCTGCTGCGTAACTGGGGGAGCCAACTATCAATCAGAATGACATCGGAAGTCATGCCCCGCAAACAAAGCATGGCGGAAAAGAAGCCGCTGCTCTGTTGATGTGACATCAGCAAAAGCAACTGAATCGCCAGCAGGAGTGGTCTGTGACCGCTCTATGCCGTCAAGGAATGGTGCCGGCACAACAGGTAGGTAGGTAGCAACTGCCTGCCTGTTAGTGTTAGGCACATTTTTGATTTCACAAAGTCCCAGATATCCTCTTTAATTTCCACCAGTTAGTCGGGCATTCAGGACAGGTGCCAGGCAGTTTCAAAACATTATTAACCTGCAGATTAAAACCCACAATTGCAGGTGAATAGCGTTTTTTCACATGATAGGTTTCCCTTTATTGCTCCTGTTCAGTAATATTAATCTTTGGGGTCAGTCACAGTGGTCACTCAAAATTAGCAGCAGAAGCTCTCAACTTATCATTGCGTGCAAGCAAAGTAGTGTATAGACCCTAAAGGCCGAAATACACATAGATGGCTGTTGTTTGAACCAATCATTCGACCAACAGCCATCTCGGAGGGCTCTCCCAAACACAGGACCACGTCATCAATTTGCTAAGTGAATACATACCATAGGTGTCTATAAATTAATTCCGTAAATTATGGTTTGATTTCTTGGTCTTTGTGGATTGGATGATAATGGTGATAATTTCATGTCAATAGCACCTTTAGGAATACAGTAACTTAGCAATTGTTTAATACTTATTTCACTCGCTGTATACACTCGCTGTATACATTAGTTAAAAAATATTTAAACATTTAGTTACCTTTAATATCTTCTTCAGTCCTACTGAACTGAACTTAGATGACCCAAAAGGTTTCCTTGATGGTACTGAATTGAAACAGATGTTTTGAGAATATTATATTTTATATTAGTCATCATTTTAGTAGTAGCATCATAGCAGGTTATTAATACAAATGAGGTAATTATGGTATTCAATGTTACATATATATTTATATTATTACTATTAGTAGTATAATTGGAGTTGTACTAGTAAAATTGTGAATAGGAAATTGCAAATTCAGCCTGCATTATATACTAGTTCCCCATTTTATATTTATTATTAACACTTTTCTTTTTGTTTGGAGATAATATTGTATGGCTAATCTGTTGATTATTTTTAACAGACTATGTTTCAAATTGATGAAACCATTGATTTTTTTTAGCTTGACTATCTGTTAGAATTGCTTTTTCCAGGATACTTTCCAATACTGTTTTTATTATTTAAAGTAGCAATAGAGATAGAAAACTGAATATTTGAAAATGTAGCATAAAAAGTTTTTCTCATTCTGTGAAGAACAACATTTGCCCGTTCTGGTTTATTGGCTACGCTGAATTGGGCTATTAGTGAGTGCCCTAAGGCTGCACGCTAGACTCAGATAAACTCTGGCCCATCTGTCACTGTATCTGGGGCATCTTGGCTGCATAATTGGGCAAGGCTTGAAAAGACTGTATAGAGGAGGCCATGTGGTAACCGTGCAGAGTAAAGTGAGGGCGAGGACAGGCGGGCAATGCTCATTGGAGGATGGAGGATGGCCATAAAGTGACATAACACTCCAAGCCTTAGTTAATCATGGCAGCTGATAGTGCTAGACATCCACTTACAGCAGGGCCGCTACCCCGCCTGGCCTACAGCTGTAATTACACATTCACAGAAGTAGCTTTAATTTGGAGCACGGATTAAGGCTTTCCTCATTTGGCCTCACTGGGGTCACAAAGGAAATAGGCAGGGCCTTTGTAAGACCATTAGTAAAGAAGAATAAAAAGCTGACAGCATAATCAGTGAAAAGGGGAATAAAACTTGGCATGTGCCAGAGATCAGGCTCTAGCTCATTATGCATGACAGCAGATGGAGTGTGGCCTAGTTGCAGGGCAGAATCCAAGGGGGGTGGGTGTCTGATACTACAACTATTGTCACTACAACCATTCTACAACACTCTATCCTGCTGATCAACAGAAAATCATCAACAGGTTGTTTCCTAAAGCAAGTAGTGATGTTACTATATGTATATATGTATATATAGAGCCCCATCATATACCATAGATTTTTACAGACATCATTTTCACAATCCGCACGGGGGCTCACAACCTAACTTCTCTATCAGTATGTCTTTGAGTGGTTGAGGAAACCGGAGTACCCGGAGGAAACCCACGCAAACATGGGGAGAACATACAAACTCCTTGCAGATGTTGCATATCTTGTCCTTGGTGGGATATGAACCCAGGACCCCAGTGCTTCAAAGTAACAAGCCAGTGAGCTATTACTATACAATATCTTCTGCCTACCCAATAAACACAAATTTACTACCCAATACACAAATATTCTACCCAATATACACAAATATACTACCCAATATGCAAAAATATTCTACCCAAAACATAAATATACCACCCAAAATACACAAATATACTACCCAAAACATAAATATACTACCCAATATACACAAATATACTACCCAATATACACAATATACTACCCAATATACACAAATATACTACCAAATATGCACAAATATACTACCCAATATACATAAATATTCCACCCAATACACACAAATTTACTACTCAATACACAAATATACTACCCAATATACACAAATATACTACCCAATATACAAGAATATACTACCCAATATACACAAATATACTACCCAATATACACAAATATACTACCCAATATACAAGAATATACTACCCAATATACACAAATATATTACCCAATATGCAAAAATGTTTAACCCTCATTTAACCATTTATCTCCCTGCGAGGAGTTAACCCCCTGTTAAATTAAAACTGATAAATTTGTTAACCCTTGCTCTGCCTTCTGTTTGTCACTGCATCCCACAACCTGCTTACACACACACAGTAGAAAGCTGAAGCAGTTGGCACCTGTGTTTTATCATCTGCATTATCACAGATGTGCTACAGTGGTCCGCTGAAAGTTTGCACTACCCCTCCCATGTACTCATCCTCAAACAGAATAAGTGATTGGGCATCAGTGCACTCATCAAAAAGCAGAAGTCATTGCTGCATGACTTGGAGCTCAGACTGCTTGCCTGATTTGCAAGGGGAAAGTTGGAAGACAGATGTCCATTGGCCGCAGGTGCACAATCTGTGCTTTCAGCAGGGGACCGGGTAGAAGACAAAGCAAAGGGACTGAAGGTAGTCTCAGCCAACCAATCTAAAACCACCTCTACTTGTTCTCACCTCAACATTAATCATCTTGCTCTGACCGTTTTACAGAAGTGAAGTTGGGTTCTCCATTGACTTTAACGGGGTTTGGAGTCTGGGATCAAGTTCGGGTCAAGTTTGGGTCCCAAACCGGACTTTTTAAAAAGTCCACCCGAACCCAGCAAACCCGAACATCCACGGGTTCGCTCATTACTAATTACAATGCCTGATCCCTTTTTCTCCCAGGAGATAAGCTGCCACCAGAAATGCCTGGTAGTCGCATACCTTAGGCCGGGGTCAGATTGCGTTATCGCAGTCCGTTAGACGGACTGCATTATACAGCGGCATAACGCAGTGTAGCGCAGTCCGTTAACGCTGCCATTGACCCCCATTATCGGGCGCATCGCGACGCAGCGGCATGCGCTCCCGATGTGCCGTCATTCATTGACGAAGCCTCGGATGCGGGCTGCAGCGTCTGAGGCTCCGTCACCACTAGCACAGATGAATCATCTGCGCTAGTGGGTATAGCATAATGTGATCGCAGTATGCTATACCGTTAACATTAACGCAGCCTGTCAACGCTATGCGCTGAACGGGCTGGGTTAATGCAAAATGACCCTGGCCTTACTCTCCTTTCTGAGAACACATGTATGCTCATCTGATCTGAACATGCAAATGTATGAGAAAATTAGGAGAGATACCTGTTGACCCAACAAGCATTGTGCTGACCATTGTCTAAGCTGTATGGTACCTTTTTCACTGAGAATGTCCATCACTGTATTCAGGAAAAAATATATTATTTAATCATATTGGTTGCCCTTGAAAGAGGCTTCTAGAATTATTAAAAAAATGGCTGCTTTCTTCCAAAAACTGTGCCGCTACTGTCCACAGACTGCGTTCGGTATCGCAGCTTATCCTCTTTCACTTCAGTAGAGGTGAGCTGCAATACCACCATGTACACATTATGTGTTTCCAATCTTGGACAACACAACCAATTTACAGAAGAATTTTATCTGAAAATCCACAGGGAAATAAAAGAATGAAGTAGAGGCTGACAAGATTACTGAAAGCAATTGCATAAAATATATCAAAAAATGATTTCTTTTTAACAGGAAGAATAGAAATATAGGGCTTATGTTCAGTAGAGTGATATACAATATACGTTGACTTTTGGGAGACACAAGCAACAGGTTCTTTAGCAGGGACAGAATGGTTCACCATGGTACCAGAGGGTCTGGTGTGAATCCAAGCTCTAATAAAAGAATTGTGCACCAAAGGTCTAGCAGAAGACAACCACACTTCCAGAGTCTATTGCAAAAGTGTTCATTCACAAATAAACATTAAGATCTAATTTACGATAATAAAAAAATTATGATAAACTCAAAAGTGCGAGGGAACATACTCTGTGAAGGTGGAGGATGGGTACTCATTTCTACTTGTGGACCCAAAGAACCTTAACCTGACATTGCCTCCATTGCTGGAAGGAGGAGGAAGTGTGAGTCATGGACTGGACCGGTCTCGGTAGACCTACTCATTTTACTATTTCCCTATAGAACCCCCTCTCCCCTATTACATTTATATATTGTTAATGTGTTATAAGTATACACAGTGCCAGAGGATATTGGAAGAAACAAAGGACAGTAGATTATTTTTCATATCAAGGTTAATATGACCTTTAGAACAAGTCAGCATGATATGTGATGTATGCATGCTGAGAGAAACTACTCAGGTTCATTAACTTCCCTTCATTTTAGCACAGAATAACCACAAAATCAAAGGAAAATAAGCAACAATCTGCAGAGATAAAGAGACAAAAATTATCACATACAATGGGTGCATGAAAGTTTGTGATCCGGTCAGAATTTTCCATATTTCTGCATAAATTTGATCTAAAACTGTATTGGATTGTCGCACAATTTCTAAAACAAAATAAGTAAATCAAATATATGAGACTGTAAATTTTTTGCTGAGGAAAATTATCCAATATCACACTTCAGTGAGTGGCAAAAATATATGAACTTGTGCTGTCAGTTTTTGGTGTGAACCTTGTCTAACAATAACTGCATCTAAACATTTTTGGCAATCGTTGATT
Organism: Dendrobates tinctorius; assembly: GCF_039654945.1. Classification (NCBI taxonomy): domain Eukaryota; kingdom Metazoa; phylum Chordata; class Amphibia; order Anura; family Dendrobatidae; genus Dendrobates; species Dendrobates tinctorius. Next base: position 9,715,505 of record NW_027361712.1, on the reverse strand, counting down.
AGACATGCACATCAGCTTGGAGGTATTTTGGCTTACTGCTTCTAACAAAACTGCATCAATTTTTTTATGTTGATGGGCTCGCTCCCATAAATTGCTTGCTTCACGTCCTTACACTGCATTTCAATAGGACTATGGTCATTACTTTGACTTGACCTTTCCACAATGTTAAACTTTATTGTTTTTAACCATCCTTTTGTAGAATGACTTGAGAGCTCTGAGTTGTTGCTTTGCTGCACAACCCATTTTCTCTAATATTTCATCAGATGTCCTGACATTTTCCTTTAGAATTTGCGTAAAAAATTCAGAATTAAATGTTCCAATAATGATTGCAAGCCACCCTTGCACAGATGCAGCAAATCAGGCAAAAACCATGATAAAACCACAGTGTTTTACAGATGTATGAGAAAATTATGCTGTAATCCAGTGTTTTCCTTTCGCTAACCATAATGCTTCTAATTTAAACCAAAAAGCTCTATTCTAGTCTCATCCTTCTACAAAGCATGATTCCAATAGCTTTTGGTTTGTCCAGGTGTTATTTAGCCATCTGAAGATGAGCTGCAATGTTCTTCTTGGAGAGCAATGGCTTTCTTTTTGCAATCATGTAATGAACACCATTATTGTTCAGTGTCATTCTAATGGTGGACTCATAAGCATTAAAGGGAATCTGTCACCCCATTTTTGGCCTATAAGATGCGGCCACCACCATCAGGGGCTTATCTACAGCATTCTGTAATGCTGTAGATAAGCCCCCGATGTAACCTGAAAGATAAGAAAAACAAGTTAGATTATACTCACCTGAGGATCCGGTCCGGTCCAGCGCCTCCCATCTTCATACGATGACGTCCTCCTTCTTACTTCTGCTGCTGCTCCTGTGCAGGCATACTTTATCTGCGCTGTTGAGGGCAGAGTAAAGTACTGCAGTTCGCAGGCGCTGGACCTCTCTGACCTTTCCCGGCGCCTGCGCACTGCAGTACTTCACTCTGCCCTCAACAGGGCAGATAAAGTACACCTACACAGGAGGCATGGCAGAAGTAAGGAGGAGAATGTCATCTCTTGAAGATGGGAGGCGCTGGACCGGACCGCGACACCCACCACACCCAACCACGCCCCCCGGTGAGCATAATCTAACTTGTTTTTCTTGTCTTTCAGGTTACGTCGGGGGGGGGGCTTATCTAAAGCATTACGGAATGCTATAGATAAGCCCTGATGGCGGTGGCCACTGCCTTTAGGCCGAAAATGGGCTGACAGATTCCCTTTAATGTTCGCTAGAGAGGCCTTTTGTTGCTTTGAGATTACCTTACGTTCCTTTTTCAGTTTGTGGACTATTATATGCTGATGATTCTTGGACGATCTTTGTTGGTCAAACACTGCTGGGGAGGATAATAATGGTTTGTACACAATCTGTCTCACTGTGGACCGGTGGAGTCCAACTCTTTAGAGATGTTTTTGTAACCTTTTCCAGCTTTAAGGGCCTGTCACACTAAGTGATATCGATAGCAATATCGCTATAACGTCACTGGTTTTTGTGACGCTATAGCGATATCGCTAGCGATATCGCTATGTCTGATACTTACTGTTACAGAACCACTCAGCACCCAGAATATGTTGTGCAGTTATATGTATGGATAATAGGTTCTATGTGAGATGCATGTCCCTAATGCATCAGCATTCCCCTTTTGTCCGCCCTCCCCCCACCTTTGTAATTTCCACAGTAAACATCGGCAGGCTCCGGCCACCTGCGGATTTTGTAATGCATGTCTGGCCTGCCGCTTTTCTATTGGCCTGCCCTCTTTATCTGTGTGATATATTCTGTGTCCTGTGAGTAAAATGTTGTCAGACTGGAAATACATGGAGAAGCAGTGATCTTTTATATGCGCCCATGTAACCCAGGGATTCCAGCCAGCGTCATTCATTCAGACTCCAGCCAACGCAGAGCGGACCTCCGAAAACACGGGGTGGTACTGAAAGAGGTACCCCAGCTTGGTAGACCCTGTTACACTGGTGGCAGCCAGCGGAATTTGATACCCCTTCTACAGGAGGAAAGGAATGAATGGAAAATAACTACCCAAAGTTAAAGAGGACTACATTAAAAGATCTGGTGGAAGCCCGAGGGTTGATCGCCAGCAACAAAAGAAAAGTGGATTAGATAGCAGCCATCATGGAACACGACAGTACAGCGCCCCCCAATGTGAACGTGGAGGAGACCGAATTCCAGAGGGAGGTAAAGAACAGACTGGCGTTCTATGGCCTAAACCCTGCAGTAGAGATCATACGAGAGGTGATGGCTGATGTGCGTACTGATCTGAAGGAAAAGATGGCCGAGAGGACCAGGATAGAGCTAGCCAAGATGGAGATGGCAGAGCGGACCAAAGTGGAGCTGGCCAAGATGGAGATGGAAGAGCGGAGAGAGGAGAGCCAGCGAGCAGGGGGAGCTCTCGCCTTCGACCAGGTACCTTCAACAGTAAGCCACAAAAAGATCCAGTATAATGCCTTCCGACAGTTGGGGGAGGCAGAGGAAGACATTGATGACTTTCTGCAGGACTTTGAGCTGCAGTGTGCCCTTCATCAAGTGAAGCCGGAGGAACGGGTTCAGATTCTGGCCAGTAAGCTGACAGGCCGGGCAGCGGACGCCTATCGCACGGTACCTGATGAGGACTGTATGGACTATGAGCGGATCAAAGAAGTGATCTTGGCCCGGTATGCGCTGACACCAGAGGCCTATGGCCAAAAGTTCCGCAGACTTATAAAACGCGTAACCGATACCCACGTTGAATGGGCCTGTAAATTACGGCGGTCAGTGCTACAGTGGGTACAAGGGAGCCAAGCAACCACTAAGGAGGACGTCCTCCAGCTCTTCCTGTTAGAACGATTCTTTAATGGACTAAACCCCGAGACACAGGAATGGCTTCGGGACAGGCGGCCAACGACTCTTGAGGAAGTCGCTCGCCTGGCGGATGAACATCATGATGCCAGGAGGCCGCAGTTCTCCGGATGAAAGGTGGTCACTAGGGGCCCGCCCATGGACCTGAAGGGCCCCAAACCACCGAAGATTGTAGGGGGACCAGCTAGAAACCCGGCCTACCACAGTCCCCCTGGGGCGCGATGCCACACCTGCCGTCAGCTGGGCTACCTGCAAACACAATGCCCCAACCGGACTCCGCATACCCAGTGGCCAAAGGCGGGAACAGCTACCTTCAGCCGGGCTGCTGTACACTGCTACCAAGGCAAAGCTGACCCGGCATTGGGGGCTACGACTAACCAAGGGGTGGAAGAGATGGAGGAAGTGCTGCATGAAGTAGACCCCGTGCAGGCAGCCCGGGCAGATAATCGACAACAGCATCGACAGGTCGTGTGGGTTAATGGGAAACGTATGCAGGGACAAAGAGATTCCGGAGCAACTTTGACCCTTGTGAAGCCTCATCTCATCCGGGACCAAGAGAAGACGGACCGGACAGTGGCAGTCCGTGTAGCAGGGGGAGCTATACATCGACTACCCACTGCCAGGATTCAACTGAACTGGGGAGTCGGGGATGGCCTTGTTGAGGTCGGCTTGATGGAGGATTTGCCTGCAGATGTCTTGCTGGGAAATGGGAAATGACTTGGGGCCCATGTTGTCAGCATTCTCGGTGGCCCCTCTGGCTGAGACCTATCCTGTGACCACCCGGAGACAAGCTCGAACTGTGGAGGCGGAATCACACTCAGAGGAGGCCCAGGTAAGACATCCCAGCCCTGCACGTATTCCCATAGCCAGACACATTTCTTGGGCCACCCCAGATGAATTTAAGAGGGAGTTACTTGAGGATCCTTCATTAGAGGGATACCGTGGGAAGGCACAGGAGGGGAGAGGAGTACTGGAAGGGGAACAGTTTGTATGGAAGCAGGGACTCCTCTACTGGATGACAGAGCAGCACCACACAGGGACGAGCCCCACTATAAAACAACAGCTGGTAGTTCCCAAGAACTATAGGCAGGAGCTACTGCGAATCTCTCATGATATACCCTTGGCCGGGCACTTCGGCGTCAGTCGCACCAGGCATCGTCTGACACAAAACTTCTTTTGGCCGGGGGTAACCTATGATGTTCGTCAGTACTGCAAGACCTGTGACAGTTGTCAGCGCATTGGCAAGAGGGGGGATTGATGCAAGACCAAATTACACCCCCTCCCCATTGTGGAGGAACCATTTAGCCAAGTAGCGGTCGATCTGATAGGGCCGTTAGCCAAACCCAGTCCGTTCGGGAAAAACTATATATTGACAGTGGTAGATTATGCCACACGGTATCCAGAGGCGGTTGCATTACCTAACATACTGGCAGAGAAGGTGGCGGCCGCCCTGCTCCAGGTTTTCTCACGGGTTGGATTTCCCCGGGAGATTATCTCGGACCAGGGTACCCAGTTTACAGCAGAGGTGACCAACCAACTGTGGAAGCTGTGCGGTGTAAAGTCCATTAGAAGCGCCCCGTACCACCCGCAAACCAATGGGTTGTGTGAACGCTTTAACTGGACAATAAAACAGCTCATTGGGACTTTTACCAGGAGCTACAGGGACTGGGAGAAATTCTTGCCACACCTCCTGTTTGCCTATCGGGAGGTGCCCCAAGAATCCACGGGGTTCTCCCCGTTCGAGCTGGTATACGGGAGACGGGTAAGGGGACCCCTAGACTTTGTGCTGGAACACTGGGAAGGGGAGTGCCTCATAGAAGGGGTACCTATTGTACCCTATGTGCTGAAATTCCGGGACCGCCTACAGGAGCTGACTCGGGCTGTACGTGAGAACATGCAGGCAACCCAGCGGCGCCAGCGCATATGGTACGATCGGAGGGCCAGAGAGCGCACTTTGGAAATAGGACAGAAGGTCCTGGTGTTAGAGCCCACTAAGCAGAATAAGTTTCAAGCTGCATGGCAGGGGCCCTACCAGGTAGTGGGGAAAATAGCCGACACAACCTATAATGTCGCTGATTGTGACGACCCCAGGGTTATCCGCATGTTCCACGTGAATATGCTGAAGCCCTACCGGGAGCGCCCTGAAGAGGTAGTGGCCATCTGTGCACCTGAAGCAGAGGATTTAGCCGGACTTCCCTTGCCGGATGTCTTAGGGGAAAGGACTCAGTCTAAAACATGGGACCAGGTACACTTGGGTGAAGACTTACGCCCCCGGGAGAGACAGCAGGTGGAGGCATTGTTGAGGCTGCGACAGAAGATGTTTTCAGAGAGACCGGGGTACACTCGCCTGGCACAACACAAGGTTGAGATCCAGGATCAGACCCCCCTGCGACAAAACCCCTTCCGTGTCGCTGAGTCTGTACGAGAGGGGATGCGACAAGAGATACAAGAGATGTTGCGTTTAGGGGTCATTGAAGAGTCAGTCCCTGGGCATCCCCCGTAGTGTTAGTGCCCAAGAAGGATGGGACTACACTGTTTTGTGTAGACTATCATAAGCTCAATGAGAAAACAGTGACGGATGCATACCCCATGCCGCGTGTGGATGAGTTGTTAGACCGGCTGGCGGGGGCAAAGTATTTGACCACCATCGATCTAGGCAAAGGCTACTGGCAGATTCCCCTTAGTCCTGACGCTATTCCCAAGTCGGCATTTGTCACCCCGTTCGGCTTATTCCAGTTTCGAGTTATGCCATTCGGGATGAAGAATGCCCCGGCGACCTTCCAAAGGCTGGCTGACCAGCTTCAGGATGGTCTCCAGGACTATGCTTTTGCCTACCTGGACGACATCGCCATCTACAGTGCGAAATGGGAAGAGCATCTAAATCACCTAGAGACAGTATTGGACATGATCCACCAGGCCGGAATCACCCTGAACCCAAACAAGTGTCACATGGGCAAAGCAGGGGTTCAGTATTTAGGGCATTGGGTGGGAAGTGGGAAACAGTGACCAGAACCAGCCAAGATTGAGGACTTAGCAAAATGGCCCATCCCACGCACTAAAACCCAGGTCATGGCATTTCTAGGGACAGCTGGGTATTACAGGAAATTCGTTCCCAATTACAGCAGCGTAGCCAAGCCCCTCACTGATTTGACCCCTAAGAACCAACCCCGTCAGGTAACCTGGACCTCAGAGTGTGAGGAAGCCTTCTGCCAACTAAAGGACTTCCTCACCAATACCCCTGTATTGGCCGCACCCGATCCAACTAAACGTTTCCTTGTTCATACAGACGCTTCTATGTTTGGATTGGGGGCAGTACTGAGCCAAGTCGGGCCGGACAGCCAAGAACACCCGGTAGCTTACCTGAGTCGGAACCTGCTGCCCCGTGAAGTAAGCTATGCGGCCATCGAGAAGGAGTGCCTGGCGGTAGTATGGGCACTCAAGAAGTTGCAACCATATTTGTATGGATGACAGTTTTCCTTCCTAATGGACCATAGTCCCCTAGTCTGGCTTAATCGGGTCTCCAGAGACAACGCCAGATTGCTGCGGTGGAGTTTAGCCCTACAACCTCTGGACTTCACCATCTACCACAGACCCGGCAAACAAAATGGTAACGCCGATGGACTAAGTCGACAAACGGAACTTGTACCAACCCCATAAACTTCGGTCATCCCCAAACCGATCCGTTGAGGATCAGACTGTGTATTCCGATCGTGTCGCTGAAAAGGGGGAGCCATGTTACAGAACCACTCAGCACCCAGAATATGTTGTGCAGTTATATGTATGGATAATAGGTTCTATGTGAGATGCATGTCCCTAATGCATCAGCATTCCCCTTTTGTCCGCCCTCCCCCCACCTTTGTAATTTCCACAGTAAACATCGGCAGGCTCCACCCACTTGCGGCTTTTGTAATGCATGTCTGGCCTGCCGCTTTTCTTAGCCCTGCCCTCTGTATCTGTGTGATATATTCTGTGTCCTGTGAGTAAAGTGTTGTCAGACTGGAAATACATGGAGAAGCAGTGATCTTTTATATGCGCCCATGTAACGCAGGGATTCCAGCCAGCGTCATTCATTCAGACTCCAGCCAATGCAGAGCGGACCTCTGAAAACACGGGATGGTACTGAAAGAGGTACCCCATCTTGGTAGACCCCGTTACACTTACCTCCGACCGCTCCCCCGCTGGTTATCGCTGATCACGCGAGAACGTCCTGGACCTTTTTTCGTCGTCAGCTTCCTGCTGCGCTTCCTGCTGTGACGACGAGCGACGCGTGAACATGGGCGGGAGGACGTCAGCATCGCCTCGTCTGACAGGTAAGTAGCGACCCCTGACCCCTGTGATGTCGCTGGTGAGATCTGCCTGTATGGCAGCTCACTAGCGACCACTTAGCGATGTACAAGCGATCCTGACCGCGTCATATCGCTGGTCGGGATCGCTGGTGCATCGCTAAGTGTGACAGTACCTTAATGTGCATTAACAACTCCTCTGAGGTCCTCATAAATCTCCTTGATACACTTTTTTGACATGAAACACTTTCACAAATGTGTTGTATAAATCAGGATCAGACTTTAGTAGATCCCTGTTTTTTAAAGGAGCAAACTTTTAATCCTCTAAATATATTGCAATCATCATATTATATAGCACTGTATACTTACAATTGCTCATTTTGCCCTACTATCTAGTAAATTCTCCTGTTTTCTATGAAGAAACAGGAAGTTTCTAATTATCTTTCCAATCTTCCACTCTTGATCCAGTTGCTTCCTCGTCCTTCCTGCCAGGAACTTTTGCAGTGACTTATGACACTTACAGGGAAAACTGAGCTCCTGTTTCTACATGAAACTTTGGGTCCCATTTCACATAGCGATACACCAGCGATCCTGACAACAATACGACCTGGTAGGGATCGCTGTTGCGTCGCTACATGGTCGTTAGTAAGCTGCCGAACAGGCAGATCTCTTCAACGATGCACCAGCGATCCCGACAACGATACGACCTGGTAAGGATCGCTGGTGCGTTGTCACACAGCAGCTATTCTGAACGATTCCAGCCTGCGTCCCTGAGTTCTGTGTTGCCAACGAGGTTGCTCTTTGGTGTCAAACACAGCGATGCATGCTGGCCAGCGGGACGCCGACGATGAAAATATTGCCCAGGACATTCAAGCACGATCAGCGATATCAAGCAGGGGGGCCGGTCGATGCTGCGTGTCACATGTAGAGAGATCGCTGGCGAAATCGGTGACGCATCAGCGATCTCGCTAGCGATCTCTCTATGTGAGATGGGGCCTTTAAAAAGAGTCAGTTTTAATGAAGTGAAGTCAATGACCTAATGGAATATAGACAAATTATACAGACAAATTAACAGGGTAGAAGGGCAATCTCAGCTATTGTAAGTACACAGTGCTATATAATATGATGATTGCAATATATTAGTATGATAAAAACTTTGATGGGAGTGCTTATTTAAATATAACAGGTCATGCCTTATTGTCATCTCACTGACGGCAAGCAGCAGTCTCTAATTCCACCTTCAAATTGTCTACTAACAATAAAGCATTACAGATTGGCGGACCACTGGATGCTTGGATCTGGCAGGTTTGGTCGAACAGTTAAAAAAGTTTGGGTTCAGTTACTAGAACAGTACCAGGACCTGGACTCCAATCACTTAAATAGGGGGGCCGAACTTCCAGTGTTTGCCACTCTGTGCATGACAGCATGGCAAACACTGCTTCTGATCTGCAGTAAAACCATTACCACCAATCAGACAGCCGCGGTTCTCACTCTGTCAAATGACAGTGTGAAACTACAGCTAGGATTGGAGGTAAAAAGTTTACCTCTGGTCACTGGCGTCAGCTGGTGGAACTATTATTCCCATCAGTCTATGCCTGCTGCCGCTAATAATAGTGAGAGCAGGTGACGGCTGGTGGGAGTATTCATCAGCCTGCACCTGCATTCTAAATAAATAATTTAAAAAAAACGGTGTAGGTTCCCCTGCATTTTTGATAACCAGCTAGTCAAATCTGACAGCAACCCTCAGCTGTCAGCGTTAGCAAGGCTGCTTATCAAGAATAGAGTGGTCCCTACACCGTTTTTTAAATTATTTAAATAAATAATTTTAAAAAACGGTGTTTGATCACCCCTATTTTTGAAAACCAGCCAAGCTAAAGTTGATAGCTGGGGGCTGGTATTCTCAGGCTACTTAGGGGCCATGAATATTGCCCCCACAGCCTAAAAATAGCAGCTAGCAGCTGCCCAGAAAAGGCGCATCTATTAGATGCGCCAATTCTGGTGCTTTGTCTGACTCTTCCGACTTGACCTATGGCGGTGGCAAGTGGGCTTCATATTTGTGAGGTTGATGTCACTTTTGTATTGTCCGGCAAGGTGAAGTCCAGGGCTTTGTAATGGAGATGCGTCTATAAGACATCTATCCATTACTAATCCTATGGTTATATTGTAATTAAACACACAGCCTGAATAAAGTCCTTTGTTTGAAATTAAAAAACACATTTTTTTATTTAAAAATAACAAACACAGTTTTACTCACATAACACCCATTCTATTGAAGCCATCGTCTCCTGTAAAAAACATAATATAATAAACAACAAAAATACTCACCTAATGCCCAATTCCACTGAAGCCAACATTTCCTGTAAAAAAAAAAAGCAAAACTAAAAAACAACTATATCTCTCACTTGTCCGACGTTCTGTCCCACGCCGTAGTCCATATTTGGGGATAAACAGTTTTCAACCTCGACGATGCTGAAATGCGATCGCCCAGGTTGAGAACCACTGGGAGAATGAGTTGCTGCTAGTGCAGTCACGGTGACATCATCGAGATTACTGCAGATCACTGAGGCTGCATTCCCAGGCGAGCTAATGAATGACGGTGACCTTGGTGAGTTCACCGCTTGCACAGTGATAAAAAGTCTCCCGATGCAGTGGTGAGTCCACCGGGAGAAATTTCTCATGGTGAAATGCAGTGAACTCACCGCTGCACCGTGAGACTTTTCTCATTGTGGTAGTGGTGATCACTGTAATTCAGGGGCGCGCTTGCTGCAGCTCATTCTTCTTAGCATCTCAGCATGAATGGTCACATAATGCCACCGTTCATGCTGAAGAGCACATGTTGCACACATGGATTATGGAGTGGGACACTTTGGGTTCCAGCCATCCGTCCATCCAGCCACCCCGCCATACATCCCTTATCCACCTATCCCTCATCCATCCAGCAAACCCTCCCTCCATCCCTCCATCTATGCATTCCTCAAGCATCCATCCATCCCTCATCCAGCCAGCCAGCCAGCCATCCTTCCATCATCCAGCCATCTCTCCATCCATCCCTCATTTATCTATCCATTCATCCAGCCATCCATCCCTCATCCAGCCAGCCATCTATCCATCCAGCAATTCATTCATCACTCATTCATTCTTCCATCCAGCCCTCATCCAGTCATCCCTCCATCCATCTATCCATCCCTCATCCATCCATGCCTCCATCCCACGGATCCTCTATGACCAGTGATAACCTTGATATCATCACTGCTAGTCACTGCTCCATCGCAGCAGCTCATTCCTCAGTGGTTCTCAGCCTGGACGGTCGCATCTTGGTACCGTCCAGGTTGAAAGCTGTTTATCCCCAGACATGGATTATGGTGAGGGACAGAACATGGAACAAGTGAGGGATATGGTTGTTGTTTATTTTTGTTTTATTACAGGTGACGATGGCTTCAATGGAATGGGCAACAGGTTAGTATAACTGTGCTTGTTATTTTTAATTAAAAATTAAAAATTGCATTTTGTTTTTAATTCAAATAAAAGACTTTATACTGGCTGTGTGTTTTTTACAATACAACTATAGGATTAGCAATGGAGAGATGTCTTATACACCCCTCAAATATGAACCCCACTTGCCACCACCACAGGACAAGTGGGTGGAGCCAGGCAAAGTGCCAGAATAGGTGCATCTAATGGATGTGCCTTTTCTGGGCGGCTTCAGGCTGGTATTTTTTTAGGCTGGGGGGCTATATCGATGGTCCCTTACCAGCTTGAGAATATCAGCCCCCAGCTGTTTAAATAATTTAAAAAAACAGTGTGGGGACACCTCTATTTTTGATAGCCCGCCTTGTCAATGCTGACAGCTGAGGGTTGCAGCCCGCACCTGTCAGTTTTGCCTGGCTGGTTATCAAAAATACAGGGGAATCCACGCTGTTTTTTTAAAATTATTCATTTACAGCGCAGGTGCTGGCTGGTGAATACTCCCATCAGTCATCGCCTGCTCTTGCTGTTATTAGTGGCAGCAGGCGTTGGCTGATGGGAGCAGTAGTCAAATCAGTCAATGCCAGTGACCGGAGGTGAACTTTTTACTCCGATCACACCTGCGAATTCTCGCTATCATTTGACAGCATGGGAACCCCGGCTGTCTGACAGGCGGTAAAGATTTTACAGCCAATCAAGCTGTGTTTCCCAAGCTGTCATACATATGACAGTGCAAGAACCTGCACAGTAAAGGCCCCGTTACACATAATGATGTCCCATTGATCCCACCAGCGATCTGACATGGATGGGATCACTGGGACATCGTTAGGCTGATTGCTGGTGAGCTGTCACATAGACAGCCCCTCCAGCGATCATGACCAGCGAGCAAACTGGTTTCTAATGTAAACATTTGGGTATCCAGGAGCAGCGGCTCTTGGATACCCGCTGTTTACCTTGGAAACCGGCGTACACGCCGGTTTCCAAGGTAAACATCGGGTATCTAAAAGCCATGGCTCCTGGATACCCGATGTTTACATTAGAAACCAGCGTCCAGCGTTGCTGATCGCTGGTCTCTCGCTGCCACACGCAGCAATGCATGCTGACCAGCGGGAGACCAGTGATCGAACAATGGCCCAGAACGATCAGCGATAACCGGCAGGGGGGCCGGTCGCTGATCCCCATCACACACAGCGATTTCGCCAGCGTCACAAAATCAGCAATCTCGCTAGCGAGATCGCTGTGTGTGACGGGGCCTTAACACGGACTTCCTGGTGAAGTTTTTGTTCAGTGTCTGTGCCTGAGCAGTAGGTGTTCAGTATGGATACCAAACTTTACTGTTCAGGTTTGCCTATCTCTATAAAGCATCACATATTTTTGCCACACACAGACATGTGCTATTAGATCACTATCCACAATAAAAGATGACAAAGTTTTTTAACTCAGTTGTTTGATTTGTTTTCTTTATCTACTTGAGAAATTCTGATGTAGATTTAGGTAATTTCTATGCAGAAATATGGAAAATCTGAAGGTCTTCACAAACTTTCTACAACCACTCTAAAATATTCATTATAGTGATTTCTGCTCCTTGTATTAAGTAAGGGCCATTCTAAAAGATATTTCTGTTATTACATTAGGCTACAAATTAGCACTTTATACAAACTTACTGACTGCACATAATATATCCATATATATTGCACTTTGTATTTGCCAGATTGCAGCTCAGTTTTATTCTTTTCAGCACCGGCATGAACTTTATTTAGCATTGGGTGAAACTAGTCGTGTGACTTTCCAAAATTACGGCAGCTTGCATCACGCATCACAATGTGCTATAAACCAGCTGACCATGACACAGCGTTTTCAGGAATATACCGTCCCCAGATATTACATCAGAATTTCCCTTAAACTGAAGAGAAAGCAAAGGGATGTTCTCATGTTGCTGTGCTAGCAGGAAGCTATTCAATACATGGAGCTGGGGAGAAAACATGTTTTTCTCCCACTTTCCCTTAGTAAACAAAATGTGTTAGTTTTAATGAGAATAACTGTGCTCGGAAAGGGCTCAGAAGTCTTCACTTTAAATTTTTAAAGGATAACATTATTATTTTAGAGAACCTGCCAGATCCAATAATGCTATCCTACAGATATAGGTTAATCTGCAGGTTCATAGTATTATGAAGGTGTCGGGCCACTGTACTGAAAGTGTGGCACCCAGGAGAGAATTAACTTTATTATCTCCAAGAGAAACCTGCTTTCAGTAATGTTCTGTGCGTATAAAATATCATTGCTCTAGTCAGCATATATCCCGTTTACAAACGTCATGTGCTGCTGAGAATGATGACTTTTTAACCAAGCGTAAAAATCATTTCACCTAACGAACAAGCATTTTGCTGATTCATCAGGTGATTGACAGCCTATTTAGACTTGCTGATTTTCAAAGAATGCTCATTTCCCATCTATTTGCCAGTGTAAATGCACGTTATGACTCAAAGCTATTGTTATATTACAGTTCACTAGCGGAATGGGACTAGGTGAGTTATGCTTAATTTTACATTTTGAGTCAGTACCTGCAGGAGGCTGTGGGGGCGTCATACTGTATTGGGGCCATAATCATACTGTATGGGGGCCAAATACTGTGTGGGGTGATATAGGAGAGTCATACTGTGTAGGTATCCATTATACTGTGTGGGGAGCTGTCGGGGTGATCATTCTGTGTGTTGGGTTTATGGGTCTTCATACTGTGTGGGGAGCTGTTGGCATCATACTATGTGAGGGCGTTCATAATGTGGGGTGGATAATACTGTGTGGGGGTGGGGGTGGCATCATATTGTGGATGAGGACTGTGGGATATCATTCCTTATAATGTTAGTGGGATCTGCTGGACATCATGGGGTGTTGGGTGCACTACAGCGTCATAATATTGTTAGGGTTTACTGGGGGGCATCATAGTCTGCATTTTGGGGATATTGTGGAGGAATTCACTGTGGGGTATCATATAGTGTGTTGGATGCATTTTGGGACCATCATTCTTTATTGTGGCTATGAAAGGTGTATTATAATGGGTGAGAACTTCAATAAGGGCAAAATTTACTTCTGCACATGCCTTTTTTTCCCTCGTCTTTAAAAGTTGGGAGGTATGTCTTTCTGTGACTGCAGCTGTGTGTCATTATCCCTCCTAATCTGGCAAATAATTTTTTTTGTGGGTGACACTAGGTGGCCAATTCAGAACTTTTGCTATGAGATCTCATGATTTCATAGTAAATCACAATTTGCTGATGGCAACTAGACCCTAACTCTGCTTGCCCATCTGATACAAAGTTTAATATAAACTTATCACTCTCACCCACAAATCGCTCCATGCTTCTGCACCCCCTACATCTTCTCCTTTGTCTCAGTCTAAAACCCTACCCATGCCCTCTGTTCTGACTTGTAATGACTGTAATGACTTTAATCTAAAATCCTCAATAATCCGAACCTCCCACTCCTATCTCCAAGACTTCTTGCTGCGTCAGTTGCAAACAACCAAGAAAAAGGAGCAATAAAATCCCAAATAAAATGTACCAAAATATTTTATTAATATATTACAACAAAATAATTTACATCAGTCACATGAAAAAGACAATAAACAAAGTGGATAGTTAATAAATACAGATGTAAAGCGGATGGTCTCAAAAGAGAAAAATGAAATGGAGTGGGAGAACCAAAAGAAGCAGCAAGTCATATAAAGTGCCAGTGCAAATGTGCAGCAATAACTTCCACCTATAGATAACAGTACCGAACCATATACCACAATTATATATTAAAAGAGACAAAGAGTATATAGCACTCACCAGAGTAATAAGGTATGTATTATTTTAGAAGAGCACAAAGATATTGGAACTACATTCCAAGTAACATAAGTAATTACCAACAAAAGAGCAAAGAGTGCCCAACGCTCCCTGTAGTAATGGGGTGTGTATTACTTTAAGGGAGCTAATACCGCAAGTCAAAAAGCTACATCTTGTTCATGCGCTTCATATCCATCAAAGACCAAGCGCTCCAAGCCCCAACGTGCGTTTCACGTGGGCTTCCTCGGGAAATTTGTTTTCGTGTGGGCTGCGCCAATTCTTTGGAATGCATTACCCAGGGCAATGCAATTAATTCCCAATACCCAAAGTTTTAAGCGTGGCCTAAAAATGCATTTCTTTAGACTGGCCTATCTCCCCATCTCACTTATCTAACTATCCCCGTTTGGCTCATACAAAATATTATTAAAAATCATGACCCCCGTAGTATCTCTTCACACACCCTGCATGCAATTAATAGCCCTCTGTCTCTGTGCTGTACACAAACTGGCTTGTGACCAGTTCATGGAGCATTATGTGTAGACCCTAGTTAGTATATTATGGCTGTATTGTACAACATACGCATATTTTACCATTTACCTTTCGTGTCTCCCCTATTTCCTCCTAGATTCTATGCTTGCAACCTAGTCCCTCACTCCTCTTGGTATCTGAGTTATGTTCATTCTGTAATGTCCTTATTGTCGGTACAAGTCCTCTCTAAAATTGTAAAGTGATGCGGAATATGTTGAAGCTATAAAAATAAAAATTATTATTATTATTAAAAGATGAGAAGTCCAACCAGATAAAATAGATAAAGGTTACTGTCAGATAGTTTAGAATAGTTTAAAAAAATGGTGTGGAGTCCCATCAATTTTTGACAACCAGCCAAGCTAAAGATGACAAGCATTCTCATGCTGCTAAGGGGGCCATGGATATTGCCACCCCACAGCCTAAAAACAGCAGCCAGCAGCCATCCTGTTGTGAACACTTTTGACCTGGCTTCTGAGTTTGGGCTCCCTCTGGTGGTTACTGCTGGTAATGGAACTGGTTTGGCTATGTTCGGGGGCTATCTATTCCTTTGGGGTTCTACTCCGGGGCAGTTTAGCTTTCTCATTTCTCTCTTTAGGCTTAGTTAATTCTTTGGCTGTGCCGAGGCGTCTAGGGCATCGTAGGTACATCCCACGGCTAATTCTAGTTGTGTAATCAGTTTAGGGGTCTGCAATCCGCTAAGCTACCAACCTGTCTGGTTGTCTGGTTACCTAGCCAATTTTCCTGCTATCCTCGGTGACCTAATCATGACACCGTCCCATAAAAGGCGCATCTATTAGATACACCAATTCTGGTGCTTTGCCTGGCTCATATTTGTGGGGTTGATGTCACCTTTGTATTGTTTGATGACATCAAGCCTATGGCTTAGGAATGGAGAGGCATAAATAAACACACAGCCATAATAAAGTATTTTATTTGAAAGAATGACACAGACTCCTTTAATGAATCTAAATTAAACCATACTCACATCATCACCCATTCCACTGAAGTCAATGTCTCCTGTAATAAAACAAAAATAAAAAAACAACTATATCCCTCACTTGTCTGTCACTCTGTACCACAACGCAATCCATGTCTGGGCGAAAGCAGAACAACCTGGATGATGCCAAGATACAACCATCCAGGCTGAGAGCCACTGGTGACTGAGCTGCTGCAAGGGAAGCATCAGTGATTAGCAGTGACATCATCAAGGTTTCCGCCGGTCACTGATTCTGCGTTTCCAGCCGGGCCATTGAACTGCGGTGAACTCTGTGAGATCTCATTAGCACAGTGAGAAAAATTAGAAATCTTGCAATCTTCATACTGGACCCTGTTGTTTTTGTAGACTCTAAATGCCTGTGCACATGCTGCAGATTTGATGCAGATTTGAAGCTGACTGGATCGAGATCTAACAGAACATTGCATACAAATGCTATTAGACGGCAGCACGGTTGCTTCGTGGTTAGCACTGCAGCCTTGCAGCGCTAGGGTCCTAGGTTCAAATCCCACCAAGGGCAACATCTGGAAGGAGTTTGTATGTTCTCCCCGTGTTTCCTCTGCGGTCTCCGGTTTCTGCCCACACTCCAAAGACATAATGACAGGGATCTAGATTGTGAGCCCTAATGGGGACAGTGCCAATAATGTCTGTAAAGTGTTGTGGAATTAATGGTGCTATGTGAGTGAGTAAAATAAATAAATTAATATTAATGCTTGCCAGTCCAGTGGCCAGTTCCAGGTAACACTAACAAGCTATGAAAAAAAATATCTGCAGTCTTAAGAACGGAGAGAATTTTTAATAACAGGTATATTGCAAAGTTACTTGTTTTTACAAGAGATATTGCGCATTAACAAACATGAGTAACCCTTTAATATTATTCTTATATGCAATATATATTATCAGCAGTACACTCATCCGCTATATAGCTTGACTGGTCTGTAGTTAGCGAGCTGACACCGAGAACATAATCTAGCACAATTAGTCACAAGAGACAGCCAAGTAGATAATTTTCTGGAGGCCACCTACATGGTATTGTTTTAGCTGATTTGAAGATGCCTGGAATGCCTTGCTACTGTGAGGTTCAGAGATGGAATGTGGAGAGACACTTTGAGATTCTAAGGTGGAATGTGGAGACACACTGAGAGTTTGTTGTGCAATCCATAGAAGAATGCTGAGTAATGGAGACTTTCTCTAGCTTCTATTACCTTTCACATCCGGTAACAAACCAATACTAGTGCCAGATTATTTGCAATGGCTTCATTGCAAATAATCTCTATATATGGCAATATAATGCCTACTGGTTATACTTGTGTCTAAAGTTACAGTTCAAAACAGGAAAGCAAGAATGTTTGCACAGGTAGAACACTTTTCTGTCATGTCATGCTAACTAATGGTTATAAATTATGTCACTCAAATTGACAAATGCTCCAATATGCTTATTTTGAACTACTAGTTTTATAGGAAATTGTAAATTTGTGGAACTAAATTAATATGTAAGAAGAAAAACAGGTAAAGGAACCAGATTGTAGAAATGTCTTCAGCTTCAAGACAGATTGTGCATTGTGTTACATAGAGATTTCAGGACTCCACTACCTGTGAGGTCCTATAGATCAAGTCTCATCCCTGTAATTATGGTGACATAACATCAGACAGGCCTATCTTTCTACTTGCTCTTCTTTCAGCAGACACATTTTTTCATATGAATTGTCTCATTTTAGATGCTTGCTTTTGGTGATAATCTGAATCATAAGTTGAAGCTCGTTGACCCCAAAGCAAATTCTCCAAAAGTTTTGCCAACTATCAATAGTATTGGTCTTCTCAAAGGGGCCAAAGGAACTTTTTGGACTCTTAGTCTCCAGAGGCCATGAGCCACTGCAACGCCTGCACCCACTATAGTGAAGCCCCTAGTCCTAACAGTAATTGACTGTACCCACTTCCAACCAAAGGCTGCATCCATCTTTAAATCAATAATTTTCAACCATAAACTAAACTAATCTTTAAATAAGAGTAAAGCCAGCCATACTCAATGATGCTTCAACCTGGTGCTATCTTACCTGGCTCCATACACAGGAGCGCTCACTCAGTGGAACATTCCTGTGTTCTCTATGAGAAAGTCACTGCCTGACATGTCGGATGGCAGCTGTAACAACCCTGCCGCATCACTGCATGGCCTCCCATCCCCCACACACCAACTTACTCACTGCTCCAGGCCATGCTGTGACTTCTGTCTGCTGTGGGCTCCATGCTGTGTGCCTCTTGCTTCTGCCTGCTCTCTGCATGCTTCCTGGCTGTATGCATAGGGGGCGGTGCCAGAACTCTGGTTCTTATGGAATCAGGGTGCACCTGTCTAATGTGTTCCTGGCCAATTACCAAGAGGCCTCTAGTATTTAGGACAGCTCAACCCTGTGGTAGTTGCCTGTGCAAAGCGTTAACTCAGCTAGTGTCTTGCTGCTGAGTTGCCAGGTCCTGTCCTGTGTTTCGCCTTCTCTGGAGGCTTGATTCCTAGTCCTGAGCCTGTCTTACCACCCTCCAGGAGGCAGAATATCCTGGTCTCTGTGTCCTTGTTCCTTGCCTTGTCTTGTACCTCTTCATCCGCCCTCCAGGAGGCAGAATATCCTAATCTCTGTGTCCTTGTTCCTAGCCTTACCTTGTACCTGCCCGTCCGCACTCCAGGAGGCAGTATATCCTGGTCTCTGTGCTATTGTTCCTTGCCTTGTCTTGCACCTGTCTGCTCTGTCCTCCAGGAGGCAGTATATCCGGCTCTCTGTGTCTTTGTTCCAGTACCTTGTCTCACACCGTTACCTTGTCTGAACTCTATCCTACCTCTGTCTCCCGGTCTCCTTGTTTGTGCCTCCTTTCTCTGCAGTGTCTATCCTTGTGTTTTCTCCGTCCGCCTGTGCTCTGCACTCTTGCAGCTCTGCCTGTGCTCCACACTCCTGCGGTTCTGCCTGTGCTTCACACTCCTGCGGTTCTGCCTGTGCTCTGCACCTGCGGTTCTGCCTGTGCTCTGCACCCTTGCAGTTCTGCCTGTGCTCCACACTCCTGCGGTTCTGCCTGTGCTCCACACTCCTGCGGTTCTGCCTGTACTCCGCACACCTGCGGTTCTGCCTGTGCTCTGAACTCTTGCAGTTCTGCTTTATTCTGCTTCTGCAGCTGCAGAACCTCTTACTGCTATCTGCAGCTCCTTTCCGCAGCCTTGCGGTTCTCCTCCAGTGTGAACAGGTTCAAACCTGTTCCTTCATACTCCACTCCTTCCTGCCAGTACCCATATCTGTACCTCCAGTGTGAACAGGTCCAAACCTTTTCCTTCATACTCCACTCCTTCCTGCCATTACCCGTACCTGCACCTCCTGTGTGAGCAGGTCTCTACCTATTCCATACACCACTCCTTCCTGCCCATGTCCCTGTGTCTCAGCCGTGCCTGCCTGCCAGTGTCTCAGCCGTGCCCACCTGCTAGTGTATCAGCTGTGCCTGCCTGCCAGTGTCTCAGCCATGCCCTCCTGACAGTGTCACAGCCGTGCCCGCCTGCCTGTGTCTCAGCCGTGCCCGCCTGCCTGTGTCTCAGCCGTGCTCCCCTGCCAGAGTACCAGCCATGCCTGCCATACTCACCTGCCTGTCATTTGCACCTGTCCTAGCATCCTGTTCCTCAGTGGGATCAGCAGCGACAGCCAGAGACCACCCTGGAGTGGCACCTGGCAGCTACCTGCCGCACAAGCCTGACCTCACCATCAGAGGCTCCAATGAAGACCAAGGTAGCTGTCCTAGTCACGCCCCTTCCAGGGTAGTCTGGTTTGTGGCGCAGTGGGGCCACAACCTCCTCGCTCGTGCCAACCTGCCAAGGCGCTAGCGTGACAGCGGCATATCACTGGGAGAACAATGCAACCCACCGTCCAAAATAGAACATGTGTGATCGACTTCTCTCCCAACTATCAGTTGGCTGGCGCCCCCATACACGCTGGACCATCAGCTGAACCTATTGATATTGTCGGGTTCGGACAATATTAGTCAAATGTGTATGGATGCCTTTAGTATAATGTTTTTTGATAGAAGGGCACACAAAAATAAGGTGATTTATGCTTTTCTATGGGTGAACTCTGTCTTTTCAGCTTCCTTTAACAGCTTCGTGTTTTAAAAGCCATGAATCTGCTGAAAGAATTGACCAGTTCATTCTTATTGTGGCTTCTGCTTAGAAGCTGCTCACTACTTTCTATATAAAATTGTCAAAAAAAGATGCCAGTGGCAAAGCCACCCCAACATTTTTCTGAACTATACAACAGTACTCTATGGGTCAGCTGTATGACATGTTCACACAAGCCACTATTAGTTGTTTTTAGTATTTTTTGTGCAAATGATGTAAACTACAGTAATTGCATACAATCATATCAAATTGCATCAGTTTTCTAAACTTGAATCTGGGTTACATCTAATTTTTAGGATCCAAACACAGCAGGCTACTCCTAGAGTTTCAGATTGAACTAGTACAAGCTGATGCAAACAGATGTATCTTTTGCATCAGTTTGCATCTATTAGAAATAAATGCCATCACACTTTCCTATTCGGGTTTTATATGTGGATTTTATATAAACAAACATTAGACATGAACGGATCGATCCAAAGAAGAGGATTGGAATTTCCTGACATTCATTTTTTCATGCAAATTATAACATTTTAAGATTCGATTTGTTTCACTAAAAAAAACATTTCTCAGCATAATTTCACCCACTGAAGCATCAGAAGTAGGAATTTTGCATTTCCACATGAGCTTCCCCATAATGCCCTACAGCTATGACATTTTATGGATCATTATACCTTGTACAGTGGTGTTCAGTACCTGGGCCATCACAGATCAGCGATTCCGAGCTGAGCACAGTTTGTATGGCAGACGTTTTCCATCTCTAGAGTCACTGGGTAAGTCTCTCTCTTCTGTAGAGTGTAAGCTCTTATGGTTAATGGGACAATCTTTCTCGCCTTTATACTATAGCTCTTATGATCATTGGGGTCAGCTCTCTCTCTCCTATATAGTGTAGGCTCTTATGATCAGCAGGGTCTTCTCTCTCCTCTCCCCTACATGTATTTTCCAAGTAATTACAAGCTTTCCAGCATTGAGATTTGCACAAAATAATTTGCTGTAAATCCAATTTTTGGGGCAAAGTTCAGCAAAGTTGGTGAATTCCAAAATATTCGCTAATCTCTAATATACAATAGTTAGAATTTGACCTTCCTAGCATACTAGCTATAACAGATTATATTACTTTATTTTACAAGATTTTTCAAAATAAAAAAGCAAAAATAGTATATACACTGCTCAAAAAAGAAAGAATACACTAAAATACCTCATCCTAGATATCACTGAATGAAATATTCTAGTTGCAGATTTTTATTCATTATATAGTGGAATGTGTTGAAAACAATAAAACTAAAAATGATCAATGCAAATCACAATTAATATCCTATGGAGGTCTGGGTGTGGAATGATACTCAAAATCAAAGTGGAAAATCAATTTACAGGCTGATCCAACTTCACTGGAAATGCATCAAGACAAGGAAATGATGCTCAGTAGTGTGTGTGGCCTCCATGTGCCTGCATGACTTCCTTACAACGCCTGGCTACAGTCCTGATGAGGCAGCGGATATTTTCCTGAGGGATCTTCTCTCAGACTTGAATTAAGTCAACTCTTGGACAGTCTGTCATGCAACGTTGTGGTGGTAGGTTTGTGAAACAGTGGTGTGGCATTGATGGGTGGAACGAGACGTGATGTCCCAGATGTGCTCGTTTAGATTCAGGTCTTGAGCATGGGCAGGCCAGTCCATAGCATCAATGCCTTCATAATGCAGGAACTGGTGAACTTTCAGCCACATGAGGCTTACCATTGTCATGCATCAGAAGGAACCCAGGGCCCACTGCACTTGGATATGGTCTCACAATGGGTCTGAGAATCTCATCCCGATATCTAATGGCAGTCAGAGTACCTATGGGCTGTGAGGCCTTCCAAAGAAAAGCCTCCCCACACCATTCCTGACCCACTGCCAAACCGGTCATGCTGGAGGATGTTGCAGGCAGGAGAACATTCTCCTTTGCATCTCCAGACTCTGTCACGTTTGTCACATGTTCTCAGTGTGATGCTGCTGTCATCTGTGAAGAGCACAGGGCACCGATGTCAAATCTGCCAATCTTGGTGTTCTCTGGCACCCGTCAATCGTCATGCACGGGGTTGGGCTGCAAGCACAATACCCACTTGTGGAGGTTCGGCCCTTTTACCACCCTCATGGAGTCTGTTTCTGTCAGTTTTAGCAGACTCATG
Organism: Dendrobates tinctorius; assembly: GCF_039654945.1. NCBI lineage: Eukaryota > Metazoa > Chordata > Amphibia > Anura > Dendrobatidae > Dendrobates > Dendrobates tinctorius. The sequence continues at coordinate 9,693,231 of NW_027361712.1, read as the reverse complement.
GATGTTAGTGGCGTGCTGGAGGTCATTTTGCAAGGCTCTGGCTCTGCTCCTCATGTTCCTCCTAGCACAAAGGAGGAGGTAGCGGTTCTGTTCCTGGGTTGTTGCTCTCCTACGGCCCCCTCCGTGTCTCCTGGCATACTGGCCTCTCTCCTGGTATCTGCTCCATGTTCTGGATACTTTGCTGATAGACACAACTATCTTTCTTGCCACAGCTCGCATTGATGTGCCATCCTGGATGAGCTGCACTACCTGAGCAACTTCTGTGGGTTGTAGACACTGCGTCTAGGGGTGAGAGCAATGGCAAAGTACAAAAGTGACCAAAACAACAGCCATAAAGGATGAAAATAGAGAAATGGTCTGTGGTCATCCCCTGCAGAACCACTCCTTTATATGGGGTAGTCTTGCTAATTGCCTATCATTTCTACCTGTTGTCTGTTCTATTTGCAAAACAGGAGGAGAAATTGATTCACAATCTGTGTTGCTTCATAACTGGACAGGTTGATTTCACAGAAGTGTGATTGACTTGGAGTTACTGTTGCATTGTTTAAGTATTCCCTTTATTTTTTTTTAAGCAGTGAATTTAGCAATTGCACAATTGAAAAAATGCCATAAAAAGCTGCCTTGTTTTAAGAGTTAATATTTGGATGTACATGTATGGTATATCTGTTTTTGTTACAACATTATTATTTTCTGCTTCATTTGTATAAACCTTAAATAAGAACTGTTTAGGCAACATATAATCAATGAGCTACATATGTACAGAATTCAGTATGCTAGGTAATGTGGTTAGACAATTAATCAGAATGGGAAAACATGTCAATGTGGAGCCGCCAGAACTATGCAACTTGGAAAACAAAGAGTTCCTCTCTTCCTAAAGATTTAAGTATATATACACAAGCTGAATATACCCAGCCGGCTAGATTCCCCTCTGCCTGATTAACTTAGCCTTGCTAAGGTGCCAGGAAGCATGTCTCCAGCAAGACTCTCTGCCGGATGCAGGACAGTCGTACATCTATTAATTTCACTACACTGCCTGTCTTGCTTCCATGAATTAATGTTCATTCCAATATTATATTTTGGAGAACATGAATAGCAATTTATGCCTTACATGCTCAAATTATTATTCCATTGTGGCCACAGTGGGTTTTTGGTAAGGACTATGAAGATAACATAAGAGTAAAGGCAACAATCTATGTGGCATGACACACAGGAATATATTATATTTTGTGTGGCTGCACAAATAATAGTGTGAAACATTCAAAGCCAATTATATAATGGGCAGAACAGACCACCAAGGAAGCCGTATGTGCAGTCAGCCACGTGTGCAGCCGTTCTACCATTGTCCTCTGCTTATGTGGACATGTTTTGCAATGGTATGAACAAATCATCGTTGTTGAATAAATGATTGTAATAAAATTTCTCATATTTTTAGAAAATACAGCTGTGTTCACACATTGCATTTTTGCTGTGGTTTTCTTTTTTGCTGTGTTTTTTATGCAAATTTCAAGCTGTGTTTTACAGTACCAGCAAAAGCTTTGACATTTCATAAATCTCATGCACACACATTGTTTTTTATTCCTGACTGATTTGGAAAACTGCTGCGCTTGTGCAAACTGCAGCAAGTCACTTATTTCAGCATTTTTTAAGCGTTTTTTCATAGTAAGCAAAAACAAAGCCGAAACGTAGCAAAAAATGCAGGTACAAGAGTAGCAAAATATCTGCTCTCCTATCTACTGAGACTCTGCACACTGGCTAGCACGGTGGCAGAGTCTCAGTCAGTGCAGTATACTGTGCGGGCTGGAGCTAACCTGACAGGCTCGGCTGTCAGGGCTACAGTTAGCTCGGCTACATGCGTGCTCTGGTTCACGCACTCTGGTCCTCCCCTGGGTCCTAGTCAGGACCAGTTCCAGGTTTTCGTGGGCTCCAGGCGAAAGAGTCTCAGTGGGCCTCTTTAAAAAATACCAGAATTCATGATGTCATGATGCACAGTCAATAAATATAGGTATAGTACAATGCCAAATATTTCACTTATGACTTATATGAGTGATATCTATTAAAAATTTTACAATAGCTCAAAAACCAGCAAATCCTCACAGCACACTGTGCGTGCGCTGAGGGGATTCAAAAGTCTGCAATCACACAGAGTGACTGCAGAATTTTCATTTTAGACCAGACAGTATAATCATACAGTATTATGGGCACCACATAGTTCTCCTCCATACAGTATTATGGACACCACATGGTCCTCCATACAGAATAATGGGCCCCATATATTGCTTCATACAGTATAATCAGTCCCAGACATTGCTTCATACAGTATAATTGGTCTCACATTGTGCTCCATACAATATAAAGGACCCCACATAGTGCTGCATACAGTAAATAATGGCCCCATATAATGCTCCATACAGTATAATGGGTCCCATATAATGCTCAGTACAGAATATTGGGCTCATATGATGCTCCATACAATATAATAGGCCCCATATAATGCTCCATACAGCATAATGGCCCATATAATGCTCCATACAGCATATAATAGCCCATATATTGCTCCATATAGTATATAATGGCCCCATATATTGCTCCATATAGTATATAATGGCCCCCTGATATTTTTCCATACAGTATATAATGGCCCCATAAAATGCTCCATACAGTATAATGGGCCCCATATAATGCTCAATACAGAATATTGGGCCCATATGATGCTCCATACAATATAATAGGCCCCATATAATGCTCCATACAGCATAATGGCCCATACATTGCTCCATATAGTATATAAAGGCCCCCTTATATTGCTCTATACAGTATATAATGGACCCATATAATGCTTTATACAGTATAATGGGCTCCATATAATGCTCTATACAGAATAATGTGCCCCATATAATGCTCCATACAGTATAATGGGCTCCATATAATGCACCATACAGTATAATGGACCCCATATAGTATATAATGGTCCCATATAATGCTCCATACAGTATAATAGGTCCTATATAATGCTCCACACAGTATAATGTGCCCCATATAGTGCTCCATACAGTATAAAGGCCCCATATAATGCTCCATATAGTATGTAATGACCCCATATAATGCTCTATACATTAAATAATGGCTCCACATATTGCTCCATATAGTATATGATGGCCCCATATAATGTTCCATACATTATAATGGGCCCCATATAATGCTCCATACAGTATAATTAGCTCCATATATTGCTCCATACAGTATAATGTGAACATATTTTGCTACATGCAGTATAATGGCCCCATATATATTGCTCCATATCAGGCCTGGATTGCTAATCTGCCGAGCCGGGCAGTTTGCCGGTGGGCCGGAGGCTCTGAACTACAAAATGGGCCGCCGGTCCTTTAAAACTTCTGAATAGGCCTTGTGTGCGCTCACGCTCTGTTGGTGCATGTGCTGATAAGGGCCACAGTGTGTGAGCGTGGCCGCGGCCCTTATCAGTGCGGGCAAGCAGGAGAGCGTGAGCGCACACAAGGCCTAGTCAGAAATTTGAAAAGGCCGCCTCGGCGCCCACAGGACGCCCCTCTGCTCTTTGTCTGACGCTGGTGCTCTCCTCCAGGGTCGTCACTAACGTGAAAGCTGAGCTCTGGGGGTTCTTGCCCTGAACGTTTTGCCCAGAGCGCCGGATGCCGCTGATTGGCCAGTGCTCCTGTCCTCCTGTGCAGCTTGACTGGAGAGAGCCAGAAGCAATTAAGATGAAATGTCAGCATAGGTGGCGTGCTCCCAGGGAGAGAAGCTCCGGTGACAGCTTCTCCTGCTCTCATCTGCTATCCTGGTAGAGAGTAGAGACTGGGGTATGAGCTGGACAGTGCTGCTGTGAGCAGGAGAAGCTTAAGAGCTGCACATGGACACCAGCCTCCCCTGCACCACAGAGGAGAGTATGTGTGTGTGTGTGATATGTGTGTGAGGCTGTGTGTGATATGTGTGATACGTGTGTGAGCTGTGTGATACGTGTGTGAGCTGTGTGATACGTGTGATACGTATGTGTGTGATACATAGAATCATAGAATCATAGAATCGTAGAGTTGGAAGGGACCTCCTGGGCCATCTGGTCCAACCCCCTGCTCAAAGCAGGATTCGCTAAATCATCCCAGTCAGATGTCTGTCCAGCCTCTGTTTGAAGACTTCCATTGAAGGAGAACTCACCACTTCTCGTGGCAGCCTGTTCCACTCATTGATCACTCTAACTGTCAAAAAGTTTTTTCTAATATCTAATCTGTGTCTCCTCCCATTCAGTTTCATCCCATTGCTTCTAGTCTTTCCTTGTGCAAATGAGAATAAAGTTGATCCTTCTACAATGTGACAGCCCTTTAGATATTTGTAGACAGCAATTAAGTCTCCTCTCAGTCTTCTCTTTTGCAAACTAAACATTCCCAAATCCTGCAACCTTTCCTCATAAGACAGGGTTTGCAGACCGGTCACCATTCTGGTCGCTCTTTTCTGAACTTGCTCCAGTTTGTTGATGTCTTTTTTAAAATGTGGTGCCCAAAACTGGACACAATATTCCAGATGAGGTCTGACCAAAGAGGAGTAGAGGGAAATAATGACTTCACGTGATCTAGACTGTATGCTTCTGTTAATACATCCTAGAACTGCATTTGCCTTTTTTGCTGCTGCATCACACTGTTGACTCATATTCAGTCTGTGATCTATTAGTATACCCAAGTCTTTTTCACATGTGCTGTCACTTAGCCCTATTCCTCCCATTCTATATATGCTTTTTTCATTTTTATTGCCCAGATGTAGTACTTTGCATTTCTCCCTGTTAAAAACCATTCTGTTAGTTACTGCCCACTTCTCCAGTTTATTTAAATCTTTTTGAATCCTCTCTCTCTCTTCTCTAGTATTAGCTATCCCTCCTAGCTTTGTGTCATCAGCAAATTTAATCAGTTTACCCTCAATTCCTTCATCTAAATCATTGATAAAGATGTTGAACAATACAGGGCCCAGGACAGAGCCCTGTGGTACCCCACTTGAGACATTCTTCCAACTGGATGTGCAGCCATTTACGACCACTCTTTGGGTCCGATCACTAAGCCAGCTATGAATCCACCTAACAGTTGCCTTGTCCATTCCATACTTAGTCATTTTTTCAATAAGGATTGTATGAGAGACTTTGTCAAATGCTTTGCTGAAGTCAAGATATACTATATCTACAGCATTTCCTTGATCCACCCAATCAGTGATACCGTCATAGAAGGAAATTAAGTTAGTCTGACATGACTTATTAGTTACAAACCCATGCTGACTCTGTTTGATCACTTCATTCTTATCCAGGTATTGACTTACATTTTGTTTAATAATTTGTTCAAAGATCTTTCCTGGTATAGAAGTCAGACTCACCGGCCTATAGTTGCCTGGGTCCACCTTCTTCCCCTTTTTGAAGATAGGAACAACATTTGCTCTTCTCCAGTCTTCTGGCACTTCTCCTGTTCTCCAAGAATTTTCAAAGATTATGGAGAGTGGTTCAGAAATTTCTTCTGCTATCTCCTTCAGTACTCTGGGGTGTAATTCATCTGGACCTGGAGACTTGAATTCATTTAGGTTAGCTAAGTGTTTCCTCACTATCTTTCTGTTTATAGATATCCTGGATTCTTCTATTCCCTTAATAGGACAGTGAATAACAGTTGGTGTTACATTTCCTTTCTGAGAGAAAACAGATGCAAAATAGGAATTTAAAAGTTCAGCCTTCTCAACATCCTGTCTTACCATTTCATCATTTTCATCCTGTAAAAATCCTATAGCATCTTTGACTTTTCTTTTACTTTTGACATATCCCCCAAATCCTTTATTATTGCTTTTGACATCTCTTGCAAGCCTCAATTCATTTTCAGCTTTAGCTAATCTGATTTGTGCCCTGCAGATTCTGCAGACAGCATTATATTCTTCTTTAGATATGCCTCCCTCTTTCCATTTTATAAACATTTTTTCTTCCTTTTTAGCATGTGCTTAAGTTCTGTGTTCACCCATCCTGGTTTCCTTAAATGCTTCCTATTCTTCCCTCTTTTCGGAATTGTTAACAACTGTGCTTTGAGAATTTCATTTTTCAAGATTTCCCATCCTTCCTGGACATTTTTGTCTTTAAGGATATCCAGCCATTGGATCCCTCCAATTATCTTTCTGAATCCCTTAAAATCTGCCTTTCTGAAATCTAACCTTGACGTCTGAGTCTTCACAGGTCTTCCGCCTCTAGTTATCCAAAATTCTAAAATAGCATGGTCGCTACCTCCTAGGGTTCCAGCCACTTTTACCTCCTCAACCATTTCCTCCCTGTTTATAAGGATTAGATCCAAGGTAGCAGTTCCCCTTGTTTTCTCCCCTACCTTTTGGAAGATAAAGTTGTCAGCAAGAGAGGATAAGAATTTCCTTGACCTGTTAGTTTTGCCTGAGAGAGATTCCCAACAAATGTCTGGATAGTTGAAATCTCCCATGACAACTATGTCATATTTTTTGGAGAACTTGGCCATTTGATGCATAAAGAGTTCATCCATATCTTCAGCTTGCACAGGCGGCCTGTAGTAAATGCCTACAATGGTGTCCTTTCCATTGTTCTGTCCTTGTATTCTTACCCAAACAGTTTCCACAGAACTCCCAGTCTCTGAAGCTTCAATCTCTGTGCAGATATATGCGTTTCTAACATACAATGCAACACCCCCTCCTCGTTTATCAAGTCTGTTTCTTGCAAATAAGTTGTATCCTTCTAGTCTTGTATTCCAATCATGTGTATCGTCCCACCAAGTTTCAGTGATTCCAATGACATCATATTTCTTTTCCTGTGTTAGTAGTTCCAATTCTCCTTGTTTGTTGCCCATGCTTTGTGCATTAGTATAGAAACATTTTAGTTTGTGATTGGTTTCTCTTTCTCCAATATTTTTATTAATTAGATTCTTTCGTCTTTGTTCTTCCTTTCCACTTCTATTAGCAGAGTTCTCAATAGCATTTGTCAGGTGTATGGCTTTTTCTGGTCTTTTGCTTCCCTTCCCATGTTGTTCTAGTTTAAAGCTCTCCTTACAAGTGTAGCAAGGCGACTTCCAAATACATGCTTTCCAGTCTTCGTAAGGTGCACCCCATCTCTAGCAAGTAGTCCATCGTATAAGTAGTTCACTCCGTGATCCAGAAATCCAAATCGTTGCTGACGGCACCATCGACGTAGCCAGTTGTTCACCTGCAGAATCTTATTCCACCTCCTTGTTCCATGGCCATCCACTGGAAGGATGGAAGAGAAGACCACCTGCGCTCCCAGTTCTTTCACTTTCTTGCCTAAGTCTTCAAAGTCTCTGCAGATGGTTTCCAGGTCGTTTCTTGCGGTGTCATTTGTCCCCACATGTAGTAGCAGGAATGGGTAGTCATCTGTAGGTCTGAAGAGTCCTGATATCCTGTCAGACACATCTTTAATTTTTGCACCTGGAAGACAGCACATTTCTCTTGAAGTTATATCCGGTCTGCAGATAGCGGCCTCTGTTCCTCTCAACAGGGAATCCCCCATGACCACCACTCTCCGTTTCTTCTTCACAACATTTTTCTTTCTCCATCCAGGAGGACTCTGAAGGCGTACAAGGTTGCTGTTTGTTGGCAAAGTCTTATCCTGATGTATTTCTTCATCATTTTCCTGCGTGAGAGCCTGGTACTGGTTTCTGAGCAGTATGGGTGCTGACTGCCTCCTGATCCTCCTGCTTCTCTGGGTCACATGTCTCCATTCCTCTGTTTCTTCAGGTGCACTTCGAATTTCTTCTCTTTCTGTAACATGAAGAGATAATTCTGCTCTGTCCAAGAACTCTTCACCTTCCTTAATGATCTTCAACGTAGCCAACCTCTCTTCGAGATTTTGCAACTTTTCCTCCAACAGGGACACAAGCTTGCATTTGTGGCATGTGAAGTTTGGCTTTTCCACTGGTAAGTCTGTGAACATGTAGCAAGAAATGCAGCTCACCAAATGGCTCCTGGCCTCTTCCATCTTGAGATTTCTTAAAAACGATGAAAGATGAGCCTCTTTTCAGCTGCAAAGGCCAAAACCCAGTGATCGTTGAGCTCGCGGAGACTCTTCACTTATCCCAGAAGGCACTGGGAATATGCAAATGATCTCCTCAAGACTCTTCCCCTGGTTTTCCGATTTCCTCTTTTCAGCTGCAACGGCCAAAACCCAGTGATCGTTGAGCTCGCGGAGACTCTTCACTTATCCCAGAAGGCACTGGGAATATGCAAATGATCTCCTCAAGACTCTTCCCCTGGTTTTCCGATTTCCTCTTTTCAGCTGCAACGGCCAAAACCCAGTGATCGTTGAGCTCGCGGAGACTCTTCACTTATCCCAGAAGGCACTGGGAATATGCAAATGATCTCCTCAAGACTCTTCCCCTGTGTGTGTGTGAGCTGTGTGTGTGAGCTACTTGTGTGTGTGATACATGCGTGTGAGCTGTGTGTGTGTGAGCGTGAATTGTGTGATACGTGTGTGTGTGAACGTGAGCAGTGTGTGTGAGCGTGAGCTATGTGTGTGAGCTACTAGTGTGTGAGCTGTGTGATACATGCATGTGTGATATGTGCGAGCTGTGTGAGCGTGAGTTGTGTGTGTATGAGCATGAGCTGTGTGTGAGCTATTTGTGTGTCTGAGCTGTGTGATGTGTGTGTGTGAGCTTTGTGATACATGTGTGTGTGAGCTGTGCGTGTGTGAGCTGTGTGATACGTGTGTGTGAGATACTTGTGTGAGATGTGTGTGTGAGCGTGAGCTGTGTTTGTGAGCTGTGTGTGTGTGAGCGTGAGCTATGAGTGTGCGCTAAAGCAAAAGTTGGCACAACCTGCCAGTGTTCTACGATTTAGGTGGGGATATTCAATGTATTTTGTGCCAGGGCTGCTTTTTGGTCTCGGTCCAGCACTGCTCCATATAGTATAATGGGCCCCATATATTTCTCCAAACAGTATTCAATGGCCCCATATAATGCTCTATACAGTATAAAAGGCCCCATATATTGCTTCATATAGTATAATGGGTCCCATACATTATTTCATACAATATAATTAACCTCACATAGTGCTCCATATAGTATAATGGGTCCCATATAATGCTCCATACACTGGGTTAAACTAATAAACTTAAATGGGAACGTACAGTTCCCATTTAAGCAAACGTTGCATAAATCAACAGGACAACAACTATAGAAACAATATAATATACAGTCATGTGCAAAATACTGAGGCAGATGTGGAAAAAATGCTGCAAAGTGAGACTGCTTTCCAAAATAGAAGTGCTATTAGTTTATTTTTTATCAATTAACAAAATGTAAAGTAAATGAACAAAAGAGAAATCTAAATCAAATCAATATTTATCTTTTCTTCCAAACGTTTGAAGGAACTCAGCAGGGAGCTTATTCCAAAAATTTGGAGAACTAACCATAGATCTTCTGTAGATGTAGACTTGTGCAAATCCTTTTATCTTATAATGCAATCCCAAACAGACATGATGATGTTGACATCAGCACTCCATGGGGGCCATATCATCACTTCCAGGACTCCTTGTTCTTCTTTATGCTGAAGTTAATTCTTAACGACATTCGCTGTGTGTTTGAGATTTTTGTCCAACTGCTGAATAATTTTGGAACCATTTAGACACCTCTCTGATAGTATTGCATGATGGATAAATATCTGCCTGTATGTTTCAGCATTTAGGACATCATTAATCATGTCCAAATCTCCAACTCTTTTTGCCAAAATGGAACCTCAAACTAGTTAGCCACTAGGCTTTGTACTCATATCAAAGGAATGTCATTTTGGCCACAATTCTCCCATGAAGACCACTTCTGTCCAGATTTCTTTGAAAAGTGGGTCCTACTCATTGGTGCCAGCTCTGAGCTTATGGCAATACTGGATATCTTTTCATTTTGAAGGAAAATAAGCATGATGTGTCTTTCATCTGCTGCACTAAGTTTCCTTGGCCAACTATTGCATCTATGGTCCTCAACATTGCCCATTTTTGGTGTTTCTGCAGAAGAACTTGAACATCACATCTTGAATTCCCAGTCTGCTTTGAGATTTTTGCCTGGGAGAGAACTTTCTGATACTGCACAACTAACTTGTGCCTTGTTTCTGTGGTCAGTCATGCCATTATTTAGGATCTGTGATGTGAAACTGTCTTCAACAACCTCACCTCAATAGCGGAATTTGGCTATTCCTCAACCAGTTTTAAGCCACCTACAAAGCTATTCCAGTTACTCTTAATGACTGTGTTTCAGTGTACATATTAAAATGGTGATCATTATCACCTGGAATCTGAGAACCATCCCATTTGTATGGCATTTAAATTACTTTAAATCTCATGATCCAGATGAATTACATTCTAGGGTACTGAAAGAGTTAGCAGAGGAAATTGCAGAACAACTAGCCAGAATCTTTGAAAAACGTGGAAAACAGGAGAAGTCCCAGAAGATTGGAGAAGGGTAAATGTTGTCCCTATCTTCAAAAAGAAAAGAAGATGGAGCCAGGAAATTAAATAATTAATTCCCTCTACTCCTCCTTGGTCAGGCCTCATCTGAAATACTATGTCCAGTTCTAGGCACCACATTTTAAAAAAGACATTGAAAAACTGGAGGAGGTTTGGAGAAGAGTGACCAGGATGGTAAGAGGACTGAAAAGTATGTCCTATGAGGAACAGTTAAAGGATCTGGGAATGTTTAGCTTGCAAAAAAGAAGGCTAAGAGGAGACTTAATAGCTGTCTACAAATATCTGAGGGGCTGTCACAGTGTAGACGGATCATCCTTATTCTCATTTTCACATGGAAACACGAGAAACAATGGAAAGAAACTAAAAAGGAGAAGATACAGATTAGATATTAGAAAAACTTTTTGACAGTGAGGGTGATCAATGAGTGGAACAGGCTGCCACGAGAGGTGGTGATGAGTTCTCCTTCAATGGAAGTCTTCAAGCAGAGGCTGGACCGACATCTGAGATGGTTTAGTGATCCTGCATTGAGCAGGGGGTTGGATATGATGACCCTAGAGGTCCCTTCCAACTCTAAAATTCTATGATTTTATCTGGAGAATAAAGCATTTCACATTTCCGGGTGCGAATACAAATAAATACAAAGAAGTACCGACACTGCCTCCCTGCCACTCGTTTGCAAAGAAGTCGATCTGGCAGAGGAGAGGAAGTCTAAATCTGCTGTTCTAGGCACCGGACCTTCAGTGCCTAGTGAAAAATACGGCACTGGGTATCTGAAAACAAAAATAGGAAATATATACTGTGAGGTAGCGCTGTCATGTAAGTAAGGGGTTCTCGCTTGCAGCGATCGAAAAACACATCCGGCACAGGATTTTCCAACAAATCATAGTCTATGAGGTTTATTCATCCTTCATAAACCTCCAGCAGCAATATACACAGCATTACAGGAGAGCGTCCATTATACAGGCTATTTAGCCCCAGGGTTATCTCACCCACGTCAGGGTTCCCATATGGCTGTTTCTCCAGGCCGCAGAAGTCCACTCACTCCTCAGGGACTCTCAGATACTGGCCGCCATTACACACACAGCCGCTCCACAGGCTGCTGTTAGTGAGGAGATCCTTCTCCTCACGGGACCTTCCAAACTGGACCAATCAGGTCCCAGCATTCACTCCATGTGACCTAACCTGGCCACATTATATGGTCCATAGCCACGCCCACCGGGTCACAAGACTATGACCTCACCACAGGTCCTTCACACAGACATATATACTTTACAATAGCATTCATAAACATACATATGTCTCTATCTCAAGGTCACCCACCTTGAGATACATAATGGCTCTTCAACCACTCACACTCTTGGGACATCCACACAGCGCCCCCTCGTGGACACAGTGGTCATTACACCACATACCTCCCCCCTATGTTCAAACTTGTGGGGTTGAACACACAACATCACACCAGGGTCTCGAGACCGGGCACGTATTGCACCTTGCCCCACAGGTCGAGAGAACTGTCTCCATTTGTCATACGGCCTCATCTCTACATTAGGCCTCCCCCGCCCCCAGCGGTCATAATACCGGTCATTGTCTTTGACCCTCCAGTCACGGTCTGTCTGCATCATCAGACACTGTTTAGTCACCACACTGTTACAGTGCCCCTTGTCACCTGATCTTTCTCTCATTGACCGTCTCTCTCGGTTGGTGCGGTCATAAGTCTTAGTCGATCCTGCTGTCTGGCACGTGTCTGACTCAGTCAACGTCTCACAGGAACTACAGCCCTTCAACCTCGTACGGTCTGTCGAATTGCCACTCGCTGACATTCTTCGGCCATCTGCCATGTCACTTCTTGGCGGTACCCCTGGGGTCCTTACATCTTGGTATGAAGGCGGCCGCCACCTGGTATTCCGCACTTCTTTATTAATCCGCTGGCGGTCCAGCTTCAACTGTTCAATCTCTTGCAGGTACCCCACTCTATACTCCAAGAGCAATTGAAAGTTCCTCAGGCTTTCCATGGAGCCAACCACCATCATGGGAATCCTTCCCACTTCACCAGACACCTGGTCTTCGTCATCAGGAGGGATCCTCACCCTCACCACACCGGAGACATTCACAAGGTCCTGCATCACCTTCCCGGACCTTCCAATGATTCTCCCAATCAGAGCTTTGGGTACCGGAACCACATCTTTCCTCAAACCCAACCAATCCATAGCCTCTCTTGCTATCTCTAGGCGTCGAGCAGCCTTCATATTACTCCGCCTAACCAATTGTTTGACACGTAGACACTGCAAATGCATCTCTTTCAGGACAGCTACTCGGTTTGATGTGTTTTCCCTAGCTGATACTATCACCAACTGCCGAGTCTCAGGTGCCCAGTGCACCTTACACGCTTTGACCGCCTCTTTGAAAGCCTCATGCACACCTTCCTCAGCACAGGCTTCTTGCATGTCTTCTGGTACATCAATTACAACCTTGAAGGTCGTGGACTTGCTCTCATCCTGGACAGATGGCTCTGGGTTCCCCACAGACACTTCCCTCAAGATATCTGTCATGACCGGATGACTGTCTTGTGCAGCTCTTGGCTCACCATCTTCCTGAAATTTACAGTCTTCAGGACCCTTTTCCAAGATGGGCTTTGTCAGTTCTGCCTTGCTATCAGTCAGGGACGGCCGCTGTACGTCTTCGCCCATCCACTTCTTCTCCCACAGAAGACCTTTTACTACTCCACTGAGTTCTTGCAGAACTTCATCTCGCTCCTCTGCCAGGTAGCGACGCTCATCCTCTCTCCTGAGAATCTCCTGTTGATGCTTCTCTTGGGCCTCTCTGAGCACCTCCATATCCTTCACTATAGCTTTGTTCATAGTTTGACACGCTGACAGGTGACCCCTGAGCTCAGAGACTTCCTTCTCCAGCTCATCCACTCTGTGCTCAGCTGTTTGTCTCAGGCCTCTTTCTTGTTTGACACATTCATCCACCTCCTCTCTGAGGGCCTTATTCAGTCCTTGCCACGTTACCATGTGGCCTTTGAGCTCAGAGACTTCTTTCTCTAGCCCTTCTATTCTGTGCTCCCTTTCTTTCTCAGAGCCACAGTCACCCCCAGAGATTAAGTCATCCCTCCAGTTACTCACTAACCGTGTGACTACTTCTGCCGTCTTACCCACCAGGTCAGCGTCAGTTTTGTCACGAGATGTCAGGTCCGTCCGTTGGGCTGACATACCCCTTTTCCCAGTCACTTCCACCTCTGACCTCTCCCCGTCAGGAACCGTCACCGTCTTAATATCTGTTAGCCCAACTATAGGAACGTCTCCCTCCTCGTACCATAGGTCATCCAACATGACAAAGTCCCGGCCGCCCTCCAAGGTATACACCAAGTCTGGTGGTATCCCGCCACCTTGGCACTCTCTGCCTCCAGGCCCCTCAAACACCACTCTGTCTAGCATATAGTTCACCGTGACCCCATGTTTACAGCGAACCTGGGCCATTTTCTCGGTCAGACAGAAAGTGAGAGGAGTTCCTATCAGAGTCACCTGACTCTTGGAGTCCAACCGTCCCGAGATTCCTTCCCGGTGCAGCATCACTGTACACACTTGCGGCCCATCATGCTCCGGAAAGTATATCCCACATTCTGGAAACGACATACACGTACACTGCAGTTTCCCAGACATACCCACTGAGTCACCCAGTGCTGTCACTTCTTCAAACTTGGCCCCTTTCTGGACCACCACGCCACTTTAGGTTGCCGCCCCCGCCCGGGACTCTACCCCTTTTTGGGTTACCATGCCAATTTGGGTCACCGCCCCCTTCTGGGACTCCACCTCTTTTTTGGTTACCACCCCCATTTGGGACTCCACCCCCTTTTGGGCTACCACCCCAATTTGGGTCACCGCCCCCTTTTGGGACTCCACCCCCTTTCGGGATCTCCCCATGTCTGTTATACCGGTCTTCTCAGACCACAGTTCACACCACACAGTTTATGTCTCTCACGATACCAGACAAGTCCTTGTTGGCACCACCACAGCTCCTGCTGTCACCGATCACTGGCACCACCGGCTGCTGTTCACACACACAGCGGCTGGAGTCACTGCAGCTCCTGCTGCGCCGTCTTCATGGACCCGCCGATCAACCGGAAGCCGCTTGTCACCTTCGTGACCCCACTGAGCCACATCAAGCCGCTTGTCACCTTCTTGACTCCCACTGAGCCACCGCAGGCTGAGTCGAGAAAAAAGAAAAAAAACACACCACAAAAAAAACTCACGTGTCCTGACTGTGCGCTATTCAGGACGCTCCTGTCTCCACCTGAGACCGTCCAACACACAGGGCGCACCGGGTGAGATTCAGGGAGCGACCCTCCTCCCAGGGTCTCCCCACACACTGGCCTCACCAGGTCCAGGGGCTCAGCGGGTGCTATTCAGGACATCCGTCTCGGCCTGAGACTGCCCAACACTTAAGCCTCACCAGGTCCAAGGTCCTACCATGTGCTCCAGGGCTCTTCCCAACACTGACCCTCCAGGACCTTGCTCACTGAACCCTCCAGGAACACAGTCTTTACCACTGACCCAGGTCAGTAAAACACTTTTTTTTTTTTTTCCTTCTTTCCCGACCGGCACCTGCTGGCCGCGCAGGTTCTCGGACCTCTCTACCGCAGAGGTATCCTATAAGTCTTTGCCACTGACTCCTGTCAGCACATCACATGGCTTTAAGACCGTCAGCCCTCCTGGCTCAGCGTTGCCCCTAGCAACCGAATCTGCAGTCCTTTTCCGTTGCCCCTAGCAACAAGGCTACAATATTGCCCTTTGCTTTCTCCACCATATGTGAGGTAGCGCTGTCATGTAAGTAAGGGGTTCTCGCTTGCAGCGATCGAAAAACACATCCAGCACAGGATTTTCCAACAAATCATAGTCTATGAGGTTTATTCATCCTTCATAAACCTCCAGCAGCAATATACACAGCATTACAGGAGAGCGTCCATTATACAGGCTATTTAGCCCCAGGGTTATCTCACCCACGTCAGGGTTCCCATATGGCTGTTTCTCCAGGCCGCAGAAGTCCACTCACTCCTCAGGGACTCTCAGATACTGGCCGCCATTACACACACAGCCGCTCCACAGGCTGCTGTTAGTGAGGAGATCCTTCTCCTCACGGGACCTTCCAAACTGGACCAATCAGGTCCCAGCATTCACTCCATGTGACCTAACCTGGCCACACTATATGGTCCATAGCCACGCCCACCGGGTCACATGACTATGACCTCACCACAGGTCCTTCACACAGACATATATACTTTACAATAGCATTCATAAACATACATATGTCTCTATCTCAAGGTCACCCACCTTGAGATACATAATGGCTCTTCAACCACTCACACTCTTGGGACATCCACACAGCGCCCCCCTCGTGGACACAGTGGTCATTACACCACAATACTATATATTGCAGGATACAATAATATAACATAGATTGTCATTTTGTGATCTAACACCATTAATGTCTTGAATTAAAAAATAAAATTAAGTTTCTTTTTATTAGTTTTCCTTTAAAACAATACTGTGTACAATAAGCACTGCACACAGTAAAGACTTCATGAAATACCAGCTGAAGAGCCCGGAGTTGTCTGGGCATAGTAACTAACTACAGTCCCACTCTCTCCCTCCACAGTCCCGCTCTCCACTCACCATCCCGCTCTCTCCCTCTGAAGCCCAGCTCCACACCCGCTACATTCTCCCTTAGCAGCCCCACTCTCCATCCACCGTCCCGCTCTCTCCCTCCACAGCCCCTGTTTCCACTGGCTATCCCGCTCTTGCACTCAGTAGCCCCGCTTTTGCTCCTCAGCCCCGCTGTCTCCCTCCGCAGCCCAGCTCTCCATCCACCTTTCATGCTTTCTCCTTCCGCAGCCCCTCTCTCCAATCGCCATCGCGCATTCTGCCTCCACAGTTGCACTCTCTCCCTCAGCAGCCCCCCCCACTGGCCGTCCTGCTAACTCCCTCTGCAGCCCCGCTCTTCACTTGCCATCCTCCTCTGTCCCTCCGCAGTCCCGCTCTCCACTTTCTGTCCCACTCTCCACTCGCCATCCCACTCTCTCCCTCCGCTGCCCCTGTCTCCACTGGCCATCCTGCTCTCTCCCTCAGCAGCCTAGCTGTCCACCCACGTCCCGCTCTCTCCCTCCACAGCCCTGCTCTCCATGCACTGTCCCGCGCTTTCCTTCCACATCCCCACTCTCCATCCATGTGCCACTCTCCCTCCACAGCCCTGCTCTCTCCCTCCACATCCCCGCTCTCCATCCGTGTCCTGCTCTCTCCCTCGCAGCTCCACTCTCCTCCCACATCCCACACTTTCCCTCTGCAACCCTGTTCTCCAGCCGCCAGTGGGCAGGGCTATGTGGAGTGAGCGTGGCTTGCTACAGTACATACACATATACATACACTCAGCTTTGTATATATAGATGACCATAACCCATTGGAATTCCAGCTACTTTGCCATGTTTGACACAATTCAGATGGAATACAAGTAACAATAACGACCAACATTTCAGTATACATCCACCACTTAAAGGGATTTTCCCACAAACCAAAGTTCATTTTAATAAATAGATCTTGGATGGATAATAACTTCCACAATTCGATGTGCTAAATAAAATGTTCCTGTGCTGAGATAATCTTATAATGGATTAAACTGAACTTTTGTTCATGGGAAATCTTTTTAAGGATTACCTTAAAGGGATTGTACTATGTACTAATAGATTTGAAAATGGAAAGTACATAAAATAACTGTACAGAAAGTGTAATGAAAAAATAAATGGATAAGTGATCCAAGATCACTAATAATTAGCTGTGCTGGACAGCATGCAATGCAATTTCTTATGATAAATGCGACCTAAATTTTTTACTTCTTCATACTAAAAAAGCAACAAACTATACTGTTTTCACTGCACAACCAGGCAACTGTAATAACTAAAAAAAGATACAAAAGACATGTCTTTTCTTTCTGTTGCTTCAGAGTTGCCCTAGAACTGTACTGTGTTGCCCTACATTTTTCTCTTCCAAGTCTTATATGGGAGATAGTTCTTTGTAAAGTGTTATATAACAGGTTAAGTTAAAAAAAAAAAAACGAAACATGAAACAAAGCATAAACCAAAAGCTGTTTTGTACGATTTGTCATGAAATAATCCAGGAAGGGCCACAGAATAATGTACTTCGTGATGGTTTATGATCAACCAGGTCATGAGGAATTGCTCTGAGATTACCTTTTGAATTCATGTGAAGCCCTGTTCACACAACAGGATTTTTTTTCAAAATTTACAGTAAATTCTACAGTTAAAGTGAAAATATTTTCCTTATTTGCAATAAAAAAGCAACAAATACTCCATCAAAATTGCATTGCGTAAGCAAGATCTTATCACTACATTCATCTTTACAACCATTCTTATTTATCTAAAATAAAAATAATCAATGTTAAAAACTTTTTCTATGGTTATAGTCTACAAAGCCTGTGCAGTTTAAGCCTGAAGTCATCCTCTGTTCAAGTGAACCAGCCAGAGGTGTATCTTGGTTTTCCGGCACTCGGGCAGAAATCCAGTTTGCCCCCCAAGGACGTATGTGATTTACACACTCAGTCACGTGCCAACGAGCTACTCTCCCTAATTCAATATTCAGTGAAAAACTGAGGGAAGCTTGTTGTCATGTAACAGCGTACGTATGAAAATCGCATATGAGTGAAGCGGCCATATGAGGACTGCTGGAACCTGCAGAGCTGAATCCTGACTATGAGGATATTACACGCTGTTAGGATTGGTTGCAGTGCTTCATTTTATAATGAAAAGGTGCGTCCAGGTTTGAGAAGAAAATCTGCACTCACTATATGTGGCTGCAGGCTTCTGAATCCTCACAGTGCATTCACTGCACACTTTTAGGATTCTCTCTTGCACAAGTATGTGATTTGAATACTTCTGGCCACATTCCGACTAGACGTGCCTGGCCTTGCTCAATTCATTTTCATTGAGTGAGGTCTAGTTAGCACGTGACGGCATGTATGCAAATCGCCGGCACCAGAGAATCCTGACAGCGTGCAGTGTGCACTGTGAGAATTCAGAAGTCTGCAGTCACAAGGAATGACTGCATACTCATCACAAACTTGGACAACCCCTTTAATGCTCCTAACATAAATGAAAATGTGAGAATTAGTATCACAAAAAAAGATTTACATCCAGGTACCTTCTAAATTACGTTGTCTCTGTAGTCATTCTCTTTCTTTTCTTTTTCATCTTGTCCAGACTCCATGAGTTTTCAAATCCACAGCTCATTGCTGCAGACTTCCATCTTCTCTGGTCTTGTGCAGCACATCCCAACATGACACCCTTAAAGATAACAGTGTCATTATAATGCTCCCAAATAAAAAAAATATTGCTCTACGCTGAGCCCTGGAATAAATAGTTGCCCCTCACTATATTCCCTGCACAAGATATCATTCCACACTGTCCCTCTTATGTTACATGCTCTCCACACTGCTCTCTCCTTTCCATATTGGGCCCCCCCTCTTCATACTGCTCTCTCTCACTGAGTCCCCCCTAGAGGGCCTATTCTCTAAACTGTGCCCTTACACTGTTGCCCCATGCTACACCCCCCACACTACTCAGTCTCTATTATGTGCCCACTCACACTTTTTTCCCCATACTGTCTCCTCACATGTTTCCCCCTCCCTCCTCATACATTTACCCTTTCACTTTCCATACGGCCTCCTCACACATCCCTCCAATTCCCCATAACATGTCCGTACCCATCCCATCGCCCCCACACTGTGTCCTCATACATTTTCCCTTCGCTCCTCACACTATGTCCGCACCCATACCACCACTCATCGTACTGTGCCCGCACCCTTCCTCCATACATGGCCCCCATTTAATACCTTCCTCCTCATATTGAGTCTTCAAATTTCTCCTGCTCCCCATATTGTATCTGCACCTGTCACTTCCTTGCTCCCCAAATTTGTGTCCTCAAATCATACCCCATTGCATGAAATCTCACCCAGTCCTGTTATGCTAAATACCCCATCTCAGTAAATCTCCCACACAGTAAATACCCCCCACCACACACAGTGAATACCCCTCTCCCACACACAGTAAATACCCCCTACATACACACACAGTAAATACCCACCTCACACAGTAAATAACCCCCCCATGCACACAGTAAATACCCCCACACAGTAAATAACCCCCAAAACACAGTAAATACCCCCTACACAGTAAATACCCCCCACTCACATACAGTTAATACCCCCACACACAGTAAATACCCCCTCTACTCACACACAGTAATTCCCCCTCCACACACACAGTAATTACCCCACAGTAAATACCCAACACACTCACAGTAACCCCCCACATAGCAAATACCCCCATACACAGCAAATACCCCCCCCCCACACACACACACAGCAAATACCCCCACACACTAAATACACACCCCAGTAAATACCACCCAGTAAATACCCCCCCTCCTATCTTTGGTGTCTTCAGTTCTTACCACCCAACTGCGCCTCTGCAGCGCCGGCGAGTGACATTAGCAGCATCACTCTGACCCGGGGGTCAGAGTTTCGATTGTACTCGCGTCTAACTATTGAACACTGAGAGCTGTCGCGCTGCAGTTTCTCTTTTCCGGCTGTCAGCTTGACAGCCGGCTCAGTGAACTGCCAACTCCCAGTCCGGGAGGCGGCAGAATGCAGCCGCTGGGGGAGACACTTCGGACCACCGCATTAGGCTACTTTCACACTTGCGTTTTTTTCTGCGCTTTTTTTGAGCACACAAACGCATGAAAAAAACGCATCATGCATTTGTGTGCGTTTTTTTGCGGGGTTTGGTGCGTTTTTTAAAAAAAGCATGCTTTTTTTGCGCATACGTGCACATTACAATGCGCACATATGCGCTCCCATAGACTTTAATGGGTGTTTTGCTGTAAAAAAAAAAATGCATTGCGTGCGCATGCGTTTTTTGGGGGCAAGTCAGATGCACAAAAAATGCAACAGGATGCATTTTGTGCGCCCGAGCGCACACTACAAAAAACGCATGCGCATATGCGCACCCATGTTAAAGTATAGGGGAAAAAATGCATGCGTTTTTTTGCGCTAAAAAACAGGGCAAAAAAACGCAAGTGTGAAACCAGCCTTAGGCGGCCCGACTGCGCTCCCCTGCCGGCTGTGCCCGGGGCATATGCCCCGACGGCATCCCCAGGAAATGCCTCTGGAACCAGCTATTCTACTATATATATAAGTATAATAGAAACACGTCACCACTTCTGTATTTATCACCCAGTCCTGGTTTTGGCTTACAGATACTGAGGGAAAAAACTGACCAAATACTGAACGTGTGAACGTGGCCTAATAGTCAGAAAAAATAATGCAGCTCAGAAATGGATCTGCTAATTTGCATATTTTAACTATCTCCTTGCTCCAACAACCATAGGTTAATTTAACTCATCCGTGTTTTGTGGCCTGAATACGCTCCAAGATGTTGGGACAAGCCGCAGGTCTCCTGAACTGAACTCAAAGCTTCATATAGGCCTATGAGGATGACATGCTTGGGTCAGTAGACTCGCGCCAGTCTGTGCATGGCAGTCCATACTGGGAGCGTAAAACATGAACTCAACCTTTGTCACAACAATACAAAAATCAAATTATAAAATGGAAGAAGAGCTTGGAACTCTGACACATATTTTGCAGCCTCAGATATAACACTGAGCACCTGCTGTATCTTCCATTTTCTTTTCTTCATCCACTTTAATATCCGCTAGGATCCTAAACTGTGTGGCAAGGTCAAGAGATAACGGGATGCATGTAGATGCTTCCTAGCAACTGCAGGACACGGACCAGATGGGCAGATTGCTTATTGTCTAGATACTGTATGAGAGATTAGAAGAAGCTGAAAAGCTGAGAAAAACACAATGGATTAGGAGACTGATAATTTGATCTGGTAATTTAGAGATAAACTCTGGTAACCCAGAAAATAAGAGAAAGCAACAACTTATTTTCCTCTTCTGGTCAGCAGACTATGTTATGACCAGTATTCCAAGAAGCATAACAAAAACATGAAGGTAGATTGTGCAACTTGTCCAAGGGAAAGCTTCAATCCCGGCTCCTAGTATTGCCCCCTCCATGTCTTTATCCGCGCAGGGGCCTTTTAACCATTCAGAACAACACGCCATATTTAGCACATAAACACGTTGGATAACAAGTGTGTAGCACACAGGGACACAACATTATCTGGAGGCTGGATCTCGCTGAAGTTTCCAATTAACCAGAGAGACAGCCCCATAATGCTGGTGGTGACGGTTCTCAGATGTGTTTATGAGCAGTTTGTGCTGAGACCCAGGACGCCCGAGTCTCATATGTTCTGATGTCAGATGATTTCATAGGAATATGTTCTGAACTCTGGCAGAGGTTATTGCCTTGAGCTTTCTTGGCAGATACCCCTACAGGATCTTTTTTTTTTTCAAAGTCTTGGATGGCAGCCAGATAGAATTGTGTCACTCTGAGAAAGTCAAATGGGTTTGTTCCTTCCAGGCTTCTAGTGTGTGACCTTAACATGTGCAAATAGAATATTACCATCTCTGCCTGGGATATAGCAAATACAAACTCATCTCACCTTATTATAGAGCATAACGTGAAATGTGCGCGCGAGAAACTCCTAAACACAACGTTCTGCCAGAAGAACAGAAAGTCTAGCGTGGATACCTTGGCACACAATGCGCTTATAAACAAAAGGAAGTTTTAACCACTTCCAAAATATCGTTGAGGAAAAGAAATATGCCACCATTGTTTCAGTGCGTACAGGCCGTGAAAGAACAGCGCCTCGAATTATACTGTTTGAAGAGAATAATAATTCAAGCAGAACATATTGTTCCAAGCGTCAAACTCTCGCATTCAAGCTTTAGTAGAGGTGGAACCAATTTACAGAAGGAATGTATATTGCTTCATGATGGAAGGGTTTCCCCCGATAGCAGGGTGTCACCCCCAGGAGAATAATCCGTACTATCTCTTCTATATTACTAAGGGCCCCGTCACACACAGCAATCTCGCTAGCGAGATCGCTGCTGAGTCATAACTTTTGTGACACAACAGCGATCTCACCAGCGAGATCGCTGTGTGTGACAGCGATCAGCGACCGGCCCCCCTGCCGGTTTCACTGATCGCTGCAAGAAACCCTATGGACATTTTTTTCGTCGCTGATCTCCCGCTGGCCAGCACGCATCGCTGCGTGTGACAGGCGGGAGACCAGCGATCAGCTGTAAAATAATAAAAAAATAAAAAATATTGTTATTCTTATCTTCCAGCGTCCTGCGCAGCATTCCCGCCTCTCTCCACTCTCCCGGTCCAAGTAATCCTTTGCAAGAATGACCGCGAGACTTTGCGATCCTGCGAAAACGGATGTCATTGCGGTAATTCTCGCAAAGGATTACTGGGACCGGAGCGTGGAGAGGGGCGGGAATGCTGCGCGGGACGTCGGAAGGTGAGAATAACTATATTTTTTATTTTAATTCTATTTTTGACATGAATATGGCATCAGCGCGGCGTCGCTGTGCTAATCGCTGGTGAAGCTGTCTGTGTGACAGCTCACCAGCGATCACATAGCGACTTACCAGCGATCCTGACACGTTGATATCGTTGTCGGGATCGCTGGTAAGTCGCTATGTGTGACTCCAGCTTAAAGCTTGCAGGCTTTTCTGATCATGAAACATGGAGGGCTGAGGAGGGGTCTGAGCAAAGTCTGAAGAGCTATGACCAGAACGCCATACATTTTACACGGTGGCATTCAAAGATAATAATCAACAATGGGAAAGTGCAAAGTCTGCCCCCTTTTATCAAAGAATGTTCCAATACTTTGGAAGTTCCAGTAAAAATCCTGACTGCAGTGGGTGCAGCGTCATCAACATGTGGCACAAGTGCTCCTTCTGGAGATGGTTTACTACTTTAGTTTTATCACAAGCATGGAGTTATTCGCTTTTCATGCCAATTGACAGCAGACCACTGATTTTGTTATTTTGCATTTTATTTTACTTAATGTATGGGCTGATTACAATATTCACTACATAATAAATCTTCTTAGGATATGTGTACAAAGAGTTTTTGGAGTGGAAACTAAGCAAAAACTCTCCAATCCGCCTCCAACAAATCTGATAACCCCTCAAAAACTTTAGCCTCAATTCATGAAGACTGGTGTTTTTCACACCAGTCTTTATGAGGGATTGTGCTGGAGCCAGATGCTCTTGATTCGTTAAGTGGCACAAGCCTCTTAATGAATTCATCAGGCATGAAAAGTGGCGTGCCTCTCCTTTTGCCCCTCCTATTCTTACTTCTTACGCTTCTTACTTACACTTCTCATCAAGAATTTTACGAGAGGAAGTTGTTGTGCTCAAAGTGGCATGAGAACTCCAAAATCGCTACATTTTAGCATTGCCCGATGTTGTGCTAATATTTTGTGTCATTTTTTAGAGCTTTTCCATGTGTACATAACATTAGGCTACTGTTCACACAGCCATATTTTTGGCATACACTATTTTGCTTTGTATTTTGGATGAAATTCAAGTCTATGAGTGCGCATGAGTGCACAAAAAAAAATCCCAACTGTGTAGCACACGATTTTTACAGATACATTGCATTTCTTTAACATAGGAAACTGTATTTGGTCTTGTAAATTTTATTAACTGCTGCCATATAAAAACAAATGCCATATGGATGCCATGCAGATATAAAAAAATGGACATACAGATTGTATATGGATGTCATACTGATGACAATGTAAATGGAAAATCGTCCATTTTTTCGGGCGAATATTTTATGCACTCGTGTGAACTTAGCCTTAGCATTTTTTATCTGTTGTGTTGCGGTGGGTCTTAACCATTGCTAAAAAGAGAATGGTCCCCTTTGACTGGCATTTTTACAGTGATTAGATATATGTTTTTGTCCACAATTCAAATGTTTCTATTCATATTTTTTGGCAATCAAAAAAAATTAATATTTTTTACCAGAATATGCATTTTTGTCATATACACACATTCGTGTGTGGTCTTCTTTTTATATACACTGTCTTATTGGAGTTATGTGTTATCAGTAGCTTACAGTACGTATATAGTATCACCCTATTGTGTATCTGTTGTTGATGCCAGCCTTTACTTTACTTTTTAAGCCCTGACTATTGCTGGCTGCAGAAGGAGTTAACTAACAATCCAGTCAGCCCGCTATGACCATCTGATGGGAAGTTTGTACATTTTTTCTTGCTGTCATTTTCTGATCTCCTCTCAGGTGGCCGGCCGCAGTACTGCCACACCCAGGAGAAAATAAACTATATTTTTCATGGGAGTCGCCGGCTTTCAGTCATGAAGGCGTACCTCGAGCAATTACAGTCACTGCTCACAGCACTGAGAGTGTCAGATGGACATAAGAACACCCTGGCACTGACAGCCGGTTCTGCTCTGATGCACTGCTCAACCGGCTGTGAGTGCTGACAGTAATTGCACCCGCATGCCTGTATAACTGAAAGCTGGCGGCTTCTGGGTTCTGGCTTACAAATACTGTTGTAAAATACAGACAAAATACTGATCATGTGTCCATGGCCTAAATGTAAGTATGCGCCTTCTGAGTTCTATTTAAACAGTCTAGGCCTTTCAATCATCTGCAGCTTTTCTATAGACTCCTTGCTATACATTAATATACTTAATTAACTAACTCAAATAAACGTAACTAAATGCTGAAGAAGGCAGGACAAGTATATATGATTTTTAAGTTTCTGCACTGTGCATACACACATATTAAAATCTAATTAAAGACCTCTTGCATCATGAGATGTCCTTGGCACCACCACCAGTGTATTGGCCACATTTCTGGAAATTGTAATGAGTAGGTCACTCGTCTGAATGATCTTGTCCTAGTTTTTCGCAATGTGTTTATTAGTTACGGCCATCAATAGCAGGAGCTCCAGCTTTTCTGTAAGCTCCATGCTCTCCCTATTCTTATTGCTGCTGCAAGATTATAATTTACATTACCAAGAGTTAGCCCTCCATTTGTAAGTGTGCAAAACCTTTTTAATATAGATGATCCAGTCTTGAAAAACCTCGGAAATACTGAGCAATATGTGTCGAATATGCTTAAATTTTTAAATGTTAAAGAAGCTCCTCCCATCAAAGTTTTCCTCCTCTTAATATATTGCAATCATCATATTATATAGCACAGTCTACTTACAATTGCTCATTTTGCCTTTCTACCCAGATAATTCTTCTCTTTTCCATTAGGTCTATGATGATATCACATGATCAAGCAGGATTGTGCTGAGTAACGTACAGATAGTGTCACTCAAAGTTGAAAATAAAGATTAAACAACAACCACAAGATGGATTTAATCAACCAAGATATTTTAATCAGTATAGCGGCACCAACCTGACACTATCTGTAGGCTTGTAGATTACTGTACACAATCCTGCTGACAGGTTTCTTTTAAAACCTGACTAGCTGAATCCTTCTAAACTCTATGTAGAAACAGGAGGTCAGTTTTCCCTGCATGACTCATAAGTCACTGCAAAATCCTGGCAGGGGGAGGAGGGAGCCGCTGGGTCAGGAGTTGAAGAGTGGATTGATTTATAGTGGGAAAAAAAAACTTCCTGATTCTATATAGGGCAGAGAAAAGACAAGAATTATCTGGGTAGAAAGGCAAAATGAGCAATTGTAAGTACACAGTGCTATATAATATGATGATTGCAATATATTCAAGAGAATACAAATTTTACTAGGAGTGCTTCTTTAAAGGGGTTGTCTAGGAAAAGAAAAAATAAAGAAAAAATGTCTAGATACCTGTAATTATTAAATCACTTTTGTTTTGTTTCATGAGCTAATCACTATGGTGTAGTCAATGGCCCCTTCCTTGTTACACTGACAGATACTTGTCCTGTAATGATAGAACAGGCTTGTGAGCGTGTGCAGTAAGAGGTTTTGCTGCTATGACCTGCAAATAACTTGACAATATGTGGTCGAGATATCTCCAGGTCACAGCAGCGGCGCATGCTCACAGGCACCCATCCTACTAACATTCTAGGACAGGTTTCTATCATTGTAACAAGATGGCCATGTCAATTCCATATTGATTACCTTCCTAAACAAAAAGAGTGTAATTTTTTAAAGATATATAGGAATTTATTAATAATGTCATTTTCTCTCTTAACCTCTTACCGACCAGAGGTATTTTCATTTTTGCTTTTTCGTTTTTTGCTCCCCTTCTTCCCAGAGCTATAACTTTTTTATTTTTCAGTCAAAATGGCTAGGTGAGGGCTTGTTTTTTGGCGGGACGAGTTGTACATTTCAAATACATGATTGGTTTTAGCATGTCATGTACTGGGAAATGGGAAAAAAATTCCAAGTGCTGTGAACGGTGAAATTGAAAAAAGTGCAATTCCACACTTGTTTTTTTGGTTTTGTTTTTACCATGTTCACTAAATACTAAAACTGACCTGCCATTATGACTCTCCAGGTCATTACAAGTTCACATACACCAAACATGTCTAGGTTCTGTTTTATTTAAGTGGTGAAAAAAAATCCAAACTTTTTTCCGAGATCTGTACTGTCTCTATTTTTCGTGATCTGGGGCTGGATTAGGGCATATTTTTTGCGCACCGAGCTGACGTTTTTATTTATACCATTTTGGTATAAACAAGATCTTTTGATCGTCCGTTATTGCATTTTATTGCAATGTAGCAGCGACAAAAAAAAACATAATTTTGGCGTGTTTAATTTTTTCTCGTTACGTCGTTTACCAGTCGGGTTAATTCTTTTTTTTATTGATAGAACAGGCGATTCTGAATGAGGCGATACCAAGTATGTGTATGTTTGAATTTTTTTTATTGTTTTATTTTGAACAGGGCGAAAGGGGGGTGATTTAAATTTTTATATATTTTTTTATATTTTTAAAAACTTTTTTCTACTTTTTGCATGCTTCAATAGTCTCCATGGGAGACTAGAAGCTGCAGTTGTCTGATCGGCTTTACTACATACAGGCAATGATCAGATCGCCTGTATGTAGCAGAAATGCTCACTTACTATGAGCGTCGACCACCGCATTATGCATACTCCCGGCCACACTCCAACTAGATAGGTGTATTGAGCAAGGCTGGAAACAGTCTAGTTAGAATGTGGCCAGGAGTATGCAAATCACATACTTAGTCACATGACTACCTGATCCCGGCGCCAAGAATCAATTCTATCATAAAGTGACTGCTGACTTGTATGTTAAGACCGGACAACCTCTTTAAATCCTGCTCCATTATACTATGTTTATGAAACCATATGAGGTCTTTTGCTGTTCTTTGCTGCTATAGTAAAATAACAGAACACTGTACCGAATGTAAATTATTATTATTATTATTATTATTATTATTTATATAGCACCATTGATTCCAGGGTGCTGTACATAAGAAGGGGTTACATACAAATTACAGATATCACTTACAGTAAACAAACTAACAATGACAGACTGATACAGAGGGGAGAGGACCCTGCCCTTTCGGGCTTACATGCTACAGGATGGTGGGGAAGGAGACAGTAGGTTGATGGGTTGCAGCAGTTTCGGTGTTGGTCGAGGTGAAATCTCCGGTAGTGGTGAGGAGGCAGTGGGGTCATTGCAGGCTGTAGGCTTTCTTGAAGAGGTGGGTTTTCAGGTTCCATCTGAAGGATCCGAATGTGGTTGATAGTTGGACATGTTGGGGCAAAGAATTCCAGAGGATGGGGGCTATTCGGGAGAAGGCTTGGAGGCGGTTGGGTGTGGAACGAATAAGTGTGGAAGAGAGAAGGAGGTCTTGGGATGACCGTAAATTACGTGAGGGAAGGTATTGGGAGATTAGTTCGGAGACATATGGGGGAGACAGGATATAGATGGCCTTTTAGGTCAGTATTAGTAATTTGAACTGGATACGCTAAGGGAATGGAAGCCAGTGAAGAGATTTGCAGAGGGGAGAAGCGGAGGAGTAGCGAGGAGAGAGATGAATTAGTCGGGCAGCAGAGTTAAGGATGGACTGGAGAGGTGCGAGGGTGTTAGCAGAGAGACCACAGAAAAGGATGTTGCAGTAGTCGAGGCAGGAGATGATGAGGTTGTGCACAAGCATTTTAATAGATTGAGGGTTGAGGAAAGGATGGATTCTGGAAATATTTTTGAGCTGGAGGCGACAGGAGGTAGAAAGAGCTTGGATGTGCGGTAAATGAAATAACAGTAATAAATCACAATTTTCATATTCAAGCAAACTATAATGTACACAGAAGCAGTACATGTCATCCATGAAGTTTCTGCACTGTGCACCACTAGCAGTAAACTAATAATTTGATTTTCATCCTGAAAACGTGGACGATATTCATACATATTATCATTGATGTGACATACATGTGTTCATTTTTTATATCCGTGTGGCATCCGATTTTATAGATCAATTGTAAAACCGGATGCTACGCAAATGATCAGTGTGGAATACAATTTTTTTCTATGCATCCATAGATTTGAATGGGCAAGGACGAGATACGAGGGAGAATAGTGCAAGGACGCTCGGCCTTTATAAAAAAAAGACTGTCATCTTAATTTATTAGTGCTCCTGAATTACATTGGTCAGTGTGCTGTCCAATTTTCCCTCTGACAGCACACTCCCCGTATTATATGCTTATCTGATCGAGCCCATAGCGATAGACAGCATTGAGCAATATCAATAAAGTCATGTTGCATCTTCCCATAGAACTGCATGTACTACCTGCAACCTAGTAATGAGTACAGTTGTGACACTGCAGAATTTGTCAACCCTGGCACAAATACTAAAGTTACATTAAAGATAACATTAGTTATACTGTATAACGTACAATAGTACTGACACCTAGGTCTTCGATACGTCAGTGCTAAACTGGCTTGACACTTGAAAAGTATGCTAGGTGTTTAAGAAATGTACTTGGTGTGCTTCATGTGCCTAGAGAAAGGTAAACTAGGTGATGAGGCACTCGCACGTTATTTATTACTGTTTTCACCTATTTTGGTAAAAATATAAACATTAAAAACAAATTCCATACTTGCAGCTTTGAAAGTACATAGTGTTACTTTAATGCAGTCTACGTATATTGCTTAAATTATAGTAAGGCCGGCTCCTGGTTTTCATGGGCCCCAGGCAAAAGAGTCTCAGTGGGCTGATATAACACATGTCACAATTCATGATGCACGGATACGGTAGAGAAATATAGGTATAGAACAATGCCAAAAGATTTCACTTCTTACATTACACGAGTGGTATCTATTGCAAATTCTACAATAGCTCAGAAACTGGACAGTATAGTCTACCATACAGTATTAAGGGCACCACATTGTGCTGTATTAACAATAATGAGCCCCATATAATGTTCCATACAGTATTATGGGCACCACATATTGCTCCATACAGAAAAATGAGCCCCATGTATTGCTCCAAACAGTATTATGGACAACACACTTTGCTCCATACAGTATAATGAGCCCCATATATTGCTCCATACAGTATTATGGGCACCACATAGTGCTGCATACAGCATAATGAGCCCCATATATTGCTCCATACAGTATAAGATGGCACATGTATTGCTCCATACAGTATAATGAGCCCCATATATTTCTCCATACAGAATAATGGATCCCACATAATGCTCCATACAGTATAATGAGGCACATATATTGCTCCATACATTATATTGAGCCCCACATATTGCTCCATACAGAATAATGAACCCTGTATAATGCTACATACAGTATATAATAGGCCTCATATATTGCTCCATACAGTATAATGAGCCTCATATAATGCTCCAAACAGTATAATGAACCCTGTATAATGTTCCTTACAGTATATGATGGGCTCCATATAATGTTCCATACAGAATGGACTCCATATAATGATACAGTATATGATGGGCCCCTTATATTGCTCCATATATAATGCTCCATACAGTATAGGATGGGCTCCATAGAGTATAATGAGCCCCAAACAGTATAACGAGTCCCATATAATGCTCTATACAGTATATGATGGGCCCCATATATTGTTCCATACAGAATGGGCCCCATGTAATGCTCCATATATAATGGGCTCCATATATGATGCTCTAGTGTATGATGGGCCCCATATAATGATCCAGATATTATGAGCCCTATATATGATGCTCCAGTGTATGATGAGCCCATATAATGTTGCAGATATGATGGGCCCCCTATATGATCCTCCAGTGTAGGATGGGCCCACATAATGCTCCATATATAATTTGCCCCGTATATGATACTCCAGTGTATGATGGGCCCCATATAATTCTCCATATATAATGGGCCCCTTATATGATGCTCTAGTGTATGATGGGCCCCATATAATGTTCCATATAAGGGGCCCCATATATGATGCTCTAGTGTATGATGGGCCGCATATGATTGTCCCTATATAATGCTCCAAACATTAAAAAAAATGTAAAATTGAAATATTCACCTCTCCTAGTAGTTGCTGCTCTGGACTCCTCAGTATCAATATCTTCTATTTGTGTCGGCACTGTGACTGTTCAGGCAGAGGGCGCACACTAGTGACATCATCATGCCCTCTGACCTGAATGTCACAGTCAGAAGATGCAGAAGATACCACAGAGGTGGAGTGGGGAGAGGTAAATATCGCAAGTGCCAGGGCCCGGAGCAAATGGGAGGGGCCCACTTGTGGGCATTGGCACAGGCACAGGCACCGGGCCCCCATATCACTCTGATGTCCCAGACGGCAAGTGGCCCCCCCGCCTGCTCTGGGCCCTGGCTCTTGCCGAGGCTCCCCCTCCTGCTCAGGGCCCCAGCACTTGCCTAGGTGTGCCGGGTGCTGACGCCGGCCCTGACTACAGCGCAAATGGTGCGTGGATTCTTTATGTCATGGCAATAAGTGTATGAAAACAACATATTACACTACTGGTATAGGAAACTATATTAGAAACGGCACCAGTTTTATCATTTGGATTTGTATGGTATGGCAGCTCAGCCCCATTTACTGCAGTGTGCATGCACTGCAAAACAGGACACTTCACATATACAATTGTCTGTAGGTTCTAGAAAAAGATTCTTTTTACTAATCACGGATGAATTATTCAATTGTTCATAAAAAAAGTTAACTGCCATTCACAGTTTTTGGGTTTCTTGCATTCCAAAAACCAGTATGTCTACAGTATGTCCATATTTTTGATAATTCACAACCCTACTGGGACATTCAGGAGGTGCCTATAAAAGGCAGAGACCTCCCTTTTTACTGGACTTCTCAGAACAGTTGGTAGTCTTCAGACAAACCTCCTGCAAAGTAGTGATCAGTGGCATACCAACAATGGCGGCAGACCACGCAGCCGCTATGTGGCTCGTAAGTCAGCAGGGCCCAGTGCCAGCACCGACACCAGACACCACTCGCTCGGCATTATACTTTCGACTGTAACAGTGGAGTTGAAAGCAATGATGAAAGAGGGAGCGCTCTGCTCCACTTTCTATTATTCTCCCTCTTGTCTGAGATCTGACAACTCAGTGTAGTGGGTGCGATGACATCACTTCATTGTTCCTGCTGTGCAGAGCAGTGAAGAGACAGCTTCAGAACTCTCCCTGTCGAGACCGGAGCAGCGGGGGGATGGAGGAGAGGTGAGTATTTTTTATTTCTTTCAATCAGTGAGTACACAGTGGCCAAACTACTACATGGGTGACTATGGGCTATGCATTATACTATATGGAGGACACTGGTCTATGCATTATACTATATTGAGGGCTTTGGGCTGTGCATTGTACTATATGAAGGACTGTTGGCTTTTCATCATACTATATTGTATGAAGGATATGGGCTGTGTATTATACTAATATGGAGGGCAATGGGCTGTGCATTATATATGGAGGTGCATTACACTATATGGAGAACTATGGAGGTATATTATATATGGAAACTATGGAGAGTGCATTATATTATATGAAGGACTGTGGGGGTGCATTATACTATATAGGATTATAGGATGCATTTTACTATATGGAGGACTATTGGCTGTGCATTACACTGTATGGAGGACTATGAGCGGTGCATTATACTATATGGAGGGCTATGGGATGTGCATTTTACTATATGGAGGACAATGGACTATGCATTATACTTTATGGTGGGCTATGAGCTGTGCATTATACTATATGGAAGACTATGGGCTGTGCATTATACTATATGGAGGACTATGGGCTCTTACATTATATTATATGAAATATATGGGATGTGAATTATACTAATATGGAGTTGTATTATACTATATGGAGGACTATTGACTGCACATTTTACTATATGGAGGCCTATGGAGGGTGGATTATATGACATGGAGTACTATGGAGGGTGTATTATATGATATGGATTACTATGGAGGGTACATTATATATGGAGGACTTAGGAGGGTGCATTATATGATATGGAGAACTATGGAAGGTGCATTATACTACATGGAGAACTATGGGGTAGCATTATACTATATGAAGGACTATGGCGGTGCATTATACTATATGGAGGACTATGGTGGATGCATGATACTATATAGAATGCAATGTGGGACTCATTATACTATATATCATACAAAAAGAGGGGAGTGGAAACCATATGCCATAAAATCAATAGAGTTTTATTATAAATCAATTAAAAAGCATTTAAATGCAATGCAATACATGTGGGAGCAATTAATGCAAAAGATAAAGGCCTATAGACCAGGTACAATGAATTTCATAAAGAGAATATATACATAAATACAAATCTAATAGTCCATATATGGAGCTTTAAGAAAAAAGCTTCCAGGGAATAAATTTCCCAAATAAATGTGCAAATGACAAAGACTATATCCGAAAAGCTTTACATAAAAAGCCCACAGAAACCATAATCATAGAGTGGCAGTAATATATATACACTACTCAAAAAATGCATAATACAGAGTGAAACAAAGTGTATCAAAAATAAGAATTTATGTAGATTGCCTACAAGAATAATGGCATACAGCAACAAGGAAAATCCTCAATCCCTAATTGGCAAGAATATATATATATTTTTTTTTCTTTTCATATATATATATATATATATATATATATTCTTACATATATATTCTTATATATGTGCGCACAATCCCTTGAGAAAAAGCCTCACCGCGAAACGCGCATCAGGGGTGCCACGGCCATCCAGGTACGGTATCTGCCCAGCAGCAGTAACTCCTAAATCTTTCATCTTCCTCTCCCTCTCTGGTTTACCTTATACCATACAGCTTGTAAGCAGCTTCTGGGCTTTTATGACTGCACTATGCCTTATCCTTAAGGGTATGTGCACACGCTGCGGATTCCGCTGCGTTTCCGCAGCGGTTTTGGCCACTGCGGACCCGCAGCAGTTTTAGCTGCGGTGTACAGTACCATTCAAATGAATGGTCAAAAAAAACTGCTGTGTAGACGTAGCGGAAAAATCCGCGCGGATTTGCTGCGGTTTTGAAACCGCAGAAAGAATTGACATGTCAATTCTTTCTGCGGAATCCGCAGCGGGTTCCTATCTCCACCATTGTGGAGATGGTGAATCCGCAGGACCAAACCGCAGGCAAAACCGCAGATAATCCGCAGGTCTTTTGACATGCGGTTTATCTGCGGTTTTTGCAAAATCCGTGCGGATTAATCCGCAGCAGATTCCGCAGCGTCTGCACACACCCTTAGCCTGCTTGCTTACTGCATTATGCCCATGATTTAGTGTATATATATTTATTCTTGCCAATTAGGGATTGAGGATTTTCCTTGTTGCTGTATGCCATTATTCTTGTAGGCAATCTACATATATTCTTATTTTTGATACACTTTATTTCACTCTGTATTATGCATTTTTTGAGTAGTGTATATATATTACTGCCACTCTATGATTATGGCTTCTGCGGGCTTTTTATGTAAAGCTTTTCGGATATAGTCTTTGTCATTTGCACATTTATTTGGGAATTTTATTCCCTGGATGCTTTTTTCTTAAAGCTCCATATATGGACTATTAGATTTGTATTTATGTAAATATTCTCTTTATGAATTTCATTGTACCTGGTCTATAGGCCTTTATCTTGTGCATTAATTGCTCCCACATGTATTGCATTGCAGTTCAATGCTTTTTAACTGATTTATAATAAAACTCTATTGATTTTATGGCATATGGCTTCCACTCCCCTCTTTTTGTATGATTTGTGATTTAATTGGAAATGCCGTTTTCATTAGGCAATATATAACATTGTGATACTCATTATACTATATAGAAGACTATGTGGACACCATTATAATATTTGAAGGGATATGTGGAGGCAATTATATTAATTGGAGGGATAATAATATGTGGAGGTCTATGAGGGAGACTTTGTACATTAAAGGGCCCTTTACACATAACGATATCGCTAGCAATATCGCTAAAGCGTCACCGATTTTGTGACGCAGCAGCGATATCACTAGCGATATCGCTACATGTGATACTTACCTCTGACCGGCTCACCCGCTGGTTATCGCTGATCACGCGAGATCGCCCTGGTCAATTTCTCGTCGTCGGCTTCCTGCTGGTGCCGACAAGCGAGCCATGGAGACGGGCGGAAGAAGACATCATCGCTGCGTCTGACGGTAAGAAACGACCGCCGACCGCTGCTGCATTGCTGGTGAGATCTTCCTGTGTGGCAGCTCACTAGCGACCATTTAGCGATGCACCAGCGATCCTGACTGGGTCGTATCATGGTCGGGATCGCTGGTGCATCGCTAAATGTAACGGGGCCTTAAGGATGACTATTTGAGGGCCATTCTACTGTTTGCAAGCAATTATACAGTGTGAAGGAATTTGTCGGGTTCATCATTCTATGCAGAGGGCTGTGTGGGGGGCAATTATATTGTTTGGAGAGCTATTGGGAGCCTTTATACAGTGTGTAGAGTAGTGGGGCCAATTATACTGCATTGAAGGCTGTGTGGTGGTCACAATTGTGGATTATACTGTGTTAAGTTCACCTTACTTTGCTGGGGTAGTTAACGGGGGTACTGTGGGGTCATCATACTGTGTGTGGAGGGTACTATGAGGGGAATCACTATGGAAATAAGATACAGTGTTTGTTTGGCACTTTTGTTGTCATCATACTATATAGGTGCAATGAAACAGGAATCTAGGGACCTCAGTAGGAAGAGAATTACTTTGAAAGGGCTGAAAAGTTGTGAGATATGCGCTTATGTGTTCATACGAATACCAGCATCCAGACATGCATTCAAGGGCACAAACTGTGCATGTGCCATAAATAAGGACAAATTATAAAAGTTGCCAATAAAATATGATCACCAGAAGACCTTTGTTCCTGTTGAAACCTTTTCATAGCAGTAAAGGCAGCCATCTACATGTGACAGCTAACCAACAGCTTAGTAGACAGAGTGTAGAAACTGAACGCCTTAAGGCACTTGGAGATGCTTCAAATAGGATTTATTGTCAGTATTTCATATCCATTATTTACACTGCAGTAAGTAAAGTATTACGTTAAGTTTTCGGGTAAAGACCCTTCATGAGACGTATAAGTTATGTTCAATGCATATAGATCAAAGAGGTCCAGGCTGCAGGGTGAAATTCACTCAAACAAGGACAACTAGGATCCAGCTCTATCAAGGCCTGCAGTGTGACACCTGGTTGTCCCTTTTTGGGAAAATCCCACCCCGCAGCCTGGACCCCTCTGACATATTCAAGTGCCTTTAAGCGTGCAGTTCCTTCACTCTGTCTACTATTGGTCTACGGGATGTCAATGATTAGTTCCAGATGAACTAGCACTCTTCTCAAACTAATTCTATTTCACTGGGTGTGCCACCTACCTGTCTGAGAACTACTCAACATCTATCTCCTCTCATCTAACAAACAACCAGAAGTTTACATTAATTTTAATAGAGCGAATGATGGCACCAGAAACCTCTGCAGCAGTTATCTTGCAGAAGCACAAAGAACCAGGTATGCTCAACATGTTGGGGACTGTCAGGATTACTAAATCCACAGTATAAGCCTTCAGCTGGTCTGACCAAAGTTTGGAATACTGACAACAATTACGTTGTGTGTAGGGTAAGCATTAGTAGTTGAAGGCCCATTAATGGATTACATGCTAGAATAAGGAATGGGCATCAACAAGAATTGATCTTGGATTTAAGACGTTTGATTATGTAAGTATATCAAGACGTCGGTATATAAAACCATGGCTACTTCTTTTGTCAAAGGTTGCATATAGGATTGCAGGCTAGCCCCGTTACCTTCCATAGAACTGAGCTGCGATACCAGACATGACCCATGGACAGGTGTGGTTCTGTTCCCATGTTTTTTCTAATAATGTTCAATCCCTTCAAACGTCTCCGTTTCTCAATGAAGCTGAATTTCAAATTAGCTAGCTAGTCTGAAAAAAATGTATCAAAAGCTGAAGTTGGTCATTCATAGTCAGTTTATTTTCAGGCATTAAAGTCACATAGTGTTCTGGAGTTTCCTAATTTCAGGGAACACATGACATTAATGAGTGTACCTACCAAGGCTTAATATTTACTATACAAGAAAATATATATCTTTTTTCCATTAGAATTGTACATTGCGGCATTCTAGCTATGCCTGCTAAATGCATTCTTTGCAGTTTCATCCAAGTTATTGCTTATTCATTTTGTTATATTAATAAATGTGATATTGAACCAGTGGTTTGCTTGTATATATAAGACCAAATTTGCCAATGTAACATAGTTTAAGTACATGCCGCGCAGTAAAACTGTTTAATCTGTCCCTGCCACCAGTTACACATAGCTCTTCTCTATTTTGCACCTTAAAAAATTGGATTCTGCTACTGTGTTTGGTTTTGTATATTTATCAAGGAAAATATTTAGCAAGTTATAAAGCCTGATGTTTGAAGGAGCCATTGAACCAAAACTAAAAATGTGCAAAGAGAAGACATATGTAAATGTACAAAAGGCTAAAAAATATACAGAATGGAGTACAGTCTAACTATAAAGGGTGTCTATGAGCAACCAAAACTGAAGATAGTCAGAATAGTTATGTTAGTGGAAGAAATGTGTATTTTTCATTTTTTACCACACCGTTTGTCACTTATTACCTCTGTACTTCCCCTGCATGAGCTGAGAACACTTCGGCCCCAAGTCGCCAAAATGTTTTGCCGGATTTCTGGCGTTAAACAATTTAAAAAGTCACAAAACTTGATGCTGCGTGAAAAATTTACAATTTTTGGTGTTTTCATGACAGTTTTGTCTAGCTCTGACAAAGTGAGCATAGAATGGACAGGACAGGACAAAGCGAAGGCCGAATAAATTCATCATAAGTTGTGGCGCAAGTTACACCAGAAATGTAAATCCAGACTGCAGTAACGTGTCTGGTGAGGTAAACGAGGATGCACACCACAGAGAAAATAAAATAGGCGCATCTTACTCCTCCATGTCCATGATTAAAACAGGCGTACGAAACACCAGTGTAAAATGAGTTGGGCCCTAGGTTTTCCAGTTGAGCTAAATATGTAATGCTGCGTCTTTTGGCACAATAAATTAAAGGGGTTTTTCTGCAAACAAAGCAAATTTTAATTAATAGATCTTGGAATAATAATAAGTTCCACAATTCGATGTGTGAACCCCTTTATGACATGTGTCATAATAATACGCATATGTCGGAATCTCCCTGTTTGGTGCGGGCTCTGGCGCTGAGCCCACACCCTTCCGGGTACATGACAGCTGATATGTGCCCGCAACAGCCAGAGGTGCAATCGCGATCCACCTGCGGCTTTTAACTAGTTAAATGCCACTGTCAATCTCTGACAGCGGCATTTAACTCTCGTTTGTAGGAGACGCATCACTGGCTCCGCCCATCAGTGACTCAGTAACATGATCACGGGTCACCAGCAGACCGCTGTGGTTGTCATTTGCCAGATTGCTATGAGCTCCGCCCTGTAGTCAGCACTCATAGCAAGTGAGAATTTCTGCTACACACAGGCAATGTTGTGTGTAGCAGAGGCGATCAGAGAACTGCAGCTTGTAGTCTCCCATGGAGACTATTGAAGCATGCAAAAAAAAGTTTTTAAAAATATTAAAAACATTAAAAAATAAAACAATATAAAAGGCCAAATCACCCCCCTTTTGCCCCATTCAAAATAAATAGACTTTGAAAATCAAGGTCCCAGAGTCTGAAGGAAGAGTGGAGAGACAGACAATCTAAGCTACTTGAGGACTAGTGTGAAGTTTCCACAATCATTGATGGTTTTGGGACTCATGTCATCTGCTGGTGTAGGTCCACTGTGTTTTATCCAGACCAAAGTCAGCGCAGCCGTCTAACAGGAAATTTTAGAGCACTTCATGCTTCCCTCTGCCGACAAGCTTTTTGGAGATGGAAATTTCATTCTCCAGCAGGACTTGGCACCTGTCCACACTGCCAAAAGAACCAATACCTGGTTTAAAAACAACAGTATCACTGTGCTTGATTGGCCAGCAAACTCGCCGTTACCACCACTGGCCGCTCTCCCCCTGTGGCTGGTCGCGCCACTGTTACCTCTGTGCCTGCTGCTGCCCGCTCTTCCGTTCCTGTCCTTCGGTCCTGCCGTGCCCCCCGCACTGCTAGAGGCTCCAGGACTCAGCACATGCGCTCTGGCTCTGGCACTCTTGGAGGGCGGTCACGCCTCCTCCAAGGTCCTGTAGCTTCTCTGATGTCCTGACCCGGATGGCCACGCCCCCTCCCAGGTCCTTTATACACTTGGATATCCTGACCCGGAAATCCCAGCAGCCAATCCGGGTAAGGTGGGGGTTATTTGAACCTGCTTCCTCTGGCGCCTGGTTATTGTTTAAACTCCTGCTTCTGTTACCCAGGCCCATGTCTAGACTCTGTGTGCACTATCCTGCACGTCCGTATCCTTGTACTCTGCCTGTCGCTCTGATGTGCCTCCTGGCACAAGCTCAATCCCTATACTCTGCCTGTTGCTCTGTTGTACCTCCTGGCACAAGCTCAATTCCCGTACTCTGCCTGTTGCTCTGTTGTGCCTCCTGGCACAAGCTCAATCCCTGTACTCTGCCTTGTACTCTGTTGTGCCTCCTGGCATAAGCTCTGTCCCTGTACTCTGCCTGGTGCTTTGTTGTACCTCCTGGCACATGCTCTGCTATACTCCTGTGCTCTGCTCCGTATGTCCGTTCCAAGTGCCCCGGTGTTTGTCAGTCTCCTCAGTTATCCTTCTGTTCCATGTCTCTCCCGCTATCTGAGCCATCCCTCTTGGTACCGGCTACCGTGGTTTTAGAAAGCCCTAGGCCTGTCCCTGACGATCCCTGTATAGGGGTCGGTCTTCACTAGGTCGGCTCGCCCTGGGCAATCTGTTACACGGTCCAGAGGGTCCACTCTTATAGCTCGCCTCACTGAGGCGTTACAATCACCTGACCTTTATCCCATAGAGAATCTATGGAGTATTGTCAAGAGGAAGATGAGAGACACCAGACCCAACAATGCAGACAAGCTGAAGACTGCTATCAAAGCAACCTGGGTTTCCATAACACCTCAGCAGTTCCACAGGCTGATCGCCTCCATGCCACTCCACCTTGATGCAGTAATTGATGCCAAAGGAGCCCCAACCAAGTATTGAGTGCATTTACTGAACATACATTTCAGTAGGCCAACATTTCAGATTTTAAAATCATTTTTTCAAGCTGGTGTTATAAAGTATTCTAATTTACTGAGATAATGACTTTTGGGTTTTCATTGGCTGTAAGCCATAATTATCAACATTAACAGAAATAAACACTTGAAATACATCACTCTGTTTGTAATGACTATTTAATATATGAGTTTCACTTTTTGTCTTGAAGAACTGAAAAACTAACTTTTTGATGATATTCTAATTTTGTGAAATGCACCTGTACATGCGCCAGAAACCAGTGCAATGGGAAAATAAACATGGCCCTTTGGGAAAAACAGGAAAATAAAACAAAATTGTATACAGTCTGCGTAGCTGCGGGGATCCGCCCACTCAGGATTACCAAAACACACAGTTCAGTTTACTACAAATATGAGCACCGCTCTGGAGTTAACCTCTCCAGACATACTGAACCACTAATGACTGAGAAGGCTGATTATTTACCTTCTAAACCCCTCACTGGGGTGGAGATATGGCAATCAACCTCCCACCCGCTCTTTAGCTGTTCACATAAAACTGAGTCATTAAAATGGCCAATTAAACACTCTCAGCAACTAGTGTGCTGGAGAAAACTTCTAGGTTTGAAATCACTGAAGCTAATAGCCTCAGTGAAACATATCTCCCCTCCAGTACTTTGCCAGTGACTTTGTCACACACCATAAAATAGGGAAAATAGTTTTTCTTCCATAACTTTATAGTTCTTGCCTATCTGTATGTAGTAGTCTAGAATATAGTATTGTTATATACAGATTATTCTCACATTACAGTTTTTAGGCTTGCATTTTGCTTCTGACAAGTATTAAATCTGTTCATCGTGTGCCTCAACTTGTAATTTCTCTTCCTCTATTAATTCCAAGGTATTTATTTAAGAGGCAGACTCAGAAACCTGGTCGGTAAAGGACCACCTGCTAAACTACTGGTAATCTAGATAAAAATTTGGATTGTCTTTCCACATTGAAGTGGCAGTTGTGCCAGCTGTTCCTTTTACTCCAAGGAATTTAACGAATGGAACATACTGTGTCTACATGTGTGGAGCAAAATTTACTCGTCCGTGTTTAAAGGAACCTTATGTCACCTCAAA
Organism: Dendrobates tinctorius; assembly: GCF_039654945.1. Lineage (NCBI taxonomy): Eukaryota > Metazoa > Chordata > Amphibia > Anura > Dendrobatidae > Dendrobates > Dendrobates tinctorius. Next base: position 9,651,985 of record NW_027361712.1, on the reverse strand, counting down.
ATCCTCAGTACAGTATAAGGTACTAGCAAATTGCAGATTGCAATACAATTATATTTAAAGGGAACTCATCATTTGATTCATGCTACATAAATAACGGGCAGCATGAGTATACTTTCCTTGAAACACTCAGGCGTTTCAGATAATATATAAAAAACAAATCTGGTTAATGGTCATGTGTTAATATGCACTTACATTGTGCATACACATTAACTTACTTTTCTCAGTTCAGATTTGTTTTTTATTCATTTCACTGTGCATTCAGTGCATATATGGGTGTGACCGCCCTCTTTCTGAGCTGGGAAAGCCATCCAGTCTGGCCTAAGCTGTTACAAGTGGTTCAGCCGCTCGACCCTTATTCACATTCACGCCACTTGGCAAGTGATAAGGTTTTAAATACTAGAGTAGGGACTGTCCCACAAGGGTTGCCGTGACGTGGCGGGATGGCTTGTACATTATTTTGATCAAAATTATGTTTACTAAATACCCTTATTATTATTATTATTATTATTATTATTATTATTATTATTACCTTTATGCATTATTTGCAGTATATTTTTTACTTTTAGTTCAGGATATTTGTGTTTTTTGCTTTTGGTTTCAGATAATATATAGCTAATTGTTCTGGTCAAGAACTACAGACAGAGACATCACTAGTCTGGTCATGCCCCCGACCTCCTTCTCCCCGCGCCACTCTAGTTGATTGACTGGTCTCCTACTAAGTACACAGATGGGTAGATCTATCAATCAACTGGAGCGGCTCTAGGAAAAAATGTCCATGGTTAGCATCAGACTAATCTATTCTCTGTCTATCGTCCTCATTCTTCAAACTATATTTTCTCTGCAATCCTGAAATGTTTTATAGAAAATTATACTTGGGTGCAATCATGCAACCAAGCTCTGGCTTGTGCCGCCCACGGTTTGGGCAGCATAAATAAAGTGACAGTTCTCATTTAGTAAACTTTCAGGCTTTGCTATTTCTACTAAAAGTGACTGTACATCTACTGCAAAAAGCACATCTACATTGTACATATTAGTCACATTATGTTTGGTGGGTCATTGAACACAGGATCTAGAGGTTGTATGCCATAGAGTTCGCTCCTCTGCCATTCACTTTCACTGAAGGGGTTGTTCTCTGCTGGACAGCCCCTCAAAAAATGACCAAAGGATTCTGCATAAATTAAAAAAATATACCAATCTCCTGGACTATCGCTTCAAGCCTTAAGGGCCCGTTACACTAAGCGATATCGCTAGCAATATCGCTATAGCATCACTGGTTTTGTGACACAGCAGCGATATTGCTAGCGATGTCGCTATGTGTGATACTTACCTCCGACCGGCTCCCCCGCTGGTTATCGCTGATCGCGCGAGAACGTTCAGGGCCGTTTCTCATTGTCTGCTTCCTGTTGGGCTTCCTGCTGTGGCGACGAGCGACGCGTGGACGCGGGCGGGAGGACGTCTTCATCGCCACATCTGACAGGTAAGTAGCGACCCCCGACTGCTGCTATGTCGCTGGTGAGATCTGCCTGTTTGGCAGCTCACTAGCGACCACTTAGCGATGCACCAGCAATCCTGACCCGGTCATATCGTTGTCGGGAGTGCTGATGCATCGCTAAGTGTAACGGTACCCTTAGACAATCAGCGGCCACAATTACATCCAAGCAAAGGAACATTGTTTTTTTCTACTTGGACAGACATGGGGCAGAGGCAGAGGGGCAGCCCCAGTCTAGTAGGTAAGTATAGATTTTTTTTATTTAAAGGGGTGATCTGGTCTTAAACTACAAGCCTGCAGTCACTCAGTGACTGCAAGCTTGTCAATCCTCACATCGCGCGCACTATGAGCATTCTCTGGTGCTGGGATTAGCAAATATGCGGTCATGTTCAGACTAGATGTGCACAGCATCACTCAATGCAAGTGTATGGAGCGAGGCCAGATGCAGTCTAATTGGTATGTGGCAGGGAGTATGTAGATTGCATACTTGCGGTCACATGGCCGCCCACTCCGGTCACTGGTGAATCCTCACAGTGCAGAGTCACTGCAAACTTATACCTTAAAGGGGTTGTCCGGGCTTTTCACATAATCTCAGTGCATATCTGGGCTGCAGAATGCTGACAATAAGTAATTTACCTTCTGTGGCCAGTTTGCAGGGCTTCCAAGATATCATCTCTTGCTTGTAAGAAAAACGTCCAGGGGGGGTGTTCTGGCATTGAAATGAGAACTGGTCGTTTCCTCCTACTCTACTAAAAACCTGCCCTCTATAGCAACAACCCCACCCTCCATAGCAACAGGCCCTCCCCGACCACATGAACAAGCCTATCCCTTCTCACACAGTAACAAATCCTCCCCCTCTAGCAGCCTCAGAGCAGAGAGCAGCTGCTCCTCCCCCAGACACACACTGAACAGTGATCTATGGAAAGTGAAACTAGTGAGGAGGAAACGACCAGTTCTCATTTCAATGCCAGAACACACCCCCCCGGAAGTTTTTCATAGAAGCAAGAGATCATATCTTGGAAACGCTGCAAAGTGTCCACAGAAGGTCAATTACTTATTGTCAACATTCTGCAGCCCAGATATGCACTGAGATTATGTGAAAAGCCCGGACAACCCCTTTAAGACTGGACAACCTCTTTAATTCAGCACCCTTGGGCCATTAGCAAGAGGCTTTCAAATATCCAATAAATGACAAACCCTTTAAAAAAAAAAAAAAATTCTTTCACCAAACCAGAAAGTCACACGTTTGAATAATGTAGACATATGCATTTTGGTATTTTTGTCAGCACTGCAGTAAAACTGAAAGATTAAAGACTAAAATTAATAGGATCCATCGATGTCTATTAGAAAATCCAATACAGACAGAAGCCATGACACTAGCGTGATCTGAGCCTAATAGACGTCCGTATATTAGACACATAAGCCAATCCAAGTGTCCACACGTAGGGTGAGCCTGGCCTACTTTCAGAGTACAGTGTGGATATTTACGATGCCAAAAAAACTAAAATAATTAAAAAACACATTAATAAAGAATAACATTGTTCAAGGTAACACAACATAGTGTTGTCTGTGACGGCTTTCCTCCAGGTAATTATTTTGTCCATTACTGCACTTATGACTACTTTCATTCATAAACAAAGAGTAAACGCTTAGAATAATGGCAATGTTATGTTCCCTGCATCTAGGAAGAGAGTGTGCTGAGACCACTTTTGCGTGTTTTTTACGCAATCCTGTTTGTATTGCTGATTCCCGAGCAGCTCATCTTTCACAACATTGTTCCGTAACATTCAGCTGTCCAGGTATCACAGGACACATGTTCATGTGAGAGAGTATTTGCCAATGCCGTGGTCACTGAATGTTCAGCCGCTGGAATGGCACACAGTATGTTACTACACTATAAACATGCTTTGCTGGTTGGGGAAGAGCAGGAATACATGGAGCAATGCGCACACGAAAATAAGGTTAGAGTCAAAATTCTTATGGCGGGCTGCCCTATAGGGACACTAACAAGGGCATCATCAAAATCAGATTGTCCCCCTGGTGTAATAATAATCTATGTGCAGTGACAAAGGACATCCTTACACCAGGTGAACCTGAAATTTTACCATTGGGTTACAACAATCATCACTCTATGAGCGCTGTCTGTATGTGACATCCAGCACATTTTTCTGGTCAGTAAGAATATCCTATCAGTATATCCTTGGAGTATGGGAGGCTACAGGACAATCTGGCTACGTTTTGGCATTCATGGCACTTGGGGGAATTGAATATAACATTGAATATATGCCTTTCACAGGGCGTTCCCCACGGAAATATTAATTTTAATTGGTACAGTAATATACAGTTTGGGTTGGTTATGCGTGATAGGTCTTTGATTTACATTATTAAAGGGAACCTGTCTCCATGTTTTTCCCATATAAGTCCTCTTTCACACGTGTTTCCAGTACGTGTTGTGACAGTTTTCACACGTACCAGGGACACTTAAGTGAATGGGTCTCTGCACATGTCAGCGTGTTTTCACGGGTCGTGTATCTGTACGCAAAACATGCTTACATGTCCATTTTTTACAGTCAGCACGGGCCACAATACATCTCGCACACGTGCACACTAATAACACACATGGATGTCACCTGTGTGTCATGCACCGGTGCCAGGGAAGCAGCGGTACAGTAAACGCTGTTCCCCGGCGCCGGGTTCTGAAGACCACTCTCTCATCATTCTACCCTGCTCTGCCGGTGATCAGCACCAGCAGGGATGAATGAGGAGAGTTATATTCAAGTGAATACAATGTCAGCAGGCGATGGCTGATCGGACTATTACCGGTATCAGCCTACACCTGCTGTCGCTAATAGCAGAGACAGGATCAGCTGATTACTTTAGAGTATTCCTCACCCGCCACCTGTGCTATAAATAAATAAATAAAAAAATGGCTTGGCTTCCCCTGTATTTTCTATAACCAGCCAGGCAAATTGAGAGCTGCAACACTCAGCTGTCAGCATTAGCAAGGCTCGTTATCAAAAATAATTTTAAAAAACGGTGTGGCGTCCCCCCCATTTTGACAACCAGCCTTTATAAATCTGACAGCTAGGGTCTGGTATTGTCAGGCTGGGCCATGGATATTGACCCCCCAACCTAAAAATAGCAGTCCGCAGCGTCACAGAAAAGGCACATTTATTAGATAGGCCAATTCTGGCGCTTTGCCCAGCTCTTCCCACTTTCCCTGTAGCCATGGCAAGTGGGGTTCATATTTGTGGGGTTTATGTCGCCTTTGTATTGTCAGCCCATGGCTTAGTAATAGTCCTTTATTTGAAATTAAAAAACACATTTTTACTTTTTTATTTAAAAATAACAAACAAACACAGTTATACTCACCTAACACCCATTCCATTGAAGCCATCATTTCCTGTAAAAAAAACATAAAATAACAAACAACAAAAATACTGACCTAAAAACCAATTACACTGAAACCAACGTCTCCTGTAAAAAAAAAATCAACCATATCTATCACCTGACCGACGTTCTGTCCCATGCCATAGTCCCATAGACCATGTCTGGGGATAAACAGTTTTCAACCTGGATGGTGCCAAGATGCGAACATCCAGGCTGAGAACCACTGGGAGAATGTGCTGCAGAAAGTGCAGTCATTGAGATTACTGCAGGTCATTGAATTTGCAAAATAAATAAAACAAAGTTTTAAAATTTTCCATTTTTATTTAAATATAACAAACACAGTTATACTCCCCTAATGCCTAATTCAACTGAATACCTCATCTCCTGTAATTAAAGTAAAAAAGAAATTAAAAAAACAATATCCCGCACCTGTCTATCATTCTGTCCCATGCCATAAGCCATGTCTGGGGGATAAATAGTTTTCAACCTGGATGGTGACAAGATGCGACTGTCCAGACCGAGAACCACTGGTGAATGAGCTGCTACGAGCACAGCATCAGTGACTAGCAGTGACATCATTGAGGTTACCGCCGGTCAGTGAGGCTGTGTTTCCAGCCAGGCTGAACTGCGATGATTTCAAGACTGTGGGAAAAAGTCTGTCATGAGGTCACTGCAGTTCAAGCTCAGTAAGTTCACAGCACATCACCATGAGAATTGAATAATTAAAAAAAACAGTGTCGGGACCTCTCTATTCTTGATAACCAGCCTTGCTGAAGCTGACAGTTGAGGGTTATAGCCCCCAGCTGTGAGTTTTTCCTGGCTGGTTATCGAAAATACAGGGGAACCCACACCTGATTTTTTATTTATTTATTTATTTTGTAGTGCAGGCGGCGAGTGAGGAATATTCCCATCAGCCACTCCTGCTCTCTCTGTTATTAACGGCAGCAGGTGTAGGCTGGTGGGAGTAATAGTCTCATCAGCTGTCGCCTGCTGTCATTGTTCACACTTGAATATAACTCTCATCATTCTCCCCTGGTCACGCTGATCGCCGGCAGAGAGCTGTGTTCAGTACCTGGCGCCGGAGAACAGAGCAAGTATTACACACAGACACTGTCATCGCCGGTACCAGAAAAAAATGGACGTGTGAAACCAGCCTAAAGTATGGCATTCACCTTCACCATAAGGGCCTTTTTTAAAGCAATGCTGTAAAAAAAAGTTGCAGATTCCAAAAAATAGATTTTATTTTGCGTGCATTCAAAGTGGTCCACCTCCTTCCCTGATTCTTGTGGATAACACATCTCCACAATGTCCTCCATTGTGCTCCTGTGCAGATGTACTTTGCTCTGCCCTGCCGAGGGCAGAGCAAAATACTGTGTGCGCATGTTCCGGCTTTACTTCTAGGTCATCGGCGCTCTTTGATCTTTCCTGGCACATGCACACTACAGTATTTGTATCTGACCTTGGAAATGACATTATATGACATATGGGCATTTTTCCTTAAAGGACAGCTCCTTTAATTGTTGTGCAGTCCAAATACTCCCCAGCCCTACTCCAAACAGCAATGGTTAACATATTTTGCATACAAAAATTGCAACGCTGCTTGTCTAGTCTACAATTTCAAAGACAATGCTGGCTTGTTTCTGCAGGGAAGTTCTACAGGGTGGGCCATTTATATGGATACACCTGGGTGGGCCATTTATAAAGTTGGATCCAAAATGGCCGACTTCAAAATGGCTCCCATGGTCACCACTCATCTTGAAAAGTTTTCCCCCTCCTATATACTAATGTGCCACAAACAGGAAGTTGATATCACCAACCATTCCCATTTTATTTAGGTGTATACATATAAATGGCCCACAGTGTATATACAATACATTGCAAATAGTATAAAAATATATAGGGTTTACTTGCAGAGAGCATAGGGCTAAGGTCTGCTATTTTCTCAGTCCACATTTAGTGTAGCGAAAAAAAGTGTTTTATTTTCTTATGTTCTAGAGACATACAGGGGATTTCACTATACAACAGAATATAAGGGGAAATTGTTGCATTTGCTCTGCAGGCAGGATGTTATAGAGCAGGGGGAGCGGATCAGATTGATAGACATTTTTGTGGGAAAAGATTCAATAAATTTTGCATTTTATTCATTTAAATCTTTGGTGTTTGCATGCATATGAGCCCAGTGAGCGGTCCAGTGATTGACAGTCTGACTATTCATGCAGCCACAGCTGTCAATCACTGTATGACCGCCCCCTGGACTCATATACATACAAACAGTAAGGATTTCAATGAATGAATTACAATCTTTTCTGCTCAGCTTCTCCATGCCACTCCGTGTACAACAGGTGTCCTTTATATTTTTTTTATACATTTTAGTTGGGTCACCGCAGCTATCGTGCATAATTAAGATTTTCTATTTTGTGAGACTATTGCAAACTAAAGTTAATGATTCCCAAAAGAAAGCTGAGCTGTCAATCCTGAAGTAGGACAAAGCTGCTGAACTTTACCAGCAATAACACAGTTTTCTCTTCCAGCACATGAGAACTTTGCCAACTCATTTCCCCTTTTGAACACTACACGACTGAGTACAACATCACGAGGGCGCCACCTGAATGACAGAATCATGCACAATGTAATGTGACAAAAGGTCAGGCCGAGTGAAGATTGCCTAACACGAACATCGCAGCTTCTTCAATGCAAATATATGACACACGTCAATGGTGGATATATTTATTGTCTGCCTCCTACTTTTTTGTATTTACCCATTGGCTCCTTGGTAAAAAGATTTATCTAAAGTCATGCTGAGCTGGAAATCTCAAATTTGGCTTTAGAAGGTAAAACATCATCATATTGCCTCATAAGATCCTGCCCATCCCATGCACTGGGTCATTCAGCAGGGTAATACTCTTGAGAGGTGGGTGGACATAACACTGAGTTACAATGGAAACATATGGCGATGGCAGCCTTTATTAAATACAACATATATAACAAACACTATTAGTTCCCTGAGGAGATCCTGGATGGCCCATAAACACTGCACAGTACCGGATACAACAACACCAGTTGCATTGCTCCAACTCGGGGTTGACAAACTGTCATGGTATTGTCCCTACAACAATTTCCTGTCCCAGCGAGAACTAACCCCGCTTGTTGATGAAGGGGTCACCATGCCTCCGATGTGACCCCACCCCTATTAACCAAGGCCATCCCTGAACTCCTCACCTCTGACTGTTATGGCATAATTATTCCAACAGACATCCCCTATACCACTGCAATTTGTTCTGAATGAAAAAGAAGGGACGGGTGGGCGGGATGTTCCCTGATCCTGGATCTTGAATGGCAGCTATTGATTCACTGGTCCTCCGCCACCTATAAAGGTCCCATAAGAGACCTCACCTTATAACAAATTACCCTCCTTACCTACTCCAACCCCCGGTGACCTATACTCCAACCCATACTCTCTAACTGTCCCTCTGGTGGATGTGCAGAACCACCAGGTAACCCTCTCCTAGCCTCCACTTCCAAACTCCTATCTTCAACCATGCCTATATTAGTTGTGTCCGTTCCAGCCCTATCTGAGAATTGCTGACTGTCGGGCCCCAATGTTGGAGAGGACTCCCCTATTACAGTACCAACATTAAGAGCCAAGATGTACCTTGTGTCTGAAAATTCAAAGGCTTATCCTTAAAATTGAATAAAAACCTAATGTTAAAAAATATATATCTCGTCAGATTGTGCCAGTCCATCTCAAATGAATACTGCCTAAGCCCAATGCAGCATTATCAACATACTGACAAACGTTATTAGCCATATGGCCATATATTAAGTGTCTCCATCTGGTATAACTGAAATAGTTGAGTACAAGTTTCTGTTTGCTTTTATCTCTTTCATCCATTCCTTACTGATATTCCTCAATGAAGAGGTCATGCATTTTCCTAGACATTTATTATTGGTAGTAGATAAACACAGCACAAATATGATTATTATGATTGTTATTATCTATATGAAAAACGAGTGCAGAGTTACTAATCCTGTGTAATATTTAGTGGAAGCTAAAGGCTCATTTATACTGCTCGATCCCAGCTGTTCAACACCCCCTGATTGCCATATATTTACTATCCAAGAGAAATTCTATGTGCACAGAACTATTGTTATCGACAGCACGTCAGCTGTTTACACCTGATGATGTGCTACCCAAAAAGAAAATTTTAAGCCTGTTTAGAAATCATCAAACCTGACAAACAAGTGTTTTGTTTTCGGTGTCTTCCAGCCTGTTTAGACAGGCTGATAACCGACCCTACACAGTATGAAAGTTTGTCACAGTGGCTCATACTGGATGATAAATTTGGGTACTTTTTATACATTTTTATTTAAATTTACACTGAGCCATGGTTGACTTAGTTTGCATCAAATTTTTGTACCTAAATTGTGTTGCAATTTGGTAGACAATGCCACAATTAAGCCGTTTCCCTTTTGTCTAAGACATACCCAATGTCCTCTTAACCCCTTCATGACCGGAGGTATTTTCGTTTTTGCTTTTTCGTTCTGTATGTAGCAGACTTCCTGACTTGCTATGAGTGTCGACCACCATGACGGACTCATAGCAATCTGGCACTGACAACCATAGAGGTCTGCTGGAGACCTTTAGTTGTCATTCCAACTCATCTGCAACCCGCAGTCATGTGATACAAGTGCCGATGGGCGGGATTTTCAGCACGTTTGCCGGAAGCGCGTGTTAAATGTCGCTGTCAGAGTTTAACAGCGGTATTTAACTAGTTGACAGCCGTGGGTGGATCGCGATTCCACCCGCAGCTGTTAGAGGCACGTGTCGGCTGTTCAAAACAGCAGTCATGTGCCAGAAAAGATGTGGGCTCAGCGCCAGAGCCCACATCAAAGGGAGGGTGTCCAAAATTTGTGTACTATTACGCCTGATGTCGGAAAGGGGTTAACCATGACCCCCCCTTGTCAAATGGATTTAACCGCTTCACAACATCTGATGTACATGGAAGGCACTGGGGGAGTACATGTGTGGGCTCACTCCAGAGCCAGCGAGATCAAAAGTGTGTGTAAGGGCTATATGACAGCTGACACACTGCAGCAATGCCCACTATCAGTGCTCAGGACGATTGCGGGCATTTAATCCCTCTGATGCTGCTGTTAATAACAGCAGCGACATCAATCGGGTTGCAGATGGAGGGAGCTCTCTCTCTGCTTTAATCGGCATATTGCGTTGTGATGATGCGATGACGTTGTGCCGATGTTCTCCATGGTGACCTTGGGCCGAAAGATGGCTGTGTGGTCACCCAGGCACAGTGGCTTGTACTTTCCTGCTTAGAGCAGGAGATGACATGCCTCCTCCCAGTGTGCAATGCACTGATCTAGTACCTTGCAATGCAAAAGAATTGCAGAGTATTAGATCAGTAATCAGGGCAGGAAAAGTTGCTGCCTCATTGTGGGACAAAATAAATTTTTTTTTAAAAAAAAATGGAAAAGTATAAAGAAAAAAATCACAAAATAAAGTACAAAAAAAGGCAAAAATATGACTCCAATAAATTTACCTGAAGTACATATAAAGGACACGTATTTGACATCTGAGCACAAGATAAATGTGATCCAAAATTTTATGTAAAATGTTCCCAAAGAATGCTTCAACTCAATCCACAAAAAATGCAAGTCCCCACTCAGGTCCATCATCCGTCAATGGAAATGTTACTGGTAGCACAAAGGCTCTAGAAAAGCGCTGTGGTTCCTCGCCCCCCAAAAGAAAGCTAGCAAACTCTGCGCTGTGTTTCTAAACCACATTAAAGGTATGTGCATTGCGGATTTGGCCCTTCGGATCCACAGCAGTTTTCCAAGTGATGTACAGTACCATGTTATCCTATGGAAAACAAAAACCGCTGTGCACATGCTGCGGAAAAATCCACGCAGAAACGCAGCGGTTTATTTTCCGCAGCATGTCAATTCTTTGTACAAATTCTGCAGCATTTTTACACCTATTCCATTCTAGGAATCTGCAGGTGTAAAAATGCAGGCGAAATCTGCACAAAATCCACAGGATATCATCAATACACCTGTAGATAAATTCCCAGAGTGGTGTACTTGTAAGGAGGTGGCAAGGAACCTCACATGCCTTCCTGTATATCAGGCACATGTAGCTTTTGCGGCACCTGAATGATTCCCTTATGTTTAATTGTGTTAATGTGCCATGTCTCATATGTACTTTGTAATGTGAAATGTTTTATATCTGTCATGTCAATGTGTATTGCCATTGCACTGTAATACGGTCCCTTTACACTAAACGATGCACCAGCGATCCCAACAACGATACGACCTTGTCAGGATCGCTGGTGCCTCGCTACATGATCACTGGTAAGCTGTCAAACAGGCAGATTTCACCAGCAATCAGGACCAGCGAGGACGCTGGTATCCAAAGTACAGTTGTGGCCAAAAGTATTGACACCCCAGCAATTCTGTCAGATAATACTCAGTTTCGTCCTGAAAATGATTGCAAACACAAATTCTTTGGTATTATTATCTTAATTTAATTTGTCTTAAATGAAAAAACACAAAAGAGAATGAAGCAAAAAACAAAACATTGATCATTTCACACAAAACTCCAAAAATGGGCCAGACAAAAGTATTGGCACCCTCAGCCTAATACTTGGTTGCACAACCTGTAGCCAAAATAACTGCGACCAACCGCTTCCGGTAACCATCAATGAGCTTCTTACAATGCTCTGCTGGAATTTTAGACCATTCTCCTTTGGCAAACTGCTCCAGGTCCCTGATATTTGAAGGGTGCCTTCTCCAAACTACCATTTTTAGATCTCTCCACAGGTGTTCTATGGGATTCAGGTCTGGACTCATTGCTGGCCACCTTAGAAGTCTCCAGTGCTTTCTCTCAAACCATTTTCTAGTGCTTTTTGAAGTGTGTTTTGGGTCATTGTCCTGCTGGAAGACCCATGACCTCTGAGGGAGACCCAGCTTTCTCACACTGGGCCCTATATTATGCTGCAAAATTGTTGGTAGTCTTCAGACTTCATAATGCCATGCACACGGTCAAGCAGTCCAGTGCCAGAGGCAGCAAAGCAACCCCAAAACATCAGGGAACCTCCGCCATGTTTGACTGTAGGGACCGTGTTCTTTTCTTTGAATGCCTTTTTTTCTCCTGTAAACTCTATGTTGATGCCTTTGCTCAAAAAGCTCTACTTTTGTCTCATCTGACCAGAGAACATTCTTCCAAAACGTTTTAGGCTTTTTCAGGTAAGTTTTGGCAAATTCCAGCCTGGCTTTTTTATGTCTCGAGGTAAGAAGTGGGGTCTTCCTGGGTCTCCTACCATACAGTCCCTTTTCATTCAGATGCCGACGGATAGTAAGGGTTGACACTGTTGTACCCTCGGACTGCAGGGCAGCTTGAACTTGTTTGGATGTTAGTTGAGGTTCTTTATCCAACATTCGCACAATCTTGCGTTGAAATCTCTTGTCAATTTTTCTTTTCCGTCCACATCTAGGGAGGTTAGCCACAGTGCCATGGGCTTTAAACTTCTTGATGACACTGCGCACGGTAGACACAGGAACATTCAGGTCTTTGGAGATGGACTTGTAGCCTTGAGATTGCTCATGCTTCCTCACAATTTGGTTTCTCAAGTCCTCAGACAGTTCTTTGGTCTTCTTTCTTTTCTCCATGCTCAATGTGGTACACACAAGGACACAGGACAGGGGTTGAGTCAACTTTAATCCATGTCAACTGGCTGCAAGTGTGATTTAGTTATTGCCAACACCTGTTAGGTGCCACAGGTAAGTTACAGGTGCTGTTAATTACACAAATTTGAGAAGCATCACATGATTTTTCGAACAGTGCCAATACTTTTGTCCACCCTCTTTTTTATGTTTGGTGTGGAATTATATCCAATTTGGCTTTAGGACAATTCTTTTTGTGTTTTTTCATTTAAGACAAATTAAATGAAGATAATAATACCATAGAATTTGTGTTTGCAATCATTTTCAGGAAGAAGCTGAGTATTATCTGACAGAATTACAGGGGTGTCAATACTTTTGGCCACAACTGTAAATATCGGGTAACTAAGCGAGCGCGTCGCTTAGTTACCCACTGTGTACCTTGGATACCTGCGTGCTCGCGCTGGGAGCTGGTATCCAAGGTAAATATCGGGTAACTAAGCACGCGCATCACTTAGTTACCCATTGTGTACCTTGTATACCAGCTCCCAGCGCGAGCACGCAGGTATCCAAGGTACACAGCGGGTAACTAAGCGACGCGTGCGCTTAGTTACCCGATATTCACCTTGGATATCAGTTCCCATCGTCTGTTTACAGCGCTGGGAGCTCGCTGATCGTTGGTCTCCAGCTGCCACACGCAGCGATGCGTGCTGGCCAGCAGGAGACCAACGATAAAAAAATGCCCAGGACATTCCTGCACGATCAGCGATACCGGGCGGGGGGCCGGTCGCTGATGCGTGTCACACACAGTGAGATCGTTGTGTGTGATGGGGCCTTTAGACATGATTAGTGCAGGAATAGGGAGAGTTAATGAAAGGGGCTGGCTTAGCAGCATCAAAGAAGCAGGAAGCTCCTGCTTCCAGCAGCAGGACAGCCTGAGGCAGGGTGTGTGTCCCCATCTGGTGCACAGGTGTGTCCCCGCTTGGGACAGAAGGAGCCCCCATCTGGGGCATATGTGCCTGGGACAGAAGAGACCACCGTCTGGGGCATAAGTGTGTTTCCGTCTGGAACAGTGAGGACCCCTGTTTGGGGTATATGTGGATTCTTGTCTGGGACAGAAGGAACCCCGACTGGGGACTTCAAGCTGCCATGGACTGCTGGGCAGTGGAACAGGACTCGCGAACTGTAATAGTGTCCTCCAGGTGACTGTGAGCTTCCAGGAGTCATTGGGAGCTGACGCTTTTGCTACTACTGCCGAAGGCACAACATCTTTGAATAGGGACAGTTCAGGAATTGTTTCCTTCTTCCATACAGTGTGATCTGTTGTGCATCCGGAGGACACCGTTCCAACTTGGAGAGCAGCCGTGATTCTGAGGTAACACACTGTGACCTAGGGCTGGGACTGGAACTGTCTTTACATGGGCAAGGGGCCAGGGTGCTCACTGACTGTGACCTAGTGTTCTCGGCAATGACTACCACCCCATGCCACCTTGTTACATAGAGAAAATAGGGGGGGAAGCCAGCACTGCTTAAGGTTAGGACGCATAAATTGGAGTGCATATGCACATAATGTCTAGCTGTATTCAAAAATGAGATATTTAGCAAAAAAATTGATCAATTCAATTGAGCCACCCCGCCGCGCCAAGGCAATCTCATATGGGGGGTCCTACTCTATATATTTTTAATAAATGCTGTGCCATTACGGCCTCCTAAATACACTTAGAGCATGACCACATCAAGTGCAATCTGTACCTGAACATTTACTGGATCGCTCCCATGAAGCCAGATGAAGCAAGTGCAGATGAAGGCCAACCAGGTCTGAACACAGACATATCAGGAATGGCCTCCACACAGGCAATGTGTGGAGGCCATTCCTGATATGTCTGTGTTCAGACCTGGTTGGCCTTCATCTGCACTTGCTCCATCTGGCTTCATGGGAGCGATCCAGTAATGTTCAGGTACAGATTGCACTTGATGTGGTCATGCTCTAAATGTATTTAGGAGGCCGTAATGGCACAGCATTTATTAAAAATATATAGAGTAGGACCCCCCATATGAGATTGCCTTGGCGCGGCGGGGTGGCTCAATTGAATTGATCAATTTTTTTGCTAAATATCTCATTTTTGAATACAGCTAGACATTATGTGCATATGCACTCCAATTTATGCGTCCTAACCTTAAGCAGTGCTGGCTTCCCCCCCTATTTTCTTGTTGTTGGTTTGTGGCTCACCACCACTGTTGCCGTGCACGCTTGGTTATGTCCGCCATAATTTTTCTGTGTTCATTGTGATGGATTAGGCTGCTGTGCACACACACGGCAGCCCCACCCTGCCCCAAGCTTTATTTAATTGTGCACCTGTGTCTGGACCAACATCGCCCTTCATCTATGTTTGCTGGTCAGGCAATGTGTGGAGGCCATTCCTGATATGTCTGTGTTCAGACCTGGTTGGCCTTCATCTGCACTTGCTTCATGGGAGCGATCCAGTAATGTTCAGGTACAGA
The DNA here is from genome assembly GCF_039654945.1 of Dendrobates tinctorius. Lineage (NCBI taxonomy): Eukaryota > Metazoa > Chordata > Amphibia > Anura > Dendrobatidae > Dendrobates > Dendrobates tinctorius. The sequence goes on along the minus strand of NW_027361712.1, from coordinate 9,636,930 downwards.
TTGCACTTGATGTGGTCATGCTCTAAATGTATTTAGGAGGCCGTAATGGCACAGCATTTATTAAAAATATATAGAGTAGGACCCCCCATATGAGATTGCCTTGGCGCGGCGGGGTGGCTCAATTGAATTGATCAATTTTTTTGCTAAATATCTCATTTTTGAATACAGCTAGACATTATGTGCATATGCACTCCAATTTATGCGTCCTAACCTTAAGCAGTGCTGGCTTCCCCCCCTATTTTCTTGTTGTTGGTTTGTGGCTCACCACCACTGTTGCCGTGCACGCTTGGTTATGTCCGCCATAATTTTTCTGTGTTCATTGTGATGGATTAGGCTGCTGTGCACACACACGGCAGCCCCACCCTGCCCCAAGCTTTATTTAATTGTGCACCTGTGTCTGGACCAACATCGCCCTTCATCTATGTTTGCTGGTCAGGCAATGTGTGGAGGCCATTCCTGATATGTCTGTGTTCAGACCTGGTTGGCCTTCATCTGCACTTGCTCCATCTGGCTTCATGGGAGCGATCCAGTAATGTTCAGGTACAGATTGCACTTGATGTGGTCATGTTCTAAATGTATTTAGGAGGCCGTAATGGCACAGCATTTATTAAAAATATATAGAGTAGGACCCCCCATATGAGATTGCCTTGGCGCGGCGGGGTGGCTCAATTGAATTGATCAATTTTTTTGCTAAATATCTCATTTTTGAATACAGCTAGACATTATGTGCATATGCACTCCAATTTATGCGTCCTAACCTTAAGCAGTGCTGGCTTCCCCCCCTATTTTCTTGTTGTTGGTTTGTGGCTCACCACCACTGTTGCCGAGCACGCTTGGTTATGTCCGCCATAATTTTTCTGTGTTCATTGTGATGGATTAGGCTGCTGTGCACACACACGGCAGCCCCACCCTGCCCCAAGCTTTATTTAATTGTGCACCTGTGTCTGGACCAACATCGCCCTTCATCTATGTTTGCTGGTCAGGCAATGTGTGGAGACCATTCCTGATATGTCTGTGTTCAGACCTGGTTGGCCTTCATCTGCACTTGCTCCATCTGGCTTCATGGGAGCGATCCAGTAATGTTCAGGTACAGATTGCACTTGATGTGGTCATGCTCTAAATGTATTTAGGAGGCCGTAATGGCACAGCATTTATTAAAAATATATAGAGTAGGACCCCCCATATGAGATTGCCTTGGCGCGGCGGGGTGGCTCAATTGAATTGATCAATTTTTTTGCTAAATATCTCATTTTTGAATACAGCTAGACATTATGTGCATATGCACTCCAATTTATGCGTCCTAACCTTAAGCAGTGCTGGCTTCCCCCCCTATTTTCTTGTTGTTGGTTTGTGGCTCACCACCACTGTTGCCGTGCACGCTTGGTTATGTCCGCCATAATTTTTCTGTGTTCATTGTGATGGATTAGGCTGCTGTGCACACACACGGCAGCCCCACCCTGCCCCAAGCTTTATTTAATTGTGCACCTGTGTCTGGACCAACATCGCCCTTCATCTATGTTTGCTGGTCAGGCAATGTGTGGAGGCCATTCCTGATATGTCTGTGTTCAGACCTGGTTGGCCTTCATCTGCACTTGCTCCATCTGGCTTCATGGGAGCGATCCAGTAATGTTCAGGTACAGATTGCACTTGATGTGGTCATGCTCTAAATGTATTTAGGAGGCCGTAATGGCACAGCATTTATTAAAAATATATAGAGTAGGACCCCCCATATGAGATTGCCTTGGCGCGGCGGGGTGGCTCAATTGAATTGATCAATTTTTTTGCTAAATATCTCATTTTTGAATACAGCTAGACATTATGTGCATATGCACTCCAATTTATGCGTCCTAACCTTAAGCAGTGCTGGCTTCCCCCCCTATTTTCTTGTTGTTGGTTTGTGGCTCACCACCACTGTTGCCGTGCACGCTTGGTTATGTCCGCCATAATTTTTCTGTGTTCATTGTGATGGATTAGGCTGCTGTGCACACACACGGCAGCCCCACCCTGCCCCAAGCTTTATTTAATTGTGCACCTGTGTCTGGACCAACATCGCCCTTCATCTATGTTTGCTGGTCAGGCAATGTGTGGAGGCCATTCCTGATATGTCTGTGTTCAGACCTGGTTGGCCTTCATCTGCACTTGCTCCATCTGGCTTCATGGGAGCGATCCAGTAATGTTCAGGTACAGATTGCACTTGATGTGGTCATGTTCTAAATGTATTTAGGAGGCCGTAATGGCACAGCATTTATTAAAAATATATAGAGTAGGACCCCCCATATGAGATTGCCTTGGCGCGGCGGGGTGGCTCAATTGAATTGATCAATTTTTTTGCTAAATATCTCATTTTTGAATACAGCTAGACATTATGTGCATATGCACTCCAATTTATGCGTCCTAACCTTAAGCAGTGCTGGCTTCCCCCCCTATTTTCTTGTTGTTGGTTTGTGGCTCACCACCACTGTTGCCGAGCACGCTTGGTTATGTCCGCCATAATTTTTCTGTGTTCATTGTGATGGATTAGGCTGCTGTGCACACACACGGCAGCCCCACCCTGCCCCAAGCTTTATTTAATTGTGCACCTGTGTCTGGACCAACATCGCCCTTCATCTATGTTTGCTGGTCAGGCAATGTGTGGAGACCATTCCTGATATGTCTGTGTTCAGACCTGGTTGGCCTTCATCTGCACTTGCTCCATCTGGCTTCATGGGAGCGATCCAGTAATGTTCAGGTACAGATTGCACTTGATGTGGTCATGCTCTAAATGTATTTAGGAGGCCGTAATGGCACAGCATTTATTAAAAATATATAGAGTAGGACCCCCCATATGAGATTGCCTTGGCGCGGCGGGGTGGCTCAATTGAATTGATCAATTTTTTTGCTAAATATCTCATTTTTGAATACAGCTAGACATTATGTGCATATGCACTCCAATTTATGCGTCCTAACCTTAAGCAGTGCTGGCTTCCCCCCTATTTTCTTGTTGTTGGTTTGTGGCTCACCACCACTGTTGCCGTGCACGCTTGGTTATGTCCGCCATAATTTTTCTGTGTTCATTGTGATGGATTAGGCTGCTGTGCACACACACGGCAGCCCCACCCTGCCCCAAGCTTTATTTAATTGTGCACCTGTGTCTGGACCAACATCGCCCTTCATCTATGTTTGCTGGTCAGGCAATGTGTGGAGGCCATTCCTGATATGTCTGTGTTCAGACCTGGTTGGCCTTCATCTGCACTTGCTCCATCTGGCTTCATGGGAGCGATCCAGTAATGTTCAGGTACAGATTGCACTTGATGTGGTCATGCTCTAAATGTATTTAGGAGGCCGTAATGGCACAGCATTTATTAAAAATATATAGAGTAGGACCCCCCATATGAGATTGCCTTGGCGCGGCGGGGTGGCTCAATTGAATTGATCAATTTTTTTGCTAAATATCTCATTTTTGAATACAGCTAGACATTATGTGCATATGCACTCCAATTTATGCGTCCTAACCTTAAGCAGTGCTGGCTTCCCCCCCTATTTTCTTGTTGTTGGTTTGTGGCTCACCACCACTGTTGCCGTGCACGCTTGGTTATGTCCGCCATAATTTTTCTGTGTTCATTGTGATGGATTAGGCTGCTGTGCACACACACGGCAGCCCCACCCTGCCCCAAGCTTTATTTAATTGTGCACCTGTGTCTGGACCAACATCACCCTTCATCTATGTTTGCTGGTCAGGCAATGTGTGGAGGCCATTCCTGATATGTCTGTGTTCAGACCTGGTTGGCCTTCATCTGCACTTGCTCCATCTGGCTTCATGGGAGCGATCCAGTAATGTTCAGGTACAGATTGCACTTGATGTGGTCATGTTCTAAATGTATTTAGGAGGCCGTAATGGCACAGCATTTATTAAAAATATATAGAGTAGGACCTCCCATATGAGATTGCCTTGGCGCGGCGGGGTGGCTCAATTGAATTGATCAATTTTTTTGCTAAATATCTCATTTTTGAATACAGCTAGACATTATGTGCATATGCACTCCAATTTATGCGTCCTAACCTTAAGCAGTGCTGGCTTCCCCCCCTATTTTCTTGTTGTTGGTTTGTGGCTCACCACCACTGTTGCCGAGCACGCTTGGTTATGTCCGCCATAATTTTTCTGTGTTCATTGTGATGGATTAGGCTGCTGTGCACACACACGGCAGCCCCACCCTGCCCCAAGCTTTATTTAATTGTGCACCTGTGTCTGGACCAACATCGCCCTTCATCTATGTTTGCTGGTCAGGCAATGTGTGGAGGCCATTCCTGATATGTCTGTGTTCAGACCTGGTTGGCCTTCATCTGCACTTGCTCCATCTGGCTTCATGGGAGCGATCCAGTAATGTTCAGGTACAGATTGCACTTGATGTGGTCATGCTCTAAATGTATTTAGGAGGCCGTAATGGCACAGCATTTATTAAAAATATATAGAGTAGGACCCCCCATATGAGATTGCCTTGGCGCGGCGGGGTGGCTCAATTGAATTGATCAATTTTTTTGCTAAATATCTCATTTTTGAATACAGCTAGACATTATGTGCATATGCACTCCAATTTATGCGTCCTAACCTTAAGCAGTGCTGGCTTCCCCCCCTATTTTCACCTTGTTACATACTTTCCAAAAGGGGTCACTTTATGCAGGATTCTGCTCTTCTGGCTCTTAGGGGTTCTGTATATGGAGTCGGCAAAACTATTCTATGATAATTTGCTCTCCAAGAGTCAAATAATGCTACTTTCGTTCTGAAGTCTCATCATGTGGCTAAGCAGTACTGTACAGCCACATATGGGGTATTGCCACATTCAGCAGAAATTGTGCGACAAATTTTGGTGCCATTTTTAACCATTTCCCCATGTGAAAATAAAATCTGGGCTACAATAAAATTTTAGTGGCAAAAATGTAATTTTTTTCTTCATCAACCAATGTAATATAATATTCTGTGGCATACCTGTGGTGTCAATATGATCATTACATCCTTAGATGAATTCATTGAAATGTGTAGTTTTGTAAAAATGGGGTCAATCCTGTTCTGGCACCTCAAAGGCTCTTCCAACGTGACATGTCATCCTCACACCACTCCAGCAAACGCAGCACTACAATATGGTGCTCCTTACCTTCTGAGCTTTGCACTGTGCCTCATGTTTGTGGGAAAAATGTATTTTTTCATTTTCATGGCTCAAAGTTATAAAATTCTGTGAAGCCTGTGTGGGTTTACAGTGCTCACCACACTTCTAAATAAATTCCTTGAAGGGAGTAATTTCCAAAATGGTGTCACTTGGGGGGAGTTTTCCACTGCTTAGGCACATCAGGGGCTCTGCAATCATGACATGACATACACTATTTATTCCTGCCAATTTTGAGCTCCAAAAGTCAAATGGCTCTCTATTCATTCTGAGCCCTGCCGTGCACCCAAACAGTAGTTTTCTACCACATATGAGGTATCAGCAAAGTCAGGAAAAATCGCACAACACATTGTATGGTCCAGTTTTTCTTGTTACTCTTAAGAAAATTAAATATTCTGGGCTAAATCAACATTTTAATTGGAAAATTGTATTTTATCGTTTTCACAGCTCAATGTTATAAACTTCTGTGAAGCGTATGTGGGTTCAAGGTGCTCACCACACCTTTAATTTAATTCCTTGCGGGGTGTAGTTTCCAAAATGGGGTCTCTTGTGGAGGATTTACACTGTTTAGGCACATGAAGGGTTCTGCAAACGCAACATGGTGTCTGCTATCTATTACAGCCAATTTTGCACTTCAAAAATCAAATCACGTTCCTTCCCTTCCGAGCCCTGTGTTAGCACTACACCGGCTTCCGAGCGTGTCAGTTCACTCACCCGTGCTGCAGGTGGTCCCTCTAACCCCTCATGCTCCACATGCTTCCAGCAGCACTTCCAGCCAGGCCTCTGGCCATGTTCTAAGGGCATGCGCGTGCGCCTGCCGTCTTAAAGGGCCAGCGCATGCACTTGCTATTTCCTCCCCAGCCAATGGTTTTGAAGCATTATGTATATAGTGCTTCCTCTCTACTGGGTAGGTGCTTGAGCAATCTTCCTGCTTCAGTCTAGGTTTTGTAAGGTTGCATACAAGTGCAATCCCGTACACATGCTATACTCTAAGTGCAAATCCTGCCTGCTCTGCTCTAAGTACATATCCTTCCTGCGGTACTCTAAGAGCAAATCCTGCTTGCTGCACTCTGAAGCAGATCCCGCTTGCTGCACTCTGAAGCAAATCCTGCTAGCTGCACTCTGACTCAAACTCTATCTCTGACACCAACTCTGTCTGCTGCACTCTGATGCAAGCTCTGCCAATTGCTTCATCCAGTCTGTTCTTCGGGTCCAGCTGCTGCGCGACTGTTGGTCTGCCCTGGAGTGGTACCTGGTGTTCATCGGGAGCCAAGTTTAACCTCACCATCAGAGGCTGTAGTGAATAGTCAGGTGATTGCTTAGTTATGCCCCTCTAGGCTCTCCGCGGTCCGTGGCACAGTGGTTCCATAAACCACGCACGTGACAGTTTGCTCAATCCATGGATCCCGCTGGATCCAGGACCATGCCCATATTGACCATGCACCAGGAGACTTCCCAGACAATTTGCTTAGTTCAGGATCCTGGTCCCCGACTTGCAGCCTCACCACGTTTTGACGGCAATCCGAAGCTCTGCCGCGGGTTCATCAACCAGTGCCGGCTACATTTTGGACTTCTTCCACACCACTTCCCGCAGGACCGAGCAAGCTCACCTAGTACTTGAAGTCCAGCTTTCACGGAACCAGGTAGATCCACACCGGATAATATGCTCAAGAAAAAAAAAGGCTTGTTGTTCCCCCGCCCTGTCTATGCAACCATATTAATTTTTGTAAGTTTTTAATGGACCTAAAATAAAATAACTATTTTACCAGTCACTGGAACAACAAGCCTTTTTTTTTTTTCCTAGGACTTATAAAAGCCTAGGTAGATGATCACATGGAAGCTCGCTGGGCTACTTGCAAAGCATGACGTGGAGCTCAGGAGAGTTTAGCAGACCGAGGTGAAAGGAGCAGAGCTCGGACACAGACAGGTGTCAAACAAGCACATACGTGTGTATTCTTCAGCAGCTTGATGGTATCTTAATGGTGGACATCAGAAGATGTAGTCTCAGGCATGTTGGATTTCACCATGTCCAATCCTTTAATGAAAATATATATGCATGCTCACTTGAACCCTGCATGCATGTTTATAAGGAAGTTGATAGAGGTGCTAGTCTAAGCGACTCTATAGATATTATTTATTAAAACATACAGTATACCACATTGTCATCACTGTCCCCAATTTAATTTCCCTACAAGTATATCTTTGGAGTACCGGTATACGCAGAAGAAACCCATGAAAAGTCAGGGATAACATACAAAATAAATGAAGATGTTTGTCCTTGGTGGGATTTCAACCCAAGACGCCAGTGCTGCAAAGCAACAGTGCTACCCACTGAGCCACCATGCTGCCCTGCGTTACTGGGCCACCTGACATTCACACAACAGATGATGTTAATGGCAGAAGGATCAAGAGTGTTGAACTTCAATGCCTGATCATTTTGTTCTCAAGGAAGATAATCCAATGCAAAATGTGTCAGGCAGCGGTTTACACCACTCTCCCAATTAAAAACAAGCACGCTTGACTGAACTGAGTGTGCATGTGTTTAGGAGACCCGAGAGAGACTATCATTTACATTTACCCAACAATTATCTTGGGTGTAATTATTGTCTAAGGCCAGTATTAGGTATCTCCTCTCAGAAGCTATTCAAACAAGGTATTCTGAATTTTTAGTTTTGGAGAACAGTTCTTAATCTTAATGGGTAATCCTAATGAGCATTAGACCAAGATTGGGTCAAGGCTGGACCTGGGCAAGTTTCCTAGAATCCTATAAAATGTATCAGAGTCAGGAAACAGAGACAATCTCCAAGTTCTTCCCAGAACAATTTTCCCTTCTCAGAGCTAGCCTTGCAAGGAAAATCGATCAAGCTTGCCGTATCTACACCTAAAACATCCGCCTTCTTTAACTCCCTTCAATTGCCACTTTGAAGCAAACATCTCTTTCCTAAGAAATGTGTCTTCTTAAAAAGGAAAGTTCATCTAATTGACAGTGATGACAAAATGCTCGTGTGTTTCTCCACCCTTGTGCAGATTTAGTTCCTCATAACTGAGGTTCCTTTTCCTGAGATTCTTGAAATGATTATGGCAGAGGTTCAAAGAAACAGTAATGCAGGGAAAATTCTGGGGAAGTAACACGGAAAAAGAGTTCTGAGAATACTCTGAATCTATCCCAAAAGTCCCCTACACATGTTCTCTGACTCTGTAATATATGTGTGTAGCTTGTCATCAATATATTATATTCTGCAGGAGACTCAGGCCTCATTCAAGAAAGCGTATTATCAGTGCATGTATTGTCCGTGTGCACAATAGACCCATATGGACGGCACACGGACCAATTGTAGCCAATGTATTAGTGCACGTGAGCAATTGTTCTCAAAGATCTAATGTCAGTGCGGAAAGAAACTGCAGTGTGCAACCAATGGTAATGCAGCGGAGTACATAGAGCTCCATGATTTATTTATTATGCTTACCTACATAGCGCCATCATACTCTGCGGTGCTTTACAGACATCATAGTTGCTGTCCCCATTGGCACTCACAATCTGCATTCCCTATCAGTATGTCTTTTGAGTGTGCGAGGAAACCGGAGAACTCAGAGGAAACCCATGCAAATGGGGGGAACGTAAAATCTCCTTGCAGATGTTGTCCTTGGTGGGATTTGAACCCAGATCTGCAAGGCTACAATGTTAACAGAGCTGTATACTTTTTGTACGTGATTGTGTAATTATTACAACAGCTTTCTGAACCCAGTCTAACGGTCCCGTTACACTAAACCAGGGTTTCCCAACTCCAGTCCTCAAGGCCCACCAACAGGTCATGTTTTCAGGATTTCCTTAGTATTGCTCAGGTGATAATTGCTTCACCTGTGCAATACAAAGGAAATCCTGAAAACATGATCTGTTGGTGGGCCTTGAGGACTGGAGTTGGGGAACCCTGCACTAAACGATGCACCAGTGATCCTGACAACGATATGACCTGGTCAGGATCGCTGGTGCATCGCTACATGATCGCTGGTGAGCTGCCAAACAGGGAGATCTCACCAGCGATCAGGACAAGCGAGGACTCTTACAGCGCTGGGAGCTCGCTGATTGTTGGTCTCCCGCTGCCGCATGCAGCGATGCGTGCTGGCCAGCGGGAGACCAACGATCAAACAATGGCGCAGGACACTCCTGCACGATTAGCGATACCCGACGGATACGTGATACGTGCCACACACAGCGAAATCACTGATGCGTCACAAAATCGGTGACTCATCAGCGATCTCGCTAGCGATCTCGCTTAATGTGAAGTACCCCTAAGAAGAAGGTATACTTCCATTTCACACCTTAAAATGTGAGTGATATATCTTTCTAACACCTACTTGCTGCTTATTGCTATATGAAAATCATAGATTGACCTTATTTTTTAGTTATGATTCCCTTATATACGTTATAAATAGAGTTGAGCGACTTTTGGTTTTTTAGGGTCGCGTTTCGTTTCGTGAAACCCGACTTTTCCAAAAGTCGGGTCGAGCAAGATCGTCCGATTATAGGGAAAAGTCGGGGTCGTCCCGAAACACGAAACCCAATGTAAGTCAATGGGGAATAAAAGTCGGCAGTGAGAGGAGGACAGGAAACACACCTACAGTGCCCATTTGAATGCCAAAAGCATCAATTCTTCTTACTTAAGCTTGTCAACCTTAATTAACTTCATAATACAAGTTACGCACTGAAAAATGGGGGTTATTTGGCTAAAGTTGTGGGGGGGGGGAGGGCTGGCTGCAGGTTTTCATGTGCCCTGGGCGAAAGAGCGCCCCTTTAACACATACCACAACTCATCATGCTCCGATACGGCAGATAAATAGCGGTATAGTACAATGAAAAATACCTCACTTTTTACATCTCATGACGAGGCCTATCTATTTCTCCATACAGAATCATTGGTCCCATATAATGTTTGAAACAGTATATGATGAGCTCCACATAATGCTACAGTATATGTTGGTCCCCATGGATGAAGCTCCACTGTCTTATGGGCCCAAATAATGCTCCAAACATAATGGGCCCCATTTCTAATGCTCTAGTGTATAATGGGCCCTGTAAATGCTGCTCCAGTGTCTGATGTCCACCTTTGGAATGTTCCAGTGTATGGTGGGCCCAACCTATCATTCTCCAGAGTATAGTGCTCCCCAAAAATTGCTGTCCCAACATTGAAAACAATCAAATAAGTCTCCTCGCTAGGGAATCCCTGTACTTGTCTGGACAGGTGCTGTAGCTTGCTTAACAGCTCGCCAGCCGTTCTCACGCCCAGTATGGATTGCACGTGATTGCACAAAGGTTAGAAAGGGTACCGTATCCCTGGATAACATGTATGGATAGCGTACACATTGAAAATATATGTCTCAGGAGGCAGGCTCAGACGGTGTTAGGCCCAGTATGGATTGCACGTGATTGCACAAAGGTTAGAAAGGGTACCGTATCCCTGGATAACATGTATGGATAGCGTACACATTCAAAATATATGTCTATACAGCATGAGGCAGGCTCAGATGGTGTTAGGCCCAGTATGGATTGCACGTGATTGCACAAAGGTTAGAAAGGGTACCGTATCCCTGGATAACATGTATGGATAGCGTACACATTCAAAATATATGTCTCAGGAGGCAGGCTCAGGCGGTGTTAGGCCCAGTATGGATTGCACGTGATTGCACAAAGGTTAGAAAGGGTACCGTATCCCTGGATAACATGTATGGATAGCGTACACATTCAAAATATATGTCTATACAGCATGAGGCAGGCTCAGACGGTGTTAGGCCCAGTATGGATTGCACGTGATTGCACAAAGGTTAGAAAGGGTACCGTATCCCTGGATAACATGTATGGATAGCGTACACATTCAAAATATATGTCTATACAGCATGAGGCAGGCTCAGACGGTGTTAGGCCCAGTATGGTTTGCACGTGATTGCACAAAGGTTAGAAAGGGTACCGTATCCCTGGATAACATGTATGGATAGCGTACACATTCAAAATATATGTCTCAGGAGGCAGGCTCAGACGGTGTTAGGCCCAGTATGGATTGCACGTGATTGCACAAAGGTTAGAAAGGGTACCGTATCCCTGGATAACATGTATGGATAGCGTACACATTCAAAATATATGTCTATACAGCATGAGGCAGGCTCAGACGGTGTTAGGCCCAGTATGGATTGCACGTGATTGCACAAAGGTTAGAAAGGGTACCGTATCCCTGGATAACATGTATGGATAGCGTACACATTCAAAATATATGTCTCAGGAGGCAGGCTCAGACGGTGTTAAGCCCAGTATGGATTTGACGGCCCAGATTACACAGCGGAGGAGCAGGGAGAGGTAAAGATTGCAAATGCTGGGGCCCTGCCCAAGCAAGGGGGGCCCACTCGTGGGCGTCGGTACTGGCACTGGGCCCCTCATAGTACAGCGGTGTGTCTGACGGCGGGTGTGCACCACCACCGTCAGAGACACTTGATTGCACTATGAGGGACCCTGTGCCAGTGCCCGCGCCCAAGAGTCGGCCTACCCACCTGTCCAGGGCAACGGCACTCGCACGGTGTCGTGCGCTAGGTGTTGACCCCGGCCATGGGGGGGGAGGCAGCACAGTTAGGGAGTTTTAGAAAGTGGCATATGTTGATGTTGGACATTCAGCTGATGCAAAAGGCGAAATAAGTGAAGTACCAGGAAGAGGTGGACCAAAGCAAGCCATTTTTCTGTCACCCTATGTGTCATCAGGGGAAGGTGGGACAAAATCCTTGGAAACCCATGCGTGGTTCATTTTAATGAAGGTTAGATCATCCACATTTTGGGTTGACAGACGGGTCCTTTTTTCTGTCAGGATTGATCCAGCTGCACTGAAGACTCTTTCCGATAGCACACTTGCAGCTGGGCAAGCGAGCTCCTGTAAGGCATATTGGGCCAATTCAGGCCAGGTGTCCAGTTTAGCGGCCCAATAGTCAAAGGGGAATGACCTGTGTGGGAGAACATCGATATGGGAGGAAAAGTAGTTTGTAACCATAGTTGACAACTGCTGTCTCCTGTCACTTTCCATCGATGCAGTATTACCAGTTGTGTGAGCGGTATTTGAAAAATCAGTCCACAACATTGTCATGAAACCCCTGTCTCCAACGCCACTTCTGCTGTGTGCACCACGAACACCTCTGCCAAGCTGCCCCCGGCCCGTACGGCTCGTGTGAGAACCATCACCGCTGCTGTGTGCTGGGAATGCCTCAAGCAACCGATTTACCAGAGTTGCTTGTTTATTAGCCAATATTAGGTCAAGGTTCTCCTGTGGCATGATGTTTTGTAATTTGCCTTTACAGCGTGGATCCAGGATGCTGGCCAACCAGTAGTCGTCATCGTTCATCATTTTGGCAATGCGGGGGTCCCTTTTTAGGATCCGCAAGGCATAATCTGACATGTGGGCCAATGTTCCCGGTGTCAATGATGCACTGCGAGTGCTGGGTGGAGGAGCACTTTCTGGCAAATCCACATCCCTCCAGTCACGCACAAACCCTGTACCAGACCTTGCCACGCCAACATTTTCACTTGCCCCACGAGATGCATCCTCCTCCCCTAAGTAATCATCCCCATCATCCTCCTCCTCCTCCTCTTCTTCCTCCACCTCGTCCAGGAGAGGTCCCTGAGCAGACAATGGCTGAATGTCATCAAGGATTCCCTCCTCCTCTTCCTCCTCATCAACATTGGCTGCAGACGCCTGCTCCTTAAGGTGCGTCAAAGTTTGCATGAGCAGACGCATAAGTTGGATGCTCATGCTTAGGATGGCGTCGTCTGCGCTTACCAGCCGTGTGCATTCCTCAAAACACTGAAGGACTTTACAAAGGTCTTTCAGCTTCGACCACTGCACGCCTGTCAACTCCATGTCTGCTCTCAAAGTGCCTGGCCATGTATCCTCCCACAAATGCATTATGGCCTGCCTCTGCTCGCACAGCCGCTCCACCATGTGCAGGGTGGAGTTCCACCTTGTTGCAATGTCGATAATGAGGCGGTGGTTGGGAAGGTGGAGCAATCGCTGCAGCTTCTGCATACGAACGGAGTGTACAGGCGACCGGCGGATGTGCGCGCACAGTCTTCGCACCTTCTGGAGCAGGGCTGTTAACTCCGGATAATTTTTGAGGAAGCACTGCACCACCAGGTTCAAGGTGTGAGCCAAGCAAGGTATGTGGCTGAGTTTTGAAAGGGCTATGGCTGCCACAAAATTACGGCCGTTATCACTAACTACCTTGCCTGCCTCAAGATGTACACTGCCCAGCCATGACTCAGTTTGTCGCTTCAAGTACTCGGCCAGCACCTCGGCGGTGTGTCTGTCGCCCAAACACATCATCTGCAACACAGTCTGCTGACGCTTTCCACTAGCTGCTCGATAGGGGGACACATCGTGTGCAACAGTGGCAGCTGCAGATGGAGTGCTCGTATGACTGCGCTCTGTGGACGAGCTTTCGCTTCTGGAGGAGGAGGAGGAGGGTCGAACGCCTACAGCCAACTGTTTCCTATACCGTGGGCTAGGCAGCACTGTCCCACCACCGCTGTCCCCTGTGGACCCTGCATCCACCACATTAACCCAGTGCGCAGTGATGGACACGTAACGGCCCTGGCCATGCCGACTGGACCATGCATCAGTTGTGAGGTGCACCTTTCCGCTCACTGACTGCTTGAGTGCATGGACAATGCGGTCTTTCACATGATGGTGGAGGGCTGGGATGGCTTTGCGAGAGAAGAAGTGGCGACTGGGTAGGTCATAGCGTGGTACTGCATAGGGCATGAGTTCGCGGAAAGCTGTGCTTTCCACCAACCGAAAGGGCATCATCTCAAACGAGATTAGTTTGGCAATGTGGGCGTTCAAACCCAGTGTACGCGGATGAGAGACTGAGTAATTTCTTTACCTACTCATAGTGTCTGGGAGGGTGAGCTGGACTTGAGAGCTGCATATGGTGGAAGTAGCGGTGGACAGGGCGGACTGAGAGAGGGTTGATGATGGTGATGGAGTTGGTGTTCTTTCTGATGGCCTAGAATCAGTCTTTCGTTGATGTAACAGTGGGATTCCCTGACTGCTGTGGTCTTGCAACGACACCTCAACATTTGCTGCTGTGCTAACCGGTGGGCTTACAGTGGGGGAAACAATGTAGCGTTGCTGACTACCTTCGTTGTGATCAGTTGCACATGTGGCACTTGAGGTTTGGTGTTGTGTCCACGCTTGCAAGTGCATGCTGGTTAAATGTCTAAGCATGCAACTGGTATTCAAATTTTTCAGATTTTTCCCTCGGCTAAAGGTCTTTGCGCACTTCTTAGGCTACTTTCACACATCAGGTTTTCGGCGTCAGGCGCGATCCGGCGTCGTGCCGGAACGCCGGATCCGGCAAATGTTTCGTAAAACCGGATGTGACGGATCCGGTTTTCTGCCGGATCCGTCTTTTTCTTGACAGACAAAACCGGATCCGTCTCATCCGGTTCATCCGTTTTTCTATCCGTTTTTCGACGGATTACGCCGGATCCGGTTTTTAAAATTGACCCTTGTGGCCTTCCGAACGGGATTGGCTACTGGAAAACTATATATAGCATGTTCCTACAGCCCTTCTTTGACAGGTTGTAGAGGAGAAAGTGCATTGGAGAGAAGAGCAAGTTACTGGCGAAGATGGATGTTGTCATTGGAAATATTTTGAAGAATTTGGCGGATTTTACAGCGGAGGCGAATCGTTTGAGGGTGATTGTTCTGGAGAAGGAGAGAGCGAGACAGCAGCGCATCAGGCATCGTAGACGACGTTTGTGGATCCACCCCATCACAGCCAAGAGAATGACGCGTGGGGTCTATTCTACACTATGCATGGACCTTCGACGAAACCCGGATAAATTTTTTGGATATGTTAGGATGAAAATGGAGAATTTTGATTACTTGGTGGAGCGCATTGCACACCTCATAAGAAAAGCGGACACCTATTGCCGCTTCTCTGTTTCACCCGCAGAGCGTCTGATGGTGACTTTAAGGTAAGCCACATTTATTGGATATGCTCGCATCAGAGCACACTTTCACTGCAATCTTGTTGGTGGTAGTTTGCATCTCCAAGTGTTATAGGTCAGTTTTGGTATGTAATGCTGTGATTTAAAACTAATTTATTGTTTTTTAATTCCCCACAGATTTCTTGCAACTGGAGAATCCCTTTCGTCACTGCATTTCCAGTACAGACTCGGGATTTCCACCATATCTGGAATTGTGAAGTACACATGCCGTGCACTGTGGGACTCCTTAGCTGAAGAGTTTTTACCAGAGCCCACAACAGAGAGGTGGATTGAAATTGCTGACAAGTTTCAACAGATATGTCACTTTCCAAACTGCTTGGGCGCTGTGGACGGGAAACATATCCGCATTGTAAAGCCAGCTGGATCGGGATCGGAATATTTCAATTAGAAGAAATATTTTTCAATTGTCCTCATGGCCATCGCTGACGCGGAATACAAATTTATTGCGGTTGATATTGGGGCCTATGGCCGCTCCAATGACTCTCAAGTTTTCAAACTGTCTGCCATGGGGCGTAAACTGTATGGAAACACCTTCCAGTTCCCACCACCTAGACCGCTGCCGCAAACATCTGGTCCACCTATGCCATTTGTCTGTGTAGGGGATGAAGCCTTCCAGCTGTCAGAACACCTTTTGAAACCGTACTCTAGCAGAGGATTGACAAGACCAAAACGCATTTTTAATTACCGCCTCACAAGAGCAAGAAGAATGGTTGAATGTACCTTTGGTATTCTGACAGCCAAATGGCGGGTCCTATTGACTGCGATCAACCTCAAGACAGAAACTGTGGACGAGGTGATCAAAGCTTGCGTGGTACTCCACAATTTTGTTATCTGCAAGGAACCCATTTCCATTGAGGACACCTCTGAAGAAACCACCTTGCAAGATTACCATGACATTACCACTAGAAGTTCTGTGACGGTTTCAGTAATGAGGGACAATTTTGCACTATACTTTATGTCACCTCAAGGCAGAGTACACTGGCAGGATGACAGAGTGTGAAAGATTTGTGCCCAACCAAACTTGTGTACCTTCTGTACCAACAGTATATACCTTTGCCAACCAAAGTTGGCTATCTTGTCATGGTCTCTATTTTTAGCTTTAGGCCACAGGTGTGTACCTGGTTGTGTTTTATGCAAAGTATTTCACCTTTTAACAAAAGTTGTGTACATTGTTAGGAAATCACCAACAATAAACACAACTTTTTAGGTGAAATACTTTGCTTCAAACACAACCAGGAACACAACTGTGGCAAAAAGCTAAAATTTACCCACAGTTATATACCTAGTTTTGAATACCATTTCACCTTTTAAATACCCTGTATTTAACCTTTTTCGCCGCAGAAAGAAATGACAGACAACCAGTGTAAAATAATTTAACTTTTATTGAAAAATGTTTTTTTTAGTAAACTTTTTTAAAAATTTAATAAACTTGTTTAATAAAACTTTGAAACTATAAAACTGAAACCATAAAACTGGTCATTTTTATTTAAATACACACATTATAAATCTGTGTAGTGTGTGGTGGAAATACTGCTGTAGGGGCTGCGGGACACTTCGACACTGGGAGTGTGGAGAGAGGACTGGGATCGTGGTGGGGAAGGAACAGTTAGAGGTGAAGGTGTGGAAAAAACTACAGAATGGGTGGACATGTGGGAAGCAGAAGAGGTGGTGGGTGGTGGAGTGGAGGGTTGGGCAGGGACTGTAGGAGCAGATGATGTTGATGGCAAGTTGTATGGGGAAGGAGTTTGGTACGGGGCAGGTTGCTGGAAGTGGGGAGATGTCTGGTACGGGGCAGGTTGCTGGAAGTGGGGAGATGTCTGGTACGGGGCAGGTTGCTGGAAGTGGGGAGATGTCTGGTACTGGTGAGGTTGCTGGTACTGGGGAGTTTGCAGGTACTGGGGAGGTTGCTGGTACTGGGGAGTTTGCAGGTACTGGGGAGTTTGCAGGTACTGGGGAGGTTGCTGGTGCTGGGGAGGTTGCTGGTGCTGGGGAGGTTGCTGGTGCTGGGGAGGTTGCTGGTGCTGGGGAGGTTGCTGGTGCTGGGGAGGTGGATGGTGCTGGGGAGGTGGATGGTGCTGGGGAGGTGGATGGTGCTGGGGAGGTGGATGGTGCTGGGGAGGTGGATGGTATGTAATAGGAGGGGGAGGATGGAAAGTGGCTGGAGGGGGTGTAGATGTAATAGGAGGGGGAGGATGGAAAGTGGCTGGAGGGGGTGCAGGTGGAGGAACTACTGTGGTGGGAGGAGGAGGTTGGGAGGTAACTTGCTGGAGAGCAGCGTGGCATGAATGCATTACATGCATCTGCTGGGCAGGAGAGAGCGTTTCCATGCGCTCCACAACAGACCTGAAAAAGGTGTGGTTTGGTGAAGTTCTTGCTTCTGAATGCATGGTTTGCAGAAGTGTCTTCACCTCCAGAATGCTGGAGTTGATCTGCTGATAGCCTGCGGAGATTTGCTCTGACAAGACTTTTAGACAGTTCTGGAAAGATGCATTCAGATGCAAGAACTCTGGCGCATAAGTCTTTTCCTGACCCCTCTGCCGCTGCCGCCCAGTACCCGCAGGTGTACTAGAGGTGGCAGGGGCAGAAGGGTGGGGTAAAGGGAAAGCGATCTCCTCACCAGCAGCTTCATGTAATGTAGGCGGCCACGATGCTCCTGTGCTGGTGGATGGGACAGATGGGTCGAATGTGTGGTAAGGCTGGGAAGGTGCAGATGTACCGGGGCGGTCGAAGTGTCCCTCGGTGCCGGTCTCCTCATGGATCGCCTCAGAAGGGTCCAATCGAGCAGGCTCCCGAGTGCTGCTCACCGTGCTGTGGAATAAAGAGAAAAAAAAACAATTAAAATACTGACATGGTATGGCCCTGGCTGAAAAAAAAATTTACATCTAACATTTTTTTTCACATGTGGTGTGTAATATTTACCTTCTGGTGACCATTGTTTCCCGGAGGAACGACAGGGCTTCTGCGTACTTGTACTTGCTCCTGCGTCCTCCAGATCCACTCGGGGCCCGCATCTCTTTATTGAACTCCTTCTTGAAACGATCCCTCACAGACCGCCACCGATTCACAATTCTGTTCCCTGAAACGAGAAAGGAGTGGTTAGTATACAACATCAGTGTTTCCCAAACTCCCGTCCTCATGGTCCCCAGGGGTCATGTTTTCAGGATTTCCATAGTAAATAGAAATCCTGAACACATGATCCGTGGGGACCACGAGGACTGGAGTTCGGGAAACACTGGTTTACATCAAGCAACCGGTACTGTATATACTTACGCTCTGTAATCTGGGCCCGAACATCGAGGTCCTCCCAGCGGCCCACAAGGAGCGAACAGATTTCCTCCCAGAGTCGTCGGGTAACGATAAGGTCAGCGTGGCGGCGGTCAGCCATATTCCAGAGCGGCTCCCTTTCTCGGACGAGATCGATGAGGTGGTCCACATCGAGTCCTCCATCCTCACCGTCAGAGTCGGGAGCACGCTGTGAAGGCTGTTAAAGAAAAAGACAAAAATAACATAATTAGCCTCCACATAAGAAATGAAATAAAAAGTGCAAAAAAACAAAGCAAAAATATTTATACTTACACGCTGGTGACCGCCGCGTTGCTGTCGCCGACGACCCTGGGAGGCACTGCGAGGACCTCTTGGCCGAGCACCAGATTGGGAAGACTAGAGAAGAAAACAAAAAATGTTATGTCTTTGGATGTAGGCATTTGTTTGCTGTGTGTGGTCTGCAGAACATTGTTTTCTATGTGTTGTGTGTAGTGTGATGTTGTGTTTCTGCGTTTGATGCAAAAAACTTACCAATTGTGAGCCCACTCCAGGTGTCTGTCCACCCCTTCCTTCTTCTTCTGGGAGCTCCTCTTCATCTTGTGAATCCTGTTTTGAAATAAAAGGCAATGAATAGACATATATTACAGAGAAGATGGATTTTGGAAATAAAAACTTACCGTCAAATGCTGACGATGCGAGGGAGGGCTCCCAGAAGATGATGTGCTGTCTTCCTGGTGGCCACACTCCATGCCTGTGGGTGGTGTTCCAGCTGCTGCCATTGCTGCTGCTGCTGCTGCTGCATCTATTGGGCGGCTGTTGAATAAAGAGAAACAAAGGGCCAATGAATATCTTGATATTCAATAGCCCTAGTTTGGAGGAATGGGGGATTTGATAATTACCATCTCTCATCTGCTGCTGGCCTCCCCTCCTCAGCATGTTGCATTTGCTGCTCCATTTGGGGTGGTTGTGGTGCTGATGGTGCTGCAGTGGTCTCCTGCCTTCTCCTGCTTCGCTTGGTTGCTTTCTTGGGTGGCATGTTGGGTGTGGCTGTGGGTCCCACTGTCTTGCTTTTATATATGTCTTGTGGGCAGAGCTACTGAGCATGCTCAGACCAAAAAACCGGATCCGGCGCATTGCGGCGCTCATAGGATTTCATTGTGTGAAAAAGCCGGACGCGCCGGATCCGGCGTGTCCGGCTTTTTCGCCGGAGACAAAAAACGTTACAGTAGCCGTTTTTTCCAGACGCCGGATCGCGACACATTGCCGGATCCGGCGAAGACCGGATGAAACGCATGGCCATCCGGCGCGATCCGGCGCAAATGCAAGTCAATGGGGGGGAAACCGGATCCGGCATTGCATTTCGCCGGATCCGGTTTCTGTCAAAAGCGCCGGATCGCGCCTGACGGCGAAAACCTGATGTGTGAAAGAGGCCTTACAGATAACCTTGGCCTGATCATGAGGATTTTGTTCAAAAAAGTGCCACACTGCACTCTTCCTACTTTGGCAGACATTTTGCGGCCTAGCACGCTGTGATCTTTTGACCCTCTGGACAAGCTGTCCAGCAACTCTTTTGATGTTTGGAACCTGTCTTTGGAGTGCTCCGGGCCTGCCAGATAACAGCTGTTGCGATGTCGATGTCTGCTGTGGATGCTCCTCATCTGAGCTATTGGAAGCAGCACCCTCTTCCCCCAATGGATGCCAATCTGGGTCAACAACTGGGTCATCCATCACCTCCTCTTCTATGTCATGTGCACCTTCCTCTGTGTCACCGTGTATGGAGGTATAGTGTGCGGGAAGGGGCACCTGAGTCTCATCAGGGTCAGAATCTGGCTCTGTACACTGCGAGGACAATGTAGTGCTCTGAGTGAATGTACCAGCAGAATCATCCATCAGCGGCTGTGCATCAGTGCACTCCATGTCAGATTCATCTTGGCCTGGGTAATTCACCATTTCACTTGATAATCCAGGCATGGTATGTGAAAACAGCTCCATGGAGTAATCAGTAGTATGGCCTGCGTCATCCTTCAATCTTGGTTGGGGTGAAGGACACAAGGAAAGGTGTGGTTCATGAACATGAGCCTCCAATGACGACTCAGTGCTTTTACTTTTTACAACTGAAGAAGAGGAGGCGATAGAGCTGGAGGCTGAGTCAGCAATGTAAGACAAAACTTTTTCCTGATGCTCTGGCTTTAAAAGCGGTTTGCCAACTCCTAGAAAACTAAGCGTTCGAGGCCTTATGTAGCCAGACGATGACGCAGGGTCAGCACCTCCTGCATTCGGTCCTATTTTGCTCTTGCCACTACCATCAGATCCACCACCAACACCATCGTTACCAGCTGCCAACCCCCGCCCAATTCCACAGCCTCTTCCACCAGCCTTCCTCATTTTTGGTAGAAATGTAGACAAAATCCAACAAACTATATAGTAATGTAAAACAAGGTACAAGGTGTCTATAGGACAGGGGAGATTTTGAATCTCTGCGCACACTTTTGGACACTGGACACTTGTGGATTGTGTGAGGCCCACTGATATCTGAGCGCTATGTGACAGGCTCGATGGCACAGCTGCCTGTGACAAAAGTGACGAGAGGATAATGGAGATTTTGAATCTCTGCGCACACTTTTGGACACTGGACACTTGTGGATTGTGTGAGGCCCACTGATATCTGAGCGCTATGTGACAGGCTCGATGGCACAGCTGCCTGTGACAAAAGTGACGAGAGGATAATGGAGATTTTGAATCTCTGCGCACACTTTTGGACACTGGACACTTGTGGATTGTGTGAGGCCCACTGATATCTGAGCGCTATGTGACAGGCTCGATGGCACAGCTGCCTGTGACAAAAGTGACGAGAGGATAATGGAGATTTTGAATCTCTGCGCACACTTTTGGACACTGGACACTTGTGGATTGTGTGAGG
This sequence comes from Dendrobates tinctorius, assembly GCF_039654945.1. NCBI lineage: Eukaryota > Metazoa > Chordata > Amphibia > Anura > Dendrobatidae > Dendrobates > Dendrobates tinctorius. The sequence goes on along the minus strand of NW_027361712.1, from coordinate 9,615,566 downwards.
CCCACTGATATCTGAACGCTATGTGACAGGCTCGATGGCACAGCTGCCTGTGACAAAAGTGACGAGAGGATAATGGAGATTTTGAATCTCTGCGCACACTTTTGGACACTGGACACTTGTGGATTGTGTGAGGCCCACTGATATCTGAGCGCTATGTGACAGGCTCGATGGCACAGCTGCCTGTGACAAAAGTGACGAGAGGATAATGGAGATTTTGAATCTCTGCGCACACTTTTGGACACTGGACACTTGTGGATTGTGTGAGGCCCACTGATATCTGAGCGCTATGTGACAGGCTCGATGGCACAGCTGCCTGTGACAAAAGTGACGAGAGGATAATGGAGATTTTGAATCTCTGCGCACACTTTTGGACACTGGACACTTGTGGATTGTGTGAGGCCCACTGATATCTGAGCGCTATGTGACAGGCTCGATGGCACAGCTGCCTGTGACAAAAGTGACGAGAGGATAATGGAGATTTTGAATCTCTGCGCACACTTTTGGACACTGGACACTTGTGGATTGTGTGAGGCCCACTGATATCTGAGCGCTATGTGACAGGCTCGATGGCACAGCTGCCTGTGACAAAAGTGACGAGAGGATAATGGAGATTTTGAATCTCTGCGCACACTTTTGGACACTGGACACTTGTGGATTGTGTGAGGCCCACTGATATCTGAGCGCTATGTGACAGGCTCGATGGCACAGCTGTGACAAAAGTGACTAGAGGATAAGGGAGATTGGATTGCTTTTAAAAAAGCAGTTTGCGGAGCAGTGGGTAAACAGCAATGCCAGCGTGTCAGGAAGCCTTAAAAGGCAGCCCAACAACCAACACCACTGATACACCACTATATAGCCTCCCCTTGCACTGCACACACAGTGACTTGTGTGTTGTGCAGGCCAAATCGCTAGCAGCAGAAGCAGTTTTTTTGTCTTCTTCCCTGCCTAACGCTCTCCCTACAGAATCAGCAGCAACCTCTCCCTATACTAAGATCGGCAGAAGTAAGATGGCGGTCGGCGTGCACGCCCTTTTATATCCCCTGTGACGCCCACCAAAGCAAGCCAATCACTTGCATGCCCTTCTGAAAGATGGTGGTGACCCGTGCCTAGGTCATCACGTTGCCCACAGTGTCCGTGGATCCTGATTGGCTGAAAAAGAGCGCAAAACAAACTTTTGAAACGCGACTTTGGCGCGTAAGTCGCCAACCTTGTGGCCGACCTCATCCTAGGGTCGGGTTTCGTTTCATGAAACCCGACTTTGCCAAAAGTCGGCGACTTTTGAATTTTTTCGACCCGTTTCGCTCAACTCTAGTTATAAACAATGAAATAGGAGGAAAATTGATTTAATTGTTTTGGGAAATGGTCAACATGCAATTCCCAAATATTTTTTAATGGGAGTTGCATGATGGACTGATATAATAAAACATCAGGGGACGCTGAGGGGATTCATGTTTCCACTTTCAAAGACAGCAATTTCAATGGTAGCCCAAAGAGTATAAGTTGTGGTAGATCGGCTCACTCGACTGCACATAGAGGTAGACACAGGAATGCTTTTTTTTTTTTTTTTTAAATCTCCCACTGGTTTATTAAAGTGGCCTAACGGGAAAACAAAAAAAAAAATAGCACATGGCACAGTCCGCATTGCTGTGGGGATCCGCCCGTTCAGGAAAAAACATAAAAAGGTTCAGCTTTCCTTATCACAAGCACACACAGCTCTGGAGCTCTGATCTCCCGGTGCACCCAACACTGAATGACCCAGAAGGCTGTGTATTTACCTTCTGGACTTCACCTTGGGGTGGAGATATGGTGAACAGCCTCCCTCCCACTCTTTAGCTGTTTAGTAAACCTAACCCTTAATATGGCCGATTAACGCCTCTCAGCCTTTTCCAAGGTTCATATCACTGAAGCTAATAACCTCAGTGATACCTATCTCCCTCCAGTACTTTGTCAGTGCCTTTGTCACAAAGTATAGAATAGGGAATCCCAAAGCAAAGATTTAAAACATCCTCCTTTACTCCTCACACCACGTCATTAAAGCTCTAGCCGCTAAAAGAGAAGGACTTGTTTGATTGTGGGCAATCCTAACTATGACTTGTTAATGTTGTAGGTCACTCTCCACAGGTTCTTACCACCAAAGCAATAAAAAAGGGGTGCTACTTGGTCTTGGCAAGTCTCACCGGAGGGCTCCACCATAGCCACTTGAACTGCCTTTATGGTACGTAAACCTTGGATAGGCCTTATATAATAAATGAACTTAAACACTTTCAAGTATAAACATTGACAATCTTCAGTTGAAATAACTAACATTTTTCTCCTTGCCAACCCCAGCAACTAACAGTTATGTGCTACCAAAGTAACACAGTATTCATGGATGGCTGCTGGAAAGAAATGAAGCTAAAGCATGTTGGTATTAAAAGCATGAGGCACTGAAGGCATGTGGCAGGATTCTAATGGAAATCTTATATTAGAAGGCTGAGGATGTTTGCCACAACACGGGTTCATATATGCATCTCTCACAGTATTTTCCATCATACAACTATAGGAACAGATTTATAATCCAGTAATTTGAAACATTTCTATAATTTACACTATAGTTATATTTTTACTCATCAACTATTACACTATTGGCTATTTATAAGAGTGATCTCCTTGGATGATACAGATTTTTCAGTTGTAGTTGAACAGGTGTTTCACTCTGCCACTGACCCACCAACTTGTCTCATGGCGACAGGTCTTGCCACTGCTCGGCAGGTTCTTATGGCAGTATACGCAGATATGGCCCCGTTACACATAACGATGTCCCAGCGATCCCACCAACCGTCCGACATGGATGGGATCGCTGGGACATCGTTAGGCTGATCGCTGGTCTCTCGCTGCCACACGCAGCGCAGCGGGAGACCAGCGATCAAAAAACGGCCCAGGACGTTCGAGCACAATCAGCGATACCCGGCAGGGGGGCCAGTCGCTGATTCATGTCACACACAGCGATGTCGCTGGCGATATTGCTGTGTGTGATGGGGCCTTTACTCCTGCATTTTAGTTGCAGATTCTTATCGCTGGCTCCTGTCTGAGAATTGTACTGCAGACAGGAGCCAAGGATCAGAGTGCACACTGACAATGAGCAGAGTTGAGCACTGTCAATCAAGACTTCACAAAGTGTTCAGTATGCAAAAATGGGGTTTTGAAGCAGCGTGTGGTGTGGTCACAGCTGCACCGTAGCCTCCTCATTTCCATACATAAACCAAAGGGGAGTATAGAAATATTATAAGATCAGAAATGTGAGGCTTCAATTAAAAATAAGTTCTCGTGATAAAGTAAACTTGCAATTTACTGAAGAGCAGAGACTGAGGAATGTGCAGGATAAATAAAGCGTGCTCTCCTAGAACACATGCCCAATACATTTGCACTAGGTAATGATGCATGCCCAGCATACTATCGCTCCTATTTCAGACTGGCTATTTCAAGTGTGGCATTTCTTGTTTGCCGAGCATTTATAATGCTAACCTATCAATGCAAAAGCACACAGACGACAGACAAAATGGAAGATTATGCCCATGGTCATGTTTCAAACAGCTACTTCTGATAAGGACATTTTTTTTTAGTGGAAAGTAAAGAAATTGAAGCTCTTTTCTTTACTTGGCATCACCTTCCAGAATATTAGCCAAGCCGACAAATTCTTGTAATGACACAGTACAAAATAAGTAGGTTTTTAAATAGCATGCTGCTGCCGTCGCTTGCCAAAAAGTGATGTTACATTTAGATGTTGGCAGCTATCAGATTGACATCGAAAACCTAGGTTTGGTGGTCGGTGTCTACTGTAAAATGTTATGTAAAATGCAACATACCCGGAGAGGATAAAAAGACACTAGTGATGAGGGAGCGCGCACGGATATCGTGTTATCCGAGCCTGCTCGGGTGTTATCTGAGCATCTCGGGCGTGCTTGACTAGTAGGTTCGGGTCCATGCGGCTGCATGATTCGCAGCTGTTAGGCCAGTTTCACATTAGCGTTTATGGCCGCAGCGTCGGGCTGCGCACAGCCGCCGCTAAGCCCCGCCTCCACCGGTAGCTTCGCCTCCGGGCGCATGACGCTGCACGCGTCATGCGTCCCCTATCTTTATCACTGAGGACGCAGGCCGTGCGCAGTATGCGTTTTGGCGGCGCCTGCGTCCTTTTGACGGTGCGCCGACCAGTGCCAAACGCAACCTGTTGCAATTTGGTTGCACTTGGCGCACCGTCAAAAGGACGCAGGCGCCGCCAAACGCATACTGCGCACGGCCTGCGTCCTCAGTGATAAAGATAGGGGACGCATGACGCATGCAGCGTCATGCGCCCGGAGGCGGAGCTACCGGCGGAGGCGCAGCAGGGGGCGGGGCTTAGCGGCGGCCGTGAGCAGGCCGTCGCTGCACCCTGAAATGCAAATGTGAAACCGGCCTTAGACAGCCTCATCGCATGTGATCCCTTTATGACCAAAGATCCAACTTTAGAAACGAGAAATCACGTTTAGTTTAGTTTGAAAGTGCATTAGGGCATCACGATACAGTTACATCTCCTTAGCCTTCTCTTCACTCCCCAGGCTGATTGACAGGTCAGTGGCCAAGTACCAGAGCAAATGACCTGTCCATCGGCTATGGACCTGTCCATCTGAGAAGCTAGAAGTGCATCATCATGCCATACAGCACGACTGGACTGAATTTCAAACCATGATTTCTTATTGCTGAAGCAGCACTTTGGGGGTCATAAAGGGATTGACTGGCTTACACAGCCGTATTAGTGGTTTGGCTTTCTGACAGGTTCACTTTAAATTGGTTTTCTGGGAATCCCCCAAAATTCTAAGTACCTGAGAGTGAAAAATGATGCTATTTCTCATATATGTTAAAAATTATTGACACATATGACCATGTAGAACCTATCGGCTTGCTTGAAATGTTATTATTCCTGGTTGTCTGGGGAATGTTCTGCCACTCTGAAAGCACTTTGGCAAGCAAATCATTTTTGATCTGCTGTTGGCTGCTCCCTTTGCAATTGCCGACCAATGACATCCAAGATGTGCTCAATGGGAGACAAGTCTGGAGACGTCGCAGGCCATGGTAGCACATTTTGGCCATTCAGGCTGCTCGCAGTAGCATGATCAAAATGCGGTCTAGTTTTGTTGTATGGAAAAACTGCTCCTGGGACACTGACTAAATGGCCGTACCACTGGTGCTATGATTTTCCATTCTGTACTGCAACATTGGACTAAGAGCCAGACATCCAGCTCCGTTGACCTCACTCCACCTCTCCTAAAAGTGATCATAGTGCATAGCAAGACGGTGATGGAAGCTGGAGTGGGGATCTATCCTCTCCAGCGATGAGTCTCGCTTTTATCTTGGATGCAATAATATCCCGAAATTGGTCTGGAGATCGCATTGGAAGCGCTATGAAGAGGCCTTCACAAGGGAACATTACAGCTACCTTTTCAACAAGACAACGCAAGGCCGCATTGCTTGAGCTACTTAGATGCTACAATGTTCTACAGCATTTTTGGCAAATGCAAAGGGAGCTGCTAACAGAGGATCTTGATGATTCGCATGCCCAAGCGCAATCATTGTGGCAGAAGATTCCTCAAACGACTATTAGTAACCTCACTGATAAACCAAGGCTTGTAAGTGAGGGGGATATCTGCACATGGCACAAATACTTTATACTGAATAAATCGAGATGTGTTTCCATTTTTTCATCATTTACATGTCACTAACATGTCTATAAATCCTGTGATGTCTTGGAGTTGCAATTTCAATGTTGAGGAGTGTCTATGATACTGCTAAATGATTTAAGTGTAGCGGGGCAGTGTGTGCTCACAGTATTCAGCAGTGAATTGGGATTGTGCATCCAACAGTATAATTCATGGAAATGAAGAAACTCTATGACTCAACATAGACCAATGACAATCCAGCAAGTAGTTATATCGTATGTGTAATATCTAGATGTCAGTAGCTCCCTCCTTACCGCATTGACGCAAATGTGTTTCTCTTCCTTATGTTAGTACCAAAAATATCCTCTGACCCACTATGTGACTATTGTGCAAATGCAACATAAATGAGTCTGGGATTTGTTCCTTTTTTACTAGAAGTAAATAGTATTTGAAGGAAGAATTCGCCTTTCCTCTCTCTGGCTACACTTCGTCTAGTCTGTAATCTTAGCTGCAATTACCTTAAAGGGAATCTGTGAGAAGGACTTCATCCCCTAAACTATACGGTCAGAGTCGCCACCTCCTTTGTGACCAACAGCCTGAATACTGGGTGACTCCAAGCAAAGGAGCAGTCAGTCAAGTGGGAGGAGGCAGCGCTGGGTGGGGAATAGAGACAGAGAGCAGAGGCTCGGGAAGAGCTTCTACGAACCAAAGCGCTTCCGCCTCATTTGTATATATCTGATTTCTCAGAAGTGGAGAAACAGATTTCCTAGCTAAAGGTATAGGTGCACTTGTCCTTGCAAGATATATATATACATTGGGTACAGAAAGTCTTCAGACCCCTTTGAATTTTTCACTCTTTGTTTCATTGCAGCCATTTGGTAAATTCAAAAAAGTTCATTTTTTCTCATTAATGTACAATCTGCACCCCATCTTGACTGAAAAAAAAAACAGAAATGTTCATTAAAAAAGAGAAACTGAAATATCAAATGGTCATAAGTATTCAGATCCTTTGCTCAGACGCTCATATTTAAGTTACACGCTGTTCATTTCCTTGTGATCCTCCTTGAGATGGTTCTACTCCTTCATTGGAGTTCAACTGTGTTAACTGATAGGACTTGATTTGTAAAGGCAAACACCCGTCTATACAAGACCTCAAAGCTCATAGTGCATGTCAGGCCACATGAGAGTCACAGAATCACGAAACAAAAACACTGATTAAATACTGATGACACACGGGACCAAAACGATGATAAAACATTGATGGCACACAGAAGCAAAACACAGATGACACACACAACCAAAACACTGATAAAACATTGATGGCACATGGAACCAAAACACTGATAAAACACTGATGACACACAGAACCAAAACACTGATAAAACACTGATGACACACGGAACCAAAACACTGATAAAACACTGATGACACACAGAGCCAAAACACTGAAAAAAAACTGATGGCACACGGTACCAAAACACTGATAAAACACTGAAGGCACACGGGACCAAAACACTGATAAAACTCTGATGACACATGGAACCAAAACACTGATAAAAAACTGATGGCACACAGGACCAAAACACTGATAAAACTCTGATGACACATGGAACCAAAACACTGATAAAAAACTGATGGCACACAGGACCAAAACACTGATAAAACTCTGATGGCACATGGAACCAAAACACTGATAAAACACTGATGACACACAGAACCAAAACACTGATAAAACACTGATGACACACGGAACCAAAACACTGATAAAAAACTGATGACACAGGACCAAAACACTGATAAAAAAAACTGATGGCACACGGGACCAAAACACTGATAAAACTCTGATGGCACATGGAACCAAAACACTGATAAAACACTGATGACACACAGAACCAAAACACTGATAAAAAACTGATGACACAGGACCAAAACACTGATAAAACACTGATGACACACAGAACCAAAACACTGATAAAAAAAACTGATGGCACACCGGACCAAAACACTGATAAAACACTGAAGGCACACGGGACCAAAACACTGATAAAACTCTGATGACACATGGAACCAAAACACTGATAAAAAACTGGTGGCACACAGGACCAAAACACTGATAATACACTGATGGCACACGGAAGCAAAACACAGATGACACACAGAACCAAAACACTTATGAAACACTGATGACACACGGAACCAAAACACTGATAAGACTCTGATGACACACGGAACCAAAACACTGATAAAATAGTGATGACACATGGGACCAAAACACTGATAAAACACTGATGACACACGGAACCAAAACACAGATGACACACAGAACCAAAACACTGATAAAACACTGATGACACACGGAAACAAAACACTGATGACACACTGAAGACACACAGAACCAAAACACTGAAAAAACACTGACGACACATGGAAAAAAAACACTGACACAAGGACCCAAAACAATGATAAAACACTGATGACACACAGAACCAAAACACTGATAAAACACTGATGACACACGGAACCAAAACACTGAAAAAACAGACGACACAGGGAAAAAAAACACTGATACAAGGACCCAAAACAATGATAAAACACTGATGACACACAGAACCAAAACACTGATGAAACACGGAACCAAAACAATGATAAAACACTGACGATACATGGAAAAAAACCACTGATGACACACGGACCCAAAACCCTGATAAAACACTGACGACACACGGAAACAAAACACTGATGAAACACTGTTGACACACGGAAACAAAACACTGATGACACACGGAACCAAAACACTGATAAAACACTGATGACACACGGAACCAAAACACTGAAAAAACACTGACAACACATGGAAAAAAAACACTGACACAAGGACCCAAAACAGTGATAAAACACTGATGACACACGGAACCAAAACACTGATGAAACACGGAACCAAAACAATGATAAAACACTGACGATACATGGAAAAAAAACACTGATGACACACGGACCCAAAACACTGATAAAACACTGACGACACATGGAAACAAAACACTGATAAAACACTGATGACACCCGGAATCAAAGCACTGTTAAAACACTAATGACACACGGAACCAAACCAATGATAAAACACTGACCACACATGGAAACAAAACACTGATGGCACACGGGACCGAAACACTGATAGAACACTGATCACACGGAAACAAAACACTGATGACACATGGAACTAAAACACTGACACACGGAACCAAAACATTAATGACACAGGCGCTATTTTTTGCATAAAAAACCTCTGACGTCCGTCTGAATGAGGTCTATTGCTGCGTTCTGATAAATGTGAATTGTCATACGTGCTCGCTCACACTTGCAAATAAATCTGATGAATGTAATACAATAGAAAATTAGATTGCATTGGGACCAATGTTATTCTATGATTGTGAGCTCATCTGCATTTTTTTTCCAGCTCTGACAAGATCGAGATAAGACTGGAAAAAAGCAGCATGCTGCGACTGCATGCGAAATTCGGATTGCAAGCACCATATAAGTCTATGGGAACTCGTGAAACATCGCACTACGCTCGGATGTCACCTGAGTTCAGTGCTATTCGCGCGGACGCTGGCAATGGAGATGGAGAAATGAATTCCTCCATCTCCACAGCACCTATGCTCCAATTCTCGCATGTGAGAGCATCGGAGCACAGAGCATTGACACTCGGCTCATGGTCGCAGCAGAGCTGGAGCCGAATGTCATTAGTATACCTCATTGGATGCCAGACGCTAGTGTGACTCCAGCCTAAGGCAATGATTCTGGAGAAGTGACTTAGTGGTTAAAAAAATGCCCATATACTGTAGGAGTTCACAAACAGTGTCGGACTTGGTTCCTAAGGACTCACCAATAACTTTGATTCTGGGGACTGACTGTTCAGCTGCTTGTCAATATTGCATTACTTTCATTCACGAATTTCCTTCTGCCTCTATATAATAATAGACTGGGTGGCTTGTTACATGAATGACGAGATGCCGCTTCTATCTGTACAGTGGGAATCAAGTGCATTATGCCAACTGCTGCTCATATACTGTGGGATAGGGACCGCACTCCTGCATAGGGGCCACCAGGAGATTCATCTATTGCTCCGTGAGCCAGTCCGAGCATGTTGTCAAATTTAGTGGAGGTATCCACTACTTTAAAACACGTTCAAAATAGCCCATTTTAGTCGGAAAATTAAAAAAATTCAATGTTCTCCCATTAGAATGGGACCACACGGTGTCTCCATGCTCCACACGGTGTCCCCCACTGGTCTATGGCAGGTAAGTACTGTTTCTACCACCATAGACCCATTTAAAATGTATCTTAAAGTAATAAACAGCTTCTTTAATGTTGGTCTGATCATGTTTTTATGGTCTACTTTTTAAAATGATTGATATATATGTAATGCAGTTTTGCACTACTATGCCATAGTTCATGCTCCATGTGGTGTGTGGATATTACCATTTCGCTGTGGCTGGGGCAAAAAGAAAAAAAAACGAAGTTCGAGATGCCAGGGCGCACTTAGTTAACCTCTATTTCCTGGTAATGTAATGTAATGTGGTTCACTCCAAATAGTCCAGAAAACAGAGAGGCCAAGCAAGCTATTGATAAACTTAACTTATTGCACGAATACACAGGTACATCCAGATAAATGATTTAATAGAGATACTTTCTGGCATAGTGCTGCAGATATATAAATGGTCCAGTGATTCCTGAGTCTCAACTTCTGCTTAGATGCACAGTCCTTATCACATACTTAAAGGCACATACACTACCACTTTGGGGTATTACATATATGTTCCGCAGATTTACATCAATGCATACATGTAGTGGGAAAGTCCTCTGTAGTTATCACATTCCTAAAGAGCTGTCAGGGATTTGAAACAGTAAACTAGCAGGAAGAAATGTGATAACATTAAGAAACACATTTCTGATCTGATAAGTCCTCATTGCTCCAGCACTGTATGGCACAAGAGTGCCGAGACCAGCGACTGGCTGTAGTGGCCACTAGGGTTCCATTGCAAATGCCATGAATAATATTGGCTCAGTCTTTTTTTTTGCATGTATCGACCTTTAGCAAATATTTTTAAAATTGTGACAATTCCTTCTAATCCTTTACATGAGAGTGCTACAAGGTTGTGTAACAGTTGTTTCCAAGGAAAGGGGAGCGACCATATTTCCTGCTTCGGCCTGTTCTCATGGATTTATCTGAACAAGATTTCTGAAAGTTAAATGTTTTCTGGAATCATTTAATCCCTGATGTAAAAATTAAAGGCCATTTTGCCTTATACAAAAATGCTATTTTTTTCTGCAGTGCTTTTTCTGCAGGTGTGCATTTTTGCTCCTTTATTGACGGTTTTTAGTGCAGCAGCATTTTTAATGCATTTTTACTAGGGATGAGTCCAAAGTTCGGTCCAGATTCCAGAACTGTTCCCAAGCTTTAACCTGAGCCATAGAAATCAGTGGGGTCTCTCTCTCTCTCTCTTTGTCCCACGCTCTCCTCCCTGAACTCCCAAGCTGTTAAAGGGACTTCCAGGAGAAGTCCGTGTTCAGAGTACAGCACTAGACACTAGGTGTCCAGAGTTCAGCACTACATACTAGATGTCGAGAGATCAGCACTAGACACTAGGTGTCCAGAGTTCAGCACTAGACACTAGGTGTCCAGAGTTCAGCACTAGACACTAGGTGTCCAGAGTTCAGCACTAGACACTAGGTGTCCAGAGTTCAGCACTAGACACTAGGTGTCCAGAGTTCAGCACTAGACACTAGGTGTCCAGAGTTCAGCACTAGACACTAGGTGTCCAGAGTTCAGCACTAGACACTAGGTGTCCAGAGTTCAGCACTACATACTAGATGTCGAGAGATCAGCACTAGACACTAGGTGTCCAGAGTTCAGCACTAGCACTAGGCGTCCAGAGTTCAGCACCAGACACTAGGTGGCCAGAGATCAGCACTGGACACTAGGTGTCCACAGTTCAGTACTAGACACTAAGTGTCCAGAGTTCAGCACTAGACAGTAGATGTCCAGAGTTCAGCACTAGGCACTAGATGTCCAGAGTTCAGCACTAGACACTAGGTGTCCAGAGTTCAGCACTAGACACTAGATGTCCAGAGTTCAGCACTAGGCACTAGATGTCCAGAGTTCAGCACTAGACACTAGGTGTCCAGAGTTCAGCACTAGGCACTAGATGTCCAGAGTTCAGCACTAGGCACTAGATGTCCAGAGTTCAGCACTAGGCACTAGGTGTCCAGAGTTCAGAACTAGGCACTAGATGTCCAGAATTCAGCACTAGACACTAGGTGTCCAGAGTTCAGCACTAGACACTCATGTCCAGTTCAAACCCTGAACTTTATAGTTCGGGTTCGCTCAGCTCTAATTTTTACACCTAAAATGCTTCAGGGGCATTTTCTTCTATTTTTTTCTGCCTTTTCAAGCCCTATCGAGAAGTATATGAGAATAAAAAGAGCTGATGTAGATTTAGGCATTTTTCTGACAATTTCTGTGAGTGAAGCCAGTGGAATCTTAAATGGCACTTTATATTATTTTCAATGTATTCTTCAGTGAACTAGATGTAGAAAGAATCTTGTACAAACCCTTTAGTTAGTTATAGTTATTATTAAGGTAAAAAGGAAGACTTTAAGTCCATCTAGTTCAACCCATATTCTATCCTAACTTGCTCTAACATGTTGATCCAGAGGAAGGCAAAAAACCCATGTGGCAAACAGTAAGCTTCACATTGGGGAAACAAATTCCTTCCCGACTCCACATACGGCAATCAGACTAGCTCCGTGGATCAACGCAATATCAAGGAAACTAGTGTATATACCCTGTAATATTATACTTTTCAAGAAAGGCATCCAGACCCTTCTTAAATTTTAGTAGGGAGTCACTCATTACAACATCATATGGCAGAGAGTTCCAAAGTCTCACTGCTCTTACTGTAAAGAATCCGCGTCTGTGAGTATGCTTAAACCTTCTTTCCTCCAGACGTAGAGGATGCCCCCTTGTCCCCATCACAGGTCTAAGGCTGGAGTCACACACAACCATTAAAAAATCGGTCCGATTTTTACGGTACGAAATCGCACAAAGAATTCTTGTCCACGGATCCGTCTGTCATCCGAATTTCCGGCGATGAACCGATTTCGTTTGGAACTAAGCATCAAATTGACATCCAATGCCAATGCCTGATGCTCTTTCCTGTTGACCTGGAGAAGTCTTGCGAGTTAATCACAAGTCACACGTGTGGTGCGTTTTCAATGCGATTTTTAATCGCATCCATAGACTTGCATTGGCGAATCCGATCCGAAAATCGGTGACAATCGCAGCATGCTGCGATTGTCTCAATCCGAGGAACGGATCCGATAAAAAAATGGATGATGGGAGCAGCACCATAGAATAACAATGGGACGACTGCATTTATCGCATTGCATTCGTCCGATTTAATCGCTAGTGGGACTCCGGCCTAAGAGTAAAAAGGTCATTAGAAAGGTCTTTGTACTGTCCCCGCATATATTTATACATTGTAATAAGATCACCCCTAAGCCTTTGTTTTTCCAAACTAAATAACCCCAAGTGTAATAACCTGTCTTGGTATTGCAGACCCCCTAGTTCCCTAATAACCTTTGTCGCTCTTCTCTGCACCTACTCCAGTTCAGCTATGTCTTTCTTATACTCCGGAGACCAGAACTGTGCACAGTATTCTAAGTGTGGTCCTCCCGACGCCTGCGCACTGCAGGACTCTGCTCTGTCCTCAACAGGGCAGAGCAGTGCGCCTGCGCCGGAGCAGCGACATGAAGAGAAGAAGAGGACGGCATCATATGAAGATGGGTGGCGCTGGACGGCGACACCCATCGGACCAGACCGGACCAGACACCGGGGTCAATATAATCTAACTCTTTTTTCTATCTTTCAGGTTACATCGGGGGCTTATCTACAGCATTACAGAATAAGCAAATAAAGTCCTTGGAGCCTCATTTAAGAGTCTCAAACACGGGACTAGCCAGATCTTCCTCCAGGGAAGGACCCAGGCAAGGAGTGGCTCCTTTCGGAAACCACCATTACCACCATATTAAGTGGCCCTTTAAGTCAATATCCAGCTCTTTACAAGTTTACAGATATGACAAGGGAAATACCTAGGCCAGGAATCCATCCACAGACAACTGTTTCGAGGTGTTGCCCCTCATCAGTGTGGAGTAGGATTCTGGCTAGGTGGGAGCAATGCCTAGTAGACCAACATCACAAAACAATCACTGACCTCAGGGAGACCAGTCAAAGAAAATACTGCGGCAGCTGGCAAAGGCGCTCAATCAGTGAAATCCTAGGTGCATTACTCCCTGGGAAATACGAATATGCAAATAAAGTCCGTGGAGCCTCATTTAAGAGTCTCAAACACGGGACTAGCCAGATCTTCCTCCAGGGAAGGACCCAGCCAGGGAGTGGCTCTGTTCGGAAACCACCATTACCACCATATTAAGTGGCCCTTTAAGTCAATATCCAGCTCTTTACAAGTTTACAGATATGACAAGGGAAATACCAAGGCCAGGTATCCATCCACAGACAGCTGTTTTGGGGTGTTGCACCTCATCAGTGTGGAGTAGGATTCTGGCTAGGTGGGAGCAATGCCTAGTAGACCAACATCATGAAACAATCACTGACCACAGGGAGACCAGTCAAAGAAAACACTGCGGCAGCCGGCAAAGGCACTCAATCAGTGAAATCCTAGGTGCATTGCTCCCTGGGAAATACGAATATGCAAATAAAGTCCGTGGAGCCTCATTTAAGAGTCTCAAACACGGGACTAGCCAGATCTTCCTCCAGGGAAGGACCCAGCCAAGGAGTGGCTCCTTTCGGAAACCACCATATTAAGTGGCCCTTTAAGTCAATATCCAGCTCTTTACGAGTTTACAAAATGCTGTAGATAAGCCCCTGATGTCGGTGCCAGCAGCTCATAGTCCAAAAAAAGGGTGACAGATTCCCATTAATGGAGGAATTTTTTTATCACTGATCATGTTATCCGTCATGGGATTTTCTGGTGTAAATACTGTTAATCTATATTCTTGCTATTAATATTCCTTTATATGGCTGCACTTGACAGGTTCATAAAGTCCTCTCATGGCAGCATTTACCATGCACATGTTGGTATATACAATTCATGTGCAGAAATGTTAACTTTTCAGAAGCAAACCTCTCATAAATCCTGCCACACTTCCTAGTAGCTTCCAGAGAAGTCTCGTGCTCTACATAACAATGAGTTAGCAGTTACTGGCTTTACACAAGTCTTACTGGAAGTGAAGAACACGCGCTGCCCCAGACCGGCTGCAGAGGAACAATATGTGGTCACATGATTGAGCAGTTTCACTTGTTTCGTAATTGTTTCACTATAGCTCAGGGTTGGGTGGGCAGCTGTTACATGGAGCCTACAGATATCCGCACATTGTCCCTTGCTCATTTCCACTGGCTTTATTTGAAATTCTAAATAGCCAAAAGCAAGCATGCAGATTCAGTATTAGGCCATGTTCACACGGTCAGTATTTGGTCAGTATTTTACCTCAGTATATGTAAGCCAAAACCAGGAGTGGGACAGTCTGAGGAAAAGTATAATAGAAACACGTCACCACTTCCATATTTATCACCCACTCCTGGTTTGGCTTACAGATACTGATGGAAAATACTGACCAAATACTGAACGCGTGAAATGTATTTAAATAAAATTAGAAATACAGAAAAACAATTCAATTTGTACTGCGTCCAATCTGGTCTCTGCCCAGCGTCTTCAGCTAGGAATCCTTAAAGCCTCTTGCACTTACTAGGCCCTGGGATGTCATGACCTCATGTAAAGGTCTATGTCGCTGAGCCTAGAAAGCCCAAGAGGTGCCCAGGATGCCGGGCCAAGGATGCTGAGTGCAGTGAAGCGAAGACCAACTGTCATGGAAGACTGGACGCCAGACCAAGGCGGCGTGAATCGAATTGCACATTTCAAATTAGAATAGATAGCTTGAAAATGTGCCAACGTCAGCGGCACACTGGTTCAGAAGCTTCATCCTACTGCCGAGTTTCTGCATACTACTGTTATGCTATCTGCCAGTGCTTGTTCTGAAGTCTATACTGTTATCATTATATTTACATATAAAGAGTAGAAAGACTATGAATAATCACATAACAACAATAATTACAATAATCAGTCCAAGTGTTAAAAGGATTTTGTCATCACATATTATTCTTTTAACATGAGTTACAGTAGCTTTTACAGTAGCTGATCATGTTGTCTAAAGGGGGTTTTACACTAAGCGATATCGCTAGCAATATTGCTAAAACGTCACTGATTTTGTGACGTTATAGCGATATTGCTAGCGATATCGCTATGTGTGATACCAACGACCGGCTCCCCCACTGTCCATCGCTGATCGCGCGAGAATGTCCGGCTCCATTTCTCATCGGGCGCTTCCTGCTGGGGCTTCCTGCTGTGACGACGAGCGACGCGTGGAGGCGGGCGGGAGGACGTCAGGATCGCTGTGTGTGAAAGGTGAGTATCGTGCGCTGCGTCGCTGCTGCATCGCTGTGAGATCTGTATGAAAGCTCACTAGCGATCATTTAGCGATGCACCAGCGATCCTGACCGGGTCGTATCGCTGGTCGGATCGCTGGTGCATCGCTAAATGTAAAAGGGCCTTAAGGCTACTGAGAAACCTGGTAAACAGTAAATTTTGCTTATGGTAAGTTTTTGGTGAGAGTGTCAAACTGCCCAACTCTTCATGTATGTGGCTCGCCACTAGGGTTCATACAGTGGAGTCTCAGGAAAGAGTTATGACTTCCATATGCCTTAATATGAGTGCATGGCCAGAATTTATTATTATGAGACAACCCCGCAAATATGAAAGTATTATATCGCATTAACTGTAATATCAAAGAAAAAGATCCTTTTATTAAAATGTCAATATTTTGTTCTATACCTCCAATATTCTGCACTATAGGAACAAAGGAGCACAAATAGGGTCTTATCCGATGATAAAGTTAAAAAGGTACATAGAATCTACTCACCTGCTGTAGGAGAGTTAAAACATATAGTTAGTGATCAGCTGCTGCACATCCAAGGGTCAAACAAGTGACCACCGACACATCAGATCCTATGGAGCTTTTTTTGGACTTCGTGCGCTGCTTAACATATTGCACAATTACCAATGTATTAAAAGATCAATGTTTTTATTCCCAACGCGTTTCGAAGCATGAACTACTTCTTCGCAGGGGATGACATACATTATGTATGATGTATGTCATCCCCTGAGGAAGAAGTAGTTCATGTTTCGAAACGCGTTGGAAATAAAAACATTGATCTTTTAATACATCGGTAATTGTGCAATATGTTAAGCAGCACACGAAGTCCAAAAAAAGTTCCATAGGATCTGATCTGTTCTATACCTCCAGACAGGGCCAGTGTTGGGGGTAGGCAGACCAGGCAGCTGCCTAGGGCCCCTGCTCCTCCAGGTACCCCCATCCGGTGGTGTGCATCATAGATGCCGATACAGTTGAAAGCAGTGATGGAGGAGAGAGCGTCAGCTGACGCTCCCTTTCCCATCACTCCCGCTCTGCTTTTGACTCAGTGGGTGTGCGATGATGTGTTAGGAACGGCGGAATGCACTAAATAAAATAAATAATAAAGTGCGTTAGCCGCTCGGGGTCCACCGTGCAGAAGGTGTTATAACTGTGGCTGAGTAATGGCAGACGTGCTATATGGCAGTATAATGCGCATGGGGTTAAACGTTACCCAGGTGCGCAGAGCAATCACGGTTTAATCACAGAGATGCCAGTAGGAGTAAACACAAAAAGGCTGAGCCTGTTAGTGGCACAGGTCTCAGAGATATGCACAAACGGTATCAGGTCACAGGTGAAGGACCAAAGGCAGAAGGAACTGCATCCGTCTAGACCTACCATGTGTGCGGCGTCGCTACTGCCGGCGCCAAAGAGAGCTGCAACTGCAGAGCGGCATAGAACACTGCCGTGAGACGATAGTGCTGTGAGGAGTAGCACAATCGGACGCTAGTGTAGAGGCGCGGTGTGCACAGTGGCCTAAGGCTTGCCACTGACTGGCGCTGACTGCAGAACTAATTCCCTATCCACATGCGTAATATCAGAGGGAAGGGGTTTCAAAGGAGTCAGTCACCAGAATTATACATCCGTCACCATTCACACATCAAGCAAGTAATGTCTATACTAGCGCATGACCGAACGGCCATGCGGTCCTTTTATAGCCATGCACTGCCGGAACCTTCCAGATCTCTGAGATGGACCAATCAGATCAGGGAAAGAACCTGAGCACGTGATTCCTGAGCTCCAATGGGAGATCGTCTCATGAGCATGCTCAGTGGAGCTGCAGCGGGACTTAGCCTCAGGAATGACTTGCTGAAAAGCAGTATGTGAGGCTCTGGACTCCTGCTGTGTAGCTACAGGAATCCGACGCCTATCATTACCTCCCCTCCTAGGGCCCCCCTCTCCTGAGCCCTCCAATCCACCACCTTGTGCCCATCAGTGGCATAGGCCTTAGACTCGTCCGAAGGCGAGTCTGATATCCCGGCCGGTGACACAGAAAACCGGGACACGTGGAGGACATCAGAGGCGGCAAAATCTCCAGGTTTGAGAAGGGACACCTGAGAGACAACGGGAGCAGCAAAAAGGCCAGAAACCAAAGTTGGAGTAGAACGCCGCAGAGTATGGGCAGGCATCTTCACTCTCTCTGTAGGGGAGGCATTCCGAGCACAAGAGGCGCATGCTCGAATATATTTTTTAGTGTCCCGAGCCCTCTGCGGCCACCAATAAGACCTTGCCAGGAGTTTTGTGGTCTGCATGTAGCCACAGTGGCCACCCACCCTGAACGCATGTGTCCACGCGAGAACCTTCGGCCGAAGGCTAGGGGGAACAAAGATCTTGCCCGGCGGCACAGAGGTTGGCCAATGCGGGGCCCTGTTATCGTGGGGAACAGGGTGTTAACAGTGGTAACCGCAAGTGGAGCTTAGTGCCGGACACGTGAGACACCTCCATGGGCTCTGGAAATGAACACTCTGGCTCGGGTGACTCCAGAGGTTCAAAGAGGTTTGGAGCCGGAGTAACCTTCCGTCTGGATTGAGCATGCTCCAGCCTGCGCTCCGAAAAATGGAGATCAATGCGGGTGGAGATGGCAATCAGCTCCTCCAGACTTGCCGGAACCTCTCTGGTAGATAGAGCATCCTTAACATGCTCTGCTAAACCTCTCCAAAACACAGGGATGAGAGCTCTATCAGACCACAACAGCTCGGAAGCCAGAGTCCGAAAACGTAAGGCATACTGACTGACTGAGAGCGATCCCTGAGTTAATGCCAATAGCTGAAGATAGGTGTCATGCGTGACTCGTGGTCCCAGGAAGACCTGCTTGATAACTGTTAAGAACTGAGCAGTGGTCCGAACCTCTGGGTCGCCACGCTCCCAAAGCTGTGTGGCCCACTCCAACGCCCTGCCCGACAGAAGGGAAATAATAAACCCCACCTTAGCCCGTTCCGGAATCGCGCAGCCAGTAATTCCAGCTGGATAGAGCACTGGCTCACGAAACCCCTACAGGAGGCGCTATCGCCAGAAAATTTATCCGGCAACAGGAGGCGGGAAACTGTCAGCGCAGGGGAGGACGTGGACCCACGAGAAACCGCCTCTGCGATCGCCTGAACAGCAGCCTCAGTGGACTTCGCAGCAGAGATAGCACTCTCAAGAGTAGCCAACCGGTCCTCGAGCTGCCGAATGTACTGTAGTAATTGCGGCTGTTCTGCCATTACCAGCCAGACCCTGGCGCTAGTATAATGTTAGGAACGGCGGAACGCACTAGATAAAATAAATAATAAAGTGCGTTCGCCAATTGGGGTCCACCATGCAGAAGGTGTTATAACTGCTGCTGAGTAATGGCAGACGTGCTATATGGCAGTGGGTCACCCTCCCAGGGCTGTGGGGGTACTCAGTACTGGGCCCGACGAGCTTCAATGGGAGATGTCACGGCAGCTGGGACCCGGCCCGTGGCCCTGGGCTCCCTTTGTAAAAGGGGGAAGTTCGGTGCACTTATGAGGATTAGAGTTTATGAATGAATGAGTCGTGACGCCACCTGTGGTGTTTGCCAATGAAGATGTTGAGCCGATGCTGCAGACAAATCATCTGGGACAGATGGTGTGGTGCAGCAATGATGTTGTAGCCCTCCACAGGCAGGGCTGTAGTCCCAGGGCAGAGTAGGCGAAGTGACACTTAGATGGTGTAGTGTCGGGCGCAAGGGATGTAGCAGTGCTGGGCAGGTTGGCACAGGAATAAGTGGAGGACACCGGGGAATGTAGTTCCAAAGCTTTACTCACAGTCTGTTGCAGGTACAGGTGCCCACATCCGGGCCGTGTCCTCCGGGTCAGGAGCTCAGCCAACTTCCAGGCGAGATGAAGTACTCCTTTCCAACACTCCGCCAACATATGTGCCTTTTCTGAACGTCTCCTTCTTAGCGCCTTTAGTGAAGTACTCACAGTACTGAGTTACACTGGAGTTCCTCCTGTCATATGTTCCTATGAACTCTACTTGTACGGCAGGCAGCTGTAGCCTGCTTCGGGGGCTCCTTACTACTTAGTCCCGGCTCTCTCTTATGTTGCTGTTGTGCCCCCAAGTCCTGTGTGGGAATAAAGTGATCACAACTTCTATTCCTCCGGTGTCTGCTGCAGGACCTTTAGCATCCATACAACCTCGGGTACCGGACCCTGGCCTTGCGCTGTGAACTTGGGAAGGGTTCTCTCTTCCAACCCTGATCCTTAGTCCTTCTAGTCTCCTTACGTTCCGTACACATCCTTTCCTTCTTATGGAGAGTCAGGCTTTCTATCACTGTTCCTTTCCTGTGCCAGCGGACCCAGATCACTGAGGTCGGCTGCAGCACTTCCTTCATCCATCCATCCCACTCAGGGGATCTCCTTTCACTCCCTCACTCACTGACTGAAAGAATGACTGACTGACTGACTAAATCCTAAACTCTTCCCGCTCTTTTGATGCAAACTAAACTCCACCCACCTCCCAGCATGCTTCGTGTTCCAAGCAGGGAGCCACCAAAGGGTGCTTTGCTACACTACTATGTTGTGTGGGATGCAGGTGTTGGAGTGTGGTCAGGTGTCTCCACCTTACCTGGATGGTGGGGTACCACACCTCAGGAGGAGGTGCAGTACCTCTGTGGCAACTGAACCCTCAGGGGCGCCACATACCCCCCGTTAAACACAGCATGTCCGCGGGCTGCAAAAGAATCAAAGATGTACAAATACAGGAACATACAAAATTTTTGTAATGCTAAATAAACAATTTTTATCTAATCTTCTCAATATGAGAGGCACTGTTTCTTGAATGTTGCAAAACAAGTTTTAACTAGCTATCTATGTTTTAATACAGTACCTAATTCAAAAGTGCTATTGGCAGTAAACTCACTACCACTTCAAGTATTGTCATTAACACATTTATTTTTCATCTCTTTTGTCACATTTTCTGCTTCCTATTATTAACCTTAAGTGACAACCGCTGATGCCGGGTTCGTCACCTGCAAATTTTTCAAATCTTTATTCAAATATCAAAGCATTGGTCTACTCTCTATAAAACATTCACTATTTACTTTCTCTGTCAAAAAATGCTAGACATTACTAATAAGTGCAATATAGACATTGATCCAGCCAAGATGTCTTGAAATGTCCTTATTCTTAATGAGGTAGTCCTTATTCTTAAAAAGACTTATGTAAAACCAAGAAAGGGAACCTAAAGAGGTGCAACTATATACAATAAAGTTTGTGATTCACTCCAAGTTTATGATCACTGCAGTTCAATATGAAAAACGCTGCCAATAAAACTGGGCAACAAAACTGGAAACATCATGATAACCAAAAAAAAAATAGAAAAATAGAAAAACAGGCACAATGGTGCAAATACCCTCCTGGGTAACAAAATTAGTTATTTATCTTTAATGTTGGTGTTCCCCTCCTGGGGTACTGGAAGCTGATGACTTGGACTGCTGCTTCCAGGGGAGAACTTCTGGACGTCCTTGTCCTGTTGATGGGTTCCCATAGGACGAGGTGGTGGCAGCTGGTGCAATTGTTGCCTTTGGTACAGCTGGTGTAACTACCTGTGCCATGGGGTGGTTAACAGGGGTGGATGTAGCCTGCCTGGTGTTGGTAGGTGTGATCACTATAGGGGGTGGCACTCCCGCTGGGGGAACATAAGCGTGTTCCTTCTTATAGGCCGCAATGAAGTCTTCAAGAATGCGGCGCACGTTCAGCGCGTACCATCCACGTAGTCCCTCATGCCAGGTAAAGGTTACATATTCCCGTGGTTGCAGGTCTCTAGCAGGGTGTCCCTTCCTCAGGTGTGACTCCACATCTCGCCTGCTGAAGAACAGGTCACTGATCCTCTTGGGGTCTGCAATGAACCCCAACCCCCGCTCATGGTTCACATTGAGGACCTGTCGCCTTCCAGCTGAGTCCCGGGGACCATAGTGACCGGCAGGGACCTTTTCCTTCCGGTCCAGATCCGGGCCCAACACAGCCAGCCTCCTCTGTTCCCTTTCTCTTTGCTTGGCTGCCAGCTGACGTATGGTTTCTTGGCAACAAGCCCGTGTCTCATCTTCCTCTTCCCGTGGCCTGCTACTACCCACAGTGGACAGAGGCACTACCACTAGGGGTGCAGGTGTTTCCCCCCAGGGCTCAGAGTTCCAGTCCCAGACGAGGTCCAGCACCACTTGTCCGGACGCTGCAGCAGCTACACACCCGGAGGCCTTCCCGGGGCAGGGGCAGTGGACGTACTTCGGGCCTCCTGGCGGTGTCCCGGCTCCGGTGCAGGCTTGAGACGGCAGGCAGCTGCAGGGGTATCCACGGGGATAGTCTGACTGGATGTCGGCGGTGGTGGAGCATATGGCGGCTCCGGGTCCGCAGGGGTCTCTGGTGGGATCTGCGCAGCCGCGTCAGGACCAGGTTGGGGCTCAGCTTCCTCCGCTTCAGCTCCCCAGCCCTCAGAGAACTCCTCTTGGTGGGCCGCACTCTGCCGCGGTGACAGCGGAGAGGTGGTGACAGGTGCTGCCGGTGGTGTTGCAGCGGCCACAGGCTCCACAGGGTCTGCCTGGGGGAGATCCGGTGCAGAAGTGGCGGGTACCGGTGACTGGGGTACCGCTGATGGGGGCCCCTCCTGGGCATGCTGCCAATTCATCCTCCATAACGCCTCCTGCTTCAGTCGCAGACGGGTGGTCAGCTGTGCTATCTCATCCTCCAGCTGCTGACGGTTCATGCCGGAAGCCAGATCGGAGCCTTCAGCCATTACGCTGGGGAGATTCAGCTCAACCTCCCTTCGCTCTTCAGGCCTCCTCTCTTCTTCCATCATGGTGTTCTCTCCCTCTTCTTCTTCCTGTCTGGACACTTTTCTCGCCATCGGCTCTCGCTCCTCCTTCTGGGGGCGGCGTCTTCTTCCTACTCCTCAATACCAGGCCAGTATACGAACCCCTCGGGGGGTGGGCCATGTTGCGGTTGCATAGAAGTTCAGGCAGGGGAGGCCCAGGACAGTTTGCGGTCTTTTCTTAGGACCACCCATGTTGTCACGCCCTTCTTCACCGCGCTGGCGGCCATTTTTAGCGTTCATTTTACAGTCTATCAAATTGGGTCTTTTGCACATTTCCACAAGTTTTTAAGTCCAATAAATGGTAGGCACACAGAACCCGGTGGCACCAGGCTTCGTCATCCTGTTCATGACGCCAAGTTGGGTCGCCCTCCCAGGGCTGTGGGGAAACTCGGTACCAGGCCCGACGAGCTTCAATGGGAGATGTCTTGCCAGCTGGGACCTGACCTGTGGCCCTGGGTGCCCATTGTAAAAGGGGAAAGTTCGGTGCGCTTATGATGATTAGAGTTTATGAATGAATGAGTCGTGACGCCACCTGTGGTGTTCGGCAATGAAGATGTTGAGCCGACGCTGCAGACAGATTCTCTGGGACAGATGGTGTGGTGCAGCAATGATGTTATAGCCCTCCACAGGCAAGGCTGTAGTCCCAGGGCAGAGTAGGTGAAGTGACACTTAGATGGTGTAGTGTCGGGCGCAAGGGATGTAGCAGTGCCGGGCAGGTTGGCGCAGGAATAAGTGGAGGACACTGGGGAATGTAGTTCTAAAGCTTTACTCACAGTCTGTTGCAGGTACAGGTGCCCGCATCCGTGCCGTGTCCTCCAGGTCAGTAGCTCAGCCAACTTCCAGGCGAGATGAAGTACTCCTTTCCAACACTCCGCCAACATATGTGCCTTTTCTGAACGTCTCCTTCTTAGCGCCTTTAGTGAAGTACTCACAGTACTGAGTTACACTGGAGTTCCTCCTGTCAGATGTTCCTATGAACTCTACTTGTACGGCCGACAGCTGTAGCCTGCTTCGGGGACTCCTTACTACTTAGTCCCGGCTCTCTCTCTTATGTTGCTGTTGTGCCCCCATGTCTTGTGTGGGAATAAAGTGATCACAACTTCTATTCCTCCGGTGTCTGCTGCAGGACCATTAGTATCCATACAACCTCGGGTACCGGACCCCGGCCTTGCGCTGTGAACTTGGGAAGGGTTCTCTCTTCCAACCCTAATCCTTAGTCCTTCTATTCTCCTTACGTTCCGTACACATCCTTTCCTTCTTATGGAGAGTCAGGCTTTCTATCACTGTTCCTTTCCTGTGCCAGCGGACCCAGATCACTGAGGTCGGCTGCAGAACTTCCTTCATCTATCCCACTCAGGGGATCTCCTCTCACTCCCTCACTCACTGACTGAATGAATGACTGACTGACTGACTAAATCCTAAACTCTTCCCGCTCTTTTGATGCAAACTAAACTCCACCCACCTCCCAGCACGCTTCGTGTTCCAAGCAGGGAGCCACCAAAGGGTGCTTTGCTACACTACTATGTTGTGTGGGATGCAGGTGTTGGAGTGTGGTCAGGTGTCTCCACCTTACCTGGATTGTGGGGTACCACACCTCAGGAGGAGGTGCAGTACCTCTGTGGCGACTGAACCATCAGGGGCGCCACAGCAGTATAATGCGCATGGGGTTAATCGTCACCCAGGTGCGCAGAGCAATCACTGTTTAATCACAGAGATGCCAGTAGGAGTAAACACAAAAAGGCTGAGCATGTTAGCGTCACAGGTCTCAGAGATATACACACACGGTATAAGGTCACAGGTGCAGGACCAAAGGCAGAAGGAACTGCATCCGTCTAGACCTACCGTGTGTGCGGCGTTGCTACTGCAGGCGCCAAAGAGAGCTGCAACTGCAGCACGGCGTAGGACACTGCCGCGAGACGATAGTGCTGTGAGGAGTAGCACAATCGGACGCTAGTGTAGAGGCGCGGTGTGCACAGTGGCCTAAGGCTTGCCACTGACTGGCGCTGACTGCAGAACTAATTCCCTATCCACATGCGTAATATCAGAGGGAAGGGGTTTCAAATGAGTCAGTCACCAGAATCATACATCCGTCACCATTCACACATCTAGCAAGTAATGTCTATACTAGCACATGGTTGAACGGCCATGCGGTCCTTTTATAGCCATGCGCTGTCGGGACCTTCCAGATCTCTGAGATGGACCAATCAAATCAGGGGAAGGACCTGAGCACGTGACTCCCGAGCTCCAATGGGAAATCGTCTCATGAGCATGCTCAGTGGAGCGGCAGCGGGACTTAGCCTCAGGAATGACTTGCTGAAAAGCATTATGTGAGGCTCTGGACTCCTGCTGTGTAGCTACAGGAATCCGACGCCTAACACGATGTCACATCATCATTCCCCATGCTGTGCCAGGAGTGTAGCTGCTGAGACCAAAGCAGAGCCTGGAGCAGTGCGGGGAAGAAGGAGGAGATTTGAGTATTGTGTGTGTACTGTGTGGGCTGTACTACACTATGTGTGTGTCTGCATTATAGTCTGTGTGTCTCTGTATTATACTATTTGTGTGGGGGCTGCATTATACTGTTAGTAGGGGGATGCATTATACTGTGTGTGTGGGGGGGTTGCATTATACTGTGTGTGTCTCTGAGGGGGGCTGCAGTATACTCTGAGGGTCAGCATTATATTCTTGGGGGCTTCATTATACTCTGAGTGGGCTGCATTATACTCTGGAGAGCTGCATTACATTCTGATGGGGGCTTCATTATACTCTGTGGGAAGGCTGCATTATACTCTGAGGGGGGCTGCATTATACTCTGAGGAGGCTGCAGTATACTTTGAGGGGGGCTTCGTTATACTCTGTGGGGGGCTGCATTATACTCTGAGGGGGCTGCATTATACTCTGAGGGGGCTACATTATACTCTGAGGGGCTGCATTATACTCTGAGTGGGGCTGCAATATACTCTGAGGGGGCTGCATTTTACTCTGAGGGGGCTGAATTATACTCTGGGGAGCTGCATTACACTCTGACAGGATTATATTATACTCTGAGGGAATGCTGCATTATACTCTCAGGGGTGCTGCATTATGCTCTGAGGGGGGCTGCATTATGCTCTGGGGGGGTTGCATTATACTCTGAGGGAGGCTGCACTATACTCTAAGGGGGCTGCATTATGCTCTGAGGGGGCTGCATTATACTCTGGGGAGCTGCATTATAGTCTGAGAGTGGCTGTATTATACTCTGAGAGAGCTGCATTATACTCTGAGGGGGCTACATAATACTTTGGGGGCTGCATTATATTTTGTGTGTGGGGCTGCATGATACTCCTATGATAGGGGTTGCAGTATACTCTAAGGGGGTGCAGTATACTCTGAGGGGGGCTGTAGTATACTCTATCAAGGACTAAAGGGGAGTGCATTATACTATATGTACTATATGGGACCTGCAATATACTGCATTGAGGACTATCTGTCCCCATCATTCTTCCTCTGCTGGTGTAAAGAAACTTTGGAACAAGAGTCAAACAACTTCAATATTGTTGGTCACACTTGTTTAAAGGATTGTGCACAGTAACCTACAGACAGTGTCAGGCCAGCGCTGTTATACTGATTACAATGATACCTTGGTTGATGTAATCCGTCTTGTGGTTGTTCTTTAATCTTTATTTTCGGTTTTGTGTTAATGAGATTCTCGTGCCCGGAGTTAGGGTATGTGGTGCTTTGATTAGATATTCATAATGCAGACTGCTAACAGGTCACTGATCCCTCAGTGACCTACCCCCTAGTTTGCATAATGAATATCTGTATATACTTTAAAAAAACACTTCTGTAGTCAGGTGCCAGCCATGGCACCAGCTCTGCAGCAAAATCGCATGTTTTGTGTGCCAATAATACTTTTTTTTTCAGGTTATTTAGCTAGAGGAAAAAAAACAATTTGAAAATGGTACCTGCCGCACCTGCTCAGTAGCTGCTATCGGTGTCTGCTGCTGTGATCCGATAGCTGCCACTGCGCATGCACCGGTGGCGCTATCTTACTGGAGAAGAAAATTCCTCCAATATGGCGCCGCCTGTGCAGTAGCGGCTCTCGGCTATATGCATGGCTGGCACCTGCCTGCAGAAGCGTTTTTTTTTTTAAGTATATACAGATATTCATTATGCAAACTAGGGGGCAGGTCACTGAGGGATCAATGACCTGTCAGCAGTCTGCATTATGAATATCTAATCAGAGCACCACATACACCAACCCCGCATTAGGGCACAAGAATGTCATTAACACAAAACTGAAAATAAAGATTAAGAAACAGTCACAAAATGGATTTCATCAACCAAGGTATCATAGTAATCAGTAAAACGTCGATGAACTGACACTGTGTGTAGGTTACTGTGCACAATCCTGCTGATGGGTTCCCTTTAATGGCTGGAACTCAGCACATGTAAATACAACAGAAATGTTTCTGTGTGATGGTGCAATATGTGAGCATTTGGGGCCCCACTTTAAACTTTTGCCCAGGGCCCCACTTTTGTCTAAAACCGGCCCTACCTCCAGAATGTCTATGCATCTATGCATGCAGAACAGGGAGAAGCATTTCCTTAGTAAAGATACATGATGTAATCACATCCCTTGTAAAAGTTCTGAATGTTACTGAGTTCAAGCCAAGTCCTGGCAGGATACAGACCTTGTACCTTGTAGGATACAACTGTTTTACTGTAAAATCCCTTGTCCTGTTCAATGCAGTGTATTCCTGATAAGCAGAGTTGTCTATCTATTTCCTGAGCTCAATGATCAAGGCTGTCGTACTTTTCTGTTTTTCCTCTCTAGCCTACAGAAGAAAGTTAATTTGTATCAGTAATGACGGAGAAGGAGACTGGCTTAGCTATTGAATTGATGGAGAAAGCCATCCTCTTCATCATGTACCAACACATATATAGAATATGGCAGGACAAACATTGAAGAGAAAACTTTGGCACCAGGAGAAGGGAGCTGAAAAAGGATGATCCATGTACATTCATTAAGGGGGCAAGGGTACCGTCACATTTAGCGATGCACCAGCGATCCCGACAACAATACGACCCGGTCAGGATCTCTGGTGCATCGCTAAATTGTCGCTATTGAGCTGCCAAACAGGCAGATCTCACCAGCGATGCAGCAGCGGTCGGTGGTCGTTACTTACTGTCATGATCCATGTTGGATCAGGACATATAAAAAGCACAGGTAACCTTTTTTTTCCTAAGCTGTGCTTAAGGTTGGTTTTTGCCCCCAGGGGCCATTAGGGTTATTTCACTGTGGTGTCGTTTGTTCTAAGTTTGCCCCCAGTGGTGGGGATCGTCATTGCACTCTAGTTTCTTTAGTTAAGTGCACATGTTTATTATGCAGGTGTGATTGCTGTCTCTGCTATAAAAGAGTCACAGGTGTTGCAATCAGTGTTGGTGATAGTCCTCCGTTACAAGCAAGCCTGGATGAAGGATGGAGCTGAAGGAGAGTCCCAGGCAGCTCAGTGAGAGTCCTGGAGTGGCAGCTATGGTGTCTGCGAGGAGGGCTGGCATGGCTTGGTGGAGTTGCAGCTATGGTGTCAGCAAGGAGTTTTTGCATGGCTTGGTGGAGTGGCAGCTATGGTGTAGAGCTGCACTCATGATGCTGGACTTGGTTGCTGGAAAGCTGGACTCAAGATGCTGGACTCTTTTGCTGGAAAGCTGGACTCATATGCTGGACTGTTTCTGGACAGCTGCACGCAGGTGGTGGACTCTGTTTGCTCCAAGGCTGCACTATGGTGTTGGATCCGGTCGGAGAAAAAGATGCATGCAGGTGGTGGGCTCTGTTGCTGGGAGCGTAAGCAACAGAGCAAAGCAAAGTGGTGTCTCCCTGTTTGAGTTTTTCCTTAGTGTGTATTAATACAGCGAAGGGGCCAGTGCCTGCGTCACCCAGTTCCCAAGCAAGGGATAGGTGTAGGGTGTGCTAGGGTGACAGGTTCCTGATCGGCGCCCGGTGCGGAACCGGCATAGGGAACGTTAGGAGCGTTAGGGACACTGACTCAGTGGAGTGCAAGAGGTCTCCACGTCCCCTTTCCCTATCGCAGGACCCACCGTTGTAACTGTTTCCCTTCCCTTTGTCTTGTTTTAGTTACCGGCCTGCGAGCCATGTCACACAGGACAGTATCACGTGCCGTATCCTGTTGTTCTAGTTACCGGCCTGCTGGTCGCGTCACACAGGACGGGTCCACGTGACATTATCACCAACCGCAATTTTTTTTCCTGCTGAGCCATGGACCCAGTTCAGCCCTTTGCCCAATTGCTGCAGACCCTTACTAATGAGATTAGGGGGCTGCGCAGAGGGTTGGTGCGGCAGCTGTAGCTGTTGGTGGGCTCTGGGGGCTTGGTCCAGGAACAGGCTCAGCCAGAACCCAAGATATCCCTCCCTGACAGATTTTCTGGAGGGAGAGATCAATTCTTAGTGTTTCAACAAGCCTGTAAACTGTATTTCAGGCTACGCCCTCGTTCATCAGGGAGTGAAGAGCAACGGGTGGGAATCATTATGTCCCTTCTTAAAGGGGATCCCCAATCCTGGGCCTTCTCCCTACTGGACGATTCTCCACCTTTAGAGTCCGTGGACAAGTTCTTTGCGGCTTTGGCGGTTGTGTATGGGGTTCCTGATGGCGTCACCCTGGCGGAATCTCGAATCCGTATGTGTAAACAGGGTGCCCGGGTCGCTGAGGAGTACTGCTCAGAGTTTAGGAGATGGGCCACTAATACTCAGTGGAATGACTCTGCACTTAGGAGTCAATTTGTGCAGGGTTTGTCTCCAAAGTTGCAGGATACTCTGGTGCAGTACGCCGCTCTCAGGTCGCTGGAGGCCGCCACGTCCCTTGCCATCTGGGTGGATAGACGCCTTAGAGAAAGACATATACAAAAAGTGCCCCCTGATGTCCTCGCTAGGGAGGAGGACCCACAAGTGCGGACGGAGGAACCCAGACAGCTCAGTTTTGTTGATGCAAAAAAGGGGTGTGTTATGAATGGGTCACCGAGGAGAAAAAAACAAAACAAGCTAAGTCACAGAAAACCAGAGAGGTTGGTAACTATGCAGATTGCAGATCCCTGATCTTACCACACAACTAGCAGGCTGTGGAGCATGCCTACGATGTTCCCAGAAACCTCATCATGGCCGGAGGGCTAAATATGCCTAAAGCAAGAAAAGGGAAAACTAACTGCCCCATAGCAGACCCCAAAGGAATAGATAGCCCCCACACATGTATTGACGGTGAAACAAGATGAAGACACAAACACAGGCAGGAAAATAGGCTGAGCAAATGATGGGGCCCAAACTAACTAGACAGGAAAGGAAATGAGAGACACTGTCTGCAACCTGCAAAAAACCCTACAAAAATCATGTCCAACACTTCCGATAGCAAAATTAACCCTGAAGTCACTAGACTTCTCCCACTATATCAGCACTCTGAAATATTCTGAGACAGAGCAAAAAGAGACCGAACTAGTAAGTGACAAAAAGCCAATTGGCAAAATACTGATAAATATGAGTGGAAATTCAGCAAAGCCCCCAGCAGGGGCTGGCTGACCACACCACAAAACTGAATAGACCAACAAAATCAAGGGTGAAATTAGCAGAAAAACTTAGCTTTAGATGACTGGAACAGAGCTGAAAACCAAAAGCTGACAAGCCAGAAGGAATCACCAGCAACTGAATAGGGTGTCGGCTGTCTTAAATCCAATCCAAGACTCCTGAGATCCAATCGTCATCCTCATTCTCAGGTGGCAGATCTCCACCGATCAAATCAGCTTCTCTACCTCCTGTTACCACCAGAGGGAGTCTGGAAGGAGAACTCACAACTGGTGAACCAGAGAATGAACTCACAACAGGGGTGTCTGCGGCTCGTCGTGGTGGGGGGTATGCTTTTCCTGTGGGAAGCCGGGCCATTTTATGAGAGCCTGCCCAGTTCATGCCAGATCTCCAGATGAACCTATGCAAGTAGGAGGATCTAGTTTGTGTACGGAGCTGCCTACGGTTCGGGGAGTGGTGTCGGCATGTTTGTACTGTGGGCAGACTTGTCATGTCCTGAAGGCTTGCCCATTGCGCGCCAAATTATCTGTGCCATCTGAGAAGCCGCATTTCCCTGGTCGCTTGGAGGGAGGTGACCAGAGAGTATACATTTCCTCCATTTTGCCCTCCCAAAGTACCATGTCAGCAGTGGTCTCGGCTGGTGGGGTACCGGAGGTGATACCGGTGTTTGTGGACAGCGAAGCAGGAGTCAGTCTGGTGGATGCTCGCTTTGTCCAGACTCATGGTCTGAGGTGTAGGATGCTAGCTCAGCCTATAAGTGTCCAGGCCATAAACTCTGTTCCACTGAGCCAGGGGAGCTTGACCAAGGTCGTAGAGAATATCCATCTGCGTATAGGACATCATGAGGAGTCCCTGTCATGCTACGTCTTGGAGGGATTGCCAGTACCTATTGTTTTAGGCCTCCCTTGGCTGAGGAAACACAACCCGGTAATAGATTGGCAGGTGAGGGAAGTGGTCAGCTGGGGGCACTTGTGTGAGGACTGCTGCCTAGGAACTACTGTCTCTGCCGTCTCTCTTCAACGGACCCCTTCCTCTCCGGTGAGGGCAGCAGATGTGCTGCAGGAGAGTGGGGGCAAGTCTCAACCCTCGCCATTGGCCAACCCTGGGAGGCACAGACCTCATGGTGGAAGGGGTCGGAGGGTGGTGTACCCCTTGGTGAGGTGCGGGGGTGTGAGTGTGGTGACACAGGGGGACGCCTCTGTTGTCAATCCCAGAAAGAGTTCTCCAAGTGGTGACAAACGAACGAGTGGCAATAAACATTCAGGTCCGGACCTGTGTGTGAACGAGCGTGTATGGGTGGCCACCAAAGAACATCCAGTGGAAGTGTGTTGTGGAGTCTTACCAGCTCATACGAAACATACACATACACAACCCGTTCCCCAGGTCAGAGCTTCAGAGATGTGTGTTGCCTCCAGAACATACGCTGCCAATACCAGCGGGCTCGTTTCTCATCAACCTGACATGCAGGTAGTTGCTGGGGTGACCTCTGGGTCTGGGCACCCCCGCTGTAGGTGGTTCCCTGATGGGGAGCGGGTTTGAGGGTCCAGAGGCCCCTCATTAAGGGGAGGGTACTGTCATGATCCATGCTACTCTACTACTTTTGTATTGATAACCTATCCTACAGATGTGATATCTGTGGAGATTAGGGGCTTGCAGGTGACAAACAGGGTGAGCCTTCGGTGAGCAGGGCCGACATATTGAGTTCAAGCTAGGGTGCCAACCTCCGAAGCAAGGCAGAGGTAACTTTAAGGTGAGTCTAGGGCGAGTGAGATTCTGCACTTCTGACATTGTAATTAGGCTCTCTCCTCAAGAATAAGAATTTTGGTCATTGTGCCTTATCATATTTCAGTCAGAATTTTGGCTTATGCCTTGTTTGGCACCATATTTAGTTTTAGTCCATTTGTTTTTTAATATTGCTAAACAAAAGTTAGTTTTTAGGGGTATTATTGTTCTTTAATGAGCCTTGCTTTCACTAACCCAATGAATACGAATTTTGTAAGCTTTAACTACAGATGTGTCGTCAATATCTGCCGTTCTCGGTGCCGTCGATGGCTGGATGTTACTGTAGCACTTGGGCAGCTGAAGAGCAAAGCTACGTCAGTGCTGTAGTGGCCTCAGCTGGATAATGTAGATCATTCCTATTCATTTGATAATCCCCTCCTACCTACACATTATATGGTGGACTACAATAAATAGCATTACATATCTATAGATCGTATAACTAGCATTCTCAGCTGTACCGTAAATTGTTAATTAATCTGCATTTGTACCTCTACTCACCTCTTCATCACTCAACCTCTTGTGATTAGGAAGTAAAAATGTGATCACTGGGGGGCCCCCAACCCTGGAACCCACGCTAGTCAGAATAGGATACTTGACATTCATTCAATTTAAAGTTCTCTTCACTGTGGGCAATGCAACAAGAAGGAATGGTGAGAAAGTCAATGGAAGTTTCAGAGGACATATCAAAAATGAGATGTTTAATAGCATATCTGCGTACTCTTCTGTTCTCCATTTCACCAACACAACACAATGATGATTATTGAATTTTCTGTCCATTTATTATCCATAGATTGATTTACTGACTTACCCATTATTCATGAGCACAACATTTTGTTACTAGAAGAGAAATATCAAAATGGCATCATCATCTCTTTTATCAATGTGTACTTCCAGGAAGAAAAGGATCGCATTTGATTGAGACAGATTTTAAAACTTGAATTTGCAAAGGCAGAAATCTTTTATTTTATATCGCAATATCTACGTGAAGCATATCTGAGATGATTCTGAAATGAACAAGGGCTATCACTAGCGGCGATAATGGCTCAGGACGTGAGATGGTATATAAGCATGTCGCAATGAGCACAAGACTTCAGCAGAAAGTGTACCTGCTGTCAAGCCAGAATAGGAATTTCCAGAAGCAAACTAAAATAGAGTCCAAAATTACTCACTTTATTCCTTTTTTTCACATGGTTTGCTTCCAGTGGTGGTTGTAAGGCCCTTACGTTTACACCACATTCTGGAGATCCTTCGTATTATATGTCCTTGTGATCGAAAGGAGCATCTTGGTACAAGGTTGAGGGACAATGACCTATTATATAATTATTTATTAAAAATGTTTGGCAATTTTTTTCCATATAAAAAAGAAATCTTGCTACCTTCACAATTGCTACTAGGGCTTGTTTACCCTCTACCTTCTAGTTGTGTCAGGAAGCAGCGCATGTACATTAGCAGCACAACATGTATATTGATAACTGGGCCAGTCATCGCTTCTGTCAGTGGAGTGGTGGTTAGAATTCCCATTTATGATAATTACGGCAGCCTTTTGTACTAATTATGCATTTATGACCTTTCCCATCGATATCACAAAAAACAATGGAGTGGGCAACAACTGTATATTATCAGGAAGCTGAGAAATACAGACAGATGTTCATCACAAATTACTATCAGAGAGGCGTCTGATTGGTTCCAAATTTATTCTGCAGCAGGACAACAGCCTCAGACGTACAGCTAGTGTCATCAAGAACTATATTCAGAGCAAAGAGTAACAAGGAGTCCTGGACACAATGAAATGTGTCCTACAGAAAGCTCATCTTATTGCATGAATCCACAGAAGGATTTGTTCAAGTCTACGTGCACAGAAGAACTGTGGTTAGTCCTCCAAGATGTTTCGCACAACCTCCCTGTTGAGTTCCTTCAAAAAGATTGTGCAAGTGTAGCTAGAAGAATTTATGCTTTGATACTTTTGCATTTCAATAATTTGTAAAAAAAAAAAAGTAATCAATTTTTTAAAGAAATGTTACTTTGCAACTTTTTTCTACAGCGACCTACAAATTTTGCACAGTGCTATATATGCAGTATTAAATATACATATGTACGTCTTCATAAAGAGGCGAGGAAATGTTCAAAACAGAGGTCCGAAGTACCGTGCTTCTGCTAGGTACATACTAATAAAACAAAATATCAGTATTGTTACAATGCTTCTTTCCTTTTATCTATTTATATAATTGCCTTGTAATGTTTTTATTTCCTGTTCGGTCCAGATGTCACCCTATCCCAGAATTCTAAGCGGAGGAAGTTCACCGACCGCCATATTGGGACACTCAAGTGAAAATAATAATAATTTATTTCTATAGCGCCAACATATTCCTCAGCACTTTACATTATAGAGGGGACTTGGACAGACAATAGATATTATAGCATAACAATAAACAGATCAAAACAGATACCAAGAGGAATGAGGACCCTGCTCGCAAGCTTACAATCTATGAGGAAAAAGGGGTGTCTAAATATGGAAGTGCTGCTGGTACCAACCTATTGCGCGGTACCACCAGCGGAACACCGTCGTCCCACACACACACACACACACACACACACTCTATATGCCATACGCACCCCACACACAAACACACACCCTCACACTCTCACACACTCAAACTCACACTAATCACACGCAGCCTCTTACGCGGTACCACCAGCGGAACACCGTCGCACCACACACACACACACTCTATATGCCATACGCACCCCACACACAAACACACACCCTCACACTTTCACACACTCACACTAATCACACGCAGCCTCTTGCGCGGTACCAACAGCGGAACACCGTTGCGAACGCGCTGCTGCAGGGATCAGCCGAATAATTCACTGACTGCCGTCATTGTTTGTACAGGAGGATCGCATGCGCAGTTTTAATGTGACTGCTGCTATCTGTCTGCACAAAAATGGCGGCTGTCTGATTTACTGCGCCTGTGCTAATTACATGCAAGTGCAGTGAATCATTCGGCTGATCCCAGCGGCAGATGCGCAACGTGTCTACAGGCAGAGGAAGCCGGTCACATTAAAGGGGTTTTCCCACAAATGAAAGTTCATTTTAAAAATTGACTGTTTTACCGTGTACGGAGCATACCACATCTCCTGGGCAGGGGAGGAAGCAAAAGACAGTACTGACATTACAGCAGAGGATCACAGAGGATTCATTTCACTGACTGTTTTTAAACAATATTTTACCTCAAAAAATGTATCCTCTGCGATCTCCTGCTGTAATGTCCGAAGGGGGATAGCACATGGGGTAGACAGGTCAAAGAAGAGAGCACAGACGGGAGAAGTCAGCACATGGGGAAACAGAGAGTGGATAGGTGGGTGAGCACATGGGGGGGAGAGATTCTCAAAGCTGCAAAGCCTTCCCCCATCATGACATTACCGCCCTCCCCATGCGATAGCATCGGGCCTCCATTTAGTCAATAGATAACAGTCAATACATTTCACGGTTCTACCGACCCCTTCCTTAGTATAACATAACATCGATATCATTGGAAAAATGATAGGCTGCCCTGAGGAAGAGGTCATTGCAACTCTGAAATGCGTTGACTTTAAATACTGTATATAAATAAAGGTAAGACCACTAGAAATTTTTTCCTGCGATTAGTAACTGGGAGAACCGTGGCACTTCTGACCTTTGTTTTGAACAATCCCTTTTCTGACGTCTCAGACAGGCCACGATGGACCCAGCGAGAGGGTCGCCAGCAACAGCTCCAATTATTTCTTTTAAATCCATCATAGGTGTTGTGTTATATGAGAGTTGCAACTGCAAAGTGGACATGGGAACATCCAAAAATGCTTTATATTTGTTACTCTATGAAGAGCTTTTCTCTATGCTTATTTCAGTCTTAGGCCA
Organism: Dendrobates tinctorius; assembly: GCF_039654945.1. Classification (NCBI taxonomy): domain Eukaryota; kingdom Metazoa; phylum Chordata; class Amphibia; order Anura; family Dendrobatidae; genus Dendrobates; species Dendrobates tinctorius. The sequence continues at coordinate 9,579,232 of NW_027361712.1, read as the reverse complement.
CGTTCCCAACTTCAGTACTTGGTGAGATATTTTACATCTGTATTTGAAAGCCAAAACCAGGAGAGGAATAATCAGAGGAAAAGTCTAATAGAAACACGTCACCACTTCTGGATTTATCACCCACTCCTGGTTTTGGCTTACAGATACTGGGGTAAAATACTGACCAAATACTGAAGCTGGGAACTTGGCCTTATTCTAATATATTCATACGAGGTCTTTTGGACGTTCTAGTGGTGATGTTCCTAGTCTTGCTTCATAAAATGTCATGTGAACTACTAAACTAGATGCTTCACGAATCTTCATAGAGCTTGATGGCAATACATTGTTACATGGGGTAAGTCATCAAAAAACAGAATCCTGTTCTGTTCTGAATTACGGTATACAGTACTCAAACTTGTAGTAATTTTTTGGGCAGAAAATTGCTCAAAGATGTCCATGGACACGGATATGTTTCCACTGTGCCTAAAGAACATTGGATCCCCATCCATATATCCATAGCCACATACTAATTGCTAGGTTCTTTTCCTGTTCTATTGTTTATTTATTGTTCTGCGAGTTAATACACCTGGTTAGATCCATGCTTCATTTCTTCATTGAACTTGAAATTGCAATAGGTCTGAATAGATGTCTACGATGATATTTAGTAGGCAGCTGCATTACGTACACCATGTGCTGAATTATTAGGCAAGTTGTATTTGAGAGGATTCTTTTTATTATTGAATAACAACTATGTTCTCAATCAACCCAAAAGACTCATAGATAACAAAGCATTAATATTTTTGCAAGTTGGAGTGTTTTTTTTTTTAGATTTGGCTATCTTAGGAGGATATCTGTTTGTGCAGGTAACTATCACAGTGCAGAATTATTAGGCAACTTAATAAAAACCATATATATATATCAATCTCATTTGTTTATTTTCACCAGGTAAACCAATAGAGCAACACAAAATTTAGAAATAAACATTTATGACATTCAAAAACCAAACAAAAAAAACAGTGTCCAATATAGCCACCTTTCTTTACGATGACACTCAAAAGCCTTCCATCCAAAGATTCTGTCAGTTGCTTGATCTGTTTACGATCAACATTGCGTGCCGCAGCCACCACAGCCTCCCATACACTGTTCGGAGAGGTGTAATGTTTTCACTCCCTTTAGAGCTCACATTTTATGAGGGACCACAGGTTCTCTATGGGGCTCAGATCAGGTGAACAAGGGGGCCATGTCATTATTTTTTCTTCTTTTAGACCTTTACTGGCCAGCCATGCTGTGGAGTATTTGGATGCATGATGGATATGATGGAGCATTGTCCTGCATGAAAATCATGTTTTTCTTGAACGATACCGACTTCTTCCTGTACCACTGCTTGAAGAAGGTGTCTTCCACAAACTGGCAGTAGGTCTAGGAGTTGAGCTTCACTCCATCTTCAACCCGAAAAGGTCCCACAAGTTCATCTTTGATGATACCAGCCCATACCAGTACCCCACCTCCACCTTGCTGGCGTCTGAGTTGGAGTGGAGCTCTCTGCCCTTTACTGATCCAGCCTTGGGACCATCCATCTGGCCAATCAAGAGTCGCTCTCATTTCATCAGTCCATAAAACCTTAGAAAAATCAGTCTTAAGATATTTCTTGGCCCAGTCTTGACGTTTTATCTTATGTTTCTTGTTGAAAGGTGGTCGTTTTTCAGCCTTTCTTAGCTTGGCCATGTCCCTGAGTATGGCACACCTTGAGCTTTTTGATACTCCAGTAATGTTGCAGCTCTGAAATATGGCAAAACTGGTGGCAAATGGCATCTTGGCAGCTTCACGCTTGATTTTCCTCAATTCATGGGCAGTTATTTTGCGTCTTTTTTTATCAACACGCTTCTTGCGACCATGTTGGCTATTTGCCATGAAACGCTTGATTGTTCAGTGATCACGCTTCAAAGGTTTGGCAATTTCAAGTCTGCTGCATCCCTCTGCAAGACATCTCACAATTTTTGACTTTTCAGAGTCCGTCAAATCTTTTTTCGGACCCATTTTGTCAAAGGAAAGGAAGTTGCCTAATAATTAAGCACACCTTATATAGGGTGTTGATGTCATTAGACCACACCCCTCCTCATTACAGAGATGCAAATCACCTGATTTACATAACTGGCAGTTGGCTTTCAAGCCTATACAGCTTGGTGTAGGACAACATGTATAAAAAGGAAGATGTGATCAAAATACTCATTTGCCTAATAATTCTGCACACAGTGTATGCTTCTGTGTTCTGTCTATCCCCCAAATTTTTAACTCTTGCTCAACTGAAATTCAGTAATTACTGTAATCAACTTTCAAGTTGATTTATTTAAACTTCTAATAATTCTCCTCTGGATGTTTGCAAAATTGGCAGGTGACTAAAAGCACATTGTCTATCTTTTTTTTTTGCATCAGTCATAGGATTTGCAGAATGGGAAGGTCTGGACACTGACGAGAAAAATGGACCTAAAATTCGTTGAATGATCCTAAGTGAACATGGGCCGCCTTTGCTATAACAATTCGCTGCTGAATCGAATACTGTATTTTGGAAACAGTTATGTACAATCCTACAGCCCCCAGTAAATTAGAAGGATATGTTGGGGCTTAAGACAGATTTGATGAATGAGGCTTATAAGAATTATCCTTTTCAAACAACATATGAGTAACAGGGGTTTATTTTTCGCGGTCCACCCTAAATATAGTGGCCAGGTAAATATGGCTGCTCGGCACTGTATTCTAAATAATGTATAATCATTTAATGTGATCAGCATTGTACCTCATCATTTCTTGGCAAATAACCTTTTGAAACCACTGCAAAGTCACTGTTGCTTTCATTGGTTTTGGCCTGAATCCTTCTGAATGCCTTTGTTGCTTAGTGTAAGCGCTGTGCAGCTGTCAGTGTGCCTGGTGTAGTTGTCAGGACGGCTGGTACAGAGTGACACCTTACCGGATTCACTTTGGTGCCAAGCCAGAGACAGCTGTGATGGTTATGGAGAGGACTGGCACATAACTGTGGCATTTTTCTTTGTAAAACTTTATTAATAGGTCTCAAATGTTCTCTAGCTGCCATTGCCGTACTTAACAGAAAATGGTATAAAAAATGCTTCTCAGTTTCCAAGGAAACCAAATTTCTTTGAATGCAAGAATATGTAAATTACAATAAAGTCTGTATGTGTCTTTCTGAATATGGTTATAAGAATATAAATTTGGTCTAAATGTTATTTATTTATGTGTACGTTTTCAGATATATTTTAGGGAAAAGGACTAATATTGATGAAGGCTTCTCAAATCATCCCAAAAAGCAGGCCTAAATGGACATTCACTGATTTCTGGCTTCAGGAGACAAGCAGACTATAATTAGCTGTCCACTAATCTGACTGTATTGTTTCACCCAATATAAGTGGTGCCATAGGTGTCTGGAGGTCTCTTATCCTTGTTCTTACTAAAACAATGACATATCGGTGAAATCACACTAAATAAGCAAGATGGAGTCAATAGTATTAGCTGATGTAGGAAAGAGTGGCCAACAGTTATCTATGTCTACAGTCAACCTATCTCTGACGTCTCCTGCCAAACATGCTCCTGGCTACTTAAGCCCCCGTCACACTAAGCGAGATCGCTGCTGACTCACAAGTTTTGTGACGCAACAGCGATCTCACCAGCGATCTCGCTGTGTGTGACACGTATCAGCGACCGGCCCCCCTGCCGGGTATCGCTGATCGTGCTCTAATGTCCTGGGGCATTTCTTGATCGTTGGTCTCCTGCATGGCCAGCACGCAGCGCTGCGTGTGGCAGCAGGAGACTATCGATCAGCAAGCTCCCAGCGCTGTAAGCAGATGCTGGGAGATTGTGTCCAAGCGGGTAGCTAAGCGTGCGCATCCCTTAGTTACCCGCTGTGTACCCTGGATACCAGCGTGCTCATGCTGGGAGCTGGTATCCAAGATAAACAGAGGGTAACTAAGCGCCGCGTGCGCTTAGTACCCGCTGTTTACCTTGGATACCAGCTCCCAGCGCAAGCACGCTGTTATACAGGGTACACAGCGAGTAACTAAGCGAGGTGCACGCTTAGTTACCCGCGTCGTCGCTGGTCCTGATCGCTGGTGAGATCTGCCTGTTTGACAGCTCACCAGCGATCATGTAGCGACACACCAGCAATCCTGACCAGGTCATATCGTTGTCGGGATTGCTGGTGCGTCGCTTAGTGTGACGGGGGCTTTAGGCTATATCTCTTCCATCAGGGGTAGAGATATGTCCACTTATTTTGGGGCTTACCACACATTGTAGCCAGGCATGCATGTATATGTGCTGAATTATTCTTGCCTGCGAATATTAGACCAGTATTACGGAATACAAATATATGCCTAATACACATTTTCTAAAAATCTGGTTGTACAGAACCTTGAAAGACTTTTCGATACTGGAATACTCCTATAACTAGTAACTACCAATAAGCTGTACAATTCTAGAACATATGAATTCTGCTTTAGGTCTCTGGACACAGTGGCACAGTCCTATATCCTTTTTGCAAGCTATCGCGCTTACCAAAGAACCTGCATCGGGAACCCGGATACTTGGAGCGCTCCCGATAATCAGCTGTTCGGCGCCGCGGCTGCATGTGTCGTGGCTGTGTGACAGTTGCAACACATGCATGGAGAGCTTGTTTGTTGTGACTGTCACATAGCCGTGACACATGCAGCTGCGGCGTCGAACAGCTGATCATTCGGGAGCGCTCCTGTTATGTGGGTTCCCAATGCAGCTTCTTCGGTAAGCTCTACAGCTTGCCGAATAAGGAGGGAGCCAACGATTTTCACTCATCTGTAGTTACAATGTGGTGAGGTGAAGGGGTGCTCTCTAATAATTTTTGGGTCTTTTACACCATGTAAAGCTCTCCTGTCATCTGCTACAATATTTCTGAAATGTTACCTCACATAGTAGTTCTATAGCATAACCAAAACTGGATAACTGACCAACAAACTGTCAACATGAGGCCGAAGATGCTGCATGGATTCATTGTATGGGAATGGACAGGTGCCTTCTGTCAGCTGTAAATTCATATGAAGCTGCATGTAGAAATGTGTCAAAATCCTAGAGAATATTTAATGTACAATTAGTTTTCTTGACTCCACTCAATATCACTGTCTCCCCTGCAGCGATAGGAAACAGTATGTTGCTTGTTGCTTGCAATGACATCACATCAGTCCGCTCCAGATATCGTGACCAAGCACAGCTGCCATAATCCACCACAGCTGTCCATTCTTTGAGGTGGTTGACACAGTATGAAGGAAAGGCTTTAAAACCCTGTAAATGTAATATAAAATGACTAATGTTTTGAAGAGATGCATGAAATCCTCTACTGACATAACAATGTACTGGTTGCATATGATATTTTCCAGATTGTCCTGAACATCCTATTAGATTAATAATAAATTAGCATTTTTGTAATTTGCTGGATATATAATAGAAATGTACTGTATATTATACAAATAGTATTCTAACAGCATTAACAAGTGTGAACTGTAAGCTGCATTATACTGGACGTTGTGTGAAATGAGAACGGGATATGTGGAATTCAACATTATTTATTGCAATCAATGACTACCTCATAATTAATAGGAAGAATTAATAGGAGGATTGTAAAAGGCGTTTTACCAACACGGTGAGCAGTGGGGAGATTGGAAAGTCAATAGCATTAGAGTTGTGGACATCCCAGTCTAAACATGCTGAACCAAAACTGAACCAGTTGAGGCTGGTTTCACATTAGCGCTTTTTAAGCGCACGCACGGCCGGGGGTAGCTCCGCCCCCGAGCCGGCTCTCTGCCCGGCGTGCCCGCCCCTTGCTTGTAGCGCCGCCTCCTAGCGGACAGCGGCGCCTGCGATCGGCGCACCCTATCTTTAGCATAGGGTGCGCAGGCCGTGCGCTAGTTGCGCTTTGACCTGCGCTGCGCACTTTTGACGGTGCGCCGTCAACTTTTCGGATTTTGGCGCGCACGGCGCACCGTCAAAAGTGCGCAGTGCAGGTCAAAGCGCAACTAGCACACGGCCTGCGCCCGATCTGCGCACCCTATGCTAAAGATAGGGTGCGCCGATCGCAGGCGCCGCTGCCCGCTAGGAGGCGGCGCTACAAGCAAGGGGCGGGCACGCCGGGCAGAGAGCCGGCTCGGGGGCGGAGCTACCCCCGGCCATGCGTGCGCTTAAAAAGCGCTAATGTGAAACCAGCCTGATACTGTATTATTTTTTTTTTTAATTTGTTTTCAGTATATGAGGGATTGCTGGTGGAAGCGTGATGCCGTGGAATAATATATGTATATTTGATGACTGCTTAATCTATAACCAATGGTTGCATACTACTTATTGCATCGCTTTGTGATTCATAAGAAAATAAAGCAACAAGGAGTAATAATGCCCAATTAGGAATATTGATGGTGCTTCTGATCACATTCTCTGACAAACCAATCAGTGGACCAGTAGAAATACTAGTTTAGTGGCCAATTAGATTCCTGACCCCATCTATCTGACGAGCCAATCAAGTGACTAATAGCAGGGCTGTTTTAGTGGCCAATCAGGCTCCCAACAGCGTATCTACATTCCCCAAGTGTATAGCACTCTGTATCTGCAAAAGCGTAATAATACCTTGGTGTGATTTTTGGATATTTTTTTTTAGTGTTCTGACCAGGCCTTCTGGTCTCTGACCATGCTAATGTCCTGACGACTCCTTGCTTGTTTTTTCTGCCTGACTTCCTGGACTTCGGTTCTGACTCCTTTTGTGCTGTTTTTTTTTTTTACTCAATTCATCCATTGTAAAGTGACTACTATGGAGAAGCAACCCGTGGTCTCTTATTGTGGATAATTGAGCAAACGAGGCAGTTCCTCAAAATCTGCTAAACAGAGCTGCCAGCGCCAAGCTTGACTGTGGAAACCTGCATTGAGCCCACACAATGTTATGGAATAGCTAGTCTTGATCTTGCAAGGGATCATATATTGTTTTTGCACAGGGGTCCGTCCTGTCTGTGTCCGCTATTGCTTCAGTTGTTTCATTTTTTTTTACACTGCTGTAAAACTTTGTCTTTGGGTCAAGGAAGAAGAGACGACCATGTGAATTGGACTGCTAGAGAAATGACCCTGTAACTTTCACTTGCTACTATCTAATATAAAGGTTCATCCTCCATTGCCTAGCTCTCTGACATACACAAATGTATATTCTATGAAATTGGACAAACATTTGCATAAACATAGATAAGAAGGTGCATCTTCCATCATATCCTTTCAAAGGATGAAGTGTCAGCTACTTCTACTGGGTAACCTGTAGACATTGCTGTTACCCAGTCTCTTCTAAACCAAAGGACCAAACCCTGGGAGTTAGATCTGTTCACTTGCTTTCTGTGTGTATTATTTTGTTGATTATGGTGCTGCTACTAATTTTTTATGCCATGGTGGTTAGAGAGCATTGTTTACCTTCAAATTACCTACACAGTTCAGGATAGGTAGAGAAGAGTGATCCCTCCTGTGTAAGGGAGAGTTGGGTGAGATGGCAGCCTGCTGATTGATTGGCCAAGCCATAATCATATATATGAAGTGTATGCGGGGTTTGAATTGTAAAAATGTATTTCTTCCAGGGACTATGTTGAATGACAATCACTATAAATCATTATAGCCTCATCTTCTTCTGAGGGATAACTTTATTTTTTCTTTTCTTTTGTAGAAAGAAAAGATGGCGTGGATCATCCTTGTATTGATGAATGTAAAAAATTCTAAACAAAAAAAGCAATGCCAAATACCATTCTTCCTCGATCTTTGTAGCCAATGGATGGGGACTTGGTTATCATTCTTGATCCTATTATTTAATTCACATTAGATAATGGGATCAGGAGCATAATGATTGCGGTTGTAGAGGGTGTGGCTGCGACTGGGTCCATAAGGGAGGGTGGCCCTCCGACGCCAGCATATATTTCAGTTGGATGTACTACCGAGGACTGCGCCGGCTGCAGAAGAGGATGCAGCTCGTCGTGGGAGCGGGGGAAGGTGAGTAAAATGTTGGGCGGTTTTTACGAGTTAAAGAACATATACACCAGGATGGGAGACATATATACCAGAATAGGGGACATATGTGCCAGGATAGGCACAGGATAGGAGACATATGTACCAGTATGGAGGATATGTATAACAGGATGGGGGATATACAGTATATACCAAGATAGGAAACTTATGTACCAGAATGGGGAATATGTATAAAAGGAAAGGGGACATATATACAGTGATGAGCAAAAAGGGTAACAATGTTTTGAACTTTTAACTTTCAGGCTCCATATCTCACCATCCACTACTGCTTCGCAAATGAGACCACCATCATTTTATAGACAATAATGTTGGCTATCTCATACATAAATTTGACTTGCAGCTATTTAGCTATGAATATTTATGTAGATTCTTGTCATGTCACTGCATTGTTACCCTTTTGGTCCTGGTGATGGAAAAATCTATTTCTTCCTGTATACTACAAAATACAGCCTGTTCTCACATTCCCTTATAGGTCAATGTGATATTAGGTTGATTCCCAAGTGAAAGGTCACTGGTTCTATTCATGGAGAATCCATGAAGGTTTCCCAATGAAATCCATCTCATCGATAGTGATCTCTCAGCTCTGATGGATGCAAGTGGGTATGCAAAAAACAAGGGAAGAAGGGGCTAATGGATCGAGAAATAGAAGGAACTGTCAAGCTTGGGGGAGGAAGCCTGATGATATGGGGTTGTTTCATAGACAAGGGTGTTGGACAATTGACCAGGATCGAGGATGGTTTCAATGCTGAGTTACTGTATATACCTGGATGGGCACAGGACGGGAGATATAACCCATGATAGGCCCAGTATGAAAGACCACGATGGGCAATATTTATAACAGGATGGGGGACATGGATATCAGGATGGGGGACATTTATACCACTATGAGGGACATACTGTACATACCAGGATGGCCGATATAGATAACAGGATGGAAGACATGTACAGTTGAAACTAGAAGTTTACATACACTATATAAAAAGACATGTATGTTTTTCTCAACATCTTGACATGAAATCAGAATAAACCTTTCCCATTTAGGTCAATTAGGATTACCATGATCTATATATATAATAGCAATGAGAGGAAAGAATAGCATAGCACTCACCGATCCAGGTGAAAAAGTCCGCTTTATTTAGCAGTCCACATTAAAACTTCATGGCCGGGAGGCTGGAGGGAGGAGTGAGCAATGTCTGATGACGGTCGTTTCGTGCTTACTAGCACTTCGACGGGTCATGCCATCTCCAGCACAGGCCGCAAGCCCCCCGTTGGACCCGCCGCTGACAACGACAGGGGTGTAACGAGGGGGGTATCACACACACATGTACATACACATACATGTACACACACGTACTCACATACACACACACGTACACAAATACACACATGTACTCACATATATGTGGCGCCACTGAGGGTTCAGTCGCCAAAGAGGTACTGCACCTCCTCCTGAGGTGTGGTACCCGACCATTCAGGTAAGGTGAAGACACCTGACCACATTCCAACACCTGCATCCCACACAACATAGTAGTGTAGCAAAGCACCTTTGGTGGCTCCCTGCTTGGAACACAAAGAGTGCTGGGAGGTGGGTGGAGCTTAGTTGCACAAGTGAGCGGGAGATTATTAGGAAAAGGTCAGTCTGTGAGAGGAGATCCCCTGAGTGGGATGGATGGAAAGAGGTGCTGCAGCAGTCTCCTGTGACCTGGAGCTGCTGGCACAGGAAAGAGATATAGAAAGCCTGATTATCCATAAGAAAGATTGATTTGTACGGAACGTAAGGAGAAGAAGAAAACTAAGGACTAGGGTCGGAGTGGAACCCTTCCTCAAGTTCTAAGTGCATGGCCGGGGTCCGGTCCCCGAGGTTGTATGGATACTAATGGTCCTGCAGCAGACACCGGAGGAATAGAAGTTGTCACCACATTATTCCCACACAAGACTTGGGGGTACAACAGCAACGTGAGTGAGCCGGGACTTGGTAGCAAGGAGTCCCCGAAGCAGGCTACAGCTGTCTGCCGCACAAGTAGAGTTCAAAGGAACATCACACCATCTGTCCCAGAGGATCTGTCTGCAGCGTCGGCTTAACATCTTCATTGCCGAACACCACAGGTGGCGTCACATATCATCCACTTCTAAACTTTAATTAGCCACGCTTAACACCACCCCTTTTAAATGGACGCCCAGGGCCACGGAGCGGGTCACTGCCACTGTGACAACTCCCATTGAAACCAACGGGCCCGGTACCGAGTACCCCACGGCCCTGGCGGGCAATCCATATACACACACGTACTCACATATACACACACACATGTACTCACATCTCCAGCACAGGCCCAAACCACCCTCTTTCCTGCCGGCTGTGACTGCACGGAGGTGGGTGGGCAGTCAGCTGTGGGACACACACACGTACTCACACACACATGTACTCACACACACACATGTACTCACACACACGTACTCACACACACACACATGTACTCACGTACACACACATGTACTCACACACACATGTACACACACATGTACTCACACACACATACACACACATGTACATGCACACACATGTACACACACGCACACACATGTACACACACGCACACACATGTACACACACGCACATATGCACACACATGTACACACACGTACTCACACACGTACTCACACACACACACATACTCACACACATACTCACACACACACACGTACTCACACACTTGCCTCCCGATGCGATAGCATCAGGCACATCTCTAGTTATTAATATTTGCAAACTGAAATAATAATGATAGAGAGAGAGAATGTTTTAAGGCATTTTTATTACTTACTGCAAATTCAAAAGTTTACATAAATGTCATTAGTATTTGGTACTATTGCCCTTGAACTGAATAACTTGGGTCAAACGTTTGGGATATCCTTCCTCAAGCTTCTCACAATAGTTGGTCAGAGTTTAAGCCCATTCCTCCTGACAAAACTGGTGTAACTGATCCAGGTTTATAGGTGGCCTTGCTCGCACCTGCCTTTTCAACTTTGCACAAAATTTTTGAATAGGATTTAGATCAGGGCTTTGTGATGGCCACTCCAAAACATTGACTTTGTTATCCTTAAGCCACTTTGTTACCATTTTGGCAGTATGCTTCGTGTCATTGTCCATTTGGAAGACACATTTCCGCCCAAGCTTTAACTTCCAGGCTGATGTCTTGAGATGTTGCTTCAGCATTGCCACAAAATCTTTTCTCATGATGCTTTCTATTTTGTGAAGTGCACCAGTCCCTCCTGCAGCAAACAACCCTACAACATGATGCTGCCACCCCATGTTTCACAGTTGGGATATTGTTCTAAGGCTTCCAAGCTTCTCCCTTTTTTCTCCAAATGTAACGATGGTCATTGTGCCCAAACAGTTCAATTTTATTTTCATCAGACTACAGGACATGTCTCCAAAAATTAAGGTCTTTGTTCCTGTGTGCATTTGCAAACATTCATCTGGCTTTATTATGTTTCTTTTGGAGTAATTGATTCCTCCTGGCAAATTGGTCTTTCAGCCCATGTTGATACAGTACTCGTTTCACTGTGGATATTGACACAATCTTACCAGCTTCCACCATCATCTTCACAAGGTCTTTTGCTTTTGTTCTTGGGTTGATATGCACATGTCGAACCAAATCATGTTCATCTCTGGGACACAGAACCCATCTCCTTCCTGAGCGGTATGATGGCTGGACATTCCCATCTTGTTTGTACTTGCGTATAATTGTTTGTGCAGATGAACAACGCACCTTCAGGTATCTTTAAATTGTAACCAAGGATGTGCCAGACTTGTGCAAGTCCACAATTCTCTTCATGATATCTTGGCTGATTTCTTTAGACTTACCCATGATGCTACACAACAAAGCAGTGTGTTCCAGGTGTGCATTAAAATACATCCACAGATGTTTCCAAACACATGACCTCATCATATGGGCAGTCCAGAATTGTTGAAAGGCATAGTAATCTTAATGTATGTAAACTTTTGACTTTGCAGTAAGTAATAAAAATGCCTTAAAACATTCCCTCTCTTTCATTATTCTGGCATCTGGCAAATATTAATAATTATGGTAATCCTAATTGACCTAAAACTGGAAAGGTTTATTCTGATTGCATGTCAGATATTGAGAAAAACATGCAAATGTGTCTTTATATAGTGTATGTAAAATTCTAGTTTCAACTGTATACCCGAATGGGGGACATGTATATCAGAATCGAGGACATGTATACCAGGAAGAAGCCCTGGATGGGGGACATATATACCTGGAAGAAGCCCAGGATGGGGAACATAAATACCTGCAAGGGGCCCAGGATGTGGGACATTAGTACAGGATGAGGAATATTACTGCATAATGTGGAAGGGTGGGGGAGGGGGAAACAGATATATCCTTATAGGATTTAGAACATTACAAAGGCCTATATATCTGACCAACATGCGGAGGAAGGGTTCAAATTTGGCATGGGGCCCAATGGATTCTTGTTACGCCACTGTTGTGATGACAGACAAATGCCTTTTACTTTAGTATTACAGAAGGGCATAAGTATTTGGTTGTCAATATGATTCCAAGCAAAAGCCAGCACCCACTTAACCCATAACAAGGTGCTTTATTTGATCAGTTAAAAACAGTGATGGTAGAAACAGCAGCATAAAGCTAAGCAAAATGGCAGAAAGGAAACAGCTGCAAACTGCACGCAATGGTTCTTAGTCTAAATGTATATGCCAGGTTTAGACTTAGGAGCATGTAGCTCAGAAACGCTTTGTCTGGAGTTTGCAGTTGTTCCCTCTTTGCCATTTTACTTATTTTTATGCCGCTGTTTCTACCATCGCTGTTTTTAATTGATTGAATAAAATGCCTTTTTATGGGACAACAGTGCTGGCTTTTGCTTGGATTCATATTGTTGGAAGAATACTACCACCGTGCACTGGGCAGGAGAGCTGATTTATGCCCCTCTTTCACTACTATTTGGTCACTGAGATTGGGTACTGCTCTTACACTGTTTTAGAATTGTGTTAGTAATATTTTCAGAAAGTTGATTGAGCATTTTGCTATTTTCTATTTGGATATTTCATTTTTTTTAAATCCTGAGTTTTATTCCCTTGTGTCTCAAAAGGGTTTTTCCCATAAAACACATTCCCTTATCTATGGTATAGCTGGTATACTTGTGATTGTTGGGTGGGTTGCTGGGTGCTCAGCTATCAACAACTCACCAGTTTCCCCTCACAGCAGGATCATATTGATTAGTTTTTTTCTGCTGCTTCCCTCGTATCTATGAAGCTCTCAGAAACAGATCAGTAATGTAATTTACCATTTACGTTAGTTCTAGAGACTTTGATTGTTGTGGCATTGTGCATGCTTGACCACCATTCCATTCAAACTCCCCCTCAGTGTGGTCATGCAAGAAATAATGTGGACTTTAGACTTCCATTCTAGTAATGAGTGGGAGTTATAAGGGGAGTCCACGGTCATCTAATGTATAATACCAGGTATAGATACAGTATAACATAATTGTCATCTATCTTTATCGACGGGTTGGCTTATTGGGCATGCCATTTCTTGGAAGGACATAAGCAGCTGTGGGCAGACAATAGGTTTAAATATACTGGAACTGTCTGATTCATGTTTCCAGGGGACAGTCTGCCAGCCACGATAGACGGTAGATTGTTGGTAAACCCAGATTTACCACTATGAAAAAGTATAAAAGATGATGGGGAAAGGAAAGTCCCATTGTGGATAATAGCTGGATATATTTAGCTACAAAAGATTTTCTTCATTCCAGTAAAACTTGCTCTTATGTCAGAAAAAGGCTACTGGGGCGTTAAACTGATTACGGCTAGTATCTGAACCTGTAAACCTGATCTTACTGAGGCTTCTAGTGCTCTGTAGATCTGAGCGGTAAGCAATGCCAGGTCCTTCTAATCCACCCTTCCTCTACCACCTTATTTAACCAAACCAACTCTATAGTAGCATAATTTCCAGACACAAAGGCTATTGGCAAGAGCTGACACTGAAATTCATACATTAGAAGTGTGAGGAAATGACACAAGGCTGCCAGATTTTCAGATTGTTCTATTATGTTCTATTGTTTAGTCTCTGGCAATGAGATATACAAAATCCACATTTTTTCGGCACTGACTCATTTATCAATGTTTTGTTTCAAGAACAGCTATAAAAATGTACCGAGAAAAAATAGTGTCCATGTATGGTTCTCCATTCAGAAAAATCAGTAGTTGAGGCTTTAGTTAAATTCTTTACATGAGTGAAATTCTTCAATGCCTCTGTTTATTATTTAGCTATTCAGATCGGCCATGCATGTGTAACAGTGGTGGGAGCTTATGGATTACTCCCTGACACTAAAATGTTAAATGCATTTGATCCACGTGTGTGATAAAGGTATTATACCCACTGGGGCTGCAGTTAGCTGGGACAGAGTTAACTGTAATGGCCGGCCCAGTTTGGGAGGGGAAACTGAGTGTTAGTGGCAGGTACAGGAAGTGACAGTCAGTGAGTGGAGGGCAGGAGAGAGAATGCCAGCAGGCTACAGTTGGCTGCTAGGGACAGCATGAGCCTAATAATATAGGGGCAGTATATTGCCGCAAATACCCTTCTGCGTGATTACATCTAAATGGCCTGAGGTAACCTGGAAATGGATGTCGGGGGCCAGAAGCACACAGCTTGTGAAGCTACAGGAAAAGATGGACTCAGCCTACATGGGGCATAAAGTATTGCAATCAAGATATACTGCTAGAGGTGAGGAAGATCCCCAAGGGCTAGGAAAGCCAGGGCTGAAGTTGTATTCAGTACCCGTGGGAAAGATGACAACCCATTAGGCCTTATCTTTTGTATCTGCTTGTAAATACTGTATAGAGTGTATAGACTGCCATTGACAAAGTAAAACTTGGTTTTTATGAACCATGTGTCTCCTGGATTATTTGCTGCCCTGTTTCCAAAAGAAGGATTCCTGGAGTCAGAAGAGGCCTGCAGGCCAGAAATAAGTGGAGACCACCACATACGTAGCAGCACACCGGGACTGAGACACACCTTGTCTGCAGGATGTCAGAGCGAGTAGGGACCGAAGCTCACCCACAACTACCTCGCTTGGGCGTCTTACACAGGCTTGGCCTGGCCTGGCGGGGTACCGGGTAAATGCCCGGTGGGCCCCGAGGGTCGCGGGGGGCCCTTTAAATGTTGTGGGCCCTTTAAGAGCGCGCGTGCACATACCTTGTGTTTGCGCCGCGTGTGGTCGGGCAGCGCCCCCCTGGCTGGCTGGCTCCGGCCGCTCCTGAGCGTCTGATGAGAGCGATGAGTCACTCTCACCCTGGCCGCCGCGTGACCTTGCTGCAGTGGTTCTCGCGTGCCGCGGCCTGTTCTTGATGGGCGGTGACAACCGCCCCGCGCTCTTTCCTCTTCTCTAGCTGGCTGCTGCCTGGCTAATAGCAGCGCCAGCACACAGAAAAGAAGAGGATGCCGCCAGCCCGCCGCGCTCATCCTGCTGCTCCCGCTCCTTCAGAAGTTCAGTGTGTGTGTTACACACAGGCAGGCAGCCCTGAGCCTTTCGGACCGGTCCGGTGAGTATAAAATAGCAGGGGAAGGGGAGACATACAGTCCACTAGTCCAATCTTTTCGGCTGATGGCTGTGTGATGGTGGGTGGTGGTGGTGGACTCTCTGCCGGCTGTGTGGTGGTGGGTGGTGGTGGTGGACTCTCTGCCGGCTGTGTGGTGGTGGGTGGTGGTGGTGGACTCTGCCGGGCTCCCTGACTCCTGCAGCCCTGCGGCCTGCCCAGTGCCACGTCCAGTGACCTCCTCCTCGGTCATGCAGCTCTGCCGGCTCCCGACTACCGCTCTCCTGCAGTGCCAGACAGTGCCGGCCCGGCTGTATGGTGGTGGTGGTGTGTGCTCTCTGCCGGGCTCCCTGTCTTACTCCTGCAGCCCTGCGGCCTGCCCAGTGCGTCCAGTGTCCTCCTCGGTCATGCAGCTTCACCGGCTACCGACTACCGCTGTCCTGCAGTGCCGGACAGTGCCAGCCCGGCTGAGTGGTAGTGGTGGTGTTGTGTGCTCTCTGCCGGGCTCCCTTTCTGACTCCTGCAGCCCTGCGGCCTGCTCAGTGTGTCCAGTGTCCTCCTCCTCCTCGGTCATTCAGCTCTGCTGGCTCCCGATTACCGCTCTCCTGCAGTGCAGGACAGTGCCGGCCCGGCTGTGTGGTGGTGGTGGTGTTGTGTGCTCTCTGCCGAGCTCCCTGTCTGACTCCTGCAGCCCTGCGGCCTGCCCAGTGTGTCCAATGTCCTCCTCCTCAGAGTCATGCAGCTCTGCCGGCTCCCGACTACCGCTGTCCTGCAGTGCCGGCCCGGCTGTGTGGTGGTGTTGTGTGCTCTCTGCCAGGCTCCCTGTCTGACTCCTGCAGCCCTGCGGCCTGCCCAGTGCGTCCAGTGTCCTCCTCCTCGGAGTCAGGCAGCTCTGCTCTACCGGTCCCCGACTACCGCTGTCCTGCAGTGTCGGCCCAGCTGTGTGGTGGTGGTGGTGTGTGCTCTCCGCCGGGCTCCCTGTCTGACTCCTGCCCTGCAGCCTGCCCTGTGTAGAGAACGATGGCTAGCCTGGCGTGGTGAGCTGCTCTGCTGTCCCTGCACCCTCCCTGATGGGGCCCCAATGAGAGAAAAAATAGATTTTAGGGGCCCCCAGAAACCTATTTTTCCTCTCATTGTGGCCCCATCAGGTAGCCAGCACAGCTTCCAGGGAGAGTGGTGAGATATACTATTACACTGCGTAGGTGACCACCGTGGGGGCCCCCAGTCTGGGGGCCCCCACAGTGGTCGCCTATGCAGTGTGTAATAGTATACACTGCGTAGGTGACCACTGTGGGGGCCCCCAGTCTGGGGGCCCCCACAGTGGTCGCCTACCCAGTGTATAATAGTATATATAATCTCAGCACCTTCCCTGGAAGCTGTGCCGGCTACCTGATGGGGCCACAATGAGAGGAAAAATAGGTTTCTAGGGGCCCCACAGTTGTCGCCTATGCAGTTTAATAGTATATCATTCTCATCACCATGCTCCCTGGAAGTTGGGGGACCATAATGTGCTGCATGGAGGAGCAGGGGGGCCATAATGTGCGCATGGAGGAGCAGGGGGGCCATAATACTGTACGAAGGAGCAGGTGCCTCATAATACTGTTTGGAGGAGCATTATATGGGGCCCATAATACTGTATGACGGACTATGAGGTGCCCATAATACTGTATAATGGACTATGTGGTTGCACATAATACTGTATGGTGGACAATGTGGTTGCCCATAATACTGTATGGCGGACAATGTGGTTGGCCATAATACTGTATGGCTGACTATGAGGTGCCCATAATACTGTATGGCGGACTATAAGGTGCCCATAATACTGTATGGCGTACTATGTGGGTGTTCTTAATACTGTATGGAAGACTATGTGGTTTCCCATAACACTGTATGGAGGACTATGTGGTGCTCATAATACTGTATGGAAGACTATGTGGTTTCCCATAATACTGTATGGCGGACTATGTGGCGCCCATAATACTGTATGGCGGACTATGAGGTGCCCATAATACTGTATGGCGGACTATGTGGGTGCTCAAAATACTATTTGGCGGATTATTTGGTTTCCCATAATACTGTATGGTGGACTATGTGGGTGCTCATAATACTGTATGGAGGACTATGTGGTTGCTCATAATACTGTATGGTGTCATGATACCAGTGCTGGGTGACCAGCACTGCTGGGGTTAATGTTCTGACCTCAGTGCAGACTCTCACCTGCACACCTGGGACCTATTATGGTGGCCTCTCATTGGTTCTGGGGAGGCTTCTTATAGCCTCAGGAAGCTCCCTTTCCCCGTCAGTTATACTTTCACCCTTGGCATTGTGTGGTGACCCCTGAGTGTGTTAGTGCTGTATTCTGGTTGCATGATTCCCTGTGTATGACTCGGTCTGTTCTCTGGATTTTGCTTTGGATTCTGCCTGGTACCTTCTACATCTGTTTGGTTTTGATCTCTGCTTGGCCCTGACTATCCGTTCTGTCTCATCCCTGGTACTTTAGTGATATCTTGTGTATGACCTTTGGCTTTGTCTGACCTCCCGTCTGTTTATCCCTCCTGTACCTCGTTTGCTTGTACTGTGCATGACCCCTGCTTTGCCCGACTTTGAGTTTTCTACCTTCTTTGAAAGCAGGATGCTAAGCCCCGCCCCCTTGCAGTCACATGACCGTTCACATGACCATAGGTCCTGTGCCGGCTTGCTAAACTTCTACATTCAGGACCTGTGCATCTTTATTTTCCGGCTGTTCTTGTCCCCAGGGGTCCCTACCGTGCGGGTGAGTCCCTGCTTAGCGGAGGCTGTACGCCGGCGCTGTCAGGATCCTGACATATGGTGGACAATGTGGTTGCCCATAATACTGTATGGCAGACTATGAGGTGCCCATAATATTGTATGGTGGACTATGTGGTTGCCCATAATATTCTATGGCGGACTATATGGACCCAATCGGCAGAATGTGGAGCTTTTATCCCCATTAGACTGGAGTGGCATGTCTGACTTGATCACTGATCCATTCAATCCCTCAGTGGCTGAACTTGTTTTTTTTATAGAAGCCCGAAAGAGAATGAATGGAGCTTCGGTCAGATATCCCACATGCTGCAACATTCTTCCAATCGGTGTAGTTTCTAATGGTCGGACCTAAGTGATCACCTAAGCTGTGGAGCCCATGGATCGGTGATAACTTGTTTTACCCAAAGAACCCCATTAATGTAAGCTACTGTAATTATACATCCAGTTATGGGGGTGCACAGTAGATGTGCAGGAGCCGCCTGTGTTTTACAGCCGATGCTCCACTATAATGGGGATAACGACTGACAGATATTTGCATATAACAGTCCATAGGGTGGGCCCCTAGAGTCCATTCCCCTGGTGGGCCCCAGAGACCCCAATCCGACCCTGGTTTTACACATGCACCCTGTACAGCATCTAGATCCTCAACCTTCATTCCTAATAGAAGAAACCTCAGTTTTCTATACATATTAGATTGATGTCAGCCAATCCAGATCTTGTCAATGATCTAATGTATTTGGGGCTGCCCCACAATGTTAGATGTCAGAGTAAGGCCCCCTTCTAACGTGTACCCATTATAATCTATGTCGCTACTCACATGTCCATATTTTTACATGGACTGTTCGTCCATGCAAAAGTCAAGGAGACGTCCATTTTTTCAAGTATCATTGATAAAAAGGGCCAATACAAGTCTATGGGTCCATGAAAAACACGTAGAGGACACGGAGGGCATCCATGAGTGATTCGTGTGCTATCCATATTTATCATTGCAAAGGATCGGAGAAGCTTTGCAATTTATTTATTTAGCCATTCGTGAAAAAACTGATGTCCCTGATGGTAAAAACAGACAGAAGGATGACACACTGATCCAAAACACTGATGACATCATATTTAAACAGTGATGTGTAAATGAGGCCTAAAAGGGAATTTCGCCTGAAGAAATAATGGGGTGGGACCTGACATCAGAAGTAGTGATGAGCGAGTATACTCGTTGCTCGGGTTTTCGCGAGTATGCTCGGGTGTCCTCCAAGTATTTTGGCACGGTCGGAGATTTAGTTTCTGTCGATGCAGCTGCATGATTTGTGGCTGCTGGACAGGTTGAATACATGTGAGGACTGCTTGTTTGTTAGGGAATCCCCAGATGTATTCAGCCTGTCTAGCAGCCATAAATCATGCAGCTGCGTCGACAGAAACTAAATCTCCCAGCACGTCAAAATACTCAGACGACACCCGAGCATGCTCGGGAAAACCTGAGCAACGAGTATACTCGCTCATCACTAATCAGAAGTCAAATTGTGCTGCATTTTGATTTGATGTTAGTAGTGTAAGGTGGAGAGGTTAATGTAAAATAGCAAATCATACCCTAAAGCCACACTTAGGCTATGATTTTTCTGGTACTTACATAAAAAACATACAGATTTTCATCAGTGTTCTGGATCAGATTCTTATCAATATTCTGGATCAGATTTTCATCAGTGTTTGGCCAGTGTGTCTGTAATTATTATCAGCGCTTTTCTCATATGTATCAGCACATGAACAGCAAAGATAGCACATGGATTGCACACTGAAGGTACAGTTGTGCTCAAAAGTTTACTTACCCCGGCAGAATTTTTGCTTTTTTGGCCTTTTTTCAGAGAATATGAATGATAACACCAAAACTTTTTCTCCACTCATGATTAGTGGTTGGATGAAGCCATTTATTGTCAAACTACTGTGTTTTCTCTTTTTAAATCATAATGACAACCCAAAACATCCAAATGACCCTGATCAAAAGTTCACATACCCTGATAATCTGTACTGAAGAGGACAGAAATGGGTTTGAATGTTACAAAAGGTAACCTTATCATCTGTGACCTGTGACAAATGCCAGGAAAATTGTTCGGGATGCAAAGAAAAACCCACAAATAACATCTGCTGAAATTCTGGACTCTCTGAAAACTAGCAGTGTGGCTGTTTCATGATGCACAATAAGGAGGCACTTGAAGAAAAATGGACTGCATGGTCGAGTCGCCAGAAAAAAGCCAACTGACCCTGATCAAAAGTTCACATACCCCATTTCTTAATGCCCCCTTTAACATCAATGACAGCTGGAAGTCTTTTGTGGTAGTTGTGGATGAGGTTCTTTATTTTCTTAGATGGTAAAGCTGCCCACTCTTCTTGGCAAAAAACCTCCAGTTCCTGTAAATTCCTGGCTCAATGATAGTGAGGTCAGGGGACTGAGATGACCACTCCATAACCTTCACTTTGTTCTGCTGTAGCTAATGACAAGTCGACTTGGCCTTGTGTTTTGGATTGTTTCCATGTTGGAATATCCAAGTACATCCCATGTGCAGCTTGCGGGCTGATAATTGCAAATTTGTCTCCAGTATTTGTTGAAAACGTGCTGCATTCATCTTTCCATCAACTTTGACCAAGCTTCCTGTGCCTTTGTAGCTCACACATCCCCAAAACATCAGCGATCCACCTCTGTGCTTTACAGTAGGAATGGTGTTTCTTTCATCATAGGCCTTGTTGACCTCTCTCCTACTGTAACATTTATGGTTGTGGCCAAAAAGTTCAATTTTGGTCTGATCATTCCAAATTACCTTGTTCCAGAAGTTTTGAAACTTGTCTCTGTGCTGTGTTGTGTATTGTAGATGAGATACTTTGTGGCATTTGAGCAGTAATGGCTTTCTTATGGCGACTCGACCAGACCACGCAGCCCATTTTTCTTCAAGTGCCTCCTTATTGTGCATCTTGAAACAGCCACACCGCTAGTTTTCAGAGAGTCCGGTATTTCAGCTGATGTCATTTGTGGGGTTTTCTTTGCATCTCGAATCATTTTCTTGGCATTTGTCACAGGTCACAGGTGAGGATGATACCTTTAGTAGCCATTCAAACCCATTTGTGTCAACTTCTGTGCATGTTATGAGGGCAAAATCACCAGGGTATGGGAACTTTTGATCAGAGTCATTTGGGTGTTTTGGGTTGTCATTCTGATTTAGAAAGAGAAAACACAGTAGTTTGACAATAAATGACTTCTCTCAACCACTAACCATGAGTGGAGAAAAAGTTTTGGTGTTATCAATCATATTCCCTGAAAAAAGGCCAAGAAAGTAAAAATTCTGCCTGGGTAAACTTTTGAGAACAACTGTATCTATATGCTGTCTGTTGACTGGTATGGTTGATTTTTATCCATGACTTGGATCAAGAACGAACATGTCTCCGTAATTTTTTTGCAGATGCACCCTCCACCAAAAAAATAAAAAGTAAAAACACGCACAGCCCCATATAATGTAATAGGTACGTTTTCAGACATCTGAAGGAGGCCTAAATGTCTGTCCAGAGACATTTCCACAGCTCATCTCATGCTCCCTCTTATTTGACAGAGAGCCCAGCTTTTCCTGTTTCTCGTGATGAGATTTCCTTACAAATTGTTATCTTTACCAAACTACAAATTTCAAGATTACACTGAGTATATGACGTTGTAGGCTCAATTAATATATACAATCAAAGCTCAATCCTAATTCCTAGCGACTCAAGCGTCATCAGGGAGAGGTTTCTGATGTAGACATGTCAAGGCATACTCTAGAAGTACTTTATAACATCTGATATTGCAGCTTTAACCTTAGTGTATGACATAGGAGATGTAATTTCATCTTCGCACCTTGAGTTTACAGCTCTACTGATCACGTGTTTTGTATTTATTACAGATAAGGCCGACAGAGTCAGAGCTACACATTAATATTGCACCTTTAATAGCTGTCAACCCAGGGCGGGCCCGAACGTATAGGGGGGCGCCAGAGAAAAAATAGAAAAAATTATAAAAAATCTTTTCAAAAGGCAAAAAGTTTTAGGGATGGAAAGAAAAGTGTACATATTTAAGGGCAAATATGACGCAAGAGAGGTTGGTTGGGTTGGCAACAATTTCGATAGAATTTGAAGTTGCTAAACAAATTAATCTCGGTGACTTAGTGTCATCCTTTTAAAAAAAAAAGGCAAGGAAACAAAAATTTTAATTACCTATGGTCGTTTTTGTTTTGTGTTATTGATTACTTTGTATATATTTGTCCTATACAACTTCTCAGAAGATTAAAGAGTTAGGAGAGAGTTAATTAATCATTGTTGTTGTGGTTTATTTTGCTCCTAAATTTATATCCCAAGTTTTCATCTACTGCCAAGAATAGTAGGGGCGCAACAAAATAGTTTCGCCTAGGGCGCCGTAATCTCTCGGGCCGGCCCTGTGTCAACCAAATCTTCTTCATCAGCTGTTCCTCCTGACCTCCTTCCATATACACATGCAGGCTCAGTTCAAATATGCAGGAGGACTCTAGAATGTCGCTGGCAGGGGATTATTCCCCCTTAGATCAAAACGATGGGACATTGATCCTTCTTGCCCTCAAAATCAACTGTCAGTAGAAAGTCAGGAGGTCCCAGTGGACATATGAGATTGTCCCATGGAAATGGACAGATTTGTCTGACATTGCTTATATCTTGAATTCATTATCCCTTAAACAAGCCCTTGCATGCAATTTTATTTTCACTATATGTGTGTATATATATAGGGTGGGCCATTTCAATGGATACACCTGGGTGGGCAATGTATATGGATACACCTAAGTAAAATGGGAATGGTTGGTGATATCAACTTCCTGTTTGTGGCACTTTAGTATATGGGAGGGGGAAAACTTTTCAAGATGGGTGGTGACCATGGTGGCCATTTTGAAGTCAGCCATTTTGGATCCAACTTTATAAATGGCCCACCCAGGTGTATCCATATAAATGGCCCACCCTGTACATGTAATGTAGAGTATGTATTAATATACTCACCTACCGCTGGTCTCTCTGGGATCCAGCACCGTTCTGCTCCTGTTCTCAGAGATGTCACCGCTATTAAGACTAACCAGCTTACTCTATGCTCTATGTGTGAGCCGGAAGTATCTTTTTCAATGTAAATCTTTGGAGTCTTGGTCTGACGCTCCATAGATTTGCATTGTAAAAGTCACTCCCGGGTCACGCAGAGTGCTGTGTGACCTGGAGAGTCTGCAGAGCAGTGACATCACTGAGAAGCAGAGTAGAACAGTGCTGGATACTCAAGAAGGCAGTGATAGGTGAGTATATTAACACTGCATGCACATATTGTGTGAAAAGTCCGTGGGAGGGCTTTTTTAAGTCTATAAGCAATTGAATTAGTATTACACCAAATTATTTTGGCTTCAGAAACATCGCTTCAAGCTTTGGGACCTAATGCAAAATTTGTTAAAGGCCCCACACCTGCCATGTACCATATATAATACTGGTGTTTTCTTATGTGTCAAAGAAACCTTAGGGCCTCCTCGAGCCCCAGAGGCCAGATGAGATTTCTACCTCTGTATATGTTATGGCTAAGCCCCTGTTTGACTCGAAAGTACATCTTCACTCGAGCTCACAGTAAATCAGCAATTTAAATTATAGGACTTTTATTAAAGGAGTTGTCCAGAACTTTAACATGATGGCCTATCCTTATGATAGGCCATCAATGTCTAATCAGTGGGGGTGTGACACCCGGCACACCTGCTGATCAGCTATTCCCGGTGTTGGTGATGGCCTGAACAGCACAGTTACGAAGCTGCACAGCTCCGTTGAATTAATACAGTCTGCAGCCAGTATCCGATGCCCCTCTATTGATTTGAATAGGTGGTGGATGTGCAGCACTATACAATTGAAGGAGCTGTGCTGTGCAACTCCTTAATTGAGCAGTTCCGGCCGACACTAGAAACAGCTAATCGGCGAGGTTGCTGGGTGTCACACCCTTACCAATCAGATGTTGATGACCTATCAATGCTTCATCAGTGGTGTCATTGATGACGTAAAGGTACTGTCACACTTAGCGATGTACCAGCGATCCCGACCAGCGATATGACGCGGTCAGGATCGCTGGTACATCGCTAAGTGGTCGCTAGTGAGCTGCCACATAGGCAGATCTCACTAGCGACATCGCTGGGGACGGGGATCGCTACTTACCTGTCACACCAGGCGATCCTGCGTCCTCCCGCCCGGCTCCACGCGTCGCTCATCTTCACAGCAGGAAGCGCCGCAGGAAGCTGACGACGAGAAACAGTCCTGAACGTTCTCGCGCGATCAGCGATTACCAGCGGAGGAGCCGGTCGTAGGTAAGTATCACACACAGAGATATCGCTAGCAATATCGCTATAACGTCACAAGTTATAGCGATATTGCTAGCGATATCTCTTAGTGTGACATGCCCTTATGGATGGGCCATCAATGTTAAAGTCCCGGATTGCCCCTTTAAGTGAAAATTAGGTAGCTATTCATGTCAGAATGATATACTGTGCTAGCTGCCTGAAACACCTGTCTATTAAACTAAAATTCCTATAGTATTTCTAAATATCTGAAGAGACTGATTTTGTCTAGCTTTGTTCACTTCACTCAACTCCAAAAAACTGCAAGACATATGAAACTCATATCAGTAATGTCATTTGTAAAGCACATAGCCCCAGATTCATTAAACAGTTTTGGACAGATTTCTTTTTGGTGTTTTTACGCTAGTCTCGGCCAGTTCCACCAACTTTTTGAAAAGTAGGAAGCGTTTTGCTGGAAGTGTGGATGAACATGGCCAGCAAATTCATCATAATTTATGCCACAAAAGGTATAAATGTACTCTGTTCCCTTAATGTAAAGTCAGGAGTACATTTCTTGCAGTGTCGCATGGCAGTTGTATGATGCCCCAATGCACTAAAAGGCACACTCCACTTCTTCAAGGCAGGAAAAACACCAGTCTTATAACTATCCTACCACTTACATATCCTTACAATATGGATAAAGATGTTTGGGCTGCTAATACTTGGTTAGACTACGTTCACAAATTGCGTTTTTACAGTGCTTTTTTGTGCAGGTAGCAAAAAGCTGCTTACAGAAAGCAGGTTTTGCTGTATTTTTGCTGCTTCTTTATGCGTTTTGCTACATTTTGCTATTTATCTACAGTACATGTTTAATGAAATTAGTTTTATTCACCAAAATCACAGCAAAAACAATGCAAAGACACATGGTTGCATTTTTACAGCGTTTTCGCACTGTATCATTACTTTCTATGGGTGAAAAAACGCAGCAAAAATGCTGAACGAATTGGCATGATGCAGATTTCAAGAATGCTGCAGTTTTCCAAATCAGTCAGAAAAAAATACAATGTGTGCGCATGAGATTTCTGAAATGTCATAGCTTTTGCTGGTCCTGTAAAACGCAGCTTAAAATTTGCATTAAAAATGCAGCGAAAACACAACATGTGAACTCAGCCTTACAAAGAAAGTAATCTTTTCTTACCTTTTCTACCTATTGATGAATATGGGCACTGAGGGGAAACAAAAAACGATAAGCTGATCAAAAGAAATTAGGGTAAAATTAGGGGTTAGATTGAAGATTTATGTAAATAATGGAGAAATTGGTAGATACTTAAATATGCGACCTGAAGAATACAATGTCAAACATTCCACAGCAAACAGAGATTATATACATACAGTAGATATCTGTGTATGTTGATTTATAGATTTTATAGTTTACTGGTGTATTTTTTTACCATTATCTATCAGGGTGCTGCTGTCCAAAGATCTTTGTCTTTCCATCTGGCAATCTCTAGGTCTGTACCATCACTTTTACTGACTATAGGGCCTTTTACACATAGCGATATTGCTAGCGATATCGCTAAAGCGTCACCGATTTTGTGACGCATCAGTGATATTGCTAGCGATCTCGCTACATGTGACACTTACCTCCGACTGGCCCCCCCCGCTGGATATCACTGATCGCACGAGAACGGGATGGGCCATTTTCTCATCGCTGGCTTCCTGTTGGCGCCGATGAGCGACGCATGGACGCGGGGCGGGCGGAAGACGTCAGCAGAGCTGCGTGTGACAGGTAAGTAACGACCGCCGACCGCTGCTGCATCGCTGGTGAGATCTGCCTGTTTGGCAGCTCACTAGCTTCCCATTTTTGGGAAGTTTTAAAAAAATACTATGAATTTCACTATATCTCACAGTACCATATTTTAACCTTTCCTTTACTTTCTATATGACATCATGATGCATGAAACCTAGGAATCCAGATAGGCATGGTGCCGCATCAATCCATTAACTTAGGTGGAGCCACTACAGAATGAGAATAATCCTCAAATCCTAAATCTGTACCATAAAGTTCTTAATGTTTGTGGCACTACAACACCAGGTTATAAAATAATGCCAAAATTTGGTGATGTCAAAGTCAGGATCTGCTGCTGTTCTGTCTAGACATAAATGCAGTGAGCATATAGATCAAGTTCACATATCTGGCTTCAGGTCGGATGGTGCACTGCTCCATGCGGATTTGAAAAGATGTTACAATAAATGTGTTCAAAAACACACATAATAAAAAGGCTAAATGCAGCCGCCTTGTGGCAATGCCCATCACTTTGCCTAACCTAGGGTTTCGCCAACAATCTTGGCTTCTTCTGGGGCATGGATCTATATATTGACTGCAATTTTATTAGACCCTGATTTGATGCACTTGGAACTTGTTTTCCCTGAAAGATACAATGGTGGTGAGTGTTTGATATCACGGAACTTTGCGATTATTTTATAACTATGTGTTGTAGCGCCACGGACTATTGGAACTTTATTTGACCCTGATTCATGAGCCTGTCTTTCCTTAATAAAACAAGGAGGATATATTTTAAGTCACATATGATCATCAAGTGTTTCTCCTCAATAAAAGACGGCAGAATTGTATTCAAGTCAAGTTTGCAACCATTTATTATCATATTAATGTACCGGATTGAATACTGCTAGTGTGTCTGCTCATTTTAGAGAGTGGGAGGCGTGAATAATTTTTACATAATATACAAGACATTACAGCATTTTCACATTAGGCAAAGTAGACAGACGCATTCAATGAAACATAAGTGTCATTGTGCAAGGATAGATGTTATGTTCGGGAAGGAGAAATGACCAGTGTCATACTGCCAAAGTATATAGTTAGACGAAGTGCAATAAATACAGTGCAGCCATGGCATTTTTTATCTCTGTCGGAAACATAATTTCAAAGATGTTATTAAATCTGGTGAAATTGGTAACAACCTGTAACAGATGTGGACTTTAGGTTGCTAACTACGTGGCTACAGCGGAGAGAGCTGGCTGATATCAGGCAGAGAACAGAACAAGATGTGCAGTCTATGATTCTCCTTTCGTCATGTACGTGTTCCTACACTGTAACCGTTCCACAAGAGACTTGTGTTCATTTCCATTCAGCCTCCATGGCACAATTTTTTTTTACTGTATTAACGTGCATTGAAATAGCGTCTCAATTACTGCAGAGACTAGAACACAGCAGTCCCAATTTACCAAGACGTTGTGCTTTTGGGAGTCTGGAGTGACGATGAAAAGAATTCTAATTAACAGTAATTACCATTAACAACAACATAACAGGATTTATTCAGCCTTTGGGACACGAATCATGAAGCAGGTATTAAGCGAGCAAAAGATTCTGGAAATGTATCATATTTATCACAGTCTGTTAGTCGCCAATGGAGAGCATTTAGGAGAGATCAGCTACGCTTCAAATACATTTTGTTCCAAAGCTGACAAATGCATGAAAACATTGTTAAAAACTTGCATATACTTTCCATATTTCACAGGATCTATCGTGTACTTACTATGATGGCATAGATATGGACAGATAAAAGTCAGCAGAGCCTGCCGATTTCGACAGGATCAGGCCTCTTTCACACATCAGTTTTTTCCAATCAGTCGCAATCCGTCAAAGTGTGAAAAAAACGGATCCTGCGCAGATTGGGAAAAACTGATGCGACGGACCAGTTTTTTTGACAGATCCGTCGCAGCAGCTGTAGCCTGAGATAAAACTTGTCCCTTGTGCTTCTGGAGAGAGAGCGAGAGATTTTTATGTGCCAGAACGGCTTTCGGGCTTAAATTAAAGGAATAGAAATTATTCCGGGCATGCTCAGTTTTTCAAAACGGAATCCTGCGATGGATCCGTCTTTTGACGGACAGCGACGGATCCTACGCCCATAGGCTTCCATTATAGCCAACGACGAATGGCGCTGGATCCGTTGCTGTCCGACTTTTCGATGGACACAGAATTTCTGACGGCCATCCATCGCAATCCGTCGCTAATACAAGTCTATGAGAAAAAAACGGATCCAGCAGCATCAGTTGTTAGATCCGTTTTTTTCACAAAACGACGGATTGTGACTGATAGCGAAAAACTGATGTGTGAAAGAGACCTCATCCGATCATCTAATTATGAGGTGGATCGGGCAGTCGCAATTCAATCGCTGATCCTTTTGCTCAGAGAGAAGATAAAGCTTCTACCAGATGATTGTGGCTCTGGCAGATAGATGATAGTTTGGCTAACAGCAATCTTAATACTGTATCTATAACCAGCTTACAGGTGAATTTTGGTTTAAATTGATTTATTCCATCAATACTGCGCATGAAAATCAGCAATTTTGGAATTTAATTTTTAATTCAAGGAGAAAATCTCTAAAATCTGTCTTCAGTGAAAACAGATTTTTTCATTATTGAGATGAAAACGGTGATGACAGTTGGTTCTTTATAAATTCGGTGATGACAGTTGGTTCTTTATAAATTCTATGGAGGAGGGGGCAGCCAGAGCCCGACACAGACATTCTGCTGCAGATTCTCCTGAAACAATACTTAAAGGAGGTATCTGGGACATTAAAAAAACCTACCTGTCTGTCGTGTCCATAGGCATTCTCTGCCGGCACAGAGCAGTCACAGATTTCCGCTGACGTCACATCAACAGAGCGGTAGCTTCTTTTCCTGTTGACAGGTTAGAACTACTGGTGTCATGCTGATTGACAGCCGACTCCCCACTGCCTAATTGGGGGAAGCCGGCTGTCAATCAGTATGACACCACTAGTCCCAACATGTCAACAGGAAGAGAAAGTGCTGCACTGTTGACAGGGAGCAGATGAATCTCCAGCAGGAGCGGTCAATCAACAGAGCTGAGTACAACAGACAGGTAGTTGCCTCTGTTAGCAAGTACCTGCCTGTTAGTCCTTAAGGCCCCGTCACACACAGCGATCTCGCTAGTGAGATCGCTGATTTTGTGACACATCAGCGATCTCGCCAGCAAGATCGCTGTGTATGACGGGGATCAGCACCAGCCCCCCTGCCGGTTATCGCTGATCGTACTCGAGCGGCCTGGGCCATTTTTCGATCGCTGGTCTCCCACTGCCGAGCGTGCATCGCTGCATGTGGCAGTGAGAGACCAGCGATCAGCGACGCTGGACGCTGGTTGCTAATGTAAACGTCGGGTATCCAGGAGCCGCGGCTCCTGGATACCTGCTGTTTACCTTGAAAACCGGCGTACATGCTGGTTTCCAAGGTAAACATCGGGTATCCAGGAGTCGCGCGGCTCCTAGATACCCGATGTTTACCTTAGAAACCAGCGTCCAGCATCGCTGGTCCTGATCGCTGCGGCTGTCTATGTGACAGCTCACCTGCGATCAGCCTAACGATGTCCCAGCGATCCCATCATGTCGGATCGTTGGTGGGATCGCTGGGACATCGTTTAGTGTGACGGGGCCTTTAGACACATTCTTTTTCTTAAAGTCCCAAATAAGCCCTTTAAAGTTTTCCATAGTACTTTATGAGGACCAGTTGTCATCTCCTATCTTACTAATGGGAAAATCTGTATTCACTGAAGACAGATTTTACCCATGGATTGAGAATTTTGAGAATGGATGATTAGTTCAGAAGGAGAAAAAAGTGGATTTCTCATATAACTTATTTTAAAAAGTTTCCCATTTTCACATGTATTATTGAGTTATAGAATAAAAAATGTGAAATGGTGATTATTACCTATTAAGGTAATGGTAGTATCAGTGGTGGAAGGAAGGGCTCCTGAGTCAAAAGCAATGCATATAAACACACTTTGCTGGCTTGGTGAAGGTCTTATAGTATACAGTAATTGTGGACATAATTGAAAGAGTCGCTTTTGTCCACGAGAAAACCAGTGAAGTGTTTGTGGGAGAAGTGGCATTATTTTCTTTCCTGGGGCCTTAGTATGTATGAAAAGGTCAATTATTGTAACTATGGAGGAAATAATGAACAGAAGCATCATCGATCTTATGAGTAGGAGTCATTACTAAACCTAGGATAACTAAGAAAGAACAAAGCAAAAGAGAACAACTGTGTACATAATGTATTATAGAACAGGAACAGCTGGCCTTTTCCAATCTTTTGTCAAATAAAAAAGCCTAATTGCTGCATAATTAAAAGTTATACCTAAAGTACCTTGTGTTTTAATGATCTCCAATATGGAGATGATATTTTCTGATCTCATAAAGACCTGGAGGTTCTCCCTCTTTGTCTGATTGCCAGCTCTATTGGGCCAATTCACCACCAATTTAATTCTGCACAAATCAAGTTTTGTGTGAAAGTTTGAGACATTTGCAAATCCAAATAATTCTTCATTTGTTTCAGACAAACCAATTAAAACACCTAAAGTGGTCACTGCTATATGTTTTTGACCACATAAGACAGAGAAGAGAGATCATATGACCACGGTTGCAGCCCTCCAGACTTCCCCACGAGGCCTTGAAGTTACCCCACACTAAGCACAGCCAATCATGAGGGACTATGGGTCAGAAGTCACCAATGACTCATAACCACTAGAAAAGAAGCTGATTCCATTTTGTTGGAAATTTTGATAGGAGAGAGGACATCAGAGCTCAGTCAAAGAGGCACAGTACATATTGTAAGGATTTTGTACGGAGAAGAGAATAACTTGATTCAATTACAAGAAAATGATAGAGAGAGAAAGAGAAGAGATGGATAAGAGTCGGTGACACTGTATTACGCAGGAAGCCGCTTCTGTCAGCTCTGCAAGTCATTCCGTCTTCTCTTGTACGACACTCATTTTTGGCATCTCTCCAATGTCTGATTTTGCCGCTCCCAATATCGCACCATTTTTTAACATCATTTAAACACTACAGCTATCACCGTTAATTCTACTTCAGTCTGTTGCAGTCTAGTGAGGAACTAATTTTTGCAGTATCTACACACCCAATATTGCTGTAGGTTCCGCATCAAACCAACTATTTATTCTAGTTCAGTCTGTGACAATTTAGGGTGGAATGGTACTCAATAACCAATGCTCGATCAGTGGTGCGTCATTTAAAAAGCCTGGTAAAAAAGGAGTAATAGACGAGGTAATGAAAAAGAAAACATTAGCGCCACATCATTGCCAGTAAGAATGCGGGAGGCTCTAGAACAAGTACCAGCAACAGCAGCATTGTCAGCGGCAGCCACCCAGCCAGTAATAGCAGCACCAGGCCACAGTTGTCCATTGCTTCTGGTAGGCATATTAGTCAATAAAAATGTACAATTATTTTTTTTCCATAAAAATAAGTATCAATTACTTTTGGACTGCTCGTAGACGATAAACGCCTGGTTGCTTTGCATTCTATATTGTTTCTGAATACTAGAGCAGCTGCACAACATCATGCAGCTGAAGGAGCCTGAAATCGGCTGTCAGACCCAGTCAGACTCCCTATGGAAAAAGTAGATACAGGTACAAACGTGTCTGGTCTTGATCTGGTTATTTTGAACTAATTCATATTTTTTTTATTTTAAAAAGCCAATGCATTGTGTTACATACTGTTTGCTACTAGTTAATATGAACCATCTATTTACCTATAGACATACTGTATACATAGAAGTCACTTTGACATTACTAAGGATGTTTTCATTTTAACCAGCTGAAGAGCAGGATATTGCTCCGTGCATCACAATTTTTCCTGCATTAGAGAGCTGTAACATTTTTTCATATTCGATGTGACACATGGGCTTAATTTTTATGTTATTTTAATACTCTTTGTCTATATTACATAACAGGCAATATTAGTTATAAAATAAAGGACTATGTGGTGTCCCTAAGTCTGTATGGAAGACTATGTGGTGCCCATAATACTGTATGGAGGACTATGTTGTGTCCATAATACTGTATGGAGGACTATGTGGTGCCCATAATACTGTATGGAGGACTATGTGGTGCCCATAACACTGTATGGAAGACTATGTGGTGCCCATAATACTGTATGGAGGACTATGTGGTGCCCATAATACTGTATTGTAATGTAAAATGTCTGTAAGATCGGTATGTTAAAGTATGATGTTTCTAGAACCTTCTAGAAATCTCCCATTGCTACACACTGAGGAGACAAGCCTGTCATGTAGCTGCAACCCCCCCTCCTTATCAGCTCTGTGCTTGCTGGTAACATGAAACCGTCCATTTCCTCTCGAAGCCTTCCCCCCTGCAAGGGAAAGCATTGCTTTGTTCTGCAACCATGAAGCTTGAATACAGGTATAGGAAATGTTAAAAGAAGCCTAGCGCGCACTTCGCTTGTGACAGAGATATGAAACTCACATTTCTGCAAAGGGCACAAAGCCAGCTTTCTAAACCCCTAAGTTTCACGATTCTCAGACTTCCAGAAATTGAGATATGGATTGTTCCCAAATGGAGTGTCCTATCTAGTGCAGTCTTGATGTTTTCTTGTTGGGTTCGTTACACTGGGAAACATGATACCCTTGGTGAGTTCATACGAGCTTCCCCCATTAAGATATGGTTATCTTAACCTTTTTAGTTAAGTTATAACTGAGAGAGAAGGGGGGTTGGACCTCACCAGACCGCCCATTTTGTGAGGTCACAGACCCTAGGCTATAAGTATTCCCTACCAAATTCCAGTCAGTTCAGCTGGAGTCCTCCTGCCAGAGAGACGTGCCGATGAGTGGGGACGTTTGGTTAAGCGCCCCTCCCCCAGCCACATGGTCTGCCTAATACCAACTACGCACATGTGAGTGTTACTTTCTGTTCTTTCATCCACTTTGTTTTATATTTGTATTTGTACATATGTAATGTCTCAACTGTATAGCAACTTTTATCTATATAATCACTGCCCGCATTCTTTTGGGAATAAATGATAAAATCTATTAGCTCTGTCTCCATGCTCTAATAAACGAACTATGCGCCTTTTTTAGATAATCGCTACTAATTTCAGAGGTTTGCCGTGGACCCTCTTAATTAACTCTTTGATTAAGTAAAACGTGGCTGTTGGCAGCGTGGTGTGCGCGGCTGGTGAACCTAGCTGGCAGTAGAGAAGGGTCTTACATGCTGAATGAGGAGCTGCGGCCACAGCCTTGATAATTCCCTTACTGTAGTAGTCTAGTTGCCCATGCACAACAAGCAGCCTGTCCGGCGACTAATTATACTAGGTGCTGTTCCCTGACTGACCTGAGGGTAAGGGGGGCGCCAGAGAGCTGCGAGTTCCAAAGTGGAACTGAGAAAGTGAGATATACATAAATCCCCGCAGTTCGTGGAAGGTTGTTAGCAGTGGTGGGGCAACCAAAATACCCCCCTGCGATAAATTGTTAGAGCAAGATTAGCTTGCTGTGTTTTTGTGACATGGTGCCAGTGGTGGGATAACTAAGATAAGCCCCCACTGTGCCTGTGAAAGCCGTGTGCCGGCAGTGCGTCACGTCCCTCCGTCCGCTGACAAACCCGTGTCTGTGGTGGGATCATGACTGGGTCTATCCTCCTTCTCCTAGTCGCAGGAGACATTGCTCCCAACCCTGGTCCCCCATGTTATAGAAAGTCAAACCCCTCCACTGCTACACTCAGAAACCCCTCTAATCTTATTAATATTCCCTGCATGCCATCTGTCTCTCTTAATTGTGCACTTTGGAATTCTCGCTCAGTGTGTAACAAACTCTCCTTCATTCATGACTTCTTCCTTTCTAATTCTCTTAACCTCCTGGCTCTTACTGAAACCTGGATCCAGCAGTCAGATACTACCGCTGCTGCTGCTCTTTCATACGGGGGGCTACACTTCTCTCATACCCCAAGATCAGACAATAGAGCTGGTGGAGGCGTTGGTCTGCTCCTATCACCAAAATGTACCTTTCAGGTTATCCCTCAAGTACCCTCACTTGTCTTCCCTTCTTTTGAGGTCCATGCCGTCAGACTCTACACCCCCTTCTCCATGCAAGTGGCGGTGGTGTATCGTCCTCCCGGCCCCTCCCATCAGTTCCTGGATCATTTTGCCACTTGGCTTCCACATTTTCTCTCCTGTGACATCCCTACCCTCATCATGGGAGATTTCAACATCCCCATTGCTCTTCCCCTCTCCCCATCTGCTACTCACCTTTTATCTCTAACCTCCTCATTTGGCCTTTCGCAGCTTACTAATTCTCCAACGCATGAAGACGGAAACTCCCTCGACTTGGTCTTCTCTCGGCTTTGTGCAGTGGATGATTTTGCAAACTCCCCTCTCCCGCTCTCTGACCACAATCTTCTTTCATTCTCTATAAAGAACTGCCAGGCTGCTCAGGTCACCCCCACTGTCCAGACTTATAGAAACATACAGGCCATTAACACCCAGAAACTTCTGAAGAACTTGCAGTCTTCATTGGCCCCTATCTCCTCCCTCTCATGTCCTGATTCTGCATTGAAGCATTACAATGAAACACTTCAAACTGCCCTGGATGAATTTGCACCCCCTATAAATAGAACACCACAACACAGACGGCGACAACCCTGGCACACGGTGCAAACACGTTTCCTGCAGCGGTGCTCCAGGTGCGCCGAACGTCTGTGGAGAAAATCCCAGCTACACGAAGATTTCATCCATTTTAAGTTTATGCTTAGAACATACAACACTGCCCTTCACCTCTCCAAACAAACCTATTTCAACACCCTCATCACCTCACTGTCCAATAACCCGAAACGTCTCTTTGACACTTTTCATTCTCTACTCAATCCAAGAGTACAGGCCCCAACCACGGAGCTCCGAGCTGACAATCTGGCCAATTACTTCAAAGAAAAAATTGACCAGATCCGACAGGAAATTATCTCCAAATCCCCTCATACCATGCACTGTCCTCCCTCCCCCACTGCATCTAACTCACTCTCTGATTTTGAACCAGTCACAGAAGAAGAAGTAAGCAGGCTCCTTGCATCTTCTCGCCCAACTACTTGCACCAGTGACCCATTTCCGTCACATCTCCTCCAGTCCCTTTCCCCTGCTGTCACCCCTCACCTAACTAAAATATTTAACCTCTCTCTCTCTTCTGGTATTTTTCCCTCCTCATTTAAGCATGCCATCATACATCCACTACTTAAAAAACCATCCCTCGACCAAAACTGTGCCGCTAACTATAGACCTGTCTCTAATCTTCCCTTCATCTCTAAACTCCTGGAACGCCTGGTCCACTCCCGTCTTATCCGCTATCTCTCAGAAAACTCTTTTCTCGACCCTCTCCAATCCGGTTTCCGCTCTTTACACTCCACTGAAACTGCCCTCACTAAAGTCTCTAATGATCTGCTAACAGCTAAATCAAATGGTCATTACTCCATGCTAATTCTCTTGGATCTCTCTGCAGCATTCGACACTGTGGATCATCAGCTCCTCCTCACTATGCTCCATTCCATTGGCCTCAAGGACACCGTTCTCTCCTGGTTCTCCTCCTATCTCTCCGACCACTCCTTTACTGTTTCTTTTGCCGGTTCCTCCTCCTCTCACCTTCCCCTTACTGTTGGGGTACCTCAAGGATCGGTTCTAGGCCCCCTCCTCTTCTCCTTGTACCACTGCCCCTATTGGTCAAACAATCAGTAGATTTGGTTTCCAGTACCATCTCTATGCTGATGACACCCAATTATACGCTTCTTCTCCTGACATCACGCCAGCCTTTCTAGAAAACACTGGCGATTGTCTAAACGCTGTGTCTAATATCATGTCCTCACTATATCTGAAACTGAACCTGTCAAAGACTGAACTCCTTGTGTTTCCTCCCTCTACTAATGTACCTATACCCGACATTGCTATTTCTGTGTGTGGTTCCACTATTACTCCCCAGCAACATGCCCGCTGTCTTGGGGTCATACTTGATTCCGAGCTTTCCTTTGCCCCCCACATTCGATCACTGGCTCGCTCTTGTCATCTGCACCTCAAAAACATTTCTAGAATTCGACCTTTTCTTACTTTTGACTCTGCAAAAACTCTTACTGTTTCTCTTATTCATTCTCGTCTCGACTATTGTAACTCTCTTCTAATCGGTCTCCCTCTTACCAAACTCTCCCCTCTCCAATCTGTCTTGAATGCTGCAGCCAGGATCATATTCCTCACCAATCGTTACACCGATGCCTCTACCTTGTGCCAGTCATTACACTGGCTACCCATCCACTCCAGAATTCAGTATAAACTTATTACCCTCACCCACAAAGCCCTCCATGGCTCAGCACCACCCTACATCTCCTCCCTTGTTTCAGTATACCACCCTACCCGCGCCCTCCGTTCTGCTGATGACCTGAGGGTAGTATCCTCAATAGTCAGAACCTCCCACTCCCGTCTCCAAGACTTTACACGTGCCGCGCCAATTCTTTGGAATGCACTTCCCAGGTCAATACGATTAGTCCCCAATCCCCACAAGTTTAAGCGTGTCCTGAAAACGCATTTATTCAGACTGGCCTATCGCCTCAACACATTAACCTAACCTATCCCTGTGTGGCAGAGCCAAAAGTTTTACCATAACCAGGTTCCCAGCATCATGTTCCCACATGCTTTATGCATCCATTAGCCCTCTGTGTCTGTACTGTTACACACTTAACATTATGGCTGGTCCATACAATCAGAGCAACTGTTACCACCCACCTTTCGTGTCTACCTCTTTCCTCATAGACTGTAAGCTTGCGAGCAGGGCCCTCACTCCTCTTGTTATTTGTTATAATCTACTGTATGTGATTATTGTTATGCTGTAATGTCTATTGTCTGTACAAATCCCCTCTGAAATGTAAAGTGCTGCGGAATATGTCGGCGCTATAAAAATAAAATTTATTATTATTATTATTATTATTGGTGGCACAGGGTCCGTTGTCTGTCCGTCACAATTTGGCGGCAGCGGTCCGCCGTTCCTCACATGTATGGAGGACTATGTTGTGTCCTTAATACTGTATGGAGGACTATGTTGTGTCCATAATATTGTATGGAGGACTATGTGGTGCACATAATACTGTATGAAGGACTATGTGGTGCCCATAATACTGTATGGAGGACTATGTGGTGCCCGTAATACTGTATGGAGGACTATGTGGTGCCCATAATACTGTATGGAGGACTATGTTGTGTCCATAATACTGTATGGAGGACTATATGGTGCCCATAATACTGTATGGAGGACTATGTGGTGCCGTAATACTGTATGGAGGACTATGTGGTGCCCATAATACTGTATGGAGGACTATGTTGTGTCCATAATACTGTATGGAGAACTATGTTGTGTCCATAATACTGTATGGAGGACTATGTGGTGCCCATAATACTGTATGAAGGACAATGTGGTGCTCATAATACTGTATGGAGGACTATGTGATGCCCATAATACTGTATCGAGGACTATGCGTTGCCCATAATTCTGTATGTAGGAATATATAGTGCCCATATTTCTGTATGGAGGACTATGTGATGCCCACAATACTGTATGAAGGACTTTGTGGTGCCCATAATACTGTATGGAGGACTCTGTGGTGCCCAAAATACTGAATGGAGGAATATGTGGTGCCCATAATACTGTATCGAGGACTATGTGGTGCCCATAATTGTCATGATCCAGGTTGGATCTGACAGAGTAAATGCACAAAGTAACCTTTTTTTCCCTTGACTGTGTGCCAAAGATAGTTTTGCCCCCAGTGGCCATTAGGGTCATTGCACTGTGGTGATTCAGTTGTAGT
The DNA here is from genome assembly GCF_039654945.1 of Dendrobates tinctorius. Taxonomy (NCBI): domain Eukaryota; kingdom Metazoa; phylum Chordata; class Amphibia; order Anura; family Dendrobatidae; genus Dendrobates; species Dendrobates tinctorius. The sequence goes on along the minus strand of NW_027361712.1, from coordinate 9,540,825 downwards.
TTTCCCCCCCGGTGGCCATTAGGGTCATTTCACTCTGGTTACCTTAGTTTGTGCACGTAATTATGTAACAGGTGTGATAGCTCTATAAGAGAGTATCAGGTGTGTTAATCACTGTTGGTGAGTATTCTTTTGCAAGCAAGCCTGCGTGAAGGATGGAGCTAAAGGAGAGTCACGGACAGCTCAGTGAGATCCCTGGAGTGTCAGCTATGGTGTCTGCAAGGAGTGCTGGCATGGCGTGGTGGAGTCGCAGCTATGGTGTCAGCAAGGAGTTCATGCATGGATTGGTGGAGTGGCAGCTATGATGTAGAGCTGCACTCAAAATGCTGGACGTTGTTGCTGAGAGCTGGACTCAAGCATGCTGGACTTTTTGGCAGAAAAGCTGGACTCATTTGCGGGACTCTTTCTGGACAACTGCACGCAGGTGTGGACTCTGTTTGCTCCAAGGCTGCACTATGATGCTGAGAAGGTCCATTTCTGGACAGTGCACCCAGATGTCGGACACGGTGGAGGAAAAGATGCACGCAGGTGGTGGGCTCTGTTGCTGGGAGCGTAAGCAACAGAGGAAAGCTAAGTGGTGTTCCCCTGTTTGGTCACTTTTCCTTATGTGTGTTTAGAGCAGTGGTGGGATTAGTTTCCGCACCGACCAATTCCCTAGTGAGGGTTTAGGTGCAGGGCGAGTCAGGGTTTTTAGGATCCTGATCGGCGCCCGGTGTGGAACCGGCCTAGGGAACGTTAGGAGTGTAGAGACACTGACTCAGGGGAGTGCAGGAGGTCTCCACGTCCCTATTCCCTATCGCAGGGCCACCATTATTATTGTTACCCAGGTTTTCCCTATTCCCTTTGTCTTATTGTATTAGACGCGGGCCGCGTCACATAGGACAATTACACGTGCCGCGTCCTGTTGTATCAGTTACCGGCCTGCTGGCCGTGTCACTCAGGGTGGGGAATGTGACAATAATTCTGTATGTAGGTCTATATAGTGCCAATACTTCTGTATGGAGGACTATGTGGTGCCCACAATACTGTATGGAGGACTTTGTGGTGCCCATAATACTCTATGGAAAACGTTGTGCTGCCCATAATACTGTATGCAGGACTACAGTATATGGTGCCCATAATACTGTATGGAGGACTATGTGGTACCCATAATATTGTTTGGAGGGCTATGTGGTGCCCATAATACTATATGAAAAACTGTGTGGTGCTCATAATACTGTATGGAGGACTATACTGTCCGGTCTAAAATGATAAGTCTGCAGTCACTCTGTTTGCTGTGAGCGGCGAGAATTTGCCGATTTTTGAGCTATTGTAGAATTTACAGTAGATATCACTTATGTAATGAAATAAGTAAGTGAAATCTTTGGCTTTGTACTATACCTATATTTCTTATCTGTGCATGAATCATGGTATGTGTTAAAGGGGCCCACTGAGATGCTTTCGCCTGGGGCCCACAAAAACCTGGAGCTGGCCCTAGGGAAGACGCACATCAAGATGAACGTCGACTGCAGCGGTGACAAGGCACTCTGCTCTGTGACAGGCCGTGTGCCGAGGTCACATAGCACTGACGTTAAATGGCCAGCAGTCTATTAGAGGTCGCCCGCACACTAACGCATTCGCCCTTTGATAGGCCGGTGGCCTTTGACAGACCAGCAGCCTTTTAATGTTACTACTATGTAATGTCAGGGCGCAGTCTGACACAGAGCAGAGCGCCCTGTCATAGCTGCAGTAGGCTGACATTTTAACAACCATGCCGAATATGAAGCCGTAAGAGGATGCCAGGGAGCACAGGAAAGTGAGAATTCTTTTTATTTTTCCCCCGCTGTAATTGGGCAGGGTAGTGGACATAAGGGCTAACTTAGGGGTCCAGGATGGGGCCATTATTAAATAAAGGGGCCCAGGATGAGGACATTATTACTGGAAGGAGCCCAGTAAAGGGACCTTATTAAAGTAGCCATAGGGGTCCAGGATGGGGGCATCATAAAGGGACCCAGGATGGGTGACATTAAATAAAGGGGCCCAGGATCTGGGTCCTTATTAAATAAAGGAGTGACATAATTACTGTATGGGGTCAGGATGACGAATATACATTATTGATTTTTGGTTGCAAGTGTGACCATAATTACTGAATGGCCTAATCATGGGACATTATTACTGCTGTAACTGAATTGAGGATACGGTCTTCCAGGGGTTGAACAAAAAGGGAGGTCATGTTACTGTGCAGAGCGGCACTATATCTCTTTTTTTCTTTGTGATGTTGTGTAGAACTTGAGGTAAAAAAGTGGGGAATGTGCTCTAGAAGCGATCAGATATAGGTAACTGTGTCTTATGTTGTGCAGAGATGAGTCCTGGATGGAAGAAGTGATGGTGGTCTGTACTGGATGAAATAGAAGAAAAGTGAAGATGAATTACTTCAACTACAGACATCACTGGTGAGTAAGTGTGATACCTGTACACTGACACTATACACTGTATACTATATACAGAGCTCCTGTGTAAAATGTCACTGGTGAGTCACTGTATTAAATGTACACTTTCACTATACACTACATACAGAGCTCCTGTGTATAATGGCACTCGTGATCACTGTATTACCTGTATATACTATATACTGTACACAGGAGCTCTGTATATACTGCAATGTCACTGGAGATCACTGTATTACCTCGGTGATAACTTGTTTTCATCAAAGAACCCTTTAATGCAAACTACCGTAATTGTACATCCCAAATATGGTGTGTGCATAGTAGATATGCAAGAGCCGCCTGTGTTTTACAGTTGATGCTCCACTATAATGGGGATAACGACTAACAGGTATTTGCATATAGCGGTAGGGTGGGCCCCTAAGGTCAATTCTGCCTGTTAGACCTGACTCAGAATGTCTTACCTATCTGTTCAGGAAAATTGCTAGCTTTAGAACATTTTCAATTCATGCCAAATTGATTCGGTTTTTCAGATGAATCGATTCCAAAACAAATTTGGTCAACTTTATTTGATAACAATGCAGTTTATTGGGAGAGGAGCATCCCGCACAGGTTCTCAGCACCAAATAGAATCAGAAATGTGACTGACTAATTATGACTGTGACTCCTCGCAGTAAGGGCACAGTCAGATTGCGGTATAACATGAACGACTATCACAACACCATCCTCAGACTGGCCGGCAGATCTCTTGACCCAAGCATGACTGCTTCATGTATTTCCATGCAGTTGTCACTCTCGGGTCAGGAGAGCTGCCGATCAGTCCGTGCACTGCAATGTGATCATCGTCCATGTAATACGGCTGTCTGACTGCGCCCTAACTCTCACAATGGTCTGTTTGGATGGTACATACAACATTGGAGATGGTTGGAATATTAATTACACAATTTCAGTAGTAAGCAACACTGTGCTTCAGTTCTTGCATCATGATGAACATGATCATTACTGTTATTGCTGATGTCAGTTAATGGTGTAACTAATATATGTTATGACTTTCATTTTGCCATCTGAAAAAATGTCTGACCCATTTCCAAACTTTACGTATACGTCGTAACATTGCATGTTTTTTGTTCCACTGCGTCTCTGCAATTGTTAATATCATACCGTAGGCTTGAGGAATTAAAAGTACGGACTGGCTGCTTTCCAAAACCCCCGGTCGTGTAAAAGGACGGAAGGTGTTACTAGCATACTTGTAAGCAAAGTGCTTCCTTTGTTTGAGCTGTGTCATGTCTTACGGTTCTGCAAGTAGACAGAGAAATACCACACGTAAAAATAGCAACGCAAAGGGCTAGACAGCGGACTGCTGCAAAACAGACCACCTTGCTTCCAAAGCTCACTCTGTAATATTCCTCAGGTTTCCACTTCAGCCGGCCAAAGTTTTTTTCAAATATCTATGGAAATGTTATCCCCTGGGCTCCGGTAGAACTAAGTTTAGCAAGCAAATGAGACAGTTCTTTGATCTATTACCAGACAGTTAACACCCATGTACTTCAAATAGGGGGAAAAAATAAAGAAACTGAAACTGTGGATTTGGAAGGGGTCATATCTCAAGGAGGGACAGCAGCCAGTGCCGGCAGCTCGGCGCTTCCAGCATCCAAGCAATATGAGAGCTGTTATTGTTCCTTTGCTCTTGGTAGGACATGGATGCCAAGGCTTTTCTGCAGCGTGACAAGCATCCTTCATCTTTTCAGTCCCGGAAATTGATCAGAGCGATACATGAAAATGCAAATATTTTGTTAGAGGTTTTTAAGGTTTTCAAAAAGAACCATAAAAGCATCAAAGGGGAAAAAAAATCCCATTCTATAGAGAAGCCTATGGGAAAACATTTAACCCCTTCCTGACATGGCCAATTTCCATTTTTGCGTTTTTATGTTTTCCTCCCCTTCTTCCAAAAGCCATAACTTTTTTATTTTTCAGTCCAAGAAGACGTCTGAGCCGGGTTGTTTTTTTTGCGGGATGAGATGTATTTTTAAATGATACTGTTCATTTTACCACATAGGAAACTGGAAAAAGAGGGATAAAATTGGCAAAAAAACCCACAATTCTGACGTTGTTTTTTAGGCATTGTTTTTACAGCAAACATTGTGTGCAAAAATGATCAGGCACTATAATGGTTTTACTCCTCAGTACGATTCTAAGAAGACCAAACTTTTTTTTAATATTATTTTAGCATTGAAAAAAAAGTCAGAAACTTCTACAAAACAAATTTTTTGGATTGTGTCACCATTTTCTGTGATACATAACATTTTTATTTTTGGTTGATGGAGCCGTGCGAGGGCTTATTTTTTGAAGGATGAGACAGTGTTTTTATTGATTCTATTTTGGTATAGGTCTAACATTTTCATTGATTCTTACAGCATTTCGTTGTGGTGTTGCAGGACCCCCCAAAAAATGCAATTTTGACATCTTTTATTTTTCTGTTTACAGATAGGGTAATTATATTTTGATAGATCGGACATTCCTGGACGCTGTGATTATATATATATATATATATATATAATTTTTATTATTATCTATATTACAATGGGGAAAAAGAGCATGATTCAAACTTGTATGATTTGCTTTTACTTTTTACAGTATTTATTAGGGGACTTGAATATGTCATTGTCTGATCGCTTGTACAATAGACAGCAATGACACATTATTGCTGCATATAGCAAAAATCAGGGTCTCCTGTCATAGCAATCCATCGGCGCCCCATGATCACGTCACCAGTGGCTGTTGGAGGCAGGTCTTTGCTGTGTGTAACAACCATCACTCGCTGGGTATGGGATGGGCTCACTCTGTGAACCCACTCAATACACCCGTTACCAACTTGCATTGTACATGTACGGTGGATGTTGGTAAACGATGAAAAAAATTGTATATCTTATTAATCTATTGCTGCTGAAATGTCAATATTTTGTTTGTCCCACCAGTTATTTATTAACTTTTATTAAAGTTATTTTTGAATAGGATTGTTTTGCTTTTGTGGTTATATTTGAAAGATGGAGTAAATATATATTTATATAAACTGCAGAAGTATTATGTGAATAATTAAGCTCATACCATTAATTATTTCCTGACCCCACTCACCTTGTATCTGTCTATCACTACTGGTATGTTCACTGGCTGCAATATCATCACCCATATTTCCTGACCCCACTCACCATCATGTATCTGTCTGTCACTACTGACCTCCTTCTCTCCTCCATGCTTATTCGCTCCAGTCCTCACCCAATTGCCTCCAAGATTTCTCCTGAATATCCCCTATCCTCTGGAATTTTGTGCCCCAACACGTCCAGTCATCCACCACATTTGGATCCTTCAGGCGGAACCTGAAAACCCATCTTTTCATAAAGGGCTCATACTCACTGGAGAGAAAATCGGATGAGTGCAATCCGATTAAAAATCGGATTGCACCCTGACCAATGTTAGTCAGTAGGTGACATCTCAATTTTTTTCCCATCCGAAATCGGACTGAGAAAAAAATCGCAGCATGCTGCGATTTTCCGCCATTTTTGCTTGAAAATCGCCAATGCAAGTCAACTGGTGCGATTAAAAAACGGACCAAAAACGGACCATCCATTTTCCATCCGTTTTAAACGGATACATTACCATTCTGTGGCATAGAACACTGTAAATGGTCCTGTAAATGACTGTAGAAAAATAGTTGCTGAGAAAAAACAACGGATTGCATACGGATGTAAAATGGATGGAAAACGGATGGAAAGATTAAAAATCGCATAGAAATCGCATGACACTCGCATAGCACTCCTCCCTTTTTACAGTCCAGAAATCGGACCTTTTTTTAATCACAAATGGGGATGAGCCCAAAAGCTTACACTCTGCAATGACCACACGGTCATTTAGTTAGATTTATTGAGGTACGTCTCCATGTGCATATGTATTAGCTACTACTTTTAGCATATATTTGGATTAGCCACTAGTCTTTAATATGCATTACCTATATACTTACCTTTTGTATGTTGATTACCTTTTGGGGACTACATTATCTTGCCTTTACCTTTAGAAAAGCTATTTAACTATTAGGTGGATTACTCCTCATTTACTTTTTGTGCATCCAATTATGGCTTTTTTAGATTTATTTACAGGTTTTTGTATATATGACTCTGTGATTTTTGTATTTATCTGACAATCTATATCTTTATAGGCTCTGTTTACCTGAAGACACTGGTCTTTTTCGGTATAGGTAGGCAGAATTTTTTGTATTTGTATTTCCATTTTTACTTCATCTACTTATTTTTAATCAATTGTTAATAAAGATTAGTTTAACTTATGGCCTATGCTTCCATTGCTTTGTTTTGGTTGCCATTAATTAACAGCTTGTGGAACCACTATTATTGCAATAACTTGAAGTGTGGTAATTGTTTTCTGTATGACATTATCAGTCTTTGAGAAGAGAAAAATATTTCCAGCTCACCCGTCAATGCATTTCATTGGCCTCAGGAGCACAGACCCGCTGTGTCCAAGCGTAGATCATAACATCGTGATTAAGGAAGCTTAAGGGGGTTTTACACTAAGCGATATCGCTAGCAATATCGCTAAAACGTCACTGATTTTGTGACGTTATAGCGATATTGCTAGCGATATCGCTATGTGTGATACTTACCAGCGACCGGCTCCCCCGCTGCTCATCGCTGATCGCGCGAGAATGTCCGGCTCCATTTCTCATCGGGCGCTTCCTGCTGGGGCTTCCTGCTGTGACGTCCAGCGACGCGTGGAGGCGGGCGGGAGGACGCAGGATCGCTGTGTGTGAATGGTAAGTATCGTTCGCTGCGTCGCTGCTGCATCGCTGTGAGGTCTTTCTGTATGAAAGCTCACTAGCGATCATTTAGCGATGCACCAGCGATCCTGACCGGGTGGGATCGCTGGTCGGATCGCTGGTGCATCGCTAAATGTAAAAGGGCCTTTAGTCTCCTGAAACGCGTCGATATTCACACCCATATGGTACTGTGCTAAAGATTTTACCCTCCATGTTACAAGTTTTGTGAATAAAGAATTTTTATCTTCACAGAACCGGTTGGGCTGGACATTTCTTCTTTGTTGGATTATCAATCTTTCACACCATTCTGGAGGAATTTAGCACAGTCTTCTTTGCAATGTTATTCCCAAACTCACAATGAGGTCTAATAATAATGTACAAATATTTTTCACATTTGTGTCATTATAACTGATTTTTTATTTTGCCATGTTTTGCTCATATCACACATGAAAGGATGCCCCTCCATTTACCTTATTAACTGTATTGCTTTTCTTCTAGTGTCCTGGTCAATCATTTGCAGTACAACTTGCTTTCTGCTCTGCTTTCTGAACTGACATAGAGTATATTTTGCCTTTAGAATATACTCTGTGCTTCTGTGCAATGTATACTTCTGTAAAGTAACCTGCCTGACCAATTTTATCGTCTGCCATTTACATGAAAATAGCTGCTTCTGGTGTTTTACACGATTGGTAGCTGGTTTCTGGCACATCTCAACTCTACTGCCTTCCTTTTCAATGGAGTTTGTAATTACTAGGCAGTACAGAGTTGTGTTTGTTGCCTGCTTCAGACAGATCATTGATAAAAAACTGCAAATGTGTTGAACTGTTGTTGCATATAGATGATAATCTTCTGCTATATGCATCAACTGAGTAGCATTGGTAGTTTCACAACACTGATCTGTCAGCAGCAGGTAACAAACACAGCCCCACTTTGCACTGCCTAATTATTTCAAGCTCCATTGTGAAGATGTGCAGGGGAGTTGAGCTCTAAGGGAAACCAGCTAACAATTGTATAAAAGCACACAAGCAGCTATACTTATGTAGATGACATGAGATAAAATTAGCGAGACAATTATTGTATAACAGTAGAATGTGCCCAATTCATAAGGTGAATTCTACACGTAAAGGGGTTTTATAACGTCACCGATTTTGTGACGTTATAGCGATATTGCTAGTGATATCGCTATGTGTGATACCTCCGACCGGCTCCCCCGCTGTCCATCGCTGATCGGGCGAGAATGTCCGGCTCCATTTCTCGTCGGGTGCTTCCTGCTGGGCTTCCTGCTGGCGCCGACGAGCGACGCGTGGAGGCGGGCGGGAGGACGTCAGGATCGCTGTGTGTGAAAGGTGAGTATTGTGCGCTGCGTCGCTGCTGCATCGCTGTCAGATCTGCCTGTGTGGCAGCTCACTAGCGATCATTTAGCGATGCACCAGCGATCCTGACCGGGTCGGATCGCTGGTCGGATCGCTGGTGCATCGCTAAATGTAAAGGGGCCTTAAGTTTAGCTTGATATTAGCTCATAGAAGTATGGCTAATAAGGAGCACACAGGAGAGGGAGCCGAGGTCTGCAGCACTGAGGAGAAGCAAGAGTAGTTTTAGCAGGTAAGAATGGGACCACTCATTCATCTCTGTGAAGCTGGGAGAAAGAGATGGAAAATAACACAAAGATACAAAAAAGAAACATTATGTTGGGCTTTGTCTTTATAATAACTACTGTGTTTTGTGAAAAAATAATGCAATTATTACTATTATGTATTTTTAACACACCATTAATTCCATGGTGCTGTAAATGCGAAGAGGGTTTACATACACATAATACATACCGTATCTAAACCATAGTAAACAACAGACAGTGAGCGTAACCCTTTAAGTTAATTCATAGTTGTGGACATTCACAGGTCTCTTAAGATTCCACTACAGCATTTCAATTAGGTTGAGGTCTGGACTTTGACTGAGCTATTCTAACACTGTTTTCTTTTTCAGACATTCGGATGTAGATTTGCTGGTGTGCTTGGGATCATTGTCCTGTTGAATGACAAAGTTTTGGCTGAGTTTTAGCTTTTAGATAAGAAGCCTCACACATGGCTCTAGAATACTTTGGTATTTAGAGAAGTTCATGGCCAACTTAATGACTGTAAGATGCTCTACTCCTGTGGCTGCACAACAAATCCAAATCATCACCCCTCCACCACCACTGATAAGACAGTTGGTATGAGATAATGGCGATGATATGCTGAGGGTTTTTTTCACCAAATGTTCAGTAGGCCCCGTTACACTCTTCAATGTCCCAGCGATCCCACCAACGATCCGACGTGGATGGGATCGCTGGGACAAAGTTAGCTGATTGCTGATGAGCTGTTACATAGACTCACAGCGAGTATCTAAGAGCCGTTCGGCCCCGCGCGAAACCTGCTCCCAGCGCCGCTGATCGTTGGTCTCTCGCTGTCATACACAGCGATGCATGCTGGCCAGCGGGAGACCAATGATCAAAAAATGGCCCAGGACATTCGAGCATGATCAGTGATACCCGGCAGGGGGGCCGGTCGCTGATACATGTCACACACAGCAATGTCGCTGGCGAGATCGCTGTGGCGTCACAAAATCAGCAATCTCGCTAGCGATCTCTCTGTGTGTGACGGGGCCTTAAGGCATTTTGGCCAAACATCTCCAGTTGGATTTCACCTGTCCATGCCCATGTTTGCAACTTTCATCATTTCATGTCAGTGCACAGCAAAGACAGAGAACAAACACCGCCAGCTCTTGCAAACCATGTTATCACGGGGCGCTGTAACATGATTTTTAGACAACTAGTCTGGGGAAGCCAATGCTGCCTCCAATAGCCAGAATCTAATTAACATATTGAAATTGATTTTTAACATTCTTTTTGCCATACACTGCATTCACTTATATTGTACAAAGGGATTGTGAGGCAGGGTATTAACATGGGAACAAACACATGCTGATGGTTTGGGGGGATGGGGAAGCTGTCAGGTTCTCTTTAAATAAATAAAGGTATGATGTGATTTGCCATGTATTGTTTTTCATCTGAGATCATAAATTCTATGGACCAAAACTTTTAAGCAGGAGTGGAAAAAATGCTGCAAAGTAAGAATGTTTTCAAAATTGTTTATAGTTTGTTTTTATCAGTTAGCAAAATACAAAGTGAATGAGCAAAAGAAAACATTTTAATCAAATCAATATTTGATGTGATCACTGATCATCCTTTTCCTTCAAAATAGCATGAAAGCATCCACTCTTCTATGTACTCTTGCACACAGTTTTTGAAGAAATTCTGCAGGGACGTTGTTCCAAACTATTCGGAGAACCAACCACAGATCTTCTGTGGATGTAGGTATCCTGTCTCTTCATGAAATCCCAAACAGACTAAATCATGTTGAGATCCGGTAATGTGGAGGCTGTATCATCAGTTTCAGGACACTTAAAGGGAAGGTGTCACAGTTTTTATTTTTGCACTGTATTAACAATTAATGATTATATAATCAATTATTTTTAATACAAAACTAAATTCACTGTTTTGTCGGCAATCTCCGAGAGCTGCTACTGCGCAGGCGCGGGCGGCGCCATCTTAGTGGAGGGCATTTTTTTTTCTCTAGCAAGATGCTGCCGCCGGCACCTGCGCAACAGTAGGTATCGGATCTCTATACAAGACCGATAGCTGCTACTGCGCAGGTGGGGCGGGCGTCATTTTCAAAATATTTCTTTTTCCTCACACAAGTGAATCTGCAAAAGGGATTAAGTGCATAGTAACCATGTGATTATGCTGCAGCGCAGGTGCCACAGCCGGCACCTGCCTGCAGAAGCATTTTTTTTTTTATTCAGTATATGATGGTGTTCATTATGCAAACTAGGGGGCGAGTCAGTGAGGGATCAGTGACCTGTTAGCAGTCTGCATTATGAATATCTAAACAGAGCACCACATACCCCAACCCCGCCTTAGGGCACGTGAATCTCATTAACACAAAACTGAAAATAAAGATTAAAGAACAATCACAAGAAAGATTTCATCAACCAAGATATCATTTTATTTATCATTGTGAAGAGAAAGAAAAAATAGGATGACACTCACCGTTCATGTGAATCAAATCACTTTATTTCACATACACAAGGCATCGGCATAGGCACGGGAGCAATGTGCTGGAAGATGGACAACAGCCGTTTCACGCTCAATACGCTTCAACAGGTCCTGTTTAACCCCTTCAGCTCTGATCCGTTATTTTCACAGTACTCTGACCTCAGAAAGGTACCTGACTACACTTTTGTCTCTTCCTTCTGTTTATGACGTACTCTCCTGGATTCTGACCTTGGACTCCTTGACCACTCTGGCTTGGCCGTGAGAAGTGGCTAGCGCCACAGTGATCCTGGAAACAAGGGCATATCACCGTTATGAGTCAGATCACATGACCGTTATGGGGCCGGTGAGCTGGGATAGCCTGATATAGAGTGGCATCAACTTGCCCCACCCACACCTCCTTATGCTGGACATTCCAATTTTAGTGGTATATGCATCCTCTAGATGCAGATATCCTCACATACAATGATGGAGCAGGTAACTGTCAGCACCCTGTTTCATAATTTTGCCTGTGCATTTGAGCAGCTGGCGCAATGACTGCTGTGCAGGGCCTCAGTCTCCACACAGCACAGAGCAGTGAGGAAAGGGGTTAGGTGAGTATTTATTTGGGGGGTCATTATACTGTGTGAAGGGATGTGGTGGTAATTATACATGGTGTATGAAGCTACCAGGTCCATCATACTGTGAAGGACTGTGGGGGCCATCATACTGTGTGGATAACTGTTGGGCCATCATACTGTGTGGATAACTGTTGGGCCATTATACTATGTGAAGAGCTGTGGGGTAATCATACTGTGTGGAGGGCTGTGAGTGCAATCATAATGTATGGAGAGCTGTGAGGCCCTCCTTATGAGGAGGAATCCACTGTGAGGTATCATATTGTGTGTGAGGGCAGTTTGGGGGGTTCATACTCTATGGGAGCTATGAAGGGGGTATCATAGTACGTGAAAACACTAAGGCACTACAGCAGGAGCACCATTTGTGTGTACACTCCAAACCTGTCCCTCTCCTTCTGGTTAAAAATTGCGAGATATGCCCTTCGATGACAGTGCCTTTGTGCTCTAACCCTTCCTTCTCCGCTGAACACTTTTTTTTTCCAGCGGTGGGAAAGGGCCATTTGGACTTTTGCTAAATCTCTTTGGCCTCTATTCAGCCTCCAATTATACAATAGTCTAAAATTATTTGAGACAGAGGCAAAACGTTTTACATGAGGGTCTACTGGCCCCCTGCTAGTACCTAGGATAACTACTTACTGGGCTACATTTGCACATGAATGTATAAAAACATGCTATAATTTGCAAACACCTGAGATGTGCTTTGTTTCATCCGTCATCAGTCTTACTATGTTTACTGTTTCTTACCTATTGTCCCTTATGTGGACACATCAGGTCTGGCTTACCCATTAAATGCTTATGGAGGAGACAGTCATTTATGCCATACTATGCAGCATATTATATGTAGCACTCCTTTTGCACTTTGCAGTCACTTTTTGCATACTTAGTTACGTATCTCTGTCACTGGTAATAAATAATGCATTATTGTTCAATAGAATAAATATACAGCTCTGGCAAAAATTAAGAGACCACTTTCAAATGTTCAGTTTGTCTGATTTTTCTCTTTATAGGTATACTAGCTGAAGAGCCCGGCGTTGCCTGGGCATAGTAACCAACTGTGGTTAGTTATAACAATTTATAATGATTATATTGCACATAAAAACATTTCACATCATATATTCAACACTACAGATTTGCAACACAAATTAACTAAATGATTACCCAAGTATTGATAGTATTTTATTTTCAACTCATTCAAGATTTTTGGTTTTTCCTTTCGGTGCAAAGATGAACAGATTTTTGGTAATTCCAACTCTTGAACAGACCACGTAAAGTTGACCATGAGAAAAGCATGGAGATTTCAAATTGATCCCTCCTACTTTCAAGGACTGTCCCTGAGCATTGTTAACGGACATTGCAAATAGCAGTTGAACTGGAAACTGGAGGCGTTTAATAATCAAAAAACAAATCAGATGGAATGAGTGGAATTCTTGGAATGAAAATGTTCTCTCCTTTGGCATATCCTGTTTCTGAGCTGTGCAGGGCCGGATTTAAGAGGTGGGTGGCCCGGGGCCCTTTTTGGAGGGAGGCCCATTTTCAAGGTGTTGCAATATGTAATGCAAAAACACAAAATGAAACGAACACAGGTTTATTTACAAAAATCATTTACGCAGAGTAATTCAGGTAAAATAATTCATTTTTTACAATCCAGGCACTTTCCTTGATTTTCGTGATGCAAAATCACTAATGATGTCACTAAAGTCCAACTCACGCAGTATATCTGACTCGATGCTCATGATAGCCAAATTTACAAGTCGTTCCTGCTTCATGGATGTCCTTAATCGGTTTTTGAACTAATTTGAGTTTTGAGAAGGAACGCTCACCATTGCAGTTTGCTACCAACAAATTAGATATATCCTTAGAGCTATCTCAATATTTGGGAAAGTGTCCTGCACACCCTTTTCCATGATAGATAGCTTGTACATGAAAAGTTCAGTGCTGATATCTTTTGGCTCCTCGTCTGTTGCTCTGCTGTGGCCTTAAGCTTGTCTGAAGACAGTTCTTTCAGATGGCTAAAAAAGCTAAATTTGCTTGATATATCTTTATATACTTGAAGACGTTGGTCAAGAGAAGTGATAAACTGATCAATGATAGGCAAGAAAGTTTCTGTTCTGTACTTTTCAGAAGGGGCGAGTTGTACTTCTTCCGTATGGCCATAATCCAATGGATTGAGACACACGTTTCGGCGCCTGTGCCGAGTTATCGTCTGAACATACTCAGATGAACCAGACAGCTCTTCGCCTTGCTTCTCATAAATTTTGAAGGAGTCTTGCTTTGATGCGACATAGTTTTTTAAGCTGGTCAGTGACGCCACAGCAGTGTTTAGATCGAGTTTTGGGTGTTGTAGATTTTTACAAGTAGCATCTGTTCTTTGTAGGATATCATTCCAGGAGGTGGTGTTAATACCAATTTCTAGCTGATTCAATTGTCTTAACAGTCCTTCTGCTTCACACCGTACACAGCTTTTTTCTTCAAAGTCATCAGCAATCTGCTTAAGTACATCTAAGCATTAAGGGCCCATTACACTAAGCGATATCGCTAGCAATATCGATATAACATCACTGGTTTTGTGACGCAGCAGCGATATTGCTAGCGATATCGCTATGTGTGATACTTACCTCCGACCGGCTCCCCTGCTGGTTATCGCTGATCGCGCAAGAGCGTCCTGGGCCGTTTCTCGTCATCTGCTTCCTGCTGGGCTTCCTGCTGTGGCAACAAGCGACACGTGGACGCGGGCGAGAGGACGTCTTCATCGCCTCGTCTGACAGGTAAGTAGCGACCGCTGGTGAGATCTGCTTGTTTGGCAGCTCACTAGCGACCACTTAGGGATGCACCAGCGATCCTGCCTGGGTCATATCGTTGTCGGGATCGCTGGTGCATCGCTAAGTGTAACGGTACCCTTAGGTACAGGTACTAAGGAAGTCTGGCTAGCCAGGTCAGTGGATGCTGACGCAGGTGCCATGACTCTGCCGCTCTGTGCCAGCCACTGAGATGTAGGACCGTAGTGAGGTCCCTACACTTTAAATAGTTTCTCTTTTGTTAAATGTTCCTTATCATTAAAAACGGTTCACAGCAAAGAAAGAAGTGTATTTTACATGTTTTGAGATATTTATCCCTATATTGGTGGGAGGCCCCCGCTTGGTGGGTGGCCCAGGCCCCTTGGGCTCCCCCTAATTCCGGGCCTGGAGCTGTGTATCTAACCCTATCCTGTGTGATAATGTCTGCTGAGCTGTGTACCTAATCCTCTCCTGTGTGATACTTTCTGCTGAGCTGTGTATCTAATCCTATCGTGTGTTACTGACTGCTCAGCCGTGTATCTAATCCTATCCTGTGTGATACTGTCTGCTGAGCCATGTGTCTAATCCTCTCCTGTGTGATACTGACTGCTGAGCCATGTGTCTAATCCTCTCCTGTGTGATACTGACTGCTGAGCTGAGTATCTAATCCTATCCTGTGTGATACTGACTGCTGAGCCGTGTATCTAATCCTATCCTGTGTGATACTGGGCTCCCCCTGCAGTCTGTGTCAGAGGGTGGTCTGTGTTGGCACGGTAATAAATTGTGTTATTTCCAGCTTTACAGAAGGACGATAACACCATAGAAATGATAAGAATAATAGGACAAATTGTTTGGTGAATTGGGACGCGCGGGGTTAAAATTTTGCCTCACAACATAGCCTATGACGCTCTCGGGGTCCAGACGTGTGACTGTGCAAAATTTTGTGGCTGTAGCTGCGACGGTGCAGATGCCAATCCCGGACATACACACATACATACATACAAACATACTGTACACACACACACATTCAGCTTTATATATTAGATTTTTGAGTAAAATGTAAATTGTTCTTTTAGTCTACAAACTTCTGACATGTCTCCGAATTTCCAAGCAATAAATCTGTGGGGTTTTTTCTGAAAGGGAGAAATAGTCAAAATTAAAAAAAAAAAAATAGTGCTTTCAGACCTCAAATAACGCAAAGAAAACAAGTTCATAATCATTTAAAAACAACAATACTAATGTTTTAACTCAGGAAGAGTTCAGAAATCAATATTTTGTGGAATAACCATGATTTTTAATCACAGCTTTCATGCGTCTTGACATGCTTGCCACCAGTCTTTCACACAGCTTCTGGTGCAAAAATGTAAACAGTTCTTTGTTTGATGGCTTGATGGCTTACGACTATCCATCATCCTCTTGATTACATTCCAGAGGTTTTCAATGGGGTTCAGGTCTGGAGAATGGGCTGCCCATGACAGGGTTTTGATGTGGTGGTCTCTTAATTTTTTACAGAGCTGTATTAGAAACATCCACCATTTGTAGGGAATTAATCCTTTGCCTATTCTACTGTTTTTTTTTCTCCCTGCAACGCTACATCAATTGCTGTATTTTGGAGCCATTTATTAGATAGATTTTGATTCATTGGATTAAAGGGGTTGTTCGGTCTTATCTACACGTCTGCAGTCACTCTATGAGACCACAGACTTGTGAATCCTCAAATTGCACGCATTAAAGCTGTGAAGAATATCTGGTGCCAGAAGTAGGTGGTCATGTCACTAGAAGCATGCGAATTGCATACTTTCTGCCACTTTCCGACTGTATCCGGCTTCATTCAATATACTTGCATTGAGCAAGGCCGTGCCCATCTAGTCGGCATGTGACATCATGTATGCAAATGACATACTTGTGGTCACACTCTCCGATGGGAAATGGGACGTCATGACAGCCGGGGGTCGGCTGATGACCTCCGTGACTGTCATTACGATCCTCCTGTGAAAGCCTCGTGGCCAGCCTTCATAGGAGATTATGATTTTCTCTATACACTGCTATATATCATACAAACGATCAGACGATCACAGCTCTAAGGCTATGTGCCCACATTGCAAAAATCCTACGGAAATGTCCACAGCATTTCTGCAACTTCTGCAACTCCCTGTCGCAAAACACAAGCATTTTTAGCTTGCAGAATGCTTGCACTTTCCAAAGCTTTGAGAAAGAACATTCATTGTTCGAAACGCGTTGCTAGTATTCACATTATGTGAGTTTTGTCCTGTCCGAATCTGGTTTTATCTGCAATAAATTTGGATTTTTTTGGAAGCTGGATTTTTTTCTCTTTTTCTTCCTATTCAAAAATACAGCTGCAAAAAACAAACCCTCATATGGCTGTGCTTATGGAAAAATAAAAAAACTTATGGCTCTTGGAAGAAGAGGAGGAAAAAAGGAAGCTATATGTGTCTGAACTATTTATGGCATGCATAGTTTTCCTAGGTTTATTAAAGATGTTCTGCATATAAGATGATTTGCATTGTGGTGTGTAATGGAGCATTGTCATTGAGTCTTTGTATAACCAGAATGTGGAAATTCAGCCATAAAAGGAACTTCCGTACTCCAGAAATGTGATATAAATAGAAAACTCGCCTGCCTATTTATAGCTTGTGACTCTTCCTCTAGTCTACTCAGTGATGGGAATTCAGGGGATTTCACAATAGTCCATCACACTGCATTTCAACTTGTGGAATATATTAAGGAGTGAAATGGAAAGAGTGCAGGGAGTTTCCCTGATAAACAGCGCGCTTCGGTCAATAAGCAGCGTCTGGGTTTTGCCTGGCACCTATACAGACTGATCCCTGTGAGGCTTATGCCGGCTGAGTCATTACGGCTTTCCCTGGAACTGCTGCTGGGATTACTGAAAGTAGGAGGGAGAATCAGACTGGTTTCATAAGTCCATGACTTTTTAAAAGAATTTAATTAGAGGTGTCCAGACCAGTATGCATTGTGAGCCACACACTGGGAACACTGTCCTGGCCTGTTTTTTGATCTTTAATGTCTGTAGCACAAATCAGAATTCTGGGGATAATGTGTGTTCAAGGCCCCATCTCACATAGCGAGATCATTAGCGAGATCGCTAAAACGTCACAGATTTTGTGACGCAACAGCGACCTCGCCAGCGATCTCGCTACGTGTGACACATAGCGGCGACCGAGCACCTGCTGCGATGTCGCTGATCATGCTCGAATGTCCTGGGCCATTTTTTGATCGCTGGTGTCCCGCTGGCCAGCATGCATCGCTGTGTTTGATGCCAACGAGCGACCTCGTTGGCGACGCAGAACTCAGGGACGCAGGCGGGAGTCATCAGAATAGCTGCTGTGTGACAAGGTCCCAACGACTGCTGAGGTCATTATACGGATCGCCGGATCGTTGCTGTGTCATTGAGTAGATCTGTCTGTTTGGCAGCTTACTAGCGACCATTTAGCGACGTACCAGCGTTCCTTACCAGGTCGTATCGTTGTCGGGATCGCTGGTGCTTCGCTTAGTGTAACGGTACCCTAAGAGTCGTTCCTGCAAAAAGGTCATCATCTGTCAGTTATTCAGGCTGTCAGCTTCGGTCCTTACCGTGGTTCATACAGTTAAGATGCCGCAGATGTGATAGTAGAAACGTTCACATAGGACTTAGATGTATGAACAGGACACACGTAGTGTAGATCCTTATTACAGTTGGGGGGAATTGATTTGAAGGATGAGGTCCGCTAGCCACATCGGTGATCCGTGGCTTCTGAATGGGATCCCTGACAACTGCCTGCTTACTCCTGGCAAGGAGCTCTTATTTTTATTAGCCAGACAGGTGCAAAGTTACCGCTGTGGTATGACAGATGTGACGATTTACCAGTCTGACTAATAAAAAGAAGAGCCTTGCTGTCACGTAAATGGTGGTTTTCAGGACTTCTGTCCAGCAGTCATAAATTATTTATGTGACTGATGAACCAGGTACTGCGAATCGATTCAGAGCAACTGTAGTCCCCATATATATATATCCTATGCAATGTTGAGACATAGGCAAACTAACATGTCCTCCAATACTGTGGTTCTCAGGGTCAACACATACAGTAGGACCTATTTCAATGATGCTCCACATAGACAATCTCACATACAGTACGAGCTGTACATGGGTAAGTGTGAAGAGTTGATGCAGCTCAATTCGCAGTCCATTAGCCAAGTCAGTAATCTGTGGCTCTGATGGCATCCACGGCTCTTCTTTTGATTAGGTGGCCTGATACAACATCACATCTGTGTCTCTCTGTTATGATGATGTTGGGCCATACTGGACAATCATCAGGTAAAATGTGGTGCTTGGGGCGCTAATAAACCACAGATATCTGACTTAGCCAATGGAAAAGGGCATTCGAATCGATTTGCACCCACTCTAGAAGTATGTGCATGACTAAAGTGCCAGTGATAGTCACATGAAGAGTGAATGCTCAGGTTCATATTACTATAGAGCTACCTTCCATGTGGGTATGGAGAATAAGATACATTTTATGCCATGAGTTTCTATCCTAAAGAACCTCATCCTCATTATAGAATATTAAGATCAAACCCATTCCACATCTGATGTGTATGATAGATAGATGGATGAGATGGATTGATTCAGATGTTTCCTTCACTCCCAATATCCGATCAGTCGCCCTCTGTCCGCAACTAATCAGCAATGCGGCCCTGTAGCCGCAACCAATCACTGCCGCGGCCCAGTACAAAAATAATATTAAAAAATAAAAAAAAGTTATTCTCACCTTTCAACGGCCTCGACCTTCCATTACGGTTCCCAGTAATGCTTTGCGGCTTCGACCGCTGATGACGTCGGTCTTCTTTCTCGCTCTCGCGAGAGTGACGTTGGTCTTCTTTCTCGCTCTCGCGACAGTGACGTCATCAGCAGTCTAAGCCGCAAAGCATTACTGGGAACGCGAGGCCGGGCGCGTGGAAAGAAGACAGGAGGCCGTCGAAAGATGAGAATAACTTTTTTTTATTTTAATTCTCTTGTTTACAGATTAAGGCCTGCGCCTGTCGCTGATTGGTCACGGCCTGGCGGCTGCGACCAATCAGCGGCAGGCGCAGCTTACCGTTACAAACAGCTGCGCCTGTCGCTGATTGGTTGCCGCCTGGCGGGGACCTGGCGGCCGCGACCAATCAGCGGCCCGCGATTTCGGTTACAGACAGATACGATAATATATATAGATTATTATAGAGAGACAAATAGACAGATGATAGATGATAGACAGACACAGACAGATAGATGGATGGATAGATAGATAGATATAGATAGATAGATAGATAGGTAACTGCATATTTAAGTATATTGAAATAAAAACAAAATAATACTGGAATATAAGGCATTTCTATATAATTTCACTGGACAAGGAAATGAATGGAAATGGTCATTTTAGGAAAGGGAAGTTGACTTGGTAATGCAATTGTAAGGCTGTGTGCACACACAGCGTTTTTTTAGCGGATTTCCCTATAAATCCGCTATAAAAACACTAAAAATAAGCTTCCCATTCATTTCTATGCATTTTCCAATTTTTGTGCATATTGATGCGTTTTTTAAACGCAGCATGCTCACTAATTTTGCGGATTTTTCGGCATTTCTGGCTATTTCTATGTGTCAGGATCTGCGCGGAAAAAAACGTATAAAAACCGCGCTTTTTTGCGCAAAAAACGCGCGGAAAATGCGAAGAAAAAACCCGCGGTTTCTGGGAAGGGAGTCAGGCTTTTAAGCAGAAATTTTCTGCTACGTGTGCACATAGCCTTAACGTAGCCTAATTACAGAGCATAATAAATGAGCAATCAATGGAAAGAGGCCAAAAAGGTTTGCTTTCAAAGGCAATAAAGATGGATATGGTATATTTTTCCCTTGAAACATTAACCTAACCCTGCACCTAGCAATTAATACCGCACTCAAAGTTACAAGGCAAGATAAGACCTGGTTGTAGGTACAATAAAGTACTTTGCATTGTATTGCCGCTTGGGTAGACGGCGTGCTCACAAGATCTCTGTTACAGAACATTGCACAGAACTTGTGTTTCTAGATAAATCAGGGTCTACGAATATACAATAGATGACAGACCCACCATTACTTTATAGCAGAACTATTTATTATTGGATAACTTTAGGAAGGAAGGGTATTTCCTATAAGACCCTTTATTTTCCAGAATTCTATGCCCCTCATCATAGGATAAAAAGGTATGTAATTTGTCCTTTATCAAAACTAGTGAAAGACTGTAAAACTAGAAAATATTCTGCTCAGCTTAATGACCTCTGTCAATGAAAGCAAGTGCATTTAAAGGTGTTTGCTCATCAAGATCTCTTTCTATTAGCCAGAGCAAAGAACCGCCAATTTAAGGGGATTTACCCAACTTTTTTTTATTAATTCATTGCAGTCATGTTAGGAGTCGTATCTGTCACTCACCCTCACGGAGTCCAGTACTGCATCTCTGCCAATTATCTGTTGATTGTGTACAAGCTGCAGTGGTAACATCATGTCCAGAGTGCTTCAGTCAGGCCCTGGGCTCAGTGATTGGCTGCAGCAAGATTGACATGACGTTACCGCTGCAGCTTGTATGCAATCGCCAGAGCAGCAACAGATACACACCACTGGACCTTGGGAAGTTACATACGATTTTATGATTTTTATCATGGCCAGGATGATTTAGCAAAACAAAGTTGAAACAGTAAAATCCCTTTAACACTAATTTGCCTTGATGGTAGATGTCGAATAGAAGAAAGATCAGGTGTATTGGACTTCATCTGATGTATTTTTTGAGACTACATGCACACTGGACAAGCATGTATGTGTATTGGGGTCAGCTACAATTAGGCTTTATTGGCCAGATCATAGCCCTATGTGCACAAAACAATCATTAATACGATCATTCACTGTTCATAGAATATCATATTATTGGCAGCAGATCACCTGCCTTTAGAGGATGATATGCTGATGACAGACATTTTTCACATTCCTCAGATGTTTGTCGACCTGGTTATATTTCCACCCTACCCCATTGGCCAGACATATGAAGAATATCGGAGAATGTTGTCACATGCAGTACACAACCAGCCAGAAATTCCTGCAGCTCCTTTAATGTTGCTGTAGGCCTATTGGCAGGATCCCAAGCTAATTTTCTTCTTGACTTTTCATGAATTATTGAAGGATGTCCAGTTCTATGTAATTTTACTGCTCTACCCAATTTAAGCCACTTCTTGATGACCATCTTCTTATTGTTCCATAGAAGTTCTAATGCTTTGGAAATTTTTTAGTACCCGTCTCCTGACAGCAAAGGGATCTCATTGTTGAAAATTATCAGTCAGGAGACAGTTACTGAAAAATTTCCAAGGCATTAGATCTTCTATCTGGAAGCTTTTTACGGACCATGGCTTTTGTAGACTGCAACTAAGGGTACCGTCACACTTAGCGATGCACCATTGATCCCGACAACGATACGACGCGGTCAGGATCGCTGATGCATCGCTAAGTGGTCGCTAGTGAGCTGCCAAACAGGCAGATCTCACCAGCGATGCAGCAGCGGTCGACGGTCGTTACTTACCTGTCAGAAGCGGCGATGAAGACGTCCACGAGTCGCTCGTCGGTGCCACAGGAAGCCCAGCAGAAAGTCGCCGACGAGAAACGGCCCAGGACGTTATCGCACGATCAGCGATAACCAGCGGGGGAGCCGGTCAGAGGTAAGTATCACACATAGCGATATCGCTAGCAATATCGCTGCTGTGTCACAAAATCGGTGACGTTATAGCGATATTGCTAGCGATATCGCTTAGTGTGAAGCCCCCTTAAGAAATATTAGGAAAAGTGTTTGTGTGTAAGGGAGAGATGGAATAGATATTTGACATGACATGAATTACAACAGCAAGAAAAGTACTTATTTCTCTATAAAACAAACAAAAATATACTGTATATACACATTATTGAATGGTTTTACAATCTTGTGGCTCTATGATTACATATTACTTTCTCATTTTCAAAGTCTTTTTTCAGTTTTCCAGGAGTTTCTCTAGCCCACATGCAGACAAGTGGGTCATCTAACTGCTGATTCGTCTCCAATGATACAAAGAGTATTGGTGCATAGTGTGTAGATGAGAGCTGGAATTAGTCATTCAGGCACCTATCTGTGAATCTCTGTTTACTGGAACCAGACACTTTCTACTGATGTGCTAATTTGTTTTGTATTGTGGCCTTCTAGGAGATAAACTGATAATTAAATACTAATCAAACAGGTATTTCTAGTACTAGTAGTGGGTTGGTGTTGTAGTTCTCTTATTGAAATGAATAATGCAGGTGTCTAAACATTTGATATTGTTATGTAATGGCACTTGGACTGTTTAGATCTTTTCTATGGGTCATACATACAATAGTATCCACACAGCTGTACTCTGATACAGCTTACACAATGCAAAACTATATGAGCTGGATGCAGTATTTATTGTAGCTGTAATGGGAATAGAGAAATGCTAAAACAAAAAGAGTGTAAACTCCGGAGTGCCATTTAGATGCACTGTATCTGTTTAAATGACGTTTATAACCCCCAAAACTCACATTATATCACATATAGAAACATATAATGGACTTAGGCCCATAAACATCATACCTGTAGTATAGATTTTGCTACTTTAGGTTTGCAGTAAAAAAAAAGTATTTTTACATATGTAAATGAGGGCTCTTTGTGTACCCTTGGCATGACTAAGGCCTCAGTTTGCCATTTTGCTTGGGAATTAGCATCCTTCACATTTTCTCTTAGCTTGATTGACAGTACTCCCTTGCCAAGAATGATCACTGCCCAAACTAAATTCCTGGTCCTTCACCTGCACACTAACACTGTAGGAGCCCAGCGAGCTTGTGCACACACAGTGTCAGTGAGGGCAAAGCTCTCATCCCTCTATCCTGTCTGTAGTGGCCGCTCACTGCACAGGATCACACAGTAGCAGGCGGCTGATGCAGACAGGAGAGGAGAGAGGCGGCTCGCACAGATACTGTGTGTGCATGCGTTTGCTGTTCTGCAGTGTCATTGCCGATGTGCAAGACTAGGAATTCTGTTCAAGTAGCGTTCGCTTTGAGAACGCAAATGCTTTCAATCAAGCTAAGGGGGAGTGTGGAGGATGTGTTAGGAATGGCGGAACGCACTAAATAAAAATAAATAATAAAGTGCGCTCGCCGCTCGGGGTCCACCGTGCAGTAGGTGTTACACCACTGCTAGGTAATGACAGGCGAGCAATATGGCGGTATAATGCGCACGGGTTAGACTTCACCCGGAGTCTGCAGAGCGGGCTCTGTTCACACACAGAGACGCCGCAACCTAAACATACAAAAACGCTGATCCTGTTAGTGTCACAGACCACAGGGAAATGCACACACAGTATCTGGTCACAGGAGCAGGACCCAAGGCAGAGGAGCTGCGTCCGTCTAGACCTACCGTGTATGCAGCGTCGCTACTGCGGACGCCAAGGAGG
The DNA here is from genome assembly GCF_039654945.1 of Dendrobates tinctorius. NCBI lineage: Eukaryota > Metazoa > Chordata > Amphibia > Anura > Dendrobatidae > Dendrobates > Dendrobates tinctorius. Next base: position 9,516,592 of record NW_027361712.1, on the reverse strand, counting down.
GCTGTAACTGCAGCGCGGCATAGGGCTCGGCCGCTAGTCGACAAGGCTAGGAAGCAGGCGCAATGTCGGACGCTAGAGTAGAGGTGCGGTGTGCACAGTGGCCTAAGGCTTGCCACTGACTGGCGCTGACTGCTGCACTCATTCCCTATCCACATGCGTAATATCAGAGGGAAGGGGTTTCAAATGAGTCAGTCACCAGAGTCATACATCCGTCACCATTCACACATTTAGCTTGAAAAGTCTATACTAGCGCATGACCGAATGGTCATGCGTGCTTTTTATAGCCGTGCGGGACCTTCCAGATCTCCGAGATGGACCGATGAGATATGGAGCAGGACCTGGGCACATGACTCCCGATCTCCAATGGGAGATCGCCTTGTGAGCATGCCCAGTATGAGCACAGAGGAACTTAGTCTCTGGAGCGGTCTGCTGCAAAGTAATCTTCTCTGCAGTAGATAGACAGCAGGAGACCACAGGCTGTGAGGCTCTGGATTCCTGCAGAGCAGACGCAGAAACCAGACGCCCAACATTATTGTTATTGAAGGAGCAGAATGATGCACTGGACCATTAGCCATGCCAAGGGTGCACACAGGATCCCTCATTTGCATATGCGATTAAACTTTATTATGTAATACTAACTGTATACATGGTTTAATTTGAGTTTTGGGGTGACAGACTTTCTGTGATACAAGTTATTAGCGATTAAAGCGGTGGTCCACTACTTGGACAACCCTTTCTCATTCCCCAAGTTTGGCCCCATTAAAAAAATAGCACCCATACTCACCTCTCGTGCAGGCCCCTTTCCAGTGTTGTCAGCACTTGCGTTCTCGGGGCTCATGTGAGGTTGTTATGTCACGTGAGCCCTGCACCCAACCAGCGCTGGCGTCACTGTCCCCGCCTTCAGACCTATACGTAATTATCAGGAAGTGAGAGCTGTAGCTGCTCTCTGACCTCCTCTTCATGTTCAGTTTGTCTATAGGTGGAGACAGTGATGCCAGCGCTGATTGGGCGCCGGGTATCACATGTCATAACAACTTCACGTGAGCCCTGAGAACGTGAGTGCTGGCACCACTGGAACGGCGTCGGCACGGGAGGTGAGTGTGTTTTTATTTTCACGGGGCCAAACATGGTGAATGAGAAGTAGTTGTCCACATAGTTGAAAACTCATTTAAAAAACTTTCAGGATTACAAATGTTGTAAAATTAATCGATGTCGGGCACAGAAAATTTAGAAGCATCGCTTCACTTGTGAAGAATCAGCGTATTTTTATTGTACATGGTTGATCATCTTTTGCATGTATACTTAGCAATTATTGTTCTTGACACAATTTACATAAATGGGAGAGATTGGTACGGAGATTAGTATTGTTATACATTGGAGATAAATTGGAACTGCTCAGCTAAAGGGTTTGTTTACATGGACTGACCGGCAGAAGGAGACCACCACTGATCAGAAAACTTTTACATATCGGCTGTCGATGAATGAATGCCTATATTTACATAAGAAGACCAATAAATGATACTCAAAAAAAATAGTAGTGGTCCACTGCTTTAAACCTGGCTATTTACAGCCTTTGATGGCTGAGACGGTAATATCCCTGTCAAGTTATGAGCAGAAGTGGATTTACGGAATCAGCCAAGAGCAGCTATGCTACGCTGGATCCAGAGATTCCATAGAAATGAAACGTGGTGCTACACTGTTTCTTCAAATTTCATTCATTCTCCAATGCTGAGAAAGTAATCAGCATTCTAATGCAATAATGAAAATGACAACAAGCTGGCTGACTTGTTATGGCATGTTTGTGAATTGACATTAATGTTTAACTTCATCCCTTACCTAACTGATGTCTAAATTAGGAGCGTTGAAGAACTGTATATAGAATATAACGAAATATTACACCATCCTGGAGTTTATGGGGATAACCAACTGTGATGAGAAACACAGCCACATCGGATGTTTATTTTTAGTGACATATAAGAGAAAGTCACAAATGGCCATCAGGCAAGCCATTAAGCATCTCAGGCATGAATGGAACTTGGAGAGGAGACCAAGGCGTGCATAGCATGAATTGTGCAATCCTCATGTTCTCTTCCAGGATCCCAAGACCTAGAACACTCTTCACATTCTATTCCCAAATAGGAAATACCTAGATATACGATCTCAAAAATATGTTCACATTAAAGCCCCTGTGCAGCTAGTTTTATACCATAGTAATGTAGAAAACAACTGGTGAGCTGGGTGAGAGAAGAGAAGAAAAATTAACTAATGTTTCTCAATGGAGAAATTTCAGTGTCTTGATTTTACTATAAAGGTAATAATTCGATTTTTTTTCCAGCACTGGCCTAAATCCATAAATCGTTGGCTCCAGATGACAGACACTTTAATTTTTGCTTGGTCTAAAATCTGTATGTTTAATCCCTTCATGCAATTTGAAATATGATTCCAATATTTTGATCATTCGGTACTTCCTCCTGGGTGGGCTACTTATCGACTTGATCATTTGACGTTACCAACAGTCAAGGGCATGTCACACTAAGAGATATCGCTAGCAATATCGCTATAACTAGTGACGTTATAGCGATATTGCTAGCGATATCTCTGTGTCTGATACTTACCAGCGACCGGCTCCCCCGCTGGTTATCGCTGATCGCGCGAGAACGTTCAGGACTGTTTCTCGTCGTCAGCTTCCTGCGGCGCTTCCTGCTGTGAGGACGAGCGACGCGTGGAGCCGGGCGGGAGGACGCAGGATCGCCGCGACTGACAGGTAAGTAGCGATCCCCGTCCCCAGCGATGTCGCTAGTGAGATCTGCCTATGTGGCAGCTCACTAGCGACCACTTAGCGATGCACCAGCGATCCTGACTGCGTCATATCGCTAGTCGGGATCGCTGGTACATCGCTAAGTGTGACAGTACCTTAAGGCATTGTTTTGAGGATCAGATAGTGGAAGACTACACTACACCAGGAGTGATACAGTTAGGACCTTTGCTGACTAAATCCATTTTATTTTTGTTTGAAAGATGTGCGGAAAAAGTCTACTAACCATATTTCGCATAGGCAAACCTAAAAGATCATACGTATGTGTTGAATTTTCTAGCTGAGATCCCCACTGATCCTGAGAACCAGGACTCCGAAGAGGAGCCCCATGTTAATAGACCAGTGGTCAGTCATGTGCACTGCTGCTTCTTTCGCTCTTATGGAAATGACAAAAACTGGTCCAATGCAGTGCTCAACTATCTCTGGCGGTCTCATTAAGAATGAATGGAGCAGCAGTGCACATGACCACCGCTCAATTCTCTTCAGAGCCCCAGTTCTTGGGATCAGTGGAGTCCCAGGAGTTGGACATCCAGCAATCATGAAATTATTCCCTATCCAATAGATGGAGGAAAACTTCCAAACTTCTACATGCCTTTAATAACTTTCAACCAACCCATTGTTTAACTGCTCTCACTGAATGCAAAAAAAATGGAATTTCTATCACCTTACCAATACTACATTCCCATGTGACTAGCTAGTATTACCCCTCCAAAAGATCACCTATTTGGAAAGTCAGCCACCTAACCCAGACCAGATTTTATGTCATAGATTTTAGGTTCTACCATATATTATGCACATTGGCCACCTTCTTCGGGAAGACCACTTACTTTGAAGACCATTTTTAAGGTTTTCTACAGCTAATAACCTACACAGACACAGATCATGTCAAATTCCATATACTTTAATAGCTAAAATGCAATGAGAATACCACACGGCAATGGATTATAAAATACACTTTGTACAATGTGTTGGGAAGGATTCCAGCATGCCAATTATTCGCTTCGTAAAGAATTTTCCTGGCCCAACAAGTTTCTGTATAGAACTGATTACACCCTGTACATTATGTACATGCTGTAATGCAATGATTACGAAGGAGAAAGCTAAATTAGCCAGGTATCACTCCTGATATGTGGTAATGTGACTCCCATATGTGGTAATGTGACTTCCTAGGTGTTTCTCTCACCCGAGACCTGATACTATTTATATGACAGGTGAATGGTATTAATTGGCAAGCTGGCTGATAACCTGCCTTTCTTGTACATACTGCACAGACCAAACAGTAGATCAGGTATGTATGGTATAGTGAGATTATATGGGCGTGAATCATTATATGCTTGAAGGTAAATTCCCAACATACCATTTCAATATTATAAAAAACATTTAATATACCTCTGAGATAGGGATGATTGTATACTTATATACTTGTATACCTGCTCTTTATTGCTAGATTATAAAAAAACATTATATTTCAAGCAGCGAATATTTATGGTGATTAATTAACTGAAATTACACAGCCAGGTCATTCAACTTGGTCATTAAAGGATTATTGAAAGAATTACATGAATAATCTAGACTTAAGGGGTTTTTACACATAGCGATATCGGTAGCGATATCGCTATAACGTCACCGATTTCGTGGCGTTATAGCGATATTGCTAGCGATATCGCTATGTGTGATACTTACCTCCGACCGGCTCCCCCGCTGTCCATCGCTGATCGCGCGAGAATGTCCGGCTCCATTTCTTGTCGTCCGCGTCCTGCTGGGCTTCCTGATGGCACTGAGGAACGAAGCGTGGAGGCGGACGGGAGGACGTCAGGATCGCTGTGTGTGAAAGGTGAGTATCGTGCGCTGCGTCGCTGCTGCATCGCTGTGAGGTCTGCCTTTGTGACAGCTCACTAGCGATCATTTAGCGATGCACCAGCGATCCTCACCGGGTCATATCGCTGGTTGGATCGCTGGTGCATCGCTAAATGTAAAGGGGCCTTTAGGATGCTCTAGAATGCTACCAGATACAGCAGTAACCAGGCTCGGACTGGCCCATGGAGGAACAGGTGAATTGCCTCTTGGGCCCCTGTGCAGGAGTGAGCACCCTACCCCTCAACTTGAGTATGTCTTTGCAAAGTGCAGCACATTAATGCAACATGTACAGACATGGACAGCATCACAACATTCATTTAACAAACTACTCAGTTAATTATTATATCTAAGTATATATACACACGTGGTCAAAATTGTTGGTACCCCTCGTTTAATGACAGAAAAACCCACAATGGTTACAGAAATAACTTGAATCTGCCAAAAGTAATAATAAATCAAAAATCTATGAAAATGAACAAATGAAAGTCAGACATTGCTTTTCAACCATGCTTCCACAGAAGTTTAAAAAAAATAAAACTCATGAAATAGGCATGGACAGAATTGATGGTACCCTTAACTTAATATTTTGTTGCACAACCTTTTGAGGCAATCACTGCAATCAAACGATTCCTGTAACTGTCAATGAGACTTCTGCACCTCTTGACACGTATTTTAGACCACTCCTTAAGAGCAAACTGCTCCAGTTGTCTCGTGTTTGAAGGTTGCCTTTTCCAGACGGCATGTTTCAGCTCTTTCCAAAGACGTTCAATAGGATTTAGGTCAGGGCTCTTAGAAGGCCACTTCATAATAGTTCAATATTTTCCTCTTAACCATGCTTGGGTGTTTTTAGCTGTGTGTTTTGGGTCATTATTCTGTTGCAAGACCCATGACCTGTGACTGAGACTAAGCTTTCTGACACTGGGCAGCACATTTTTCTCTAGAATCCCTTGATAGTCTTGAAATTTCATTGTACCCTGCATAGATTCTAGACACCCTGTGCCAGATGCAGCAAAGCAGTCCAAAAACATAACAGAGCCTCCTCCATGTTTCACAGTAGGGACATTGTTCTTTTCTTGATATGCTTCATTTTTCCATCTGTGAACATAAAGCTGATGTGCCTTGCCAAAAAGTTCCATTTTTGTCTCATCTGTCCATAGGACATTCTCCCAGAAGCTTTGTGGTTTGTCAACATGTAGTTTGGCAAATTCCAATCTGGCTTTTTTATGATTTTTTTCAACAATGGTGTCCTCCTTGGTCGTCTCCCATGAAGTCTACTTTGGCTCACATAACGATGGATGGTGCGATCTGACACTGATGTTCCATGAGCTTGAAGTTCACCTTTAATCTGTTCAGAAGTTTTTCTGGGCTCTTTTGTTACCATTCGCATTATCCACCTCTTTCATTTGTCATCAATTTTCTTCCTGCGTCCATGTCCAGGGAGGTTGGCTACAGACCCATGGAGCTTAAATTTCTGAATAATATGTGCAACTATAGTCACAGGAACATCAAGCTGCTTGGAGATGGTCTTATAACTTTTACCTTTACATTTAACTTTTACACGTTTGTTTATAATTTTTTTCTAATCTCTTGAGACAACTCATTCCTTCGATTCCACTGGTCCATGTTGAGTGTGATACACACCATGTCACCAAACAGCACAGTGAGTATCTGCAGCCCTCTATACAGGCCCACTCACTGATTCAAAGATTGTAGACACCTGTGATCCTAATTAGTGGACACACCTTGATATAACATGTCCCTTTAGTCACATTATTTTCAGGGGTACCATCATTTCTGTCCAGGCCTATTTCATGAGTTTTATTTTTTAAAAATGTCTGTGGAAGCATGGTTGAAAAGCAATGTCTGACTTTCATTTGTTCATTTTCATAGATTTTCGATATAGTATTACTTTTGTCAGATTCAAGTTATTTCTATGACCATTGTGGGTTTTTCTGTCATTAAACGAGGGGTACCAACAATTTTGACCACGTGTATATAAATATATATATATATCTATATATATATATATATATATATATATGGATATACTGCTCAAAGAAATAAAGGGAACACAAACAGCCTGTTGCAAGTGGAATAGTGTTCCCCTTATTTTTTTGAGCAGTATGTATGTATATATATATATATGTGTGTGTGACTATTGCATATACTGTAGTTCAATAGTGGGGCCCCAGAATCAATGGCATCCAAGTCTGATGTTTGACTGGATGTAAAAGGTTAACGGAGTGGAACACCACGGCTCCTTTCAATGTTTGGCGGCTGCTGCCCACGCAGCCGCTTTTCCCACTGCAGATCAACACCTATGAGGGTATGTTCTCACCGTCAGTAAAAGTTGCGGGTTACACGCAGCAGCGGCCAGATGTTACAGCATAGTGGATGGGATTTCATGAACTCCCATATCCACTATGTGTGCAGGGACACCTCCGGCTTTCCTGCGTACCAACACATGCGGCGCGTCTTTCCAGACCGCAGCATGTCTATTTATCTTGCAGAGACACACATTCTCTGCAAGATAAAGTCACCCATGCAATGTATAGGATGTGGTGATTCTTCACGATTCAATGAACACATGCGGAATCAATTGCGTTCAAAAGTAGGCAGGGCTTTGGATGGAGCAGACATGTGCTGTGTCCAAAGTGCTGCCTAATACTAACCGTGGGAACATACTCTTATGGGCTGAAGACAACTGTACATGGTGAGGTACACAGGGGCCAGTTTTGGACTGCAGGGTCCTACTGTCCTATTTGAAAAAAAAAATGTTTCTACATATAAAATACCATATATGAACTGTATCACTTACATTATACCATCTCCCTACTTATTGCATGTTATAGTACTGCCCATGCCATTTCCTTGATGCTGCTTCCCAGTGATCTCTAGAGACCTAATCATCTTCAAGGAGACAAATGTAAGATAAGAATAGTTCTAGCTATCTCTGACATAGAGAATGCCTTTTCTCAGAAAAGAAAAGAGCCAAGAAGTTTCTGTTCAGAAAACTGAACATGGAGAGTGTTTTATAGTGCACATTAGGACAACTCGGCACTACAAGCCAAAAATAGTGCGTACCTAATGTATAGGATCCAGATTCCCATTGCTTAGAAACCTTCGGGTCCTTTAAGAAGGAAAATCTAAAGGTGTCTGGTAACTTTATTTACCCACAAATAGAATCCCTGTATTCGTTTATAGACACCAAGTATATTCACTTCAAGGGTTAATAAAGTACCACACTGAAAACCGTAAATCTGAGTGCGTTTCCTATAGATGTCCATGCAATCTCACACAGTTTCAGGTTCTAATTACCAGAAATCACTTTATTCCTCTCTGTAACTCTCTGTGTACACACACTTCCAATATTAAGCCTCCCGTCATGAGACTGGCCAATGTCATACACACTGACATAATCACAAGAAGGGACAGGTCACTGCCTCCCACCAGATCAGCACATTCATCTCCGGCCACGACTATTCCTATGACTGTCCCAGCTCCATCCAAGCCAAAGCTCGTGCAGATAATGACTATTGCCAGTTACTCAGCCTCATGACTGCATCTTAGTGAGGGATTAGTCATTTTACATTTAATTTGGAAATTGTCCTTCAGCTCCCCCCATAATACGCAAATAACCATTTTAGAAACTTTGAAATGTAAATGTGAAGAATAGCGTTTATAAGTCAGCAGTCCTGACTTCTAAAGGCCCCGTCACACACGACTCACCAGCGATCCCGACAACGATATCAACTTGTCAGGATCGCTGGTGAGTTGTTTCATGATCGCTGGTGAGCTGCCAAACAGACGGCTTCACCAGCGATCAGCACCAGCGACGCTGAGCCCGCGTTGTCGCTGTGTACTTTAGTTACCAGCGCGCTGATGCAGGGAGCTGGTAACTAAGGTACACATCAGGTTTCTAAGGGACGTGCGTCACTTAGAAACCCGATGTGTACCTTAGTTACCAGCTCCCTGCATCAGCGAGCTGGTAACTAAGGTACACAGAGGATTTCTAGGCACCGTACGGTGCTTAGAAACCCTGCGTTTACCTTAGTTACCAGCTGACCGATGGTCTCCCGCCTGTCACACGCAGCGATGCGTGAGGGCCAGCGATCAAAGAAATGTCCAGGGCTTTCCAAGAGCGATCAGCGATACCGGCAGGGGGGTCGGTCACTGATCGCTGTCACACACAGCGATCTCGCTGGTGAGATCGCTGTTGCGTCACAAAACTTGTGACTCAGGAGCGATCTCGCTAGCGAGATCGCTATTTGTGACGGGGCCCTAAGACATCACCGCTATCATTAGTGCTGATGTAAGCATAGGAACATAGAACCCATTCATACTAAGTAAATAGACACACACACAAATTTATTTTGGGAAAATAGTGGCCATGGTGCTTTATTCAGGGTAACCAGCATTAACAGATAAATAAATAAATCCACGACCATATTTTAATAAATAACTGTATTGACCAATCCACCCAGCAAGCTGGGCGATTTTCCCTCAAGCAATGCACCACGACAAGGACGATGAAACAAAGGGAGGGAGGGCGGGGATTTCTTTTCTCTCAAAATTATTTCTGAGGTAAATGACAGTTAGTAGTGGTACAGTATGTAAACCAAATCCTTCCCAGTCAAAACTGAATAAACCATCAAATTGACCTAAAAACGGCGGCAAAAAATCAATAGCCAATCAGAAGAGAGGATGCTTATAAACTGGAAAAAAACAGCTAATGTTACCACAGCTGACTGAAATCTGAAATAGGATTAACCCTTTGACCATATGAGTAAAAAATTGAGGAGAATTAATATAATAATAAAATTAGAAAAGACTAGGCTCCATGTTCCCATGAGACCCCCTACATAGGATTCGGGGGAGGGCTACCAGTCTGTGGCTCTCCAGCAATCAGGCAGTAGCCATTTGAAAGCATAGAATTAGGAACGACTAACATGATGGCATTGGAAAGGTATATACACTAGATGAAGGTCAAAATGGCCGTACATGGGGAGCTAATTGTTCAACGTCATAAAATATGCTATAGGCGTTCCATACTTATCTGCAGATCATCGACCAATCCAGTTTGTACTACCAGCACGTGCTTCTAATCTTATGTGTATGTCCACCACGAACATCAACTTGACAATGGACCTCAAAAATGCCATGGATTTAGCAATACTCTACAGAGAAATATCTAATGTCTGAGATTCACATTTGTGGTGCAAGAGCAGATGGGTTTTAATAATAAGGTAGCAATACACCTCAATATAGAGAACAGTCATTCAGACGCTCATTTAGTTGACACCCCCGAGTAAAACAAAGCCCAGTGGGCAGGAGATTTCTGTAAATCCCACCCACTTTTTTTGGATTAAGATGCTGCGCTTTTGAAGCAGCGAAAATGCACAACTTCAAACACTCACCAAAAACTAAACAAGCCTTAGGCTGTGTTCCCATAATGAGTTTTAGGTGAGTTTTTTTACGCTGCATATTTTTGAAACTCACCAAAAACTCATCGTGGACACACAGCCTAAGGGTAAGTGCAGACAATGTCTTTTAGGCCGGGGTTATACTTGCAACTGCAATGCGAGAAACTCATGAGAGTCTCTTGCCTCAATACCCAACACTGCCGTCGGCACTTGGGATCGGAGTGTGCGACTGCATGTCTTTCTGCAAGTCCCGAGTGCCGGTGGCAGTGCCGGGTATCGATGCGAGAGACTCGAGACGCGAGTTTCTCGCATTGCAGTTGCAAGTGTGACCCCGGCCTTAGACGCCGGCTTACCAGCATTGATTTTAAAGCAGAAGATACTAAAGGAAACTCCGGCGGTGTTTTTCCTGCAACGTCTTCTTTGTCATCCTTGCAGCAACTTTGCCACCAGAGGTTTTTTTTTAACTCTATATGCAAGATAGCGGCGTCTAATCATTGGAAGTTGCCTGAAGAAGCACAGGTCACTTCTTTTGGTGGCTTCATTGCTTATGAAGTCTGAAAAAGATGGAACATATGCACAAAAAGTCGCTTTTACGTCGCGGTACGCGTTCATTCTTTTTGGGGCTTTTTAGGTGGGCTTCAGCAGCAATCCAACTGAAAAAGACATTGTGTGCACATACACTTAGGCCATGTTCCCACCATCAGTATTTGGTGAGTTTTTTACCTCAGTATCTGTAAGCCAAAACCAGGAGTGGGTGATAAATACAGAAGTGGTGACGTGTTTCTATTATACCTTTCCTCTGACTGTTCCTCTCCTGGTTTTGACTTACACATACTGAGGTAAAATCCTGACCAAATCCTGACAGTGGGAACGTGGCATTAGACATTATATGTCCTTTTGGTCTACACAACAGGGATTTTACAATCTGCATTACCTCCATACTTTCTCTACCACTGACCCCATTCCCAATTAGCAGCGTTGCTGATTACCGTATAGCAGTGGATATCTCTTTACCATGAGACTGGCCATAGCTCCACTCTCACAACTGCTCCTTAGAATTACAGTGTAAAAGTGTGTAATTACTGGAATTGATGGTAAGCGCCCCTATTCAGACGTTCTTAGTAAAACCTATTAACAGCTCTCGAATCATCCCTTCTGGGAAATGTGGCTAACTGCTTGGTGACAATTCACACTCCATACTGAATGGAGCCAGATATATATCCCTGATGGACTGTGTGTTAGCTTTTAGTTAGGGCACTTCCTTAAAATGCGATGCCGTAATTAGGCCCTGTTCACACTGCATTTCTACTGTGCGTTCAGGTGAACCCTTTTAAAACATGATTCTGACGAACCCCAAATGGGGCTTTAGGCAGCAAAGCCATGAGCAGAGTTCAAATTAATTTTTTCTTTTTCTGAACACGTCACTTTGTTCGAACGAGCACAGAAACATAGTCTGCTATGCTGGTGTGCCCTCTGAACAGACATGTTCAGAAATTGTACTCATTCTCGTCATTGCAGCCTGTGTGATTGGCCAGATCCCATTTCTAGGTGGTATTCAAATGGAAACACCCAAACGCACTGCAGAAACCTCTGTGGGATCAAGGCCTTAGGGTGGTCTCATCTAAGACACTACTTTGAACTGTAAAATCATGAAATGTAAAACACGGGGGTTCTAAATTATATGCAGCAAGGAGAGTAAATCAGTTCATTGTTCCTCTAGATTTGCATGTCAGGACCCTGAGGCTCTGAAGAAACTGGTCTGTCTCTTCCAGGAAAATCGGTGCCTGGCAGTGGAAATAGACTCCTCTTCTTCTACTATTCAAATAGACCTCATTTGTGTAACTACTATATGAAAATGACATGCAGGCCATTTGCATTACTGTGATCCCTTTAGCTAAGGGTCAATGTGACAACTTCCAGCGCTATGATGCAGCCTGTTACATTTACAGACATGGTGCCACAGTTGATCTTGTGTACCCCAAAGACATTTGGTCCCTCCAGCTGAAAGTTTCACCATGTTCCCATGGAGTGTAATACAGTACTATATAAAAATGGAACTTGGATGGTTAGAAGAGCATTATGTGCGTCTTTTGGATTGAATGCTCGCCATGAAACAGTGTGCTTCTTTAATCAGTGAACAGTATGGCAGTGATTTACTACCTAGAATACAATTTCTCCTTGCTCCCATAGCAGAACAATTTGACCTTTCTCTAGGAACTTGTGTACACAATCTTCATGTCTCGTTGGCAGTCATATTCTTACAGCTAGAATACTGGTGTCTGTTCCAGGACAGTGCGCCTTGTTCGTACGCTCTACAACTTTGTTAGCGTGGTTGTCACGGCTCTTATAGCATTCTTGGCAGTTACACCAAGGATTTCTGCAGGGACACAATGAGTGCACAAAGCACACAAGGTGCAAAGGGTTGGTTCCTGGAAACTCAGAGCCATGGACAATTCACTGGCACCATAGGGCATACGAACTAGTAGCTTGCACTTGCCAGCCAGTGTGGGTCACGGTGCACGATAACCCCCTTCATGAGCCAACAATTGTGTTTTATCAGATTAGCATAGTAGTTTACCCATTAACCCTTTGAAGAATGACACTCGCTAATGAAACGTTTACCAATTGTTATACAATGTATTGAACAATATACATAGTATTATGTAATTAGTGAAGTGTTTACAGTCAGTGTGTATAGTGAGCATCCAACACAACAGGGGTAGAGGGATTCCTGGCTCTAACAAAAAGATGCAGGAAAACCCCTTTATAGTGACACATGGCCAGCTATACAGCAAAATGGAAACTGGTGTCTGAAGACCTCCTACTAGAATAATAGGCTCATCTAAAATGCCTTCTCCCTTCTGCAAACCTTTGCAATAAGCAGCTGTTGCAGGAGGGTGTGGGGCCAAGTTATCAGATTGAATAGGAAGAATTAGGGGCTTCAACTGCAGCTTATCTGCAAAGGCAAGCCCCCCCTTCTGTGCTAGTTGAATGGGAAGCAGAAAATGCAGACAAAAGCCTGCATACAACATGGACCCAAGAAAAATTATATATTAATTTATTACACAGTCCCCAGAAACCCACCTCCCCCCTACACAATGAGTGTGTCAAACTTTATTACTTATACCCAAGTGGTATGATGACAGAAGACGGACAAGTAATGCAAGTTTAAATATGATTTATTGAAGCACAATAACAAGGTTTTAAAAAGTCAGCGATAATGCAGACAGGTAAAGTAGTAAATGGTTATAAGAGTGCCAAAGAAAAGTAGCACTGGTAATTAAGAGTCTACACATATAAAGTTCATAGCGGTTTCAGTACACTGTCTCTGCATGTGAGGGGCAGGAACAAGTGTATCAGACAGAATTATTAAAGTCCAGTTTCTGCTTTTATTTATACATCAGTCCAAAAGTTCATAGTATGCTCAAAATCGAATTCCATAAGATCTCAGCATATCAAGTTGTTTCCCCATTTGCCGTAGTCTTTTATTTTGCACCATCAGCCAATCCGGAAAAAAGAAGAAAAAAAAAAAAAAAAACATTTCCACTTTGCGAAAGTCCTTCCAGGCTTGCAAACATGCAATGTACTCCAACTCCACGGTATGACTGCCCCTTTCCTCAGTGCTATTAGGAGGCTTTGCACTGGTCTGAACCATCCCTTCTGTAGATCAGTCCATGTCAATCTTCCCTCCTTACTCTTTTGCTCCACAAGAGCCAACATCTTGCCAGTCTTGGCGACATATTCCGACCTCAACCAGCGTAATCCACAGACTCGGGAAAGCAGCTGGCCCAACCAGGTGCACAACACCGTGATAAGAATGCAAAAAAGGTTTTCACCATGTAATGCACTGCTAGTTTCTTCACTCAGGCAGGGTAATAGAGGGCACCCAGTCATTGACGTTGCGGCTTTCTTCACAGAATAGACCAAGTTTCTCCAATGCTGGGTCTTTCCAGGCATCCTCGCTGGGGTTCTGAGAAATGAGAGAGAACAGGACATGAGTAAACGGCTTACAAGAAAAGGATTGGGACGCGGCCAAGGCATCGAGATAAGCAGGAACACGACCCTTACCGTAATAAGGATGCAGTGCAGATCTTTGGGTTCTCCAGACTCGTCAGCGCTGCCCAGGATCTGCGCCAGCTTCTCAGTGTCATTCAGACGGACAATATTGATGTCGTTTTCGCAGCAGAAGGCTTGGATCAGCGTGAAGTGGATCTGCAGGGCAATGTCCCCTTCATCAATCTCATCAGCAGCCAAAATGCAGAAAGTCACATTATCTGGATCTCTGCAGAAGGAGAAGAGAGAGAAACCTTAGTTGTGCCATCCGTGGGTCTGTCGGTGGGCAGTGTTACGTGTGTGTGAGTAATGGCTGCGTGGGTACAATGCCAGGGAGGACGATACTTACACATTCATAACTTTGGCAGACTCGTAGACTCCGACGGTCAGACACTCCTGTCTCTGGGCGGAGGTGAGCAGCTCATGCAGGGCTTTACCAGCACTATGCATCCTGAAACACAAAGACACATGCCATTAGCCCCATGCCAACCGAGCCCAGGGCACTATGCCAATGCCTACTCCTCTGCACCCCATAGAGCTCAGCAGGGAACTACGTGTCCCACAGCTACTCTATACATACATGTAGCACACCCTATAAACACATAGTACTCCCCATATACATACATATAGCACACCCCATATACATACTTCACACCCTATAAACACATAGTACTCCCCATATACATACATATAGCACACCCCATATACATACTTCACACCCTATAAACACATAGTACTCCCCCATATACATATTGTACACCCCATATACATACTTCACACCCTATAAACACATAGTACTCCCCATATACATACATATAGCACACCCCATATACATACTTCACACCCTATAAACACATAGTACTCCCCCATATACATATTGTACACCCCATATACATGCCCACTGCACGATAATTACCTTTCAGCGCTCTCTACAACAGCTTCCTGTCCGTGCACCTCTTCAAGAGTCATAGCGGTTTAGTAATTCACAAGAGCTGAAGCCAAATAGCAAGAAAAATCCACAAAGGTTCCTTGGAAGTGAGGGGTTAATCCAAAGCTAGTTTGTAAGACGGTAGAATCCCAAGCAGAGTGTGAGGCGCTCAAGCCGCGGTGCCGGTATTTATCTGCTTGTGGCCGGGGGCGTGGCTTCTCACACGGCTTCACTCTCATTGGCTGGACGGAGGTGGCATTGTAATGCTAATAGGGGCTGCCGAACACTGTGGCTTGTGCCAGAAGGCCACGCGTGGGGGAGGGGGGCGCACTGGAGTGTGTGGTGTCTGTGGGGGGCTCACAGTGACTCAAAGTCTAATGGCCTTTGTCATCCTGTTACCAGGCAGACTGCAAAGAAGAGAGGGGACATGAAAGAGCACTTCATATCTGTGGAACATTAATGCTCCCTTCATGAGGGGGATGAGGACATGTGCAAATCTCTGCGCCCACTGTGTGCACAACTACAGGGACTAATGCTACTGTGGGGTGCAGCCAGTCACGGGGAGCTCTGCGGGGTGCAGCCAGTCACGGGGAGCTCTGCGGGGTGCAGCCAGTCACGGGCAGCTCTGCGGGGTGCAGCCAGGCAGGGGGAGCTCTGCGGGGTGCAGCCAGTCACGGGCAGCTCTGCGGGGTGCAGCCAGTCACGGGCAGCTCTGCGGGGTGCAGCCAGTCACGGGGAGCTCTGCGGGGTGCAGCCAGGCAGGGGGAGCTCTGCGGGGTGCAGCCAGTCACGGGGAGCTCTGCGGGGTGCAGCCAGGCAGGGGGAGCTCTGCGGGGTGCAGCCAGTCACGGGCAGCTCTGCGGGGTGCAGCCAGTCACGGGGAGCTCTGCGGGGTGCAGCCAGTCACGGGGAGCTCTGCGGGGTGCAGCCAGTCACGGGGAGCTCTGCGGGGTGCAGCCAGTCACGGGCAGCTCTGCGGGGTGCAGCCAGTCACGGGCAGCTCTGCGGGGTGCAGGCAGTCACGGGCAGCTCTGCGGGGTGCAGCCAGTCACGGGCAGCTCTGCGGGGTGCAGCCAGTCACGGGCAGCTCTGCGGGGTGCAGCCAGTCACGGGCAGCTCTGCGGGGTGCAGCCAGTCACGGGGAGCTCTGCGGGGTGCCGCCAGTCACGGGCAGCTCTGCGGGGTGCAGCCAGTCACGGGCAGCTCTGCGGGGTGCAGCCAGTCACGGGCAGCTCTGCGGGGTGCAGCCAGTCACGGGCAGCTCTGCGGGGTGCAGCCAGTCACGGGCAGCTCTGCGGGGTGCAGCCAGTCACGGGGAGCTCTGCGGGGTGCAGCCAGTCACGGGGAGCTCTGCGGGGTGCAGCCAGTCACGGGCAGCTCTGCGGGGTGCCGCCAGTCACGGGCAGCTCTGCGGGGTGCAGCCAGGCAGGGGGAGCTCTGCGGGGTGCAGCCAGGCAGGGGGAGCTCTGCGGGGTGCAGCCAGTCACGGGCAGCTCTGCGGGGTGCAGCCAGTCACGGGCAGCTCTGCGGGGTGCAGCCAGGCAGGGGGAGCTCTGCGGGGTGCAGCCAGTCACGGGCAGCTCTGCGGGGTGCAGCCAGTCACGGGCAGCTCTGCGGGGTGCAGCCAGTCACAGGGAGCTCTGCGGGGTGCAGCCAGTCACGGGGAGCTCTGCGGGGTGCAGCCAGTCACGGGCAGCTCTGCGGGGTGCAGCCAGTCACCGGGAGCTCTGCGGGGTGCAGCCAGTCACGGGGAGCTCTGAGGGGTGCAGCCAGTCACGGGCAGCTCTGCGGGGTGCAGCCAGTCACGGGGAGCTCTGCGGGGTGCAGCCAGTCACGGGGAGCTCTGCGGGGTGCAGCCAGTCACGGGCAGCTCTGCGGGGTGCAGCCAGTCACGGGGAGCTCTGCGGGGTGCAGCCAGTCACGGGCAGCTCTGCGGGGTGCAGCCAGTCACGGGCAGCTCTGCGGGGTGCAGCCAGTCACGGGCAGCTCTGCGGGGTGCAGCCAGTCACGGGCAGCTCTGCGGGGTGCAGCCAGGCAGGGGGAGCTCTGCGGGGTGCAGCCAGTCACGGGGAGCTCTGCGGGGTGCAGCCAGTCACGGGCAGCTCTGCGGGGTGCAGCCAGTCACGGGCAGCTCTGCGGGGTGCAGCCAGTCACGGGCAGCTCTGCGGGGTGCAGCCAGTCACGGGCAACTCTGCGGGGTGCAGCCAGTCACGGGCAGCTCTGCGGGGTGCAGCCAGGCAGGGGGAGCTCTCCGGGGTGCAGCCAGTCACGGGCAGCTCTGCGGGGTGCAGCCAGTCACGGGGAGCTCTGCGGGGTGCAGCCAGTCACGGGCAGCTCTGCGGGGTGCAGCCAGTCACGGGGAGCTCTGCGGGGTGCAGCCAGGCAGGGGGAGCTCTGCGGGGTGCAGCCAGTCACGGGCAGCTCTGCGGGGTGCAGCCAGTCACGGGAAGCTCTGCGGGGTGCCGCCAGTCACGGGCAGCTCTGCGGGGTGCCGCCAGTCACGGGCAGCTCTGCGGGGTGCAGCCAGTCACGGGCAGCTCTGCGGGGTGCAGCCAGTCACGGGCAGCTCTGCGGGGTGCCGCCAGTCACGGGCAGCTCTGCGGGGTGCAGCCAGTCACGGGCAGCTCTGCGGGGTGCAGCCAGTCACGGGCAGCTCTGCGGGGTGCAGCCAGTCACGGGCAGCTCTGCGGGGTGCCGCCAGTCAGGGGGAGCTCTGCGGGGTGCAGCCAGTCACGGGGAGCTCTGCGGGGTGCAGCCAGTCACGGGCAGCTCTGCGGGGTGCAGCCAGTCACGGGCAGCTCTGCGGGGTGCCGCCAGTCACGGGCAGCTCTGCGGGGTGCAGCCAGTCACGGGCAGCTCTGCGGGGTGCAACCAGTAACGGGCAGCTCTGCGGGGTGCCGCCACTCACGGGAAGCTCTGCGGGGTGCAGCCAGTCACGGGCAGCTCTGCGGGGTGCCGCCAGTCAGGGGGAGCTCTGCGGGGTGCAGCCAGTCACGGGGAGCTCTGCGGGGTGCAGCCAGTCACGGGCAGCTCTGCGGGGTGCAGCCAGTCACGGGCAGCTCTGCGGGGTGCCGCCAGTCACGGGCAGCTCTGCGGGGTGCAGCCAGTCACGGGCAGCTCTGCGGGGTGCAACCAGTAACGGGCAGCTCTGCGGGGTGCCGCCACTCACGGGGAGCTCTGCGGGGTGCAGCCAGTCACGGGGAGCTCTGCGGGGTGCCGCCAGTCACGGGGAGCTCTGCGGGGTGCAGCCAGTCACGGGCAGCTGTGTGGGGTGCGGCCAGTCACGGGCAGCTCTGCGGGATGCAGCCAGTCACGGGCAGCTCTGCGGGGTGCAGCCAGTCACGGGGAGCTCTGCGGGGTGCAGGACATTCTGTGCCCCCCACATGGTATCATATAGCATAGTATAACATGCAACAGTGTAATATAGCTATACTAGTGGAAACATATGTATACTTGTGAAATGAATAATAGTGTAATATATGTATAATCGTGAAATAAATATATGTAAAATAGTATAATATATAATACAGTAATATATATAACTAATATATCATAGTGTAATATATTAGCATAATATATAGTAATGTAACATGCAATAGTGTAATATATGTATAATAGTGAAAAATAGATATATATGTAATGGTATAATATATAATAGTGTAACATGAAATGGTATAATATGTAATATAATGTGCAAAAGTGTAATATTTAATAATATATATAGTAGTGTATGTAATATACATATTCGAGTATTGTAAAATAGTACAGTGTAATATATAATACTATAATATGTAAAAGTATAATATAAAATAGTGCAATATACAGTAGTGTGATACTATGGACTAGTGATTATTCTGCCCCCCCCCCAGATTGCACTGGTTTCTTCCTTGCAGAGATAATAGGAGCAGATCGTGAATGGCACACGCTGCTATTTAGCATTTCTATAGGGGGCACACAATGGGGGGAGGTCTGGCGTGTGGCAGTTTGGAGAGTAGACAATTGGCCCTTTCTCTCTTTCTAGGGACACTGTCCACCTGCCACTGGGGTGGGGGTTGTGGATCATCTAACAATGTCCTCAGCAGCATGCTCCAGCGATCCTCTGGGGGGATAGAAGCCCCTCATCCTCCTCCTCCCTTGCTGGCAGCCTACCCCTGCTCATTAACCCTTTCCTCCAGGCCTGTAGACACGCTGACATAGTCATCTCCACACCAGTGGTCCCAGCAGAACACATTGCAGCATTCTGACTGTGCAGAGCCAGACACAGGGAATGAGACTAGGCTAGACTTGGAGGAATGTGAACGAGCAGTCCTGGAAGCCTGCTGCTAGACAGAGGCAGTCAGGGGAAAGCACTTTAGCAGACGGGTCTGGGAGTCACTGGCGCATGGGTGCGATCGTTATATACATGTCTCACCATTTATTAACCCCTTATCTACCTGTAACTGGCAATATTGCACATACAGTGTCTTAATCAATGCTGCCACCTTGCAGAAACTAAACTGGATTCAGCCAGGTCGTCTCCTAAAGTCTGCATGGATTTTTTATGAATACTTCAGATTTTTTTTTTGCGCATCTAACCTTTTAGGTTAATCAGCTTCCTGTAAAATTGCCCCTAAAGCCATCAGTACGCTCCCGACCCCATTATACACGTGCACGCTCAGCTTGGCAGAGCGTGCATGTGTACCGAATAGGGAGAAGGGAGTAAGCTACTGCCACACACCGCCTAAAGGCCTCCATACATATCGGATACATCAGTGACAGACGAGGGTCCCTGGGCAAGAACAATATATGGGCCCTTTGCAGTCTAATAACTCCTGAACATGCACAATTCCACCTGATTTGAAGGTAGAAGTGGTCCCCTTTATCTCTGGGACCCCGGTTGCACCAATTAGATGTCCGCCCCCAGATACATTTTAGTGCAGTGCCAAAGACTATGTTGGTGCTTCACTAAAATGTCAAACTAACACATTTCCAGGCATTGGGTTTGTTTTTCAGAAGTGCACCATTTAGATGTGTACTCTGCTGGGCCAGTGATAAAGCTTCCTGGTTTTGTCCTTTACTGATCTGCTAAGGTTTCCTGGTAGAGTTTATTTCCCCTCTGCCCAGACCTATGCTGGGAATAACCTGCCAATAATCGACCTACAGCGCCATCTGGCGGCCATAGTGTGATGATACAAGTGACCACAGCTAACCTTGAGTGATTCTTTATAAGAACCCTTGGAGCAACTTGTCCTGAAATCGCCGTGTGCCAGGAAAACACCATCTGACTGACACCCACCCTAAATAACCTGCACATGTTCCCAGAAGGATACTCAGCAGGAAAAGAAAAAGTAGATGATGTCTGAAGAATGAACTGTTTCTCCTAGGCTTCGTGCGCTTTGTGATCTGCACAACGCTTTACATGAGTCACTTCCTATAATATTAATATTATTCACTAGCCTTCCAGAAAATGGCACGCTTCCCACTTGGCGCCTCTGTCACCGCTAATGGGAATTTCCAGTTGTAACAAGGTAATTCAGGATGCCATATTACATTAACAATGGCAGGAAAGGCTCAGAGGCAGGGAAGCCTGCAGGGGGCTTTATCACAGGCCCCTTCTGTCAACTGACATTGCAATGTGTTGCATGGGGCAGGTGGCTGCAGATTAGCAGTAGCCATCCATCAGGGGTTTCTATTCCCTCTAGACATCATGAGTCTCCGGGGTCCAGATTTCCACCATCAGACAAGATATAGGTTTCCTACAGGTGTGTTTGACCATCTGGTCGCAGGCACTAACCCTGTGATAAGGAAACCATCAAAAAAGCTTGGTCATTGATACCTAAACAGGCATGAGATCAGGGGCAGACAAGCTGTGCGGCCCAAGAGGTAAAGGGGGCCCATTTCTACATCCAAAACAGGGGCTCTTGGGATGAAAAAGGCACATATAGCCATCTTCTGTCTGTGTCCCCCAGTGCACAGGGCCGGCCCGAACGTATAGGCGAACTAGGCGGCCGCCTAGGGTGCCGACCCAAAGGGGGCGCCAGAGAAAAAATAGAAAAAAATTATAAAAAATCTTTTCAAAAGGCAAAAAGTTTTAGGGATGGAAAGAAAAGTGTACATATTTAAGGGCAAATATGACGCAAGAGAGGTTGGTTGGGTTGGCAACAATTTCGATAGAATCTGAAGTTGCTAAACAAATTAATCTCGGTGACTTAGTGTCATCCTTTTAAAAAAAAAAAGGGCAAGGAAACAAAAATTTTAATTACCTATGGTCGTTTTTGTTTTGTGTTATTGATTACTTTGTATATATTTGTCCTATACAACTTCTCAGAAGATTAAAGAGTTAGGAGAGAGTTAATTAATCATTGTTGTTGTGGTTTATTTTGCTCCTAAATTTATATCGCAAGTTTTCATCTACTGCCAAGAATAGTAGGGGCGCAACAAAATAGTTTCGCCTAGGGCGCCGTAATCTCTCGGGCCGGCCCTGCCAGTGCATAAGATTATATATTCTGTAGATGGCCCTTGAAAAGTATGTTATATGAAGGGTGGCCCTGAGTATCTTGTACAATGAGCAATCAGCCCTGACCTTAGTAGATTTAGTGATTCACTGTAAGGCAAATATTTTTGCACGTGTGATTAACATTCACATGCTTGGCAGTTCTCTTTCCATTTGTTGGAAATACTCATGTAGGTTCACAAGTGCACAGATGCAGCTGCTACTTTTTCTTTCCTCCCTATGAATGCAATAAAGGTAGACCTGGTAATGAAGCGCCACCTAGTGGCAGCAATTCTGTAATAACAGAACTGAGGCCAGTTCCATGCAGAGTTTTTACCAACTGATACACACTGCAGACTGGAATGAAGAACACAATGTAAAAACTATGTTGTACAGATTGTTCTATTCTTTTTTTCTTCTCTGCTGCCTGATTGTAATTCTTTTGCATATCGTCGTTGCTATTCATGTACATGACATAAAGTCACAGAACGTAATAACAAATTGCCGCCTCCTGTACATGGTTACGTATGTATCTGTATTTGTCCTTGGATTTGTTGTGCATGATGCAAATAGTTCAGGCCATGGAAATCGGCGTCCCTGGAGAGATCCCTGCATTTCAGAAGTGACCAAGAGAGATTCCCCAGTTAATAAAACCAAAATTGTAATAATAGCAACTGCATAAGATGTTCGAAGGTGCACCTTTGTATGTGTCGATATTTGTATGCTTTATTAAAACATGCCCTGCGAAATGTCCGTATGTCACTGATTATAAATATTTTAAGAAGCATACAAATTATTTTTTGTTGGTACTACACTCCCTAAGTGTAAACTGGGACCTGCTGCCAATAATAACGTAATTGGAAAATGTAAAATAGTATTAAACAAGCGCTGATCAACTTGATATGTCATTGATTGATGTTATCTACAGGCAATTTGTCTGTCCCTGTAAAAGCACACTCTGACTGTGCTATTTTTTTTAATCCTTTTGTGTGACCATCCCCCTGTGCTCAGAACATCCAGTGTTTGCCCCCCACCCCATTAGTGAGGCAGTTGCTGAGTCTTCTCCAGGAGTCGAACACATGCAAATTTCACTTTGCAGCTTGTCATCTTCATTAACATCCTGTATTATCTAGAGAAAATTAAATGATGTAACACACTATATGTGTCTATCTACAGTATCTATCCATCCATCCACATTATCTATGCATATACAGTGGGTGAAATAAGTATTGAATGTGTCACCAATTTTCTAAGTAAATATATGTTAAAGATGCTATTGACATGAAATTCTCATCAGATGTCACTAACGACCCATCCAATCCACACAGGCAAAGATATCAAACCATAGATGTCCATAAATTAAGTTATGTGTAATAAAGAGAAATGACACAGGGAAAAGGTATTAATACTTTATAGAAAAGCCTTTGATGACAGCTTCAAGACACCTCCTGTATGGAGAAACTAGTCGCATGCATTGCTCAGGTGTGATTTTGGCCCTTTCTTCCACATAAACATGCCTCATATCGTGAATGTTCCGTAGGCTCCTTCTATGAACTCTGAGCTTTATTTTCTTCCTTACATCTTCTTTTGGATTCAGGTCAGTTGATTGGCTAGGCCATTTTGGCTGCTTTATTTTCTTTCTCTGAAACCATTTGAGAATTTCCTTGGTTGTGTTTGTGACCATTATCTTGCTGAAATGTCCACCCTCATTTCATCTTCATCGTCCTGGTAGATGGCAGCAGATTATAGTCAAGAATGTCTCGGTACATTTGTGAATTTATCCTTCCTTCAATCATATGTGAGGCAGTGACCGGTATTATATGTGAGGGTCGCTATGTGTCCCCCAGGATGCATACAGAAGCATACTGAGGCTGCGGGAATGCATTGCAGTCACAGGCATAGCTGTGATTGCAATGCAAAATAAAAGTAAGTGTTGGTCTTGGGCAAGTTATTTGTCCAAGGCAGATTTAAGAAAACTTGCCATGGGCTTTTATTGCTGAAGCGGACTACAGGATGGTAGTGGGGCTGTCCGCTTCCTCCTGGCTAGGTCTGCCATGTGGCCTATATCCATAGGTCCCTTGTAAAAACCCTGCAGCAGGGGGTTGGGTGTGTCAGTTTTGCTTTGCAAGCATGCAGAGCAGAAGGCTCTACAAAACTCAGCCTGCGCGAAGCAACACAGAGCCAAGCAGAGACAAAAGGCCTGGCACCACTCAGCGTACACAGCAGTCTGTCTTGTTTCCTGGCTGTGATCCGGAGGATACTATTTTTGCTTTATGTTTGTGAGTAAGCTGACCATTAAAAAGAGACTTTGTTTTGAACTTTCCTGGGTCACTGCCTGTCTATCAACCTGCACCAACACCGCTGCCCAACACATATGAAATTTGCCAGTGCCGTATGCTGAAAAACAGCCCCACACCATGATGTTCCTACCTCCAAACATCACCTTTGGTATGGTGTTTTTTTGGTGATATGCAATGCAATTTGGCATCCAAACATGGTGTGTATTATGGCATCCAAAGGGTTAAATTTTGGCCTCATGTGATCAGACTATATTTTCCAAGTATTTCACAGACCTGTCTGAATGTTGTTGAGCAAACTTTAAATGCACTTGAACATGTTTTTTGCTCAGCAATAGAGTCTTACATGGTGAACATGCATGCAGGCCATGGAAATTGAGTGCATCACTTATAGTGTTCTTTGATACAATTGTATTTGTTTATTCCAGGTCTTTCTGTAGCTTTCCACAGGTGGCTCTTGGCTCTTGGACAACTCTTCTGATAATTCTTTTCACTCCTCCGTCTAAAGTCTTGTGGGGAGCACCTGCTCATGACCATTTTATGGTGAATTGATGTTCTTTCCATTTCCGGATTATGGCCCCAACAGTGCTCACTGGAACCTTCAGTAGTTTAGAAAGTCTGCTGTCAATTCCATCAGTATGTTTTGAAAAGATAAGGTTGTGAAGGTCTTGAGACAGCTCACTGGTTTTTACACATAACTTAATTTATGGACATCAATGGTTTGATTTCTTTGCCTGTGTGGATTGGATGGGTTGTTACTGACATCTCGTGAAAATTTCACGTCAGTAGCACCTTTAGAAATATATTTCCCTAGAAAATAGGTGATGTGTTCAATACTTATTTCACCCTTTGTATATATTCTTATTTTTCGTATTCAATATTGATACATGAGGATATTTTAATTTAATTACTGTTTAGATGAGACAACAGCGGCAGAGCATTGCAGTGTATTTGAAATGTGCAATAGTCAAAATTATCATCCTCATGAAAAAATCTCTCCCATCATTGCTAATATTAATATTTTTCTACTTAGGACCAACATGCCAAGATAGAACACAAATTAGTTTAATTTTGTCTGCTGCTCAGTTTTCTATTACATTTATTGTAATTATCGCCCTCTTGTGGTAAAAAAAATTACATAATTCATTTGGACTGCAGCAAAACCATTCAAAGTTTGCCCCAGCAGAAAATAATATAGAGGCAGGTTCAAGAAAGAATAAACTTGTCATTTCAATATATTTTTTAATATCACTCTATAATCATAATGTTTCCTGGCTCATTCACATGATTAACCCTATGCTTTACAGTGTTGTTTAACCCCTTCCTGCCATCCGACGTACTATCCCGTCCACGGTACCCGGGCCCGTATGACCGGGGACGGGATAGTACGTCGGGCCCTTTAATGCGATACCGCGACTAAAGTCGCGGTGATCGCATTAAAATTCCGACGCCATCTCACCTTAGAAAAGATGGCGTCGGCATCCCGGGCTGCGATCCCGCCCCCCCGGCATCCAGAGCGCTGTGATTGGCTGTTCAATTCTGAACAGCCAATCGCAGCGTTTCTCATTGTTTCAGCCAATCAGCTTGGCTGAAACAATGATGTCCTAGGCGGGGATCGAGTACCGATGTACTCGATCCTAGAGCCGGTGCCTGGCAACGCCAGGCACCGGCAAAAAGCACCCGGATTGGCGCGATCGCCGATCTGATCGATCGCGCCAATCGCAGTGCACAGCGGCGCTATATCGCCGCTGTGCCCTGCCAGTACCGGCCAGGATCGGTGCTATATTAGCACCGATCATGCTGGAGCCTGATGCAGGCCCAGTAGGGCCTGCAGGAGTTGGCTGGCGCGATCGATTAGATCGGCGATCGCGCCAACCACAGGGCACAGCTGCGGTCACCATGTGACCGCTCTGTGCCCTGCTGGTGACCTGGGCATGACCTGCCTAGTAATCGGAGCTGTGAGCTCCGATTCTAGGCAGTTGCCATGGTCACCAGGCAGATCAGGGATTGGTGGGATCGATGTAATCATTCGATCCCACCAATGACAGGTCACAGCAGCGATGTGACCGCTCTGTGACCTGCCCCCTGACCTGCCTCTGACCTGTCTGACCTGTCTGCAGGGGTCCTCACTCTAGCTGAGGATTCCTGCAGAGAGGTTGGACGCAGCAAGAGCTCCTGTGCTGGGTATTGTGGTGCCACAGCTTGTAGCACCACAATCCCTGCAGAAGAAAGAAGAAGAAGAAGAAAGAAAACTACAATTGTAAGTGTTAATTGATCCCTGATCCCCTGCCCAATCTATCTTCACCCCCCCAATCTATCTTCATCCCCCCATCCCCCCTCCACCCCCCCTCTTACCCCCCTTTTACCCCCCTCCACCCCACTTTTGCGTCACCTCCGTGCGCAGCCGGCGAGCGTTGATCGGTGACGCAGTTCACCGATCAACACTCGCGCTCACTTTTTTTTCCTTAGCCCCCTTTGCGCCACTTCCGTTCACCCATTCCGCAGCCGCAAAAGTTGGATAAGTGACACACGTCACTTATCCAAGCTTGTGCCTGCCGTTTTTCATTTTTTTCACCCCCCTTTGTGCCACCTAACTACAACCCTAACTGTTGATCCCTGCCCAATCTATCTTCATCCACCCCAATCCCCCCATCCCCCTTCCCCCTATTTTTACCCCCCTCCACCCCACTTTTGCGCCACCTCCGTGCGCAGCTGCCGAGCGTTGATTGGTGACGAGGTTCACCGATCAACACTTGAGCTCGTTTTTTTTTCCTTAGCCCCCTTTGCGCCACTTCCGTACACACATCCCGCAGCCGCAAAAGTTGGATAAGTGACACTCGTCACTTATCCAAGCTTGTGCCTGCCGCTTTTCATTTTTTTCACCCCTCTTTGTGCCACCTAACTACAACCCTAACTGTTGATCCCTGCCCAATCTCTCTTCATCCACCCCAATCCCCCCATCCCCCTTCCCCCTATTTTTACCCCCCTCCATCCCACTTTTGCGCCACCTCCGTGCGCAGCCGCCGAGCGTTGATTGGTGACGCAGTTCACCGATCAACACTTGAGCTCGCTTTTTTTTCCTTAGCCCCTCCGTACACACATCCCGCAGCTGCGAAACTTGGATAAGTGACACAGTTCACTTATCAGAGTTTGCCGTTTTCCTTTTTTTTTTTTTTCCACCCCCCCTTGCGCCACCCCGTGCGCACATCAAGCAGCCTAGTTTTGATAAGTGACACTTATCAGCTAGGGCCTGCTGTTTTATACTTTTTTCCACAGCTTTTTCTTTACAGAAAGTTTACACCAATCACTCCCCCCCCTCACGTACACATACAGTTTTCAATAAAGTGTACACCCAAGCACCATATTTACACAAAAATGTCATCAAATTCATCCCAACAGCGCTATTCAGTGGAGGAGGCATATGCTTTACTTGCCTCCGAAACTGATAGCGATTTGGATGACGATCCGACTTTTCTTTATTTTTCGGATTCTTCATCCTCTTCTTCTTCCTCTTCTCCCTCCTCATCTTCCTCCTCGGGTCCTGCGGAACCGCCACGCAGACGCTCCAGGACAGAAGATGAGGCAGCGCCCACCATGCCCGCAGCTGACCCAGTGCTCCCCGTATGGACCTCGCCCCCCGAAAATTACGAGCCACTGATTCCTGATTTTGTGGCAGAATCAGGAATCAAGTTTGACACCACCGGCCTCACAGAAATTGACTTTTTCAAAGTCTTTTTCTCTGAGGATTTTGTTAACCTCATGGTGGAGCAAACTAATTTGTACGCTCGTCAATTTTTGGAGCAAAACCCGCGTTCAACATTTTCAAACTGGTCTCCTGTAGACGCAGTTGAAATGACGCAGTTTTGGGGCCTGGTCCTCCATATGGGGATACTGAAGAAGCCGGAAATTCGGCAATATTGGAGTGTTGATATTTTATACAACACTCCAGTGTTCCGAATGGTCATGGCCCGGACGCGTTTTGAGGCCATCCACAAGTTTCTGCATTATACTGATAATGCAGCGTGTCCCGCACAAGATGACCCCAACTTTGACCGTCTGTTCAAAGTTCGGCCGGTCATCGAACACTTCAACAAAAAGTTTGCTGAAGTGTACGTGCCCCAAAGGGACATCTGCGTGGATGAGTCCTTGGTTCACTTCAAGGGAAGGCTGCGATTCCGTCAATACCTGCCCAGTAAGAGGGCCAGGTACGGAATCAAACTCTATAAGTTGTGTGAGAGTACCTCAGGGTACACCCACAAGTTTAGAGTTTACGAAGGGAAGGACACCCGGATTGAACCCCCTGAGTGTCCTCCTTTCCTGGGAGTGAGTGGGAAAATTGTGTGGGATTTGGTGCACCCACTGCTGGATAAAGGTTATCACCTCTACACTGATAACTTTTATACCAGCATCCCACTCTACAAATCCCTCTCTGAGCGACGTACCGCAGCCTGCGGTACTGTCCGCAAAAATCAGAGAGGCCTCCCGAAGACGCTACTTGGGCAGATGCTCCGAAAAGGTGAGAGCAGAGCCCAATGTAGCGACCACCTGCTGGTGGTCAAGTACAAGGACAAGAGAGATGTCCATCTCTTGACCACCATACACGGTGATGGCAGTACCCTCTGCACTGTACGGGGTACCTCTACACAGGTCCTCAAACCGACATGTGTAGTGGGGTACAACAAAAAAATGGGGGGAGTTGATCTCTCCGATCAACTCCTCCAACCGTACAATGCATTGAGGAAGGCCAAGGTGTGGTACAAAAAGCTGGCCGTGCACATCGTCCAAATGGCAATGCTCAACGCATTCCTGCTGTCACAATGTGCATGCCCCAGCGATACGGCGTACCTTCATTTCCAGGAGGTAGTGGTTAAGGCCATGATGTTTGGCGCTCAGGAAGGAGCGGGCCCCAGTACTTCAGGAACTGAAGGTGCTCGTATTGTCCCAGGTCAGCATTTTCCGGGGGTGGTCCCGCCAACCCCAAGAAAAGGTAAGCCGCAAAAAAGGTGTCGAGTGTGTTACAAAAAAGGAATACGCAGGGACACCACTTACCAGTGCGACACCTGCCCCGAAAAACCTGGCCTGTGCATGAAGGATTGCTTCAAATTGTACCACACCTCCATGCACTACTAATTTACATTAGATTAGTTGGGGGCACATCTAGATTTGTTCATTGGGGGTCTAGTATCCAAAATGATGTCATATGTGGGTTTTTTTCCTGTTTAGGCACATCAGGGACTCTGCAAATGGAACATGACGCCAGCAGACCATCAAAGTCTGCATTCCAAAACAACACTACTTCCCTTTCGAGCCCCAACGTGTGCCTAAACAGTTTTTTCCCACATGTGGGGTACCAGAGTACCCAGGACAAATTGGACAACGACTTTTGGGGTCCAATTTCTCCTGTTACTCTTGGGAAAATTAAAAATTGGGGACTAAATGATCATTTATGTGGGAACAAAACAGGATTTTATATTTTCACGCCTGGGCATTATAATCTTTAGTGAAACACTTGGGGGTTCAAAGTGCTCACCACACATCTAGATAAGTTCCTTAGGGGGTCTAGTTTCCAAAATGGGGTCACTTATTGGGGGTTTCTACTGTTTAGGAACATCAAGGGCTCTGCAAATGGAACATGACGCCCGCAGATCATTCCATCAAAGTCTGCTTTCCAAAACGTCATTACTTCCCTTTCGAGCCCTGACGTGTGCCCAAACAGTAGTTTTCTCCCACATGTGGGGTATCAGGGTACTCAGGACAAATTGGACAACAACTTTTGGGGTCCAATTTCTCCTGTTACTCTTGGGAAAATTAAAAATTGGGGACTAAATGATCATTTATGTGGGAACAAAACAGGATTTTATATTTTCACGCCTGGGCATTATAATCTTTAGTGAAACACTTGGGGGTTCAAAGTGCTCACCACACATCTAGATAAGTTCCTTAGGGGGTCTAGTTTCCAAAATGGGGTCACTTATTGGGGGTTTCTACTGTTTAGGAACATCAAGGGCTCTGCAAATGGAACATGACGCCCGCAGATCATTCCATCAAAGTCTGCTTTCCAAAACGTCATTACTTCCCTTTCGAGCCCTGACGTGTGCCCAAACAGTAGTTTTCTCCCACATGTGGGGTATCAGGGTACTCAGGACAAATTGGACAACAACTTTTGGGGTCCAATTTCTCCTGTTACTCTTGGGAAAATTAAAAATTGGGGACTAAATGATCATTTATGTGGGAACAAAACAGGATTTTATATTTTCACGCCTGGGCATTATAATCTTTAGTGAAACACTTGGGGGTTCAAAGTGCTCACCACACATCTAGATAAGTTCCTTAGGGGGTCTAGTTTCCAAAATGGGGTCACTTATTGGGGGTTTCTACTGTTTAGGAACATCAAGGGCTCTGCAAATGGAACATGACGCCCGCAGACCATTCCATCAAAGTCTGCTTTCCAAAACGTCATTACTTCCCTTTCGAGCCCTGACGTGTGCCCAAACAGTAGTTTTCTCCCACATGTGGGGTATCAGGGTACTCAGGACAAATTGAACAACAACTTTTGGGGTCCAATTTCTCCTGTTACTCTTGGGAAAATTAAAAATTGGGGACTAAATGATCATTTATGTGGGAACAAAACAGGATTTTATATTTTCACGCCCGGGTGTTATAAACTTCTGTGAAGCCCTTGGGGGTTCAAAGTGGTCACCACACATCTAGATAAGTTCCTTAGGGGGTCTAGTTTCCAAAATGGGGTCACTTGTGGGGGGTTTCCACTGTTTAGGCACATCAGACGCTCGTCAAACGTGACATGGCGTCCGATCTCAATTCCAGCCAATTTTAGGTTGAAAAAGTCAAACGGGGCTCCTTCCCTTCTGAGCCCTGCCATGTGCCTAAACAGTGGTTCCCCCCCACATATTGGGTATCAGCGTACTCAGGACAAATTTGACAACAACCTTTGGGGTCCAATTTCTCCTGTTACCCTTGGGAAAACAAAATATTGGGGACTAAATGATCATGTTTGTGGAAAAAATATGATTTTTTATTTTCACGCCCGGGTGTTATAAACTTCTGTGAAGCCCTTGGGGGTTCAAAGTGGTCACCACACATCTAGATAAGTTCCTTAGGGGGTCTAGTTTCCAAAATGGTGTCACTTGTGGGGGGTTTCCACTGTTTAGGCACATCAGACGCTCGTCAAACGTGACATGGCGTCCAATCTCAATTCCAGCCAATTTTAGGTTGAAAAAGTCAAACGGGGCTCCTTCCCTTCTGAGCCCTGCCATGTGCCTAAACAGTGGTTCCCCCCCACATATTGGGTATCAGCGTACTCAGGACAAATTTGACAACAACCTTTGGGGTCCAATTTCTCCTGTTACCCTTGGGAAAACAAAATATTGGGGACTAAATGATCATGTTTGTGGAAAAAATATGATTTTTTATTTTCACGCCCGGGTGTTATAAACTTCTGTGAAGCCCTTGGGGGTTCAAAGTGGTCACCACACATCTAGATAAGTTCCTTAGGGGGTCTAGTTTCCAAAATGGGGTCACTTGTGGGGGGTTTCCACTGTTTAGGCACATCAGACGCTCGTCAAACGTGACATGGCGTCCAATCTCAATTCCAGCCAATTTTAGGTTGAAAAAGTCAAACGGGGCTCCTTCCCTTCTGAGCCCTGCCATGTGCCTAAACAGTGGTTCCCCCCCACATATTGGGTATCAGCGTACTCAGGACAAATTTGACAACAACCTTTGGGGTCCAATTTCTCCTGTTACCCTTGGGAAAACAAAATATTGGGGACTAAATGATCATGTTTGTGGAAAAAATATGATTTTTTATTTTCACGCCCGGGTGTTATAAACTTCTGTGAAGCCCTTGGGGGTTCAAAGTGCTCACCACACATCTAGATAAGTTCCTTAGGTGGTCTAGTTTCCAAAATGGGGTCACTTGTGGGGGGTTTCCACTGTTTAGGCACATCAGACGCTCGTCAAACGTGACATGGCGTCCGATCTCAATTCCAGCCAATTTTAGGTTGAAAAAGTCAAACGGGGCTCCTTCCCTTGTGAGCCCTGCCATGTGCCTAAACAGTGGTTCCCCCCCACATATTGGGTATCAGCATACTCAGGACAAATTTGACAAGAACCTTTGGGGTCCAATTTCTCCTGTTACCCTTGGGAAAACAAAATATTGGGGACTAAATGATCATGTTTGTGGAAAAAATATGATTTTTTATTTTCACGCCCGGGTGTTATAAACTTCTGTGAAGCCCTTGGGGGTTCAAAGTGGTCACCACACATCTAGATAAGTTCCTTAGGGGGTCTAGTTTCCAAAATGGGGTCACTTGTGGGGGGTTTCCACTGTTTAGGCACATCAGACGCTCGTCAAACGTGACATGGCGTCCGATCTCAATTCCAGCCAATTTTAGGTTGAAAAAGTCAAATGGGGCTCCTTCCCTTCTGAGCCCTGCCATGTGCCTAAACAGTGGTTCCCCCCCCACATATTGGGTATCAGCGTACTCAGGATAAATTTGACAACAACCTTTGGGGTCCAATTTCTCCTGTTACCCTTGGGAAAACAAAATATTGGGGACTAAATGATCATGTTTGTGGAAAAAATAAGATTTTTTATTTTCACGCCCGGGTGTTATAAACTTCTGTGAAGCCCTTGGGGGTTCAAAGTGGTCACCACACATCTAGATAAGTTCCTTAGGGGGTCTAGTTTCCAAAATGGGGTCACTTGTGGGGGGTTTCCACTGTTTAGGCACATCAGACGCTCGTCAAACGTGACATGGCGTCCGATCTCAATTCCAGCCAATTTTAGGTTGAAAAAGTCAAACGGGGCTCCTTCCCTTCTGAGCCCTGCCATGTGCCTAAACAGTGGTTCCCCCCCACATATTGGGTATCAGCGTACTCAGGACAAATTTGACAACAACCTTTGGGGTCCAATTTCTCCTGTTACCCTTGGGAAAACAAAATATTGGGGACTAAATGATCATGTTTGTGGAAAAAATATGATTTTTTATTTTCACGCCTGGGTGTTATAAGCTTCTGTGAAGCCCTTGGGGGTTCAAAGTGGTCACCACACATCTAGATAAGTTCCTTAGGGGGTCTAGTTTCCAAAATGGGGTCACTTGTGGGGGGTTTCCACTGTTTAGGCACATCAGACACTCGTCAAACGCGACATGGCGTCCGATCTCAATTCCAGCCAATTTTAGGTTGAAAAAGTCAAACGGGGCTCCTTCCCTTCTGAGCCCTGCCTTGTGCCCAAACAGTGGTTCCCCCCCATATATTGGGTATCAGCATACTCAGGACAAATTTGACAACAACCGTTGGGGTCCAATTTCTCCTGTTACCCTTGGGAAAATAAAAAAATTGTTGCTAAAATCTTATTTTTGTGACTAAAAAGTTAAATGTTCATTTTTTCCTTCCACGTTGCTTCTGCTCCTGTGAAGCACCTGAAGGGTTAATAATCTTCTTGAATGTAGTTTTGAGTAGCTTCAGGGGTGCAGTTTTTAGAATGGTGTCACTTTTGGGTATTTTCTGCCATATAGACCCCTCAAAGTGACTTCAAATGTGAGGTGGTCCCTAAAAAAAATGGTTTTGTAAGTTTTGTTGTAAAAATTAGAAATCGCTTGTCAAATTTTAACCCTTATAACTTCCTAACAAAAAAAAATGTTGTTTCCCAAATTGTGCTGATGTAAAGTAGACATGTGGGAAATGTTATTTAGTAACTATTTTGTGTCACATATTTCTCTGTTTTAAGGGCATACAAATTCAAAGTTTGAAAATTGCAAAATTTTCAAAATTTTTGCCATATTTCTGTTTTTTTCATAAATAAATGCAAGTTATAGCGAAAATTTTTTACCACTAAAGTGAAGTACAATATGTCACGAGAAAACAATCTCAGAATCGCCTAGATCCGTTGAAGCGTTCCAGAGTTATAACCTCATAAAGGGACAGTGGTCAGAATTGTAAAAATTGGCCCGGTCATGAACGTGCAAACCACCCTTGGGGGTGAAGGGGTTAAAGCTGGAATATTAACTGTATAGACTTACAGATCTGTCATACTTGTGACCTGTTTAAAAACTGACCCATTGTATATTTTCTATACTGTATATCATACTGTATATGACTTGCAGTTCTAATGGTATTACACTGCTGGCACTTATATATATGAGTCACAGTGCTGCCATGGTGTGGTAGTAATAATACTAAGGTATTACGTCATTCAGTCACTTGAAGGGACTCTCCTATTCAATCATGTGCACTATAAAGAGATTATAAGAAATAAAGCTTTCTGGACCCCATAATTATAGAGAGGTCTGAAGAATAACTAAGGAATAGCACAGCGTATGAACAGACCCCTAACATGCATTTACACAAATTGCAAATAAAAAAATATAGAAAATTGAGCCTATTATACATACGCATTTACTTATTTCAACCACTTCATGACTGATGACGTATACAGGTGTGTGAAAAAGTGCTTTCCCCCTTCCTGGTTTCCTAATCTTTTGCATTTTTGTCACACATTTCAGATGACCAAACAGATTTAAATATTAGAAAAAGATATCAAAAGTAAACACAAAATGCAGTTTTTAAATGAAGGTATTTATTATTAAAGGGAATCTGTCACCAACCCTTTGGCGGGCGATGAAAACGAGGTCGGTCCGGTCCAATGGGCGGTGTTCCCGATGTGTGCAGCCATCCTTGCCCGCCGGTTAACTAAGCCCCGGAACACAGCAAAATACTTCCGGGGCTTAGCTAACCGGCGCATGTGCAGTCCGGCTTTTCGGCTTTGCCCGCAGTTGGGCAAAGCATACTGCGCATGCGCTAGCTATGAATGCTTAGCGCACACGCAAAAAAAGGTGTAAACCTACTCCAATTCAGCAACAACCTGCGGATGGCGGGCAAGGATGGGGAGGCGGCACAACATCGGGAACACCGCCCATCGGACCGGACCGACCTCGTTTTCATTGCCCGCCAAAGGGTAGGTGACAGATTCCCTTTAAGGGAACAAGAAATCCAAACCTACAGGCCCTTGTGTGAAAATGTGATTGCCATTTCCCCCTGTAAAACATAAATTAACAGTGGTTTATCACATCTTTGGGAAGCTGAGTTCAAATTCCCTAGCCACATCTGTTCTCAATCAAGAAATCACTTAAATAGGACCTGCCTGACAAAGTGAAGTAAATCAAAAGTTCCCCAAAAGCTAGACATCGTGCCGCAATCAAAAGAAATTCTAGAACAAATGAGAAACAAATTAGTTGAGATCTATCAACCTGGAAAAGGTTATGAAGCCATTTCGAAAGCTTTGGGACTCCAGCGAACCACAGTGAGAGCCATTATCCATTAATGGCAAAAACATGGAACAGTGGTGAACCTTCCCAGAAGAAACCGGCCGATCAAAATTACCTCAAGAGCGCAGCAACAACCCATCCAAGAGGTCACAAAAGACCCCACCATGACATTCAAAGAACTGCAGGCCTCTCGCCTCAGTTAAGGTCAGTGTCCATGACACCACCATAAGAAAAAGACTGGTCAAAAATGGTCTGCATGCCAGAGTTCCAAGATAAAGACCACAGCTGAGCAATAAGAACATAAAGGCTCATCTCAGTTTCTCAGTTTTGCCAGAAAACATCTTGATGATCCCCAAGACTTTTGGGAGAATTCTTTGTAGACTGACGAGACAAAAGTTGAACTTTTTGGAAGGTGTATGTCCCATTACATCTGGTGTAGAAGTAACACAGCATTTCAGAAAAGAAACATCATACCGACAGTAAAATATGGTGGTGGTAGTTTGATGGTCTATGGCTGTTTTGCTGCTTCAGGACCTGGAAGACTTGCTGTGGTAAATGGAAGCATGAATTCTGAAGCCTATCAAAAAATCCTGAAGTAGAATGTCTGGCCGTCTGTTTGTGACCTCAAGCTGAAGCGCACTTGGGTTATACAGCAGGACAATGATCCAAAACACACCAGCAAATCCACCACTGAATGGCTTAAGAAAAACAAAATTAAGACTTTGTGGTGGCCTAGTCAAAGTCTTGACCTTAATTCGATTGAGATGCTGTGGCATGACCTTAAAAAGGCGGTTCGTGCTCGGAAACCCTCAAAGGTGGCTGAATTACAACAATTCTGCAAAGATGAGTGGGGCAAAATTCCTCCAGAGCTTTGTAAAAAAAACTCAGTTATCGCAAACGCTTGATTGCAGTTATTGCTGATAAGGGTGACCCAACCAGGGACCTGTAGGTTTGGATTCCTTTTTCCCTTAATAATAAAGACTTTCATACAAAAACTGCATTTTGTGTTTACTTGTGTTATCTTTGTCTAATATTTAAATTTGTTTGGTGATCTGAAACATTTAAGTGTGACAAACATGCAAAAGAATATGAAATTAGGAAGCGGCAAACACTTTTTCACACAACTGTAGATACGTCATCGGTCGTTTTCCTGCCTGAGCCCGCATCTTTCCCTGCTCATGACAGATGATTTGATTAGCTGTCATGTACCTCTAACAGCTGTGGGAGGAATCGCAATCCACCCTTAGCTGTTAACATATTAAATGCTGCTATCAATCTCTGCAGAAGACCCTTGTGCTTGTCACTGCAGATCTCCTATGAATGTTCAAAGGAGATGATGATTTCTGCTACACATAACAGATCTATCAAAATTTAGCCTAAATTAAACCTATCGGTAAACAATGTTACGAGAAAAAAATAAAAATACCAGAATTACATTTTTTTCCTACGCTGCAACATTGCAATAAGATCCAATAATAGGTCATCAAAACTTTGTACCCACCCCAAAATGGTATCAATAAAAACGACAGGGATAAAAGGCACAATAGAAATACAAGTAGCTATGGATATGAAAGAGAGAACAAAAGTGGTAAATTTGAAGTAAATTCAACAGTGGACAGAGTGATACTCGCTAAAATAGTAGAGTACAGGAAAGGGAGACCTGTACTATTGTGCCTTTTATCCCCTGCAGTTTATTATATACATTCACACTATGCAGATTTAGTGACATTACCTTTGGAGTTATACCGCACTTGCACTTTATTAATATATATGTTACTAGCTATGAACCCGTTCTACGCCCGGGTGGTGAGCATTTTTATTGGTATATAGTCTCCCCTCCTGGTATGTGCTGCCCCCTCCTATCCTGGTATGTGCTGCCCCCCTCCTATCCTGGTATGCATGGTACCCCTCATCCCCCAATCCTGGTATGCATGGCCCCCTCACTCCCCAATCCTGGTATGCATGGTCCTCTCACTCCCGTATCCTGGTATGCATGGTCCTCTCATCCCCCTATCCTGGTATGCATGGTCTTCTCACCCCCCTATCCTGGTATGCATGGTCCTCTCACCCCCCCTATCCTGGTATGCATGGTCCTCTCACCCCCCAATCCTGGTAAGCATGGTCCCCTCACCCCCCTATCCTGGTATGCATGGTCCTCTCACTCCCGTATCCTGGTATGCATGGTCCTCTCATCCCCCTATCCTGGTATGCATGGTCCTCTTACCCCCCCTATCCTGGTATGCATGGTCCTCTCACCCCCCTATCCTGGTATGCATGGTCCTCTCTCCCCCCCTATCCTGGTATGCATGGTCCTCTCACCCCCCTTTCCTGGATGCATAGTCCTCTCACCCCCTTATCCTGGTATGTAACATAGTAACATAGTTTAGTTGGCTGAAGGAAGACCTTACGTCCATCTAGTTCAGCCTATTTTTAGTTCTGCATTGTTGATCCCGGGGAAGGCAAAAAACCCACAGAGTAGAAGCCAATTTTCTCCATAGGGAAAAAAATTCCTTCCCCTAAGCTGGGTCAACCATCTACCTATAATATTATGTTATTCGTAACCTTCTATACTATTACTCACAAGAAAAGCATCCATTCCTTTCTTAAATTCAGTCAGGTGAGTTGGCCATCACCACTTCCTCAGGAAGAGAATTTCACAGCCTCACTGCTCTTACCATGAAGAACCCTCTTCTATGCTGGCGCAGAAATTGACTTTCCTCCAAACGAAGAGAATGCCCCCTTGTTCTTGTCACAATCACCCCCTTTTCCTGGTATGCATGGTCCTCTCATCCCCCAATCCTGGTACGCATGGTCCCCTCACCCCCCAATCCTGGTATGCATGATACCCCTCACACCCCAATCCTGGTATGAATGGTCCTCTCACCCCCCCAATCCAGGTTTGCATGGTCCCCTCACCCCCTTATCCTGGTATGCATGGTGCTCTCACCCCCCCTATCCTGGTATACATGCTACCCCTCACCCTCCATTCCTGGTATACATGGTCCCCCTCACACCCCTTTCCTGGTATGCATGGTACCCTCACCCCCCTTTTCGTTGTATGCATGTTCCCCTCACCCCCCTTAAATGGTATACATGGTCCCCCCACCCCCCTATCGTGGTATGCATGGTCCCCCACCCCCCTTTCATGGTATGCATGGTCCCCCCACCCCCCTTTCGTGGTATGCATGGTCCCCTCATGCCCCTTTCGTGGTATGCATGGTCCCCTCACCCCCTATCCTGGTATGCATGGTCCTCTCACCCCCCCTTTCCTGATATGCATGGTCCTCTCACCCCCCTTTCGCGGTATGCGTGGTCCCCTCACCCCTCTTTAGTAGTATGCATAGTCCCCTCACCCCCTAATCCTGGTATGCATGATCCCCTCACTCCCCTTTTCGTGGTATGCATGGTCCCCTCACCCCCCTTTCGTGGTATGCATGGTCCCCTCACCCTCCTTCCCTGGTATGCATGGTCCCCTCACCCCCCTTTCCTGGTATGCATGGTCCCCTCACCCACCTTTTGTGGTATTCAGGGTCCCCTCACCCCCCAATCCTGTTATGCATGATCCCCTCACCCTCCAATCCTGGTATGCATGGTCCTCTCACCCCCCCTTTCGCGGTATGCGTGGTCCCCTCACCCTCCTTTCCTGGTAATAATAATAATAAATTTTATTGCTATAGCGCCGACATATTCCGCAGCACTTTACATTTCAGAGGGGATTTGTACAGACAATAGACATTACAGCATAACAATAATCACGTAGATTATAACAAATACCAAGAGGAATGAGGGCCCTGCTCGCAAGCTTACAGTCTATGAGGAAAGAGGTAGACACGAAAGGTGGGTGGTAACAGTTGCCCTGATTGTATGGACCAGCCATAATGTTAAGTGTGTAACAGTACAGACACAGAGGGCTAATGGATGCATAAAGCATGTGGGAACATGATGCGACGAACCGGGTTATGGTAAAACTTTTGGCTGTGCCACACAGGGATAGATTAGGTTAATGTGTTGAGGCGATAGGCCAGTCTAAATAAATACGTTTTCAGGGCACGCTTAAAATTGTGGGGATTGGGGACTAATCGTATTGACCTGGGATGTGCATTCCAAAGAATTAGTGCAGCACGTGTAAAGTCTTGGAGACGGGAGTGGGAGGTTTTGATTATTGAGGATGCTAACCTCAGGTCATCAGCAGAACGGAGGGTGCGGGTAGGGTGGTATACTGAAACAAGGGAGGAGATGTAGGGTGGTGCTGTGCCATGGAGGGCTTCCCAGTTAATTATAATGGCATGACCTGTTTCGAATCTCTTGAACAAACCAGTCACGACATTTCTCTGTATTCTGATGCTGCCGGTTCCGTTGGTTTCGGCGTGATTTACGGTAACTCCTGGTGTGCCAAAAGATGTCTGGAATCTTGGTACCTCAGAGGTTGGGAAAAAAATGTAACGCTGCTAGAGCTTTTTCCCGTTGCTGTCGCCGTTGTTCTATGGGCACCCGTTCTGCGTAATAAACGCATTGTCTTTTGGACGGACAACATGAGTGTCGTCTTATCCATAAATAATTTGACTTCCTCATCCCTTCAGGTCATCAACTTGATTCGATTCATAGTCCAAAAATGCCTAACCTTCAATATATGCTTTAGGGCACACCATGTTCCAGGTGTTTGTAATTTGTTAGCTGATGCTCTCTTTCGCTTTGATTTCCAGATGCTCTGGGAGTTGTGTCCCACCGCGGATCGGGAAGGCCAGCGATGTCTTTACTACATGTGGGAAGTGGTAGAGAATAGCTCATGCCACCGGTCAGAAATTCCCTAGCTCCATGCACATGGGCTGCTTACGGTAAGGCTTGGAATGAGTGGTGTGCATTTGCAAGGGATAGACCCGTCGAGTCATCTGACACCATTTACTTAGAGGTGACGAGTTCTTACTTGTATAGCTTATTCAGTTCTGGCCTGTCCAGTGTGGTTGCTCAGCACCGCCTCTCTGGGATTGCTTTCCATTTTAGGCTCCGTGGATGGACTGATATTAAGAAATCCTTTATTATTCGCCAGGCCAGTCATGGATGGAGACGTGGGCACACTTGTGGTGAAAAGAGGCACCCAATTTCTTTTTCTCTTCTAAGGCGCATCATTGATAATTGTTCCTCCATTTGCTCCTCCCCTTACGAGGTGACCCTCCTCTCCGCTGCTTTTGGTCTGGCATTTTTTGGTGCACTTCATGTTAGTGAGTTGGTTCCCCGTTCCGCTAAGAAACCTGGTGGTCTGCAGCATGACAATGTAGCAATATGTAATGGGTGCCTGCGGATTTGCATACGTCGGTCAAAAACTGATTCATTTAGTTTAAGCACCTGGCTCCCGATTTTTTCCTTAAAAGGACCAGTTTGCCCTTTTCAATTGATCAGTCAATACATGTCGATTCGTAGCTCCAGCCTTTCTTTTTTTGCCAATGAGGATGGTTCCCCCCTCACAAGTTTTCAATTCCTTTCAATTCTGAGGAGAATTATATGCCTTCTGGGTTTACCCTCGCGGGACTATGGTACCCATTCATTCCGAATTGGGGCCGCCACTGAAGCCTCTCAGGCCGGTTTGCCCGACTCTGAGATTCAGCGTATTGGCAAGTGGCATTCCTCTTGTTTTCACAGGTACATAAGGCCAGAGTTGGTGCTTGATTAATGATTTATTCAATTACAGTTGACTAACATATTTTTCCTCGTAGGGGGTGAAAGACCCAGCGTTTGGATCTTGGGGCACTCCTACGTTTTTTGGGCAGCCCAGCGTGCAGAAAATTGCCCTGGCGGGAGAGGTCTAGGCTTTTACGGCATAGACATACATTGGAGAGGTATCCGTGGACTGACCTGGCCTCAAGTATTGCCAGAAGTGGTTCGTGTTTTTCATGCACGCTCAGCCCCGACAGTCCTTGTCCTTCCTGCAGGAGGCAATGATCTTTGTGCTTTACGTCTTGTGGAACTACTTACGATCATGAGGTCGGATATGGACAAGATTAATAGTTTTTTTCCTGAACTGATTTTGGTGTGGTCGGAAGTTATCCCACGTGCGACATGGCAAGGCGCCATTGAAACAGCGGCAATCGAGCGCTCTCGCCGCACTCTAAACAATAGAATCTCTCGCTTTGTGAGATTCAAAGGTGTGGTGGTTCGTCATCGGCAGCTTGAGGGGGATAATTCCCACCTTATGTTGCCTAATGGAGTGCACTTAACAGATATCGGTTTGGATATTTTTCTGTCCGGCCTACAGGATGGGATAGAACAGGCTTTGAATATGCTGGGTGGTGGGGGTCAGAGCATGGTCTAGCTACCTGCTCCTTCTTGGCGGATTGATGGTGCCAAGTATCCTTTCGAAGTAAAACTGCCCCCGGGGGACTGGGGGGCAAAGTGCTTCATGGCAAGTTTATAGGCCCCTTGGGCCGTATGTTTAAAGCTGTGACCAACCCCTGCCAAGAAAGATAACTAAGTCTGGTTTACTGATGTTAAATAAAGTAAAGGTTTTCAAGTTGATGGTTGTGGTGTCAGTCATTGCATGGGAGCTCCTGGTGGTTGGTTCGGGTCTCGGCGGTCTGTGGGGCACTTCGGCTATATCTGACGATGCACCCCTGCCCGCCGGGCCCGTTCTGGTCATGCTGGGGTTAACTCATTGCAGTGACATGGTGTTCAGGATGTACTTCCTTTCCCAGTGAAGGACCCTCCCCTTCATTATAAAAACTGCAGCAACTTGGCTTCCTGTCTCTCTCCTCATCTGACATCTTGAGCAGGTTCTCCCACCCTCCCACCCTAAATTTTTGCTTGTTTTCATAAGTTTAAGTCACAGCGGAATGAAGGTGCCAAGTATCCTTTCAAAGGCAAACTTGCCCCCGGGGGACAAAGTGCTTCATGGCAAATTTATAGGCCCCTCTGGCCGTATGTTTAAAGCTGTGACCGACTCCTGCCAAAAAAGATAGCTAAGTCTGGTTTACTGATGTTAAATAAAGTCAAGGTTTTCAAGTTGATGGTTGTGGTGTCAGTCATTGAATGGGAGCTCCTGGTGGTTGGTTCGGGTCTCGGCGGTCTGCCAGTGACTTGGTCTGGATAAACGGTAAAGGGGTTGCAGTAATTGTACAGGAGCAGTACATCCGCTTTGTTCCGCTGATCGGTAGGGGACCTAAATGAGTCAGACCCTGTTTAATCACTCAGTGAAGGTCTATTCTAACTCCAACTAATGATCCTCGCTAACCAGGTAACCACAGGACGAGAGGTACAGCAACAATCAGTAGACATGCACAAAGATTAGATAATACAATATGAATATTTACTAACCAGTTTATAGAACAAAGAAGAGGATGGTAGGTAAACAGTGTATAAGTAACAAATACAAAGACAGCATTTAATCTCAATAACACCGACTAAGAGTATACACTGATACACATAGACAGAATTAACAGTTATATGCGAGGAAAATACAACACAATTTACCCTTTCTATGCATAAATCAATAAAAAGACAGTATTATGCCAGTACTTTAGTAATCGCCTACTTGGAGTAATTTTTAAAGTGTCTCTAACAAAAGAGGCCTTTTCTAACTAATTGGACCTCTATAAGGCTATTTATATATGCACATATATATTCAGTTGTAAGATGGTACTGGTATGTCCTGAACTTGAAGTAGAAGGGTTCTTGGTGGGCTGAGTCTTGAATAATCAGAAACACCAGCTTGAAGCTCTTAGGGAATGCCAATCAATCCAACACAGTGCTTCCCTAAGTCTTTAGAGATAAGGCCTCACGTGGCCTAGCCTAAGATGCTGTGTACTTGGTTGTCCTCACCTAGTCGGCGCATGTCAAGCCAAACAACACGTCCCAGAGTAATCAACAACATACCCAGAGTTTCATCGCACTATCCAGACTTTCTCCAAAGATCCGCAGCTTCACTTCCACCTGGACTCTCCTTCGACTCCTCCCAACTGCACACCAACCACCAAAAACCCCTGTGCTCCAACTCCTGCCCTCTACTGCCAAGATCATATATTACATCATAAACCTCCAACAATACAGTAAACTGTGATTAACTCTTACATTTCATCCAACTAACATTTTGACGTCTCAGCAAAAACAGCACCGATGGAGATCTGGACCCACTCAAAGTTGTTTTGAAGGTACCTTTGTGGAGAGACACCCTCTGTGAGATGCTCTGACCTTCGCACGCCAGCAGAATCCAAGGACTCTATAGGGCCATCAGCTTCTCTTTCCCTCTGTACTTGCATCTCTGATTCGGGTGCCAGAGCTGTACTGTCTGTTAAGCTTGGAGTGACTGGTACAATCCACCATTTGTCATCATCATAATCTTTCTCTAGAGATCTGTTGTTCCTGCTGGACTTAGGCTGAGGTTGTTTCAGGGGTCGATGGAATGACAGGGACAAAGCATGTTCCAATGTAGTTGGTGTACTGGACTGGATCCATCCTCTCGCTACACTAGTCCACTTGGAATTACCTGCTTCAACACCTTTTAGGGATCTGACTCCCAGCAAACATCCAACTTTCCTATGGTATTCTTCAAATGGGCCAGCATTTTGTCCCCAGGTGGGAATGGTTCAGTTTGGACTGAACCACCATCTCGGGTTAACTAATTTTATTGTTTTTTCTCCTACCAACTGGTGAATAGTTTTCATTCTGATTCAGTGCTCCTGCACCCATTAGTCTGGAGTGCAGTGTTTTTTTCAGTTGGAGTACTCAAGTTAAGTTTGGACGCTTCTCTTCCTAACTGTCCAAATAGTAACATGTAGGGAGTGTAACCAGTAGTGCTATGTACTCGGTTATTGTGGACCCAGAGCAGTTCAGACAAATTAGTTTCTTGTCTCCCTCCAGGGTTCAAAGCATCTGCAGCAGTGCTCAATTAAATCACTCCCAGGTGCCATTTCGCTGTGGGTGATACGATGTTGTTTGGGATCTCTGAATCCCATAGCTCTCATACAGCTTTTCATTGAAAGCATGCTCCTTGGTCAGAGTAAATCATCCTCAGATATCCATAATGAAGTGTCTACACATGATCCTAGCCACAGTCTCTGCAGTTTAGTCACAAGTCTATACAAGTTATCCTTCACTACTAAAACAGTACTGTAGTCCTCCTGCGGCAGGCCCGAACAGTAGATAATTGATCATCAACATCTCCAGGGGTACAGTTGACTATTGACAAAGTGTCAGCATTAGCATTCTCTTTTCTGGACTGGTACTTGATGGAGTAATTCAACTTTGCCATTCAGGGAACCCACCTCTGTTCCAGAGTCCCCAGCTTCACTCTTTGCAGATGAGCCAATGGATTATTGTTATTCCGGACCAAGATATGTGCTCCAGCGAGGTATTCGATGAACTTCTCAGTCATGGCCCAGACGAGCACCAACATCAACAGCTTAAATGAACTGCAGTTTGAAGTTTATGAAAGACCGACTACCGTATACTATTAATTGTTCCTAGCCCCCCTGCTCCTTGGACAGCACTGCTCCTAATCCATGAAGACTTCTGTCCGTATATAGAATGAATGGACAATCATATTGAGTGTATGTCAACACTGGGGCATTGGTCAAGGCTTCTTTCAGCTGATCCAGGGCTTGTTGTGAGGGTCCCTGTAACGGAAGTGGTAGAACCACTGTGCTATGGTCCGTAAAGAGCCTGGAGGGGCATGACTAGGTAAACACCTGACTCTTTGCTAGAGTCCCTGATGGTAG
Source organism: Dendrobates tinctorius (assembly GCF_039654945.1). Lineage (NCBI taxonomy): Eukaryota > Metazoa > Chordata > Amphibia > Anura > Dendrobatidae > Dendrobates > Dendrobates tinctorius. Next base: position 9,471,758 of record NW_027361712.1, on the reverse strand, counting down.
GGTTAAACTTGGCTTGACTTAAGTGAGGTAGCGTGCACGGATGCAACAGTCCCCAGGCAATGGGCATTTTCTTCAGGCCTTTTGCGGTCCCCTTCAGTAACTTATGAAGAGGTACAGCTATCTTAGTGAAGTTTGAGATGAAACGACAATAATATCCTGATAGTCACAGGAAGGCTCGCAGGTCTAGAAGAGCTGGTGGCGGAGGCCAGTTCCTTACAGCTTCCACTTTGCTTCCAGTCAGGCTGACTCCAGCCGATGACACCATGTGCCCTCGATATTTGATTTCTGTCTGAGACAAATGACACTTTCAGGGCTTCAACTTCAGACTTCAGACAGTGGACCTGTAGACAAGTCAGCACTTGTAGTAGTATTCGTAGGTGTTGCTCAAAGGTGGGTTCATGAACAATGACGTCGTCCAGATAGATCAAGATGGATTCAAAATTCAGCTTTTGCAAACAGTGCACCATTAACCGCTGAAAGGTCCCATGTGCATTGGTGAGTTTGAAAGGCATTCTATTGAACTCGTACAGGTCCATTGGTAAAATTAATGTTGTCTTGGGCTTGTCTTTTTCCACCACCGGAACCTGCCAGTAGCCACTTGCCAGATCTAAGGTGGAGAAATACTTGGTCTGTCAAAATGCCATCAGGGACTCTTCCACTCTAGGCAAAGGGTAAGCGTCTCATATGGTGACACTATTCAACTTGCGATAGTCGACACAGAATCTCAAGGCTGGAATTCGTTTGGACATGCACCCGGCCAGTCTCTGGAATGCCTTCTGTGTAGGCCAATGTTTATTGACTCTTTGCCAGTATCCCGGGCCATCTTTGTGGAACATCAACTGGTCTAGATCACGCAGGACGTTCATTCCTAATATAATCAAGGTTCTTGACCGTGAATTGCCATCCACTAGCAAGACTCCTTTTTGACCCACATCGGGCCTCCAATCTTCACGTACATCCATAGTATCCGGTGGACTGGAATCTTCATTTGGCTAACAACTGTCAGCTTAATCAGTTTCCCTCACTCGGCTTTGATAAAGTAACCAAAATGGGTCTCAAAGTACTCCAGTGCATTATGGAGACTTCGGCTTCTTTATCTACTAAGCCATGCATGGTCTAGCCATAAATCAGTACGTCCATAACTGGACTTTGGGACACCAGGTTCTTAGAGCATTACAGGCCTTGCCTACATGGGGCATTTCCTCCAGTGCACCCTACCACTGGAGGAGATCATTGTGTAAATGTCCTGGCTCGCACTCTACCAACCACTGTCTGAGCTGGGGGCAGTTACGGGAGACATGCACCTCCAGCATATTGGGCCCTGAGGTAGAGAGTGTTCACGTGTTCTCAGATTTGATTCTAGTTTGGACGAGGTTGTCCTTGTGGGTGAATCAGGCCGCGCTGGGGCCGTCTCTTCTTATGACTTACACAAAGGGACTGGGACACATGCTCTTGCCGACCCTGTGGTCTCTACTGTACTTCTATCCTCGGTTGCATTCTGCATTGTGATCCTGTACCGTGCTTGCAGCCCCAAACGAAAGGTCGACAATGTATGACGTCAGGACGAGGGGTACAACACCAATCAGCAGACAAAACAAAAACAAAGATAATATAATATGATTATTTACTAACCAGTTTATAATGGTAGGTAAACTGTGTATGAGTAGCAAATGCAATTACAGCAGTTAGTTTCAATAACACCGAATAACAGTATACGCAGGTAAACTTAAAAAGAATTAACAGTTATATGTGAGCAAAATACAGCGCAATTAACACTTTTCTATACATAAATCAATAAAATGAAAGTATTGTACCAATACTTTAGTACTCGCCTACTTGGAGCAGTTTTCGAATTGTCTCTTACAGAAGAGGCATTTTCTCCTAGTCAGATGTAAGATGGTACCTGCTCGGCTGAGTCCCGAATAATCAGAAATGCCATGCTGAAACTCTTAGGGAATTCTCCAATGCAGGGCTTCCCTAAAGGCCCTTTTACATTTAGCGATGCACCAGCGATCCGACCAGCGATTCGACCCGGTCAGGATCGCTGGTGCATCGCTAAATGATCGCTAGTGAGCTTTCATACAGAAAGATCTCACAGCGATGCAGCAGCGACGCAGCGCACGATACTCACCTTTCACACACAGCGATCCTGACGTCCTCCCGCCCGCCTCCACGCGTCGCTCGTCGTCACAGCAGGAAGCTGACGACGAGAAATGGAGCCGCCCGATCTCGCGCGATCAGCGATGGACAGCGGGGGAGCCGGTCGGAGGTAAGTATCACACATAGCGATATCGCTAGCAATATCGTTATAACGTCACAAAATCGGTCACGTTATAGTGATATCGCTAGCGATATCGCTATGTGTAAAACCCCCTTAAGTCAAGGATAGAAAAAATTGGAGTCCGGCTGAACAGGACTGGATCTTTCTTTTCTTTTTCTTTATCAAAAGAAAATATAGTGCATACAAAAGAAAATTTTCATGGTCGACATGTCCCAGTCGACTCGTTTCGACTGCTGGTGAGTCGCTACATGATCGCTGGTGAGCTCTCAAACAGGCAGCTTCACCAGCGACGCCGAGCGCGCGGCGTCACTGTGTACTTTAGTTACCAGCGCGCTGATGCAGGGAGCTGGTAACTAAGGAACACATCGGGTTTCTAAGGGGCGTGCGTGCTGGCCAGCGGGAGACCAGCGACCCCAAAAATGTCCAGAGTTTTCCACAGCGATCAGCGATACCCGGCAGGGGGGCCGGTCGCTGATCGCTGTCACACACAGCGATCTCGCTGGTGAGATCGCTGTTGCGTCACAAAACTTGTGACTCAGCAGCGATCTCTCTAGCGAGATCGCTATGTGTGACGGGGCTTAAGAAAGCAACCAAAGAGAATGATGCAGCAGTCGAAGCTAGCTATGTGGTTAGTGAGATGATTGCTAAAGCAGGAAAGCCATTCAAAGAAGGTGAATTTGTAAAAATGTGCATATTACAGGCTGCAAGTATTGTCTGCTCAGAAAAGAAAGGTCAGTTTAGCAACATCAGCCTTTCTGCCAACACCGTAGCAGAGCGCATTTCTGACCTGTCAAGTGACATTTATGATCAACTGTGTGAGAAAGCAAAATGTTTCCGTGTATACTCAGCGGCTCTTGATGAGACCACAGACATCACTGACGCTGCCCAGCTCGCAATCTATGTCCGTGGTGTTGATGACAATTTTGAAGTCATAGAGCAGTTGCTCACAGTGATTCCAATGCATGGCCAGACCACCGCTCAGGAGATATTTCACCAGCTGTGTGATGCCATTGAGAATGCCGGTTTACCTTGGAGGAGGTTTGTTGGAATAATAACTGATGGCACGCCATCAATGACAGGGAGGAAAAATGGGCTGGTGGCACTTGTTAAAAAAAAAAAAATGGAAGAGGAAGGTTTGGAAGAGGTCATTGCTCTGCACTGCATTATCCATCAGCAGGCCCTTTGCAACAAATCCCTGAAGTTTGACAATGTGATGTCTTTCGTTGTAAAATGCATCAACCAAATCAGATCCAGGGGCTTAAACCACAGAAGGTTTTGTGCTTTTTTTTTTTAGAGGAAATGGAGTCAGAATATGGGGGATGTGCTCTACTTCACCGATGTACGTTGGCTCAGCAGGGGAAACATATTGAAGAGATTTTTTGAGTTGAGAGCGGAAGTGAAAGCCTTCATGGAGAAAGATGGGGCTGCTGTTCCTGTGCTAAGTGATCCAAAATGGCTCATGGACTTAGCTTTTTTTGTCGATATCACACATGAGCTTAATGTACTGACCAAGAAGTTATAAGGCCAGGGGCAACTTGTCAGTGCTGCCTATGACAATATGAGAGCATTCTCTACAAAACTTATGTTATGGAAAGCCCAGCTTTCTCAGACAAACCTTTGCCATTTCCCATCATGCAAGGCAGTCATGGAAGCAGGCACACCATTCAGTGGTAAGGAGTATATGGATGTCATTTTGAAGCTACAGGAGGAATTTGATTGCAGACTTCAAGACGCACAGAGCCACCTTTTAAATTTTTGCGGACCCCTTCTCCTTTGATGTGCAAGATGCCTCTCCTGTCCTTCAAATGGAGCTCATTGACCTGCAGTGCAACTCTGAACTCAAAGCCAAATTCAGGGAGGTGAGTGGAAAAGCAGACAAGCTCGGGCAATTTTTGAGAGAATTGCACCCCGGCTTCCCTGAGCTTTCCCGAATGTTCAAGCAGACCATGTGTCTTTTTGGGAGCACATACTTGTGCGAAAAGCTCTTCTCCACCTTGAACTTCAATAAGTCCAAGTACAGGTCCAGACTTACTGATGAGCATCTTCAAGCCCTACTGACGGTCTCAACTGCTTCCCCCCTTAAGCCAAATGAGGCTCGGCTATGCGAGAGTAAGCGCTGCCAGATCTCTAGCTGCAAGAAGTAGGCAGAAGAAGCCATGTTCAAAACAGTTTGTTCAATGTTCCATTCATGTTCAGAAAGTTAAATGTTAAAGAACTGTTAATACAGCCATCTGAATCTGAATAATAATAATTACAGTTCTCTAGTCAGCAACTATATGTGGTTTCTTCAGTCTTCTCTATCTGCTGTATTATCATTTTCATTTTATTTATTTATTACTGATTGAATTACTTTTTACTTATGATTTTGTTAATTTATTTTTATTTTTTAACACAAAATAAGATGAAAAAATAAGACATTTGTTAACACTGGAATGTTTTTGTAAGAGCTTTTCTTGTGGAAAGCCTGATGCGGCCCAGCCTCACCCAGATTCTACCTCCAGTGGCCCCCGGGTAAATTGAGTTTGAGACCCCTGGCATAGAGCAACTGGGTGAGCTGGAATCAAGTTTTTGTTCTTCCCTAAGTCCTTAGAGATAGAAATGCAGTATTGAAGCTCTTAGGGAATGCCAATCTCTCAAACGCAGGGCTGCCCTAGGTCCTTTGAGATAAGGCCTCATGTTGCCTAGCCCAAGATGCTGCATACTTGGTTGTCCTTACCGAGTCAGCTCATGTCAAGCCGAACAGAGTTTCAGAGTCACCAACAACAGATCCAGAGTGATACCGCCCTATCCAGACCTTCTCCAGCCAGCCGCAATTTCACTTTCACCCAGACTCTCCTTTGACTTCTCCCAACTTCCCACCAACTGCCAAAAAACCCCTCTCTTCACCAGCCTCTACTGCCCAGATCACATATTACATCACAAATCACCAATAATACAGTAAACTGTGATTAAACGTTACATTTTCACAGTTGGTTCAACCTCTTATGAGAGCTTAGAAATGTTGCTCAGCATTGAACTTTCAATACCCCTTTTAGCTACCATTGTATCAGGCACATATTGCATTGAGACTTACTTCACAAGCACGTGTAAGCCAGCGACTTTCTTATAGAGGACACGTGAGTGCTTTGGTTGAACAAGTGCTCCTGTGCATGTGAGATTCAGCTGAAATGTCTATTGGCTGATTGATCGTTCAACGCATCATTCATCCAGCAGTAGTGTTGAGCATTCCGATACTGCAAACATTGGATATCGGCCGATATTCGCTGTATCGGAATTCCGATACCGAGTACCGATATTTTTACAATATCGAATATCAGAATCGGAAGTTCCCATAATGCAATGAGCCAGTGTTGTGGCTGTGATTGGCTGCTGAAATGATGTCATCATGATGCGCGGTCTGTGCGCATCATGATGCGCGGTCTGTGCGGGCCTGCCGGGGGTCTGTGCGGGCTGCCGGGGGTCTGTACGGGCCTGCCGGGGGTCTGTGCGGGCCTGCCGGGGGTCTGTACGGGCCTGCCGGGGGGTCTGTGTGGGCCTGCCGAGGGGTCTGTGTGGGCCTGCCGAGGGGTCTGTACGGGCCTGCCGGAGGTCTGTGCGGGCTGCCGGGGGTCTGTGCGGGCCTGCCGGGGGTTGTGTGTGTGTGCAGGCATCGTCCGATGAGACTACAAGTCCCATCAGGCTATGGCTGCTACAATGAACACCTCAGAAAGAGGAAAAAATCCTCCAGGGTGCAGTTGGGCCCAAATGGTTCTGCAAACTTGTGGCCTCTGTTCACACGGGATGCATTCTAGTTGGCACTGGGCAGCCCCCCTATATGGTGTTACTAAGAGGTTGTGAGCCAGAAGCCCTGCATTCCCTGTGTGAACACTGCCACATGCGGATTATTTTTTCTGCACTGGTGTACCACACGGCCAATCCCTCATTGTAGGATGGCTGTTTCATTCGGTATTTATGCACCTGTGCAGCTGCCATTTTTACTTGGGTCTGCTGCACCCTGGATTAGTGCAGATGCATTTGGGCCTGTCTGGTTGGTAACCAATTTTTTGGAGGATTTTTTCCTCTTTCTGAGGTGTTCATGTTAGAGTAGGGACTGACAAGTGTAAGGAACTTTGACTCAGTTTGTCAGCTTCCGTATTAAGGCCTTAATATCAACTAATACCTTACATATATTGCTATGTTTGTTGTGCACTTTTATAGTTTTTCCAGGGTGCAGTTGGGCTTCTGGCTCACAACCTCTTAGTAACACCATATAGGGGGGCTGCCCAGTGCCAACTAGAATGCATCCCGTGTGAACAGAGGCCACAAGTTTGCAGAACCATATATATGGGTTGTTTGTTATCGGTTGTTTGTTATTTTAATATTTTTTACAGATGACACTGGCTTCGGGGATCAAAGTGACAAGTGATGGTGAGTATGTACTCTATGTTATATGTACTGTATGTCTATATGTATGTATTGTATGAATGTATGAATGTATTGTATGTAGTATGTACTGTATGTAGTATGTATGTTGTATGTCTGTAGCATGTTTTATGTATGTTGTATGTATGTAGTATGTACTATGTATGTATGTATGTTGTATGAATGTAGTATATATGTAGTATGTATGTAGAATGTATGTATGTTGTATGAATGTAGTATATATGTAGTATGTATGTATGTTGTATGAATGTAGTATATATGTAGTATGTATGTAGTATGTATGTATGTTGTATGAATGTTGTATATATGTAGTATGTATGTAGTATGTATGTATGTTGTATGAATGTAGTATATATGAAGTATGTATGTAGTATGTATGTATGTTGTATGAATGTAGTATATATGTAGTATGTATGTAGTATGTATGTATATATGTTGTATGAATGTAGTATATATGTAGTATGCATGTAGTATGTATGCTTTTGTTTTGTTTTGTTTTTTTACATTCAACACATTAGCCGGAAGATGAGACTACTACTGTCTCATCATTGGCTAATGTGTCAATCACTGTCATTGTAGCAGGCATAGCCCGATGGGACTTGTAGTCCCATCGGACGATGCCTGCACACACACACAACCACCAGCAGGCCCGCACAGACCCCCGGCAGCCCGCACAGACAACCCGGCAGGCCCGCACAGACCCCCGGCAGGCCCCCACAGACCCCCGAGAGGCCCGTACAGACCCCGCCCGCACACACAGACACACACAGTTTCCTCCCACGCACCGCCCACACTCTTCCCCCCTCCCGAACTGGATGTGCAAGTAAAGAAAGGGTTTTTTTTAATTCCGATATTTCTGTCCCATTAACTTGCATGAGTTTCCGGTATCGGAATCGGCGATACCCGATACTTTTTGGGTATCGGTCCGATCCAATCCGATCCGATATTTCCCAATATCGGAAAGTATCGCTCAACAATATCCAGCAGCCATGTAATGTGTATGACAAACTTAAGGCTATATGACATATATCTAACAACCTCCTAGCATAATAAGCATCTTATATTTGGCTGGAAGATGGCTTTAAAACTTGTGATGGACTTTAGATTTGTGATGTGACTTAATACATCTTCTAGGGCAATATGAGTAATATAAGTGAAGCACATACTAATGTATGTTTAATGGGATTACAATGTAGCTTAAAGAATTCAACTCTATGTTCGCATTTATGAAGTGAGTGGAGAAAGAACAATCTATAGACAATCAGGTAATAGGAATGTTCTCAGCAGCACTGAATGTTACAGAAGATGAGAGTAGTGTGCTTATCCTGTAGGACACATCATATCATCTAATTGTCTCATTATAGATAAGAGGACAAGGCTGCATGCTTTGTTATAAAGGACAGAAAGTGGGAACTCGCAAACCAAGCATCTGCACCCCAATGACTAAAAGTCAAGACTTCTTTTAAAGAAATGGAAGAAAAATGTGTCCACCTAAGATGCAGGGACTATAGTTTTACTGGTCACTTAACATATTTTCCTTAAACTAGCATTTCAGATGCGATAGCTGTCGGACGACTGCAAACCCTTGTGGCTGTCCCAAACAAATGACTGTTCTGCCATTCTTAAATGTTCACTATGGTTTCAACAAACTATACATAAATCAATAGTACATACAGGCGAAGATAATAAACTATGTATTATCTTCTTTCTAAACATATGAGCTGCTTTTTCTTCTCCCTTCTGCTTCCTGAACTCACCATCAACTCTGAAAAAAATAGCTTAATCTCCCTTAGGCTATGTGCCCACGTTGCGTGTTAAAACGCACATTGAAAACCGAACTCCTTCCCAGAAATCGCAAGTTTTTTCCACGTGATTTCACCGCGATTTTACAGCGATTCTGTTCGCGATTTTGCCGCGATTTTCTCAAGCACTTTCCAAGCGATTTGAAGCATCGCTTGGAAAGTGATTGACAGGTTGGTCATACTCATCAAACATAGTGTTTGACAAGTGTGACCAGCTTTTTACTATTGAGGCCGCCTATGCGGCATCAATAGTAAAAGATAAAATGTTAAAAATGATAAAAAAATAAAAAATCGGGGTATATTTACCTTCCGGCGTCCAGCGCTGCATTCCCGGGCCTCAGCGTTCCCAGTAATGCCTTGCGAGACCTGTGATGACGTTGGTCTCGCGTTGCTATAGCGATTTCGCGAGACCCCTAGAGTCACGCGAGACTACGTCATCACAGGTCTTTGCCGCAAGGCATTACTGGGAACGCTTAGGCCTGGAATGCAGCGCGGGACGTCGGAAGGAAAATATACCCCTATTTTTTATTTTTTATTCTTTTTTTTTACAGGGGTATGGTACCCAGGGCCTGGAGGACAGTCTCCTCTCCTCCACACCGTGGGTACCAACCGCACAACTTTGCGCATTGTGGGCATAGCCACATGCGGGAAGTAAGCGGTTCTCATGCATTCCTATGGGTGCGGAAACGCGGCAATTCTTTGCGATTCCGCACAAAAGAATGACCATGCTGCGATTTTTTCCGCGATGCGATTCCGCCACGGAAAAAAGCGCAGCATTAGCACAGCATGTGCGGAATGCCATAGGAATGCATGGGGTGTGTTCTGTTCACGATTTTTAAATGTTTTCGCGCCGAAAATCGTGGCAAAAACGCTTAAAAATCTCATCGTGGGCACACAGCCTTAGACAAAACAAAACGGTCCGCCATCTCAGTGAGGTGTCAGGTTACAGCTTCTATTCTACTCTATGGAGAGGGGAAGGGAAGGAGGAAAGAGAAGCATAGTAATACACTAGCAGGTAAGGACACAGAGTGATTCTGCAGCAGCTTTATAGCAATTTATTTAGTTTCTCCCACAGCAGGATTCACAAGTACACTGCTTAAGGGCCATTACACACAGCGATCTCGCTGATTTTGTGACACATCATCGATCTCTCCAGCGAGATCGCTGTGTGTGACGGGGATCAGCGACCGGCCCCCCCTGCCGGGTATCGCTGATCGTGCTGGATCGTCCTGGGCCATTTTTTCATCACTGGTCTCCCGCTGGCCAGCGCGCATCGCTGCGTGTGGCAGCAGGAGCCAGCGATGAGCGACGCTGCACGCTGGTTACCAATGTAAACATCGGGTTTCTAAGGGCTGCGGGGCCCTTAGAAACCTGATGTTTACCCTAGATACCAGCGTGCACTGCAGGCAGGGCGGGAGGTGGAGGCAGAGCGGCGCACAGACCGGAGTAGCTCTGCTATCTGCTACTCCAGTCTGTCAGACCGGAGTAGCAGATAGCAGAGCTATGCCGGTCAGTCTACACCACTCTGCCTTCACCTCCCGCCCTGCCTGCAGTGCACGCTGGTATCTAGGGTAAACATCAGGTTTCTAAGGGCCCCGCAGCCCTTAGAAACCCGATGTTTACGTTGGTAACCAGCATGCTCGCTGGTCCTGATAGCTGGAGGGGCTGTCTATGTGACAGCTCACCAGCGATCAGCTAACAAAGTCCCAGCGATCCCATCCACGTCGGATCATGGGTGGGATCGCTGGGACATCGGTATGTGTAACGGTACCCTTAGTCTACTTTTAGTACGCTTTGTGGTGCTGCTGCCTCTATTTGTATGCTACTTATAGAAAGTGGGAATCCTTTCAAGTCTGTGACTACTATGTATAGGACACATCATAGTGTTATGGGGTGAATTTGCTGAGCCATAAGGCAGGGTAAGCAGCACAGACAAGAGTTGTTGATGAAGCGGAGTTAGACAAGACACATATCATGTGTATTAGCAAGGACCAGAAGAGCTGTATATGCTGGACAGGACAATTTTTAGTGGAGATGGAAATGCTGGTTTGTACGATGACGATCAGAGCAACGGATATGGACAGTCACCTTCGGATAGCAGTGTCAAATGTGCGGACAGCACCTTGGAACGGCAGAGACAAGTAAGCTGGTGAGCATGTCCATATATCAAAGTTTGCAGACAACATCCAGGAAGAGCAGAGCTGAGGCAGCATCAGGCACATTGGAGTCAGCAGTTAGGCACCTTGGAAAATCAGAGCCAAGTGTGGGGACGGCACCTAGAAACAGCAGAACTGAGTCACTGAGTCAGGCACCTTGAAGGAACAGAGCTGAATCTGCAGGCAGCACCCAGGAACAGCAAAGCTAATTTGGCAGTCAGGCACCTTTGAGTAGTATTGCCAAATGTGCAAACACTGCCCAGGAAAAGCAGAGCCAACTTGGCAGTCAGGCACCTTGGAATAGCAAAGTCAAATTTGCGGGTAGGAAACCCGAAGTGGTGTTTATCATGTGAAACTCTAAGAATTAAATGAATAATAAATAGAGACTAAAAAAGGCAAAATAACTGGAGGGATGCCAAATAGACCAATAGCCATGATATGTTAGTACACTTGCACCCTGAAGGACACACCTGAATACAACCTTAATCTCAAAAGAACCACACAGGAGAATAGAGTCCATTTTTATATAAAATTATAAATTTATTAAACTGCATGCACTGCATAAATAACAATACAACAATATAGACAAGGATCTGTAATGAATAATGATGGCTAAGGTCACCAATCAGAAATGTATAAAGTGCTCAAGTGACACAAATATAAGCATAATCATAGGGATAATGTTAAATACTCTATACCAGCAACATCGTTTGCATGTGCACCTTAGTAAGCTGGGATATATTAAATCATACAAGTATAATGATTACCCATAATATGCCCCACTGGACCTCAGCCCGCCGCCATCGACGCACATTTCGCTGCACTTTATCAAGATGCGATGATATAATCCTATGTGGTTCTTTTGAGATTAAGAATTAGATGAAGCAGAGCCAAGTAGTAAGAGAGCAGGATTGGTGAAATGGGTAACTTAGTATGCAGCATTCATTCCAATCTGAATACTCATGTGGTGAACACCGCTTGAGTGAGCTTTAAAAGGGTTTTCACTTTTAGAAAAGAATACCACAATAAAATGCCTAGAATAATAAACAGAAGAGGGACTCACCCCACCTTTTCTGGTCCAGTGCTAGCTCTCTGTGACTAATCCAGTCTCTATGTTTTTGCTGCAGCAGTGACATTATATCAAAATCGGGCATCACCACTGTAGCCAATCACTGAACTCTGTACTTCCTGTCGTATAATACGGCAAAACCGCTGAGTTCAGTGCTACAGCACATGGTGAAGTGCACTGTTGATGCAGCCCAAAACACCAAGACCTGAGCAACAGCGGGGAGTTGTCTCTGGATCCGGGTAGGGCGAGTACGTTCTCTCTTTATTATTTACGATATTTTAGAATATTTGAGGTTCACTTTCCTCAAAGTGGAAAACCTCTTTAAAACGCACCTGTCAGCAGGTTTGGCCGATATAAGATACTGCCATTGCCTTTCAGAGCCTATCTACAGCATTCTACAGTTGTGGCCAAAAGTATTGACACCCCTGCAATTCTGTCAGATAATACTCAGTTTCTTCCTGAAAATGATTGCAAACACAAATTCTTTGGTATTATTATCTTCATTTAATTTGTCTTAAATGAAAAAACACAAAAAGAATTGTCCTAAAGCCAAATTGGATATAATTCCACACCAAACATAAAAAAGAGGGTGGACAAAAGTATTGGCACTGTTCGAAAAATCATATGAAGCTTCTCTAATTTGTGTAATTAGCAGCACCTGTAACTTATCTGTGGCACCTAACAGGTGTTGGCAATAACTAAATCACACTTGCAGCCAGTTGACATGGATTAAAGTTGGCTCAACCTCTGTCCTGTGTCCTTGTGTGTACCACATTGAACATGGAGAAAAGAAAGAAGACCAAAGAACTGTCTGAGGACTTGAGAAACCAAATTGTGAGGAAGCATGAGCAATCTCAAGGCTACAAGTCCATCTCCAAAGACCTGAATGTTCCTGTGTCTACCGTGTGCAGTGTCATCAAGAAGATAAAGCCCATGGCACTGTGGCTAACCTCCCTAGATGTGGACGGAAAAGAAAAATTGACAAGAGATTTCAACGCAAGATTGTGCGGATGTTGGATAAAGAACCTCGACTAACATCCAAACAAGTTCAAGCTGCCCTGCAGTCCGAGGGTACAACAGTGTCAACCCGTACTATCCGTCAGCATCTGAATGAAAAGGGACTGTATGGTAGGAGACCCAGGAAGACCCCACTTCTTACCCCAAAACATAAAAAAGCCAGGCTGGAGTTTGCCAAAACTTACCTGAAAAAGCCTAAAACGTTTTGGAAGAATGTTCTCTGGTCAGATGAGACAAAAGTAGAGCTTTTGGGCAAAGGCATCAACATAGAGTTTACAGGAGAAAAAAAGAGACATTCAAAGAAAAAAACACGGTCCCTACAGTCAAACATGGCAGAGGCTCCCTGATGTTTTGGGGTTGCTTTGCTGCCTCTGGCACTGGACTGCTTGACCGTGTGCATGGCATTATGCAGTCTGAAGACTTCCAATAAATTTTGCAGCATAATGTAGGGCCCAGTGTGAGAAAGCTGGGTCTCCCTCAGAGGTCATGGGTCTTCCAGCAGGACAATGACCCAAAACACACTTCAAAAAGCACTAGAAAATGGTTTGAGAGAAAGCACTGGAGACTTCTAAGGGGCCAGCAGTGAGTCCAGACCTGAATCCCATAGAACACCTGTGGAGAGATCTAAAAATGGCAGTTTGGAGAAGGCACCCTTCAAATATCAGGGACCTGGAGCAGTTTGCCAAAGAAGAATGGTCTAAAATTCCAGCAGAGCACTGTAAGAAACTCATTGATGGTTACCGGAAGCGGTTGGTCGCAGTTATTTTGGCTAAAGGTTGTGCAACCAAGTATTAGGCTGAGGGTGCCAATACTTTTGTCTGGCCCATTTTTGGAGTTTTGTGTGAAATGATCAATGTTTTGCTTTTTGCTTCATTCTCTTTTGTGTTTTTTCATTTAAGACAAATTAAATGAAGATAATAATACCAAAGAATTTGTGTTGGCAATCATTTTCAGGAATAAACTGAGTATTATCTGACAAAATTACAGGGGTGTCAATACTTTTGGCCACAACTGTATAATGCTGCAGATAAGCCCCCCCGATCTAACCTGAAAGATAAGAAAAATAAGTTTTATTATACTCACCCAAGGAGTTGTCCCGTCCGGTGGGTGTCGCAGGTTTGGGTCCGGCACCTCCCATCTTCTTGCGATGCCGCCCTCCTGCTTGCTTCACATGATCCCCAGCATCGTGCTCCTGCACAGGCGTACTTATCTGCCCTGTTGAGGGCAGAGCAAATTCCTGCAGTGCGCAGGTGCTGGACCTCTCTGACCTTTCCCAACACTTGCGCACTGCAGTACTTTGCTCTGCCCTCAACAGGGCAGATAAGTACGCCTGTGCAGGTGCACAATGTCGGGGAGCCATGAAGCAAGCAGGTGGATAGCATCCCAAGATGATAGGAGGCGCCGGACCCGAACCTGCGACATCCATCGGACCGGACCACCCCCCGGGTAAGTAAAATAAAACTTATTTTTCTTATCTTTCAGGTCAGAATGGGAGTTTATCTGCAGCAATATAGAATTGTGTAGATAAACCCTGAAAGGCAGTGGCCGTATCTTATATTGGTCAAAACTGCTGACAGATTTGCTTTAAGGCCTACCAAGATGACAACAGGGGTTCACAAAAGCAAAGAGAGTGACCCAAAGCATTAATGAACACACAGAGCCAATCGTGGCAAAGGGAAAATGTGCAGACAGACAAGAGAGTCAGGACTGGTGGTGAGTAATTACACACTCTTGCTCAGAGAAAACGGAAAATTAGCATTAGAACCAGCAGAGGGGAAAGCTGGTGAAAATTCAGATTATATCATGTGGGGGACTTTAGTATATCTTTTCAAACAGATTTCTGTAGAGAATACTAGATCGAGTATGCTTGCTACTGGTACAGCTCTGTGAGGCATTGACCCCAGTTACAGCTAGGGGGCGCTGTATGTGCTCCTCAGGATACGCATGGAGGCGTAATGGTGATAGTGAGACAGTGATCGGCGTCATTGTGAATGGCCGGTATGTGTCGCAGAGGAGATCCTCTGAGCTGTAAGCCAGTAGTGTTGCTCTGGGACTTGTAGTTCTACGAGTTTTGTTTTTTTTGTTTACTTACAAGGGAAGCTTACAGGTTTAGTTGGAGAGCTAGGCAGGACTGACTAATCACACATATACCGCCCACTTGTGGGGGTGCCTACAGCTACACAGCTACATAGTGTGACCATGGTTGGGTCACATGGGGAGAGTGTATGGACCTGAATGGTCAGAGCGTAAGGTCCTGGATGGCCTTTGTTGGAAGATCCTGGGAGTAGGATCGGATTCCTGAAAAGCACATGGTGAGGCCATGGACCTGAAGGCCTGTGTGTTGAAGGTCCAAGGAATGGACTTCTTGAAAATCACATGGAGAGGCCATATGTGCAGAGTCTAGGAATAAATGTTAGCACAGCCAAACAGGGAGGTGCCACACAGTAGGTTCCCAAACCTTATAACCAAGTATCAAATACCGGGCACACTCAAGGATTTTTGGTGCCAAAAAATCTGAATTTTGCTACATACGGTAGGCACTAGTTACAAACGTTTCGGTCATGATAGACCTTCATCAGTGTGCTAGGGTTAATTTCTAGATGCTAGTGTGAATAAATCACAAATAGTAGCCAAAGATCAGGTAAAGAGTGAAGCCCGGAACAGAGGTGGTCAGTGACCTGCAATCAGGTATGCTAAAATAGGTATATGCTGGGTATCCTATGTCACGGTATCCACCACAAGACAGGGAGGTGCAGAGTCTGTGACGGCACTGCTTTGGGGGAGCTGCCATCATTCGGAGGGTCTGGACTGTTGTGAGTGCCCTGGTCGCAAGGACAGTGATCAGTGATCCCCGTAAGGCAGCTTCCCAGGAGTGAGGACTGACGAGGAGTCAGTGTGTGGAGCAGAAGCTCCAGGAAGGTAACTCCAGATAAAAGGGGTTTCTATGAACTGTGCGGTCACCCATGGTAACTGGACAAAGTGAGGTCCAGCGTGATTAGAGACTGTGATCTAATGTCGGGTAATGCTGTGTGAGTAGAGACATTGATACGGCATACGGACACACCCCGGGAACTAGTCAGAGGAGGACTGGCGAGAGTAGTGTCTGTAAAGTGGTTAAAGCCATGGGCTATGAAGTATCTGCTATTGGAACTTACTGTTAGTGCCTGTGATGTTCCGTGGATGTAATGTACTGAACTTTTCGGTATGCGGTTTATGATGTTTAAATAAAAGAGAAACCAAGCGCTGTGTTCCTCAATCCCGTTGCCAAGCGAGTGTCCCCCAACACATGCAGTAAGTGCTGCCTTACATGCTCACATACACTTTAGACTAACGACAGACTAACCCGCCGTTATTAGCGGGTTTAGCCAACAGTCTAATGTGTATGTGGGCCCCTGACTCATCCCCAACAGATGATGACACACAGATATGGATCCAATATATCCGATTTCGGGCAGCAGATCCTTTTTTTATCTAAGAGATTAGCTGCCGACAGAGAAGTCTAGCAGCTACTATCTCAAAGGGAACACAGGAGTGCTCGGCAAAGTGAGCGTTCCTATATTTTGGAGAGTTAGGTAAGTTAGCTGCCAGCCAAACAATCTGCCAATCCATTAAGCAGCCAACAGCTAGCTAAAGTGTATGAGTGTCTTTACTAGTCACATTTCTGTGCCAGACCTACTGGACCATTGTGCATTTGACAAGCCCTCTCTCCTTCGTATAATGTGGAGTGAAATAAGAAAACAGCTTAGTCATTTCTTTTAATGCAGGTGTCTTGCTTATAATACAGGTGACTCATGTGTAGTCCATCAGGAGCTTCCTATTATGTTTTTGCTTTATACCCTGATTTGCTGCCATGATAGAGTATGTGATATTTTGATGGGTAACATAATACAAACTGATGTAGTCGGTGTCAGTCGTGCGATTACAGTCACAAACAAGGGGCATAAAACCTTCAGACTATGACTCATAGAAATACAGGAATTGTAGAAGGAAAACCCATCTCTTCCCTCCAGGGATATGACAGATTTGCTAAGCATTCAGTTACAGTAGCTCAGTGGTGAGCTGCACGCTGCTGCCTTACATAATTATATGTCTGAAATTACAGGAAGAAATCTGCGCTCTATCAAGGGACATGACAACTCATGAATATTGAGAACAAGTTATTTTGATTGTGGCTGTTTGGAAGCATAATATAATGATGTTTAGTGCAGTTCTTTTCATGCTTAACCCCTTAGTGACAGAGCCAATTTTGTCCTTAATGACAAAGCCAATTTTTACAATTCTGACCACCAATGGACGTATCCCACTGATACTGAGTCTTTTTTTTCTATGACATATTGTACTTCATGTTAGGGGTAAAATTTCTTCAATATGACTTGTGTTTATTTATGAAAAAAACTGGAAATTTGGCAAAAATTTTGAAAATTTTGCCATTTTCAAACTTTTAATTTTTGTGCCCTTAAATCAGAGAGTTATGTCACACAAAATAGTTAATAAATAACATTTCCCACATGTCAACTTTACATCATCACAATTTTGGAAACATAGTTTTTTTTTGTTAGGACGCAATAAGGGTTAAAAGTTGACCAGTGATTTCTCATTTTTCCAACAAAATTTACAAAACCATTTTTTAGGGACCACCTCACATTTGAAGTGAGTTTGGAGGGTCAATATGACAGACAATACCCAAAAGTTACACAATTTTAAAAAAATGCACCCCTCAAGGGGCTCAAAACCACATTCAAGAAGTTTATTAACCCTTCAGGTGCTTCACAAGAACTAAAGTAATGTGGAAGGAAAAAATGTACATTTTACTTTTTTCATAAAAAATTTACTTTAGGCCCAAACCTTTTTTATTTTCACAAGGATAACAGGAGAAAATGGACCACAAAATCTGTTGTGCAATTTTTCCAGAGTGGGGGAAAGCCACTGTTTGGTCCATGTCGCATTTGGAGACCCCCCTGATGTACCTAAACAGTGGAAATCTCCCAATTCTAACTCCAACCCAATCCTAACCCTGACCCTAATTCCAACCGTAACCCTAATCCCAACCCTGACCCCAACCCTGAAAGCACCCTAACTTCATCACCCCATTGTAACCCCAACACAACTGTAACTCCAAACCACAACTGTAACCCAAACCATAACCCAAACACAACCCTAACCATAGACCCAACCCTAAACCTAGCCAAACCCTAACCCTAGCTCTAACCCCAACTCTAACCCTAGCCCCAACCCTAACTCTAGCCCAACCCTAACCCTAGCCCAAACCCTATCCCAAACTCTAACCCTAGCCCCAACTCTTACTCTAGCTCTAACTCAAACCCTTACCCTAGCCCCAACTCTAGCCCTAACTGCAAAGAATGGGAAAAATATTTTATTTTATTACTTTTACTTAACTAAGGGGGTGACAAAGGGGGATTTGATTTACTATTGTTTTTTATTTTGCTCACTGTGATCAAAATGAACCAATAGGAATAATCTCCTATTGTTGCCGGGTACCGGCCTGCAGATCTCGGCGGGCATATTGCGTATATGTGCCCGCCATTTTCTTCAAGAAGAAGATGCCGGGGGCTAGGGGACAGAGACGATGAGTCCAGTGATGGCAGAGGTACCGGGGGAGGCTCGGGGTACCTCATTTCTCTCCTCTTGTATGCTAGACCATATTAGAGGAGAGAGAAATTATTGGGAAATCAGACTTTTTTTGCGATTTGGTGAATAACGGCAATCACAAGACTGGGGTCAGTAAAAACCTACCCGAATCAAGTTCGGAGGTGTGTTTGTGCCGAGAGCAGTACAAGTACAGCGTCACGATCGCGTGGCTTCACGCTAAGCGCAGCAGCGATCTTGTGTATGTGTCAGCTGTATGTGACAGCTGACACCCCGCAGCAACCCCTCTGATGCCGCTGTCAGTAGTGACAGCGACATAGAGAAGCATCGCATAGGGAGAAGGCACTTCCCTCAGAACAATGCAATGCATTAAAGTGCCATCGGCCACAGTTTTGTGCACTTCAGTAAAGAAGGAAACCGTGGAACAGAGGCCAGACGGAGTCCAGAGGAACTCTGCTGCCTCACTATAGTGAATGGATCCATCAGGGGTTTCATCTGAATCATATCACTCAGAGATGTAGATTGAAACCCCAAAGTAAGTGGGCAGCGTAAAGCGCCGGATAACTGTGATCCCAAACGTTACGTAAAATGTTCCCAATAAAAGTTTCCGCTCAATCCACAAAAAAAAACAAGTCTCCACTCAGATCTGTCATCTGTTAATGGAAATATAGGGGGCTTCCACGTTACTGGTAGCACAAAGGCTCTGGAAAAGCTAAATGGCTCCTTACCCGCCAACAGAAATTCAGCAAATTCTCCGCTCCCAAATCCAAATGCCCCCCCCCGTTCTGAGCCCCAGTGTGCATAAACAAACATTTAGAACCCACATGTTTGGCTTTTCCATAGTGACGAAAGCCCACCTAATTTACAGGTGCGTGTCACCAGAAGCACGGGCTGGGCATAATGTACTGGTCACTACAACATACTGGTCACTACAGCGTACTGGTAACTACAACGGCAGTTTGCAATTTTCACTCAGCAACATCCACTGCTGCCTGTTTCTGGAAAACATCCATGGAGTCAAAATTGTCACTACATGTGTAGATAAATTCCCAAAGGGTTATAATTTCCAAAATGGGGTCACTTGGAGGGGAATCTGCTTTTCTAGCATTTAGGGGCTCTTTAAATGGAGTCCGCAAACTAGTCTAGTACAATCTCTGTTCCAGGAGGCAAATAGCATTCTATCCGTCCCGAGTATGGCAAAGTAGTACTGTACAGCCACATATGGGGCCACATATGGGGTATTTCTACATTCAGCAGAAATTCTGAGACAAATTCTGGTGCCATTTTTACCCATTTCCCAGAGTGAAAATGTAAAACTTGGGGCTAACACACAACAGACCAACAGATTGACGAGTGTGACCAACTTTTTACTACTGAGGATGCCTATGCAGCATCAGTAGTAAAAGATAAAATGTAAAAAATAAAAAATGGTGTTATTCTTACCTTCCGACGTCCCGCGCAGCCTTCCCGCCTCTCTCCACGCTGCCGTTCCCAGTAATCCTTTGCGAAAATGCCCGCGATGACGTCCGTTCTCGCGGGATCGCGACGTCTCGCGGTCATTCGCGATGACGTTGCGTGAATGACCGCAAGACTTCGCGATCCCGCGAGAACGGACGTCATCGTGGGCATTTTCGCAAAGGCTTACTGGGAACGGGAGCATGGAGAGAGGCGGGAAGGCTGCGTGGGACGTCGGAAGGTGAGAATAACAATATTTTTTATTTTAAATTCTATTTTTTACAGGGATATGGTACCCAAAGCCCGGAGGACAGTCTCCTCTCCTCCGGACCATGGGTACCATCCGCAATTGTTCTGCTTACTTTCCGCATGGTGTGCACAGCCACATGCGGGAAGTAAGCGGAACAATGCATTCCTATGGGTGCGGGATCGCTGCGATTCCACAAAATTATTGAGCATGCTGCGTTTTTTTACCGCGAAGCGATTCCGCCGCGGTAAAAACCACAGCATTAGCACAGTATTGCGGAATCCCATAGGAATGCATGTGATGCTTATGTTTTGCGTTTTCGCAGCAAAATCGCATGGTTAAAACCGCTGCGGAAACGCAAAAAAAAGCCACATGTGAACTCAGCCTAAATTGGTAAAATGGGGTCACTTATGGGGCGTTCTGTTGTTCTGGCACCTCAGGGGCTCTGTCAATGTAATATGGCACCCTCCAACAAGTGCAGCAAAATCTGCACTGTAATATGGCGCTACTTCCCTTCTGAGCTTTGCACTGTGCCTAAGAAGTAGTTTTCAACCACATAGGGGTATCAGTGAACTCAGGAGAAATTGCTCAACAAACTTTGGGGTCCATTTTCTCCTTTTGCCCTTGTGAAAATACAAAAATTTATAGCTAAAAAAGATTTTTGTGGGAAAAATACGATTTTACTATTTTTACTGCTTCACGTTATAAACTTCTGTGAAGCACTTGTGGGTTCAAGACGCTCAATACACATCTAGATAAGGTTCAAAAGGCATTTAGTTTCCAAAATTGTGTCGCTTGTGGGGGGTTTCTACTGTTTAGGCACATCAGGGGCTCTTCAAACGCAAAATGGCATACGCTAATTATACCATCAAATTTTACATTCAAAAATTCAAATGGCGCTCCTTCCCTTCCAAGCCCAGCTATGTGCCAAAACAGTAGTATTCCCCCACATATGGTGTATCGGCGTACTCAGGAGAAATTGCACAACAAATTGTATGGCGCAATTTCTCCTGTTACCCATTTGAAAATGCAAAATATGGAACGAAAATAGATTTATTTTGGAAAAATTTTAATTTTTTTGTATCCACGTCTCTACGCTATAAAGTTCTGTGAAGCATCTGTGGGTTCAAGGTGCTTAATAAACATATGGATAAATTCCATAAAGGGTCTAGTTTCCAAAATGGTGTTCCTTGTCCACTGTTTAGGCACATCAGGGGCTCTTCAAACACGACATAGCATAATTATAATTTTATCAAATTTTGCATTCCAAAAGTCAAATGGTGCTACTTCCCTTCCAAGCCCTGCCATGCGCCCAAACAGTTGTTTTTCTCCACATATTGGGTATCGACGTACTCAGGAAAAATTCCACAACAAATTCTTTGGCACAATTTCTTCTTTTACCCTTATGTAAATGCAAGATTTGGAGCTAAAATGATTTATTCGGGAAAAATGTGATTTTTTTAATTCCACGGCTTTACGTTATAAACTTCTGTGAAGCACCTGTGGGTTCAAGGTGCTCAATTCAAATCTAGATAAGTTTCCTAAGGGGTCTAGTTTCCAAAATGGTATCACTTGTTGGGGGTTTCCACTGTTTAGGCACATCAGGGGCTATCCAAACACAACATGGCAACTGCTAATTATTCAAGCATATTTTACATTCAAAAAGTCAAATGGTGCTCCTTCCATTCCGAGCCCTGATGCAATGGCGGATCTTAATAGGGGCGGATGGGGTGGTTGCCCCGGGCCCAAGGTTTTTTGGGGGCCCAGGGGCAGGGGCGGGCTGGGCCGGGTGGCAGAGAGGCAAATGCCCCCCGGACCGCTCCCCCAGCACCTGTACAGGGCCGGCCATGCCCTGTGCTGTGACGCCGCCGGCAGCAGACAGCCGCCCGCGTCACATTCTATGAGGGGCCGGGAGCTGTGCACGGCCATCACCTTGACGGCTGCTCAGCTCCGGCTCCCTCCGGCTGTACTTCCGGGTCAGATGTCGGGCGTGCGCGATGACGTCATCGTGCACGCGCCGACATGTCCCGGAGCATGCTGAAAGCAGAGGCGCTGCTGGGGAGCGAGCCGGCTGTGAGGTAAGTATGGGGAACTTTTTTTATTTTTTTTTATTTATAAAATGAAGTAATGGGGGAGGGGGTGAGTGGGGGCTGTACACAATGAAGGGGGGGTGACTGGGGCCTGTATATGATGAAGGGGGGGTGACTGGGGCCTGTATATGATGAAGGGGGGGTGACTGGGGGCTGTATATGATGAAGGGGGGGTGACTGGGGCCTGTATATGATGAAGGGGGGGTGACTGGGGGCTGTATATGATGAAGGGGGGGTTACTGGGGCCTGTATATGATGAAGGGGGGTGACTGGGGGCTGTATATGATGAAGGGGGGTGACTGGGGGCTGTATATGATGAAGGGGGTGACTGGGGGCTGTATATGATGAAGGGGGGTGACTGGGGGCTGTATATGATGAAGGGGGGTGACTGGGGGCTGTATATGATGAAGGGGGGTGACTGGGGGCTGTATATGATGAAGGGGGGTGACTGGGGGCTGTATATAATGAAGGGGGGGTGACTGGGGGCTGTATATGATGAAGGGGGGTGACTGGGGCCTGTATATGATGAAGGGGGGTGACTGGGGGCTGTATATGATGAAGGGGGGTGACTGGGGGCTGTATATGATGAAGGGGGGTGACTGGGGGCTGTATATGATGAAGGGGGTGACTGGGGGCTGTATATGATGAAGGGGGGGTGACTGGGGGCTGTATATGATGAAGGGGGGTGACTGGGGGCTGTATATGATGAAGGGGGGTGACTGGGGGCTGTATATGATGAAGGGGGTGACTGGGGGCTGTATATGATGAAGGGGGGTGACTGGGGGCTGTATATGATGAAGGGGGGTGACTGTGGGCTGTATATGATGAAGGGGGGGTGACTGGGGCCTGTATATGATGAAGGGGGGTGACTGGGGGCTGTATATGATGAAGGGGGGGTGACTGGGGGCTGTATATGATGAAGGGGGGTGACTGGGGTTGTACAGGATGAAGGGGGTGAGTGGGGACTTCACAGGATGAAGGGGGGATGAGTGGGGGCTTCACATGATGAAGGGGGATGAGTGGGGGCTTCACATGATGAAGGGGGGTGAGTGGGGCTGCACATGATGAAGGGGGGGTGAGTGGGGCTGCACATGATGAAGTGGGGGATAAGGGGGACTGCACATGATGAATTAAGGGGTAAGTGGGACTGCACATGATGAATTAAGGGGTAAGTGGGACTGCACATGATGAATTAAGGGGTAAGTGGGACTGCACATGATGAATTGGGGGTAAGGGGAACTGCACATAATGAATTAAGGGGTAAGTGAGACTGAACATGATGAATTGGGGGTAAGAGGGACTGCACATGATGAATTGGGGGTAAGGGGAACTGCACATGATGAATTAAGGGGTAAGTGGGACTGAACATGATGAATTGGGGGTAAGAGGGACTGCACATGATGAATTGGGGGTAAGGGGGACTGCACATGATGAATTGGGGGTAAGGGGCACTGCACATGATGTGGGGGTAAAATTAACTGCACATGATGATGGGGGAGTGGGGCTGCACATGAAGTTGGGGGGGAAGGGGACTGCACATGATAAAATGGAAGGGGGGATAAGGGGCTGCAAATGATGAAGCGGCACTGCAGATGAAGTGAGTGGGTGATAGGGGACTGCAATGGATGAAGTAAGGGGACTTCAAATTAAAGTGGGGACATTAAAGTGGATCCCCTATGGCCAGGATCACGTTGGGCGATTTTGTGCGTATTGGCCGTAGGCCTACAGCTTATGTGCAACGTCTTTTTAGGCCATGTCCACACGTGGTGGAATGGTGGCGGGTTTTCCGTATGGACCCGCAGCAAACCAAGTGCTGCGGTCCGTACGGCTGTCAATTCCCGCACGGGGACCGCAGCGCTCAGGTGGGAAGGGGGGTACAGGGGCCCAGGTTTTATGAACAGCCCCGGGCCCATAGTCCACTTAATCCGCCACTGCCCTGACGTGTGCCCAAACAGTAGATTTTCCCCACATATGGGCTATCGGCATGCTCAAGAGAAATTGCACAACAAAATTTATGGTCCCTTTTCTTCTGTTACCCTTAGTAAAAATAGGTCTAAAGGTAAATTTTTGTGAAAGAAAAGTAAATGTTTATTTTTTTTCTTCCACATTCCAAAAATTCATGTGAAGCACCTGAAGGGTTAATAAACTTTTTGAATGTGTTTTTGAGTACCTTGAGGGGTGCAGTTTTTATAATGGCGTCATTTTTTGGGTATTTTCTGTCATATAGGCCCCTGAAATTCACTTCAAGTGTGAGGTGGTCCGGAAAAAAATGGTTTTCCAAATTTTGTTGTAAAAATGAGAAATCGCTGGTCAACTTTTAACCCTTATAACTTCCTAACAAAAAAAATTTTGTTTCCCAAATTGTGCTGATGTAAAGTAAACATGTGGGAAATGTTACTTATTAAGTTTTTTGCCTGCCATATCTCTGTGATTTAAGAGCATACAAACTCAAAGTTGGAAAATTGCGAAAATTTTCAAAATTTTCGCCAAATTTCCAATTTTTTCACAAAAAACGCAAGTTTTATGATTGAAATTTTACCACTAGCATGAAGTACAATATGTCATGAGAAAACAATGTCAGAATCACCTACATCCGTTGAAGCATTTCAGAGTTATTACCTTATAAAGGAACAGTGGTCAGAATTGTAAAAATTGGCCCGTGAGTTAACGTGCAAACCACCCTTGGTAGTAAAGGGGTTAAAAAGGTTATTTCCATATCTTTTTATGATAAAATTGCAAAATGTTTGTTGAAAATCCTCTCTGCATTGTTTACAACCTAGGATACTGGCCACCTCTACAATCTAGCATTAGTGGCCAAACATGCGCTGTGGTTGCAGTTTCTTTCAAATAGAGCTTGTAAGCATTGCTGCAATGCTAAATGGGCCGCTGGAGCACCCTTTTAGGCCTCATTTAAACAGTCATTTTTTTTTTGCGAAAAAAAAAGCAGACCGATTTTAATTAGTTTGCTGCATAAGATTTTCATCTGTCAGTGGTTGGTGTGTCTGTTATCACCACCACAGATTTTCTTGTATGCCAAAAAAAAAGGATTGCAAAGTTTTTTCTCCCATTACACTGTTACACTGATGGTTTCCTCTGGTGAACAGCAATCTTCAAGTCTGGCCACAGATTCTCAATTGGATTAAGGTTTGGTCATTAACTAGGCCAGTCCAAAATATTTACACATTTACCCTTAAACCAATCGAGTGTTGCTTTAGCAGTATGCTTTGGGTTATCATGTCATGTTTGAAGGTGAAATCACTGACAGACTGAAACAGGTTTTGCTCAAGAAAATCCCTGTATTTCGCACCATCCATCTTCCCCTCGACTCAGACCACTTTCCCTGTCCCTGCTGCCACCACCATGTTTCACTGTGGGAATGGTATTCTTGGTCTGATGAGTTGTATTGGTTTCTCGCCAGATATAGCGTTTACCTTGATGGCCAAAAACTTCAATTTTGGTCTCTTCTGACCACAGCACCTTCCTCCATACATTTGGGGAGTCTCTCATGTCTTTTGGCAAACTTAAAACAAGCTTACAATTTTAGTGTGTAAATAATTGTTTTTTTCTGCCCACTCTTCCATAAAGGCCACCTCTATGGAGTGTAAGGCTTATTATGGTCATATGGACAGTTTCTGCTTGGGAACTCTGCATCTCATTCAGGGTTAAATTTGTTCTCTGTGCTGCATCTCTGATTAATGCTATCTTTGTTCAGACTGAGAATTTTGGTGGGCAGCTTCTCTTAGCAGGTTTGTTGTGATCCCACGTTCTTTCCATTTGATGATAATGTATTTGATGGTGCTGCGGAGGATCATAAGAGATTGGGATATTTTTTTTATAACCTAACCCTGACTTGTACTTCTCAACAACTTTGTCCCTGACTTTTTTGGAGATCTCTTTTGGCCTTCTTGATGTTGTTTGGTTTATGGTGCCTCTTGCTTAATGATGTTGCAGCCTCTGTGTTCTTTCAGAAAAGGTATGTATATACTGACAGAACATGTGACACTTAAGGCCCCATTACTCGCAACAATATTATGAACGATATCGTTGCAAAGTCACCAGTTTGGTGACGTTGCAGCGATGTCGAAACGACATTGTTGCGTGTGACACGTAGCAATGATCAACGATCAGCTGGCTGATCTTTAATCATTGCCTAATGGTCTGGGCCATAAATCTATCATTGGTCTCCTGCTATGCAGCATACATCGCTGCGTGTGACAGCGAGAGACCAACGATCAGCGAGCTCCCAGTGCCATACAGCAGACGCTGGGAGCTGGTATCCAGGGTAAACAGCGGGTAACTAAGCGCCACGCGGCGCTTAGTTATCTGGTATTACCCTGGATAACAGCATGCTCGCTGGTATTGATCGCTGGTGAGTCTGCCTATGTGACAGCTCACCAGCGATCAGCTAACTATGTCCCAGCGATCCCATCCACGTCGGATCGTTGGTGGGATCACTGGGACATTGAAGCGTATAACGGGGCCTTTAGATTGCACAGGTGGACTTCCTTTCACTAAGCATGAAGGTAATTACTTGCACCAGAAATTTTTAGGGGTTTCATAACAAAAAGGTTGAATACATATGCATATGCCAACTTTTAGTTATTTGAGCACATAAATTTAATTTATGCCTATATTTTTTTCACTTCACAAACTTGACTAAACTTTGACTATTTAGTGCTGAACCATCACACAAATTGGATTACAAAAATAATTAAACACAGGTTAGAATGTAACAAAATAGGAAAGGCCGAGGTGTTACGAGTGGCGGAAGGCACTAAATAAAAAATAAATGAAGTGCCTTCGTCACTCGGGGTCCACCGTGCGGCAGGTGGTATAACCGCTGCTAGAGTGGCAGAGCACTGAGGCGATAACGTGCACAGGGTTAACTGCACCCTAAGTGCACAGGAGCGAGCTCTGTTATGCTCACAGAGCTGCAGACAAAAGTATACAAAAATATGCTGAGTCTGTTCTGGGACACAGACTAACAGCGAAACTGTCACGGTAATTAGAGTCACAGAAGTAGCCTTTAGGCAGCAGGACTACTCCCTCTAGACCTACCGTTAAAGAAGACAGGAGGCGTCGCAACTGCAGACGCCGGAGAACTGCAATCACAGCGCCGTGTGAACAGAGCCACAGAGGAGACACCGCAATGTCGTTGGTGCGATGCAGGACGCTAGCTGCTGAGAGGTATAGCTGGAGCGCGCTGGCGCTAGCGCTGCTACTGGCAGCTGCCAAATCACTCACACAATCGTAATATCAAAGGGATGGGGTTTCATAATAAGTCAGTCACCAGTCCAAGCATCCATCAGCATACATACAGCAGCAGTATGAAAATACTAGCGCATGGCATAGCGGCCATGCGCACTTTTTATAGCGTACGGGACCTGCCAGAAATCTCCAGAGCTCTGAGCTAAGCCAATGGAATCAGGAGCAGGACCTGAGCACCTGACTCCTGACCTCCAATGAGAGCTCATTCCAGGAGCATGCTCAGAAGCTGGCTGAAAGGACTTAGCCTCTGGAGACAAATGTGAGGATCTGGATCTCTGCATCAGAATGGCAGGACACAGATTCCTAACACAAGGGGGATGAATACTTTTGACAAGCCATTGTATATGTCCACAGAGTACCAGTGCATAGGCATACCCTGGCATTTATTGTGCCTAAGAAGTATAGGTATGCGATATAAGTATTTTTACTTGATAACACTGAATAAAATAGAGAAACAGACTTCGGTATTACATACTGCAAAAAAAGGTATACTGACATATACTGACCATACACCTGTATAAAGGAAACTCAGGTGAATGGGCCTTTTGGTACTTTTGCTATGTTTAGCAAACCGACAATGCAAAATGTATCCTGACTTCCCCCAATGGCAGATGGGGGGGAAAGAAATCCAACATGCCTAATGTTCTTGTTCTTATGAGAGGTTAGCAGACAAGTCGGGGTCAGGCTTAATCCCCATTGAGAAAACAAGCATGCACAACCGACATTTATATGGCTACCAGAATTGATACCATGAACCTTTGCTGGGCACTTTTGTAGTCATTGACAAATGTTCTAGAAACTTGTGAGTTGCAACCTGAACCCTTTGGTCCGATCACTCCTGGCACAACCACCTTTACTGTCCATTTTGTTCATATCCACAATAAATATGGAAGTAATGTCAATTATTTATAATTAGGTTCATACAAAATAGTGAACATATGATTGACCTGTGAGTTGTCTATTTTATGGTATAACATGGTTTGAGGAACCTAAAAAGAAATTGGTGCAGGTCAACTTGGGAATGTAGGATGCACATAGCCGAAGGTCTCTCTGGGAATCGTTGTGTCTCTCCAGGATATGCATAGCCCTTATCTATAACCAGAGCTTTTCCTGCATGACATTGAGCATACACATTACATAAAGTTCTTCCAGCTTTTTGTTCTGTGGAAATCTAAGGACCATGAGTGGGCATAACAATATGGATAACTAATATATTTATTTTATCTTTAATGGATCAATCTAGGCTGATGAGTGTTTATTTTAGGTCAGAAGTTTATATACTTTATATAGTTTGTATACCAGATTAACGCTTCTTTGTCTTGAGATACTCTGCTGCCACAGGTGTCTGATAGGGGCTTTGTCATAGGGCACACAGGAGCAATCAGCCCGTTCAGCAATCCTATGTAGGAAGAGCTGGGAAAGATCAGTGTCGGCCAAACAGTTGACTAAATGATTGGCAACAGCTATCTAAAGTGTTTGGAGGGTTGAGAGTCACCTTCATTAGAATACAGCATGAACTTTCAATCCACACCCCATATGGACATTAGATGTTACAGTAGTACAGATTATAACGTGCTCTTTTTGTAAAAGGGGTCTGTGTTATGACATGCAATCTTTAAATGTATCACATAGGGAATCCAGTAAACAGAAATACTAAATACATTGTCTACATGAGGCTTTCAGAATAGGTGTCAGCGCTCTATCCCTTATAGTAAATATGGTGATTGACCTGCTATGACCTGACACGTCACTTCAGTGTCAACTGTCAGTATATTATATTATTACACTGTTTGCTCGTTTGTCCTCATTTGCCTGTGCTGTCCTATCTAAAGTTATGATTCTATGCTTATATAGTTGTGCTATGTTACCTTTCTTTGTGTTCAGTTTTGCTTTTGGTCTGCTGCAACCTGCTGTCCTTTTTCTGTAGAGCAGACTGCAGCTACGTAATTTTAGTACATGCCTCCCACTTCCAGGTCAGTGACTCCTTCTCTTCCTGCCGGTGGCCATTACTAGTTTCATCTTCTCCAGAGAGAGACACGCTTACCAGGCTGTGAAAGGCATAAGTTTTTTGACCACACACTCACAATTTGCTGAATAATCGCATTGCTCACCTTGCTGCATCTTGCTGTACCACCTGGTTGTTACACCTGCATTTCTGAGAAGTACTGCATTACCAATCATACGCTGTATGTCCAGATTTCCAATAAACAAGGACTTCACAATATCTGGTGTGTATCATCTCTCCGGACGCATGAACAGCAAAACAGCAACAATGGTCCTGTCTGCTCTGCATTGAGGAAACAGAAGGTAGGAATCTCTCCCAGTCCCAATCAACTACACCTCCATTCGCCTCTTTGTGGGGACAGAACATTGCCCTTGACATGTTCTGTCTATTGTCACCATCCTACATCTGTTTTGATTCTTCGAGGAGCAGCTACAGCATTTAGTCAAGTGTAATTAGTTTTCCTATTAATTAAATGTATTATATGCATTGTACAAGCAAAGCCAAAAAATGCTGAACATTTCCGACAGTATTATTCATAGACAACCTACAACCAACTACATCTGACTGAAGGCAAAAATTGTGAACTGTTCTGATAATGAACATATTGGAGCCAATGCAACATAGGAAAAGAATGTATCTGTAATTTGCACTTTTGCTGTACATTCCAAAATTGACAACGCAATTAACACCTCTTACCTCCACTGTACACACATTTCTTCTCACTGAATAGGTCTTACAGAGTTTAGTTAATTACCACTAGATCTTATATCCTGAAGCATATGTGTGTGTGTATGTGCAGGGCCACCATCAGGGCATGTCAGGCATTACAGCTGTATGGGGCCCCGTGAATCAGGGATGCCCGCCCGGGCCCGGCAGCGTCTGAGCACGCTGAGTGCGCTGCTGGCAGCCCTGTCTGCGCTCGCTGTTTGGGTCCCGTCCGGGCGCCCCCCTACAATTTGTTTAGCATCATGGGCCCGCCTGGCCCCCCCTCAGCCTGCCCTGGCTTCACCCTCCCTGTGTTTCACTGTCAGCCAGGAGGGAGCAGCACCAGGCTCCTCCTCCTCTCTCCCTCCCCCCCCCAGTGCACCATGATCCGACTCCAGCACCGCCCCCGGCTCACATGATGTCACGCTGCTCTTCACTTCCTCATTCCTGAGCAGGAAGAAGAGCGGTGTGCACGTGGAGTCGGCGTGGGACTGGGAGCAGCTGCACCGGGTAGCAGAGCAGAAGAAGACGTCGGTCTCCGGTGTGGTGGATGGCGAGGCGGCGCCCGGCGAGCGAGCTGCGAGCAGGTAAGGTGAGTATTGTATTCTTTTTATGTCTCTGTCTGTCGGGGAGTCTGGGGGCCCGGGGCCAGGTTGTCGTCCGTCTGGACTGATCATGGGGGTAGGGAGAGCCAGCCCAGGGGCCTGGCTGTGGGGGTCCTGTGGGGAGCCAGGGGCCCGGCTGTTCATGGGGGTCCTGTGGGGAGCCAGGGGCTCGGCAGTTCATGGGGGACCTGTGGTGACTCAGGGGACCGGCAGTTCATGGGGGACCCAGGGGCCCGGCAGTTCATGGGGGACCCAGGGGCCCGGCAGTTCTTGGGGGACCCAGGGGCCCGGCTGTTCGTCGGGGAGCCAGGGGCCCGGCTGATGATGGGGGAGCCAGGGGCCCAGCTGATGATGGGGAAGCCAGGGACCCGGCTGATGATGGGGGAGCCTGGGGCCCGGCTGATGATGGGGGAGCCAGGGGCCCGGCTGATCATGGGGTAGTCAGAGGCTCGGCTGATCATGGGGGGAGCCAGGGGCCCGGCTGGTCATGGGGGGAACCACGGGCCTGGTTGATGATGGGGGTCTGGGGGATCCAGGGGCCCGGCTGATCATGGGGGAGCCATGGGCCCGGCTGATCATGGGGGAGCCAGGGGCCCGGCTGATGATGGGGGTCTGGGGTAGCCTGGGGCCCGGCTGATGATGGAGTGAGCCAGGGGGCTGATGGGGTGAGCCCGGGCCCAGGAAGACAAGTCTCCAGCATCCATGATTAGTAGGCACATTGTTGACAGTCTCCACCTGCAGCTCAGCCCATAGTCCTATCCTTTTTGTCAGCACAGACTGTTCTGCACAGTACCAGCATGATGACTGTCTCCACCTGCAGCTCAGCATGTAACATAGTAACATAGTTATTAAGGTTGAAGGAAGACTTTAAGTCCATCTAGTTCAACCCATATCCTATCCTAACTTGCCCTAAAATGTTGATCCAGAGGAAGGCAAAAAAAAACCCATGTGGCAAACAGTAAGCTTCACATTGGGGAAAAAAATTCCCTTCCCGACTCCACATACGGCAATCAGACTAGCAACCTGGATCAACACAATATTAAGGAAACTAGTGTATATACCCTGTAATATTATACTTTTCAAGAAAAGCATCCAGTCCCTTCTTAAATTTTAGTAGGGAATCACTCATTACAACATCATATGGCAGAGAGTTCCATAGTCTCACTGCTCTTACAGTAAAGAATATGCATCTGTGATTATGCTTAAACCTTCTTTCCTCCAGACGTAGAGGATGCCCCCTTGTCCCCGTCACAGGTCTAAGAGTAAAAAGATCATTAGAAAGGTCTTGGTATTGTCCCCGCATATATTTATACATTGTAATAAGATCACCCCTAAGCCTTCGATTTTCCAAACTAAATAACCCCATGTGTAATAACATGTCTTGGTATTGCAGACCCCCTAGTTCCCTAATAACCTTGGTCGCTCTTCTCTGCACCCGCTCCAGTTCAGCTATGTCTTTCTTATACACCGGAGACCAGAACTGTACACAGTATTCTAAGTGTGGTGGTACTAGTGACTTATATAGAGGTTAAATTATGTTCTCCTCATGAGCATCTATGCCTCTTTTAATGCATCCCATTATTTTATTTGCCTTTGCAGACCCATACACCCAGGTCTTTTTCAGTAACAGTTTTGCCCAGTGTTTTACAATTAAGCACATAATTATACATCTTGTTCGTTCTACCCAAGTGCATGACCTTACATTTATCCCCATCAAAGCTCATTTGCCATTTATCAGCTCAAGCTTCTAGTTTACATAAATCCTCTTGTAATATAAAATTGTCCTCCTCTGTATTGAGTACCCTGCAGAGTTTAGTGTCATCTGCAAATATTGAAATTCTACTCTCTACGCCCCCTACAAGGTCATTAATAAATATGTTAAAAGAAGCGGGCCCAAAACTGACCCCTGTGGTACCCCACTGCTAACCATGACCCAGTCCGAGTGTGCTCCATTAATACCCACCCTTTGTTTCCTATCCCTGAGCCAGCTCTTAACCTACCTACACATATTTTCAGTCCTATATAGGGTATCAGCCTACTCAGGACAAATTGCACAACAACTGTTAGGGTCCAATTTCTCATGTTACACTTGGGAAAATAAAACATTGGGGGTGAAAAGATCATTTTTGTGAAAAAAAATCAGATTTTTTATTTTTATGGCTCTACATTATAAACTGTCAAGCACTTGGGGGTTCAAAGTGCTCACCGCACATCTAGATAAGCTCCGTAAGGAGTCTACTTTACCATAGCGTTTACTGACCGTGGGAACATACCCTAAAGAGTTTTGGAATTATGACTGTATAAAAGTTAGTAAACTAAATAAATGGGGTGATCAGCCCTTTACTCTTGACTCATATTTAATTTTTTTTTGTTTTGTGTACATAATCACTTAGTTATGTTTTGAGGTGTATTTACGTTCTATAATTTATCGGTTTTCAATAATTACCAATAAAGATTTTTTTTGTAGTGTATAATCAGTGATTATATATGCAATAATATACACTTTCCATTTATTTGGTGGGCAGGCTGAGGCGGCAGCGGTGGGCAGGCTGAGGCGACCATTAGATTCTTCTTGACTGGGTGGTTGGCGCGGCGGCAACACCGGCTGTGTGAGTAAATAACAAGTCCATGTATTTGTTTGTCCACCATTTCAGTATGTGATTGTACTTAACGTATACAGTTGTGGCCAAAAGTATTGACACCCCTGCACTTCTGTCAGATAATACTCAGTTTCTTCCTGAAAATGATTGCAAACACAAATTCTTTGTTATTATTATCTTCATTTAATTGGTCTTAAATGAAGAAACACAAAAGAGAATGAAGCAAAAAGCAAAACATTGATCATTTCGCACAAAACTCCAAAAATGGGCCAGACAAAAGTATTGGCACCCTCAGCCTAATACTTAGTTGCACAACCTTTAGCCAAAATAACTGTGACCAACCGCTTCTGGTAACCATCAATGAGTTTCTTACAATGCTCTGCTGGAATTTTAGACCATTCTTCTTTGGCAAACTGCTCCAGGTCCCTGATATTAGAAGGGTGCCTTCTCCATACTGCCATTTTTAGATCTCTCCACAGGTGTTCTATGAGATTCAGGTCTGGACTCATTGCTGGCCACCTTAGAAGTCTCCAGTGCTTCCTCTCAAACCATTTTCTAGTGCTTTTTGAAGTGTGTTTTGGGTCATTGTCTGCTGGAAGACCCATGACCTCTGAGGGAGACCCAGCTTTCTCACACTGGGCACTACATTGAGCTGCAAAATTTGTTGGTAGTCTTCAGACTTCATTATGCCATGCACACGGTCAAGCAGTCCAGTGCCAGAGGCAAAGCAACCCCAAAACATCAGGGAACCTCCGCCATGTTTGACTGTAGGGACCATGTTTTTTTCTTTGAATGCCTCTTTTTTTCTCCTGTAAACTCTATGTTGATGCCTTTGCCCAAAAAGCTCTACTTTTGTCTCATCTGACCAGAGAACATTCTTCCAAAACGTTTTAGGCTTTTTCAGGTAAGTTTTGGCAAACTCCAGCCTGGCTTTTTTATGTCTCGGGGTAAGAAGTGGGGTCTTCCTAAGTCTCCTACCATACAGTCCCTTTTCATTCAGACTCCGACAGATAGTACGGGTTGACACTGTTGTACCCTTGGACTGCAGGGCAGCTTGAACTTGTTTGGATGTTAGTCAAGGTTCTTTATCCAACATCCGCACAATCTTGCGTTGAAATCTCTTGTCAATTTTTCTTTTCCATCCACATCTAGGGAGGTTAGCTACAGTGCCATGGGCTTTAAACTTCTTGATGACACTGCGCACGGTAGATACAGGAACATTCAGGTCTTTGGAGATGGACTTGTAGCCTTGAGATTGCTCATGCTTCCTCACAATTTGGTTTCTCAAGTCCTCAGACAGTTCTTTAGTCTTCTTTCTGTTCTCCATGCTCAATGTGGTACACACAAGGACACAGGACAGAGGTTGAGTCAACTTTAATCCATGTCAACTGGCTGCAAGTGTGATTTAGTTATTGCCAACACCTGTTAGGTGCCACAGGTAAGCTACAGGTGCTGTTAATTACACAAATAAGAGAAGCATCACATGATTTTTCGAACAGTGCCAATACTTTTGTCCACCCTCTTTTTTATGTTTGGTGTGGAATTATATCCAATTTGGCTTTAGGACAATTCTTTTTGTGTTTTTTCATTTAAGACAAATTAAATGAAGATAATAATAACAAAGAATTTGTGTTTGCAATCATTTTCAGGAAGAAACTGAGTATTATCTGACAGAATTGCAGGGGTGTCAATACTTTTGTCCACAACTGTATATATACATTGCTATTGGGGAGTCGAAGGGGGGAGGATGATTGTATAATGATTGTATAATGATTCCTTCCCCCTCCCCCTTCGACTCCCCAATAGCATTGTATATATAAGCTACTGGATGATCCTGACCTGCTGGAAAACCAAATGCCCAATGATAACATAAGGCAGCAGTGCTCAGGATAATCCAGTAGCTTAGAAGTGAAAGGGCGGAGGGATTTTGGAAGGTTTGCGTGGTGGAGGAGGAGCTAGGGTGGAGGCGGAACTGGGGGAGGAGCCTGAGCGGAGTCTCAAGGGAGCACCATAAATTTTGCCAGTATGGGGCCCTGAAATTCCTCGTGGCAGCCCTGCGTGTGTGTGTGTGTGTATGTGTGTGTGAAAAGCAGGATGCTAGTCAAGGTGTCGGGGAAACGAGTACAACGCAAAGGGAGCTCTGATTGATTACTGCCCCCTGCAGCGACCTGATGACTGAAAGCAAGTGACTGCAGGGAGAAATTAATTTTCTCTCTGCAGTCACACTTCCAATTAGAAAGCAGAATATATTTAAATCTGTATTTACCTGCAGAAACGCAAGATGACAGCAGATGAATACCGTCAAGTCTTTTTTGTTGTTAATGACAGGGAACCTGATGTAAGATGTAATAATAAGTCTTATGGCAGGTTCCCAATTATGTATGCTAGGTTGCTGAGCATGCACCAAACCAGGGACATACCAGCTGTAATATATATCTAGCATTTGCCTCTAACTACGGCGGCCAGAGTGCGCATACTCTGACTTCTTTAGTTGAACCACGTAAGGGAAGCCTGTCAGCAGGATTGTGCACAGTAACCTACATACGCTATCAGGTTGGCGCCATTATACTGACTAAAATGATATCCTTGGTTGATGAAATCTGTCTTGTGGTTGTTGTTGCACAGTAACATACAGACAGTGTCAGGTCGGCGCCATTATATTGATTAAAATGTTACCTTGGATGATGAAATCCGTCTTGTGGTTGTTGTTTAATCTTGATCAGCATGATCACATGTATAATGTGTACCGGTATTTCATTCTTTTCTTTGATGTGTATTTCATTATTTTCTTTGAAGGTTTCCATAAATTCATTAAAAAAAATCAGTTGGAAAATGGCACCGGCTGCGCCTGCGCAGTGGCATCTATCGGTTCGATAGATGCTACTGCGCAGACGCCGCCATTTTTGAGGAGGCTTTTTTTTTTCCTCTAGCAAGATGGCGCCGCCAGATCGCTGATAGCTGTTACGGATTTGTTTTTTTTTAATGAATTTATGGATACCATAAAAGAAAAGAATTAAATATACATTATAGATGCGCTCATGCTGCAGGGCAGGCGCCGCTGCCACCACCGTCGCCTGCCTGCAGAAGGGGATTTTTTTTTAATATATAATATTATGTAAAATAGGGGGCAGGTCACTGAGGGATCAGTGACCTGTCAGAAGCCATACTGGTGAATACCTAAGCAGAGCACATCATGAACACCACTTCACAAGCCCGCCCCGGAGCACGAGCATATCAAAAACTCAAAACTGAAAATAAAGATTAAGCAACAACCACAAGACAGATTTCATCAACTAAGATATAATTTTAATCACTATAAAGGTGCCATCCTGACACTGTCTGTATGTTACTGAGCACAATCCTGCTGACAGCTTCCCTTTAAATGCCATTTAAGTAAAATCTCTGACAGGCCAATTAAATTACGTCAGTGCTGGGGTGCAATGGTCAACAGCTTATTCCGGCCTCCAAAAATGGGATGCCATGGCAGCCATCTTGGTCCTTCAGCCTGTGGGTGGACTTCATAGGAGAATGTATTTTTTACTTTGTACTGAATTACTGTGGTATTGCAGTATACAGTCATGAATGATCAAAATGTCCAATTTGACTTTTTTCTTTGTTTTTTATGTTGTTCTAATACACACAAAGGAAATAAACATGTGTATAACAAAACATGTATAATTTAAATAATTTTCTTGGATAAATACTTCATTTTCTGGAACAATTTTGAGGGTGCCAACATTTTTGGCCATGACTGTATACTATAAGTTGTCGAAAGTAAGCGGTTTCAAGTCCCTTTGAGGGGCTAAAAATATAGAGTAAGAAATAAAAAAAGTAAAAAAAAAAAGTAAAAATTTGAATTCCCCCCATTTTTCAATTAAAAAATAAAGAAATAAAAAAATAAACATATTAGGTACCATTACATCCATTAAAGTGTAATCTATTAAGATATATACAGTGCTCAGAATATACAACTACATTCCAACAGGTTTGTCAGAAAACCTTTAGTTTAGTTTCAGAATCAACATTTTTTGTGGGATAACATAACTTACCACAAAATGATCCCGCAAATGTGGGGCATTAATTGCACACTTTGTTATATTGCACACCAAAAAAAGTAATTTTCCAAGCAGATTAATTCAAGACATGTAGCAAAAATAAGTACACCCCAATAAAAGTCTTAGGCTGCATCCACAAGGTTACTAACCGACAGCACTTTGAACGCAGCACATGTCCGCTGCGTCCAAAGCGCTGTCGGGTTTGAACGCAAGTGATTCCGTATGTGTTCATTGAACCGTGTGTAATCACCATGTCCTATACTTTGCTGTGGTGATATTTATCTTCGGAGACTCGCGTCTCCACAAGATAAATAGAAATGCTGCGGTCTGGAAAGACGCGCTGCATATGTGTCTCCGCAGGGAAGCCGGAGGCGGCCGTGCACGCATAGTGGGCATGGGATTTCTTGAAATCCCATCCACTATGCTGTAACATCTGGCCACTGCGGGTTGGACGCTGTGGCTATACGCAACGTCTAACCTGCAGTGTTTACTGACCATGGTAACATACCCTTAGAGCAAAGCTAAAGTTTAGACTAGATAATTATAATTAACAAGCAGTCAACCACAAGAAGTCAACCACAAGTCTAATTATTCATTCAACATTTATCCAGCGGACAGTTGACTATAAAAGGATGTTACTTAACAAATAAATCCTCTTGTCATTTCATGTAGTCGGCAATGGCACCACATAGAAGAGAAATGTCACAAGACTTGAGAAAGAAAATCATTTCTTTAAACAAGTAACTTGCTATAGACAACTACAAGAAGGTCAGCAAAGCTTTACCTATCAGTCACAATAACAAAATGCAAAAAAATTAGCAAAGATGGAACTACAACCATCTCACAAAGACATTCAGGCCAACCTCAGAATTTAACACCTAAACAGGAACGTCTTCTGATTAGAAAGACTGAGTAAATTTTGACATGCAAGTTCATTACAGTTAGCTAAAGAATGAGAAAGACAAATTGGGGTGAGTGTTTCCTGTGACATAATACTACATATGCTGCTTAGGAATTACATACGTGGATGTCATCCAAGAAAGGTCTCTACTAAAGCCTGTGCACTAGAAATCTCACTTACAATTGCCAGGGCCCATACTGAAAAATATGGGATGCTATCTTCTGGAGTCTTGAGACCAAGATAAATGTTTTTGTAAGTTATTGATGTGTTTGAAACTGTATGGCATTGCAAAGGTGAGGAGCCGAAAGAAAAATGCATGCCCACAATGAAACATGGTGGTGATAATGTCCTTATATGAGGCTGAAATAAGTGCGGTTTTTTTTGTAATTTCACCTCACTTGCTTATTATTTTTTTCCCATTTTCCAGTGAAGGCAGTTTCCAGTTAACGAAATACGTTCTGTAACTCTGTTTGTAACCTGGATATGTATGTTGGAACAGTGCTAGGAAAGAAAATATAATATTTACCTCATCACTGACCACTCCAGCTGCTCGATATCCGGCTGTCTTCTTTCCACAGTCGCTCATCCCATTTCCAGCCTCTTCACTATAGGAGTGATAAGGCTGCAATGTCAATATCATGACCTTATGAAGTGCATTGACTCTAAGGATCTGGACGCAGCCGGAAGCCTTGGAGATGCAGCGCGCAATAGTGAAAAGAAGAGGAACAGACTGTTTTTTTTTTTCTTCAACCAATACTCACCTCGCGTTTCCAGTCATCGGGCACTACGCATTTTCGGCCTCTTTACTATAGACCAGAACTTCCAGTCTCATCCTGGAAGGAGCTTACTATGCATCATAAG
Source organism: Dendrobates tinctorius (assembly GCF_039654945.1). Classification (NCBI taxonomy): domain Eukaryota; kingdom Metazoa; phylum Chordata; class Amphibia; order Anura; family Dendrobatidae; genus Dendrobates; species Dendrobates tinctorius. The sequence goes on along the minus strand of NW_027361712.1, from coordinate 9,432,612 downwards.
GTTGCGATGATGATGCAACCTCATAATTTGCACTGTGCTCTCACTCATAGTCCTAGTCTATAGTGTAGAGGCGGGAAATACATCAGAAAGAAGAGGACAGCAGTGAGATGAGTACATTAGTTTTTTAGTTTTTGAACATCTGACGTTCATAACTTGCAGTTGTACATAAGTCAGATGTTCATAAGCTGGGAACTGCCCGTACTTTGAATACTAAAATAATTGATGCCATTCAAAACTACAACTTTTTACACAAAAACATAAGCCCTAGTATTGCTATGTCAACAAAAAAGTTATGATTCTTGGAACAAGGAGGTGAAAACATTTAAGCACAAAACCAGATAATTGCCTGTTCAAGACAGGGTTAACGTAGAAAACACATTTGCATATTGCTGGCAATTAGCTGGATGAGTCAAATGGTGAATAAAGAAAAAATGGCATATGTTGTTCAGCTATAATTTTTGGAGTATTAGATTTCACACAACTTTTCATACTACTGTAGTTTGAGTCTGTGAAACTACATAGAGCTGCAAAGTTGTCACCAAATGAAAGTCAATCTTTCTATTTTTGATCAGATAATGCCAGGTTTTGTTTAATGTGAACTCTTTTATGCTCACAAGCTACAAATGGAGGGCTTGTGAATGATGTTTCATTTATTGCTGAAATTTATACTGGATCCAAAGGACATGTTTACAAAGACGAAGACTGTGCTGTTATATATTTAAGGCACAAAGAAAAAAAATAGCAGCAACAGCAAAGCAAATCCTATAAAAGGAACTTCTTACAATCGAAGTCTGTCTTGAGTTCGAAATGTAATTTTTGTTTCTGGGTCCAAGACTCCTAATTAAAAAAGTCACAATGGTTATATAAAGGTCATTTGAGCATGGATGGAAAATATGTAAAGTAGAAAGTGATAGAGCTATAAATAGAAATTATGGAAAATGATCAATACTTATAATAGGTGCAGAATATAGAGTCATAACTCCTGAGCCCATTTCAATATCTATAAAAGGGTTCCCAAAATACTATGTACAATATGTAATATTTTCTTTGGAATGCTGCACCAAGGCCCAGTAGTGGCATACAGAATGCTGGTATCCTAGCTTTAGCTTCTAAAATGTGTATTTAGAGGAACTGTACTTGGAACGTACAGAGAAGGTGTATGTGGTGTCCAGATAGAGGCAGCAGGTCTGATGGATTGCTTGCATTATCCTTTTAGGACAGCTTACCCATCTTTGGTCCTTATCTGGAACTCAACTCTCACCTGTACCTCCAAGTAACTACTAGCATACGGCAGGGAGTACACCCTGGAACACCACCTCGGCAGGTGGGCTAAACCAGGTGAAGGTAGCTGATGGTTTTGAGACCCATGGTGACTTAAAAGTGTTGGCTTACCCATGCATGTGAAGGCTGTATTGGGCGGACTGTGCAGCAGAAGCCATCTAAGATTCAAGGGACAGAAAAGCGATTCCTAGCAAAGCGTTATGGAGCGCAGAGAGGGTGCAAAGCGGCACATACACTATAGGATATAGGACATTGCTGGTCATCCATTGCATCTTGATGTATCTCCAGTCACCTCAACTAGCTTTTGCAATTGGACTTGATAGACATGGAAGAGAGAGTGAGTCTGACGACCTGCACAACTCTTCCTCACCTTAATCCAAGTCAAGCGCAAGTCATGACTTCAATCACCGCACTTCAAAGTCCTGTGGCAACGGGGTAGCAGTGAAGCAGGTGTGGAATCACTGAAAGCTGTAGTCAGGAACCTGCACACAGGCGGCCCACGGCATAGGGTCACTCCCCACTGGACTAAAGCAGCAGTGGAGTTCAGCAGCCCCCTGGGTGTGAGCATCCCTCTTTAGGATCACTGTGCTCACCTCTATTGGTGAAGGGGCTAGAAAAGGTGCCTCAAACATAGTCTGCTTCACCTTGACCTGGCCAGCCTACCGCAGCTGGCGGGTATCGGTCATAGCGGTCAACACACAAAGAAGAAAATGATGGTACTCAACCTTGGTACATGGAATGTGAGAACTTGCTAGACAAACTAATAACAATTCTATAAACCAATTAAGGAATAGAGAAGCATAACATATACCCTAAAATAACAACCTTTATTAAATCTCAATAAAAACCAGACTTGTGTACATCAACCCAAGTGTAAACAATTTCATCACAACCCTAAAGACACTCACCCACTCAGACTGATGGGACACACTCCTGGCCTGTGCCTGCCTGACAGCTTAAATTGGCACTCTATATGTAGACGACAGTGGGGCTTGCGCTTCACGGCGGCTGTCCCTCCTAGACCCTAGAAGACCTTTACAAATGATTATGTGAATTAAAAGGACAACCAGTCATAGAATCATAGAATCATAGAATCGTAGAGTTGGAAGGGACCTCCTGGGCCATCTGGTCCAACCCCTGCTCAAAGCAGGATTCGCTAAATCATCCCAGTCAGATGTCTGTCCAGCCTCTGCTTGAAGACTTCCATTGAAGGAGAACTCACCACTTCTCATGGCAGCCTGTTCCACTCATTGATCACTCTAACTGTCAAAAAGTTTTTTCTAATATCTAATCTGTGTCTCCTCCCATTCAGTTTCATCCCATTGCTTCTAGTCTTTCCTTGTGCAAATGAGAATAAAGTTGATCCTTCTACAATGTGACAGCCCTTTAGATATTTGTAGACAGCAATTAAGTCTCCTCTCAGTCTTCTCTTTTGCAAACTAAACATTCCCAAATCCTGCAACCTTTCCTCATAAGACAGGGTTTGCAGACCGGTCACCATTCTGGTCGCTCTTTTCTGAACTTGCTCCAGTTTGTTGATGTCTTTTTTAAAATGTGGTGCCCAAAACTGGACACAATATTCCAGATGAGGTCTGACCAAAGAGGAGTAGAGGGAAATAATGACTTCACGTGATCTAGACTGTATGCTTCTGTTAATACATCCTAGAACTGCATTTGCCTTTTTTGCTGCTGCATCACACTGTTGACTCATATTCAGTCTGTGATCTATTAGTATACCCAAGTCTTTTTCACATGTGCTGTCACTTAGCCCTATTCCTCCCATTCTATATATGCTTTTTTCATTTTTATTGCCCAGATGTAGTACTTTGCATTTCTCCCTGTTAAAAACCATTCTGTTAGTTACTGCCCACTTCTCCAGTTTATTTAAATCTTTTTGAATCCTCTCTCTCTCTTCTCTAGTATTAGCTATCCCTCCTAGCTTTGTGTCATCAGCAAATTTAATCAGTTTACCCTCAATTCCTTCATCTAAATCGTTGATAAAGATGTTGAACAATACAGGGCCCAGGACAGAGCCCTGTGGTACCCCACTTGAGACATTCTTCCAACTGGATGTGCAGCCATTTACGACCACTCTTTGGGTCCGATCACTAAGCCAGCTATGAATCCACCTAACAGTTGCCTTGTCCATTCCATACTTAGTCATTTTTTCAATAAGGATTGTATGAGAGACTTTGTCAAATGCTTTGCTGAAGTCAAGATATACTATATCTACAGCATTTCCTTGATCCACCCAATCAGTGATACCGTCATAGAAGGAAATTAAGTTAGTCTGACATGACTTATTAGTTACAAACCCATGCTGACTCTGTTTGATCACTTCATTCTTATCCAGGTATTGACTTACATGTTGTTTAATAATTTGTTCAAAGATCTTTCCTGGTATAGAAGTCAGACTCACCGGCCTATAGTTGCCTGGGTCCACCTTCTTCCCCTTTTTGAAGATAGGAACAACATTTGCTCTTCTCCAGTCTTCTGGCACTTCTCCTGTTCTCCAAGAATTTTCAAAGATTATGGAGAGTGGTTCAGAAATTTCTTCTGCTATCTCCTTCAGTACTCTGGGGTGTAATTCATCTGGACCTGGAGACTTGAATTCATTTAGGTTAGCTAAGTGTTTCCTCACTATCTTTCTGTTTATAGATATCCTGGATTCTTCTATTCCCTTAATAGGACACTGAATAACAGTTGGTGTTACATTTCCTTTCTGAGAGAAAACAGATGCAAAATAGGAATTTAAAAGTTCAGCCTTCTCAACATCCTGTCTTACCATTTCATCATTTTCATCCTGTAAAAATCCTATAGCATCCTTGACTTTTCTTTTACTTTTGACATATCCCCAAAATCCTTTATTATTGCTTTTGACATCTCTTGCAAGCCTCAATTCATTTTCAGCTTTAGCTAATCTGATTTGTGCCCTGCAGATTCTGCAGACAGCATTATATTCTTCTTTAGATATGCCTCCCTCTTTCCATTTTATAAACATTTTTTTCTTCCTTTTTAGCATGTGCTTAAGTTCTGTGTTCACCCATCCTGGTTTCCTTAAATGCTTCCTATTCTTCCCTCTTTTCGGAATTGTTAACAACTGTGCTTTGAGAATTTCATTTTTCAAGATTTCCCATCCTTCCTGGACATTTTTGTCTTTAAGGATATCCAGCCATTGGATCCCTCCAATTATCTTTCTGAATCCCTTAAAATCTGCCTTTCTGAAATCTAACCTTGACGTCTGAGTCTTCACAGGTCTTCCGCCTCTAGTTATCCAAAATTCTAAAATAGCATGGTCGCTACCTCCTAGGGTTCCAGCCACTTTTACCTCCTCAACCATTTCCTCCCTGTTTATAAGGATTAGATCCAAGGTAGCAGTTCCCCTTGTTTTCTCCCCTACCTTTTGGAAGATAAAGTTGTCAGCAAGAGAGGATAAGAATTTCCTTGACCTGTTAGTTTTGCCTGAGAGAGATTCCCAACAAATGTCTGGATAGTTGAAATCTCCCATGACAACTATGTCATATTTTTTGGAGAACTTGGCCATTTGATGCATAAAGAGTTCATCCATATCTTCAGCTTGCACAGGCGGCCTGTAGTAAATGCCTACAATGGTGTCCTTTCCATTGTTCTGTCCTTGTATTCTTACCCAAACAGTTTCCACAGAACTCCCAGTCTCTGAAGCTTCAATCTCTGTGCAGATATATGCGTTTCTAACATACAATGCAACACCCCCTCCTCGTTTATCAAGTCTGTTTCTTGCAAATAAGTTGTATCCTTCTAGTCTTGTATTCCAATCATGTGTATCGTCCCACCAAGTTTCAGTGATTCCAATGACATCATATTTCTTTTCCTGTGTTAGTAGTTCCAATTCTCCTTGTTTGTTGCCCATGCTTTGTGCATTAGTATAGAAACATTTTAGTTTGTGATTGGTTTCTCTTTCTCCAATATTTTTATTAATTAGATTCTTTCGTCTTTGTTCTTCCTTTCCACTTCTATTAGCAGAGTTCTCAATAGCATTTGTCAGGTGTATGGCTTTTTCTGGTCTTTTGCTTCCCTTCCCATGTTGTTCTAGTTTAAAGCTCTCCTTACAAGTGTAGCAAGGCGACTTCCAAATACATGCTTTCCAGTCTTCGTAAGGTGCACCCCATCTCTAGCAAGTAGTCCATCGTATAAGTAGTTCACTCCGTGATCCAGAAATCCAAATCGTTGCTGACGGCACCATCGACGTAGCCAGTTGTTCACCTGCAGAATCTTACTCCTTGTTCCATGGCCATCCACTGGAAGGATGGAAGAGAAGACCACCTGTGCTCCCAGTTCTTTCACTTTCTTGCCTAAGTCTTCAAAGTCTCTGCAGATGGTTTCCAGGTCGTTTCTTGCGGTGTCATTTGTCCCCACATGTAGTAGCAGGAATGGGTAGTCATCTGTAGGTCTGAAGAGTCCTGATATCCTGTCAGACACATCTTTAATTTTTGCACCTGGAAGACAGCACATTTCTCTTGAAGTTATATCCGGTCTGCAGATAGCGGCCTCTGTTCCTCTCAACAGGGAATCCCCCATGACCACCACTCTCCGTTTCTTCTTCACAACATTTTTCTTTCTCCATCCAGGAGGACTCTGAAGGCGTACAAGGTTGCTGTTTGTTGGCAAAGTCTTATCCTGATGTATTTCTTCATCATTTTCCTGCGTGAGAGCCTGGTACTGGTTTCTGAGCAGTATGGGTGCTGACTGCCTCCTGATCCTCCTGCTTCTCTGGGTCACATGTCTCCATTCCTCTGTTTCTTCAGGTGCACTTCGAATTTCTTCTCTTTCTGTAACATGAAGAGATAATTCTGCTCTGTCCAAGAACTCTTCACCTTCCTTAATGATCTTCAACGTAGCCAACCTCTCTTCGAGATTTTGCAACTTTTCCTCCAACAGGGACACAAGCTTGCATTTGTGGCATGTGAAGTTTGGCTTTTCCACTGGTAAGTCTGTGAACATGTAGCAAGAAATGCAGCTCACCAAATGGCTCCTGGCCTCTTCCATCTTGAGATTTCTTAAAAACGATGAAAGATGAGCCAATAGGCGCGCGGTTTTTCCGATTTCCTCTTTTCAGCTGCAACGGCCAAAACCCAGTGATCGTTGAGCTCGCGGAGACTCTTCACTTATCCCAGAAGGCACTGGGAATATGCAAATGATCTCCTCAAGACTCTTCCCCTGGTTTTCCGATTTCCTCTTTTCAGCTGCAACGGCCAAAACCCAGTGATCGTTGAGCTCGCGGAGACTCTTCACTTATCCCAGAAGGCACTGGGAATATGCAAATGATCTCCTCAAGACTCTTCCCCTGGTTTTCCGATTTCCTCTTTTCAGCTGCAACGGCCAAAACCCAGTGATCGTTGAGCTCGCGGAGACTCTTCACTTATCCCAGAAGGCACTGGGAACATGCAAATGATCTCCTCAAGACTCTTCCCCTGGTTTTCCGATTTCCTCTTTTCAGCTGCAACGGCCAAAACCCAGTGATCGTTGAGCTCGCGGAGACTCTTCACTTATCCCAGAAGGCACTGGGAATATGCAAATGATCTCCTCAAGACTCTTCCCCTGGTTTTCCGATTTCCTCTTTTCAGCTGCAACGGCCAAAACCCAGTGATCGTTGAGCTCGCGGAGACTCTTCACTTATCCCAGAAGGCACTGGGAATATGCAAATGATCTCCTCAAGACTCTTCCCCTGGTTTTCCGATTTCCTCTTTTCAGCTGCAACGGCCAAAACCCAGTGATCGTTGAGCTCGCGGAGACTCTTCACTTATCCCAGAAGGCACTGGGAATATGCAAATGATCTCCTCAAGACTCTTCCCCTGGTTTTCCGATTTCCTCTTTTCAGCTGCAACGGCCAAAACCCAGTGATCGTTGAGCTCGCGGAGACTCTTCACTTATCCCAGAAGGCACTGGGAATATGCAAATGATCTCCTCAAGACTCTTCCCCTGGTTTTCCGATTTCCTCTTTTCAGCTGCAACGGCCAAAACCCAGTGATCGTTGAGCTCGCGGAGACTCTTCACTTATCCCAGAAGGCACTGGGAATATGCAAATGATCTCCTCAAGACTCTTCCCCTGGTTTTCCGATTTCCTCTTTTCAGCTGCAACGGCCAAAACCCAGTGATCGTTGAGCTCGCGGAGACTCTTCACTTATCCCAGAAGGCACTGGGAATATGCAAATGATCTCCTCAAGACTCTTCCCCTGGTTTTCCGATTTCCTCTTTTCAGCTGCAACGGCCAAAACCCAGTGATCGTTGAGCTCGCGGAGACTCTTCACTTATCCCAGAAGGCACTGGGAATATGCAAATGATCTCCTCAAGACTCTTCCCCTGGTTTTCCGATTTCCTCTTTTCAGCTGCAACGGCCAAAACCCAGTGATCGTTGAGCTCGCGGAGACTCTTCACTTATCCCAGAAGGCACTGGGAATATGCAAATGATCTCCTCAAGACTCTTCCCCTGGTTTTCCGATTTCCTCTTTTCAGCTGCAACGGCCAAAACCCAGTGATCGTTGAGCTCGCGGAGACTCTTCACTTATCCCAGAAGGCACTGGGAATATGCAAATGATCTCCTCAAGACTCTTCCCCTGGTTTTCCGATTTCCTCTTTTCAGCTGCAACGGCCAAAACCCAGTGATCGTTGAGCTCGCGGAGACTCTTCACTTATCCCAGAAGGCACTGGGAATATGCAAATGATCTCCTCAAGACTCTTCCCCTGGTTTCGAAGACTGATACAGAGCTAAAGTATTTTCATGACAGGATGCATAAAGTGATAATGTGCAAGCTAAAACCAAGATCAGATACAGTTCCTTGTGTATTGGGCCCTAAAACCAGGCTTTTCAGCCCTAGTAAATCCCTCGGATGTTGATATCCTGCCTACCAAGTTGGCACCCTAATTAAAGTTGACGATGTGGTGCCCTTACTAGACGGTGGCATGCCATATACTGTATAACCCTAGCCAGCCCTAGAGTAAATACCCATCAATAAATATGAAACATCAAAATACAGAGGTGAAAGGAACTTATCTTGATAAAGATTTTGGGCAAATGGATTTATGGTCCATCTAGTTATTGAGATCAGGGTGACCCATGAGTGGATGAGTGGTTTTCAACTCTACTAGACAATATAAAGGCAGACAGACCAGAGGAAAGAATGGCACTAGTTGCTAAAGAGCTAGATCGCTACAATATAGACATAGCAGCTCTCAGTGAAAAATGCTTAGCAGATAAGGGCCCACTGACAGCATAGTGGTGAATATACGCTTTTCTGGAGTTGTCGACGTAGCATTGAATGATGAGAAGTAGGTCTGAGATTTGCTATCAAATCTCACCTTGTTCGTAAACTTGCCCAGCTTCTGGAGGGCATCAATGACCGCCTGATGACACTTCAGCTCCCACTTATAAACAGGAGGTGTGCTACAGTGATTAGTGCCTATGACCATGACTAATCCAAGTGACATTAAGGATATTATTAACTTGACACACTTATCTAAGTAATCCCACAGTCAGACAAGCTCATTATACTCGGAGACTTTAATGCCAGAGTGGGAACAGATTATCAAAATTGGGAAGGAGTCTTTGGGAGACACAGCATTGGCAAGTGTAATGGTAATGACCTTCTTCTCCTCAAGACATGTGCCACACGTGACCATGTCATCACCAACACTCTTCCGTCTATCCACTTGCAAGAAGACATTGTGGACACACCCACTCTTGAGGCAATGGCATCTCATTGACTACATCATTGCCAGGAAGAGTGATAGAATGGTTTTAAGAGTAACGAGCCATGTGTGGTGCTGACTGCTGGACCAACAACCGCCTCATTATGTGTCTAAGTGCAGGCTTTGCATTAGCTCAGATAAAGAGCGGAGTTGCAGTTGAAACGCGTCACTTTTTCTCCGTGTTACTATGACAAGTGCCATGCTATTTTAGCATTTACTAAATAAACAAAGAAATCCTTTTAACTGATCGTACTTTTTTTGTTTGCATTATGCTGTCGATGAGAACCCAAATGAAGAAGACTGCAAAGAGGCTGAATGTCTCCAATCTGCAAAGCAGAAGACTTGCAGGGGAATTTGCCAATGACCTTGATGACAGACTGTAAAGGTACTGTCACACTTAGCGATGTACCAGCGATCCCGACCAGCGATATGACGCGGTCAAGATCGCTGGTACATCGCTAAGTGGTCGCTAGTGAGCTCCCACACAGGCAGATCTCACCAGTGACATCGCTGGGGACGGGGGTCGCTACTTACCTGTCACACTAGGCGATCCTGCGTCCTCCCGCACGGCTCCACGCTCGTCGCTCGTCTCTCCACAGGAAGCCCAGCAGGAAGCTGACAACGAGAAATGGTCCAGGATGTTCTCGCGCGATCAGCGATAATCAGCGGGGGAGCGGGTCGTAGGTAAGTATCACACACAGCGATATCGCTAGCAATATCGCTATAACGTCACAAGTTATAGCGATATTGCTAGCGATATCGCTTAGTGTGACAGTACCTTTAGACACACCGCAGACAGATGAGACTAGTGTTGAAGAAAAGTGAATGATTGTTAAATATGCTATTTACATATCCATCTAGGACAAGCAGCCCAAAGTAACCAAGATTGTTTCGATGAAACCGATGGAAGGCATTTAAGAGACTTATCAACAGTACAAAGCGCCTCAAAATGACCCCACGTCAAGGATGCCTTTGTCAACACAAAAAGAAAGGTACAGATAAAGCTACGTGAGATGCAGGACAGCTGGTTTAAAAAGATGGCTGACAAAATCCAGGGCCATGCAGACAGCCATGACATCAAGTGATTTTATTATGCGCTAAAGGCTGTATATGGACCCCTATCATCCAATTCCTGATCTCCCCTCAACACAGACAGAACTAAGCTGCTGACTGAAAAGAAACAGATTCTGGAACGGTGGATTGAGCACCTCAACAGTGTCCTTAATTGCTCTGCCATTATCAACAACGAGGCCTTTGCTTGCCTGCCCAAATATAAAATAACAAGGACCTCAACATTCTTTCCAGTGAAGATGAAGTCAGGAAGGCAGTAAAACAACTCTCCTGTGGCAGAGCACCAGGAAACGATCCTATACCTACAGAGGTATACAAAGCAAGCAGCCCTGTTCTGATGCAAAAGATGACTAAACTATTCCAGTACATGTGGAAAAAGAAACATGTTCCACCACAGCTGAAAGATGCCAGCAAAATCCAAATCTACAAGAGAACAGGCAACCGCCAATCTTGCGACAACCATTGAGGCATCTCCCTTCTGTCTGGGAAGATTTGGGCTCGCCTCTTGCTCAACTGTCTCCACCACGATGACCAAGGTCTACTACCCGAAAGCCAGTGCGGAATCCATGGGATGGTAGATTTGTTCTTCATCATTAGGTAGGAGGATTCTCCAGTTCATAAAACATAACCTTTAATCAGTCATTAAAACCTGAGACAACACAATAAACACATAAACAAACACAGTAGTGCTCGTGCAGATAAGTGCTCATTTTAAAATGATTTGGTCTCACCATTAATAACGGACATAGTGATCCCGGTCTGTTTTCAGATGTATCCTGCCGGGCAGGGCTGCCACTAGGAATTTCGGTGCCCCATACTGGTGACATTTTCGGTGCCCCCTTGAGACTCCTTTTAGGCTCCATCCCAGCTCCGCCTCCATCCCATGAACCTTCCACAGTCCCATCGCCCTTTCTTGGAAAAACTCCACTTCTGCACCACATCCTCACCAGTGTGATTGGTTCCCATCACCAAATCACATACATAGCCAGCAGCTTTTGTAGACTCTTTTGGCCGGGCTCTACTGTAACTTATTAAACATTTGTTAAAATATCCAATACAATTTAGGTATATTTTTAATTATTTTTTAATCTTTGAAATAACCAATAATATCACATACAAGAGACAAATACTATCGACCATGACCAGACCACGTTACCACCACAGTGACGAATTACTACAATACTGATCATCAATAAAAAAAAACAATACTAATATCACCATAAGTGCCATTATACACAGGAGATCTGTACTTAGTATACAGTGTCAGTGTACAGGTAATACAGGGATCACCGGTGGCATTACAGACAGGAACTCTGTCTATAGTGTCAGTGTACAGGTAATACAGGGATCACTAGTGACATTATACACAGGAGCTCTGTATATAGTGTCAGTGTACAGATAATAGAGTGATCACCAGTGACACTATACACAGGAGTTCTGTATATACAGTTGTGGCCAAAAGTATTGACACCCCTGCAATTCTGTCAGATAATACTCAGTTTCTTCCTGAAAATGATTGCAAACACAAATGCTTTGGTATTATTATCTTCATTTAATTTGTCTTAAATGAAAAAACACAAAAGAGAATGAAGCAAAAAGCAAAACATTGATCATTTCACACAAAACTCCAAATATGGGCCAGACAAAAGTATTGGCACCCCCAGCCAATTACTTGGTTGCACAACCTTTAGCTAAAATAACTCCAACCAACCGCTTCCGGTAACCATCAGTGAGTTTCTTACAATGCTCTGCTGGAATTTTAGACCATTCTTCTTTGGCAAACTGCTCCAGGTCCCTGATATTTGAAGGGTGCCTTCTTCAAACTGCCATTTTTAGATCTCTCCACAGGTGTTCTATGGGATTCTATCCTGCCCCCATACGAGCTCCCATCCTTCTCCCACATGAGCTCCCATCCTGCCCCCATATGAGCTTCCATCCTGCCCCCATACGAGCTCCCATCCTTCTCCCATACGAGCTCTCATCCTGCTGCATATGCGCTCCCGTCCTGCCCTCATATGAGCGCCGATCCTGTCCCCATATGAGCTCCCATCCTGCCCCCATATGAGCTCCCATCCTTCTCCCATATGAGCTCCCATCCTGCTGCATATGAGCTCCCATCCTTCTCCCATATGAGCTCCCATTCTGCTGCATATGAGCTCCCATCCTGCTGCATATGAGCTCCCATCCTGCCCCCATATGAGCTCCCAATCTGCCCCCATATGAGCTCCCATCCATCCTGCCCTTGTATGAGCTCCCGTCCATCCTGCCACCGTATGAGCTCCCATCCTGCCCCCATATGAGCTCATAACCTGCCCCCATATGAGCTCCCATCCATCCTGCCCCCATATGAGCTCCCATCCAACCTGCCCCCATATGAGCTCCCATCCATCCTGCCCCCATATGAGCTCCCATCCAACCTGCCCCCATATGAGCCTCCATCCATCCTGCCCCCATATGAGCTCCCATCCATCCTGCCCCATATGAGCTTCCATCCATCCTGCCCCCATATGAGCTCCATCCATTCTGCCCCCATATGAGCTCCCATCCATTCTGCCCCCATATGAGCTCGCATGCTGCTGCATATGAACTCCCATCCTGTCCCCATATGAGAAAGTAATAAAAAATTCTCCTTACCTGGCCACGGTCCAGCGGTCCCTCTCCCTCATTTATTTGAGGTGCGGACGCCTCGACATATGACAGTGAAGTCATACGCCGGCGACGTGCACGCTGATATCAGCTGCTGGCCTGTGACTGGCTGGCAGCTTGTAACTATTGCCTCCTCAGATGCACATTTAGTTGAAAACTGCAATAGCAAAAATGGCATTAGAATAAAGAGCATAGAGCAGCGTCTCCTGATGAAGTACTAAACTAAACGTGCGTTGGGGCGAGGTGGAGCACGCTAATGCACTTTATAACTTTGTAAGTATTATGCGCTTTATTCTAATGCCATTTTTACTATTGCTAATGGGCACTTATGGGCTTTGAACCAGTGTAACTCCGTTCTTCTAACAATTAATATATAAGTCACTATTTGACTGGCCATTATCTACACTGGATTTCCAGATGACATTTTATCTGGTCTGCCATGTATTATTAATAGTGTGCTCCACTTGGTGTGCTTTGTGGTCTCTGTATTGATATTGATTTTAAAAAATATATTTTTGAATAAATTGTTTGTTTTATTTGGAAATAGACTGTGTTTGTTCTCTGGTGTTTATGTTTACAGTCATATGTTAAAGTTTGGGCACCCCTATTAATGTTAACCTTTTTTCTTTATAACAATTTTGTTTTTTGCAACAGCTATTTCAGTTTCATATATCTAATAACTGATGGACTCAGTTATATTTCTGGATTCAAATGAGGTTTATTGTACTAACAGAAAATGTGGATGCCGGAGCCTGTTTAGCTCAGAGAGCCCGGCCAAAGAGCACACAGCAAGCGGCCACAGGACTCAACCTCCAAGGAAGCGGAGTTAGACTCCCTCTAGGCCCAATGAGCGCGCGGCATCGCTGCCATGAATGCAGCTATAGACGCTGGCTATGGAGTGTGGAGCACTTGCACTGAGGCGTGCCGAGTCACCGATGAAGACTAATGCCTGACTCAGACTCTGACCTACCTATGCCTAAGCCTGGGCGCTAGCAGGCTAGGCTGCGCAACACATGCGTACCAAGGGAAGGGGTTTCATAATGAGTCAGTCACCAGAGACAGTCATACGTGCATACACCACTCACTCCTTGTAGTCTGAAAATACAGGCTATCCTAGCGCATGGCCATGCGAATCTTTTATAGCCGCGAACGTCCAGGACCTTCCTTGCTTCTCGGATGGGCCAATCCGAGCAGGAGCAGGACCTGAGCACGTGACCTTCGATCTCCAATGGGAGATCACTCCATGGGCATGCTTAGTGGCCCGACATGGGGACTTAGTCCCTGGAGAATCTCGCTGCTGAGCAGCATGTATTGTCATAGCTGCGCCAGAGGTAGCAGCAGCAAGCAAACCCACGGAGATGGTCTGCGCAGAGCGCCTAGACCGACGAGTTTGCCGAGCAACCTCCTCTGCGGCTGGAGAGGAATGAGAGACCGCTGGAAGTAAGGCTTGGGATTCCCGCTGTGCAGCGACAGGAACCCGACGCCTAACAAGACCAAACCAATTTTTATTGAGCATTGATCTGCACGAACACCATTTTGTTTGTTATTCTGCTTATTGTGTTGTTTCAGGTTTTAATGACTGATTCAAGGTTATGTTTTATGAAGTGGGGAATCCTCCTAGCTAATGATGATGTTTAACCCCTGAGGTTTTTTGTATGGTAGTAAGTAATCTTGCACCACAGCTGATTCTGTAGATATGGTCTTTGCAGGGCATCAACTCCAGGAGTAACTTAGTGACCTATTTATGACCTTTGTCACCTTGACCACTGCTTTCAATACAGTTAGCAGAGATGATCTGTGGAAAATCATAGCAAAGGTTGGCTGCCCAAGCAAGTTCATCACAATTGTCCAGCAGCTCTACTATGGTATAATGGTGAAGCTCTTGAAAAATGGAGACAAATCGTGGTCTTCCCAGTTACAAATGGTATAAAACAAGGCTGTGTACTCACCCCAACTTAGTATGCTATTTTCTGCCATGTTGAGAGATGTCTTTAGCAACTGTAAAGATGGAATTCATTCCAGGTACAGGACTGACTGCAAGCTATTCAACTGTAAATGCCTCAAGGTTGTTACAAAAGTGCATGAGACAGTCATCCCTGACTTCTTGTTTGCTTAATATTATTATTATTATTTATTATTATAGCGCCATTTATTCCATGGTGCTTTACATGTGAGGAGGGGTATCTCAATATATAAAACTGAATGTATGTATGTGTGTATCACCAACCAATCACGAAGCATCTTTCATTTCACCAGAGCTGTTCAAAAGAAGTTGAGCTATGATTGGTTGCTATGAGCAACAGTTTTCCTTGCAACCAATCACTAAGCATCTCTCATTTCACCAGAGCTGGTTAAAAGAAGCTGAGCTGTGATTGGTTGCTAAGAGCAAGTTTTCCCACTTGACAACACCTCAGCAGACACTGACATGGTGGGAGAAAACTAGCATCCCCTGGAACATAAGCTCCCAGCCATTGTCTGCCCCTCAGACAGGAGCACAGAGCACATGACACAAATGAATCCCCTCCTCCTGTGGATCATTGGTATGGAAGTTAGGGCAAATCCACTCAGCATTTTGGTACTGACCCCAGTCCTCTCTTAAAGGGATCTCCGGTATGGAAGGCAGGGCAAATCCATCCAGTGCTTTGGTTCTGACCCCATGCCTCTCTTAAAGGAATCCTCGGTATTGAAGTCAGGGCAATTGCCTTCAAATGCTCTGGTACTGACCCCAGGCTCTCTTAAAGGGATCTCCTCTACAGAAGTTAGGGCAAATCCCTCAGCGCTCTGGTTCTGATCCCAGACTTTCTTAAAGGGATCCCCGGTATGGAAGTTAGGGCAAATCCACTCAGCGCTCTGGTTCTAACCCAAGGCCCCTCTCAAAGGGATCCCCGGTATGGAAGTGAGGGCAAATCCAATCTGCACTTTGGTACTGAGCCCAGTCCTCTCTTAAAGGGATCCCCGGTTATGGAAGTCAGGGCAATTGCCTTCAAATGCTCTGGCACTGACCCCAGGCTCTCTTAAAGGGATCATTTGTATGGAAGTCAGGGCAAATCCCTCAGCGCTGTGGTTCTGACACCAGGCCTCTCTTAAAGGGATCCCCGGTATGGAAGTTAGGACCGTTCCACTCAGCGCTGTGGTTCTGACCCCAGGGTCTCTTAAAGGGATCATTGGTATGGAAGTTAGGGCAATCGCACTAAGCACTCTGGCTCTGATGCCAGGCCTCTCTTAAAGGGATCCCCGGTATGGAAGTTAGGGTAAATCCCTCAGCGCTCTGATTCTGACCCCAGTCTCTCTTAAAGGGATCATTAGTATGGAAGTTAGGGCAATTCCACTCAGCGCTCTGGTTCTGATGCCAGGCCTCTCTTAAAGAGATCCCCAGTATGGAAGTTAGGACCGTTCCACTCAGAGCTCTGGCTCTGACCCCAGGCTGACGGGATAATGTGGGATATTAGGGATAGTAGTCCAGTGGCTCTGGCTGTCGGGATGATGTGGAATATTAGGGGTAGTAGTCCGGTAGCTCTGACGGAATGAAGTGGGATATTAGGGTTATTAGTAGTCCGGTGGCTCTGACGGGATGATGTGGGACATTAGGGGTAGTTGTCCGGTGGCTCTGGCTGAAAGGATGATGTGGGATATTAGGGGTAGTAGTCCGGTGGCTCTGGCTGACGGGATGATGTGGGATATTAGGAGTAGTAGTCCGGTGGTTCTGGCTGACGGGATGATGTGGGATATTAGTAGTCCGGTGGCTCTGGCTGATGGGATGATGTGGGATATTAGGGGTAGTAGTCCGGTGACTCTGGCTGGCGGGACGATGTGGGATATTAGGGGTAGTAGTCCGGTGGCTTTGATGGGATGATGTGGGATATTAGGGGTAGTAGTCCGGTAGCTCTGGCTGATGGGATGATGTGGGAGATATTAGGGGTAGTAGTCCGGTAGCTCTGGCTGATGGGATGATGTGGGATATTATAGTGAATGTGGCTATGTGGAGAGGGTGGGGCTATACACTCAGCTATATATATATATATATATATATATATATATATTGTGGTGTAGTTACCACTATGTCAGCTAGGGGGCGCTGCGTGGGTGTCCCAGGACGGGTGTACAGGCACATTCAGTGTGGTAACAGGAGCAGGGTCCTAAATGACCATTATGGGTCTCAAGGTGGGTGGCCTTGGGATGCAGGCTCCAGGGTGTATTGATCAGCAGAGGTACTGCTGATCTTTCTGTTACACTGTGTCAGGGAAGCCTGTGTGTGTCTATACAACGTTTAGTGATGTCATAGTCATGTGATCACCTGTGGGTGTGGTTACAGGGCTATGTAATTGAGGTGTTTGGCACATGTGAGAGAGTCTGTCAGAGTGTGGACAGACTTCCTTGTGTCCAGGTGGGACACTACAGAGAGTGGCCTGTGTGCTAAGGAAGGAGAAGCCTTCCTGGGTCTGCGGCTGCAGATAGAGCGCTGCTCTGGACATCGCCCTGGCCTATGTATATTAGTTGTATATGGGGAGG
Source organism: Dendrobates tinctorius (assembly GCF_039654945.1). Classification (NCBI taxonomy): domain Eukaryota; kingdom Metazoa; phylum Chordata; class Amphibia; order Anura; family Dendrobatidae; genus Dendrobates; species Dendrobates tinctorius. The sequence goes on along the minus strand of NW_027361712.1, from coordinate 9,415,380 downwards.
ACTACACCTCCCAGCATGTGCTGAGACTCTCGGTCCGAGTCTGAAGCCACGGACGTTTATGTTCTTTTGTGCCTAAGCTAGAGGCTATTTTGGTGATATGCTGAGTTATGGTTTATGGAGCAAATAAACCTCATGAACTTTGGGAAGAACCTGCCTCATGATTGTCTCCCGCTGCACTAGAGCGAGTCACATCCCTACAATTGGTGACAGACTGCGGGCAGCGACTCCCAGAAGCACGTGTGGCAGCGCTGGCGATTCTGAGCCAGGAGAGCAGACGGTCTGACAACCGTGAGTAATACTGACCGAGGTCAGAGAAAGTGACTGTATTAAAATTTGTGGGATACCTCTGAGGAGAAGAGGCGTCCAGGAACCTGTGTGGCCGACACAGGTAACAGACAGGAGTCTGTGTTGCACTGACCAGGGTCAGTGAGAGACTGTGTTCCTGGAGGGTTCAGTGAGCAAGGTCCTGGAGGGTCAGTGTTGGGAAGAGCCCTGAAGCACGTGCTATGACCTTGGACCTGGTGAGGCGTGTGTTGGGCAGTCTCAGGTGGAGACGGATGTCCTGAAGAGCACCCGCTGAGCCCCTGGACCTGGTGAGGCCGGTGTGTTGGGAGACCCTGGGAGGAGGGCTGCTCCCTGAATAGCACCCGGTGCGCCCTGTGTGGTGGACGGTCTCAGGCGGAGACGGTACGTCCTGAGTGGCACACGAACAGGACACGTGAGAGACTGTGCATGTGTTTTTTTTTTCCTTTTCCTCGTTTTCTCTGCAAAAACCTGAAAGTGCTTGCTGTGGCTCAGTGGGGTCATGAAGGTCTCGCAGCACAGGGCCCTGGTGTTTTTCCTGGGAGCATTGGTAGCAGACGCTGTCTGTCTACACCATCCTGCTGCAGCTTTATTGCATATGACTAAGCGGATACAGTAGTTGTGGCTTTACACAACTATTAAGGGTGAGTACCCTGTATTATTGCTGCATAACCCATTATACCTGCACTGGTAAGGCCCTATGGGTGCACTTTTGTGGTTTTTTTATCTTTGAGGGTGACAAGCGGCTTCCAGTAACCCGGCGGGGTTACGAAGGTGACAAGCGGCTTCCGGTGGATCGGCGGGTCCACGAAGATGGCGCAGCAGGAGCTGCAGTGACACCAGCCGCTGTGTATGTGTGTGAACAGCAGCCGGAGGTGCCGGTGATCAGTGACAGCAGGAGCTGTGGTGATGCCAGCAAAGACTTGTGTGGTATCGTTAAAAGACAAACTGTACTGTGTGAACTGTGGCCTAAGAGGTTCTGCAGGACGGACATGGGGAAATCCCAAAAGGGGGCGGTGACCCAAAAGGGGGCGGTGACCCAAATTGGAGTGGTAACCCAAAAAGGGGTGGAGTTCCAAAAGGGGGCGGTGACCAAAATTGGGGTGGCAACCCAAAGCGGGGTGGTGGTCCAGGAAGGGGCCAAGTGTGAAGAAGTGACAGCACTGGGTGTCTCAGTAGGTATGTCTGGAGTACCGCAGTGTATGTGCAGGTCTTTTTCAGAATGTGGAATATCCTTTCCGGGGAGTAATGATGGGCCACAGATGTGTACAGTGATGCTGCACCGGGAAGGAGCCTTTGGTCGGCTGGAATCAGAGAGTCAGGTGACTCTGACAGGAACGCCTCTCGTTTTCTCTCTGACCGAGAAAAACGTCAGGGTTCACTGTAAACACGGGGTCACGGTGAACTACGCAGTAGACAGAGTAGTGTTTGAGGGGACCAAAGGTGGTGAGTGCCAAGGTAGAGGAATACCACGGGACTTAGTCTATGCCTGGGAGAGGGGCCGGGACTTTCTTTTGTTTGATGACGTTTGGTCTGACGATGGAGATGCTTCGAATGTGGGGCAAGCGGACACTGAGACAGTGACGGCTCCTGACATGGACAGGTCAGAGGTAGAACTGACCAGAGGAAGAAGTACATCTGCCCAACTGACGGACCTGACGGCTCGTGATAAGACAGATGGTGGGCTGGGAGATGAGACGACTGGACTAGACACATTGGTGCTGGACGGTAACTGGAGGGTTCACTCGACTGGGGTGACTGACCCAGTGGTACCCTTTAACGATATAATTAAAGAGGTAGTGGTGCGACACGTGATGGACAAAAGAGAACAAGATCATGAGATACAGCTGATAAAGGAGACTGTAACAAAACATGTCGAACGGGAAAGAGTCCTAAGGCAAGCAGCTGAGCATAGAGTGGATGAGCTGGAGAAGGAAGTCTCTGAGCTCAGAGGTCACCTGTCAGCATGTAAAACCATGAACAAGACCCTGTTGGAAGATAGGGAGGGGCTCAGAGAGGCCCAAGAGAAGCATCAACAGGAGATACTCAGGAGAGAGGATGAGCGTCGCTACCTGGCAGAGGAGCGAGATAAAGTTCTGCAAGAACTCAGTGGAGTAGTAAAAGGTCTTCTACAGGAGAAGAAGTGGATGGGCGAAGACGTACAGCGGCCGTGCCCGACTGATAGCAAGGCAGAACTGCCAAAGCCCATCTTGGAAAAGGGTCCTGAAGACTGTAAATCTCAGGAAGATGGTGAGCCAAGAGCTGCACAAGACAGTCACCCGGTCTTGGCAGATACCTTGAGGGAAGTGTCCGTGGGGAACCCAGAGCCATCTGTCCAGGATGAGAGCAAGTCCATGACCTTCAAGTGCGTGATGGAGGTACCCGAAGACGTGCGAGAAGCGTGTGCCAGCGAAGGTGTGCATGAGACCTTTAAAAAGGCAGTAAAGGCCTATAGTGTGAGCTGGGCACCAGAAACAGACCAGTTGGTGATAGTGGCAGAAACGGAAGACACAGAGAGAAGGGTGACTGTCCTGAAGGAGATGCACCTACAATGTCTCCGCACGAAACAGATGCTCGTGGAGCGTAATAGGAAAGCCGCTCGACGTCTGGAGCTTGCAAGGGAAGCGCAAAGTCGGCTGGGCTTTGTGGAAGACATAATTCTGGTACCCAAAAATCTGGTGGGGAAAGTTGTTGGCAGACTTGGAAAGGTAATGCAGGAGATGGTGAATCGATCCAGTGTGAAGAGAGTGAGGATCCCACCTGCTGCTGAAATCCAAGTCGCTGTTGAAGATGACATGGTTCCTGTCATTGTGGTTGGTTCGGTGGAAAGCATTGGGAAGCTTCGCATGCTCCTGGAATATCGGGTAGCGTACCTGAAGGAGATTGAGCAGCTAAGACAGGATCGACTGCAGGTGAATAAGCAGATACAGAATGTCAGGTGGCGTCCCCCTCCAACCCAAGGTGTAAGGACCCGAAGGGATCCTCCAAGGAATGAAAGGACAGGTAGTCGAAGGCAAGAACGTCGAGAGTCCGCAAGTGGCCGGTCTAATCTTAGTAACATAGGCACGAGACTTGGTGGTGGACATAGCGACAGAGGGTCAGACTCAGACCAGCCAGTTGGCCCAGCTGGACGTGGGACTCATGACCGTGCGAACTGGGAGAGCCAGTCAGTGAGAGAAAGGTCGCATGATGGAGCACACTGCAGACAGGCGGAGACTAAAGAGTGTCTGGTCACACTGACGGACGTTGACGGGAAGGCCCAAGGCCGAGATACTGACCGCTGGGGGCAGAGGAGGCCTAACGTAAATATGCAGTATGACTACCGAAACAGACGGAGATGGTCCTCCCGACTGGTAGGGCAAGGTGACATGGGTGCCAGGTCTCAAGATCCCTGGGTGATGTCATGTGTTCAACCCCACAAGTTTGAACAGAGGGGGGAGGTATGTGGTGTAGTTACCACTATGTCAGCTAGGGGGCGCTGCGTGGGTGTCCCAGGACGGGTGTACAGGCACATTCAGTGTGGTAACAGGAGCAGGGTCCTAAATGACCATTATGGGTCTCAAGGTGGGTGGCCTTGGGATGCAGGCTCCAGGGTGTATTGATCAGCAGAGGTACTGCTGATCTTTCTGTTACGCTGTGTCAGGGAAGCCTGTGTGTGTCTATACAACGTTTAGTGATGTCATAGTCATGTGATCACCTGTGGGTGTGGTTACAGGGCTATGTAATTGAGGTGTTTGGCACATGTGAGAGAGTGTGAGGGAGTCTGTCAGAGTGTGGACAGACTTCCCTGTGTCCAGGTGGGACACTACAGAGAGTGGCCTGTGTGCTAAGGAAGGAGAAGCCTTCCTGGGTCTGCGGCTGCAGATAGAGCGCTGCTCTGGACATCGCCCTGGCCTATGTATATTAGTTGTATATGGGGAGGACTACACCGCCCAGCATGTGCTGAGACTCTCGGTCCGAGTCTGAAGCCACGGACGTTTATGTTCTTTTGTGCCTAAGCTAGAGGCTATTTTGGTGATATGCTGAGTTATGGTTTATGGAGCAAATAAACCTCATGAACTTTGGGAAGAACCTGCCTCATGATTGTCTCCCGCTGCACTAGAGCGAGTCACATCCCTACAATATATATATATCTAATATATAAAGCTCAAAGTGTGTATGTATGTGTGTATGTATGTGTGTATGTGTGTGTATGTGTGTATGTCCGGGATAGGCATCCGCACCGTCGCAGCTACAGCCACAAAATTTGGCACAGTCACACGTCTGGACTCCGAGAGCGTCCTAAGCTATGTTGTGAGGCAAAATTTTAACCCCGCGCGTTCCAATTCACCAAACAATTTTGCCCCTATCTACATACTGGGGGAAAAAGTGTGTGCGTTTCAAGCCCCGCCCCTCATTGTGATGTCATAATGCCCCTATTTGCATACTGGGGAAGCAGTGTGTGCGTATCAAGCCCCGCCCTTCATTATGATGTCACAACGGTTGCAATGGCGACGCTGATGTCATCATAGGTCGCAAGCCCCGCCGCCGCTCATTATGATGTCATAATGGTTGACTATGGGATGGAGGATGTGTGATGGGTATATGGGCACTGGACTATGGGATGGAGGATATGTATGATGGGTATATGGGCACGGGACTATGGGATGGCGGATATGTATATGGGCGCGGGACTATGGGATGGAGGATGTGTGATGGGTATATGGGCACTTGACTGTGGGATGGAGGATATGTTTGACGGGTATATGGGCACGGGACTATGGGATGGCGGATATGTATATGGGCACGGGACTATGGGATGGAGGATGTGTGATGGGTATATGGGCATTGGACTATGGGATATGGAGGATATGTATGACGGGTATATGGGCAGGGGACTATGAGATGGCGGATATGTATGATGGGTATATGGGCACGGGACTATGGGATGGAGGATATGTATGATGGGTATATGGGCATGGGACTATGAGATGAAGGATGTGTGATGGGTATATGGGCACTCGGCTATGGGATGGCGAATATGTATGATGGGTATATGGGCATGGGACTATGGGATGGAGAATATGTATGATGGGTATATGTGCATGGGACTATGGGATGGAGAATATGTATGATGGGTATATGGGCATGGGACTATGGGATGGAGGATGTGTGATGGGTATATGTGCATGGGACTATGGGATGGAGAATATGTATGATGGGTATATGGGCATGGGACTATGGGATGGAGGATGTGTGATGGGTATATGGGCACTGGACTATGGGATGGAGGATATGTATGATGGGTATATGGGCACGGGCCTATGGGATAGCGGATATGTATGATGGGTATATGGGCACTCGACTATGGGATGGCGAATATGTATGATGGGTGTATGGGAATGGGACTATGGGATGGAGGATGTATGATGGGTATATGAGCATGGGACTATGGGATGGAGGATAATTATAATTTGCTACAACTAACCACAGTTAGTTACTATGCCCGGGCAGCGCTGGGCTCTTCAGCTAGTATATACAGTTGTGGCCAAAAGTATTGACACCCCTGCAATTCTGTCAGATAATATTCAGTTTCTTCCTGAAAATGATTGCAAACACAAATTCTTTGGTATTATTATCTTCATTTAATTTGTCTTCTTAAATGAAAAAACACAAAAAGAATTGTCCTAAAGCCAAATTGGATATAATTCCACACCAAACATAAAAAAGAGGGTGGACAAAAGTATTGGCACTGTTCGAAAAATCATGTGATGCTTTTCTAATTTGTGTAATTAACAGCACCTGTAACTTACCTGTGGCACCTAACAGGTGTTGGCAATAACTAAATCACACTTGCAGCCAGTTGACATGGATTAAAGTTGACTCAACTTCTGTCCTGTGTCCTTGTGTGTACCACATTGAGCATGGAGAAAAGAAAGAAGACCAAAGAACTGTCTGAGGACTTGAGAAACCAAATTGTGAGGAAGCATGAGCAATCTCAAGGCTACAAGTACATCTCCAAAGACCTGAATGTTCCTGTGTCTACCGTGCGCAGTGTCATCAAGAAGTTTAAAGCCCATGGCACTCTGGCTAACCTCCCTAGATGTGGACGGAAAAGAAAAATTGACAAGAGATTTCAACGCCAAATTGTGCGGATGTTGGATAAAGAACCTCGACTAACATCCAAACAAATTCAAGATGCCCTGCAGTCCGAGGGTACAACAGTGTCAACCCGTACTATCCATCGGCGTCTGAATGAAAAGGGACTGTATGGTAGGAGACCCAGGAAGACCCCACTTCTAACCCCGAGACATAAAGAAGCCAGGCTGGAGTTTGCCAAAACTTACCTGAGAAAGCCTAAAACATTTTGGAAGAATGTTCTCTGGTCAGATGAGACAAAAGTAGAGCTTTTTGGGCAAAAGCATCAACATAGAGTTTACAGGAGAAAAAAAGAGGCATTCAAAGAAAAGAACACGGTCCCTACAGTCAAACATGGCGGAGGTTCCCTGATGTTTTGGGGTTGCTTTGCTGCCTCTGACACTGGACTGCTTGACCGTGTTCATGGCATTATGAAGTCAGAAGACTACCAACAAATTTTGCAGCATAATGTAGGACCCAGTGTGAGAAAGCTGGGTCTCCCTCAGAGGTCATGGGTCTTCCAGCAGGACAATGACCCAAAACACACTTGAAAAAGCACTAGAAAATGGTTTGAGAGAAAGCACTGGAGACTTCTAAGGTGGCCAGCAATGAGTTCAGACATGAAAACCATAGAACACCTGTGGAGAGATCTAAAAATGGCAGTTTGGAGAAGGCACCCTTCAAAAATCAGGGACCTGGAGTAGTTTGCCAAAGAAGAATGGTCTAAAATTCCAGCAGAGCATTGTAAGAAACTCATTGATGGTTACCGGAAGAGGTTGGTCGCAGTTATTTTGGCTAAAGGTTGTGCAACCAAGTATTAGGCTGAGGGTGCCAATACTTTTGTCTGGCCCATTTTTGGAGTTTTGTGTGAAATGATCAATGTTTTGCTTTTTCCTTCATTCTCTTCTGTGTTTTTTCATTTAAGACGAATTAAATGAAGATAATAATACCAAAGAATTTGTGTTTGCAATAATTTTCAGGAAGAAACTGAGTATTATCTGACAGAATTGCAGGGGTGTCAATACTTTTGGCCACAACTGTATATATATATATATATATATATATATATATATATAATCATTATAATTTGTTATAACTAACCATAGTTAGTTATTATGCCCCGGCAGCGCCGGGCTCTTCAGCTAGTACATAATAAAAACAAGTACAGTAATCTTAAACAATACAAGTCACTAGTACAGGAGGAGAGAAAACTGCCCGCAAGGGCTCACAATTTACAAGGGATTGGTGAGGATACTGTAGGCGAGGGTAGAGCTGGTCGTGCAGTGGTTTGGTTTATCGGTGGTTACTGAAGGTAGTAGGCTTGTTGGAAGAGGTAGGTCTTCAGGCTCCTTTTGAAGGTTTTCATGGTAGGCAAGAGTCTGATATGTTGTGGTAGAGAGTTCCAGAGTGGGGGGGATTGCCGGGAGAAATCTTGTATGCGATTGTGGGAAGAGGAGATAAGAGGAGAGTAGAGACGGAGATCTTGTGAGGATTGGAGGTTGCGTGCAGGTAAGTACCGGGAGACGAGGTGTCATGGTTGGGGTGGTAGTTCTTTCTGGTACATCAGGGGGTTAATTCTATAGTCCTCCTACTGGCTGTGGGAGGGCTTTAAATAACCTCTCATGAACTCAGTTCGGCGTCAGTTATACTATTGCCCTCGGCTGTGTTCCTGACCCTGCGTGCCTGTGTACTGTTTGCTGGAGATTGTCTGTTCGTGTATGACTCGGTCTGCTTACGTTTCTGCATTTGTCTCTCGTCTTGGTATTAGTTGTGTCTCTCTGATTCTGACCCTTGGCTTGATTCTGACCACGTCTTTGTCTGACCCTTCCGGTGCTGCACCATTATCTCTGTCTCTGACCTTGGCTTGGCCCTGATTATGTCCTCTCTTGACCCCTCTGGTACCTGTGCCATTCTCTGGTCCTGACCCGCGCTTGTCCGATTCCTCTCCTGTCTTGTTCTTCGGAGCTTTGCTCTCCGGGGTTGGTTCCGGCTCCTGGCCATGCCCCCAGTGGTCACATGCTTCAGGTCCTGTGTGCCTGAAGCTTCTCTCCTCGCCATTGCTGCTCACACCTCCAGGATTCCTGCCTGCCCGATATCTAGCCACGCCAGCTCAGGACACCTGCTCGGACCAGTCTGTCAGTACCGTGCAGGGTGCCTGACACGAGGTCACAGATGTATAGAGAACACAGGTTGTGGATGGCTTTATATGCCATGGTTAGGGGTTTGAACTGGCCTTTGGGTAATGGGAAGCCTGATGACTGCGCATTTAATGCCACCAAAGAGCAGCAGATGCATCTTGAAATGGACTATTTTTCACAAACTTGCAACAACTTCTTTCTTGCTATCAATACTAGAAAGATCGAACTTATGTACCAACCTGCTCCAAGAAAATCACACCAGCAGTTACGCATTACCACGTTAATTGAAAGTGTGGAGATCTGGTGGTCTCATTCATATTCACATAGATGGCTCCAAATTGAAAACTGTTTTTCATGGCGGGGCTCTATTAGACTTCTTTTGGAAGCTGAACTTCTATCGCCGACTAATTCTAATGCAATTCTCCCAATTATGAGGTTTTTATTGTCTACCTGGGCAGCACATTCTCCCGCGTAGTGACCATAGACGCTGAGTTTAACAACAGAATTGCCGAAACCAGTACCACCTTCGGTAGACTGCATGAGAACATCTGGTAATGAAGGGGAAAGAAGCGAGCTGCCAGCATTCCATACAGCTCTCTTTTACCTGAGCTGTCTGCGCAGATTTCTCCACATCAGTTGGCAAGACAATGCCACCGACATGGCAATCTTGGAACAAGCTGGACTCTACACTCTCCTGCTATATGTGGAAAGAAAAAATTGGAAAATTCCGCTCTGTGGGTAGATGGTAACAAATCCAGGTCCACACTAGGATAATATGTGCTTTTTTCATTTTATTTGTGGACCTGGATTTGTTACTCGGTCTTTGAACCCGTTGACCTGCTGCGGCTGGGATTACATGCTTATTTTAATGTTGTGTGAACACAACATTATCAGGTTAGCAGGAATATTCAAAGAACTGAGTGGCACTCACCGGTCTTTAAAAATTCCAACGTTTATTTCACTTCTTAAAACATCTTCAACGGGAGGGTGGAACAGAGAGTGTGAGGACGACGACAATGGCCGTTTCGCGAAATGGCGCTTCTACAGGTTATGTGAGTGAGGGAAATGCAAGGTTGAACTCCTCCTCTGAACACCTCCCCCTACTCAAGTGAAGTACAAACTACTCAACGAAAAGGATAAAATATTACATGCAAAATTAAGTGTAATTTAAAACAATGATAGAGACAGACGCTAGAATCAGGGCCGGCTCCAGGTTTTTGTGGGCCCCTTTAACATGTACCACAATTCATGATGCACAGATACGGCAAAGAAACATAGGTATAGTACAATGCCAAAGATTTCACTTACTTCTTACATTACATGAGTGATATCTATTGTAAATTCTACAATAGCTCAGAAACCAGCAAATCCTCGCAGAGCACAGTGCGTGCCCTAGTGGGGATTCAAAAGTTTTCATTTAAGACCAGACAGTATAGAACTCCATGCAGTATTCTGGGCATCACATAGTCTTCCATACAGTTTATTGGGCACCACATATTGCTTCATGCAGAATAATGAGCCCCATATATTGCTCCATACAGAACAATGAGCTCCAAATATTGCTTCATACAGAATAATGGGCTTCATATAATGCTCCATACAATATAATGAGCCCCAAATATTGCTCCATACGGAATAATGGGCCCAATATAATGGTCCATGCAGAATAATGAGCCCCCAAATAATGATACATACAGAATAACAGACAACATATAATACTTCATACAGAATGGGCCCCATATAATGCTCCATACAGAATAAGCCCCATACATTGCTCCATAAAGAATTGGCCCCATATAATACTCCATACAGAATAATGGACATCATATAATGGATCATACAGAATAATGAGCCCCATGTAATGCTCCAAACAGGATAATGGGCCCCATATAATGCTCCAAACAGGAAAATGGGCCCCATATAATGCCCCATAGAGAATAATGGGCTCATCTCCCCTGCTGGGCTCATTTCCCCCCCACTCACTCTCATCTCCCCCCTCTCACTCTCATCTCCCCCCCCGCTCACTTCCCCCTGCTCACTCTCATCTCCCCCAGGCCCCCCCTTTTGCCCCCGACCCTGCCGGCGCTCATTCTCAATGCCGCTCACTTGAGTCCATGCGGCGGTAACCTTTTCCTGTGAGAGCCGCGCGGTGGTGGTGAGTATGATGTTTTTCAGAGGGCGGAGGACCGACCCCAGACTTATAAAGAAAAAAAGAAAAAAAACTTGTTCAGGTGCTGAGTGGGCCCCCCCGTATTGCCAGGGCCCTGGCACTTGCCCAGGTACGCCGGGTGCTGACGCCGGCCCTGGCTAGAAATACAAAAAAAAGACATATCAATTCTATCATTGAAGCCGGTAGACGCCACAGCGATCTTGCCAGCGAGATCGCTGTGTGTGACAGGGATCAGCGACCGGCCCCCCTGCCGGTTATCGCTGATCGTGCTCGATCTTCGATCACTGGTCTCCCGCTAGCCAGCATGCATCGCTGCGTGTGGCAGTGAGAGACCAGCGATCAGCGACGCTGGATGCTGGTTTCTAATATAAACATCGGGTATCCAGGAGCCGCGGCTCCTGGATACCTGCTGTTTCGGCGTACACGCTGGTTTCCAAGGTAAACAGCGAGTATCCAGGAGTCGCGCGGCTCTTAGATACCCGATGTTTACCTTGGAAACCAGCGTGTACGCCAGTTTCCGAGGTAAACAGCGGGTATCCAGGAGCCGCGGCTCCTGGATACCCGATGTTTACATTAGAAACCAGCGTCCAGCGTTGCTAGTCCTGATCGCTGGAGGGGCTGTCTTGTGACAGCTCACCAGCGATCAGCCTAATGATGTCCCAGCGATCCCATCATATCGGATCGTTGGTGGGATCGCTGGGACATCGTTACGTGTAACGGGGCCTTAAGTCACCTTGCTTCTCTTCTAAGAACCCTTTGCTGGGTTGGAAAAAGTTATCTTACCTCCGCAGGGAGGTGATCTTCATAGATTGCTTCTCAGAAGAGAAGCAAGGTGGATCATGTATACTAAGGCATTGGAGTCTACCAGCTTCAATGATAGAATTTTTTAATTTTCTAATTTTTTTCCACATTCCAAAAATTCCTGTGAAGCACGTGAAGGGTTAATAAACCTCTTGAATGTGGTTTTGAGTAGAGATGAGCAAATCTGATTTTGACATATTTGAGCCGTATTCGAACACTATTCATGCCGAATGTTTGTCTTATGATCGGTTCCGCACCTATTCGTAAGTTTCCACTCCCATTGACTTTAATGATGTTCAGCTGTGTTTGACAAATATTGCAAAAATAAAATTCGATTCTAATCACATTAGGAACCGAATCTGAACAAATTCACTCATCTCTAGTTTTGAGCACCTTGAGGGGTGCAGTTTTTACAATTGTGTCACTTTTGAGTATCTTCTATCATATAGACCCCACAAAGTGACTTCAAATGTGATGTGGTCCTTAAAAAATGATTTTGTAAAGTTTGTTGGAAAAATGAAAAATCGCTGGTCAACTTTTAATCCTTATAACTTCCTAACAAAAATAAATTTGGGTTACAAATTAGTACTGATATAAAGTAGACATATGGGAAATGTTACTTATTAACTATTTTGTGTGACATCTCTGTGATTTAAGGGCTTGAAAATTCAAATTTGGAAAATTACAAAATTTTCCCAATTTTTGCCAAATTTCCATTTTTTTCACAAATAAACGCAAGTCATACTGAAGAAATTTTACCATTATCATGGAGTACAATATCTCTTGAAAAAGCATTCTCGGAATCAGCAGGATCCGTTGAAGCGTTCCAGAGTTATTACCTCTTAAAGTGACAGTGGTCAGAATTGTAAAAGCTGGCCTGGTCATTAAGGTGCAAACCACCTTCAAGGGTAAAGCATCTCTAAAATATCTGGAAATCAACATCAACTAGGCGAGGCAGAATAACCTCATTAGCATGTGCAGATGACATGAGACTCTTTAACCCCTTCACACCGCAACCCTTTGTAGTTTTTGCGTTTCTGTTTTTTACTCCCCTTCTTTCCAGAGCCATAACTTTTTATTTTTAAATCAGTATGACCATGTGAGTGCTTGTTTTTTGCAGGACGAGTTGTAATGTACTTTTGTACTTTTGAATGACACTAAAACTGACTAAAAATTGTGTAATTTTCTGAGACCCGTAGCATCTCCATTTTTCGTGATCTGGGGCTGGAAGAGGGCTTATTTTTTTGCATGCTGAGCTGATGTTTTTCATGTGGATACGATCTTTTGATGCCCGCTATTGCATTTTAATTCAATGTTGTGGCGACCAAATAAAAGTAGTTTTTGCGTTATTACTTTGTTTTCGCTGCGCCGTTTATCGATCGGATTCTTTTTATATCTTGATAGATTGGGCGATTCTGAACGCGGCGAAAATATGTGTATTTTCTATTTTTTTAATTGTTTTATTTTGAATGGGGCGAATGGAGGGTGATTTGAAATTTTATATTTTTTATTATTTTTAAAAACTTTTTTTTTATTTTTCACCTACTTCAATAGTCTCCGATCGCCTCTGCTACACACAGTCGATGATCAGATCGCTTATGTGTAGCAGAAATGCTCATTTGCTATGAGCCCAGACCACTGGGCGGCGCTCTTAGCAATCCGGCAATGACAACCACAGGGGTCTGCTGCAGACCCTGGGTTTTCATGCCAACCCCATCAGCAACCCACGGTCATGTGACACGGGCACCGATGTGCAGGACTAGTGATGGGCTTCGGCGCAATCACATTAAATGCCGCTGTCAGAGATTGACAGAAGCATTTAACAGGTTAACAGCCACGGGTGGATTCCATGGGAATCACCATAGGGTTTTTTAAATAAAGTTTAAATATATAATATGTATAACTAAGTTAATTGTAATTATGGTAAAGATGTGGACAAATTCAGCCTGTATAATGTCCCCATGGCCCAGAAACACACATGGCTTATGTCTTTGGATAGACTGAATGGAAGGGTGGAAAGATTTTGGCCCACCAGCTATCACTTCCAGTTCCCCCATATACAGATTTGCTTGGCTCTGCCAAATATTCCTATGTTCTCTACGAGAGAGCCACAGTTTTGACTCCTCTGACACTGGGTTATCACAAAAACTAAATGATCGATCATCAGAAATATGATAGGACAGATTCTTCTTTTGGGAGAGAAAGGAGGTCCCCATACACATTTGAGCCTGACAATATCGATACTTTAGTTTAGTCTAATGTGCATGAGGCCTATAAACTCTACTTTCTAATGCATTTTATAAGAAGTGATGCTTGCTGTTAACCGGTGCAAGGTCATTGTAGATAATATTTACAACAGATAATGGACAGAGAAAAATCAGTGCCACTGAAGGAGATAAAGGCTGATGACACCCTGCTGGTCTTTGCTGCATGTTACCTGCTGCTATGTAAAGCCCCCGTCTCACATAGCGAGATCGCTAGCGAGAAGCCTGAAGCATCACCGATTTTGTGACGCAACAGCGACCTCGCCAGCGATCTCGCTACATGTGACACGCAGCGGTGACCGGGCCCCCGCTGGATATCGCTGATCATGCTCGAATGTCCTGGGCCATTTTGTCATCATTGGTGTCCCGCTGGCCAGCATGCATCACTGTGTCTGACCCGATGAGCAACCTCGTTGGCGACGCAGGCGGGAATCATTCAGAAAAGCTGCTGTGTGACAAGGTACCAACAACCGCCGAGAATTGCTGGATTGATGCTGCGTCGATGAAGAGATCTGCCTGTTTGGCAGCTTACTAGCGACCATTTAGCGAAGCACCAGCGATCCTTACCAGGTCATATCATTGTCGGGATCGCTGGTGCGTCGCTAAGTGAAACGGGACCCTAACACTTGCAGGAAATGACACTAGCTACATATTTAAATAGGACCAAGAATAGAACAAAATCACTAATGAACTACGGCTGGCAATTTTTTTGTTAATAATGTAAGCTAGATATCTGCTGCTGGAGGAAAAATCATTATCGCACCTCATTATGGGGCATTCTTTTGCAAAAGCGTTAGAATTCCCCCTACTAATCTATATGATATTAACTGCCACCATTGGTAATCTACTGTCTATGGCGCTAAGGACTGCCATTGTGGAGAATTAAGAATCTATTAATTTTTCCTGTTTCTTTTGTTTTCCCTAGAAATAAGTGGCACCAGACGTCTTGGCGCTACATAACTATTCTAGCCCTAGCGCATATAAAGAACAGTTAATAAATAACTAAATAGAATAGAAAATGTGAATCACAGTGAATCCTACAGAATGATCTTGCTATTATATCCAGTTTCACAATACATTTAAGTCAAACCAGACGTTAGCTTTTTCGGAGCGTAGAGTTTTTTTAACTTCTGACAAATTTCCTCCATCGAAGCCCTGTTCTTTTTGATGTTAAGCTATGATAGAAGAAGAAAGGCATGGTCCGCAGCCAAAACATAGTGAAAAGGAACGGACATGCGGTGGTTTTATTGAACATCTGTGTGAAGCCAGGACGCAGGGCAGACAGCTCCATTACCAAAGGTCACAAGGTTTTGATAGAGAAACTTCTCATCTTATTGCTGGGACTAATTATGTGTCCTGATTTCCTATTTCCCTTCACTGTGTGTTTAACAAGGGGTGAAAAGGATTTCCTGCCAGTGAGATAGCTTCATTCACTATGCATACATTCCCAACTAATCCTGTTAAAACTGCTACTATACCTCTCTGATCTTCAGCAATCCCACCATGCATCACAAATCTGCATTGAATAAGAGTATTCATTTTTATTCTCTCTAAACTGACAAAATTACATTTATAAAACGATGACAAAATATGATGATGAAAATAAACTAAAAGAAAAGTTTGATATATATGTGGTATTTTTTCAAATATACAAGGCTCAATTAGAAAATACAAGTTTAATAAAAATAATGGATCTTAGGTGCATAAATTTAAAACCCTAAACCAATTGTCATTAAACCATTTTTTCACTAATCTTGACGTATGCTTTAGGTTGTTGTCATGCTGGAACACTATGTCGTCCTCTTCATACCAATAGTGCTCGAATGCACAAAATAATTTGCCTTGTAGGATACTCCCATATAGCTTAGCATTGAGACCACCATCGATCCTGGTCAAGTATCCAACACTTTTGGCTGTGAAACAACCTCATATCATCAGTCTTCCTCCACCGAACTTGACAATTCTGTCAATTTCTCAATTCGTTAACCCCTTTTTCCCTGGTTTCTTCCAGACCCATTTGCACCCATCATAGCCTAATCTAATGACTTTCATCACATCTCTCCAAATCACCTTTTTCTAATCTTCTACTGACCATTGTTCGTACTTTTTTGCAAACTTGAGCCGACGGTTTTTATGACGATATTGAAGTCGAGGCTTCTTCACATTTTTTCGTGCCACTATTCCAGACTTGTTTAATGTAACATAGTAACATAGTTAGCAAGGCCGAAAAAAGACATTTGTCCATCCAGTTCAGCCTATATTCCATCAGTATAATTCCCCAGATCTATGTCCTTCTAAAGAATCTAATAACTGTAAGATACAACATTGTTACGCTCCAGGAAGACATCCAGGCCTCTCTTGAACCCCTCGACTGAGTTCGCCATCACCACCTCCTCAGGCAAGAATTCCAGATTCTCACTGCCCTAACAGTAAAGAATCCTCTTCTATTTTGGTGGAAAAACCTTCTCTCCTCCAGATGCAGAGACTGCTCCCTTGTGACCATCACCTTCCTTGGTATAAACAGATCCTCGGAGAGATATTTGTATTGTCCCCCTATATACTTATGGGTCGCCCTCCCAGGGCTGTGGGGTACTCGGTACCGGGCCGGTATCAGGGGAATGTGTCACAGCAGAAGTGACCCGGTCCGTGACCCTGGGCGCCCAAGCAATGGGGGATGTAGTTAATGGTAGAATAGTTTGTGACGCCACCCGTGGTGTTTGGCAAGTATGATGTTAGGCCAACGCTGCATACAGATCCGCTGGGACTGATGGTAGGGTGCAGCAAGGAAGTAAAAGCCCCCCACAGGTGGAGCTGTAGTCCCAGGGCAGTGTAGATGTAACCAGCACGGGGATGTAGCAGTGCTGGAAGCGTAGGGAACAGACAAGACACAGCGGTTGCAGTTTTGGTACCTTTACTTAATTTATGCAGTCCAGGGTCCTGAATACAGATGGTGTGGGAGCAGGTTAGCCTGGAAGCAGATCAGGATTCTCTCTCAGCAGAAGGGCTGTGCAGTCTCCTTCCTAGCACCTTGTGGTGTGAAGCACCCCAGTACTTAGTTACTCTGGAATGCCTCTCTTCAGATGTTCCTAGAACTATACTTGTATGACAGACAGCTGTAGCCTCTCTCGGGGACCCCTCTCCTGAGTCCTGGCTCTCTATTCAATTGCTGTTGTGTCCCACGTCTCTGATGGGAGCAGGGCATTTACAGCCTCCTATTCCTCTGGTATTTGTGGCAGGACCATTAGTATCCGTACCACCGTGGAGACCAGGCTCCAGTTCTTACGCTCTCAGCTGAGGGAGCTCTCCTTCCTTGCTCAACCTCCAGCTTCGTTCCACACATCTGCACACGTGGACCTCCTTCAACTCACTGACCACTCCTTCCTCTCAGCCCTCAGGGAGCACCCCCTCTCCTTCATCCTGGTTCAGAGTTCCCCCTGCTAGCTTAGAGTGGAACTGTGTTGCATGCATTAGGTTAACTGCTGGAGAGACCCATCACTGCTTCCAAGCCTGGCATTACCCTCCCCTGGAGGGAAGGCAAGGCAAGTGTGGCGACCATACCCCTGGGGGCGCCACATTCCCCCCTAGTGCAAGTCAGCACTCCTGGGCTGAACAAAAGAAAACATGAATAACATATAAACAATTGAACAATAATAATTTGTACAAGATTTGAAAAAGGGAAGAATGTACAAAAACCAAGAGCTCAAAAATGGTCCTATGATGATAAGTCCGGCATCAATGTCCATGGTCCATTCCTGAGCAAATGGTAAAAGTTTTTGACCACACACAAGTTTGGTGGTTCAGTGTCCATAAATAAAACTGGTAACTTCAAAAGGGAACTCTTACAGGTTACCTGTAGGCACAAAACTTGAAAAACAGTTACATATTTACACCATTTCAACAATTACATTATTTTATATATGGTATCTAACTGGTAGTATGCCTTGTGTGGTGCGGGTAGATCTGCATAAGACTGGTACAGTGGGTAATGTACTGGATACACTACTGGGTGTTCCACATGGCACAGGGATTCTAGATTGTCTAGTAACTCTTGGACTCACCATGGGCATAACAGGTTCACCACTGGCAGGGCGAGGGTTCTCTGGCTCCACTGCTGGTGTGGCATCTGCTACCCGATTTTCCTGATTCTCTTGAGTCACGTCTTCCTGTGCTACCAATTGGGGAAACACTAACACTGGCACCACTATAGCATCGTTCACTCTAGTCCAATTCGCAGGGAACTCCCCAAGCACTGTGCTGACCTTCTCTTCTTCCACTATGGGCTGGATGTTATCTGGTTCTACTCTTCCTTTCAACTGGTCAGGACACAACTTAAAATGATCTCTTGATACCGCTGCTGAGGTCTCCCCTCCATCTTTACTCACAAGGCACACCTTAGTATTATCAAAGTTCGAGGGCAGGATGGTATAAGGTTCAGCTTCCCACTGATCATCCAATTTGTGCAATCTTCTCTTTCTTTTCAAGACTTGCTCCCCCGGCGACAAAGGAACGGCAGGTGCATTTTGATTGTAAAGCTTCTCCTGCTTTTGTCTTGCCTGGGTCAAACTCTTCTCCACACATTCTTGAACTCTTCTGTACTGTTGCTGCCTCTCCGTGTCCCAATCAGCATCTGGGGATGCCACTTCAGGTGTCAGGACTCCCATGTCCAAGTCAATAGGCAGCTTACCAGGTCTGGCTCTCATCTGGTATGCTGGAGTACAGTTGGTAGAGTTCACGGGAATAAGGTTGTAGAGGTCTACCAGATCTGGCAACTTTTCGGGCCACAGATTTCTCTCCTCCAAGGGCAATGTCTTCAGCAGGTCAGTCACTACCTGGTTCATCTTCTGGTCTCTGGGTGATACGGTGTTGTCCGGATCTTCTTACAACCATACAGGTTACAGAATTCATGAAACACTTCTGCCTCGAAAGCCGGACCTTGATCAGTAAGCACTCTCTCAGGGTACCCATGTGGTCTACAGAAGTGCAGTTGGAACGCTCTGGCCGCTGTTCTGGCAGTTTGATCTTTGACAGGCACAACCACCAGGAATCTGGAATAGTGGTCCACAATGGTAAGGGCATAGAGGTAACCTGACCGGCTAGGAACCAGCTTCACATGGTCCAAGGCCACCAACTCAAGTGGCTGTTTGGTGATGATGGGCTGCAGAGGAGCTCTCTGGCTGTCTTTATCCTTTCTGCACAGGTTACACTGTCCACACTCCCAGCACTACCTCTCAATGGCTTTTCTCATGCCAGTCCAGTAGAACCTCTCTCGGAGCAACGTTTCCAACTTCTTCCATCCGAAGTGTCCAGCTCCATTGTGGTATGCTCCCAGGACCATTGATGCAACTCTCTTTGGGACCACCACCTGCCAGACTAGCTCATGAGTGCGGGCACTGATACTCCTCCGACATAGCTTCCCTTCATATAAGAACAGCCGGCCTTTCTCCTTCCACAACTGCTGGGTTTCTTCAGGAGCACTCGAACCTGGGCGTGAGTCAGCTTGTAGCAGTAGCTCCTTCACCAGGCGGACTGCCAGGTCATTATCTTGCGCTTCGGCCCAGTCATGATGGGGCAATGGATTCAGGGTGACTTCCTTCAAGCCAGACCGCCTGTCTCTCACCCCCTGAGCACGCTGGGCCGCCAGTGGTCGGTGGAAGGGAGGCAACTATCTCCTTCCAGAGCCTCTGGGTCTTCTCCTGCATCTGGCAGATTAGGCATCCTGGACAGCGCATCCGCATTGGCATTCTTGTGCCCTGCTCGGTACTTGATAGTAAACTCGTAGTTAGACAGCCGAGCCATCCACCGCTGCTCCAGGGCACCCAGTGTGGCAGTGTCCAAATGGGTC
Organism: Dendrobates tinctorius; assembly: GCF_039654945.1. Lineage (NCBI taxonomy): Eukaryota > Metazoa > Chordata > Amphibia > Anura > Dendrobatidae > Dendrobates > Dendrobates tinctorius. The sequence continues at coordinate 9,395,745 of NW_027361712.1, read as the reverse complement.
AACGGATTGTTGTCCGTGAAGATTGTAAACTTGGCAGAAGCTAGGTAGTGCTTGAACCTATCAGTGACCGCCCAGACTATGGCAAGGAACTCCAGCTTGAAAGAACTGTAATTATCCGGGTTCCTCTCAGTGGGACGCAGCTTCCTGCTGGCGTAGGAGATCACTCTCTCTTTTCCATTCTGTACCTGCGACAGTACTGCTCCTAATCCCACGTTGCTGGCATCTGTGTACAGCACAAAGGGTTTGTCATAATCTGGGTAGGCCAGAACTTCGTCACCGGTGAGGGCCATCTTCAATCTGGTGAAGGACTTCTCCAATTCTTCAGTCCATTCAAACATGGAATTCTTCTGCTTGCTTTTCTTGGAATGCCCCACCAGAAGGTTTTGCATCGGGGTAGCTATTTCAGTAAAGCCTCTGATGAATCTCCGGGAGTAGCCTACCAGTCCAAGGAATTGGCGTACCTCGTGGGGGTTGCTGGGCTTCCTCCAGTCCCGGATGACCGTGACCTTGTCAGGATCTGGTGCCACACCTTCTGCACTGACCACGTGACCAAGGTACTGTACCTTAGGCTTCAGGAGGTGGCATTTGGAAGGCTTCACCTTCAGGCCAAAATTGGACAAAGCTTCAAATACTTCAGCCAGGTGTTCAAGATGTTCTTCATAGGTCTTGGAGAAAACAATATCATCCAGGTACAACAGGACTGTCTCAAAGTTCATGTGTCCCAGGCAACACTCCATCAGCCGTTGAAATGTTCCTGGAGCAGTGCAGAGCCTGAATGGCATGTAATTGAACTCACAGAGACCCATTGGAGTGGTAATTGCTGTTTTCTCCTTGTCTGCCTCTGTCACGGGAACCTGCCAATACCCACTGGTGAGATCCAAGGTGGAAAAGTAATTAGTAGTTTTAAGTGCAGCTAAGGATTCCTAAATCTAAGGTAATGGGTAGGCATCGTTATGTGTAATGCTGTTAATTTTTCTGTAATAAACACACATTCTCATGGTACCATCCTTTTTCTTTACAAAAACTATGGGAGCTGCCCATGGACTATAACTGTCCCTGATAACCCCAGCTTCCTTCATCTCTTTCAGCATACTCTTAGCACATTGGTATGTCATGTCGGACGCTATTCACACCACAGTGTCCGGCAGGCAGCGGTAGTTCGATCTCCGTCCACTATAGCCTCAGTGGCGCCGGCTTGATTTTACTCAGGTTATTGGGGGTTAATCTAGCTGGAAATCAGGTGGGATGTTTGGTCACGCCCACGGTCTTTAAATAGTCATGCTGGCCTATGGGCGTCGCCGATTATAGCTTGTGTTTTATGCCAAGTGGTTCCGGTCTGGAGAGGAGGTGTTGGAGAGAGAAATTCGTAGCTGGTGGCGTATGATCGGTTGTTACCTTTTCGCCTTCCTATATTTGTGTTTTGTTTTGCCCTGTTCACATTACGGTATTGTCCTGTGTGTATGCGGCGCGGTGCGGTTTAAGTTCTCCCTGTCTGTCATTACTGTGTGGGCTTTGGTGGTTTGACGACTCACTGGGTGGAGGGTGGAGGGTTCAGCTTAGGGCTGAGCAGGAGATAAGGAAAGGTTGGAGGCTCAGGCATTTGCACCATTAGCAAAAACCCTGAGTTGAGGGTCTGACAGGGTTTTCCCTAGTTGGAGGGACTCCGCAGGGGCCCCGGGTATTTCAGCCTTCTTTGACCTAAGCACCGCGTAACATTATAATCGGCCCACAATATTTTGGTAGTCCATGGATTCCATGACTTCCATAAACCGCCAGTTGGCGGCGCTGTCCTTACAGGTCACCGAGTTGAAGGGGGCAGTTCAGCAGCAGGGACTGGGTGTAGCTAATGTGCAAGCGGCTTCTGCAGGTGCAGGTGCAGAGCCGAAGATTCCGCTGCCTGAACGATTTGCTGGGGAACGCAGCAAATTTGTCATCTTTCGGGAGGCCTGCAAGTTATACTTTCGCATGCGCCCTGTCTCCTCAGGTAATGAGTAGAGTTGAGCGACTTTTGCTTTTTTAGGGTCGCGTTTCGTTTCGTGAAACCCGACTTTTCCAAAAGTCGGGTCGAGCAAGATCGTCCGATTATAGGGAAAAGTCGGGGTCGTCCCGAAACACGAAACCCAATGTAAGTCAATGGGGAATAAAAGTCGGCAGTGAGAGGAGGACTGGAAACACACCTACAGTGCCCATTTGAATGCCAAAAGCATCAATTCTTCTTACTTAAGCTTGTCAACCTTAATTAACTTCATAATACAAGTTACGCACTGAAAAATGGGGGTTATTTGGCTAAATTTGTGGGGGGGAGGGCTGGCTGCAGGTTTTCATGTGCCCTGGGCGAAAGAGCGCCCCTTTAACACATACCACAACTCATCATGCTCCGATACGGCAGAGAAATAGCGGTATAGTACAATGAAAAATACCTCACTTTTTACATCTCATGACGAGGCCCATCTATTTCTCCATACAAAATCATTGGTCCCATATAATGTTTGAAACAGTATATGATGAGCTCCACATAATGCTACAGTATATGTTGGTCCCCATGGATGAAGCTCCACTGTCTTATGGGCCCAAATAATGCTCCAAACATAATGGGCCCCATTTCTACTGCTCTAGTGTATAATGGGCCCTGTAAATGCTGCTCCAGTGTCTGATGTCCACCTTTGGAATGTTCCAGTGTATGGTGGGCCCCATCTATCATTCTCCAGAGTATAGTGCTCCCCAAAAATTGCTGTCCCAACATAGAAAACAATCAAATAAGTCTCCTCGCTAGGGAATCCCTGTACTTGTCTGGACAGGTGCTGTAGCTTGCTTAACAGCTCGCCAGCCGTTCTCACGCCCAGTATGGATTGCACGTGATTGCACAAAGGTTAGAAAGGGTACCGTATCCCTGGATAACATGTATGGATAGCGTACACATTCAAAATATATGTCTATACAGCATGAGGCAGGCTCAGACGGTGTTAGGCCCAGTATGGATTGCACGTCATTGCACAAAGGTTAGAAGGGGTACCGTATCCCCGGATAACATGTATGGATAGCGTACACATTCAAAATATATGTCTATACAGCATGAGGCAGGCTCAGACGGTGTTAGGCCCAGTATGGATTGCACGTCATTGCACAAAGGTTAGAAGGGGTACCGTATCCCCGGATAACATGTATGGATAGCGTACACATTCAAAATATATGTCTATACAGCATGAGGCAGGCTCAGACGGTGTTAGGCCCAGTATGGATTGCACGCCATTGCACAAAGGTTAGAAGGGGTACCGTATCCCCGGATAACATGTATGGATAGCGTACACATTCAAAATATATGTCTATACAGCATGAGGCAGGCTCAGACGGTGTTAGGCCCAGTATGGATTGCACGTCATTGCACAAAGGTTAGAAGGGGTACCGTATCCCCGGATAACATGTATGGATAGCGTACACATTCAAAATATATGTCTATACAGCATGAGGCAGGCTCAGACGGTGTTAGGCCCAGTATGGATTGCACGTCATTGCACAAAGGTTAGAAGGGGTACCGTATCCCCGGATAACATGTATGGAAAGCGTACACATTCAAAATATATGTCTATACAGCATGAGGCAGGCTCAGACGGTGTTAGGCCCAGTATGGATTGCACGTCATTGCACAAAGGTTAGAAGGGGTACCGTATCCCCGGATAACATGTATGGATAGCGTACACATTCAAAATATATGTCTATACAGCATGAGGCAGGCTCAGACGGTGTTAGGCCCAGTATGGATTGCACGTCATTGCACAAAGGTTAGAAGGGGTACCGTATCCCCGGATAACATGTATGGATAGCGTACACATTCAAAATATATGTCTATACAGCATGAGGCAGGCTCAGACGGTGTTAGGCCCAGTATGGATTGCACGTCATTGCACAAAGGTTAGAAAGGGTACCGTATCCCCGGATAACATGTATGGATAGCGTACACATTCAAAATATATGTCTCAGGAGGCAGGCTCAGACGGTGTCAGGCACAGTATGGATTTGACGGCCCAGATTACACAGCGGAGGAGCAGGGAGAGGTAAAGATTGCAAATGCTGGGGCCCTGGCCAAGCAAGGGGGGCCCACTCGTGGGCGTCGGTACTGGCACTGGGCCCCTCATAGTACAGCGGTGTGTCTGACAGCGGGTGTGCACCACCACCGTCAGAGACACTTGATTGCACTATGAGGGACCCTGTGCCAGTGCCCGCGCCCAAGAGTCGGCCTACCCACCTGTCCAGGGCAACGGCACTCGCACGGTGTCGTGCGCTAGGTGGTGACCCCGGCCATGGGGGGGGAGGCAGCACAGTTAGGGAGTTTTAGAAAGTGGCATATGTTGATGTTGGACATTCAACTGATGCAAAAGGCGAAATAGGTGAAGTACCAGGAAGAGGTGGACCAAAGCAAGCCATTTTTCTGTCACCCTATGTGTCATCAGGGGAAGGTGGGACAAAATCCTTGGAAACCCATGCGTGGTTCATTTTAATGAAGGTTAGATCATCCACATTTTGGGTTGACAGACGGGTCCTTTTTTCTGTCAGGATTGATCCAGCTGCACTGAAGACTCTTTCCGATAGCACACTTGCAGCTGGGCAAGCGAGCTCCTGTAAGGCATATTGGGCCAATTCAGGCCAGGTGTCCAGTTTAGCGGCCCAATAGTCAAAGAGGAATGACCTGTGTGGGAGAACATTGATATGGGAGGAAAAGTAGTTTGTAACCATAGTTGACAACTGCTGTCTCCTGTCACTTTCCATCGATGCAGTATTACCAGTTGTGTGAGCGGTATTTGAAAAATCAGTCCACAACATTGTCATGAAACCCCTGTCTCCAACGCCACTTCTGCTGTGTGCACCACGAACACCTCTGCCAAGCTGCCCCCGGCCCGTACGGCTCGTGTGAGAACCATCACCGCTGCTGTGTGCTGGGAATGCCTCAAGCAACCGATTTACCAGAGTTGCTTGTTTATTAGCCAATATTAGGTCAAGGTTCTCCTGTGGCATGATGTTTTGTAATTTGCCTTTATAGCGTGGATCCAGGATGCTGGCCAACCAGTAGTCGTCATCGTTCATCATTTTGGCAATGCGGGGGTCCCTTTTTAGGATCCGCAAGGCATAATCTGACATGTGGGCCAATGTTCCCGGTGTCAATGATGCACTGCGAGTGCTGGGTGGAGGAGCACTTTCTGGCAAATCCACATCCCTCCAGTCACGCACAAACCCTGTACCAGACCTTGCCACGCCAACATTTTCACTTGCCCCACGAGATGCATCCTCCTCCCCTAAGTAATCATCCCCATCATCCTCCTCCTCCTCCTCCTCTTCTTCCTCCACCTCGTCCAGGAGAGGTCCCTGAGCAGACAATGGCTGAATGTCATCAAGGATTCCCTCCTCCTCTTCCTCCTCATCAACATTGGCTGCAGACGCCTGCTCCTTAAGGTGCGTCAAAGTTTGCATGAGCAGACGCATAAGTGGGATGCTCATGCTTAGGATGGCGTCGTCTGCGCTTACCAGCCGTGTGCATTCCTCAAAACACTGAAGGACTTTACAAAGGTCTTTCAGCTTCGACCACTGCACGCCTGTCAACTCCATGTCTGCTCTCAAAGTGCCTGGCCGTGTATCCTCCCACAAATGCATTATGGCCTGCCTCTGCTCGCACAGCCGCTCCACCATGTGCAGGGTAGAGTTCCACCTTGTTGCAATGTCGATAATGAGGCGGTGGTTGGGAAGGTGGAGCAATCGCTGCAGCTTCTGCATACGAACGGAGTGTACAGGCGACCGGCGGATGTGCGCGCACAGTCTTCGCACCTTCTGGAGCAGGGCTGTTAACTCCGGATAATTTTTGAGGAAGCACTGCACCACCAGGTTCAAGGTGTGAGCCAAGCAAGGTATGTGGCTGAGTTTTGAAAGGGCTATGGCTGCCACAAAATTACGGCCGTTATCACTAACTACCTTGCCTGCCTCAAGATGTACACTGCCCAGCCATGACTCAGTTTGTCACTTCAAGTACTCGGCCAGCACCTCGGCGGTGTGTCTGTCGCCCAAACACATCATCTGCAACACAGCCTGCTGACGCTTTCCACTAGCTGCTCGATAGGGGGACACATCGTGTGCAACAGTGGCAGCTGCAGATGGAGTGCTCGTACGACTGCGCTCTGTGGACGAGCTGTCGCTTCTGGAGGAGGAGGAGGAGGAGGAGGGTCGAACGCCTACAGCCAACTGTTTCCTATACCGTGGGCTAGGCAGCACTGTCCCACCACCGCTGACCCCTGTGGACCCTGCATCCACCACATTAACCCAGTGCGCAGTGATGGACACGTAACGGCCCTGGCCATGCCGACTGGACCATGCATCAGTTGTGAGGTGCACCTTTCCGCTCACTGACTGCTTGAGTGCATGGACAATGCGGTCTTTCACATGATGGTGGAGGGCTGGGATGGCTTTGCGAGAGAAGAAGTGGCGACTGGGTAGGTCATAGTGTGGTACTGCATAGGCCATGAGTTCGCGGAAAGCTGTGCTTTCCACCAACCGAAAGGGCATCATCTCAAACGAGATTAGTTTGGCAATGTGGGCGTTCAAACCCAGTGTACGCGGATGAGAGACTGAGTACTTTCTTGACCTACTCATAGTGTCTGGGAGGGTGAGCTGGACTTGAGAGCTGCATATGGTGGAAGTAGCGGTGGACAGGGCGGACTGAGAGAGGGTTGATGATGGTGATGGAGTTGGTGTTCTTTCTGATGGCCTAGAATCAGTCTTTCGTTGATATAACAGTGGGATTCCCTGACTGCTGTGGCCTTGCAACGACACCTCAACATTTGCTGCTGTGCTAACCGGTGGGCTTACAGTGGGGGAAACAATGTAGCGTTGCTGACTACCTTCGTTGTGATCAGTTGCACATGTGGCACTTGAGGTTTGGTGTTGTGTCCACGCTTGCAAGTGCATGCTGGTTAAATGTCTAAGCATGCAACTGGTATTCAAATTTTTAAGATTTTTCCCTCGGCTAAAGGTCTTTGCGCACTTCTTACAGATAACCTTGGCCTGATCATGAGGATTTTGTTCAAAAAAGTGCCACACTGCACTCTTCCTACTTTGGCAGACATTTTGCGGCCTAGCACGCTGTGATCTTTTGACCCTCTGGACAAGCTGTCCAGCAACTCTTTTGATGTTTGGAACCTGTCTTTGGAGTGCTCCGGGCCTGCCAGATAACAGCTGTTGCGATGTCGATGTCTGCTGTGGATGCTCCTCATCTGAGCTATTGGAAGCAGCACCCTCTTCCCCCAATGGATGCCAATCTGGGTCAACAACTGGGTCATCCATCACCTCCTCTTCTATGTCATGTGCACCTTTCTCTGTGTCACCGTGTATGGTGGTATAGTGTGCGGGAAGGGGCACCTGAGTCTCATCAGGGTCAAAATCTGGCTCTGTACACTGCGAGGACAATGTAGTGCTCTGAGTGAATGTACCAGCAGAATCATCCATCAGCGGCTGTGCATCAGTGCACTCCATGTCAGATTCATCTTGGCCTGGGTAATTCACCATTTGACTTGATAATCCAGGCATGGTATGTGAAAACAGCTCCATGGAGTAATCAGTAGTATGGCCTGCGTCATCCTTCAATCTTGGTTGGGGTGAAGGACACAAGGAAAGGTGTGGTTCATGAACATGAGCCTCCAATGACGACTCAGTGCTTTTCCTTTTTACAACTGAAGAAGAGGAGGCGATAGAGCTGGAGGCTGAGTCAGCAATGTAAGACAAAACTTTTTCCTGATGCTCTGCCTTTAAAAGCGGTTTGCCAACTCCTAGAAAACTAAGTGTTCGAGTCCTTATGTAGCCAGACGATGACGCAGGGTCAGCACCTCCTGCATTCGGTCCTATTTTGCTCTTGCCACTACCATCAGATCCACCACCAACACCATCATTACCAGCTGCCAACCCCCGCCCAATTCCACGGCCTCTTCCACCAGCCTTCCTCATTTTTGGTAGAAATGTAGACAAAATCCAACAAACTATATAGTAATGTAAAACAAGGTACAAGGTGTCTATAGGACAGGGGAGTTTTAGAATTTCTGCACACACTTGTGGACAGTGGACACTTGTGGATTGTGTGCGGCCCACTGATATCTGAGCGCTATGTGACACGCTCGATGGCACAGCTGCCTGTGACCAAAGTGACGAGAGGATAATGGAGATTTTGAATCTCTGCGTACACTTTTGGACACTGGACACTTGTGGATTGTGTGCGGCCCACTGATATCTGAGCGCTATGTGACACGCTCGATGGCACAGCTGCCTGTGACCAAAGTGACGAGAGGATAATGGAGATTTTGAATCTCTGCGTACACTTTTGGACACTGGACACTTGTGGATTGTGTGCGGCCCACTGATATCTGAGCGCTATGTGACACGCTCGATGGCACAGCTGCCTGTGACCAAAGTGACAAGAGGATAATGGAGATTTTGAATCTCTGCGTACACTTTTGGACACTGGACACTTGTGGATTGTGTGCGGCCCACTGATATCTGAGCGCTATGTGACACCCTCGATGGCACAGCTGCCTGTGACCAAAGTGACGAGAGGATAATGGAGATTTTGAATCTCTGTGTACACTTGTGGACAGTGGACACTTGTGGATTGTGTGCGGCCCACTGATATCTGAGCGCTATGTGACACGCTCGATGGCACAGCTGCCTGTGACCAAAGTGACGAGAGGATAAGGGAGATTGGATTGCTTTTAAAAAAGCAGTTTGCGGAGCAGTGGGTAAACAGCAATGCCAGCGTGTCAGGAAGCCTTAAAAGGCAGCCCAACAACCAACACCACTGATACACCACAATATAGCCTCCCCTTGCACTGCACACACAGTGACTTGTGTGTTGTGCAGGCCAAATCGCTAGCAGCAGAAGCAGTTTTTTTGTCTTCTTCCCTGCCTAACGCTCTCCCTACAGAATCAGCAGCAACCTCTCCCTATACTAAGATCGGCAGAAGTAAGATGGCGGTCGGCGTGCACGCCCTTTTATACCCCCTGTGACGCCCACCAAAGCAAGCCAATCACTTGCATGCCCTTCTGAAAGATGGTGGTGACCCGTGCCTATGTCATCACGTTGCCCACAGTGTCCGTGGATCCTGATTGGCTGAAAAAGAGTGCAAAACAAACTTTTGAAACGCGACTTTGGCGCGTAAGTCGCCGACCTCGTGGCCGACCTCATCCTAGGGTCGGGTTTCGTTTCATGAAACCCGACTTTGCCAAAAGTCGGCGACTTTTGAATTTTTTCGACCCGTTTCGCTCAACTCTAGTAATGAGGCTCAGCGGGTGGGTCTGGTGTTATCCGTACTGAGTGGGGACCCCCAAGCATGGGCGTTTTCCTTACTAGCTGACTCTGCTACGTTTCATTCGGTTGAGAATGTTTTTTCAGCACTCGGGCTCATTTATGATGATCCCGACAGATTGGCACTAGCGGAATCTAAAATCCGCGCCCTCCATCAGGGGGAACGTATGGCGGAAGAATATTGTTCAGAATTTCACCGTTGTGCAGTAGACACACAGTGGAGCGACCAAGCGCTGCGGAGTCAGTTTATTCATGGGGTTTCAGGAAGAGTTAAACAGGCCCTCCTGATGTATGAGACTCCTGCATCGTTAGAGTCTGCCATGAGTTTGGTTATTCGTATTGATCGCCGTTTGCATCAGGGGGGGCAGGAGACGCTGCCCCTGGGGGAAAGCAGGGGTGCAAGTGTGGTTGCTGCAGGTGAGCCCACGGAACCTAAGCAAATCGCTGGTGTATCACATGTTAAGCGTCGCGTTCCTGGGTTCAGAAAGCAAGGAGCATGTTTTTACTGTGGTAAAAGAGATCATTATGTAAATGCTTGTCCTGTGCTACCTAAGAAAGTCGCACCGGCGGAAAACTGGTAAGTTCAGAGGGTATGGAGGAGGCCCAACTGAACGTATGCATATCCTCCATGATGGTATCTCAATGTATGCTCCCTGCCAGGGTTATTATTGCGGGCAGAGAGCTACCAATATCAGTGTTTGTGGATAGCAGTTCCACCACCAATCTCATGGATGAGGAGTTTGCACGCACGGCCGGTTTTAAGATCGAAAAACTCCCTCATCCTATTCGCGTGGTTACCATTAATGCTGCTTCCCTCCCACAGGGGGAGATTACTGAGTTTGTAGCTGAGGTTAAACTCCACATTGGAGTCCTACATTCTGAGTGGGTTACATGTAGGGTACTCAATAATCTCCCAGCACAAATGGTCCTGGGTTTCCCATGGTTGTCCAAGCACAACCTGGTGATTGACTGGAGAACCCAGGACATAGTCCAGTGGAGTGGTTTCTGCCAGGAAAATTGCTTGGCCACATGTGTGTCCGCCGTGAAGTCCAGCCTTCCGGAGGCATTGCTGGATTTTGCGGACGTATTCTCTGAGAGGGGTTGCTCAGAACTACCTCCACATCGAACCTATGACTGTGATTAGGTTAAAACCCGGGGCCAAATTGCCAAAGGCTAGGATGTTTAGTATTTCTGGTCCGGAGAGACAAGCTCTTAAAGACTACATCACGGAGAGTCTAAGTAAAGGGCACATCCGGCCTTCATCCTCGCCTGTAGCAGCGGGGTTTTTCTTCATTAAGAAGAAAGATGGGGGGTTACGCCCGTGTCTGGATTTCCGGGAGTTAAACCAGATTACGGTCCGTGATCCTTACCCGATGCCTCTGATCCCTGATTTGTTCAACCAGGTGGCTGGTGCGAAGTGGTTTTCCAAACTTGACCTCAGGGGGGCGTACAACCTCATAAGGGTCCATCAGGGGGATGAGTGGAAGATGGCGTTTAATACCCCTGAGGGTCATTTTGAAAGCCTAGTTATGCCATTTGGGTTGACAACCGCGCCTGCTGTTTTCCAGCATTTCATAAATGATGTATTCGCTCATGTGCTGGGGAAATTTGTGATTGTGTACCTAGATGATATCCTCATTTATTCGAGCGACCGGGACACTCATTTAGAGCATGTCAGGCAGGTGTTACAGTTGCTCCGTGAGAATAAGCTCTATGCTAAGCTTGAAAAATGCGTATTTTTTGTTCAGGAGTTGCCTTTTTTGGGATATATTGTGTCCGCCGCAGGGTTTAGAATGGACGCCGCGAAGGTGCAAGCGGTGCTGCGATGGGAACGGTGTCACGTCGCAGCCAGACTCAGGGCCTGCTGTTCCGGCGTCGGCCACTAGGAGGCGCCGGACGTCACTGCCAGACTCAGGGCCTGCAGTTCCGGTCTCGGCCACTCGGGGGCACCGGACCGTCACGTCGCAGTCGGACTCAGGGACGGCTATTCCTGCCTCAGCCACTGGGAGGCGCCGTGGTTCGCTCCAGGGTGAGGGTGGTGGCAGAGAGGGGGCTCCTGCGCAGGCATCTGGTGGGCGCAGGCTCTGCCCCTCTGTCAGTCATGTAGGGCTTACTGCATGTCCATCTGGCCTGGTCCGGGGGCGGTCCTGGTTACATCATCGGGCCGGGAACCTGTGAGGGAGGACCTGATCCCTCAAATACCTGGGGACTGGTCTTGCAAGCCGCCGGATATATTCTTGGTTCCCCTGCGTGTTACTGTGTGAATTGCTATAGTGTATACTCTGACCTCAGCCTGGATTCTTGACCATTCTATTGCCTGCCGTTTTTGTACCTCCGCCTCTCTTCCGACTTTTTGACGCTGACCTTTGCTTGGATTCCTGACTCTCCTTCTGCCTGCTGATTCTGTACCTCGCTGCCCTCCTGGTTTTACTGACCCTGGCCTGGACTTTTGACTCTCCTTCTGTCTGCTGATTTCGTGCCTCTGCGGCGCCCTGGTCTCAGACTCCTGCATCCTGACCTTGATTACGGGTTTTAGTTTTGACCCCTTGGTGGCCGTCCTGCTCTGGTCCACTGCTAATCTAGACAGCTACCTCCTGGGCCTTGCTACAATTCCAGATCCCTGTATAGGGGTTAAGGGTCTCGGGGTTACTCGGGGTGCTGTCCCCACTGCAGCCCAGATTCGCAGACGGCCGTCACAAATGGCCTGATTATCTAAAAGCGCTCCAGCGGTTCCTTGGGTTTGCCAACTATTATAGGAAGTTTATTAAGAATTTTTCTACTATAGCCAAACCGCTCACGGACATGACGAGAAAAGGTACCAATCTCGCTATCTGGTCTGAGGTGGCGGTGCGTGCATTTGAGCTTCTAAAAAAACGTTTTGCTTCAGCCCCCATTCTGGTGCAAGCGGACGTATCTAAACCTTTTATTGTGGAGGTCGATGCGTCTGAGGTGGGAGTGGGGGCAGTACTGTCACAGGGCTCGTCCTTGAGCAATATGCGTCCATGCGCCTACTTCTCCAAGAAACTGTCGCCTGCCGAACGGAATTACGATATCGGCAACAGGGAGTTGTTGGCCATCAAATTGGCTTTTGAGGAATGGCGACACTTCTTGGAGGGGGCGGTCCACCAGGTCACAGTCATCACCGACCATAAAAACCTGCTCTATCTGGAGTCAGCCAAGCGTCTGTCTCCCAGGCATGCTCGCTGGGCATTGTTTTTTACTCGATTTATCTTTCTGGTGACTTACCGTCCTGGGGCTAAAAACACCAAGGCGGATGCCTTGTCCAGGTGTTTTCCGGGGGGGAGAACCTCGGGAAGATCTGGTACCCATCCTCCAGGAAGGTGTATAGTGGTTCGGCTCTCACGACTGAGATAGAGGCGGAGATTGCCGAGGCCCAGGAGGAGGTACCGCCAGGACTTCCCGCTAACAAGTCATTCGTACCCCTTCATCTTCGTCTTAAGGTGTTGGGGGAACACCACGACTCTGTCCTGGCCGGTCATCCAGGGGTTAGAGGGACCTTGGAGCTAGTATCGCGCCGCTTCTGGTGGCCAAAGATCCGGCAGGACGTGGTCTCGTACGTGGCAGCTTGCATCACGTGCGCCAGGGCCAAGTCGCCCAGATCCCATCCTGCTGGCACTCTACAGCCTCTGGGGGTACCTAGTAGGCCATGGACAGAAATCTCCATGGACTTTATCACGGACTTGCCTGCCTCGGCGGGGAACATGGTCATCCTGGTGGTGGTTGATCGATTTTCGAAGATGGCGCATTTTGTGTCGTTGCCTTCCTTGCCCAACGCGAAGACGTTGGCTCAGGTTTTTGTGCAGGAGGTGGTCAGACTACACTGAGTTCCGTCGGACATAGTGTCTGATAGGGGTACCCAGGTTGTGGCGAAGCTTTGGAAAGCTTTTTGCTCACAATTGGGGATCAAGTTGTCTCATTCGTCGGCGTTTCATCTGCAGTCAAATGGTCAAACTGAGCGCATGAACCAAAATCTGGAGCAGTATTTGCGATGTTTTGTGTCTGACAACCAAGAGGAGTGGTCGACATTCCTTCCCTTGGCTGAGTTCGCGTTAAATAATCACCGCCAAGAATCATTGGGAGTCTCCGTTCTTTTGTGTTTACGGGCACCATCCTCAATTTTGTACCTTGCGTCAGGGTGGCTCTGGGGGCGTCCCGGAGGAGGACCAGCTAGGAGTTCAACTATCATCGGTCTGGAGGAGTGTGAAACAGCGATTGCTGAGCATGAGTGCAAGGTATAAACGAGTGGCTGACGCTAGACACGTGCCAGGTCCGGACCTGTGTGTGGGTGATTGGGTGGGGTTAGCTACTAAAAACATAAAACTCAAAATTCCATCATTGAAATTGGGTCCAAGGTTTATTGGGCCTTTTAAGATTGCTGCCATCATTAACCCGGTTGCTTATCGGTTGGAACTTCCTGCGGTATACAAGATACACAACGTGTTTCACAGGGCTTTATTGAAAAAGGTGGTAGGCTCTGTGGACACAACGCCTATGCCACCTCCAGTCATGGCGGATGGCGATTTAGAGTTTGAAGTCTCCAAGGTGGTGGACTCTCGAGTACTGCGCCGTACTCTTCAGTATTTGGTACACTGGCGGGGGTATGGTCCGGAGGAGAGGTCTTGGGTACCAGCCACGGACATACATGTGGATCGGCTGGTCAGTTCGTTTCACCGCCGTCATCCGGACAAGCCGGGTCCTATGTGTCACGTCACCGTTGGATTCGAGGCCTGCTGTTCCGGTCACGGCCACTAGGAGGCGCCGGACAGCCACTTCACCGTCAGACTCGGGGACGGCTGTTCCTGCCTCGGCCACTGGGAGGCGCCGTGGTCCACCCGTGAGTTATGGTGGTGACAGAGAAGTGGCTCCTGCTCAGGCATCTGGTGGGCGCAGGCTCCGCCCCTCTGTCAGTCATCAGGGGGTTATTGCATCACCGTCTGGCCTGGTCCTGGGGGCGGCCCTAATGACATCACCAGTCCAGGAACCTGTGAGGGATGACCTGATCCCTCAAATACCTTGGGACTGGTCTTGCAAGCCGCCGGATATATTCTTGTTTCCCTGTGTGTTACTTAGTGATTGATTTCTGTTTGACTCTGACCTCAGCCTGGATTTCTGACCCCTCTTTTGCCTGACGATTCTGCACTTCTGCTACTCTCCTGGTTTGTGACCTTGGCCTGGATATTCTGACTCTGCTACTTCCTAACGATTCTGTACCTCTGCCGCCCTCCTGGTTTTGACTCTGACCTTGGCCTGAAATTGACTCTGCTATTGCCTGCCGTTTTTGTACTTCACTCTGACGACCGTCCTGCTCTGGCCGCTGCTCATATTCAGACAGCTACCTCCTGGGCTCTGTTGTAAATCCAGATCCCTGTATAGGAGTAAAGGGTATCAGTGTTTTTCGGGGTGTTGCCTGGCTGCAGCCCAGAACCGCAGACGGATGTTACATTATATCCGGCCATAAAATTAACTGCTTCTTGTGTATACCCAACATATACAAAAGCAGTCTCCCTGAACTTTTTTTTTTTCCCTTCTACTGACTGAGCTGATTTTTGGCCTGAACACCTGGTGCACTGCACAGCCTGGAAGATCACTCTCATTTTCCTGGACAACTATGCGGCAGTCTGGAGTCTTCAGGGAGAGAGCTGCACCTCAGAGATCCATGCTCCTGGCACGTCGGCCTCTGGGAAACTACTCTGGCTTTGGTTGCCCAGAGGTTCAGGTATTGCCCGCAGATGCGGCTAAAGTTTTATTACCCATTTCAGTTTCATGTGGTCAGAAAACGCTGTGTTTAAATGCGTATGTGGATAGTGGATCTGAAGGAAATTCTATGGATTCCTTGACTGCTAGGAATCTGGGTGTAACACTACTAAAACTTAATGCCCCTATTAAAACCACGGCTATTAATGGCACATCCATTATTCAGGAGGGTGTTAAGTTTGTTACTGCCAAGGTTGCTATGTCTGTGGGAGCCTTACACACTGAGCTTGTGTCATTTTTTGTGATGGACAATTTAACCTCTGCAGTTATTCTGGGTATGCCATGGTTACGCCAGCACAATCCTGTCATCGACTGGCACTTGGGTGATGTTGTACTCTGGAGCCCACAGTGTCAGGAAAAATTGCATATCCTTGGCAGTAAACCAAGTTAAGGTTAAAACCCCTCACATACTGTTTGCTTTCAGAGATTTTGAGGATGTCTTTTCTATTGTAGAATCTGAAAAGATACCCCCTCACAGAGTATGATTGCCCTATTGATCTGATTCCGGATGCCCGTCTCCCTAAGGGAAGAATATTTAATCTCTCTGGCCCAGAGCGTCAGGCCATGAATGACTATATTGCAGATAGCCTAAGAAAAGGGTTTATCAGACCGTCCATTTCTCCAGTTGGGGCCGGGTTCTTCTTTGTGGAGAAGAAAGATGGTGGTCTCAGACCCTGCATGGATTATCGGGAGTTGAATGCAATCACTATAAAAAACCAGTACCCGCTTCCACTCATCCATGATCTTTTTAATCAGCTAACAGGAGCCCGTTGGTTTACTAAACTTGACCTCCGGGGGGCATATAATCTGGTCCGCATAAGAAAGGGAGATGAGTGGAAAACGGCCTTCAATACACCCCTTGGCCATTTTGAGTACCTGGTAATGCCGTTCGGACTCAGCAACGCACCTGCCGTATTTCAGCACTTTGTTAATGATATTTTTAGAGACATTTGTGGGGTGTATGTCGTGGTGTATTTAGATGACATTCTGATTTACTCTGCTGACCCTGTGACACACTCTCAACACGTCTGTTCTGTGTTACAAAGACTACGTGAACACTCCTTGTTTGCTAAACTGGAGAAATGTGTCTTTTTTGCTGAGGAGGTACAGTTTTTAGGATACATGGTTTCAGGTAAAGGCTTCCGCATGGATCCTGCCAAGGTCCAGCCTATTAAGGCTTGGGTGCAACCCAAATCGCTGAAAGCGCTGCAGCGATTTTTGGGGTTCGCTAATTATTACCGCAAGTTTATTAGAGGTTTCTCAGAGATTGCCAAGCCACTCACGGATCTGACCCGGAAAGGGGCGGACGTGGCCAGCTGGAATCCTGAGGCAATTCAGGCGTTTCTTACGTTAAGAGTGCTTTGTGGCCAACCCAGTTTTGGTTCAGCCAGATCTGGACCGTCCATTTATTGTGGAGGTGGATGCCTCTGAAGTCGGAGTGGGAGCAGTGCTATCACAAGGCACTACATCCCTCACTCAGCTTCGTCCATGTGCGTTTTTTTTCTCGCAAATTCTCTTCCACGGAGAAAAACTATGATATAGGGAATCGGGAACTATTGGCAATTAAATGGGCCTTCGAGGAATGGCGTCACTTCCTCGAGGGTGCCAAACACAAGATCACGGTAATTACCGACCATAAGAACCTGACATACCTAGAATCAGCAAAAAGGTTAAATCCTAGACAAGCAAGGTGGGCATTGTTTTTCTCTAGGTTTAATTTTATAATCACCTTCCGCCCTGGTACAAAAAATGTGAGGGCCGATGCCCTCTCTCGCAGTTTCTGCCCCTCACAAGCTGAGGACTGTGAACCAGTTCCGATATTGGCCACTGGGATCGTTGTGTCCGCAGTGTCATTGGACCCTCTGGAGGAGATCCATAAATCCCCAGAACAAGCCCCTGACACTACGCC
Organism: Dendrobates tinctorius; assembly: GCF_039654945.1. Taxonomy (NCBI): domain Eukaryota; kingdom Metazoa; phylum Chordata; class Amphibia; order Anura; family Dendrobatidae; genus Dendrobates; species Dendrobates tinctorius. The sequence goes on along the minus strand of NW_027361712.1, from coordinate 9,378,730 downwards.
ACCCAACAAATTGTTCGTTCCGCCTGCGTTTCACCTACAAGTGCTTAGAGAATCACATGACTCTGTCTTGGCAGGCCATCCTGGTCTCAATAATACCGCCAGATTGATAACTAGGAATTTTTGGTGGCCGACGGTGGTTAAGGACTGCAAAGAATATGTCTTATCATGTGAGGTCTGTGCCCGAGCCAAGTCCTCCCATAATCGCCCTGCCGGCTGGCTCCAGTCCTTGCCCACCCCCGAGAGTCCATGGACCCACATCTCCATGGACTTCATTACGGACCTACCGTCCTCAGATGGAAAGACGTGTATCTGGGTGATGGTGGACAGGTTCAGTAAACAATGTCATTTTGTCCCCCTGTCGGGGTTACCTAACTCGGAAACGTTGAGTAAACTGTTTATTGTACATATGGTACGTTTACACGGTGCCCCGGTCAATATTGTGTCTGACAGGGGTACCCAATTCGTGTCAAAGTTCTGGAGGGCGTTCTGTAAACGCATTGGTATTGAGCTATCTTTTTCCTCGTCTTACCACCCTGAAACCAATGGTCAAACCGAACGTGTCAACCAGGCTCTGGAGCAATACCTTCGTTGCTACGTCTCAGAACACCAGTCCGATTGGGCAGAACATCTGCCACTAGCCGAGTTTGCCCTAAATAATTAGTATCAGGACTCCATTAAGTCGACCCCCTTTTTCTGCAACCACGGGCTGCATCCGCGCTTTGGCTCATTCTCGGCCAGAATGTCGGAGCTTCCTGGGGTAGAGAAAAATATACATCGTTTAAAAACCATTTGGTCTGAGGTAAACTTGCGTTGGACATTATTTTTGGTAGGGTTTTTTGGCAGATTGCAGACAGTATCTTTCCTTTCCTGTCCTTTCAAGTTAGTTTGGGCCCCATCGCTTGCTCAGCCTATTTTTCTGCCTTTGTTTGTGTTTTCATCTTGCTTCACCATCAATACATGTGGGGGGCTGTCTTTCCTTTGGGGTCTGCTCTGGGGAGTTAGTTTTCCTCTTTTCTTACTTTAGGCTTATTTAGCTCTCCGGTTGTGACGAGGCGTCCAGGACCACCGTAGGCACGCTCCACGACTGCTTCTAGCTGTGTGTTAAGATCAGGGCTCTGCAGTCTGCATAGTTACAAACCTCTCCGGTTTTCTGAGACTTAGCGTTGTGTTGCTTTTTTCCTCCTCGGTGACCCATTCATAACAGAATCATCAGCCATACTGCAGATTCTAGGGTGCTCAAAAGCAGGAAGGAATTGTTTAAGAGAAAAAAAAAAAGAGAGAAAAAAAAGTGTCAGAATTTTTTATTTTTTTCCTCTTTTTCTCTGGGGCCGTAGGAGGATTTTTTTTCTCTCCTAATGGAGATTAAGCAACTGTCTGATCATGTGGAGCAACTTGCTGCTGAAGTCCAGGGAATTTCTACCTACCTCATTCAGTCACATGTTGCTGAACCCAAGATCCCTACTCCTGATGTGTTTTCTGGGGATCGGTCTAAATTTCTGAATTTTAAGAATAATTGTAAATTATTTCTTGCCTTGAAGCCTAACTCATCGGAGAGCTCTGTGCAGCAGGTTAAAATTGTCATCTCCTTGCTGCGCGGCGATCCCCAGGATTGGGCGTTTTCTCTGACACCTGAAAATCCTATTCTGACTAATGTGGATGCATTTTTTCAGGCTTTGGGGTTGTTGTATGATGAACCTAATGCCGTTGATCAAGCTGAGAGAACCCTGTTGGCATTATGCCAGGGTCAGGATCCTGCAGAGTTATACTGTCAAAGATTCCAAAAGTGGGCGGTCCTTACTACATGGAATGATAGTGCACTGGCAGTTCTCTTTCGGAAAGGTTTATCAGAGACCGTAAAGGATGTTATGGTGGGATTTCCTGTTTCCTCTGGTCTGGATGGCTCTATGTCATTAGCCATTCAAGTTGATCGGCGTTTACGTGAACGTAAGACTACACGGGGGGCGCTGCCACTTTCTGAACAAATGTCTGAACCTATGCAATGTGATGGGGCGTTGTCTAGGGCGCAACGTCAGGAGTTTAGAAGGCGTAATAAGCTGTGTTTTTTCTGTGGAGACGCCTCTCATACTATTTCTGTCTGCCCTAAATGAGAGAAACGTTTTGCACACACATTTGCTGTGGGCAGTGTACAACCTAAGTTCCTTTTGGCAATTACTTTGATCTGCTCCTTGTCCACATTTTCCACAAACGCTTTTGTGGATTCAGGAGCAGCTCTGAATCTGATGGATTTGGACTTTGCTAAACCTTGTGGCTTGTCCATGACGCCTCTGCAAATGCCTATTCCTTTGAGGGGTATTGATGCCACTCCTTTGGCAGATAATAAACTTCAGTTTTGGACCCAGGTGATAATGCGAGTTGCCCCAGACCACCAAGAAAGTTGTAAATTTTTGGTTCTCCATAATTTACATGATACTATTCTTCTGGGTTTCCCCTGGTTGCAAACTCATAACCCAGTTTTGGATTGGAAATCTGTGTCTGTGGTGAGTTGGGGTTGTCAGTGTGTTCTTAGGGACGCTCCTGTTTTCTCCACCTCTCCTCAGTCTCATGATATTCCTGATTATCTGGCTGATTTCTCTGATTTATTTAGTGAGAGTAAGTCTGCATCTTTGCCTCCTCATAGAAGTTATGACTGTGCAATTGAGTTGATGCCTGGGTGTAAATTTCCCAAGGGACGGCTTTTCAACTTATCTGTACTCGAACATGATGCTATGCGATCCTATATTAAGGAGTCGTTGGAGAAGGGTCATATTAGACCATCCTTGTTGCCTTTGGGCGCTGGTTTTTTTTTTTGTGGCCAAGAAAGATGGTTCATTAAGACCGTGTATTAATTATCGTTCCCTTAACAAGATGATGGTTAAATATCAGTACCTGTTACCTCTGATGTCTGATTTATTCTCCAGAGTTAAGAGTGCCTGCTGGTTTACTAAGCTTGACCTCAGGGGGGCGTATAATCTTATTCGCATCAAGCACGGGGATGAATGGAAGATGGCGTTTAATACTCCGGAGGGACATTTTGAGTACCTGGTGATGCCTTTTGGGCTCTCCAATGCCCCTTCTGTCTTCCAGTCCTTTATGAATGATATTTTTTGAGACTTTGTAGATAAGTTTTTGATTATCTATCTGGATGATATTTAGATCTTTTCTAGTGATTGGGATTCCCATGTGGAACATGTCCGGACTGTGTTCCGGATTTTGAGGGAGAATTCCCTGTTTGTTAAGGGATCGAAATGCCTCTTTGGTGTACAGAGGATTTCATTTTTGGGATTTATCTTGTCTCCATCAACTATTGAAATGGACCCGGCCAAGGTACAGGCCATTTATGATTGGGTTCAGCCTACTTCTTTGAAGGCTCTCCAGAAGTTTTTGGGTTTTGCTAATTTCTATCGTAAATTTATAGGTAATTTTTCTAGTATTGTCAAACCACTGACTGATCTGACCAAGAAGAGAGCTGATGTGCTGAATTGGTCTCCTGAGGCTGTCTCAGCATTTCAGGAACTTAAGCGGAGATTTACTTCAGCTCCAGTTCTACGGCAACCTGATGTCTCACTTCCATTTCAAGTGGAGGTAGACGCTTCTGAGATTGGTGCAGGAGCTGTTTTGTCCCAAAAAGATCCTGTGACTTCTAAGATGAATCCCTGTGCCTTCTTTTCTCGAAAGTTCTCCCCATCTGAACGCAACTATGACGTGGGGAATCGGGAATTGTTGGCCATGAAATGGGCATTTGAGGAGTGGAGACATTGGTTGGAGGGAGCTAGACATTAATTTGTGGTCCTCACCGATCACAAGAATCTGATGTATCTGGAGTCGGCTAAACGCTTGAATCCTGGACAGGCTAGATGGGCCTTGTTTTTCACGCGTTTTAATTTTGTGGTCTCTTTTCTTCCGGGCTCTAAGAATGTTAAAGCAGACGCCCTTTCTAGGAGTTTCTTTGCTGATTCTCTTAATGTGACTGAGCCTACTACTATCCTAGGTGAGGGGGTAGTTCTTTCTGCCATTTCGCCCGATTTGAGACGTGCCCTGGAGGAATTTCAGGAGGATAAACCTGAGCGTTGCCCTATGGGAAGATTGTATGTTCCTGACCAGTGGAGAAAGAGAGTGATGTCTGAAGTCCATTGCTCCGCATTGGCTGGTCATCCAGGTATTTTTGGTACCAGAGATTTGGTGAGTCGGTCGTTTTGGTGGCCTGCCTTGCCTCGTGATGTCAGGAATTTTGTACAGTCCTTTGGGACTTGTTCTCGGTCTAAACTCTGTTCTCGTTCTAGTGGGTTGCTGATGCCCCTCCCGGTGCCCAGGAGGCCATGGACCCATATCTCAATGGATTTTATTTCTGATCTTCCTGTCTCTCAGAGAATGACTGTTATCTGGGTGACTTGTGATAGATTTTCGAAGATGGTCCATCTTGTACCACTCCCAAAGTTGCCATCTTCCGCTGAGTTGGTACCCTTGTTTTTGCAACAGGTGGTTCGGTTACACAGGATTCCTGAGAAAATTGTGTCCGATAGAGGGGTCCAGTTTGTTTCCAGATTTTGGAAAGCCTTTTGTTCCAATCTGGGAATTCAGTTATCCTTCTCCTCCGCGTTTCATCCCCAGACCAATGGGCAGACTGAGAGAACAAACCAGACCTTGGAGTCTTATTTAAGATGTTTTATATCTGCTGATCAAGATGATTGTGTCTCATTTTTGCCCTTGGACGAATTTGCGCTGAACAATAGAGCTAGTTCTGCCACTTTGATGTCGCCCTTTTTCTGTAATTTTGGGTTTCATCCTCGATTCTCTTCAGGACAAGTGGAATCTTCGTCCTGCCCAGGTGTGGACACTGTGGTTGTGAGAATGTAGCAGATATGGGACCAAGTGGTGGATAAGTTGTCACTCTCTCAGGAAAAGGCCCAGCGTTTTTCCAACCGGCATAGGACCATTGGTCTCCAGTTTAAAGTGGGTGATATGGTTTGGTTGTCGTCTAAGAATATTCCTATGAAAGTTGCATCTCCAAAATTTAAGCCAAGATTTATTGGACCTTATAAGATTTTGGAGATTCTTAATCCTGTTTCTTTTCGGTTGGCTCTTCCAGTTACGTTCAAAATCCATAACGTATTTCACAAATCACTGTAGAGGTTTGTTGAGCCAGTAGTTCCAGTGGCGGCTCCTCCTGACCCTGTTTTGGTTAAAGGCAATGTGGAATATGAGGTAGAGAAAATATTGGATTCTCGCTTGGTCAGACGGGGACTCCAGTATTTGGTCAAATGGAAGGGTTATGGCCAGGAGGATAATTCTTGGGTCTCTGCCTCGGATATTCATGCCGATAGATTAGTTCGTGCTTTTCATCGGGCCCATCCTGATCGGCCTGGTGCCGTGGATGAGGGCTCGGTGACCCCTCCTCAAGGGGGGGTACTGTTATGAGCTCATTTTCTGCTCCACCAGCTGGGAGTTCTCCTTCCGTTCTCCCTCTGGTAGTGACAGGAGGTAGTGAGGTTAGTTTAATTGGTAATGGTCTGCCACCTCACGAGGAGGATAGTGATTGGATCTCTGGAGTATCAGACTGGATATAAGAGAGCCAACGCCCTATCCTGTTGCTGGTGATTCAGTCTGTTTCTCAGGTCTTAGACTTCAGCTCTGCTCCAGTCATCTCAAGTTAAGTTTGTTTTTTGCTAATGTTCACATTTCCTCTTGTTGGTCAACTCAGTTTTTGTGTGGTCAGCCAGCCCTGCTGGGCTGTGCTGAATTTCCACTCTTAATTATCTGTATTTGCCAATTTGCCTTTTTGTCCTTTATTAGATTGGCCTCTTTTTCTCTGTCTCAGAATATTCCAGAGTGCTGATATAGTGGGAGAAGTCTAGTGACTTCAGGGTTAATTTTGCTATCAGAAGCGTCGGACATTATTTTTGGTAGGGTTTTTTGGCAGATTGCAGACAGTATCTTTCCTTTCCTGTCCTTTCAAGTTAGTTTGGCCCCATCGCTTGCTCAGCCTATTTTTCTGCCTTTGTTTGTGTTTTCATCTTGCTTCACCATCAATACATGTGGGGGGCTGTCTTTCCTTTGGGGTCTGCTCTGGGGAGTTAGTTTTCCTCTTTTCTTACTTTAGGCTTATTTAGCTCTCCGGTTGTGAAGAGGCATCCAGGACCGCCGTAGGCACGCTCCACGACTGCTTCTAGTTGTGTGTTAAGATCAGGGCTCTGCAGTCTGCATAGTTACCAACCTCTCTGGTTTTCTGAGACTTAGCGTTGGGTTGCTTTTTTCCTCCTTGGTGACCCATTCATAACAGATACGCATGTTATAGGGCTTAGAGTTAGAGTCAGCGCCTACTAGTGGCTTCGCCTGCGCCACTGTGCTTCCAAGCCTTAGCACCTCACTCAGCGCCATATGGTGCCGTCCAGCTCTGGGCACCTTCAGTACCGCATTAAGTAGCTGCATCCGCCAGTGCGACGCCGTGCACAAGTCTAGCGCTTTCCTATCTTGTCCGAGTGGTTAGTGGCTTCCGCCAGAGCGGTGCAGTTCGCACGTAGTGCACTTTATCAATTTATTTGTTCCTTCCTGGCACCACAGTTGCAGTGCCAAGCACTGGTGTGTCTAGAGGGACTCTAACCCAGTGTCTCAGGGGTAGAGTCCTATGACTATACACAGGCTACGACATTTGTTTTTGGCGGTCGGGCGGCTCTGTGAGGTAACAGAGTCCGCCTCTGTACACACTAGGTGGAGTTGACCCCTTGTGTTCCTCTATTGTACCACCATAAAACGTCCGCCATTACCGAGCAGCAGTTACCATCTCTGCACGGTGGACCCCGAACGCACCTAAAATACCTTCTTTATTATTTGGTGCGTTCCGCCAGCTCATAATAACAGGTTTGTTTTAAAAAGGTTTTTCATGTTCGGAATCCCTCCAATGTGGTTGAATTGCAACAACTCTGCAGAGATGAGTGGACCAAAATTCCAAAAGAGCATTGTAAAAGACTCATCGCCAGTTATCGCAAACGCTTGATTGCAGTTGTTGCTGCTAAGGGTGATCAACCAGTTATTAGTAGTGTTGAGCATTCCGATACCGCAAGTATCGGGTATCGGCCGATACTTGCTGTATCGGAATTCCGATACCGACTTCCGATATTTTTTCAATATCGGAATTCGGCATCGGAATCGGAAGTTCAGTTGATTGACAGCCTGACGTCATCATGATGCGCGGTGTGTGCGCATCATGATGCGCCGTCATTTCGGGCCTTCCGGGGGTCTCTGCCGGCCTGCCGGGGGGCTGTGCCGGCCTGCCGGGGGGCTGTGTGGACTGCCCGGGGTCTGTACCGGCCTGCCGGGGGGCTGTGCCGGCCTGCCGGGGGGCTGTGCACCCTGTGGGGGTCTGTACCGGCCTGCCGGGGGGCTGTGCCGGCCTGCCGGTGGTCTGTGCACCCTGTGGGGGTCTGTACCGGCCTGCCGGGGGGCTGTGCCGGCCTGCCGGTGGTCTGTGCACCCTGTGGGGGTCTGAACCGGCCTGCCGGGGGGCTGTGCCGGCCTGCCGGGGGGCTGTGCTGATGTCCAGGGGTCTGTGCAAGCATCGTCCGATGGGACTACAAGTCCCATCTAGCGATGCCTGCTACCATGACAGTGATTGACACATTAGCCAATGATGGGACAGTAGTAGTCCCATCATCCGGCTAATGTGTTAAATGTTAAAAAAAAAAAAATACTACATACATACTACATGCTACATACATACTACATATATACTACATACATACTACATACATGCTACATACATGCTACATACATACTACATACATACTACATACATACTACATGCATGCTACATACATACATGCATGCTACATACATACTACATGCATGCTACATACATACTACATGCATGCTACATACATACTACATGCTACATACATACCACATACATACTACATACATACTACATACTACATATATACTACATGCATGCTACATACATACTACATGCTACATACATACCACATACATGCTACATACATACTACATACATACTACATGCATACTACATACATACTACATGCATGCTACATACATACTACATGCATGCTACATACATACTACATGCATGCTACATACATACTACATGCTACATACATACTACATACATACTACATACTACATATATACTACATGCATGCTACATACATACTACATGCTACATACATACTACATGCTACATACATACCACATACATGCTACATACATACTACATATATACTACATACATACTACATACATACTACATGCATACTACATGCATGCTACATGCATGCTACATGCATGCTACATACATACTACATACATACTACATGCTACATACATACCACATATATACTACATACATACTACATACAATACATTCATACAATACATACATAGACATACAGTACATATAACAGAGTAACATACTTACCAATACTTGTCACATTGTTCCCCGAAGCCATTGTCTTTTCCGGAATAAATATTAACATAACAAACCACAAAAATACTCACCCACGATCCGAAGCAGTCCACGAGTGTGTCCCACGACGATCTTGGGTAGAGAACTGCAGCATCAGATGATGCTGCCGTTCTCTACGGGCTGCAGGAATCCAATGACGGAAGGTAGGTATCCTTCCGCACTGTATTCCTCCGCCACTTAAAAAAAAAAAAGTCCCTAGTCTCACTTTATGCCATTGCTGTGTGGGAATTTCCCACACAGCAATGGCATAAAGTGAGACTAGGGACTTTTTTTTTTTTTAAGTGGCGGAGGAATACAGTGCGGAAGGATACCTACCTTCCGTCATTGGATTCCTGCAGCCCGTAGAGAACGGCAGCATCAGCTGATGCTGCAGTTCTCTACCCAAGATCGTCGTGGGACACACTCGTGGACTGCTTCGGATCGTGGGTGAGTATTTTTGTGGTTTGTTATGTTAATATTTATTCCGGAAAAGACAATGGCTTCGGGGAACAATGTGACAAGTATTGGTAAGTATGTTACTCTATGTTATATGTACTGTATGTCTATGTATGTATTGTATGAATGTATTGTATGTATGTAGTATATATGTGGTATGTATGTAGCATGTAGTATGTATGTAGTATGTATGTAGCATGCATGTAGCATGCAGTATGTATGTAGCATGCATGTAGTATATATGTAGTATGTATGTAGCATGCATGTAGTATATATGTATGAATGTATGTAGCATGTAGTATGTATGTAGTATGTATGTGGTATGTATGTAGCATGTAGTATGTATGTAGTATGTATGTAGCATGCATGTAGTATGTATGTAGTATGTAGCATGTAGTATGTATGTAGCATGCATGTAGCATGTACTATGTATGTAGCATGCATGTAGTATATATGTGTTATGTATGTAGCATGTAGCATGCATGTAGCATGCATGTAGTATGTATGTAGTATGTATGTAGTATATATGTGGTATGTATGTAGCATGTAGTATGTATGTAGCATGTAGTATGTATGTAGCATGCAGTATGTATGTAGCATGCATGTAGTATGTATGTAGTATATATGTAGTATGTATGTTGCATGTAGTATTTATGTAGTATGAATGTAGCATGTATGTAGCATGTATGTAGTATGTAGTATGAATGTAGCATGTATGTAGTATGCATGTTGTATGTATGTAGCATGTAATTTTTTTTTTTTTTTTACATTCAACACATTAGCCGGATGATAGGACTACTACTGTCCCATCATTGGCTAATGTGTCAATCACTGTCATGGTAGCAGGCATCGCCCGATGGGACTTGTAGTCCCATCGGACGATGCCTGCACAGACCCCCGAAGCCTGCACAGACCACCGGCAGGCCGGCACAGCCCCCCGGCAGGCCGGCACAGCCCCCCGGAGCCTGCACAGACCACCGGCAGGCCGGCACAGCCCCCCGGCAGGCCGGCACAGCCCCCCGGAGCCTGCACAGCCCCCCGGCAGGCCGGCACAGCCCCCCGGCAGGCCGGCACAGACCACCGGAGCCTGCACAGACCCCCTGGCAGGCCGGCACAGCCCCCCGAAAGGCCCGTACAGACCCCAGAGAGGCTGTACAAGGGCAGGAAAGGGTTTTTCTTATTCCGATACCGGAAGTCCCATAGACTTGAATGGGACTTCCGGTATCGGAATCGGCGATACCGATACTTTTTTTAAAGATCGGCCGATACCATCCGATACGATACTTTGAAGTATCGGACGGTATCGCTCAACTCTAGTTATTAGGTTTAGGGGGTGCATTTTGTGGTTACTTGTGTTACCTTTGTCTAATATTTAAATTTGTTTCGTGAGTTAAAACATGTAAGTGTGACAAACCTGCAAAAGAATAGGAAATCAGGAAGAGGTAAACACTTTTTCTCACCACTGTATATAAAAGCCAGTAGGTGTTTCTGCCCTAGGAAGTCATAACAATTATACTGCACAAGTAAAAATTGACATTATTTCTCTCCAGTTGTTGCCCCCCAATTTCTGAAAAGTAGCAATGATTGATAATGTGGGTACTACAGTTAACCACTCAGCAATTCTTAAAAAAACAAAAAACAGGAGCTATGAATGGGGTATATGAGCATCAGTAACTTTTGTCTGGCTACTACCATTTTGTCATAACTGTACTGAGGAGAAAAACTCCAAAATGCTTAAAAATTATGTTTATAGCTAAAAATACACAACTCTTTGTAGATACGGTAAACTCATGTACAGTACATAAGTAAATATAATAAAATTTAGGTCTGCATTTTATACATAATGACTATTTCTGTATTATGCTATTGCACCACATGACAATCAAAATCTTCTTAATATAGTATTGACAAGTTTATTACTCCTTTGTTTCTTTCAGTTTTCATTAATTGTAGCTATGAGTCTTATGTGCATGTGTTTTAACCTTTCTTCTCTTGATTTTACATTATTCCTTTCGTACAGTTTGTAATCATTAAGGCTCACATGTTCTTGTTTTTTGTTTGATACTTCAGTGACTCACTTAGTACAAGATCCTACGTTCTCATTCACTACTTCCCACTCTGCGCTCGCATTTACCAATCAATCTCTTCACTTCTATTTCTAAGGGAACAGGCATTCACAGGTACAAAGCTTCAGGCAAATGAGCAGTAATATTGTATGACCAGTGAAATGACAACCGCAACCTTCACAATCCAAGCTGTCCATTCCTTCTTACGTTACAACCAGCTATGTCTTCTCCTGCATGTACGTTAGTGGACAGTGCCTAATGGCTTGTACGCGTACTAAATGAATCTGCAGATTTCAACGTCTTAAATAATATGGTGGAACGAGCCACTGCACCCTCACATCTGTGTTAACCAACTACTCGGGCAATGTAATCTGCCAGTGTCAACCCCCTTCACACATTTGTTCCCAGGAGAGTTGTATCATCAAGGTTCTATGTTCCTCTTCTTCTAGTAGTCGTGTAGTTTTGCAATAAATAAAGATTTTTACACAATGAGATTTTTAACAGTAATAATACGGAACCTGTAAATCGTTTTCCATACTACTCTTATAGCAATTGATTTCATTAGCAACATTTGACAGGTAGGGCTGCAGGTTGGCTCAGTGGTTAGCATTGTAGCCTTGCAGCGCTAGGGCTCTCGGTTCAAATTTCACCAAGGACAACATCTGCAAGGAGTTTGTATGTTCTCCCCATGTTTGTGTGGGATTCTTCCAACAGACCAAAAACTGATAAGGTATTTAGACTTGTCGTCCAATTGGGACAGTGATGATAATGCCTGTAAAGTACAGTGGAAATTAATGGCTGTCATGATCCAGCGTGGATGTGACAGATTAAATGGAAAAGTGAACTTTTTTTTCCCTTTGGCTGTGTGCCAAAGTGTGATGTGATTGCCCCCGGTGGCCATTAGAATTATTACACGTGGTGTCATTCATTCTAAGTTGCCCCGGTGGTGGTGAGTGGTATCGCACCTTAGTTTTAGGGTTAATGTGCACGCAATTACAAATCAGGTGTTAGGCTCTATAAAAGGGAGCCAGGTGGGTTCAATCACTGTTGGTGATATTGTGTGTCTTTTTGCAAGTTAAGCCTGGGGGAGGAAGGAGCTGAACATGAGTCCTGCGCAGCCCAGCCAGAGGGGATGAGTGGCAGCTAGGTGGTCTGCAAGAAGGGCTGGCATGGCGTGGTGGAGTCACAGTTTATGGTATTGGCAGGAAGTGCTTGCATGGCTTGGTGGAATGACGACTATGGAGAGAGTTGCATGCGGGACTTAGTTGCTGAGAGCTGGACTCAAGCATGCTGGACGTTTTGGCAAAAGCTGAACTCGTCTTTGGGACTCTGTTACTGAACAGCTGCAATTGGTGGTGGACTCTGCTCCAAGGCTGCACTATGGTGATGGATCCGGTTATGGTGATGGATCCGGGTGGAGGAGAAGATGCACGCAGGTGGTGGGCTCTGTTGCTAGGAGCGTACGCCACAGAGCAAAGCTAAGTGGTGTTTCCCCTGTTTTGTCTTCTTTCCTCATGTGTGTTTTAGTGCAGTGGTGGGATTAGTTTCCGCACCGACCAATTCCCTAGTGAGGGTTTAGGTCAGGGCGAGCTAGGGGTTTTAGGTTCCTGTTGCGCGCCCGGTGCGGAACCGACATAGGGAACGTTAGGAGTGCAGGGACACTGGCTCAGGGGAGCTCAGGAGGTCTCCACTTCCCTATTCCCTATCGTAGGGCCCACCATTGTTAATGTTTCCCAGGTTTTCCTTATTATTTAAATTCGCCTTACTGGAGGCGGGGTTTCCAGATTTACGTGTAATACCTAAATTCGCCTGTTGGAGGCGGCGTATCCAGCTGCACGTTTTATTATTTAAATTCGCCCCACTGGAGGCGGTGTATCCAGGGTCACGCGTGTTATGGGTTCGCCTTGCGGTACTCGCTGCGTCCAGACACACGTGACCGTGACATTGGCGCTATATAAGTGAGTAAAATAAATAGGTGTCTGCCAAAATTTCATTTGTCAAGGAACAATAATATCTCTTTCAACTCCATTATACAAATGAACAGTCCACTTGACTGAGTGTGCATGTGTTTTCAGTGCAGCAAGAAGAGAAAGCCGCTTCTCTGGCAACAGCTTAGCTATCAGAACAAAAAGATCAGGGGAAAGTTCTTACAAAGTGGAAGGTCATCTGGCCATGCCAAAACCATAGTCCTTTGAAGATCTTTTTTACCATCTTACCAGCATAAAATAATATAATTTATAACGATTAGTGCAGCGGATATTTGTTTTTTGGAAGGAGGGGGAATCCTGGAAAATATAACAGTGCATAAACAATTCTTCCAACTTAAGTTACTGACATTGGCACCTCTGTCTTTTATTATTTTCAACTTTTTTGCTTTTTAAATTGAAGGCATATTATTATTACAAACCTTCCCAGTTTGTACATATATTGTATACTGTTCCGTGTATCATTTATCTTAGAAAGTTTATCACTGGTACTTATCCAGTGCCCCAATGTACTTTTACTGCCCTACAGTTATGACATCAAATGCAATGAATCTTTACTTGACCACTTCTAAGACCTAAGTAGATAAAAGTAGTCTGAGTAACTGTAAATTATATTCACTTTATGAGCCATAAGACATGAGAACAGAAAATGCAGACTAAGTAAACATGACCAACTTCTAGCTCAGTCTTCTGTGTAAAGTCACGCAGGATCCTAGTAAAAATGAGCCAACGTGAACGTCCTTTCAACTGACTTTTAAAGCCAACTTCACAAATGAGTGACTTCTTTACGTGCCATTTACGCACAGAGATATCAATGGGAACATAATTATCCCATGACCCTACATTGGATGAGTTCCTAAAAAGAGCCATTACTAAGAAAAGCTTCTTTAGGAGCAACTATCTGTAAGCCAGCCCCATTTATTTCCAGCATTTAGTTACACTATATTCACCAAGGAATTTAAATAACAGCAATCCTGAATAATATAGAAAAGTTTTACCCACTGAGAGTATAAATACATAAGTTAAAAGGTATATAAGTTTCTCAGCAAACACGTTCTTAAAGGGGGGTGTCATGGCAGCGGTGGCCCTCGGCGTCCAGTAAAATTAATAAATCATGATGATGATAGGGTAGTTTGTTGTGGAAATAGTTCGTGACACCAACCGTGGTATTCGGCAAGGGTAGCCGACGCTGCAGAGTAGATCCCCTGGGATGGTGTTAGGGCAGCAAAGATGGTTAAGCTCTCCATGGGTAGGGCTGTGTCCCAGGGCAGTTAGGACAGTGATTTTCAACCTTTTTTGAGCCGCGGCACACTTTTTATACGTAAAAAATCCCGGGGCACACCACCAACCAAAATGGCACAAAATGACACTAAAACAGTACATATTATACATATAGTTAATAATATAGATTCTAAATGTATTTTTACTCACTCAGTGTGAAACCTGGGCCTGTTTCGATAAACACAAAAGGGATATCCTGGCAGGAATGGTGGAAAGACACACACGAAGCTCTTCCTCAACAGTTCTCAGTCTCTCCCTGTTTTTAGTTTTTATCGCAGTCAAGCTTGAGAAGCCCAGCTCACATAGATATGTGGTCGAAAATGGGAGCAATGTCAAAATAGCTTTGTTGGCCAGAATGGGGAACTCCTTGGCAACAGATAACCAAAAACTGTGCAAAGGAAGATCAGCAAACTTTAGCTTTAAACCGCGGTCTTGCTTCAGTTCAATGAGTTCCTCTTGCTCCTTTAAAGTCATGTCCTTTCCAGCAACGGATAATGAGCTGTATGGGTCCCTAACCCAGTCAAGGCATTCTGTGAAGGTTGAAGAGAAATAAAATGATAACTTCTCCTCAAGAGTTTTCAAATGTCTGCCAATCACCTCGCACATTGCAGCAGTGTTGTCATCATGCAGTTTCTCGGTGAGCGGGAACATCTGAAGGTTGCCACTCTGCACATGTTGCTGCCAGAGCTGCACCTTTAAACGGAATCCGTTCATTTTATCAGTGCTTGTAAGCAGGTTTTCATTTCGGCCTTGCATCCGTGTGTTTAGTTCATTCAGATATTGAAATATATCAGCCAGGTATGCCAGCTTTGCACACCACTCATCACTTGCAAGCAGCTTTGAATAATCGGACCTCTCGTTTGTCAGAAATATTTTAAGTTCCTCTCGCAACTCATACACACGGGCCAGCACTTTGCCGCGTGACAGCCACCTGACCTCCGTGTGGAGCAATAAGATTTTATGTTCCGCTCCCATTTCTGTACACAAAGACGCAAATAAGCGACATCTCAAAGGTCGCGTCTTCACAAAGTTCACTATGCGCACAACATCATCCAACACAGGAGCTAGATCTGCTGGTAAGGTCTTTGCAACGAGGGCCTCACGGTGCAAGAAACAGTGGGTAACAAGAACATCTGGGTTTCTTTCTTTAACCCTACTTACAAAGCCTTTGATGCGCCTGACCATGGCTGCGGCTCCATCAGTGCAGACACCTGTGCAGTTTTCCCATGTAAGCCCACTTTTATCAAGATATTCCGATGTGACCTGGAATATTACCTCTCCTGTTGATTTTTCTGGCAGTGCCTTGCAAAATAGGAAGTTTTCTCTAATGGCTTCTCCATCCACAAAACGCACATTGGCCAACAGCTGACAATGTCCACTGATATCCGTCGACTCATCAAGTTGCAAGGCAAATTTCTTACTGATGCGCACCTTTTCCAAAACAACAGTTTCAATGTCCGCAGACATGTCATCAATCCGTCTGGCAATTGTGTTATCAGAGAGAGGCACTTTAGCCATCTCTTTGGCTGCGTCAGGGCCAAGCAACTCATTTACAATAGCTTTACAAGCTGGCAGTATTAATGTTTCTGCCACAGTGTGGGACTTTTTTGATTTAGCTATGAGTTCAGCAACAAGGTAGCTAGCTTTGAGGGCTCTCTCATTTACCTTTGTGCTTTTTCTCAAAAAAGTTGCCCCTTTCTCATTGTTTGTACGTAAGCGTACAAAATACTCCATCGGCTTGTTTTGAACGGAAGGGTGTTTCGTTTGGAGATGGCGTTTAAGCTTGCTTGGCACCATGGCGCTATTGGAAAGCTTCTCACCACACACCAAGCACAGTGGTGTTGGTGCTGTCGCATCCCCAGCGGAAGTAAATCCAAATGAAAGATAGCTTTCACTGTATTGCCTTGAGCTCACGGTCTTGTCTTTTTTCTTTTGTCGACCTCTCATACTAGGGCCTTCATCTGGGTTAGAATTGTGTCCAGGGTCCTGTTCGGCATTTGCCTTTTCCATTCTCAAATACTTCTCCATCACTGCTGAGATAGTGTGCGCAGCCACACACTAAAATAGAAGAGTATTACATTATCTTCCACACTTAAACTTTAAGTCTTAAACTAAAGGACCTCTGCCAGGCATATTTCACTCTTGAGGGCTTAAAAAGCAACTCTTGTGGTGATAAGAAGCCGATTTAAAACCCCCAAGAGTGAACTTCGTGAGAGCTGTATGTGTGTAATAATGACTTATATTACTACGGTCTGCATTTCCTGCTTGAATTGACACTAGTGACGTAGCACTCAGCTTTCTCTATAAGTAGAATAGAGCCGGCTGCAAAGTGCTACGAGCTACGCCACTAGAGTCAATTCAAGCAGGACATGACTGCTGAAGACCGGCAAAATATCATTTATTATTCCACACATACAGCTCTCACGGAGTTCACTCTTGGGGGTTTTAAATCAGCTTCTTATCACCACAAGAGCTGCTTTTTAAGCCCTCAAGAGTGAAATATGCCTGGCAGAGGTCCTTTCAATAAATTATTTATTTTAAAAAAGTTAAATAAAAAAGGATAACCCCCTCATATATACAATCCCATGTAACCTCATACATACAGTCCCATGTATTCCCATATATATATACAGTCCCATGTAAAGTCATACATACAGTCCCACGTATATGAGCCACATAATTATCAGCATATACCATATATATAGTATATGAGCTGGCGCTTGTACTCCAGCCTCATGGCCATAGTATTTCTCATTGTACCCCTTTATATTGCAGTATATGAGCCACATAATTATCCCTTTCTTTTAGTAATATGCCCCATCATTATCCCCTTCTTTTAGTAATATGCCCCATCATTATCCCCTTCATGTAGAAATTGCCCATTCCACTACCTCCATCATTTCCTTCTCCCCACCACCCCATTATTGCCCTTTCGACAACCCCATCATTGCCCTCTCCCCACCACCGCCTTCTTATCACCCCCATCACCGCCTTCTCCATTGCCCTCTCCCCATCACCGCCTTCTCCATGACTCCCATCATTGCTTCTCATCACATCCATCAACTCACCTACACATGCACACAAACACACACCTCTCACCTAGACACACACACACACACCCCTCACCTCTCCTCACCGGCAGCTTCCTCTCACTGGCACAGCAGCCGCGGGGCTGAATGATGATGTCATCCAGCCGCGCCGCTGACTGCTGTGTCAGGGAGGAAGCGACACAGGAACACGGGACTGCTGCCTCTCCGATCCGCCGCCCTGCTTGCCTCCACATGGCTAATTTGCATCGCATGTAAATTAGCCATGCGGACACGCGGCACACCCGACCATGTGTCGCGGCACACTAGTGTGCAGCGGAACGCTGGTTGAAAACCACTGAGTTAGGATGTTAAAAGCGATGATAGTGTCTGTGGTGGTGAGACGCGAATGACACAGATGACACAGCAGTGTGCAATATTTTACTCACAGTTCCCTTGTGTGCAGGTGCCTGCTTAGTGCCATGTCCTCCAGGTGAGGGGTCCAGCAAACTCCCAGGTAGATTGGAATACACCTTTCCAGGACTCCCTTCTATGTATTTCTCTCCTGGCCATCTCACTGTACTGGTTTCCACTATCCTGTCCAGCACCTTCGCAAACAGTGTCCCAAGCCTGCAGCTGCGGACCTTGTCGGACGATGTCCTCTGGGTCCCTTTGCTCCTATACAGCTGCCTTTTTGGTGAATGAACGTGGTTGTGGCTGAGATATGTACAGCTACCTCAGTCTCCGGCTTGCTAACTGAGTCTTGTAGTCCACCACTAGTCTTAGGGGCCAGCTCCCCCACTGCGACCTGGTCCCACACGGCACTTCCCGTGCCCCAAGGACCCCTTTTGTCCTCCCAGGAGCTTCCTTCAGGCTCCCCTCACAACTCTCTCTCTAGTTCTTCCTACTGCAGTCCTTCTCCTTCTACGTCTCCTCACCAACTCTCCTCCGACTCTGTCAGCCCTCCTTCTCTCACTCCCCTCTGACTGACGGATTCTTTCTAGGACAATCTTCTTACCTCAGCACTAACTCTTCCCACCAACTGTCACTGCTCACTCACGCTCACCTTCTAAGCTCCTCCCCTTTTTCCTACCTTCCCCACCCACTCCCCAAAACCCTTTCCTAGGTAGCCTGGGATGAGGCCATCCTCCCTAAGGGTACACCCAGATGCCCTAACTGAACTGGTGTGTGTTGGGTGCGAGTGTTAGAGTCCTGGATAGTGCTCCATCCTTACCTGAGTGGGATAGCACACCTCTGGATGAGGTGCAGTACCTTTGTGGCGACTGGACCCTAAGTGGCACCACCTTAGCAAGACTTATTTAGAGTACAATCAGTATCACATCAGTCCTAGAAATGATTTGATAACTACATTGTATTAACAAATTTCTTACCTACATTTGTGCAAGTGAAGTTAGCATTTGGAGAATACAGATATCTACAATTCATTTAGAGACTTGGTTTTTGCCAACAGTAGATTACTCTAAGCCAGGGGTGGGCAATTATAATTATTATTTTATATTAATATTGTGATGCTAGTCACGTTTCACGGCTAAGCCGTGAGACAGAGTGGTCAAGGAGTCCACAGTCAGAAGCCAGGAGGGTATGTCATAAACAGAAGGACGAGACAAAAGCATAGTCAGTTAACATTCCGAGGTCAGAGTACCGAGAGGATAACGGATCAGAGCTGAAGGGGTTAAACAGGAGGATGGTCAGTACGAAGTTCAAAATCAGGAACAGATCAAGCATACAGAACTCAATGAACAGGAAAGCACAACGCACAAACCTCATAGACTGAGTGTACATCTGGCAGAGTTCTGGGAAACACAGCTTGGTTAAGAAGCATAGCAATCATCTGGAATAGTGAACACATGGGGACTGCTGATGCCTCACAGTCTCAGATTGGATAGCTGAGCTGTCAATCAACGCATTGACAGCTCCGCATGCTCCTGTACCAGATTGGATGGCCAAGCTGTCAATCAAAGTACCTACAACTTCAGCACACCCCTATACCAGATTGGACAGCCAAGCAGTCAGTAACTGCATCCCAGACACACTGAGGGGCAGGCGGAACTGTGACAAATATTAATTGTATAACTTAATATTGAGTAGAATTAAATATGTTGACACCCCCTATATGCCATATGAGCCTTTTAAGATGGCCGCCAATTAATCTGAAGCCATTGTTCACCTGTAAAAAAATTAAAATAAAAAAACAACAATATCCATACCTGTCTGCAGTTCAGTCATGTCCCCCGCAGCAATCTTTCACAAGGGGTTAACTAGTTTACAGCTGGGAGTGGTGCTAATGCTACCAGCCCAGCTGTAAACCACTGCCGAATGAATTAATTTATCTCTGCGCAGCCTCCCCGGCTGACCAGTGATGAACTCATCAGCGGTAGTCAGTGAGGCTGCTCAGAGTCCCCACCTGACCTCAGGTGAACTCAGGACCGTGGGAAAAATTGCAGAAACTTGATCCGATCCGAGCTGGAAAAAAAACGCAGATGAAGACACTATGATAGATTAACATTGGTACGAATTCAATCCGATTTTTATCGGATTGAATTCATCCAATTTAATCGCAAGTGGGCATGAGCCCTTAGGCCACATTCACACTAGAGAGAAATACGGATAAGTGAGAGGCGTAAAAACCACGCATTGCACACGGACCAATGATTCTCTATGGGGTAGCTCCCATCAGCCGTATATTTCTCCTGCATATTTTACGGTCCGTGCCAATCGAGGATAAGTGCCAGAAAAGGCGCATCTTATAGATGCGCCTTTTCTGGGGTGTCTGGGGGCAGATTTTTGTAGCCGGGGGGGGGGCAAAAGCAATTGTCTCTCTCAAGGCTATTAAAAATCTGCCCTCACTCACCTGC
The DNA here is from genome assembly GCF_039654945.1 of Dendrobates tinctorius. Lineage (NCBI taxonomy): Eukaryota > Metazoa > Chordata > Amphibia > Anura > Dendrobatidae > Dendrobates > Dendrobates tinctorius. The sequence goes on along the minus strand of NW_027361712.1, from coordinate 9,358,585 downwards.
TTTACCTCTCTGGTTGCGATTTTGCCGCAGGAGCCCACGCATTTTTTTTCCAACAAATTAACCACTTAATTTAACACCTAGACGTCCCAAATTTTACACACAAACTCTAATTTAATTATAAGTTAGGGTCATATAAAAAAAATACATGAAATGAAATGGTTTACTGTATGTAAACCATGTGTCATTTCATGTCGGGTTTGGGAATGATTTTACAGAAGCCGGCAATTGAATTTTCGGCTTTTCTGCAATGTAGAACTCTATGAAATGTAAAATATACATATATATATATATATATATACTGTATGTATATATATATATATATATATATATATATATATATATATATATAAAAAATGTGTGTGTCTCAATGACATGTGTGTGTGTGTATATATGTGTATATATAAAAATATATATATAATATATATAATGTATATATATGTATTCTATGTGTATATATCTAGTCTTTCGTTTGGGTTTTAACCTGTCATAGGGATCCATTATATGTCTATTTTGCAAGCCTGTGAGAAAATCTCGGCATACAGATGCCATACGGATGCTTACATGCGCAAAATACGTGACCCCACCTTGATTATGGATGACATACGTATCACTATTTAGGGGACATTTCTTCGTATTACGCATGTAAAATATGTACCGTATTTCTCGTCGGTTAGTGTGACCCCGGCCTTAGGGCTCATACTCACTGGAGAGAAAATCGGATTGCACTCTGACCAATGTTAGTCAATGGGTGACATCACACTTGCAGCATGCTGCCATTTGCTGCGATTTTCGGCTGAGACATGCCAATGCAAGTCAATGGGTGCGATAAAAAAACAGACGAAAAGCAGACCATCCGTTTTTAATGGATACATTACCATTATGTGTCATAGAACACTGTCAATGGTCCTGTAAATGATTGTAGAAAAATAGTTGCAGAGACAAAAAAACGGATTGCATATGAATGAAAAACGGATGGAAAACGGATGGACAGATTAAAAATTGCATCCAAATCGCATGACAATTGCATATTTTTGGTCCGTTCTTTTTCCATCCAGAAAACAGACCGTTTTTTTAATCATAAATGGGTATGAGCCCTTAGACCTAAATACTGATGTAAATTTCTGATCAAATACTGAGCTTGTGAATGTGGCCTTATGCACAGATACCTGGAATTGACAGTGAGTTGTGCTCTGCTCTCCTCCTCCTGCAACATCATGCAGGGAAAAAATAATGAAGAATCTAAAATTCCCTTGGTTATAGTGTAAATTGGCATATAAAGTTCACAAACTAATATCTCTACAACTGAGATGAGAAATAAAAAAATAATATACATTATATTCAGATCTTCAGTCACTTCACCATGATCTGGTCAATTTAGTATATAAAATGTAGTGATACGTCCTCTTTAAGGGCAGAGACACACTAGCGATTAAAAAAAGGTCCGATTTTGATGCAGGAGAGTCAGACAAGGGTAATGAAATTGTCATACGAGTGTCATGCGTTTTTGTGTGAGTACAATCAGATTTTTCACAAATAGCATCTGATTTACATCCGAATGCAGTGTTATTGCTATCAGACTGCAATGCGATTTTATCATGAGCTTTTACATACAGCAGTTCTCTGTCATTTACACATCGTTTTAAAATGAAATATTCTTCATAACACACATATATAATAGATATATATATATATATAATACATAATTAATATACACTGCTCAAAAAAATAAAGGAAACACTTAAGCAACAGAATATAACTCCAAGTAAATCAAACTTCTGTGAAATCAAACTGTCCACTTAGGAAGCAACACTGATTGACAATCAATTTCACATGCTGTTGTGCAAATGGCATAGACAACAGATGGAAATTATTGGCAATTATCAAGACACCCTCAATAAAGGAGTGGTTCTGCAGGTGTGGACCACAGACTACATCTCAGTACCAATGCTTTCTGGCTGATGTTTTGGTCACTTTTGAATGTTGGTTGTGCTTTCACACTCGTGGTAGCATGAGACAGACTCTACAACCCACACAAGTGGCTCAGGTAGTGCAGCTCATCCAGGATGGCACATCAATTGGAGCTGTGGCAAGAAGGTTTGCTGTATCTGTCAGTGTAGTGTCCAGAGGCTGGAGGTGCTGAGTGCCCAACGTCCACAGATGGGGGTTGTGCTCACAGCCCAACACCTTGCGGCCCTCCAAGGAAATGCTACCGTACACCATTACTGGCCCACTGCCAAACCGGTCATGCTGAAGGATGTTGCAGGCAGCAGATCGCTTTCCACGGCGTCTCCAGACTTTGTCACCTCTGTCACGTGCTCAGTGTGAACCTGCTTTCATCTGTGGAGAGCACAGGGCACCAGTGGCAAATTTGCCAATTCTGGTGTTCTGTGGCAAATGCCAAGCGTCCTGCACAGTGTTGGGCTGTGAGCCCAACCTCCATCGGTGGACGTCAGGCCCACATCACCATCCTCATGGAGTCAGTTTCTAACCATTTGTGCAGACACATGCACATTTATGGCCTGTTGGAGGTCATTTTGCAGGGCTTTGGCAGTGCTCCTCCTGTTCCTCCATGCACAAAGGCAGAGGTAGCGGTCCTGCTGCTGGGTTGCTGCCCTCCTACGGCCCCCTCTATGTCTCCTGGTAGGGCCTCCAGCCTCTGGACACTACGCTGACAGACACAACAAACCTTCTTGCCACAGCTCGCATCGATGTGCCATCTTGAATGAGCTGCACTACCTGAGCTACTTGTGTGGTTGGAAATCTCAAAATGCTGAAACAGAGCAAATTGGGTTGAAACATTTGCCCCAAAGAGACAAACCATTTACCGCATTCGTGACAAATTCAATGCCACTGGCTCAATCCTTAATGCTCCAAAAACTGGTCAACCCAAAACATCCTGTACAGAAAATAATAAACAACTTGTTGCTGAAACATTTGTTCAGAGTCCAAATAGTCCACCAGAAGAGTCTCTTTAAAATTGGGAATTTCACGAGCTTCCATCATGCAAATTCTGAAATCTATTAGGTGGAAAGCTTATCGTCCACGTCTAATTCATGGTTTATTGGAGGATGATCCAGACGGGCGGCTGCAATTTAGTGAGATTAAGCTTAACGAAATTGAAGAAAATCCAGTAATTTTAGATAACATTATGTGGAGTGATGAAGCTTCTTTCAAATTTTCTGGCCATAGTGTGGGAGAGAGGGTCCCCGTCGAGTGTCCGGGTCGGAACCAAGGGGACCGTCGCCTGGGTTCCGGGGGAAACTGTTTCCGGGGGACAGAGTTCGGGAACAGACCGTTGTGACAGACAGATGGGCTGGGGGATGGACCAGTATAAAGGAGGAGGGGAATTCCCGGGACGATGAGTCAGCAGAACGACACAGAAGGAGCAGGAGATCGTGGGAGTGACTGAGAGCCAGAGCGACTCACCAGAGCCAGAATGGAGGCCAGAGGCAGGAAGGATACTTTCCCTGGACATCAGTGGGACGGCGCCGAGACGACCGTCCAAGAACCGCTGCCCCGCATTGACCAGTGGCCGCCACCTTCTTCCAGCCCGCGGCTGCGGCCTGCCCGCGATCATTCGCGGCCGTTGCCGCCCCGCTCCAGCCCGCGGCCACTGCGGCTCCAGTTCAGCCCGCGGCCGCTGCCGCCTCCCCTCAGCCCGTGGCTGCGGCCTACCCGCGGTCACCCGTGGCCGCTGAGGTCTCCCTCCAGCTCATGGCTGCGGCCTGTTCACCGCCATCTGCAGCCGCCCTGTTCTCACCAGTGGCCGCGGCAAGTACAGTACTGCCGGAGGCCACCACTGTCCCACTCCGGTCTGCAGCAGGGGCTGGGCCTCTGCTGACCGTGGACTCCCCGTTGCAGCCGTTAGCTGCGCAGGTGGCCTATCATTCGCCACCATACATCGCTGCCACTTGCCCCAGGTCAGGGGCTGCGGCCCAACCGTCCATGGACTACGCCGGAGCCTGTGGGGCTCTAGTGTCGTCAGCGCGCCGGAGTGCGCGAAGTCTTCATCATCGCCTCAGCAACTGGGCCCAGCAACTACTACGCCGAAAGACCACCAACCCGAACGGCGAGGGACGTCTGGACGGCTAAGTTGACTTTATAATTAAGGACCCGTAGTCGGCCATACCGCGGCCCTATAGTGACCGGCTATTGCCGGAAGTAGTCGTGTTCTACCCGTTTGTGTGTGCTTGTATAGAACCCCCTGCGAGGGCAACCCGTGTTACCCCTTTTGGTGATCAGGCCAGGACTGAGGAAAGTTCCCCCTGGTCTTATAAACGTTAATATAAAAAGCACCTAACTGTCACGCGACTCGTCACTGCATCCTGCGTACCTGCAATCACCACATTTGGTGTAGTCGGCAGGATGCAGTCTCCGAGCGTGGACAAAGGGGGCCCCCAGCCCAGCATTTCTGTGGGGGCTATGCTAAGCAATCTACCCAGGTTCTCCGGCAGCAATACTATGCTCTGGAATTGGACGGAGCGAATGCGTGGGTTATTCAGGATGCGTAAAAAAAAAAAAGTTGTAGTCAGCTTACCCGTCTGCAAAGCAATCCCCAAGCCTGCCAACGCCCAGCATGGACTGTGGTGAGCATCCACATGAATTAGGAGCAAGAGGAAGAAAAAAAAGTGATCCAGCTGGAGACGGAGGCGGCTGCAATTTACAAGGCTTAATTGGACAACTTAAAAAAATGTTGGCTCTTTAAAAATTTCTTATAGCAAACACCAAGCACACCAGTGAAGATCAACGCGTTTCAACTAAAAAATAGTCTTAGTCATGATCATGACTAAGACTATTTTCTTCACTTGTGTGCTTGGTGTTTGCTATAAGAAATTTTTAAAGAACCAACATATTTTTAAGTTGTCCAATAAAGCTTTGTAAATTGCAGCCGCCTCCGTCTCGATCACTTTTTTTTTTCTTCCTCTTGCTCCTTATTCAGGATGCATCCGCTTACCCCTGACTTAGAGGCAGAAGTGGCCCTGATGGCGTTGGATGGGGAAGCCCGGGATACCGCAATGTTGAGGCCCCGGGGGCAGCGAAACACCTTTGTCAGGGTGTTGCAGATCTTAGAAGAGACCTATGGGGACCCGACCGATGTGGGGGAACCGAGAACCCAGATGTTTGGACGCATGCAGAAAGAGGGGGAAACAGTGACCCAGTATATGAATGTTTTGCAGGAACTGTTTTTAGCCATTGAAAGGAAGGATGGAGTCGGCGTGGGGACCGTGGACGTAACATTACGTGAGCTGTTAGTGACCGGGTTACGAGACACCCTGACAAGACAGGCTTTGCGAGAGCGGGTGCGAGTGGACCCACATCTGACCTTTCCAGAGATAGGGAAGGAGGCACAGGTTCGGGAACAGGAGCAAGTGGTGACGGTCCCCGTGGGGATGGCTCGGAGTATCGAAGCATCCGTAAGTGCCCCGAGCGAACCCCACTGGGTACAAGAGGTGAAGCGAGAGATGCAGAGTATTAATGGTGAACTGGCCGAAGCCAAGAAAGCGGCCACAAGGAGTCGGCCAGGGCCGGGTAAAGGGGGCAGGAACCATCGCGGCCCCCACCCAAGTCGGTCCCCACGACCATTCGCCTGTTACAATTGTGGAGAATTGGGACGCTCCGCCCGAGAGTACCCACGTTCCAGGGGAAACTCGCCCCGCTGGCCAAGAAGAGCAGAGGACTCTGAGCCGTGGAGATGCCGCCCGGAGCTGGAGCCCATCACACGGGGTGGAAGAAGTCGAGAAGACGAATTAGTAGCAGACGAGACGCCGTTCGCCCTCACCACCGCCGCGCTTACAGTCAACACACAAGAAGCGCCTCATCCGGGACTCCTAGGAGGGATGCTGGAACAGCCTCGCCACAAATGGATTCAGCAGCAACAGGAAGATACAGAAGTTGGACTCCTATGCCGATGGGTGGCCACCGGTAAATTACCCACGGGCTCACAGAGACAGACTTTGACCCAAGATATGTTGCTGATGTTGCGCCAGTGGGAAAAACTAGTCATCAAAATGGGACTTTTATATAAAAAAACCATGTCACGAACCACGTCAGCTACGATATGGCAGGTGATCGTGCCTGGAGCCCATTTCAACCAACTGGCCTGGGAAGCCCATGAGAAGGGGGCTCATTTTGGTGCCCAAAAGACTTTACAATGGTTGCAGGAGATAGCGTACCACCCACGCTTGCACGCTGCTGTAGAAGAAGTTTGTCGAACCTGCCGCCCATGCGAGCTCGCTAATCCCCCCGCGCAACGAGCCCCAGTGCAAACTATTGTAACATCAGCCCCTCTGGAGCTTCTTACGGTGGACTATCTGACCATAGGTCCTGCCTATCAGGGGTATGAACATTGTCTCGTTATGGTGGACCATTTCACCAAGTTCGCTGTGGTCACCCCCACTCGAGACCAGAGAGCAGAGTCGGCCGCTTATGCGATTGGTAAAAACTTTATCCAAGTGTACGGCTGCCCGCAACGAATACATTCAGACCAAGGAGCGTGCTTCCTAGGAAGAGTCATGGAAGAACTACATTATCTCTACGGTATCGATAAGTCTCGGACTACACCATACCACCCGCAAGGAAATGGAGCCTGCGAATGATTCAATCGGACACTAATCCAAGTGCTGCGTACCCTGGAGAGCGACCGAAAGGCCCGCTGGCCTGAATACGTCCCTGAGCTGGTGTGGGTATATAATAACCGGGTGACTGGCTACACCCCCTACTCATTGCTGATTGGACGGGAAGGCAAAGGAATCACGGAAGTGGAGTTAAACCTGGAGGAACCTCTACCCTGGACCGGAGTATCCTCGTGGGTCCGAAACCACCGGCACCGGCTGCAGACCCTCCACCGAATCGTCCATACAAAGCTCCAGGATCTAGAATACCCAGGGGAGCGCTGCCCCCACCAATTGACTTCCAGGCTGGGGATCGGGTACTCGTACTAGATCAACACCCCCAAAACAAGTTAGAACCACGGTGGGAGGAGAACCCGTACCGAGTGTTGCGCCGTATAAGCCCCGACGGGCCTGTGTATAAATACAATCGGAAAGAGACGGTGCACCTCTCACTCGTACTGTGCACCGAAATATGTTGCGCCCCTGTGCGTCCACTGATCCCATATGACCCGAGCCAATCACTCAGGTCCCAGACCCCCCCCCCCGTAAACTGTCTGCAACCTGGATGACGAAGAGGACTTCCCAGCCACATCCGCAGGCCCTCCAAGTAATGACATTGCAGCAGACCCAGTTAGCCTGCCAGAATCGACCAACCCACCACCATCCACCACCCCAGAAAGCTCCACCCTGGTCGAACTTAGACGCTCTGAGCCGTCAACAGCTGGCAAACCCCCTGAACGTTACGAACAGGATCAGTTCGTATGGCGACAAGAACTGTCGTCTCCAAAGACTAACTCGAGTCTACTAAAGCCCTCGCCCGGGGACTGGCGAGCATACAGGGTGGGGGAGTGTGGGAGAGAGGGTTCCCGTCGAGTGTCCGGGTCGGAACCAAGGGGACTGTTACCTGGGTTCCGGGGGAAACTGTTTCCGGGCGTCAGAGTTCGGAGATGGACCGTTGTGACAGACAGATGGGCTGGGGGAGGGACCAGTATAAAGGAGGAGGGGAATTCCCGGGACGATGAGTCAGCAGAACGACACAGAAAGAGCAGAAGATCGTGGGAGCGACTGAGAGCCAGAGCGACTCACCAGAGCCAGAAAGGAGGCCAAAGACAGGAGGGATACTTCCCCTGGACATCAGTGGGACGGCGCGGAGACGACCGTCCGAGAACCGCTGCCCCGCGTCGACCAGCGGCCACCTTCTTCCAGCCCGTGGCTGCGGCCTGCCCGCGGTCATTCACGGCCGTTGCCGCCCTGCTCCAGCCTGCGGCCACTGCGGCCCCAGTTGAACCCGCGGCCGCTGCCGCCTCCCTTCAGCCCGCGCCTGCGGCCTACCCGCGGTCACCCGCGGCTGCTGCGGTCTTGCTTCAGCTCGCAGCTGCGGCCTGTTCACCGCCATCTGCAGCCGCCCTGTTCTCACCAGTGGCTGTGGCAAGTACAGTACCGCCGGCGGCCACCACTGTCCCGCTCCGGTCTGCAGCAGGGGCCGGGCCTCTGCTGACCGCGGACTCCCCGACACAGCCGTTAGCTGCGCAGGTGGCCTGTCATTCACCACCATACATCGCTGCCGCTTGCCCCTGGCCAGGGGCTGCGGCCCAACCGTCCAAGGACTATGCCGGAGCCTGTGGGGCTCCAGTGTCATCAGCGCGCCGGAGTGTGCGAAGTCTTCGTCATCGCCTCAGCAACTGGGCCCAGCAACTACTATGCCGAAAGACTACCAACCCGAACGGCGAGGGACGTCTGGACGGCTAAGTTGACTTTATAATTAAGGACCCGTAGTCGGCCATACCGCGGCCCTAAAGTGACCGGCTGTTGCCGGAAGTAGTCGTGTTCTACCCATTTGTGTGTGCTTGTATAGAACCCCCTGCGAGGGCAACCTGTGTTACCCCTTTTGGTGATCAGGCCGGGACTGAGGAAAGTTCCCCCTGGTCTTATAAACGTTAATATAGAAAGCACCTAACTGTCACGCGACTCGTCACTGCATCCTGCGTACCAGCAATCACCACATTATTAACAGACATAATTGTATTTACTGGTATAATGAGAACATGCATTTAACATTAGAGCAACAACTAAATGAGCCTGGTGTCAATGTTTGGGGTGGTATTTCAAGTTTTGGTGTTTTTGGACCATTTTTTTTGATGGAACAGTCACAGGAGTTAAGTATCTCGAAATTCTAATGAATCAAGTTGTTCCCCAGTGACAGCAACAGCCTAATTCAAGTGACCTTTATTTCCAACAAGATGGGGCCCCTCCACATTATTCAAGAGTAGTCCACGAGTATCTTGATGAAATATTTCCTAATAAATGGATTGGCCGAAGAGGCCCACTTGATTGGCCGGCACGTTCACCAGACTTGACCCCAATGGATTTTTTCTTTTGGGGAGTACTCAAGGACAAAGTTTATAGTTGAAAACCAAAAAGTGTCAGTGATTTGAAAAATTACATAAGACATGCATTTCAAGAAATTAATACCCAAAGAGACATGTGCAAAAATGTTTGTCGAAGTGTAAGAGGCAGACTTAAAATGTAAGAACTTTTGTATCATTGTTCAGAATAAAATTCAATTGTCAATGTTATGCTTGTGTTAGTAAATATAATTTTACATATACCGTATATACTCGAATATAAGTCGTGATTTTCAGCCTAAAAAATTGGGCTGAAAGTCCCCCTCTCGTCTTATAGTCGAGTCATATACAAAGGGGGTCGGAGGGGGGCAGATGTGTCAGGTCATACTTACCCGTCCTGACACTGTGTCTTGAGCCCCCAGCTTCTCCCCGTGCTCTCTCTTCCTGCCTTCAGCGGTCACGTGGTGCCGCTCATTAAAACTCATGAATATGTGCATATTCATGAGTTTTAATGAGCGGTACCACATGACCGCTGAAGGCAGGAAGAGACAGCGCGGAGAAGCTGGGGGCTCAAGACACAGCGTCAGGACGGGTAAGTATAGCGATACTCACCTGTCCTGCGTCCATGGCTGCTTGCTGCTGTCTGTCATCGGTCAGTGACTTCAGACAGCAGAGGGTGCGGTGACGTGGTTAGTGCGCGCCGCGCCCCCTGCAGTCTGAACGTCACTGACTGATGACGTGGCAGATAGCAGTGAGCAGCCATGGACGCAGGACAGGTGAGAATCTGACACCCAGCGACGGAGAGGTGAGTATGTCTTTTTTTTATTTTTACATGCAGCAGCAGCATGGGGGCAGCATATGGGGGAACAATCTATGGAGCTTCTTATGGGGGCAGCATATGGGGAACAATCTATGGAGCTTCTTCTGGGGACACCATATGGGGGAATAATCTATGGAGCATTTCCCACCCTAGACTTATACTCGAGTCAATAAGTTCTCCCAGTTTTTTGTGGCAAAATTAGGGGGTCGACTTATACTCGGATCGACTTATACTTGAGTATATACGGTAAATCAAAATAAATGTTATTATTTTCTGTCCACCTACTTTTGAACCACCCTGTATTTTCTGCTCAAAATAACAAAGGGAACACTAAACAATGTATTGTTTAGTGTTCACTTTATTTTTTTGAGCAGTATATATATATATATATGTATATATATATATATATATACACACCTTCTTTGTGTATACATGTATTCTATCTTTTCTACTTTAACCTGTCAGTGTGATTTTACTGTATAGCCGCATATGAAATGCCGGCTTTTCAAAGGACATTGGTGTGTAAAAATCGCACCCATTGACTTCTATTGGGGGTTGCGATCCGTTTTGCGATTACAATCGCAGCAAGCTGCGATTTTTTTCCAGCCCGATCTTGATTCGATCCGAGCTGGAAAAAAAAAACGCAGATGAAGACACCATCATAAATTAACATTGGTACGAATTCAATCCGATTTTTTATCTGATTGAATTCGTCCGATTGCATCGCAAGTGAGCATGAGCCCTTACTCTGTGAATGACAGCAGTGAATTCAGATTTCAGAAAATGAGAAGATTAGTTAAAAGAGAAAAATTTGGAAAACACAGTTAGTCAAAACTAAATTTTGGATATTTTCAGATAAAAAAATTGAATTTATTAAAAATCTATAATGGTATTTTAAGTGTCTACCTGTAGTCATCATTTTTCCGCTCTCCCTTTCAGAAAACATGGACATGGTATATTAGTTCTAAATCCCACTAATAGCAGATAGCATCCGAGAAAATCTTTGTATTTACAGGGAAGACAAACAGGCACATGGGTGAGAACATTATGTGTTTTATGTTCTGCTGACAGCTCTGATGGGGAAGCCCTTGTCATATGGCTAAGAGGGTGGGCAAAATAATATATCATCCTGAGGAGTGAAATGCACATAAATGCGCTCTATGCCTACGACTGCAATTACGTCTACCCCTAGATCGTGCTTATTATCTCATTGATTATTAGTATTATTATTACTGGGAAGAAGGAGGCAGTTAATTCAGCACCCTGTAGTCAATGCAGTTTTATTGCACTTCCTTTTTCGGAGTGATTTACGGCTCTTCAGTCTTCACATATTATTCACTGATTCACAGCAATTTCTCCCAAAGAAGGTTTTCACGGCTTGAATAAAAATTCATAAAGATCGTTGCTAAAAGCCCAGAGCGGCGGCATGACAGCAAATCAGCCATGGCAGTGCTTGCCAAACAGGAAATCCCCATCTCATATGTCAGTAGTTGTGGATGACTTAGAATCATTTAAAGAGACCAAAAAGGAAAATTTCCGGGAACAATATACTCATGCTGTCTTTTCATGGAGCAGACATCCTGCCTCCAACACATGGTAGATCCCGGTGCTGCTACTTGTATTAATAGGGTTATTCAGGATCAGAAAAACATGGCTGCTTTCTTCCTGAAACAGCACCACACCTGTTTGTGGCCTGTGTCTGGTATTGCAACCTGGCTCCATTGAAGCTATTGGGACTGAGCTATAATACCAGTTACAAACTGTGATTAGACGTGGGGCTGTTTTTGGAAGAAAGCAGCCATGTTTTCTAGTTGTGGACAACACTTTTAAAGGGCATAGTAAAAAGAAGCGTAAAGAAGAGGTAGGTAAATTAATTTTTCAGCAAATTCCACAATCAAATCTCTGCATCAAGTTACCTGTGATCATACCCTTTAAGGGTTTGTATCATAAATAACATTTATCACCTATCCACAGTAGAGTTGATAACTGTGTGATTGCCAGAGGTCCGGCTACAGTGACACCAGCAATCCCAAGAATGCGGAACACGAAGTTCCTTTGCATAAATGAAAAAATAGTGATTATGTATGATCACAATGCCCACAGCAGTTACAGAGGGGAAAAAAAGTAATTAGTCAGCCACCAATTGTGCAAGTTCTCCCACTTAAAAAGATGAGAGAGTCCTGAAATTGACATCATAGGTAGACCACAACTATGAGAGTCATAGTCTTCCCAGCATGGTGCAGGGCTACAATTTTGTTCCTGGTGTCCCTCGACATCTTTTTGGTCTTCACAATAGTGGAGTTTGGAGTGTGACTGTTTGAGGTTGGGGACAGGCGTCTTTTATACTTATAACGAGTTCAAACAGGTGCCATTATTACAGGTAATGAGTGGAGGACAGAGGAGCCTCTTAAATAAGAAGTTACAGGTCTGTGAGAGACTAAAATCTTGCATGTTTTTAGGTGACCAAATACTTATTTTCCACCATAATTTGCAAAATAAATCTTGCCAAATCAGACAAGGTGATTTTCTAGATTTGTTTTCTCATTTTGACTCTCATAGTTGTGGTCTAGCTATGATGTCAAATACAGGCCTCTCATCTTTTTAAGTGGGAGAAGTTGCAGAATTGGCGGCTGACTAAATACTTTTTTCCACGCTGTATTTATGCTCCATTTGCAAAGGAGAATTTGGTCAGGTTGTGAGTGGGGGTATAACAATTGGACCCCTGGCTCAGCCATCATACATTTATCACTTATATTTCATAGACTATAAGTACAAAAAAAATTTTGTTAAATTTTTCTGGAAAATGATAATGGATTATATAGATTCCTCATGAGTTGTCATCCAGCTTTTTGATAGTCCACAATGGCAAATTTAGCAAGTTATCAAGCATCGTGTAGTTCTATATAGTGATGTATTTCTAGGCAGAGCTGCAATTCCAAGTCTAGGGAAGTTGTGTGATTGCCCATGGGAGATCTGTGACATGATTTTTTTAACATTTCGGCATGAATCAATCCAATAACTAAGGGTACCGTTACACTTAGCGATGCACCAGCGATCCCAACGATATGACGCGGTCAGGATCGCTGGTGCATCGCTAAGTGGTCGCTAGTGAGCTGCCACACAGGCAGATCTCACCAGTGACATAGCAGGGGTCGGGGGTCGCTACTTACATGTCCTGACGTCCTCCCGCCCGCGTCCACGCGTCGCTCGTCGGCGCCACAAGAAGCCCAGCAGGAAGCTGACGACGAGAAATGATCCAGGACCTTCTCGCGCGACCAGCGATGAGCACCGGAGGAGCCGGTCGGAAGTACGTATCAGACATAGCGATATCGCTAGCAATATCGCTGCTACGTCACAAAATCGGTGATGTTACAGCGATATTTCTAGCGATATCGCTATTTGTAACGGGGGCTTAACTGAAAGCTGAAGCTTAGCATGGGGTGAGCCATCGGGGAGGTTGCACCAACTTCAAATTTCTATAGGGAGAAAAAATGTCACCTTCCTCACCCCCATTGTTAATGGTATTGAAGGATGAGACCCTAGCTCAAGGCAATCTTCACTGAGCATTCGGAAAGTATCACTTCTTACAGCACACGGTTGCCGTGAGTGCCCAATGCAGAATAAGGACCCCACTACCAGCAGCAATGCTTTTGAAGAATACAAAACAGAGTTTGAGATGACTGTTATGTTGCTTTTTTCTTCACAGGTAGTGACTAGGGTGACTTAGCTCTCTTTATAAGGATTATTCAGGATGCTTGGTCATCTCAGTTACTGACTATGCAGAGTGCAGCGGACAATGACAAACTCATTTTTACTACTCCCTGCGTAGGTAGAAACTGAGCTGACATGGGCTATAGTGTGTTCTCCATAGCTCTTGGCCTCTCCTCTCTTTTGTAATTTTGTGAGAGAACTGCTGGTGGATCCATCCCAAATGTAAAAAAGTATCCCCTGTGAATAAAAAACCCCACTAATATTATAATATTTATTTTTATATTTTTACATGCTTTCTCTAAGGGCTAGGGTTAATTTTAAATTTAGGACTAAGGTAATAAAATACTTATGCATAAAAACAAAAAATGTAATAAAAATCTATAACAATGTATGAATTTAGTTTTAAAAGTTTTGTTGATGTCACATGGGCACTGTTCATAGTCACCTGGCAGCTCCAAAAAGGCAACCACGTGCAGGCTTGGCGCAAGCTACTCCATTTCCCAAAGCCCACGGGTTGCCCTAGACTGGTGGAGGGAGCTTAGGGAGTGCTTTACAGTCCACAGGTTAAGGAGCAAAACTTGTCTTGCCCCTGGCATTGACAATGCTATGAAACTGACTGCAATTATATATTTGAGCATATTATCTTTGAGGGGAATAGTGCACTATAAGACTACTAGGAGACCAAATGTCTTGGTAATTTGCATATTTGGCATCCAGTTTTTGGGAATTCCAACAGTTAAAGAAGATGACAAAATAATGCTTTTTTCTTACAATGGCAACATGCCCCTAATTTTCCTTTTTGCTTTTCTCAGTGTATGTATATCAGCCCAGTGTTATCTCATGTCCCTTGTGTGTAAATTCTTATTATGTAGCTTTTAAATTCCATTGGCCAGAGGTCACCGCTAGCTATGTGGAGGAACAGATTGCTCTGGCAGCATTTCAATACATTCTTAACTGGCGAGAAGATGCAGATGGACAGTGCCATTAGAAATGCAAAGATAGCATTTGACCACATTTAGATGCTATTTGTTCTACGTAATGAATAACCTGAGATAAATGTGCAAAAACTAAATGAAAATATTCAGAGACAATGCCTTATGCAATACACTTAATTGGATTAGGTGTATTGATTGAGTGAGAATCAATTTATATTAGATTTATATTCTTACATATATTTCATGCTACATACGTAAATAATGGGGTGCATGTATGAAAACAATTGAAAAACAAATTTGTCCCTAAAGCCCCCGTTACACACAGCGAGATCGCTAGCAATATCGCTAAAGCGTCACCGATTTTGTGACGCAGCAGCGATATTGCTAGCGATATCGCTATGTGTGATACTTACCTCCGACCGGCTCCCCCGCTGGTTATCGCTGGTCGCGCGAGAACGTCCTGGACTGTTTCTCGCCGGCCACTTCCTGCTGGTGCCGACGAGCGACACGTGGATGCGGGCGGGAGGACTTCTTCATCGCCGCATCTGACAGGTAAGTAACGACCGCTGCTATGTCGCTGGCGAGATCTGCCTGTTTGGCAGCTCACTAGTGACCACTTAGCGATGCACCAGTGATCCTAACCGGGGTCGTATCATGGTCGGAATCGCTGGTGCATCGCTAAATGTAACGGTACCCTTAGAATATAATGCTTTTGCTAAAAGTTATATTGGTGTGAATAAATGTATAATGTCAATGAACTATAAATGACATAGTAACTCAATTTACTGATCATTTAAATGAACCCCTGATGATCAACTCAGTAGTTTCTGAGCTTTCCCACTAGAGCAGGGGCGGGCAATTAATTTTTCAAAGGGGCCAAATAAGAAACTGGGGCTGTTGTGGAGGGCCAAACCTATTGGCTGATCATAATTCTGCTTAAGTCTATGTTCACACCCAGCGTTTTTGCTGCGTTTTGTTTCTGAAGCCAAAACCTGCTCTCTTGGCAATAAAACTACTGTGTTCACAATGCCAGTTTTGTTGCATTCGTATGCTGCATTTCATTGGGTGTGGATTACACGTGCGCTTTGTCTACATAACTTGTTTAATAAAGTTGGCTTTATTTCCCAAAAATGCTTAAAAATGCTGCAAAAACAGTTATTGCGTATTTTTCAGCATTTTTACACTTTCTCATGACTTTCTATGGGGGAAACAGTGAAAAGCGCTGATAGAACGACATGCTGCAGACTAAAATCGCTGCCATTCTCAAATTCAGTCAGGGAAAAAAACAAACGTCTGCACAAGATTTCTGTAACCTCATCGCTTTGTCTCGTATGGTAAAACGCAGCTTTTAATTTGCATGAAAAAATCCCACTGCATATGAACATGGCTCAACACTGATTATATCAGTTTACAAGAAGCAGCAAGTTATATGTTTTTAAATTGCTGCCAAGACCCATAGTAACATGTATTAGCCATTAATTAAATGGGTTTTCCAATTTCAGAAAACCCTTCTCATTTGCTGCAGTTATAAAAAAAATAGTTTTTCCCTCCCCCCTCCTGGAACCAGCATTGAGTCTCTGTGAGGCTGTGTGCCACGTTGCGTTTTTTAAGCGTTTCCGCAGCGCTTTTAGACGCGCGTTTCTGCCGCGGAAATGCTTAAGAAGAGCATCCCATGTAATCATAATTGAATCCGCACATGTTGTGCTAATGGTGCGGTTTTTTTTCCGCTGCGGAAGCACTTAGCAGGAAAAAAAAGCAGCATGTTCATTAATTTTGCGGAAACGTGTGCGTTTCCGCATACATACAATTGTATTGCAAAAACGCATAGGAAAACGCATGTTAAAACGCTTAACAAAAGGGTCAAAAACGCTTACAAAAGCGCATCATAAAGCGCATGCGTTTTCCTGGGAAGAGGGTGTGCGTTTCCGCTCAGGAATATTCTGCTTAAAAAACGCAACGTGGGTACATAACCTGACAGTTCCTGGTGCCTGTTACTGTCTGATGTACTCAGATCACGTCTGCAGTGCTGCAGACAGTTGGTGAGCTCTTTGGCTATGGGCGTCAACGCATGTGAAGCTGCTGAGCTCAGGTCTTGGATCCAGAAGTGTCGACATGGTGTCTGTTCTGCAAACAATAAGAGGCACCAGAATCAGTGGCTGAACCTGGGAAGGCGAGCAAAAGGCCTGGCACCTCTCAGGGTGATACGGCAGTGCAGTCGTCCATGGCAACTGGTCACGGATGTAGGACTGTTTTGAAGCCTGGCTGTCATCCGGAGGATTTACGTGTGCTGTTTCTTTTATGAGTTTTTTGGACATTAAAAGGCATTTGCTCTGAACTTTCCTGTGGTGCCTGCCGATCTGTCACACTACACCAACCCCGCTGCACTACAGTGTGTACTGTCATCCTTTGACTCGGATAATTTGTAAGCATTATCCTGGTCTCTGCATACACTGTGTCAGACCAGCTCGGTTATCTCCTTTCTACAACACTTCCAACACTGCTACATCCTCCTGTTGCTAGAGAGTCTCCACCCAGCTATAGAGTGGTCCAGCCAGACTTTGCAGGAATTTAAAACCACCATGTGTTGCAGAGTTTTGCTTCTCTGGCCTTTCCCCTGCCATCAGTTGATATATTAGGCAGCTCTTCCCTGCATACCTTGCCTGAGCTTAGGTCCTAGCTGCTGCTCGTCACTAGTTCCCTGTCTATGTGTATTACTGTTTAGACTCTCCTATTACCAACCTTGTTTGTTTCCTCAATTAGTCTGTTATCTTCGCTCCTGACCCTGGCTTCATATTTTGAACCTGTGCTGCCTGCTCCATCTTCGGACTGTCTGACCACATCACTGCCTTCACATTGCCAATTAGCTGCTGCAGGTCCAGAGACTACCTGGAGTTACACCTGACTACACTAAAGGCCAATACCTATCTTCACCATCAGGTAGTCATTATGCCATGGTAAGCCCGGCCAGTGACGAGGGAGTCCACACCGAACATCGTCGAACATAGAGAAGAGCATCTCAATCCCATGCTGTCCTGTCTGTATGTTTTCTGTTTCTTCCTCCACTGGCCAGGAGCTGTGGTCCCGTGTCCTTTGTTGTCTCTTCAGGAGTACACCATATCCCAGTTAGGCAAGGTCCTGATTGTTGAGGGATAGGAGGATGCTACTGCTTGATTGTAGCACTGCTGGTCTGAACTGTATAAAAATGTTAGGAACGGAGGAATGCACTAAATAAAAATATAAATAAAGTGCGTTCGCCGCCCGGGGTCTACCGTGCACTAGGTGATATAACTGCTGCTAGATTATGGCAGAGACAATATGGTGATTATGCACACAGGTTAAACTTCACCCGGAGCGTTCAGGGCGGGCTCTGTTCACACCCAGAGGTACCGTAACAAAAAACACAAAACATTGAACCTGATTGTGACACAGGCTTCAGGTAGAATACACACAGGATGGTAAAAGGTCACAGGAGTAGTCCAAGATGGCAGTACTAAATCCTTCTAGACCTACCATTGTTATCAGAGAATATAGCATCGCAGCCACGAACGCTCAAAGGGCTGCTAAAGCAACGCGGCGTGGATACTGCCGCTGGATGACACTGCTATGGCGCAAGCGCGATGTCGGACGCTAGCAGCTGTGGTAATGGAACAATAGCGCGCTGGTACTGGTAGTAACTCAATCCCTCACACAGTCGTAATATCAAAGGGTAGGGGTTTCAAATGAGTCATTCACCAGATTATGCATCCATCAACAAACACACAGCAGCAAGTATGACTATACTAGCGCATGACGGAATGGCCATGCGTGTTTTTTATAGCAGCCGAGACCTTACGGAAGCTTCCAGACCTCCGAGATGGACCAATGAGATCTGGAGCGGGACCTGAGCACATGACTCCCGATCTCCAATGGGAGACCGTCTCATGAGCATGCTCAGAAGGCAGATGGAAGAACTTAGCCTCTGGAGAGATTTGCTGCAAGGCAATCTCTTCTGCAATCTCCTCTGCAGTAGATAATGAGCAGAAGACTGCAGAATGTGAGGGTCTGGATTCCTGCATAGTAACCGTAGAAATCTGACTCCTAACAAAAAAAAGGAAGATAAAAAAAGCATTGACCAAAAAATGGAGAGGAATTATAACAAGTACATGATAAAGTTGTTTGTTTTTACAAGCACTTTGCAATTTTATCCATCTAAGGAGATCGGAATAAGGCCAGAGTCACACTAGCGATTAAATCGGACGAATGCAATGCGATAAAAAATCGCATAGCATTCGTCCCAATGTTATTCTATGGTGCTGCTCCCATCATCCGATTTTTTTTTTTTCTGAATGTTTCCTTGGACCGAGACAATCGCAGCATGCTGTCACCGATTTTCGGATCGGACTCGCCAATGCAAGTCTACGGGGGCGATAAAAAATTGGATTACAAACGGACCAGATATGTGAGTTGCGATAAAATCGCACCCGGTGTCCTTTATAAAAAGCTGGCAATTCATTTAGCAATACAGTAAAATCACACTGACAGGTTAAATAAAGAAACGAAAGAATAGATATTGACACATAGAATACATACATATATATATAAATATATATATATATAAAATTCATGCAGTTCTTCATAGCAGAATAGCCACTGTAACATTTGCCGGCTACTGTAAATTCATTACCCTACCCGACATGAAATGACACATGGTTTACATATAGTTAACCATTTCATTTCATGTCTTTTTTTTATGTCTATCATTAGTAATTAGATGAGGGTTTTTGTGTAAAATTTTGGAGATGTAGGTGTTAATTTAAGGGGTTAATTCGTTGTAAAAAATTGCGGGGAATTCCGCTGACGTAACTGAGGCTGCAGGGAGTCCCTGCAATTTTTTACAGCGAATTAACCCCTTAAATTAACACCTACATCTCCAAAATTTTACACAAAAGCCCTCATCTAATTACTAGTGATAGATATTAAAAAAAGACATGAAATGAAATGGTTAACTATATGTAAACGATGTGTCAGTTCATGTCAGGTAGGGGAATGAATTTACAGAAGCCGGCAAATGTTACGGTGGCTATTCTGCTATGAAGAACTGCATGAATTATATATATATATATATATATATATATATTGTATTTTATGTGTCAACATCTATTCTTTCCTTTGTGTTTGAAAACCTGTCATAGGGCTCCATTAGATGTCCATTTTGCAAGTCTGCGAGAAAATCTCGGCAGATGGATGTCAAACGGATGCTTACATGCGAATAGAATCGGTTCTACGCTGGAAAATCGGATCACAGACAGAGCCATGGTGAAGAAACCTTTGTGCGATTTTGGACCGTTAAAATCAGACCGATTTGTGTGTGACTCCAGCCTAAGTCTTGGCGTAGTGATTTATCTGAAGTAACCAATCCCTTTAAATCACTCATCTCTCTGAAAAGTCACATCATGATTTATTCATGGGGAACATGAAGGTTAAATGTACACTGAACTATCCCCATTACATTGAATTGCATACAATATCGGGTTAACACAATTTTACTTTAACACATTAATATTTCATTAGCCCTTCTAGCTCCAGCATTAGGAAGCTCATGAGGTCAGCATCAGCAGCATGTGGCATTACTGATAAACCCCACTTCTGGGAATACAGTGCTCTTCAGTAAGGGATGACTGTACACCTATACAACACAGAGAAATCAATCCAGCTGACTAATCAAGCAGCAGTCAATTAAAAGCCCAGTGTCATAAAGGTCACAGCTGGGCTGATGGCTTGCCTTGCCTTGTAATGATGTGTTGGCTTCATACCAAATAGACATTGAAATCTAGCATTACTCATATTAATGGACCTCAATATATTACTGCACAACCAAATAAATATTATGAGGAGTTAAAAATTAAAGCAGAAGGCTCATGTAATTTTTAAAAATTGTGTTAACTATTTCTTTTTAATTGTTGTAGTATATTTCCACTGTGGAGATGCACAACTTCCTTCCTGTATTTTCTGCTTAGATTGACGAGTATATGCTTTTTGCAGCTTCAATGAATGGAAGAGCAAAAGTTGTTTTTTTATAAATCAAAAGAACACATGGAAATAGTCAACTTTGTAATATATCATATCAGAGAAATCTGCTTCTTTCTCCTCCAGGACTAATCTTTTATTTTCAATTCAAGGATAATATCTGTAAATCTGTATTAGGCCGACATTACACTAGAGAGGAATACAGACGAGTGCTATGCAATAAAAATCGCATAGCACTCGGACAAAAGTTAATCTATGGGGCAGCTCCCATCATCCGTTTTTTTCTCGCCCGTATTATACATGAGAGAGAAATCACCGTTTTACAGCCGAGACTCGCCAATGCAAGTCTATGGGTGCGAGAAAAAAGCGGATTACACACGGACCATCAGTGTGACTTGTGAGAAATACGCACTGGTGTCCTTTAGAGAAGCCGGCAATTCAGGGCGCTGTAATGTAAAATCACACTGACAGGTTAAAATAGACTAGATAAAATAAATGTATACACATAGTATAGACATATATAATATATACAGTGTGTATATATATATATATATATATATATATATAACAAAAACTGGAACAGCACAATTACAAATAGCGGGTGCAGAGCCTCCACAGCAAAGCATCCAATACTTTCCCCAATCCAGATAAGAGAAAATGAAGGTAGCACTCCTTGGCCTCAAATATTGTTCAAAATTTAAATACAGTATACATGTCATTGACATATATATATTTCATAGAAAGTTAGGTAGCAGAATAGCCGATAATTCAATTATCGACTTCTGTAAAATCATTGCAGAAGCCGACAGGATATGACACATGGTATACATACAGTAAACCATTGCATATCAGTTAGATTTATATATGTCCCTCACTAATAATGTTAGTACTATGTGTGTGTTAAATTTTGGAGATGTAGGTGTTAATTTAACGAATTTATTCAGAGAAAAAAATTGTATGGGCTCCCGTGCAATTTTCTTCACTAGAGAAGGAAAGCCAGTGACTGAGGGCAGTTATTAATAGCCTAGAGAGGGACCATGGTTATTGCCCCAGAAAAGGCGTATTTGTAAGATGCGCCAATTCTGGCACTTAGCCTCTCTCTTCCCATTGCCCTGTAGCGGGTGGCATATGGGGTAATAAGGGGTTAATGTCACCACGGCCATCTTGAGGTCGGGGGTCACCATGGAGACTATCAACACAGTTGTGCCGATGGAAGCAGACAGGGAGCTCACTCCTGCAATGCTCCTCGATGTCGCTGTCACTATTGACAGCGACATCAGAGGGGTTAAATGTCCTCGATCGGTGCTAGCATTGATCGTGGGCGTTGCTGCAGGATGTCTGCTCTCACAGAGCTGACACCTGCACCAGATCGCGGTAGCGTTCAGTGTGCAATAGCAGCGCCGTGCCTATTTGGCGGTTTGCAAGAACGCAGCTCCTGTGCCGACGTGTTTGTGCGGCGCATGTCGGGAAGGGGTTAATACTTGTAAATATCGGCCTGCGCTCACTCATTTCTGACATCAAGTGAACACTTTTATGACTACATGAAAAGAATACCGCTTTCCTTTCCTCAAATGCAGTTACTGTATGTAATTGTGGCAAAAGAAGGCTTGTCACTGCTTACATTCATTTTCTGGAAATGGTGTCCACATTGACTACAACGGCTGAAGCTGACCTTGCAACAGGTTCATAAAAACAAGTCTTTTCAGACCAAAAGATCTGACATCAGTAGTATCCATAAATCAAAGGTCTCAGTCTTGTTGTGTCCTGTCTGTCCACATAACATATTAGTGTAAATCTATGAGCATTTAGTTTATTTGGGGAAAGGTGCCTGAAGGCTGTGTATGGCCACATACTGCTTACAACATGAAAAGCCAGATGCAGAGGCATAAAAAGTGCGCTTCATGTTAATTTTTAATTAAAAACCCTTAGAAGTTCTCCCTCCTTAATGGGAATCTGTCACATCATTTTTATCTGTTAAACTGGTCCCAGTGCGGAGTTAGTGATGCAATGCGCATCACTAACATGGTTTTCTCAAGAAAAGCTCCCAGTATTATGTTTAAAAAGCACTTTATATCATTACTATGGGATTGCCTCACAAAGCTATTGTTTCAGTCATAGGGGTGGCACTTTTTATAATTTCAGTCACGGATCAATCAGTGTCCTGTTCAAATTATGCACGCCCACAGGATTGCGATTGATTGCCGTGACTGGCCTAACGTCACAGCAACCACGCAGCAAATCCTGCCCATCCGCTCCTTAGGCATGCGCACTGATTCTGGGTGTACCACCTCAGCTTCATATTAGATGGGCGCATGCTCCGGAGCTGCTGATTCAGTGGCTATATGAGGTGTGAGTAGGGTCGGACTGGCCTGGCAGGGTATCGGGGAAATCCCCAGTAGACCCTTGGCTGTGGGAAGAAAGAGAGGCAGAGAAGAAGGAAGAAAAAAAAAGTCTGTTTTTTTTTTTAGGGGTGTGGGCCCTTTAAAAGTGCAGGCAGAGTATGTGCATGGGCACGCCAAGGCAGCGTTCATTATCTGAACCGCCGCGGAGCACGTCCCGATCAATACTGCAGAGTGTGCACTTGTCGTCACCGGCGTATGATGTCAGTGTCATGCACCGCATGCGACGGGCGCACACATTCACCGCCAGCCTCTGCTATGTCGGCGGATATTTTACTATGAGCGCGCTGGACCTGCAGATGAGGAGGACGCCGCCCAGCACTGGGAGCGCAGGAAGGTAAGAGGAATCTTTTTTTTTTTCTCCTGGGGGCCAGGATGGATACAGATGGGGGGTCCGGATGGATACACATGGGAGCCAGGATGGATACACATGGGGCCAGGATAGATACATGTTCTGTCCCCACATGAGACGAATTGAGGTGTAGTTGATTGGGGCTGGGAGAGATTCCTACCTTCCGTTTCCTCAATGCAGAGCAGACTGGACCATGTTGCTGTCTTGATGTTCATGTGTCTGGAGAGATGATACACACCAAGGATTGTGAAGTCCAGACTTGTTTATTTGGAAATCTGGACATACAGCGTATGATTGGTAATGCAGTACTTCTCCAGAAATGCAGGTGTAACAACCAAGGCGGTACAGCAAATTGTGTGTGCAGCAAGGTGTGCAGCAAATTGGTCAAAAAACTGATGCCTTTCACAGCTCGGTACAGGCGCGTCTCTCCTAGGTGAAAATGAAATTAAGAATGGCCACCAGCAGGAAAAGAAGGCGTGACTGACCCGGAAGTGGAAGGCATGTACTAGAATTAATTAGCTGCAGGCTGCTATACAGAAAAAGGACAGCAGGTGGCAGCAGACCAAATGCAAGACTGTACACAAAGAATGGTAATATAACACAGTCTATATAAACCATATAATCATAACTTAGATGGAACAGCACAAAACATATGGGGGCCCAGGATGGATACACATGTGGGGCCATGATGGATACACATGGGGGGCAGGATGGATACACATGGGGGGCCAGGATGGATTTATTTGGGGTGGCAGGATAAGGGACCAGGATGGATATATGTGGGCCCAGATGCATATATATGGGGGAGCCAGGATGCATATATATGGTAGAGCCAGGATGCATATATATGGGGGCAGGATGGATTTATGTGGGGCAAGGACAAGGGACCAGGATGCATATATATATGGGGGGCAGGATGCATATATATGATGGGCAAGGATGCATATATGGGGGATCCAGGACAAGGGACCAGGATGGATATATGGGAAGCCAGGATGCATATACTGTATATGGGGGGGCCAGGATGAATTTATTGTGAGGGCAGAACAGGGGACCAGGATGCATATATCTGGGGGCCAGTATGCATTTATGTGGTGGGCCAGGATGCATACAAGGGGGATCCAGGATGCATATACGGGGGGCAGGATGGATATATATGGGGGGGCCAGGTTGCATATATTGGGGGCCAGGATGGATACATGGGGGGCAGGACAAGAGACCAGGAAGCATATATATGGGGGAGGCCAGGATGCATATATATTGGGCGGCCAGAATGGATATATGGGGGAGCCAGGACAAGGCACCAGGAAGGATATATGGGTGCCAGGAGAGATATATGGGGGCAGGAAAAGGGATATATGAGGGCTAATATGTATAGTTGGGGGGTAGGATGGATATCTGGGGGTTTATTATAAAATAAAGGGAGCCAGGCTGGGCGAAATTATTAAATAAAGGGGGCCAGGATGAAGAACTTAATTACTGTTTGATGGCCAGGATTAGGAACATGCTATATTAGTTTATGGTGACAAATGGGGAACATAGTTTCTTTAGAGTCCAATTAGGGACATTATTACTACTGTAAAATAATTTCCTTTTTGGAAACAGTTTTCCATAGAGGGTACAAAAGGGAAGTCCTGTTACTGTGCAGCACGGCATTATGTCACTTATTTTCTTCATCTGACGTAGTGTAGAAGTCAAGGAAAAGGTGGGGAAAGTGCTCTGGAAATGATCAGCTAAGGATGACTGTTTGATATTTTTTGCAGAAACGAGTCCTGGCTGGAAGACGTGATGGTGTATGTAGTATTATTCGGTCACTATGTGGCGGTAACATGTGGTCTGGTCATGGTGTGGCAGTATTTGTTCCTTGTATGTAGTATTCTTCGGTCACTATGTGGTGGTAATATGTGGTCTAGTCATGGTGTGGTGGCATTTCTTCCCTGTATGTGGTAGTATTGGTCTTGATATAGTGGATGGTGTTGTGTATTGCAGTCATTTGTTCTCTCTGATATTAATTAGGAGAAGTTTCTTTATTTCCATTAGAGAATAAATACTTGGAACACAGCGTCAGAGATGCACTTACAAGGGTTTTCCTGTGGAAAAAAGTAATCACCTCTCTACAGGATAAGGCTAGGTTCACATTGCGTTTAGTAGAATCCATTTAAAGGATCCGTTAAATGGATGTGCTGAAATGAGCCAAATTTTGTCTAAATTTGCCATCACGTTAATGCTTGCGTTAACGCATGTGACTGCATTATGTCATTTTGATGTCCGTTCCTGAAGCATCCGTTTGTCTGCCTTCAGGCACTGTCAATAAAGTTGTTCATTTTTTATTCTTTTTGGCTTTTGTCACCGTCGTGTCTCCATTTTGGAAGCATTGAGTGAACTACTGCTGCAAGCAAGATGTTTGTGTCTCAGCTTGTTAGATTTCGGTTGATGCAGTTGCGACCTAGTCAGAAAATGCGTATTTCCCAAAGGAGATATTGGATTCAGTAAGTGAATTTTTTTTGGAATACATATGGTGCCTTAAACACCCTCTATGTTCAAGTTTGTGATCATCCCTTTAAATTTCAGCATTATCTTCAGATGTCCATAGAAACGTTTGATATTCTGCTCTCGCATGTGAAGGATGAGATACGTCATCAACACAGCACTTTCCGGGACAGTAATTCTGTGGAAGAACGTTTAGTAGTGACCCTGAGGTAATTTTCCTTTTCTTTACATTGTGCCAGTGGCAAAAACAGGATTTAATTTATCGTTGCGCATGTCTTGTTATTTCACACACGTAGCCACTGTCCCAGTCCATTTTCAGTTGCCTTTCTGTTTGTTGTCCGACCCAATCCCTTTAGTAAAATCTGTTCCATATGTCCATAGTCATAATATTGTTTTTTGCTGATAGATACCTGGCTACGGGAGAAACTTTTGCCTCACTGCACTTCCAATTTCGGCTGGGGAAATTGACCATTTGCCAACTTGTTCAGGAAACCTGTGATGCGATTTGGTTCACCACTTGTACTACTGACACCGACAACATAAATGTGGCTATCGATTTCCAAAAATTTTGAGGATGTGGCAAATTTTCCCAATTGCATTGGTGCCGTGGATGGGAAGCATATTCGGATTCAGAAACCAGTGCATAGCGGATCCCTGTACTACAACTATAAAAAATACTTTTCCATTGTATTAATGGCTATTTCGGATGCTAGATACCGCTTTATAGCAGTTGCAGTCGGTGCATATGGACGGACGAATGATTCTAGAGTCTTCAAAGAGTCCAAGAGTTTCTATAATGATTTATTGATAAAATAAAATTTAATTTTGGTTGGTTAAAAATGGATATTTTGTGTGATAATTACCACTTCAAGGTGAGGTGATGCAACACGGCGAGGCAGTTTTTTTTGTTTTGTAACCTACTGTTTAGAAAAAGAAAGGTTACAATTCATGTTGCAATTTATTTAGAAAAAAAGAAAATATTTTCTGCCATTCACCTTTTTGGCCACTTTATTTGATTGCTTTTTGGGGGTGGCCTGGTTGGTTTCGGATCTGAAGATTCCTATAATTTGCAATAAAAACATGATTAAACATGATTCCCCTCAATACAGTACAGTGCCACACAACATTTTTTAGGGCCTTTCTATAAAAGGAGTGACTTTACCGATTCCGAGGAGAAGACGGCAGACACGCTGCTGCTGCTCTATCCCTCACTATCAGACATCTGTGTTCATACAAAATCATACATTTAGTACACATACATCGGATGGCCACTACACACTCAAAGGATGTATATATACATAAATAATTGTACCTACATTGCCTCAGGTCGCTCACACGGTAGACACACTGTGTAGCTGGCGTTTTGAAGAGTGTGTCTGCAGACTGTATGCTCCAAAATGGCTGAAATAACATTTCCTGTCACATGACCACATGAACAATCCTCATTAACACAATCCAACGCATGGTTTCATTTGGACATTTTGCTTGATTTGCGTCTGGCTGCGATTGCAATAGACTTCAATGGCAGAAATAACGCTTTCGCTACTCGTGCATTTGCTGTACCGGACCTAAAAACGCTGCAGGCCGCGTTGGAAGGTGCGTCACAAAAAAAGGAATATTGCAAACGCATGCCAATTTTGACATGCGTTACGATGCGTTACACTAATGAAAGTCTATGGGTGCGTTACAATGTCCGTTACATTGCGTTTTGGCTACTTAAAAACGTGTCCGTTAGACAGACTGCCCTAGCGCAATGTGAATCCATGCTAAGTGATAACATATTGATTGGTGGGGGTCTGACTACTTGGACGCATTCCGCAAAATGTGGAACTTTTTATCCCCATTTGACTGGAGTGGCATGTCCGACTTGACCACTGATCCATTCATTCACTCAGTGGCTGCACTTGTCTTTTTTCTGGAAGCCCCAAAGAGAATGAATGGAGCAGCTATCAGATATCCCACCTGTCACTCCATTTTAAAATGGGGAAAAATGACCTATCAACAAAAAAACTTCCCCATTCTTCCGATCGGTGCAATGCCTAATGGTCAGACCTAAGAGATCACCTATCCTGTAGAGACCAGTTATGTTGCGCACAATACTTCCCAGTTATACATCCCAGTTATGTGGTGCACAGTAGATGTGCAGGAGCCGCCTGTGTTTTACAGTTGATGCTCCACTATAATGGGGATAACGACTGACAGATATTTGCATATAACTGTTGGGTGGGCCCCTAGAGTCCATTCCCCCTGTGGGCCCCAGACACCCATTCCCCCTGTGGGCCCCAGACACCCCAGTCCGACCCTGGGTGAGAGTGCGCACGCTGTGTGCGGCACTGTGTCCCCTCCACTCTGCGTTCTGGCGATTCCGAGCAGTAAAATCCCTTAGAGATCAAAAAGATCAGCAGTCTGAAATTGTTCATGCCAGGTCCTTATCTCCATTGACAATCATTTCTGGGGCAGGGGGGCCTGATACACATTACATTTCAGCCAAATGCTTCAATATAGGTAGATTAGGGAAATGTTAGGAAGGTCTGATTCCACCAAGGTCAAAAAATGCATGACTTAGGAAAGTCTGACTGACGGCTTCACTGTAATGACCCCTCCCAAAACCCACACTTACCCCTTCTTAACTTAAATAAGACACGACTGCGTGACATTGGATGTAAAAGGCCACAGCAGCCCCGTTTATTAACACCAAACAAGCAATAACATTTTATCCATAAACGTAGAAATATTCCATAAACATAACCACCAGCAAAAGGAGGGGGGGTAAATGAAGAGTCCATTGTACATGATTGCAACACCAGCTCCACCACGTGCCCTCAGCCGCACCACACCGGCTCGAGGACACCCAGCCGAGTGTTGCAAAACCCATTGTACATGATTGCAACACCAGCTCCACCACGTGCCCTCAGCCGCACCACACCGGCTCGAGGACACCCAGCCGAGTGTTGCCCAACCAATGTCCTGCTGGGACCCAGCCCAGCAGGGACCCACGTTAACATGCCCTGCTGTGACCGAGCACAGCAGGGTCCCACGTTAACATGTCCCGCTGTGACCCAGCACAGCTGGGACCCACCTTAACCAAGTATACCATTGCACCACCAGGGGTAACCCGCTCCT
The DNA here is from genome assembly GCF_039654945.1 of Dendrobates tinctorius. Classification (NCBI taxonomy): domain Eukaryota; kingdom Metazoa; phylum Chordata; class Amphibia; order Anura; family Dendrobatidae; genus Dendrobates; species Dendrobates tinctorius. The sequence continues at coordinate 9,329,793 of NW_027361712.1, read as the reverse complement.
GCACTGGGTTCACCACCCCGCTCTTTGTGCAATCCACCGACTTCAAATACCCCCCTCCTTTCCGCCGACTGCTGCGACAACGTCAAACCTCTTCTTCTCTTCACCATGTCGATCTCCAGAAGATCCTAAAATTAGGGCGGGAGGGCGGGACGATTCCGGACGTCTGCAAGGTAAGGAATGACCATCCCCCCACAGTTCTGCCCTATATATCCATCCCACTACTGACCACTCCCTGCCAACTCACATTGCACAATAAGCCCCATAGCTCCAACCCACACCTTCCCCACAAGCACAAAGCACTACTGACCACTCCCTGCCAACTCACATTGCACCATAAGCCCCATAGCTCCAACCCACACCTTCCCCACAAACACAAAAGCACTACACCTTACCCTTCACTAACCCTCAGGCCTAGCATCCCTCCTTAGTCATGTGCACCCTCCCTGTAGCCCCTTTGGGGCAGGCGTCCGGGCTTGCCTTGACTTAGGAAAGTCTGACTGACGGCTTCACTGTAATGACCCCTCCCAAAACCCACACTTACCCCTTCTTAACTTAAATAAGACATGACTGCGTGACATTGGATGTAAAAGGCCACAGCAGCCCCGTTTATTAACACCAAACAAGCAATAACATTTTATCCATAAACGTAGAAATATTCCATAAACATAACCACCAGCAAAAGGAGGGGGGGTAAATGAAGAGTCCATTGTACATGATTGCAACACCAGCTCCACCACGTGCCCTCAGCCGCACCACACCGGCTCGAGGACACCCAGCCGAGTGTTGCAAAACCCATTGTACATGATTGCAACATCAGCTCCACCACGTGCCCTCAGCCGCACCACACCGGCTCGAGGACACCCAGCCGAGTGTTGCCCAACCAATGTCCTGCTGGGACCCAGCCCAGCAGGGACCCACGTTAACATGCCCCGCTGTGACCGAGCACAGCAGGGTCCCACGTTAACATGTCCCGCTGTGACCCAGCACAGCTGGGACCCACCTTAACCAAGTATACCATTGCACCACCAGGGGTAACCCGCTCCTGCACTGGGTTCACCCCCCTGCTCTTTGTGCAATCCACCAACTTCAAATACCCCCCTCCTTTCCGCCACCGCGAGCACGTATGACACCTTGTACGTGCGAGTACCACCACCAAAAACCCAACCCGAGCCGACTCTGCGGCTCGAGTAACCAATGTTTCTGTACCAAGACCAATCAATCAAAACTGATCCCCATTAGACCTCACAATGCCAACCTACACCAAAATACCAGTAAAACAAGGTCAGCCACACCCAAGACCTGCAACTAGCCAACCGCATCGTCCAATCCTATGCACCGCCTGCGCGACCAGTCCCCAACCTGAGCCGCCGCCTCTGCCTCGTTGAGACCGCAACATTGCAGGCGCCTCCGAAAATTATACTTCACCTAATAATTAGAGTTGAGCGATACCGTCCGATACTTCAAAGTATCGTATCGGATGGTATCGGCCGATCTTTAAAAAAAGTATCGGTATCGCCGATTCCGATACCGGAAGTCCCATTCAAGTCTATGGGACTTCCGGTATCGGAATAAGAAAAACCCTTTCCTGCCCTTGTACAGCCTCTCTGGGGTCTGTACGGGCCTTTCGGGGGGCTGTGCCGGCCTGCCAGGGGGTCTGTGCAGGCTCCGGTGGTCTGTGCCGGCCTGCCGGTGGTCTGTGCAGGCTCCGGGGGGCTGTGCCGGCCTGCCGGGGGGCTGTGCCGGCCTGCCGGGGGGCTGTGCAGGCATCGTCCGATGGGACTACAAGTCCCATCGGGCGATGCCTGCTACCATGACAGTGATTGACACATTAGCCAATGATGGGACAGTAGTAGTCCCATCATCCGGCTAATGTGTTAAATGTAAAAAAAAAAAAAAAAATTACATGCTACATACATACAACATGCATACTACATACATGCTACATTCATACTACATACTACATACATGCTACATTCATACTACATAAATACTACATGCAACATACATACTACATATATACTACATGCATGCTACATACATGCTGCATGCTACATACATAACACATATATACTACATGCATGCTACATACATACTACATGCTACATACATGCTACATATATACTACATGCATGCTACATACTACATGCTACATACATACTACATGCATGCTACATACATACTACATGCATGCTACATACATACTACATGCTACATACATACCACATACATACTACATATATACTACATGCATGCTACATACATACTACATGCATGCTACATACATACTACATACATACTACATGCTACATACATACCACATATATACTACATACATACAATACATTCATACAATACATACATAGACATACAGTACATATAACATAGAGTAACATACTTACCAATACTTGTCACATTGTTCCCCGAAGCCATTGTCTTTTCCGGAATAAATATTAACATAACAAACCACAAAAATACTCACCCACGATCCGAAGCAGTCCACGAGTGTGTCCCACGACGATCTTGGGTAGAGAACTGCAGCATCAGCTGTTGCTGCCGTTCTCTACGGGCTGCAGGAATCCAATGACGGAAGGTAGGTATCCTTCCGCACTGTATTCCTCCGCCACTTAAAAAAAAAAAAGTCCCTAGTCTCACTTTATGCCATTGCTGTGTGGGAATTTCCCACGCAGCAATGGCATAAAGTGAGACTAGGGACTTTTTTTTTTTTAAGTGGCGGAGGAATACAGTGCGGAAGGATACCTACCTTCCGTCATTGGATTCCTGCAGCCCGTAGAGAACGGCGGCATCAGCTGATGCTGCAGTTCTCTACCCAAGATCGTCGTGGGACACACTCGTGGACTGCTTCGGATCGTGGGTGAGTATTTTTGTGGTTTGTTATGTTAATATTTATTCCGGAAAAGACAATGGCTTCGGGGAACAATGTGACAAGTATTGGTAAGTATGTTACTCTATGTTATATGTACTGTATGTCTATGTATGTATTGTATGAATGTATTGTATGTATGTAGTATATATGTGGTATGTATGTAGCATGTAGTATGTATGTAGTATGTATGTAGCATGCATGTAGCATGTAGTATGTATGTAGCATGCATGTAGTATATATGTAGTATGTATGTAGCATGCATGTAGTATATATGTAGTATGTATGTAGCATGTATGTAGTATGTATGTGGTATGTATGTAGCATGTAGTATGTATGTAGCATGCATGTAGTATATATGTAGTATGTATGTAGCATGTAGTATGTATGTAGTATGTATGTGGTATGTATGTGGCATGTAGTATGTATGTAGCATGCATGTAGTATGTATGTAGTATGTATGTAGTATGTAGTATGTATGTAGTATGTATGTGGTATGTATGTAGCATGTAGTATGTATGTAGCATGCATGTAGTATGTATGTAGTATGTATGTGGTATGTATGTAGTATGTAGCATGCATGTAGCATGCATGTAGTATGTATGTAGCATGCATGTAGTATGTATGTAGCATGCATGTAGTATGTATGTAGTATGTATGTAGCATGTAGCATGTATGTAGCATGTATGTAGTATGTATGTAGCATATATGTAGTATGTATGTAGCATATATGTAGTATGTATGTAGTATGTATGTAGTATGTATGTAGCATGCATGTAGTATGTATGTAGCATGTAGTATGTATGTAACATGCATGTAGTATGTATGTAGCATGTATGTAGTATGTATGTAGTATGTATGTAGCATGCATGTAGTATGTATGTAGTATATATGTAGTATGTATGTATGTAGCATGCATGTAGTATGTATGTAGTATTTTTTTTTTTTTTTTTTAACATTTAACACATTAGCCGGATGATGGGACTACTACTGTCCCATCATTGGCTAATGTGTCAATCACTGTCATGGTAGCAGGCATCGCCCGATGGGACTTGTAGTCCCATCGGACGATGCTTGCACAGACCCCCGGACATCAGCACAGCCCCCCGGCAGGCCGGCACAGCCCCCCGGCAGGCCGGTACAGACCCCCACAGGGTGCACAGACCACCGGCAGGCCGGCACAGCCCCCCGGCAGGCCGGTACAGACCCCCACAGGGTGCACAGACCACCGGCAGGCCGGCACAGCCCCCCGGCAGGCCGGTACAGACCCCGGGCAGTCCACACAGCCCCCCGGCAGGCCGGCACAGCCCCCCGGCAGGCCGGCAGAGACCCCCGGAAGGCCCGAAATGACGGCGCATCATGATGCGCACACACCGCGCATCATGATGACGTCAGTCTGTCAATCAACTTTGAACTTCCGATTCCGATGCCGAATTCCGATATTGAAAAAATATCGGAAGTCGGTATCGGAATTCCGATACAGCAAGTATCGGCCGATACCCGATACTTGCGGTATCGGAATGCTCAACACTACTAATAATTAATCAAAGCCAACCATTATTGCCGTGAACAAAAGAACCTACATTGGTTCCCCAAACCTCCGATAGATTCTTGAAAATGTGCCCAGTAAAACCCACTATGTAGTCATTCCAAACAGGAGCCCCTATGGACACCAACATGAGCACGGCTCCCAGGCAGAAAATTGCACTCCACCTGATAATAATCAAAGCCAACCATTATAGACGTAACAACAGAACCTACACTGGTTCCCCAACCTCCGACAGATTCTTGAAAAACGTGCCCCACTATATAGTCATGAACAACAACACGAGCATGGCTCCCAGGCAGGAGCATTCAGGCCCGATGTCTCAGATCAAACTCCTTGACGCCCCAGCGACCAAGTCTCCACCACACACGTGCAGTACCAAAACGCTGTTGGTCCCGTCAACCCTGCGTGATAGCATCTATCTTAAAATATCCACCCAACTAGAAAACATAAACCAATCCATCCCGTAATCACCACGACCCGGAACGAATTAATTGTGTGCATCACCCATGCACTTCGAACCCAGAATCACAACACTATTGTTGCCACCCTCTTACCAAAAGTGAGATGTACTCCGCACCCATTCCCCGCTGAACTGCGGATTCGACACTACTCACAAAAGAAAGAAAAGCGACTCCACACCACCTGAAGTCCAGGAAAACTCAGACACACATCACGTCTCCCGAAAACCCCAGACACCATAAACCCGGGCCATCCGTCAAAACATTGCACTCACCGGTGCCCGATGCTTGTCCACCACTCAGCCTTAAAGCACCGCAAAAAGCACCCCCAAACGGAGCACAGCCCCAGATGATTACCAGGTCCTTAGAATCATTAAAAGTCAATGCACATCGCACTAGCTTCCCCTGCCACAGCGTACCACCAGCCCAACATTAATGAAAGTAATGTTATAGCTGCAACCTGCTAACCCACTACCTAAAGTACACCTCCCCCGCAGCAGCGCTGCACCACAACCGTGTCCCCATAATACCAGCCGGTCCTGACAAGTGCGCATAACGGGGAGGCCATTCACACGGCCATCGAAACAACATGTCCTGCCTCATGCTCTATACAGAATTCCTAACAAATGGAACAAAACCCGCTGGATAAACAAACCGTTCACCAACCAGGACCCCCGAGACCAGTAAAGCACACGCTGGGTTACCCAACTCAAATGTTGCATCATCCTTGCGCAACACTTCACCCTGGCCCACCCGTCCGGGGGCACCCAAAAAGAAAAGACTCTAAGGAGAGCTGTATAACCAGAAGGCAAAACAGGACCAGCTGCACCCACAATAAACCTCCTAGCCCATTGTAACGAAAAACTATCCACTCTGTATAATAAACTCCTACGTAGCTACAATCAACGGCTGTAACAAATACCCCCCGATACAGTCTGCCAAAAGCTCAATCGGCAACCCTAAAGAACCACAGTGAGAACCCACCAGTCCTTACGTACAAAAGTTGTTAAAACTGCCCCAGGGCAGCCACGACCAGCAAATTACCGTAAGAACGCCATATGACTGCAGATCATGCAAAAACCCCCAGTGGATCGTAGCCCCACGTATTCAATAACCAAAATCAACCCCCCAAAACAGCAGCGCGATATACACGGGAACCTAATAACGACCCCCGACCTGACACGATGTACTCGTTAACCTAACCTGACTTAGACATAGGGCCCCAGGTGAATCAAACACTTTGACTTATCCAAACACATGATAACCGCAACAACGCCCTGAGCATGAAGAAACCCAAAGTAGTCAAGGGTTGGACCATGAACAGAAATAAGCACACCACCTTCCCTAATACCAGATAGTAGTTCCAGGTTGGACCATGAACAGAAAATAAGCACTGCACCATCCCTAATACCAGATAATCCCCGACTACCACACAGAAACCAAACCACGGACCTCAACAACCGGACATTGACCAACCATAACCCCAGCTCCACGCCATATCTACGTATCCCCAGAAATTAACCAGGAAAACAAATCCGGTAAAAGGTCAACTCCAAGCCCCCCGGGGGAAATGTCATCCATTGCTGCCAGAAAGGCAGGTTACCGAAAGATCTGCCGTCCCAAGCATCTCGACCTCACCAGAACGTCTTCCGCAACAAACCAAAATGCCCCTAGTGAACATGAAAACCCTTAGTACACTCAAACCCCCAATTGGAGAACCGAACCCGGCATATAAATAAAACACACCCTAATGAAAACTCGACCACCTACCCCCTCACCTCTGACCAGCAATAGAACACACCCCACTGTAACGTGAAAGATTAAGCCGCCCGATGCACTAACCAAACAGATCACCACGTCAGTGAACTGCCATCCAACCAATATCAAATACTTGGCGCGGCGATAATCCTCCAGCCCAAAGACCCCATGCCTATAACAATAAACCATAAAACTGGCATGGATATGGCTATCCACCACCGCTCTGCCAATATCCGTATCACCACCTGAATTACTCACAAACCGCCATGGAATCACCACCAGTCATACACAAACACCCAGAGAATGCAAGCACAATTATACTAACCAAAATAAAATGATGTCGTCACCTATAGATATACCCACTATCATAAAAGCAAACTAGCATGAAATTAAAAAATACCTCCCAACACTCATGAAGTGCACAAAACAGCCTCCTGGACCACAAAGCAACCATTCCCTCACAGATTCGAACGCTGTCCACATGGACCAGCCGCGCATCTTTCCGAACCCCCAGACAAACACCCGAAACCATACGTAGCAACACCCTTCCCAACCAATATAATCTAGACATTAATAAAGGTTTAAGTGAGCCTTACTTACTAGGCTGACTCCGCGGAACCCCACGGAACAGCCGTCACGTGTCCTCCGCGTCAAGCACCGCAACTGCGATCTTCTCCATGGATCTACGCCGACTGCAGCCCTCCTGGGCCGCAGCGCCAGCGCCCAGACCGACTGTCCGTCCAGGAACGCATGGCAAAAAGTCACTGGCTCGGAGCCTCAAACAGGGGGGGGAGGTTGGCGCTCCAGCCGCAGGCAACACCTCCTGAATCTGGCACCCAACGCCGGGGGAACGCGACGCCGGACCACATGACCTGTGGCCCCTGGCAGCTGAAGGGTGGCCACATGACCGAGCCACCGCCCGCTTCCCCCCAGCGCCGCGAGAAAGGAAATGAGGCTGGTGAAGTCACACACCACCTCGCCACCGGGCTCCTTGCCGCGTCACGTCACCGCCGTCCACCGATGCCGATAACCGCGCCGGGTCAGGTGACCATGCCGGGTAACGTGGCCGCGACGTGCGCGTCACCACTGTGTGACGCAATCCGAAATGGAGGGGAGGCCGGCCACGTCACTCACCGCCCCGTTACCTTGCTGCCTGCTTCTCGACTTCTGGTCCGGCCCCGCGATGTCTTCTGCAACAGGTCTGCTAATGGGGCTCATCCTCCGCTGCAAACTTAACTCCGGGCTGAGGTGCTCAGCAGGCCGTGATCGTCGCTGCCGCTTCGGAGGCAGAGGGGTCCCATCTTCTCCGCCGTCGCCATCACCAGACCATCGCTGCAGCTGTTCCTTCATCCACTGCTGGCCGCGCTGCTCCATCATCCTCTTCATCTGTGCCACGAGGTATTCCATCTTCTGGATCCAAAGATTCAAGCTGAAGTCCCAGTTGTGAGGAGCTGACGATTCCGGACGTCTGCAAGGTAAGGAATGACCATCCCCCCACAGTTCTGCCCTATTTATCCATCCCACTACTGACCACTCCCTGCCAACTCACATTGCACCATAAGCCCCATAGCTCCAACCCACACCTTCCCCACAAACACAAAAGCACTACACCTTACCCTTCACTAACCCTCAGGCCTAGCATCCCTCCTTAGTCATGTGCGCCCTCCCTGTAGCCCCTTTGGGGCAGGCGTCCGGGCTTGCCTATACGGGTTAATGAATTTTGTAGACATGACAAACAGAAAAAAACACTGCAAATTTGTCGAAACTTTTTTTTAATAAAAGCTATTTTTTAGAGTTTGTCTCTTTTGTAAAAACTGTCAGGATCAAAGCTCATTTACGTAAACTAACCTGGGGCACTAAACGATCGGCAACTTTGCAGTTTTGTAATTGTTTACTGAATGATTTGTGATTGTAATAGATCCCGTTCAGGGCACATACAGTAGGTGCCATTGTCCTTGGCAGGATGAATCCTGTTTACACAAGATGTGCTGCTGAGAACGATGATATGTTGTACAGCACAAAGATGATTTCTCTACATTATCAGGTGACATAGAAGACACAGGAGGATAATACAGCCTAAAGGTACTGTCACACTAAGCGATATCGCTAGCAATATCGCTATAACGTCACTGGTTTTTGTGACGTAGCAGCGATATTGCTAGCGATATCGCTATGTCTGATACTTACCTCCGACCAGCTCCCCACCGGTTATCGCTGATCGTGCGAGAACGTCCAGGACCGTTTCTCGTCGTCAGCTTCCTGCTGGGCTTCCTGTGGCGCCGACGAGCGACGCGTGGACGCGGGCGGGAGGACGTCAGGATCGCCTCGTCTGACAGGTAAGTAGCGACCCCTGACCGCTATGTCGCTGGTGAGATCTGCCTGTGTGGCAGCTCACTAGCGACCACTTAGCGATGCACCAGCGATCCTGACCGCTTCCTATCGCTGGTCGGGATCGCTGGTGCAGCGCTAAGTGTGACAGTACCTTCAGTAATCATGAAAGATATGAGATATTGCTGGCAAAGACTAAAGATGCTAGTTTAGTCACCTAAGCCAGGTTCAGATGGCCATTTTAGAAACAGGCAGATGAATGCAAGAGATGCCTGTAATTACATCTACTATTCTGGTCTGTGATACAGATCAGGATAGGGCATGGTGCAATCGCTCAGGTTTATTAGTACATAGGCTACAGTTGGTCCATTGCCCACACAGACCATACATTAGCTGAAAATATGCTTTGCTGCATTCAGCGATAGACCAAGATGGCTACTGATAGTAGTCTCATCAACAGAGTGCAACGTGTAGCGGGGTGGTAGCCATGGGCGAGGTGCTCATCTCCCACACCCCGGCATGCTACAGAAAAATGAGGTCATGGCTGGTTGTGTGTGTGTGTGGTTGTGTTGTTGCTGCAGACACCATTGGGTTCACGCTGCCACGATTTGTGCGGTGCCGGACCCCTTTAAGCCTACAATGAGGCAACCAAACCAGCTTATAAAAGTACAGTTCTTTTTACTGACTATCAAACTTATGTACAGAGAGTAACAGGTAATAAACTTTTTGTTTTCTTCTGCACAGTGCAGAGGCACATTCACATTGGTTATAGACTGTGACACCCTACTTGAAATGAACATTACTGTAGAACTGCATGTTAATCTGAGGGCTTCCATAATCCCAATGTAGCACCACCCACGACGATGTGTTTCGCTGTGACCCCTACTCACCAGCTACACTTCCTAGGAACAGGGAGCTTCTTCGGCTGTCATCGTGCTATATGTGTCCCAGCCTAGCTGAAACTGTCTCACTGATGGCAGGTTCCAGGTCCGACCCACCAGTCGCTTAAAGACGTTCTTAAAAGCCACTTCCATTGGGTACCCCAACTTGCCTGCTTAAGGAAAAACACTGCCACTACAATAGAATTCTGCGTGAGTCTTGCTCCCTTTTCTGGCCTCTGCCCACACACACCCGGTGATGATCACCTTTCTCTCAGGGTGTGTGTGGGCAACTCACTACAAAAGCAGGAACACATGTCCCTATTACTCCTCCCCAACTATGAGTCGGCCCTAGAGTTACCCCTGTCACCCTTGACTAACAGGAACTGCAGCCTCGAGGAGAATAACCCATACAATACAGTACATTTAAAACAGGAGAGGTGCCACATCATTCTCTCTACCCCTACAGGAGACTGGGAACTTTGGGCAACGTTGTCCATTCACTAAAGGCCCCAAACACATTAGATAAATGTTGGCTGACCATCTAATTTGTATTGGGCCACCTAACAGATTGGGCCACCTGACAGATAATTTATCATTATTATTATTATGCATTTATATAGCGCCATTTATTCCATGGCGCTTTACATGTGAAAAGGGGAAAAATAGACAAGTATAATAAACATGTGTAAGACAAGGGACACACAAGTACATAAGGAGAGGGGACCCTGCCCGTGAGGGCTCACAGTCTACAGGGATGGGTGACGATACAGTAGGAGAGGGTAGAGCAGGTCATGCGGTGGTTCAGTAGACCGAGGATCATTGCAGGCTGTAGGCTTGTCGGAACAGGTGGGTCTTCAGGTTCTTCTTGAAGGTTTCCGTTGATGGTGAGAGTCTGATGTGTTGCGGCAGAGAGTTCCAGAGCATGGGGGAAGCACGGGAGAAGTCTTGTATGCGGTTGTGGGAAGAAGAGATAAGGGGAGAGTAGAGAAGGAGATCTTGAGATGATCGAAGGTTGCATGCAAGTAGGTACCTGGAGACCATGTCACAGATGTATGGAGGAGACAGGTTGTGGATGGCTTTGTATGTCATGGATAGGGTTTTGAATTGGAGCCTCTGGGCAATAGGGAGCTAGTGAAGGGCCTGGCATAGGGGGGAGGCTGGGGAGTAGCGGGCAGACAGGTGGATTAGTCGGGCAGCAGAGTGTAGGATGGACTGGAGTAGTGCCAGAGTGCTAGAGGGGAGGCCAGAGAGGAGGAGGTTGCAGTAGTTGAGGCGGGAGATGATAAGAGCATGCACTAGTGTTTTTTGTGGTTTCGTGGTTGAGGAATGAGCGGATCAGGGAGATATTTTTGAGTTTGAGGCAGCAGGAGGAGGTGAGGGCTTGGGTATGTGGTTTGAAAGAGAGCGCAGAGTCGAGAATCACCCCAAAAGGCACCGAGCGTGCGGGACTGGGGAAAGAGAGCAGCCATTGACATTGATGGATAGGTCTGGTGGAGGGGTAGAGTGAGATGGTGGAAAGATGATGAATTCTGTTTTGTCCATGTTCAGTTTGAGAAAGCGAGTAGAGAAGAAGGCTGAGATAGCAGACAGACATTGTGGGATTTCAATCAGTAAGGAGGTGAGGTTGGGTCTAGATAGGTAGATCTGCGTGTCATCAGAGGTGATACTGCAAACCGTGGAATTCTATGAGCTTTCCCATGCCGAAGGTATAGATGGAGAATTGTAGGGGTCCTAGGACAGAGCCTTGAGGAACACCTACAGACAGGGGACGAGGTGAGGAGGTGGCATGTGAGAGGGAGACACTGAATGTTCATTCGGTTAGATATGACGAGATAATTTGAACAGACAATCCTTTTGTTTGATAAGCCTCTGCCAGAGAAGGTTGACAGCAGCTCTCATAGAATTCACAGGAGTGCTGCTTTATTTCACAGCCTCCACTAAACCACGATGCCAGATAGAACCCAGTTTGTGTACCACAGATTTTGTGCAGATTTGGGGACAACTCATTTGAAATTAATGCTTGTCGAGAGAGAGAATTTTTCAGCCGCCAGAACAGAGTTTAGGGTTAAATTTGCGGCTGAGTCAAGTCCTCCGGGCATGCGCAATGTAAAATGCGGGTCCGTCCGGCCGAAAAAACGTTGCATTTTCCGTCCAGGTATGTCGGCGGATGCCATAATTTTGGCGGATCCGCCAAAAAACGGATCTAACGGATGGCCATCCGTCAAGATCCGCCGGTAATGCAACTCAATGGGAAAAAAACGGATCCGCCAAGCAAAATGGCGGATCCGTTTTTTTTGCAAAACAGTGGATTTTGACTGATGGTAACAGACAGATGTGTGAAACAGGCCTTACATGTTTATTTACACACATCAGACATTTATCGTATATACTTTCGATATGCCATAATTGTCACAGAAAGTAATTCCCTTTAATTCTTGCCACAACATTTGTAATTTGTTCATTATCACAGGGTGGCCCTAGGAGTAAACATTTTTTGCACTCGTTGTGGCATGTATGCTCTGTGCTAAGTCCTGTACAATGCTGCTGTCACTGCATGCACTAACAGTGCAATGACATGGTGTGATTCTGCCATCTAGTGGTATTTTCTAGGAATAATATTAAAATAAACTGATACAGACCTAAAATTAAAAAATACCAGTGTAACTCTAAGGTTAGGTTCACATTGTGTTAATGCAGCCCGTTCAACGCATAGGGTTGACGGACTGCATTAACGCTATTGCCATTTTGTGATCGCGTTTAGCTATCACGCTACCACAGCTTCCCTGTCTGTGCTAGCGGTGACAGACCCCCGAACGCTGCAGACCACATCCGAGGGTGAGGGTCCGTTACAGAATGATGGCACATCGTGAACGCATGCCGATTATGGCATATGGTGACAGCCAGGTCACCAGAACTAGCAAAGTTGCTTGATCATGCTCAGAGCATGATCAAGCAACTTTGTCTGTCAGTGCAGCGCTGACAGTTTGCAAAGCATAGGGATGCTCCAGCATCTCTAAGCTATGCAAGCGATCACTCTGCGAAAAATGAAAGTCCCAAAGTGGGACAAAATAAAAACATTTTTAAAAAGTTTTAAAAAATGTTTTAAAAATCTGAAAAAAATTAAAAAATAATAAAAAATAATTTAATGTAACCATGAATAAATATTTTATGAAAAAATTAATATATAAGCATTAAAAGTATGCATATTTGGTATTACAACATCTGGAATGACCCGACCTACAGTGGGGGAAATAAGTATTTGATTCCTTGCTGATTTTGTAAGTTTGCCCACTTACAAAGACATGAACAGTCTATAATTTTAAGGGTAGGTTAACTTTAACATTGAGAGATAGGTCCCCCTGCTCAAGAAAGCACATGTGCAGGCCCGTCTGAAGTTTGCCAGTGAACATCTGGATGATCCTGTGAGTGATTGGGAAAAGGTACTGTGGCCAGATGAGACAAAAATTGAGGTCTTTGGCATTAACTCATCTCAGCTTGTTTGGAGGAAGAGAAATGCTACCTATGACACAAAGAACACCGCCCCCACTGTCAAGCATGGAGGTGGAAGCATTATGTTTTGGGTGTGTTTCTCTGCTAAGGGCACAGGACTACTTCACCACATCAATGGGAGAATAGATGGAGCCATGTACCGTAAAATCCTGAGTGACAACCTCCTTCCCTCCGCCAGGACATTACAAATGGGTTGTGGCTGGGTCTTCCAGCAAGACAATGACCCAAATCTTTCAGCTAAGGCGACAAAGGAGTGGCTCAAAAAGAAGCACATTAAGGTTATGGAGTGGCCTAGCCAGTCTCTAGACCTTAATCCCCTAGAAAACTGATGGAGGAAGTTGAAGCTCCGAGTTACCAAGCAACAGCCTCAAAATCTTAATGACTTAGAGATGATCTGCAAAGAAGAGTGGTCCAAAATTCCTCCCGACATGTATGTCTGACTGCTGTGCTTGCCAACAAGGGTTTTGCCACCAAGTATTAAGTCTTGTTTGCCAGAGGGATCAAATACTTATTTCTCACTGCAAAATGCAAATAAATGTATATAATTTATACAATGTGATTTTCTGGATTTTATTTTTGATATTCTATCTCTCAATATCAAAATTAACCTACCCATAAAATGATAGATTGTTCAGTGGGCATACTTACAAAATCAGCAAGGGATCAAATACTTATTTCTCCCACTGTATGAAACTGGCCCACTACTTAACCCCTTTAATGAACACCATAAAAAAATAAACAAGGCAAGAAACAATGCTTTATCATCATACCCCTGAACAAAAAGTGGAGTAAAGTGTGATCAAAAGACAAAAACAAGCCATCATACAGCTTCATCGGTGGAAAAATAAAAAGTTATAGGTATGCAAAAATATTACTTTTTTTCTATAAAATAGTTTTTATTGTGTAAAAGTGCCAAAACATAAAAAAGCTATAAATGTGGCATCGCTGTAATCGTACTGACCCAAAGAATAAAACTGCCTTATCAATTATACCATGCGCAAAATGACATAAAATATATATATATATATTACTGAATTGGTTTTTCATTCCGTCTCCCAAAAATCAGAATAGAAAGTGATCAAAAAATATCATGTGTCTGAAAATGGTACCTATAGAAATGTCAACTCGTCCCGCAAAAAACAAGCCCTACATGACTCTGTGGGCTGAAATAAGGAAAAATTATAGCTTTCAAAATATGGTGATGCAAGAACTGTTTTTTTGCAATAAAAAGCATTTTTTAGTGTGTGATAGCAGCCAAAAAAAAGCTATATAAATCTGGTATTGCTGTAATTGCACCGACTTGAAGAATAAAGTCACCATATCACTTATACCACATGAGGAACAGCATAAAAAAATAAAACCAATTCTTCACCTGCTGTTGATTTGTTCATTCTGCCTCCCAAAGATCACACTAAGGCGCACATTTATCCTGCACCCTGTGCTGAGTGCTGATATTATTCAGACAGAAACCCTGAAGGAAGATTTCCTATAATGAGGCAAATGGAGGCAATGTGGAGCCCATGGGAACTGTGATCCGACGGTGTACATCTTTTTAAGATTGCATAAAAGTTCCTTCGGCCACAGTTTTGTATCCAGAGTAACTCTGCTGCCTCATTATAGTGAATGGATCCCCTCGGGGGTTTCATCTGAATCACGACACGAGGAGATCTAGATGGAAACCCAGATGTAAATGCTCATGTTACTGGTAAAGGCTCTGGAAAAGCTAAATGGTTCCTCGCCCCTCAAAAGAAATTCAGCAAATTCCAAATCCAAATGCCCCACTCCCTTCTGAGCCCCACAGTGTACTTAATCCACATAAAACATTCGCCTGTTTGGCATTTCTGAAACTATGAAAGCCCGGGTAACTTACGGGTGCATGTCTCCGGAAGCATGAGCTTGGTATAATGTACTGGTCACTATAACGTTCTGGTCACTACAGCATACTGGTCATTGCAATGGCAGTTTACAGTTTTAACTTGGCAACATTCATTGCTGCTTGTTTCTGGAAAACACCCATGCAGTCAAAATCATTACTACATCTGTAGATAAAATCCCAAAAAGGTATAATTTCCAAAATGGGGTCACTTGAGGGAGGGATTATCCTCTTCTAGCACTTAGGGGCTCTGTATATGGAGTCCGCAAACTATTCAAGGAAAATCTGCCATCCAGGAAGCAAATAGCGCTCCGTCCTTCCACAGTCTGTCCGTATGGCTAAACAGTACTGTACAACCACATATGGGGTATTGCCACGTTCAGTAGAAATTGTGGGACAAATTATGGTGCCATTTTAACCCACTTATGTGAAAATGTAAAATCTGGGACTAAAACAAAATTTTGATGGTAAAAATATAATTATTTTTTCTTCACTGCCCAATGGTATAAAATTCTGTGACCCATCTGTGGTGTCAGTATGATCGCTGAACCCCTCAATGAACTCGTTGAGAGGTTTACTTTGTAAAATGGGGTCAATTATGGGGGGGTTCTGCGGTTAATGCACCTCAGGGGCTCTCCCAGTGGGTCATGGCACCCACAAACCATAACAGTAAAATCTGCACAATAGTATGGCGCTCCTTCCCTTCTGAGCGGTACAGGATGAGAGAGGACCCTGCCTGCGAGGGCTCACAATCTACAGGCATTTCAAAAAATCAGGTGAATTACCTGAAGGGTTAATAAACTTCTTGAAAAAAAAATATTTCAAACATGGGAAATGTTATTTATTAACTATTTTGTGAGACTCAGCTCTCTGATTAAAGGGCATAAGAATTCAAAGTTTGAAAATTGCAAAATTTTCCAAATATTCACCAAATTTCATGTTTTTTTTGCGTTATATAGAAGAAATTTTACCACTATTATGAAGTACAATATGTCACAAAACAATCTGACTCAGTGGGATCTGTTGAAGTGTTCTTGAGTTATTACCTCATAAAGTTTCAGTGGTCAGAATTTTAAAAATTGGCCTGGTCATTAACGCGCAAACCTCCTAAGGGGCTAAAAGGGTTAAACCCCTCAGCCTATAAAATAAACACCAGGAACTAAATGTCCTGAACAGAAAAAATATGTTTCCCTAGTTTAGCAAAAAGAGTTCTCCCTCAACCTCTATATTTCCGCACGTAAATGTTCCTGGAGAGAATCCAAATCAGGCGTTATAAACTTCTGTGAAGCACTTGGGGGTTCAAAGTGCTTACCACACATCTAGATAAGTTCTGTGGGGGGTCTAGTTTCCAAAATGGGGTCACTTTTGGGGAGTTTCAATAGTTTAGGTACATCAGAGGCTCTCGAAACGCACAACATTCCATCAAAGTCTGCATTCCAAAACGTCACTACTTCCCTTCCGAGCCCCGACATGGGCCCATACAGTAGTTTTCTCCCACATAAGATATCAGCGTACTCAGGACAAATTGGACAACAACTTTTGGGGTCCAATTTCTCCTGTTACCCTTGGGAAAATAAAAAAAATTGGGGACTAAATGATCATGTTTGTGGAAAAAATACAATTTTTTTATTTTCATACCCGGGCATTATAAACTTCTGTGAAGCCTTTGGGGGTTCAAAGTGCTCACCACAGATCTAGATAAATTCCTTAGGGGGTCTAGTTTCCAAAATGGTGTCACTTATGTGGGGTTTCCACTGTTTAGGTACATTCGGGGCTCTCCAAAGGCAACATGACACCCGCAGAGCATTCCATCAAAGTCTGCATTCCAAAACGTCACTACTTCCCTTCCGAGCCCCCACGTGTGCCCATACAGTAGTTTTCTCCCACATTTGGGGTATCAGCGTACTCAGGACAAATTGGACAACAACTTTTGGGGTCCAATTTCTCCTGGCACCCTTGGGAAAATAAAAAAATGGGGACTAAATAATCATGTTTGTTGAAAAAATACGATTTTTTTATTTTCACGCCCGGTCGTTATAAACTTCTGCGAAGCACTGGGGGGTTCAAAGTGCTCACCACACATCTAAATAAGTTCCTTGGGGGGTCTAGTTTCCAAAATGGTGTAATTTGTGGGGGTTTTCACTGTTTTGGTACATCAGGGGCTTTCCAAACGCGACATGGTGTCGGATCTCAATTCCAGCCAAAAGCGTCAAATGGCACTGCTTCCCTTCCGAGCTCTGCCATGCGCCCAAATAGTGGTTTACCCCACATGTGGGGTATCAGCGTACTCAGGACAAATTGCACAATAACTTTTCGGGTCCTGTTACCCTTGGAAAGATAAGAATTGAGGGTGAAAAGATCATTTTTGTGGAAAAAATATGATTTTTTAATTGTATGGCTGTACGTTATAAACTTCTGTGAAGCCCTTGTTGGTTCAAAGTTCTCACCACATATCTAGATAAGTTCCTTGGGGGGGTCTAGTTTCCAAAATGGGGTCACTTGTGGGGGGTTTCCACTGTTTAGGTACATCAGGGGCTCTCCAAACGTGACATGGCGTCCGATCTGAATTCTAGCCAATTTTGCACTGAAAAAGTCAAACGGCGCTCCTTCCCTTCTGAGCTCTGCCATGCGCCGAAACAGTGGTTCCCCCTTACATATCAGGTATCAGCGTACTCAGGACAAACTGCACAATAACATTTGCAGTCCAACTTCTCCTGTTACCCTTGGTAAAATAAAAAAAAATTGAACCTGAAGTATTTTTTTGTGAAAAAAAGTTAAATGTTCATTTTTTTTTAAATATTCAAAAAATTCCTGTGAAGCACCTGAAAGGTTAATAAACTTCTTGAATGTGGTTTTGAGCACCTTAAGGGGTGCAGTTTTTAGAATGGTGTCACTTTTGGGTATTTTCTATCATATAGACCCCTCAAAGTGGCTTCAAATGTGATGTGGTCCGTAAAAATAAAATGGTGTTGCAAAAATGAGAAATCGCTGGTCAAATTATAACCGTTATAACTTCCTAAGAAAAAAAATTTGTGTTCCAAAATTGTGCTGATGTAAAGTAAACATGTGGGAAATGTTACATATTAAGTTTTTTTTGTGCCGTATCCCTTTGATTTTCGGACATAAAAATTCAAAGTTGGAAAATTGCGAAATTTTCAACATTTTCGCCAAATTTCCATTTTTTTCACAAATAAACGCAAGTTATATGAATGAAATTTTACCACTAGCATGAAGTACAATATGTCACGAGAAAACAATGTCAGAATCACCAGGATCCATGGAAGCATTCCAGAGTTATTACCTCATAAAGGGACAGTGGTCAGAATTGTAAAAATTGGCCCGGTCATGAACGTGCAAACCACCCTTGGGGTTAAGGGGTTAAAAAAACCTCAGACATTAAAAATGCTGTTTTCCACTCATCACCCTTCTGGATGCATATCAAATTGTAAGCCCCTTTAAGTTCAAGTTTAGAAAACCACTTAGCCCCCTTTAAACTGATTATATAGGTCTGGAATGAGTTAAATTTGGTAAGTATTTTTTACCATGATTTTGTTCACGGTTTCAGCAGGTTGATGTGGTACACCTGGTACGGTTTTCTTCTCCCTGGCTGGTGTACCTTGTAGTTGACGTTACTCAGCTTTTCAGTCACCTCGTATGGCCCTTGATACTTGGCCAGAAATGTACTTTCCGACAGGGATCAATACCAACACCCGATCACCAAGGGTGAACTGTTTGAGTCTTACTGACCGATTGAAGAGCTTTGCCAGAGCCTCTTGTGCTTTAAGGAGGCTCTCCCTCACAATCGGCATTACCGTCGCGATTCTATCCTGCATCTGGGCCACATGCTCAATGATTCTCCGATGGGGTGTAACCTCTGTTTCCCAGGTCTCCTTTGTAAAGTCCACAAATAACCGAGGGTGAAGTCCCTATAGCAGCTCGAACATTGAGAACCTCGTAGAGGTCTGTTCCCTAATAGAGAATAACAGGTACAGGAGTAGGCAATCCCAGTCTTGGCCACAACTTTCTTAAGCTTAGACTTTAGGGTCTTGTTGAACCTCTTCACTAGGTCATCTATCTGCGGATGGTGCACGGACTTCCTGAGTTGTGTAATCTGGGGAGCCTTACACAACTCCCTTACCACTTTGAACATAAAAGGAGTTCCTTGATTTGTCAGGATCTCATTTGATGGGCCCATCTGGAAGAAAATATGGACTAGCTCTCAGGCTATACTTCTGTCGGAGGAGTTTATCATTGGTACTGCCTCCGGGTACCATGTTGCATAGTCCATCACCATCAGGATGTACTGATGCCCCCTGGCGGACTTAACAAGGTTCCTGACAAGGTCCATGGCAATCCGGTCAAATGGGACCTCAATAATGGGCAGTAGTACTAAAGGACTGCAGAAGTGGGATACTGGAGCAGTTTTCTGACAGGTAGGGCAGGACTGGCAGAAATGAGAAATCCAGAACCACTGAAGGACCCGTTCTTGATTTTTGTCTACTGCCAGATGATCACCCAAGACAGGAGAACCCTATGCCTATGTTGACCTGGTACTAACAACTGCTCTATCACTTACCCTCTAAACTTGGTGACCCAATATAACAGCTACTCATTTAAAGCAAAATTGGGAAACCTGCCCCTGAGTTTTCAGCAACCTCATGTATCACAGTCACATTGTCAAATGCACTTTTTAACATAAGATCCTGCATTTGAGCAGTCCCAAATTTACCCCCAGAACCCGCCAACTCAGGAATCTTTGCCTCATTGGTCACTGTTTTGTCTTCGTCACCAACAAGGACACACGGGGAACTTATCTGACTCCAACTGCAATAGAGATTCATCATGGTTGAACCGGCTCCTCCCTGAGTCACTTGGTACCCCCACCTTCCACCATAAAACAAAAAACAAGCTAAAGTTCCGCCCTATGATCACTGGGTGTAACAGGTCCTTAACCACGCTGACCTCATGAGTCTCAGCTCCACAGTTGATTTTTATAATCACTCGGGCAATGGGGTAGTCCTTGGCGTCCCTGTAAAAACAGTGGATGCCCTTGTGTTTTCTGGGGACCAACTGGTGGGTGAGTGTGGCCCTTACCAGGGTCACCAAATTGCCTGAGTCCAAGTGTCTCAACACCAGTACTCCATTTATTGCTACAGGACATGCCTGTGGCCCCTTACCAGGCTAATAGTCCACACTGCAGGCAGGGTACACATAGTACGAACAATGCCTCCCTAAGCAGCAGTCTAGCTGTTCGCAGGACTTAGGATAAGGGGCGGCTATATGTCCAGGACTGTGACATCTCCAGCAGATTAAGTCTTTACCAGCGACCTTTGGCAATCCCTCAGGGACCCCTTGAGACATTGAGTTCCCTCCAGTGGTGGCTCTACTACACCTCTTTTGGGATTCAGGCTCTCTCTGGGTACCCCAGTATGGGGATTCAAAACCAACCAGCTTAATTAGGGACCTCTCACCACCTGGTACCTTTCTACTAGGCCAATCAGGTTGTCCGCATTTCGGGGGTCCCCCTGGGCAACCCAGGTCTGCACCGGCCTGGGAAGAAAGTGGATAAATCTGTCCATTACAAACCACTCTACCATCTGGGCTGGGTTGGAAGACTTCCGCTGCAACCTCTTCTGTACCAGATGGAGCAGATTGAACATTTGGGAGCAAGGAGGTTTATCACCGCCATACGGCCCAGTGATCGATCCTTTGAGCTCGGACAGACATAGTCACCTCTGAGTGTGCCAGTATCTCAATTTTTAATTTGGAATATTCCTGGGCATCCTGTAAGGCCAAGTCATAATAATCCTTCTGGGGCTCGCCAGTTAGATGGGGGCTGCAACTCCACCCACTGCTCCAGCAGCATCTTCTACCGCTCTGCCACCCTTTCAAACATAGTCAAAAAAGGTTCCACATCATCGCCAGGGTGATTTTTAGCAATCCTCGTACCACCTTCCAGACGTATGTGTCATCACCTGGACTTGGAGGGGCTGCCAGTCTCTGGTGAATGGCCTCTGCGAAGAGTTCCATCTACCGTGTAAGCACCTCCTGATGCTGTTGCTGCTACTATTGATATTGGAGCTGCTGCAATTACAGTTTACTTGTTTCTAGTTGTGCCAGCTGCTGTTGTACCTGCTGCTGCTGCTGCTGGTGTTGAACTTGGACCTGGTGTTTGATCAGCTCCTCCATTCTGTCTGACGTTGACTTATGGTTTATGGTTGTCTTCACTCAGGACATGCAGTTTGCCCACTGCTGTCACACGTGCTACATGGGGAAATTGCCCACACTTCTAGCACCAACTATATAGAAGATTGGCTCACTCGGCTGCTCACACAGGCATGCTTCCTCTGCTGATTTGTTTAAAATATGGCATACACCACTGAAGGCTCAATAACATAAACACAGCCTTTTTGACATAACAGGAAAATAAAAGATAAAGTATAGCACAATCCGTATGACTGTGGGGATCCACCCACATTGGATACAACAACTGGGTTCAGTACGGTTTAAGACAAAACATTTATCTAGAGCTGCCAGCACCAGACACACTGAATGACTCCGAATGTTGACTATGTTCTTTCTAAACCCCACCCTGGAGATATAAGAGATATGATGAGTAGCCTCCCACCTGCTCTTCAGCTGTTCGCTTAAAAGCCTAGTCCTTAAAATGATCGATTAACCCCTTTCACTTAAGCTGGAGTCACACATAGCGACTTACCAGCGATACCGACACCGATATCAAGGTGTCAGGATCGCTGGTAAGTCGCTATGTGATCGCTGGTGAGCTGTCACACAGACAGCTTCACCAGCGATCAACACAGCGATGCCGAGCGCCCGGCATCGCTTGCCATCCCTGTAAAAAATAGAATTAAAATAAAAAATATTGTTATTCTCACCTTCCGACGTCCCGCGCAGCCATCCTGCCTCTCTCCACGCTCCGGTCCCAGTGATCCTTTAAGAGAATGACCGCGAGACGTCACGGTCTCGCGGGAGCGCGAAGTCTCGCGGTCATTCGTGCAAAGGATCACTGGGACCGGAGCGTGGAGAGAGGTAGGATGGCTGCGCAGGACGTCGGAAGGTGAGAATAACAATATTTTTTATTTTAATTCTATTTTTTACAGCTGATCGCTGGTCTCCCGCCTGTCACACGCAGCGATGTGTGCTGGCCAGCGGGAGACCAGCGACGAAAAATATGTCCAGAGGTTTCTTGCAGCGATCAGCGATACCGGCAGGGGGGACGGTCGCTGATCGCTGTCACACACAGCGATCTCGCTGGTGAGATCGCTGTTACGTCACAAAAGTTGTGACTCAGCAGCGATCTCGCTAGTGAGATTGCTATGTGTGACTCCCGCTTTAGTGTGCTGGAGCAAACTTCCAGGTTTCAAATCACTGAAGCTAATAGCCTCAGTGAAACATATTTCCCCTCCAGTACTTTGCCAGTGACTTTGTCACTATACATATACATGTATACACTATATACATACAGCAGGTTAAACACGTCACCAATTTTCTAAGTAAATATTTTTCTAAAGGTGCTATTGACATGAAATCTCACCAGATGTCAATAACAATCCATCCAATCCAAACAGGCAAAGAAATCAAAGCATAGATGTTCATAAATTGTATGTAATAGCGAGAAATGCCACAGGGAAAAAGTATTGAACGCATGAAGAAAGGAAAAAGCAAAAAACCATTGAAACTCATGATGACAGCTGAAATCTATCAGTAATAAGAAAAGAATCCTGCCACTTAGTGAAAAATAATATCAGCTGGGTGAACTGATCGCCTATAAAAAGGTATCTCATTACCAAGTTGCCACACATGAAACATCTCATGATGGGTAAAACCAGTGAGCTATCTCAAGACCTTTTCAACCTTATAGTTGCAAAACATACTGATGACATTGGTTACAGAAACATTTTTACACTACTGAAGAATTTATAAAATAAAAAAAGGTAACAGTGAGTACTGTTGGGGCAATAATCCAGAAGTGGAAAGAACTTTTCACCATAAACCGGCTACTATCAGGAGCTCCACCCAAGAGAGCAAACTGAGGAATGAAGAGAAGATTATTCTAAAGCCCCCTTTACACATAGCGATATCGCTAGCAATATCGCTGTAACGTCACCGATTTTGTGACGAGCAGCGATATTGCTAGCGATATCGCTATGTCTGATACTTACCTCCGACCGGCTCCCCCGCTGGTTATCGTTGATCGCGCGAGAAGGTCCTGGGCCATTTCTCGTCGGGCGCTTCCTGTTGGGCTTCCTGTGGCGCCGACGAGCGACACGTGGACGCGGGCGGGAGGACGTCAGGATCGCCGCATCTGACAGGTAAGTAGCGACCCCCGACCCCTGCTATGTCGCTGGTGAGATCTGCCTGTGTGGCAGCTCACTTGCGACCACTTAGCGATGCACCAGCGATCCATATCGTTGTCGGGATCGCTGGTGCATCGCTAAGTGCAACGGTACCCTAAGAGCCTAGGACCACCTGTGTTGTAAAGAAAATTATAAGTAATGCATTTAACTGATGGCAATGACAGGACAATTTCTAAACTAGTGAAGGTTCCAGTGAGCAATGTTGGGGCGATTATCCATAAGTGGAAAGAACATAGTTTCTCCATAAACTGACCAGGACTAGGTGCTCCCTGCAAAATTTCAGATAGAGTTGTAAAAAGAATTATCAGAAGAGTTGTCCAAGAGCCAAGTACCACATGTGGAGAGCTACACAAAGACCTGAAATCAACAGGTACAATTGTTTCAAGGAAAGCAATAAGTAATTAACTCAATCTTCATGGCTTGTATGCACGTTCACCAGGCAAGACTCCATTGCTGAACAAAAAGCATGGTCAAGCACGTTTAAAGGTTGCTCAACAACATTTAGACAAGCCTGTGAAATACTGGGAGAATATATAGTCTGGACAGATGAGACGAAAATTTAACTCTTTGCATGCAATAATACACAACATTTTTGGAGGTCAAAAGGCACTGCACATCACCCAAAACATCACACCAACAGTGAAGTTTGGAGGTGGGAACATTATGGTGCGGGGATGTTTTTCAATATATGGAGCTGACAAACTTCATATAATTGAAGGAAGCATTAATGGACAAATGTACTGAGATAGTCTTAATAAAAATCTGTAGCCATCTACAAGGATGATGAAGATGAAAAGAGGGTGGACATTTCAGCAATACAATGATTCCAAACACACAGCTAAGGAAACTGTCACTTGGTTTCAGAGAAAGAAAATAAAATTGCTAGAATGGTCCAGCCAATCACCTGACCTGAAACCAATTGAACATTTATGGAAGTAACTAAAGCTCAGAGTTCATAGAAAAAGCCCACGGGACCTTCAGGATTTGAAGAGTGTTTGTGTTAAAGAGTGGCCAAAACCAAACCTGAGCAATGCATTTGACTAGTTTCTCCATACTTGAGGCGTCTTGAAGCTGTCATCACCAACAAAGGCTTTTGTATGAAGTATTAAATAGATTTCAGTAAGCATGTTCAATACGTTTTCACACATATCTGATCTATGTATACTGTATTTGTTTTTTTACTATGGGTCTCTGGTGTTCTATACACTTTGACTTTGCTAAGGCTATGTTGAGATGTCCATTTACACTTTCCTTTTTTGTGTTCCATTTAGAACCTTCTGGTCTCTATTTGTTCTTTGTTTTTAGAACAGACATAACAATTCTAGCAAAAAAATTAAGTCAGAGGGGCAGATAATATATCTGTCTCTCCTATCCTTCCATCTGAAACCAGAATGCCCAGGATGTTAAATTCATTTATTTGCCCTGTTTATCTGTTTCAAATGGAACTGAGAATAAGAAAAGATAAAAGAACATGTGAGCAGATCCTAACTGTATTACAAATTCTAGATCTGCATTTTTGTCTTTATGTTGTGCCTGCTATATTTGCTATCACAGATGACTTGTGTGTGACTCTATTCATGTATTGTTTGCTAATGCAGCTAACAACCATCCTTTTAATTTGATGCTAAAGTTGGGGGGAGATAACAGGGGATTATGAATTATCTAATGAATAACTGGTCCTTGAGAAAACATTTCACCATTCCAGTGGTCTTCACAGATGTTCTATGTCAATTAGAATGTGCAGGCGATTTGGGCCGCCTTCCCAGGGCTGTGGGGTACTCGGTACCGGGCCGGTGTCAGGGGGATGTGTCACAGCAGCGGCGACCTGGTCCGTGGCCCTGGGCGCCCAAGCAATGGGGGAATGTAGCTAATGGAATAGTTTGTGACGCCACCTGTGGTGCTCGTCAAGTGAGATGTCAAGCCATCGCTGCATGCAGATCCGCTGGGACTGATGGTATGGTGCAGCAAAGATGTAAAAGCTCCCCACAGGTGAAGCTGCAGTCCCAGGGCAGTGTAGATGTGGTTGGCACGGGGATGTAGCAGTGCCGGAAGGGTAGGAAGCAGACAAGACACATCGGGGTGCAATTTCTGTACCTTTACTTGATAACTGCAGTCCAGGGTCCTGATTACAGATGGTAACGGAGCAGGATAGCCTGGAAGCAACTCAGGGATTCTCTCTCAGCAGACGGGCTGTGCAGTCTCCTTCCCTAGCGCTTATTTGAATGAAGTACTCCAAGTACTGAGTTACACTGAAGTTCCTCCTGTCAGATGTTCCCAAGAACCTTACTTGCACGGCAGACAGCTGTAGCCTATCTCGGGGACTCCTCTCTCCTGAGTCCCGTCTCTCTATCCAAGCTGCTGTTGTGCCTCAAGTCTTAGTTGGGAGCAGGGCATTTACAGCCTCCTACTCCTCTGGTGTCTGTTGTAGGACCCTTAGTATCTTTACCGTGGAGAACAGGCTCCAGTTCATGTGCTCCCTGTGAGGGAGCTCTCCTTTCCTAGCTCAACCTCCAGCTTCTCTCTCCACGTCTGCACACTTCACTCTCCGCAGACTAACTGACCACTCCTTCCTCTTGGCCCTCAGAGAGCACTCCTCCCCTTAATCCCGGTTCAGAGTTCCCCCTGCTGGCCTGGAGTGGAACTGTGTTGCATGCATAGATTGACTGCGAGAGAGACCCATCATTGCCTCCAAGCCTGGCATTACCCTCCCCTGGAGGAAGGCAAAGCCACTGTGGTGACCATACTCCTGGGGGCACCACAGATTTTTTTACAATTACGTATTTTCTCAATAAAAAAAATCCAGTTGCGCATGCTCACCAAGCAATTGTATTTCAGAGTATGCATTTTACTACACTGTCTTCTAATTGAAATCTTTGTCGCAAATATACACATGGAGTGTGTATTAGTTTGATCTACTCGCAAAGGCGGTTCGTGGCAGGGTGGAAGCTCCAATTTAAAGTTGATTTTTCCATCTGGAAGGCAGTAAGAGAAGTCCTGCAGAAAATGACTGAGAGTGACGACATAAAGGCCTTTTTCATAGTTTTTGAAAGGATCGCCAACAGGGAGAAAGTTCCGCCAGAGCAATGGGCAGAAGTGCTGGCGCCATACTTCGCAGGGGAGCCCCAGAAGGTCTACTATGACGTAGCCTTGCAAGACACCAAGAAATATATCAAAATGAAATTTTCTTGCACTTGGGAGTGACGATGACTGTCAGGGTACAGAGGGTCCACCGCTGAGCGTATCACTGTAACAAACCCCCTTGCTCCCAATTGTTTGATGTGCTGCTCCTGGTCCAAAAATGGTTGCAGCCAGAGTCCTCTTCCCCTGCGCAGATGGTAGCTGACACAACATGACCCACGTACTCAATGTGAGTGCAGAACAGATGACATTTTGAGGTTTCACCTTCAATCTGTGTTTCTGCAAGCTACTCAACACTTGTTCCAGACGTTGTGGGTGTTCCTCAAATGAAGCAGCGTAGACTATGATATCATCTAAATAAATTAGCGTAGCTTAGAAATTCAGATCTCCAAGACACTTCTCCATGAGCCGCTGAAAGGTCCCGGGGGCATTAGCCAAGCCAAATGGCATTTGGTTGAATTCGCATAGGCCCATGGGCAGAATAAAGGCAGTCTTTGCTTGATCGCATTCTGACATCGGTACTTGCCAATAGCCGCTGGCGAGGTCTAGCATCGAAAAGAATTTAGCCTTCCCGAGTGCGAACAGTGACTCCTCAATCCTGGGCAATGGATATGAATCTTTCACAGTACAGGCGTTAAGTTTCCGATAATCCACACAAAAAAACGCAGAGTCCCATCTTTCTTCCGTACCAAGACTATTGGAGCAGCCCAGGGACTCTGACTCTCTCTGATGACACCTTTCTGCAACATCTGACCCACCATACTCTTCACCTCCTGATATAATTGTGGCAGAGTTTGTCGATAGTGTTCTCTTATGGGTGCCGTATTTTCCATGGGTATCTTGTGAGTGATGGCCGTGGTACAGCTAAAGCCTTCTCATTATGAGCAAACACGTCCCTATATCATCCCAATAGAGCTTCCACCTGCTACATCTGTTCCTGGGTGAGTTCAGTCAATTTGGCTCGCATTTGGCCTAGAATAGTACGCCCCTCCTGAATATGTTGAGCCTCAGGTGTCACCGAAGAGTTCACTATCACGGTCCAGGGGTCTTCCTGATGTACCCTCAACTGCATGGTTTGAGGTGGCATTATCTCTTTAGGTATGCCCACAACTTGGGCCACTTCACTTCTGGGACAGACTGATGTCCTGATCCTCTAGATTAACACAACGTATGGGTACTGCCCCATCTTGAACTGTGGCTAACGTACGGACTACCAAAAACCCTGAGGGATGTTTCTCTGAAAAGGAAGGCTCAATATGAATCTCCACTCCCTCCAAAGGGAATTGAGCTCGGATGGGCAGAGTAAGTACCATTTGCCCTGGGTGCAAAACAAGTTTGGTAGAAGAAGGCACGATCACTTTTCCTAACGCTCCTCTATCCTGATGCGACTCTTGCGCTTGAGCTACACGGACCAACTGTTGGACTATTCTTCTCTGAGGGGTGTGGGGACTCCACTGCTTCAGGGTCTCATTAGAGGGCTAATTTATAAGAAGACTTCCAAATTCTTTTAAGACGTTCATTCCCAGAGTGACTGTGTTTACGCTGTTCACTTCTCCCTGGGTTAGCACCACGCCCAGATCCTTGCCACACATGGAGATCTGTAACTCCTGCAATGCATTCATGTACTGCTTCACCTACATCAGTGGGGTCTCCATGGGTCTCTCGCTTCTCCATCTAATGCCATGATGGCCACCTCAGCTTCTAAGGCAGGAGTCATGAGGTGCATCCTCATCATACCCCGTATACGTTCAGTCCAGCTCCACAGCATGGTGTTATTACCTGTAAATTTTGGCAAATTATTCAACATTGCCCTCAGCGAGATACTGGACCTTGGGCCACCCCCAACTGCTTGATCTGCTGCCTCTGTGCAGTTGGACTGCATCCTGCCGACTACTCCAAATGTAAGGTTCTAGCAGAAACGCGGGATGCAGTGACGAGCAGGAGGCAGAGCAAGAGTTAACGGGTTCTTTATGCAAAGAGATCTTAACAGTAACTACTTCATGCAGGGAGTATGAAGGTACGGAGGTATACAAATACAGGAGGGGGTTAAACAGTAGGGGGTTCAACATTAACAACAGACAGTTAAAGCAAATCAACTTATTGACCTGGAGGTCCCGGATGGAAGAGGTTGAAAGATCCCGCGATGGCAGCGCAGGTGGCGCAAAACGTCTCTGAAGCAGTCCCAGATAGAATTGAAGCAGTGTCTCTTTATGAAGTGGTGTATCCTGGCTTTTCCAGATGTGATCTCCCAGTCATGGAACATGGTGTTGAACAAGAGGTTGTAGGTGGTGCAGCAAGTGCGACACAAAGTCTCGAAGTGGAGGCAACAGCAGAGTCTCCCGAATCAGCGTGTAACACGAGGTCAGTACTGTGAAGGTTGTCAGTCACTGTGGGGGGTGCCGACCGGTCAGGGCTCTCGGGTTCAGGAGTCTGCAATATGCTCAGTTCTGTTCGTGCACAGGTTGCACAAGCAGGGAAAGACAGGCTGACGAAAAGGCCTACTGGTTGGCGGGGACAGCGGAGATGGAGGCAACCTTCTCCTTGCATGTACTCTGTCTTCCCACCAGAAGTCCCGTTTTCACACACTCAGACCATTTTATGTCCCCTACAGTCAGGTGCAAAGGTCTGCTCCGGTCTAAAAGTCCTTCCCCCGGCATCAATGATGACAGCCCCGACAGTTCCAGCGCAGGCACACAATAAGCCGCCCTGGCCCGGTCCATCTCCCTACACTCAATTCTCCTCTATTCCCTATATCCGATCACTCACTCGCTCATATCAACATCTCCAGAATCTGACCTTTTTTCACCTTTCAAACAGATAAAACTCTTACCGTTGCTCCTATTCACTCTTGTGTGGACTACTGCAACTCTCTTCTAATTGATCTCCCTCTTACTAAACTATCTCCTCTCCAATCTGTCCTTAATGCCGCAGCCAGGGCCATATTTCTATCCAGCTGCTTCACTGAAGCCTCCACCTTGTGCCAGTCATTACACTGGTTACCCTTCACTACAGAATACAATATAAACACATATCCCTCAACAGTTCTGCACCACCCTATATCCCCTTCCACATCTCTGTCCATTCCCCTACATGTTCCTTCTGTTCTGAAATAGATTTAAGACTAACATCCTCCATAATTTGAACTGCACACCTCTGTCTCTTAAAACTTCTTCCATGCTTCGCCAGTTCTCTGGAATGCACTACCCCAGACAATCTGGCTGTTACCTATCCCCCACGTTTTTAAGTACGCTTTAAAAACACATCTCTTTAAACAAGCCTGTCATCTCAACTCATTAACCTAACTCTTCCCTGTTCCCTCCTTCTAAACATTACTCAGAATCTGCTCCATCCTATTCATCCACACCCTCCAAGCACATGATAACTGTACTTGATAATCGCACTTAAACACACTGGCTGATGACCAGATCATGCAGGTTTACATGAAAATCCCTATTTATTACAATTGCTGGATCTGAAATAACAAGCACTTTTCACCTATTGTGCCCCCTTATTTCCTTGTAGATTGTAAGCTTGCAAGCAGGCCCTCACTCTTAATGTAACTGTCAAATCGTCTTACCTTGTACTGAATATAGAATCATAGAATCATAGAATCATAGAATCGTAGAGTTGGAAGGGACCTCCTGGGCCATCTGGTCCAACCCCCTGCTCAAAGCAGGATTCGCTAAATCATCCCAGTCAGATGTCTGTCCAGCCTCTGTTTGAAGACTTCCATTGAAGGAGAACTCACCACTTCTCGTGGCAGCCTGTTCCACTCATTGATCACTCTAACTGTCAAAAAGTTTTTTCTAATATCTAATCTGTGTCTCTTCCCATTCAGTTTCATCCCATTGCTTCTAGTCTTTCCTTGTGCAAATGAGAATAAAGTTGATCCTTCTACAATGTGACATCCCTTTAGATATTTGTAGACAGCTATTAAGTCTCCTCTCAGTCTTCTCTTTTGCAAACTAAACATTCCCAAATCCTGCAACCTTTCCTCATAAGACAGGGTTTGCAGACCGGTCACCATTCTGGTCGCTCTTTTCTGAACTTGCTCCAGTTTGTTGATGTCTTTTTTAAAATGTGGTGCCCAAAACTGGACACAATATTCCAGATGAGGTCTGACCAAAGAGAAGTAGAGGGAAATAATGACTTCACGTGATCTAGACTGTATGCTTCTGTTAATACATCCTAGAATTGCATTTGCCTTTTTTGCTGCTGCATCACACTGTTGACTCATATTCAGTCTGTGATCTATTAGTATACCCAAGTCTTTTTCACATGTGCTGTCACTTAGCCCTATTCCTCCCATTCTATATATGCTTTTTTCATTTTTATTGCCCAGATGTAGTACTTTGCATTTCTCCCTGTTAAAAACCATTCTGTTAGTTGCTGCCCACTTCTCCAGTTTATTTAAATCTTTTTGAATCCTCTCTCTCTTCTCTAGTATTAGCTATCCCTCCTAGCTTTGTGTCATCAGCAAATTTAATCAGTTTACCCTCAATTCCTTCATCTAAATCGTTGATAAAGATGTTGAACAATACAGGGCCCAGGACAGAGCCCTGTGGTACCCCACTTGAGACATTCTTCCAACTGGATGTGCAGCCATTTACGACCACTCTTTGGGTCCGATCACTAAGCCAGTTATGAATCCACCTAACAGTTGCCTTGTCCATTCCATACTTAGTCATTTTTTCAATAAGGATTGTATGAGAGACTTTGTCAAATGCTTTGCTGAAGTCAAGATATACTATATCTACAGCATTTCCTTGATCCACCCAATCAGTGATACCGTCATAGAAGGAAATTAAGTTAGTCTGACATGACTTATTAGTTACAAACCCATGCTGACTCTGTTTAATCACTTCATTCTTATCCAGGTATTGACATACATGTTGTTTAATAATTTGTTCAAAGATCTTTCCTGGTATAGAAGTCAGACTCACCGGCCTATAGTTGCCTGGGTCCACCTTCTTCCCCTTTTTGAAGATAGGAACAACATTTGCTCTTCTCCAGTCTTCTGGCACTTCTCCTGTTCTCCAAGAATTTTCAAAGATTATGGAGAGGGGTTCAAAAATTTCTTCTGCTATCTCCTTCAGTACTCTGGGGTGTAATTCATCTGGACCTGGAGACTTGAATTCATTTAGGTTAGCTAAGTGTTTCCTCACTATCTTTCTGTTTATAGATATCCTGGATTCTTCTATTCCCTTAATAGGACAGTGAATAACAGTTGATGTTGCATTTCCTTTCTGAGAGAAAACAGATGCAAAATAGGAATTTAAAAGTTCAGCCTTCTCAACATCCTGTCTTACCATTTCATCATTTTCATCCTGTAAAAATCCTATAGCATCTTTGACTTTTCTTTTACTTTTGACATATCCCCAAAATCCTTTATTATTGCTTTTGACATCTCTTGCAAGCCTCAGTTCATTTTCAGCTTTAGCTAATCTGATTTGTGCCCTGCAGGTTCTGCAGACAGCATTATATTCTTCTTTAGATATGCCTCCCTCTTTCCATTTTATAAACATTTTTTTCTTCCTTTTTAGCATGTGCTTAAGTTCTGTGTTCATCCATCCTGGTTTCCTTATATATATGTTCTCACTTAATTGTAAAGTGCCGCGGAATATATTGGTGCTATATAAAATAAAATTATTATTATTATAGTGATACCATTTTTATTTACATTGAACTTTTTGATAACGTTTTATTCTACTCTGTTTAGTGGTATGATGATAAAGCATCGTTTTTTGCCTTGTATATACTGTATGTGTACTTTTTAAAAACTTTTTCCATAAAAATATTTATTTATGGGTACAATATATAGAAATCCAAAAATGGAGGCAGCACACCAAGCTCAGTGGAAAAAGAGCTACTTTTATTAGCCCATCTCAGCAACGTTTCGGTCCGTGAAGATGTGGAACTCCATTTTTTGGATTTCTACAGTTGAGGTTGGTCTTTGCCTGGGGCGCTTTGCACCCGGATTTCTTCTTCACTGGTCTCAGACTCACGCTTGCACGGGACGGGCTTATCTAAGAGGCTGCCCAGTCAGCAGCGTCCGCCAGGTGCCATTCCCAGGGTTGTTTTGAGTCTTGCTGCTAAAGCTTTGCAGCATGTGTAGTCCAGCAAAACAAATTCATGCTAACTCCAGCCAAGTTCCTAATATCGTCCACACACACTCACCATGTGCCAAACACCAACCTCCATTACATAGCCCAGAACCCCACCCACAGGTGAGGTACACATCACATGGGCTGATCACGTGACCGTGACATCATTGCAGGTCCTTGACTTCAGGGAAAACCCCGGCCAAACTTTATCTTGCTGGGAGAAATGTATCTCCCATCCAGCACTACTCCCTTTGCTGCACCACAATATATATACTGTACATACACTGCTCAAAAAATAAAGGGAACACTAAAATACCACATCCTAGATATCACTGAATAAAATATTCCAGTTGCAAATCTTTATGCATTACACATGTGAGCAATAAAGCATAAAAATGATTAATGTAAATTAAAATTAATATCCCATGAAGTGTGATTGACTTGGAGTTACATTGTGTTGTTTAAGTGTTCCTTCATTTTTTTGAGCAGTATATATTATGTTTATATATATTCACTCTTTTTTACTTAGTCCCTCTATGGGACTTTCACTTTTTTTACAGTCTGATCACTTATAAAGCATAACAATGACGTTGCTGGTGTGCTGATCGGAGGGCAGAGGGGGCTCCCTCCTTCTGCATGCCTACCATCTGCTGTGATCGATATCGAATGCAGCATTTAACGGGTTAAAGTGCCAGGAGCGCTGCGGGTACTTCCTGACCATGGCGAATATATCTACTGCAAATTTCGGGAAGGGGTTAAGCATTTTCCCCCTTATTTGATGCTTATTTGGTGGAGATGTGAATCTACACTTTTAATGTGGCTTTTATAGTACAGATAAGCTTTGATTCTGCAATTAAAGGGAACTTGTCAAACCATTTCAAGCAGCTAAACTGTCCTCAGTGCGCTGTTAGTGATGCAATGTGATTACTAACACTTTTTTTTATTAAAACAGCACAGTAATGATGTCCAAAAAGCACTTTATATAGCTATATCGTACCTGCTCATTTAGTCATAAGGCTGTGCTTCATTTTGTGTTTAGTCATTGGCGTCGCCACCCACTCCATTTGATTTGATAAGAAGTCTATCCATTACTAACCCCATAGTCAGATTGTAAGGCTAGGTCCCCATTGCGTTAGTGGCATCCGTTTTACGGATCCGTTAAATGGATGCGCTAACGCTGATGTCCTTTTTAGCATCTTTTTACCCGTAGTGCTAACGCATGGTAGCATTTAGTTATGCACGCGTCCGTTCGCTGTGCGTTAAACCTAACACACCCTCAAACGCAGTAGACCGCATTCGAGGGTGCGTCACAAAGTAACGCATCATCGCTAACGCATGCCGAATTTGACATGCGTTAGGATACGTTACTATTATGGCGGCCAATGGGTGCGTTAACGCATCTGTTACATAGTGTTAGTGCCGCTAGTAGCAGATGCGTTAAACGCATGGCACCAACGCAATGGGAACCCAGCCTAAATAAACATACAGTCACAATGAAGTCATTTATTTGAAATAAAATTACACGGTGTTTACTTTTTATGTAAGAATAAAAAAAAAGTTATACTCACCTAACGCCCATTCAACTGAAGCCCTGGTCATCTGTAAAAAAAAAACCATAAAATAATAAACAATACTAACACTCACCTAACAATCATTCCATTGAAGCCCTGGTCTCCTGCAAAAAAAACAAAAATAAAAAGAACCATATTCATCACCTGTCCTATATAATGTCCAATGCCGTAACCCATGTGTGCGATAAGTGTTTTCCAACCTGGACAGTGCCAAGATGCGACCACCCCGGCTGGAGACCATGGGAAAATGAACTGCTGTAAGCGCAGCCTCATTGACTAGTGGTGAAGTCATTGAGGTTACTGTGTTACACTGAAATGCGTTCCCAGGTCACTTCACTTTGAGTGGGGCCGATGAACTGCGGTGACTTCAGTGAGACCACCACTAGCACAATGAGTTCACCGTAAGAAATTTCTCACTGTGAACTTTGGTGAACTCACTGCGCTCAGCATTGTGTGCTTATTTACAATATGACTATAAGGTTAGTAATGGATTGGTGTCTATAAGACACCTATCCAAAACTAAGTTATGGGCTTGATGCTAGTGGTCATAAAACAGTTGACATGAGCCCCACAAAAATGAACCCCACTTGCCACCGCCACAGAGCAAGTGAGAAGAGTTGGGCAAAAATGCACCCTTTTTGGGGTGGATGTGGGCTGCTATTTTTAGGCTGGAGGAAAATATCCATGCCCTCTTACCAGCCTGAGAATGCCATCCCCCAGCTATTTGCTTTAGCTTGGCTGGTTATCAAAAATAGGGGAACCATGCTGGTTATCAAAAATAGAACTGACTTTTTTTTATTTATTTACAGCGCAGGCACCGTCTCATGAATATTCCCATCAGCCGACACTTGTGGCAGGGGTAAACTTTTTACTGACGGTCACAGC
This sequence comes from Dendrobates tinctorius, assembly GCF_039654945.1. Taxonomy (NCBI): domain Eukaryota; kingdom Metazoa; phylum Chordata; class Amphibia; order Anura; family Dendrobatidae; genus Dendrobates; species Dendrobates tinctorius. Next base: position 9,294,479 of record NW_027361712.1, on the reverse strand, counting down.
TGCTGGCTCAGCCTGGAGAAGTCCGTGTTCGGGGTCCATACTTGAACAGTAGGTGTTCGGTATGGGCCCCGAGCTTTACTGCTCATGTTCGCTCATCTCTAATCTTACTACATTTTCATTTTTAAAGCACCTGACCAACATTTAAATCTTGGGACAACTTCTTTTAAGGTTTAAGCTGCAAAATACAACCAGTTCCAAGAATTGGCGCCCTTCCAAAAAAGTGCTGTAAAGTAGCTACTACTTGGGAGTAGTTTTTAATGAAGTAGCAGTAGAAATTTTAAAAGACTAGGAATTTTTGGAGGGCATTAAGAGCAACTGGTTGGGGCAAATCCAGAATAGCAGAACATTTCTCTGGGCCACACCTAGACCTCCAGAAGAGATGATGTAATGAAGAAATGACAGTTCATGATGCTCAAGGAGACATTTTTTCAGCTTGAGATACAGAAGGCTTTCTCATAGTCACTGAAAAATGCAGCCGATATGAAGACTGTTAATCCAGGTTTCTGGAAAAGATTAGGATATCATTCAGATAGACTAAGACATACTGATATAGGACACATGGCTCATATAACCACCCGGTGCACCCAGGCAAGTGCTGGAACCATGAGCAAATGGGGGAACCCACTCATCTTCGGGGACACCGGCACACTGTGGGACCCATAAGTTGGTGGAGCTTGCTCAGGGCCTCGGCACTTGAAACACTTTCCTCCCCCTGTTCCTCCCCAGCTCCGGTACCTTCCGCAATATATGGGGCCCATACTGTATGGAGCAATATATAAGGCCCATTCTGTATGGAGCAAAATATGGTGCCCATTCTGTATGGAGCATTATATGGGGCCCATTTTCTATGGAGCAATATGCCCGTGACTGGGCCCCCTGAATCTCCCGTTCCAATTCAGACGAGACCTCTGCTGTCCCAACCCCAGAGTGAAGAATGGAGGACGGTGGCTCAGGGGGCGACACCGGCTGAAAACTACGCGATAAGGCGTCAGCCTTGACATTCTTAGACCCTGGACGAAATGTAATCGTAAACTGAAAACGGGGGAAAAAAAGTGACCAACGGGCCTGTCTGGGCGTTAGTCTTTTAGCAGACTCAATGTATGACAAATTTTTGTGATCCGTGGTCACCGTACCGGGTGACTGACCCCCTCCAAAAAGTGCCTCCATTCTTCAAACGCCAATTTGAACGCAAGAAGCTCTCTATTTCCTATGTCGTAATTTCTTTCCGCAGCAGAAAACTTCTTGGAAAAGAAAGCACATGGCCTGAGGTTGGTTAGAGTGGCAGGCCCTTGGGACAACACCGCCCCCACCCCGACCTCAGAGGCGTCCACTTCCACGTCGAATGGTTTGGACGGATCTGGCTGTACTAACATGGGAGCAGACATAAAGCTTCTTTTCAGGGTCGCAAAGGCCTCTTTTGCAAGCGAGGACCAGTTTCTCACATCCGCACCTTTACAAGTAAGATCTGTGAGTGGTTTGACCACCTGTGAAAACCCCCGAATAAATTTGCGGTAATAATTGGCGAACCCCAAGAAGCGCTGAAAACCCTTAGGCTGTGTTCTTCACACACAGTGTTTTTTTAGCGGTTTTTACCGCGGTTTTCACGATAAAACCGCTAAAAATAAGCTGCACAGTCATTTCTATGCATTTTGCACTTTTTGTGCACATTGATGCGTTTTTTTACCGAGAAAAAAACGCATTGCGGTAAAAAACGCAGCATGCACATTAATTTTGTGGATTTTTCCGCGGTTTTGGCTTCTTCCATGTGTTTAGAAACCGATGCGGAAAAAACCGCATCAAAAACGTCGCGGAAAAATAGGTGCGGTTTCTGAGAAGGGATTCAGGTTTTTGAGCAGAAATTTTCTGCAACGTGTGCACTTAGCCTTAAGGTCTCGGGGTTGCACCCAATCCGCAATGGCCTGCACCTTCTTGGGGTCCATGCGAAAACCCTCACAGGACACAATTAATCCCAAAAAAGACAATTCTTGGACAAAAAACACACATTTCTCCAGTTTGACATACAGATGATTTTCCCTCAGTCTTTGGAGAACGGTTCGTACATGATTCAGATGAGATTGATTGTCGGGAGAGTATATCAGAATATCGTCTAAGTAAATAACAACAAAACGACCAATGAGATCCGAGAATACCACGTTGATGAAATTCTGAAATATGGCTGGGGCATTGGTAAGACCAAATGGCATGACTAAATTTTCAAACAGTCCCTCGGTCGTGAGGAACGCGGTTTTCCATTCATCCCCCTCCCGGACCCTTATCAAATTACAGTGCCTACAAGTAGTATTCAACCCCTGCAGATTTAGCAGGTTTAATAAGATGCAAGTAAGTTAGAGCCTTCAAACTTCACACAAGAGCAGGATTTATTAACAGATGCATAAATCTTACAAACCAAAAAGTTATGTTGCTCAGTTAAATTTTAATAAATTTTAAACATAAAAGTGTGGGTCAATTATTATTCAACCCCTAGGCTTAATATTTTGTGGAATAACCCTTGTTTGCAATTACAGCTAATAATCGTCTTTTATAAGACCTGATCAGGCCGGCACAGGTCTCTGGAGTTATCTTGGCCCACTCCTCCATGCAGATCTTCTCCAAGTTATCTAGGTTCTTTGGGTGTCTCATGTGGACTTTAATCTTGAGCTCCTTCCACAAGTTTTCAATTGGGTTAAGGTCAGGAGACTGACTAGGCCACTCCAACACCTTGATTTTTTGCCTCTTGAACCAGGCCTTGGTTTTCTTGGCTGTGTGTTTTGGTTAGTTGTCTTGTTGGAAGATGAAATGACGACCCATCTTAAGATCCTTGATGGAGGAGCGGAGGTTCTTGGCCAAAATCTCCAGGTAGGCCGTGCTATCCATCTTCCCATGGATGCGGACCAGATGGCCAGGCCCCTTGGCTGAGAAACAGCCCCACAGCATGATGCTGCCACCACCATGCTTGACTGTAGGGATGGTATTCTTGGGGTCGTATGCAGTGCCATCCAGTCTCCAAGCGTCACGTGTGTGGTTGGCACCAAAGATCTCGATCTTGGTCTCATCAGACCAGAGAACCTTGAACCAGTCTGTCTCAGAGTCCTCCAAGTGATCATGAGCAAACTGTAGACGAGCCTTGACATGACGCTTTGAAAGTAAAGGTACCTTACGGGCTCGTCTGGAACGGAGACCATTGCGGTGGAGTACGTTACTTATGGTATTGACTGAAACCAATGTCCCCACTGCCATGAGATCTTCCCGGAGCTCCTTCCTTGTTGTCCTTGGGTTAGCCTTGACTCTTCGGACAAGCCTGGCCTCGGCACGGGAGGAAACTTTCAAAGGCGGTCCAGGCCGTGGAAGGCTAACAGTAGTTCCATAAGCCTTCCACTTCCGGATGCTCCCAACAGTGGAGACAGGTAGGCCCAACTCCTTGGAAAGGGTTTTGTACCCCTTGCCAGCCTTGTGACCCTCCACGATCTTGTCTCTGATGGCCTTGGAATGCTCCTTTGTCTTTCCCATGTTGACCATGTATGAGTGCTGTTCACAAGTTTGGGGAGGGTCTTAAATAGTCAGAAAAGGCTGGAAAAAGAGATAATTAATCCAAACATGTGAAGCTCATTGTTCTTTGTGCCTGAAATACTTCTTAATACTTTAGGGGAACCAAACAGAATTCTGGTGGTTTGAGGGGTTGAATAATAAATGACCCTCTGAATAAACTTTTCACAATTTAAAAAAAAATTAAACAAAGAAATAACATTCTTTTTTGCTGCAGTGCATTTCACACTTCCAGGCTGATCTACAGTCCAAATGTCACAATGCCAAGTTAATTCCGAATGTGTAAACCTGCTAAATCTGCAGGGGGTTGAATACTACTTGTAGACACTGTATATGCCCCCCGAAGATCCAGTTTGGAGAACCATTTGGCCCCTGAAAGTTGGTTACACAAATCGGGAATCAACGGAAGGGGGTACGTATTTCGTACAGTAATCTTGCTGAGCTCACGAAAATCGAGGCAGGGATGTAAACCACCATCTTTTTTCTTTACAAAAAAAAACCCTGGCGCCACAGGTGAGACTGCGGGACGTATGTGTCCTTTGCGAAGACTCTCAGCAATGTAATCTTTCATGGCCAAGCGCTCAGGGCCAGAAAAATTAAACAGACGGGCTTTAGGCAATTTAGCCCCCGGGACTAACTCGATAGCGCAGTCAAAGGGTCTATGTGGCGGCAACGTCTCGGCCTCGCTTTCAGAGAACACATCTTCGAATTCTTTCAGGTACTCCGGAATACCTTCCAGCTCGACAGATGACACAGATACAGATTTAACAGGTTCAACCAATAGTGCAGACTTATCACATAACATCGAATCATTAAACCCCCACTGAACAATCTCCCCCATTTTCCAGTTAATGACTGGGTTATGGCGTTGTAACCAGGGCATGCCCAACACCAATCCTGCTGGTAGATTGTCCAGAACCAAACAACTTAATTTTTCCACATGGGTAGCGCCCACTTTTAGCGAAAACAAGTCAGACATAAAGAGAATTCCCTCTTTAGTGAGGGGGGAGGTGTCAATGGCCACCACTTTGATCGGAACCTTAAGTCTAACCTGTCCCTATCTTACAGCATGTGACCAATTGGGAGTCAATGAGATTGATGGATGATCCGCAGTCCACGAAAGCTGTAGAGGGAAAACAACAATCGTCCACTAACCGTTCCACATGAAGCAACACCTAAGAAAACGAGGAAAAGGGTACCTGAGTGTCTGAGTAGTCTCCCCACTGACTACCTAGACCTATTCGTTTCCCGTCGACCGGGTTGAAGATAGACAATCAGGACACTCCCTTTTCCAATGTCCCGTTTTACCACAGTAGAAGCATAACTGTCTTTCTCTCCGGCGTTGTCTCTCCTTTTCCTTCAGGGAGAGAGCCCCTACATCCATGGGCACAGAAACAGTCTCTTTTCCACTAGGGAACAATGGAGTCTCCGCCTGCATCACCCCCCTGGCCCGCAGTCTGCGGTCCATCCGGACGGCCTGGGTCATGGCGTCCTCAAGTGAGTTAGGTGGGGGATGTAATGCCAAGGCATCTTGTAACCGCTCGGACAAGCCTCTGCGAAAGAGTCCTCAGAGTGCAGCGTCGTCCCAAGAGACCTCTGCGGCCCAGCGGCGGAATTCTGTACAAAACCACTCAGCCGAGTGTTTCCCCTGACAGACACTCATCACCATGTCCTCTGCCAATCTCACTCGGTGCGGTTCATCATATATGTGTCCGAGGGCCTCAAAAAACGCATTCACAGACACTCTCTCAGGGGCAGTGGGAGGAAGGGAGAAAGCCCAAGCTTGTGGGGACCCTCTTAACAAAGACATAATGACCCCAACCTTCTGACTTTCGTCACCCAAAAGGAACGTGGCCTCAAACTAAAGAAGAGTTTGCACCCCTCCATGAAGACCCTGAACTCCTTTTTGTTCCCAGAAAAGAAATCAGGCAGTTTAACAGGTGGTTCTGGGGACACCAAAACAACATCACTCGCATCAGCCCCCAGAGACCCAGCAGCTAAAGCCCCCCCGCACTGTCTCAGAAACCTGCTGCTGAGAACGAGCCAGAGCTTGCTGCTCCAGAGATAAACCCTGAAGCATCTGACTCACATTTTTCATTTGCTCAGCAAGAGATTGTATGGGATCCATATTTCTCAGCAGAGAAAGAAAAAAAAAACCCAAAAACTTAACGGTCAGTTATAATGTCAGGATCCTGTCAGCGCCGGTGTGCAGCCTCCACTAAGCAGGGACTCACCCGCACTGTAGGGGGGCCCGGGGTCAGGTACAGCCAGAAAGTACAGATACACTGGACCTGTGGATGCTGAAGTTTAGCAAGCAGTCACAGGACCTATAGTCATGTGACTGCAGGGGGGCGGGGCTTAGCGTCCTGCTTTCAGAGATGGCAGGACACTATACAGAAATACTCAGAGTCAGGCAAAACGGAGGTCATACACAGAGATGTCAGTAAAGTACCAGGGATGAGACAGAACGGATAGTCAGAGCCAAGCAGAAGTCAAAACCAAACAGACATAGAAGGTACGAAGCAGAATCCAAAGCAATATCCAGAGAACAGACCGAGTCGTACACAGAGAATCAACCAACCAGAACACAGCACAAACACACTCAGGGGTCACCACACAACGCCAAGAAGCCTCTCCCAGAACCAGGGAGAGGCCACAATCATAGCCCCAGGTGTGCAGGTAAGCCTGCACTGGGATCACAACCATTAACCCCAGAAATGCCAGTCATCAGCACTGGTTCCAGACATTAACCCCACGTGTGCGAGACAAATCCACACTAAGATCATGACAGACTAGACATGAGCGACTTTGCCTTTTTTAGGGTCGAGCCGGGTTTCATGAAACCCGACTTTCGTAAAAGTCGGGTCGAACGGAATCGGCCGACTATAGGGAAAAGTCGGAGGCCGACTGAAACACGAAACCCAATGCAAGTCATTGGGGAAGCAAAGTCGGCAGGAAGTGGAGGACAGTAAACACACCTACAGTGCCCATTTCAATGCCAAAAACATCAATTCTTATTACTGAAGCTTGTCAACCTTAATTTACTTCATAATAATAGTTACACATTGAAAACTGGGGGTTATTTGACTAAAGTTGTGGGGGGGTAGGACTGGCTCCAGGTTTTTGTGTGCCCTGGGCTAAAGAGTGTCAGTGCGCCCCTTTAACACATACCACAACTCATGATGCTCCGATACGGCACAGAAATATAGGTATAGTACAATGACAAATACTTCACTGCTTACATGACATGACTGATCTATTGTAAATTGTACAATAGCTCAAAAAAAGGACAGTATATTACTCCATACAGTATGGCCACCACATTGTGCGCCATACAGAATAATGAGCACCATATATTTCTCCATACAGAATAATTGGTCACATATAATGTTCCATACATTATATGATGAGCTCCACATAATGCTACAGTGTATGATGGTCCCCATGGACGATGTTAGTGTGTTATGGGCCAAAATAATGCTCCATATATAATGGGCCCCATTTCTAATGCTCCAGTGTATAATGTGCTCCATAGATGCTGCTCCAGTGTCTGATCTGCCCCATTTAGAATGCTCCAGTATATGATGGGCCCCATGGATTATGCTCCAGTGTCTTATGGGTCCAAATAGTGCTCCATATATAATGGGCTCCATTTCTAATGCTCCAGTGTATAATGTGCTCCATAGATGCTGCTCCAGTGTCTGATCTGCCCCATTTAGAATGCTCCAGTATATGATGGGCCCCATGGATGATGCTTCAGTGTCTTATGGGCCCAAATAATGCTCCATATATAATGTGCTCCATTTCTAATGCTCCAGTGTATAATGGGCCCCATAAATGCTGCTCCAGTGTCTGATGTCCCCCATTTGGAATGCTCCAGTATATGATGGTCCCCATTTTTAATGAACCCAGGCATGGTATGTGGAAAAAGCTCCATGGAGTAATCTGAAGTGTGTGCTGCAGCATCCTTCACTTTTGATGTGGGTGAAGGACACAAAGAAAGGGGTTGCTCCTGACCAGAAGCCTGCACTGATGACTCAGTGATTGCATTTTTTGAAACTTCAGAAGAGGAGGCAATAGAGCTGGAGGCTGTTTCAGCAATGTAAGCCATAAAGAGTTCCTGATGCTCTGGCTTTAAAAGCAGTCTACCTACTCCCAGAAAAGGGAGCCTTACAGGCCTTCTGGAGCTACACCAAGAGGCAGGCTCAACACTTCCTGCCTTAACTGCTATTGTGTTTTTGGCACTACCAGCAGATGCACCACTATCAGTACCAGGTGGCCCCCCACGCCCACGTCCGCGTCCTCTTCCACCATACTTCCTCATGTTTTGGAAAATGGACCCAAAATACCAGCAGATATATGGTACTGTATCAGAAGCGTACAGCTCTATATAGTCTAGGGATAACAGTAAATCTCCATATATATTTCATGAGTCATACACAGACGCTCACAGGCTCAGTATGGATTACACAATAAAATAAAAAGTTGAAAAAGGGTACAGTATCACCAGATACAAGGTAAATATAGCATAGTGTAAACATTCTGAATCTCCGTATATATTTCAAGAGGCAGACACAAATGCTCTCAGGCCCAGTATGGATTACACAAGAAAATGAAAACCTGTAAATGGGTAATTTAACACAAGCGTACAGCTGTATACAGTGTTGGGGTAATCTTAAATCTCCAAATATATTTCCTGGAGTAACAGACAGACATTCACAGGCTCATTATGGATTCCACCAGAATCTAAATAGCAAAAAAGGTTACTGTATCAGAAGCGAACAGCTGTATACATTGTTGGCTAAATTTGAAATCTCGGCATATATTTCTGGAGTCACCCTCAGACGTTCACTCAGTCTGGGTTTGACCATAATAAAAAATGTTGTAAAAAAGGTACGGGATAACAAGATAGCAAGTACAGTTAGGTCCATATATATTTGGACAGAGACAACATTTTTCTAATTTTGGCTCTAGACATTACAATGAATTTTAAACAAAACATTTCAGATGCAGTTGAAGTTCAAACTTTCAGCTTTCATTTGAGGGTATCCACATTAAAATTGGATGAAGGGTTTAGGAGTTTCAGCTCCTTAACATGTGCCACCCTGTTTTTAAAGGGACCAAAAGTAATTGGACAGATTAAATAATTGTAAATTAAATGTTCATTTCTAGTACTTGGTTGAAAACCCTTTGTTGGCAATGACTGCCTGAAGTCTTGAACTCATGGACATCACCAGATGCTGTGTTTCCTCCTTTTTGATGCTCTGCCAGGCCTTCACTGCGGTGGCTTTCAGTTGCTGTTTGTTTGTGGGCCTTTCAGTCTGAAGTTTAGTCTTTAACAAGTGAAATGCATGCCTAATTGGGTTGAGATCAGGTGACTGACTTGGCCATTCAAGAATATTCCACTTCTTTGTTTTAATAAACTCCTGGGTTGCTTTGGCTTTATGTTTTGGGTCATTGTCCATCTGTAGTATGAAATGACGACCAATCAGTTTGGCTGCATTTGGCTGGATCTGAGCACACAGTATGGCTCTGAATACCTCAGAATTCATTCGACTGCTTCTGTCCTGTGTCACATCATCAATAAACACTAGTGACCCAGTGCCGCTGGCAGCCATGCATGCCCAAGCCATCTTACTGCCTCCGCCGTGTTTTACAGATGATGTGGTATGCTTTGGATCATGAGCTGTACCACGCCTTCGCCATATTTTTCTCTTTCCATCATTCTGGTAGAGGTTGATCTTGGTTTCATTTGTCCAAAAAATGTTCTTCCAGAACTATGCTGGCTTTTTTAGATGTTTTTTAGCAAAGTCCAGTCTAGCCTTTTGATTCTTGATGCTTATGAGTGGCTTGCATTGTGCAGTGAACCCTCTGTATTTACTTTCATGCAGTCTTCTCTTTATGGTAGATTTGGATATTGATACGCCTACCTCCTGGAGAGTGTTGTTCATTTGGTTGGCTGTTGTGAAGGGGTTTCTCTTCACCATGGAGACTATTCTGCGATCATCCACCACTGTTGTCTTCCGTGGGCGCCCAGGTCTTTTTGCATTGATGAGTTCACCAGTGCTTTCTTTCTTTCTCAGGAAGTACCAAACTGTAGATTTTGCCACTCGTAATGTTGTAACAATTTCTCGGATGGGTTTTTTCTGTTTTTGCAGCTTAAGGATGGTTTGTTTCGCCTGCATGGAGAGCTCCTTTGACCACATGTTTCCTTCACAGCAAAACCTTCCAAATGGAAGCACCACACCTCAGATCAACTCCAGGCCTTTTATTTGCTTAATTGAGAATGACATAACGAAGGGATTGGCCACACCTGTCCATGAAATAGCCTTGGAGTCAATTCTCCAATTACTTTTGGTCCCTTTAAAAACAGGGTGGCACATGTTAAGGAGCTGAAACTCCTAAACCCTTCATCCAATTTTAATGTGGATACCCTCAAATGAAAGCTGAAAGTCTGAACTTCAACTGCATCTGAATTGTTTTGTTTAAAATTCATTGTGGAAATGTCTAGAACCAAAATTAGAAAAATGTTGTCTCTGTCCAAATATATATCGACCTAACTGTATATATATTATAGGGTACAATTGAAATCTCCATATACATAGTCCCGTAGTCACACTCAGACGCTTACTCAGTATGGATTTGACCGTAATACTAAATGTCGAACAAAGGTACTGTATAACAAGATACAAGCTGTATCGAGTATAGGGTAAAAATTGGTATCTCCGATTCACCGTATATATAGAAGGCATAAACCACACACGCTCACTCACTATGGATGATACCGTAATAAAAAATTTAGAACAAAGGTACTGTATCAGCACATACCAGGTGTATCCAGTCTTGGGGTAATTGTAAATTTCTGTCTATACTTCCGGAGTCAGACACAGACACTCACAGGCTCAGTATGTATTACACCAGAATGTAAAAAGTAGAAAAAGGGAAAGGTATTCAAAGCGTACACCAGTATACAGTGTTGTGGTACTTTTAAATCTTCGTATATATTTCAATCTCAGTAAGACAGTCCAGACTCTCCGCTACTGGAAACTACATGGATACAAGTACAGACGGAAAGTCGAGTGTTAGCAGAAATTTGGGAATTACTCATCGCGGGAAAACCTCCCGGTAGATGTTGCAGAGGCGATGCAGACCCTCAATTACTTTGTCTGTGGAGACAGCGAAAATGGTTCTTTGTGATGAAAGGATTGCTTTATCGCAGTAGCGTGGATCACATAACCGTTACGCATCTCCATCAAATTGTGATCACAGGGAGAGATGTCGACATGGTCCTCACTGCCTATCATGATGTGTCTGGTCATTTTAGAGTGCAAAAGACAGAAGCCACAGGCCGTAGGTGATTCTATTGGATTGGCATGAGAGGAGACATTGAAAATTGGTGGCAGGAATGTCACACGTCTGTGATTATCACAACTGTGAAAGGTGATCATAAAGCACCACTGCATCCGCTTGTAAGATGATGTCCATTACAAATGGTAGCCATTGATCATCTGAAGGTAGAGGCCAGCAGGACAGGCCATAGCTACATCTTAACCATCATCGATCAATACACCAAATTTCTAGTGGCCGTCCCTGTCCAGACTACACAGCGGTGGAGCAGGGAGAGGTAAGTATTGCAACTTGCAAGTGCTGTGGCCTTGACCAAGCAGGGGGGTCACACTCGTGGGCGACGGTACTGGCACAGGGCCCCTCATAGTACGCTGATGTGTCTGACGGCGAGTGGGCCCCCCCACCATCAGAGACACTGTATTGTACTATAAGGGGCCCTGTACCAGTGCCGTCGGCCATCAGTGGGCCCATCCACCTGTTCAGAGCAACTGCACTTGCCTGGGTGCGCCAGGTGTTGACCCCAGCCCTTGGGGGTTTGGGCAGCCCAGATAGGGAGGTTTAAAAAATGGCATATGCTGATGTGCAGGCTGGACATTCAGCAACTGCAAATGGCAGAATTGGGTAAGTCCGAGGAAGAGGAGGACAAAAGTGAGGCAGTTTTCTGGCAACCTATGTGTCATCAGGGGAAGGTGGGACAAAATCCTTTGAAACCCATGCATGGTTCATTTTAATGAAGGTTAGATCATCAACATTTTGGGTCGACAGACGGGTCCTTTTTTCTGTCAGGATTGATCCAGCAGCACTGAAGACTCTTTCAGATAACACACTAATTCTTAATAAATATAATTCTGGATTAATTATTCAACGGCTCATATACAAAAAAATCAATCCTTAAAAGATACTTTATTGACCAATCATTAAAAAGTTTTCAAAACTTCAAAAAACAGGCAAACAAAAATAGGCTTATTGCTGATTTTCAAAATCCAGCCACAAACACTAGAGAGTCGTTCCAATGTCAGGTAGAGGGTCACAAACCTATTTGTCCCTATAGGGCCCTATATCTCTCTCCTACCTGACAGCGGAGGTTGGCACCCTCTTGATACGCAAATGGCGCCCCAGCTCCTCGGTGGCTCTCCCTAATCACACTGTTGACTCCTATCTAAACAACATCAGCTTGGAGTACAACAGATGGCCGGGGACAAAAATATAATAGATAATAACCCCATGCCACAAACCACCAAGACAAAAATGTAAGGAATAGTAACTGGAAAAAACTTTAATTTTTGGCAGATTTGTAAACATTTGCTTTGGGAGGAAAAGGGGTCTAAATAACCCTATTTAGGTGTCTCCCTGCCTGACAGCGGAGCTTTTACACCCTACGTTACTCTGGTGCCCCCGCTCCACGTGGGCTGACCCTTACTGACCCCTACACTTCTCACCCAGAAAGAGGAAAGAGGGTGTCAGAACATATGGCCAAGGGAGACAGGGGTAATAACTTAGAATTATCCCTGAAAAAATCCCCCCCCAAAGACAAAAAATGTTTTAATAATAATAAAAAAAAATGTATCTGCAAACCGATGTATACAGTGTACGGGATAATAGTGCATTAGCAAAGGCAGTTGCAAGTAAAGGGGGTAAGATATCAATCAGAACAGATACACAATCATTTAAATGTTCTTAAGCAGCATGAATGTACATTTCTCACATCACAGAACGCTACTATTACCTCTAATCCCCAACAACACGTTTTTTTTATATTGCATCATGCCCAAAACAATGAGTCATTGATCACTCAGGCTCAAAATTGCACTGTCCCAAAAAAAAAAAAAAAAAAAATCAGCAAATTAACAAATATGTAAGAACTTAGCTCATGGCCACTGAAAAATCACCTCAATATATATAGTACGCGGGGTAATAGTACTTTGACAAAGGCAGTTTCAAATAAAGGGGGTAAGGTATCAATCAAAACAGATATACAACCATCTGAGTATTCTTAAACAGCATTAATAAACATTTCTCAAATCACCAACCGCTGCTATTACCTCTAATCCCCCATAACAGCACATTTTCATATTGCTTCATGCCCAAAAACAATAAGCCATTGATCACCCGGCTCAAATTGCACTATCCCCAAGTATTAAATCAACAAAATTGACAAATATGTAAGAACTTAGCTCATGGCCAATGAAAAATCGCATCGATGCGTTTCCCTCCCGTAAAAGGAATTCATCAGGAGGCCCATGATGTATTATGAATGCTCCCTCCGAGCATCAGATGTCATGCCTGGTTGCAGGAAAATGATTGCAAACATAAATTCTTTGGTATTATTATCTTCATTTAATTTGTCTTAAATGAAAAAACACAAAAGAGAGTGAAGCAAAAATCAAAACATTGATTATTTCACACAAAACTCCAAAAATGGGCCAGACAAAAGTATTGGCACCCTCAGCATAATACTTGGTTGCACAACCTTTAGCCAAAATAACTGCGACCAACCGCTTCCGGTAACCATCAATGAGTTTCTTACAATGCTCTGCTGGAATTTTAGACCATTCTTCTTTGGCAAACTGCTCCAGGTCCCCGATATTAGGCTTTTTCAGGTAAGCTTTGGCAAACTCCAGCCTGGCTTTTTTATGTCTCGGGTTAAGAAGTGGGGTCTTCCTGGGTCTCCTACCATACAGTCCCTTTTTATTCAGGCGCCGACGGATAGTACGGGTTTGTTACACCGTCCTTGCGTACTCACCCGGCCATCGCTACCACGCCGCAGCCCCCCGCCGCCCGACATCCACGGAGGTCGCCTCTGGCAGGTGCGCGGTCGGCGGCGTCCCTGCATGCAATGCGCATGCGCCATAGGCCGCGGCCGCGCCTCCCTCCTGCTTCTTGTGCTCTGGCTATGCCCTGACCTGGAAGCACCTCCCTGACCTCCCTGTGGGAGGGGCCTGATTGTTGTGTTTCCAAGCACACTGGCCTCGCTGCATCGTGTGCTCTCAGCTCCTGCAGTTCCGTTCTTGCCTGCTCTCCGCAGCAGCCTCTCAGTCCTGTCTCCGGTGTTCCTGCCATCCTACTCCAGTCCTGTCTCCAGTGTTCCTGTTCCATCCTGCTCCAGTCCTGCCGTCCTACTCCAGTCCTGCCTCCAGTGTTCCTGTTCCATCCTACTCCAGTCCTGCCATCCTACTCCAGTCCTGCCTGTTCCGTCATCTATACTTCTGCCCCACAGTCCTACTCCGGTCCATCCTGAGCCGCCCCTCTCGGTACCGGCTACCGTGGTACTCGAACCCCTGTGCCTGCTCCTAACGGTCCCTGTATAGGGGTTGGTTCCACCTGGCAGCTCGCTCGGGGCCCCTCGGTGCCACGGTCCAGAGGGTCCACTCCTGGAGTTTCCGGCTCCAGACTACCCACGCTAACAGTACAATCAGGCCATGGATCCCGCCGGTACCACAGCTGCCACCCAGAAAGAGTTACTCTTCCTGCGGGAGAATCAGGGATGCATTATGTCCGTCATGAAGTCCATGGACACCCGTTTGTCGGCCCTGCAGGTGACCGATCCTGGAACTGCCACGTTACTGACCAGTCTTCAACAGGAGCTGGTCCAGCAACAAGATACCCAAGCCCATATATTGTCTCACATGGCCTCTTTTGATAGCCGCCTGTCGGCCCTATGTTCTGCCGCCGCAGCTCTGACTCCTCCCCCCGCTCCTACAGCTCTCCCAACACCCCGCCTCACCAAACCGCCTCGCTTCACTGGGGATCCTAAGCGCTGCAGGGGGTTCTTAAATCAGTGTAGTCTCCACTTTGAATGGTTGCCGCAGCAATATCCCTCTGACCGGGCCAAAGTAGCCTTCATTATGTCCCATCTGGAGGGAGAGGCCCTGTCCTGGTTGAATCCCCTCTGGGAATGTGACGATCCCGTTGTCTCGAGTCTTCCGGTTTTCTTGGATACTTTTCGCAGGGTCTTCGATGAGCCGGGTCGGTTAGCTGTCCTCACTGAATCACTCTTTAATCTACATCAGGGTTCTCTCACGGTCGGTCAGTACGCTATTCGCTTTCGCACTATCTCCTCCGAGCTCGGCTGGAATAACATGGCTTTGGTAGGGGCATTCTGGCGCGGTCTTTCAGGCAGAATAAAAGATAAACTCGCAGGTCGAGAGACCCCGAACTCCTTAGAGGACCTTATTTCGCTGGCTACCCGCATTGACCTATGCTTCCAGGAGCGCGCTCGGGAGTCAGCGAGAGAGAGGAGATTCACCAGGCCAGCCCCCTTTTGCATCCGTTCTGCCAGTCCTCGGTCAGTCAAGCCCATGCAGATTGACCGTCTCAACTTGACCGAGTTACGTCAGCAAGAGAGGCGGGCACAAGGTCTGTGCCTCTATTGCGGAGCTTCATCGCACTATATCCGCACCTGTCCTAAGAGACAGGGAAACTCCTCCGCCTAGGTCAGGTAAGAGAGGCCTCCCTAGGCGACGATGGTCCCTCTCAACCTCTTACTATTTCTGTGCTTCTGGTTTCAGGGGAGAGACGTGGGTCCGAGGTGGCCTACGCGGATTCGGGTTCGGCAGGTAACTTCATTCGGCCAGAAGAGGTGGACAAATACCAAATTCCCGTGGTTGCCCTATCTAACCCTCTCCAGATTGCCGCGGTGGATGGAAAACCGCTACAGGTGACCGTCACCTTGGTCACTGAGGAAGTGGAGTTGCAAGTTGGTGCCTTACATCGAGAGAAGATAGCCTTTTACGTTTTGCCTAAGCTCTCCCATGCCATTCTACTCGGTCTCCCATGGTTAAGGACTCATCAGCCTGTCCTCGATTGGTCTTCTGGGGAGATACTCCGCTGGGGGCACCAGTGCCAAGCTCGCTGTCTGATTCCTGTCCACCTGGTGGCCGCTCCTCGGCTGCTCCCAGACCTTCTGGGTCTTCCTCCAGCCTACAGTTCCTACGCCGATGTCTTTGATAAGAAGGAAGCGGAGGTCCTTCCTCCACACCGGCCTTTTGACTGCCCAATTGAACTTGTTCCTGGTTCAACTCCCCCAAGGGGCAGAATCTACCCCGTCTCCCGCTGAGACCATAGCTATGTCCGAATACGTTCGAGAGAACCTCGCCAAGGGTTTTATACGGAGATCCTCGTCACCCGCGGGAGCCGGGTTTTTCTTCGGCAAAAAAAAGGACGGAGCTCTACGGCCGTGCATTGACTATAGGGGTCTGAATGAAATTACCATTAAGAACAGGTACCCTATTCCACTCATTCCGGAGCTGTTTGATCGTCTTAGAGGAGCCCGGGTCTTCTCCAAGCTGGACCTCAGAGGAGCCTATAATCTGGTCCGCATCCGGGCTGGAGACGAGTGGAAGACGGCTTTCAACACTCGAGACGGCCATTACGAGTACCTGGTCATGCCCTTTGGCCTCTGCAATGCTCCTGCGGTGTTTCAAGAGTTCGTCAATGAGATCTTCCGGGACCTCTTGTACTCCTGTGTGGTCGTATACTTGGACGACATCCTCGTCTTCTCGCCGGATATCTTGTCCCACAGAAAGAGTGTCCGCTTGGTGTTACAGCGTCTTCAGGAGAACCGCCTGTATGCGAAGATTGAGAAATGTCTCTTCGAACAGACCTCCCTGCCGTTTCTGGGATACATTATCTCCGACGCTGGACTAAGGATGGATCCTGAGAAGCTGTCTGCCATTCTCAAGTGGCCTCGCCCCGTTGAAGTACGGGCAATTCAACGATTTCTCGGATTCGCCAATTATTACCGGCAATTCATCTCTCACTTTTCCGCCATCACAAGACCTATTTCTGCTCTCACCCGTAAAGGGGCTACTCCCAAGGATTGGCCTCCGGAGGCTGAAGAGGCCTTTCTGACCCTAAAACGGGCCTTCTCCACAGCTCCGGTTCTGCATCGCCCCGAGAGCAACCAACCTTTTGTACTCGAGGTGGATGCTTCCTCGACAGGTGCCGGGGCAGTATTGTCCCAGAGATCCGCCTCCGGTCGTCTGCACCCTTGTGGCTTTTTCTCAAAGGCCTTTACTCCATCCGAGTGTAACTACTCAATCGGCGACCGGGAACTCCTGGCCATCAAGTTGGCTTTGGAGGAGTGGCGTCACCTCCTGGAAGGAGCTGTCCATCCCTTTGTCATCTTCTCGGATCACAAGAATCTGGCCTATCTCCAGTCTGCCCAGAGACTTAACCCTCGTCAGGCCAGATGGTCCTTGTTTTTCGCCCGATTTGACTTTGAGCTCCGTTTCCGTCCTGGCAACAAAAATACCAAAGCCGACGCCTTGTCCAGGGTCTTTCAGCCACAAGAAACCACGGAGGAACCCTCGCATATCATTGACCCCACTAGGATCATCACTGTGGCTCCAATGAACTGGCTTGCTCCTCCTCCTGGCAAGACGCTTGTGCCTGAGAACCTCAAGCGAAAAGTCCTCCTATGGGGGCACTCCTCCAAACTGGCTGGCCATGCCGGGATCAAGAAGACCCTGGATCTTATCTCGCGTCACTATTGGTGGCCCACAATTCGCCAAGATGTACTCGATTTTGTGGCCTCTTGTCCATCCTGTGCAAAAAACAAAGTGCCACCAAGACCTCCGTCCGGCTTGTTGCTGCCGTTGCCCGTTCCTGCGGTCCCTTGGGAAAACATTGCCATGGATTTCATCACCGACCTGCCCTGTTCTTCTGGCTGCACAGTCATCTTGGTAGTGGTGGATCGTTTTTCCAAGATGGCCCACTTCGTCCCTCTGCCCGGTCTCCCCTCGGCTCCGGAGCTGGCTAAAGTCTTTGTCCACCAAATCTTCAGACTCCATGGACTACCTCAACGCATAGTGTCGGACCAAGGGGTTCAGTTTACCTCCAAGTTCTGGCGATCGCTTTGTAAGCTCATGAACATTTCCCTTGACTTCTCCTCAGCCTACCATCCACAGTCCAATGGGCAGGTGGAGCGCACCAACCAGACGTTGACTGGGTACCTACGTCATTTCTCCAACGCCCACCAGAGCGATTGGGTTGACTTACTTCCCTGGGCAGAGTTCGCTTACAACAACCATGCCGGTGAGTCCTCGGCCAAGTCTCCGTTTTTCATTGTGTTCGGCAGACATCCTGGTGTTCCTCTTCCGATAACTCCTGCCTCCGAGGTACCCGCGGCCAACGCTTTGTCCTCCGAGTTTTCCAAGATCTGGGCCGAGACCAACACGTCACTCAAGAAATCCGCTGATCGGATTAAGAATTTTGCCGACAAGAAGAGATTGGATCCTCCACCCTATCGTGTTGGGGACAAGGTCTGGCTCTCATCCAAATTCATCCGGTTGAAACTGCCTTCTTACAAGCTGGGGCCACGCTACATCGGTCTGTTTGAAATTCTTGGACGTATCAATGAAGTCGCCTACAAATTGAGGTTGCCTGCTTCGCTCCGGGTCCCGAACACCTTCCATGTCTCTCTCCTGAAACCTGTGGTGCTGAATCGCTTCCATTCCTTGCCTGATTCCGGTCCTCAGCCGGTGGGTGCCGATGATGTCTTTGAAGTGGAGGACATTATCGCCATGAAGAAGGTTAGAGCTAGGACATTTTTCCTTGTTGACTGGAAGGGCTTTGGTCCTGAGGAGAGATCCTGGGAGCCTCGGGAGAATATCAACGCTCCCCGTATCTTCAAGAGATTTCTTGCTAATGTCCGGGGAGGGCGGCTTAGGGGAGGGGGTACTGTTACACCGTCCCTGCGTACTCACCCGGCCATCGCTCCCACGCCGCAGCCCCCCGCCACACGACATCCACGGAGGTCGCCTCTGGCAGGTGTGCGGTCGGCGGCGTCCCTGCATGCAATGAGCATGCGCCATAGGCCGCGGCCGCGCCTCCCTCCTGCTTCTTGTGCTCTGGCTATGCCCTGACCTGGAAGCACCTCCCTGACCAATGGCAGACCAGACAGGAGCATATCAGGCCGCTTCCCCCTGTGGGAGGGGCCTGATTGTTGTGTTTCCAAGCACACTGGCCTCGCTGCATCGTGTGCTCTCAGCTCCTGCAGTTCCGTTCTTGCCTGCTCTCCGCAGCAGCCTCTCAGTCCTGTCTCCGGTGTTCCTGCCATCCTACTCCAGTCCTGTCTCCAGTGTTCCTGTTCCATCCTGCTCCAGTCCTGCCGTCCTTCTCCAGTCCTGCCTCCAGTGTTCCTGCTCCATCCTACTCCAGTCCTGCCGTCCTACTCCAGTCCTGCCTCCAGTGTTCCTGTTCCGTCATCTATACTTCTGTCCCACAGTCCTACTCCGGTCCATCCTGAGCCACCCCTCTCGGTACCGGCTACCGTGGTACTCGAACCCCTGGGCCTGCTCCTAACGGTCCCTGTATAGGGGTTGGTTCCACCTGGCAGCTCGCTCTGGGCCCCTCGGTGCCACGGTCCAGAGGGTCCACTCCTGGAGTTTCCGGCTCCAGACTACCCACGCTAACAGGGTTGACACTGTTGTACCCTCGGACTGCAGGGCAGCTTGAACTTGTTTGGATGTTAGTCGAGGTTCTTTATCCAACATCTGCACAATCTTGCGTTGAAATCTCTTGTCAATTTTCTTTTCCGTCCACATCTAGGGAGGTTAGCCACAGTGCCATGGGCTTTAAACTTCTTGATGACACTGCGCAGTGCGCACGGTAGACACAGGAACATTCAGGCCTTTGGAGATGGACTTGTAGCCTTGAGATTGCTCATGCTTCCTCACAATTTGGTTTCTCAAGTCCTCAGACAGTTCTTTGGTCTTCGTTCTTTACTCCGTGCTCAATGTGGTATACACAAGGACACAGGACAGAGGTTGAGTCAACTTTAATCCATGTCAACTGGCTGCAAGTGTGATTTAGTTATTGCCAACACCTGTTAGGTGCCACAGGTAAGTTACAGGTGCGGTTAATTACACAAATTAGAGAAGCATCACATGATTTTTCGAACGGTGTCAATACTTTTGTCCACCCTCTTTATGTTTGGTGTGAAATTATATCCAATTTGGCTTTAGGACAATTCTTTTTGTGCTTTTTCATTTAAGACAAATTAAATGAAGATAATAATACCAAAGAATTTGTGTTTGCAATCATTTTCAGGAAGAAACTGAGTATTATTTGACAAAATTGCAGGGGTGTCAATACTTTTGGCCACAACTGTAATATTTTGTTTTGTACAATAAATCAAGCTTCGTATCTTCAATCCTGTGAGTGCGGTAGATTACTGTATAACCACACACACAGTGAGCACAGGAGAAGTATGTCTTTGTGTGCACCACACGCTCTCACAGTTTGGCTGTTTGACTGCAGACTTTTGATTTTAACCAGGAATATTTCTTCAACTGATCAAAAATTTTGGGAGACTACCAGTAAGAATAGGCCACTGTATTATTTTTGTAACCACAAGATGGCACTAACAGCACAACATTTATTCCTGAATTTGCGCTAAACAGTCATCACACACTTGTCTCATTCTTTTAATCTTCTAAAAAACTTAAGTGACTATAACCTCATCATTTTAAAGTGGTTGTGACGCTTTGAACTCACCTATTAAATTCTCATCTGGAACATTTAAATGGCAAGACTGAGCTTAGTTGTTATTTTGGCACATAAGGACGAGTGATATCACAAAAGCCCTCAGAACGGACCTGTCAGCAGGTCAAAAGAGCCCAGTTTTTTATCTTATTTTATTTACATTTTCTTATTTAGTGCTAATTTTATGGTCTTCACCAAGGGTGGTGCTCACAGAATTCTCCGGTGGGTGTCTCTTCTGCATCATTACCCTGCGAGCAATGACCCCTTGGTATATACCATAAAAATCAACATATTTGGCGGACTACAGAAAAAAGGCCCTTATCGTTGGACACCATATGGCAGATTTAAAAAAGAAAGGAAAAAAGCCAAATACTAAGGAGCTGCAGGATTCAAACAACTGCAAAGACTGTCTGCTTTTGACCTAGTTACACATCCGTTGTAACAACAATGGGTTTAATTTATCAAAAACTGGTATATGAACACTGCATTGTGATTGGTTGCTGTGGGAAACAAAACTAGTTGTTTTGACTACACAACATTTATATTTTATTCATTAGTTATATAAACTGTCTGGCCCGTTGACTGCCAATCTGGTGGCATCTCTAAGCCTCACAATAATCAATCCTTTAATCCTTTTATTTCTATCCCTTGCACTTTTTTCCGATTTTCATATTTCCCTTCTACCTACAGGAATACATACTTTCATCCTTCTTTGTCCAATAAACTTCAAATTACATTCTGCGTTTTATGACTTTTCAGCAGAAAAAAAAAAAAAAACAAAACATAAAAGTGCAATTGTAATGAATTCTAATTCTTATGTCTACTCAATCTCATGTTTTGATATAACAAGATTCCATATTAATTGGTGAAAAATATTTAACTGTAGTGGTAAGGGAAAAGAAACATGCATGGATTGGTGCTGACACAAGCAGAGAAACAGATCTGTGCTGCAGCTAGCAAGAAATGACCCCCTCCTGTGCTGTAATCACATCTACTCTGCTCAGTCTTGCTATATATGTCCTCTAAGCTGCTGTTTCTATCTGTCTGTCTGCATGGTGGGGTATATCAAAGAGAAAGAAGAGCAGGAAGACATATTGTACTGCTACCTAGTAACTGTTTTATCTCACCTTAGCTCTTGATTCACATCTACAATGCTCAGACCTGCTGTATATGTCCTCCAAGCTGCTCATTCTGTCTTCATGGTAGGGTATATCACAGAAAGAGAGTAGATGGAAGACATATTGTACTGCTTAATAGCACACCTTAGCTCTTGACTCACATGTACAGTGCTCAGTACTGCAGAATATTGCCCTGAATGCAGCTTCTGCTTCTGTTTGTGTGGTAGACTATATCACAGAGAAAGAAGACTATGAATTAATCTCTGTGTGCGGTGTATAGGAGACATCATAGGAGCTAGTTTCCACCCACTAGCTGAGAGTCAACTTCGGAAGAAGCTGAGAGTCAACTTCGGAAGAAGCTGAACGTGAAATGCACGTCAGGAGTGCTCTTCTGGCTGGACATCCACATTGGTTTGCCTCTTTTACCTTTACCTTTCTATGCAATTCTGCTGCCAATATCCACTATTACTCACCTGTATTAATGACCCCTATGCCTCCATAGCATCTCCTGTGAGCAATATGCATACCATAGGTATTCAACCTTGTACTCACTAATATATACAGTATATACCCTCTGTAAATATTTATATATAATTTGTACCTTAGCTACAATGCTCATATAATTGTATGCATACATCCCGCTGAATTCACTCTGGATTCATTTGCATCTTACCGCTTGGTGTTGTATATTATATATTCTGATCCAGAGGACATCTGTATTGAGCAAATGTGACTGAACTCTTCTGTCATCTGATGGTTTTTCCTTGAGATTTATTTCACCCTAGTTGTTTTACTTCAATGCAAATAAGTCTATTATATATGTGGCGCCCCTGCGGCTCAGTCGTCACAGAGGTACTGCACCTCCTCCTGAGGTGTTGTGCCCCACCATCCAGGTAAGGTGGAAACACCTGACCACACTCCAACACCTGCACCCCACACCACAAAGTAGTGTAGCAAGGCACCTTCGGCAACTCCCTGCTTGGAGTATAGCAAAGCACCCCTTGGTGGCTCCCTGCTTGGAACACGAAACGTGCTGGGAAGTGGGTGGAGTTTAGTTCGCACCAAAAGAGCGGGAAGAGTTGAGTCAGTCAGTCTTGCATTCAGTCAGTGAGTGAAGATGTAGAAGGACAGAGTGTGAGATAGAGAAGATCCCCGGGAGAGGGATGGAGGAAGGAAGTGCTGCAGCAGGCCACAGTGATCTGGGTCTGCTGGCACAGGAAAGAGACAGAGAAAGGAAGCTTGATTCTCCATTGGGAAGAAGGATTAGCACGGAACGTTAGGAGAATAAGAGAACAAGAACCAGGGTTAGAGGAGAACCCTTTTCAAGTTCTAAGCGCAAGGCCGGGGTCCGGTCCCCGAGGTTGTATGGATACTAATGGTCCTGCAGCAGACACCGGAGGAATAGAAGTAGTGACCGCTTTATTCCCACACAAGACTTGGGGGCACAATAGCAACATATTAGTGAGCCGGGACTTAGTAGAAAGGAGTCCCCGAAGCAGGCTACAGCTGTCTGCCGTACAAGTAGAGTTCATAGGAACATCTGACAGGAGGAACTCCAGTGTAACGCAGTACTTGGAATACTTCACTCAAAGGCGCTTTAAGAGGAGACGTTCAGAAAAGGCACATATGTTGGCGGAGTGTTGGAAAGGAGTATTCCATCTGGCCTGGAGGTTGACTGGGTCCCTAACCCGGAGGTCGCGGCGCGGAAGCGGGCACCTGTTTGCACAACAGACTGTGAGTAAAGCTTCGGAACTACATGCCCTGGTGTCTTCCACTTATTCCGGCACCAACCTTCCCAGCACTGCTACATCCCATGCACCTGACACTACACCATCTACGTGTCACTTCACCTACACTGCCCTGGGACTACAGCCCTGCCTGTGGAGGGCTATAATATCACTGCTGCACCACACCATCTGTCCCAGAGGATCTGTCTGCAGCGTCGGCTTACATCTCTATTTCCGAACACCTCAGGTGGCATCACGAATCACTTATAAACTTTCACTACCACAAGCACACTGAAACAACCCCTTTTACAATGGAGCCCCAGGGCCACGGACTGGGTCACCGTTGCCGTGACAACCCCCGTTGAGAAGATCAACCGGCCCGGTACCGAGTACCCCACGGCCCTGGTGAGTGAGGGCGCTCCATATACAGTCATGGCCGAAAGTGTTAGCACCTTTGAAATTATGAAGTATTCTCCCATAAAATTATTGGAATTACACATGTTTTGTTATACACATGTTTATTTAGTTTATGTGTATTGGAACACAAAAAAAGAGAAACAATCATTTCAACCCCAAAAATAGTCCAAACAAAATTGTAAGCACCCTCAACTTTGTATTTGGTTGCACACCCTTTGGAATAAATAACTGCAATCAATAGCTTCTTATAACCACCTCTCAACTTGAATTTTTGATCAGTCTTTTGCAAACTGCTCCAGGACTCTCATATTTGAAGGGCGCCTTCTCCCATCAGCAATTATAAGATCTCTCTGCAGGTGTTCAATGAAATTTACATCCAGAATCATTGTTAGCCACTTCAGAACTCTCCAGCGCTTTCTTTCCATCCATTTCTGAGTGCTTCTTGAAGGGTGTTTGGGGTCATTGTGCAGCGGGAAGACCCATGAACTATGATGCAAAGCCAGCTTTCTGACACTGGGCACTACATTACAACCCAAAATCCTTTGATAATCCTCAGCTTTCATGATGCCTTGCACACAGTCAAGGCCCCCAGTGCCAGAGGCAGCAAAACAACCCCAAAACATCTATGAACCTCCACCATATTTGACTGTAGGTACTGTGTTCTTTTCTTTGTAGGCCTCATTCAGTAGAATGACGTGCTTTACCAAAAACTCAGTCTCATCTGTCCACAAGATGCTTTTTCACAAGGATTTTGGTTTACTCATGCACATTTTGTCAAACTGCGGTCTAGATTTTAATGTTTCTAAGTTAGTAGTAGGGACCTCCTGGGTCTCCTGCCTCTGTTTCATTTCATTCAAATGTCGATGGATAGTCTGCGCTGACACTGATGCACCATGAGACTGCAGGACAGCTTGAATTTGTTTGGAACTTGATTGGGGCTGTTTATCCACCAACCAGACTATTCTGTTTTGCAATCTTTCATCAATTTTAATCTGCTGTCAATGTCCAGGGAGATTAATTACAGTGTCATGGGTTGTAAGCTTCTTGATTATGTTGTGCACCTTAGAAAAAGGAACATCAAGATCTCAGGAGATGGATTTGTAGCCTTGAGATTGTTTGTTGATATTTTTCAACAATTTTGATTCTCAAGTCCTCTTCCCCTCTTTCTGTTTTCCATGTTTAGTATTGCACACAATGCAAAGATTGAGCCAACTTCTTCCCTTTTATCTGGTTTCAGGTGTGACTGTCATATTGCCCACACCTGCTACTTGCCACAGGTGAGTTAGAACGAGCATTACATGCTGGAAACAAAGTTGTTTACCCACAATTTTGGAAAGGTGCCAACAATTTTGACCAGCCCACTTTTGGTGTTTTGTGTGAAATGATGCTCAATTTGCTTTTTTTTCTCTGTTTTTTTTGTGTTATTCCAATATACACAAAGGAAATAAACGTGTATAACACAACTGGTGTAATTGCAATCATTTTCAGGGAGAAATACTTCATGACTGTATAAAATATGGTATGGTTTTATTTATACATTTTTTAATTAATTTACTTGTGCAGGTGCAAAGTGTGGCGTTCAGCTCTGTTTTAACATCTCCTTTTACCCTATTCGCATATTTTGCATCTTGTTTAATAAAACTCTATTTCTATTACGTTTGGTTATCTTAATCCTTGTTTTATGTAGGATTTCTAATGCCGAGCTGCTGTTAGCCAGTGCCGGGGGCAAGGTTACCGACGCCATTCTGTATACACAGAGTAGTGTGACTGAACCCGCTCCAGCGCCGCCACCGGGACTGAAACCAGAACTCTCCCGGTAGGAATAAAGTTAATTTCTTCCCGGCATCGTGGGTCTCATTGTGGGCACCGGGCAGGTTTATAATGCTATTAACCTGCAGATTAACCCCATATCTGCAGGTTAATAGCATTTTTTCAGGTAACAGATTCATTTTAAGAACAGATACCCAATTTAGTTTATGGACAATGAGCTAAAGAATGTATCACAAAGAAACTTTGTTCATGGCGATTGAGACAGTGTATCATCATGTGCATCATATGTCTTTTTTAAAATTTCCTTTGGGCTACCTTGCATGTCGCCTAAGTAACTAAACCTGTTACTCTACTCTTACACACTGAATTAAGCTACAGGCCATGTGTAATATACTGTAATGGAGAAGGTGACAAGCTCTGACATTAACAGTTGAAGGATTTTAATAAAATTTGTAAAATAACTATTACAACTGCTCTAAATGGAGCGATTGAGTGCTGATCTAACCCTATCTTTTGCAGGACTTATGACACTTCTTATAAAATTATAAGAAATCAGGTTGTTTGGTCCTAATATGGAAACATTAGTGACAAGAGTTACAAGTAAAGAGACCCGAGACAAAGACCCAGGGCTCCAAACTACCTAATGTTAACTAACTAACCATATCATCCCATTCCCAACAGGTGAAATATCTGTTTTTACTAGTGACGAGCAAACGTGTTATCCGACCACGCTCAGGTGCTAACAAGGTGTTTTCTGCAAGCTCAAATAATATGTTCGAGTCCCTGCGGCTGCATGACTCGCGGCTGACATTGTTTTATGGGAATTGTTTTTACGATTTACATTGTTTGGAAAAATGACCTGATAATATGATTCTCCTCATCAGTATGATTATTGCCATACCAAACATTTCTAATTTTTTTTTTACCAATTTAGTGGTGAAAAAAATGAGAAATAAAAAAAAAATAAAAGATTTGTATTGTTGCAATTTTCTGAGACCTGTAACGCTTTCATTTTTCAGTCAATAGAGCAGTGTGAGGGCTTATTTTGTGGAAAGTGAGATTACTTTTTTCTTGATACCATTTTGGGACAGAAAGGACATTTTGATTGCTTCTTATAGCATTTTTTGTGATACTGCGGATACGGAAGGAAACTGTGTGAAACGCGCGTCGGGGCAGAGGGACGTCCAGGGATCTCCACCAGCATACACCGGTATGCAGTCACAGACCATATACTTTATGTTTTTCTCTCTCACCCATGACAGCACCACGGAGAGAGGGGATCCACCCATTAAGGACAGGAACCTACAGATAAAAAGGGCAGCACCTCTCCTCCACCCCAGTTGGGTTCCTGTCCTTGATGGGTGACCTATAGAACCAGCAGCGGCAACAGCTTACCTAAAGAAGATCCAGGGCCGTCCGGTCTGAGGTCTTGACAGCTGGGAGGCCCCTGTCACGGCGGGGTCAGTTCCTAAAGCCGCCACCGCTGCAGCCGACGGGCTCGACAGGGTGAGCGGTGGGGAGTAGACCAAGCCGCCGCTCTGGAAAGGAGGCTGGGGGAGACCCGGGACGTGCGCGGGCAGCGCCTTGGTACAGACGTGTACCAATATGGCGCTGCCCCGGCAATGGACAAGCGACTTCCGGGTCACAGCGGTTTGCACATGCACACTGCGCACTCCCCAGGCAGAGAGCGATGCAGCCTGGGAGATGAGGTGATGTCACACGCCGGGAAATTTGAAAAAGGAAGCGCTGAAATCACTCCTCGCTGGAAGTGTCCTGTAAGTATGGAGGACAGCGACCAGCAAGAGTTGCAGCCCGAGCAGCAGCCTAAGCAGCAGCACAGGCAGCAGCAACACCACCATCACCGGCAAAAGGAGAAGGACAGGTGCGAGGGCGGGTCCAGTAGCCAATCCATGCAGCGCAGCAGATCGGCTGCAAGGAGCAAGTCACCATCCTTGGATCAGCCTGTGCGGGACCTGAATCCACCTCCCGAATCGGTACCTGCAACCGCGCATACCTAGGTGAGTAATCTTCATGAATGTTCACCATTGTAATAGACCTCTTTCCCTTATCAGGGAAAGAAGAAAGAGAAAACAAAGAACAGGGAAAGCTTCACCTGTAGCAGAGCTCTACCAGTTTCATGGGATAAGAAGCTCTGCAAATCCTGCATACAGGAAGTTCTTTGTGAAGAAACCCCGGATTACGCCTTGGACCTAAGAGCTGTAATCCAATCGGAGATTCAGAGTGCCCATTCATCCCTGAAACAAAGAGGGAAAGCTAAAAGGAGGGACGTCGTCGTGGGTTCCCAGTCAGAGATCTCGATGTCAGGGGAGGTTACCTCACAGACCTCGGACACCGACTCATCATCCTCAGATGAGGAAATGGGGGGCCGTCACTGTTTTCCCCTAGATGAGGTAGACATGTTAGTAAAGGCAGTAAGGTCTACCATGGGAGTGGCAGACCCTCGTCCTGATAGGTCAGTCCAGGACATAATGTTTGGGGGACTGGGCCAAAAGAAAAGCAGAGTGTTCCCGCTAAATGAGAATGTACAGGGCCTGATAAAAAAAGAATGGGAAAAACCGGATAGGAAAAACTCCACGGTCCCTTCCCTTAAGAGAAAATATCCATTTGACGAGGAGGCGTCCACATCTTGGGACAAAGCCCCAAAACTAGACATAGCGGTCGCCAAGGCCTCAAAAAAGTTTGCACTCCCCTTTGAGGACATGGGCACTCTAAAGGACCCATTAGATAAAAAGGCCAATACCTTCCTCAAGGGCACTTGGGAATCAGCTGTGTGAAATCTTAGGCCAGCTATAGCGGCAACATGTACCTCCAGAGCCCTCATGGTGTGGGTGGATCAACTAGAGAAACAGTTAAGGGAAGATACACCCAGGGAGAAGATTCTGGAATCTGTTCCAGTAATAAGGGGAGCGGCGGCCTTCTTGGCAGACTCATCAGCTGATTCAGTGAGGTTAACATCCAAAGCGGCAGCCCGAAGAACATTGTGGCTCAAATGTTGGGCAGGGGACTTACAGACTAAGATGAAGCTATGCTCGATCCCCTGCGAAGGGAAGTTCCTATTTGGAGAGACTCTGGATGACATCCTCCAAAAGGCAGGGGATAAAAAGAAGGGATTACCAAACCTGGGTCCTACAGGCTTTAAAAGGTCCTTTCGTAACAAAAAGTTTTTTCAGAGGAGACCCCCGAGAGAACAGAAATGGGACGACAGAAGGAGAGATAGGGGTTTTTTTCTCCGGTAACTCGTCCCGAGACAAGAATCCCTCCAAGTCACAGTTTGCCCAGGGTGGGAGGGAGGCTAAGCCTTTTTCTTCCAGCCTGGAGGAAAATATCGAACAACCTTTGGTTATTACATCTGATCGGATCAGGCCTGAGGATAGACTTTCTCTCTCTCCCACCTCAAAAATATGTGGTGACTCCCCTAAGATCTTCTATACGAGAACAAAAAGCTCTCGAAAAAGAGGTCCTAAGCTTACTAAGCAAAAGAGTCCTCCAGGAGGTTCCCCTGCAGGAGAGGGGCAGAGGGTTCTATTCCCCTCTTTTTCTGGTGAACAAACCGGACGGTACCTTCGGGACAATTATAAAGCTAAAAAGACTAAACGATTACGTCAAAAACCAGAAATTCAAAATGGAGTCAATCAAGTCAACCACCACACTGCATCATGACAATATTAGATCTCAGCGATGCGTACTATGACGTCCCCATCCACAAAGACTCCTGAAAATACCTCAGACTGGCAGTCTCTATAGAGGGCGAGATAAAGGAGTTTCAATACAGGGCCCTGCCGTTCGGAATTTCTATAGCCCCAAGAGTTTTCACGAAACTAGTAACAGAAGTGATGACCCACCTAAGAGAGCAGGATATTAATAATCCTATATTTGGACGACTTTTTAATAGCAAGCAACTCGGCCCAAAAATGCAGGGAACAGAGGGACAGAGTAATGAAGACGCTACAGAACCTCGTCTGGCTTCTAAACCTGTAAAAATCGAGGTTGGAGCCCAGCAAAGTTCAGGAGTTCCTAGGACTAACACTGGACTCAAACACCCAAGAGTGTTACCTTCCGGACCGAAAAAAAGAGAGAATTGCTCAATTGGTAGCGAGAGCGATTCAGAACCCTTCCATGACACTAAGAAAAACGATGTCACTACTAGGGTCCCTCTCCGCCTGCCTGCTGGCGGTCCAATGGGCACAGCTACATAAGAGAGCTCTCCAATGGGATGTATTAGCCAACCATTTAGCATTAGGAGGTCACTTGGAAGGTCACGTTACCTTAGACTCCAAAACTATTAATTCCCTAGCTTGGTGGGGAAACAGAGACAACCTATCCAAAGGGATTCCCTGGGTAATAAAAATCAGACACATAATTACCACAGATGCCAGTCCCATGGGATGGGGAGCACATATGAGCAACAGGGTGGCTCAGGGGGAATGGGGAGGTCAGGAATTAGAAGCCTCCTCGAACAAAAAGGAACTCTTGGCAGTAAGTTATGCCCTAACACACTTTCTACCTGTGCTGTGGGGTCATCACGTCCGCATATTTTCAGACAATCAAGTAACGGTGGCCTACATAAATCACCAGGGGGGAACCAGGTCCCGAGCACTAATGAATACATCCTCCAAAATCCTCACCCTAGCCGAGACAAACCTACTATCCCTCTCTGCACTGCATATAAGGGAACAGAAAACCAGAGAGCAGACTTTCTGAGTCGCACCCAGTTACGCCAGGGAGAATGGGTCCTAAAACAGTCCATTTTTCGGCAGATTGTAGAAATGTGGGGAACCCCACATATAGATCTGTTTGCCGACCACAAAAACAAAAAAGTGGAAGCATTTTGTTCCCTAGACCCCAGGGGGAATCCCCGGGGCCTGGACGCGTTTTTGCTTCCATGGACACAGAGAAAATTCAGAGAGGACAGAGCAAGAATGATACTAATAGCCCCCTTCTGGCCAAAAAGAACTTGGGTCTCCTGGCTGAGAATGCTGTCAATAACCGACCCTTGGGTCCTACCAGATCTCCCGGACCTACTGTCTCAGGGACCAGTGTTACACCCTCGGGCAGTGAACCTCCATTTAATAGCATGGAATTTGAAGGGGCACTCCTGAGGGAAAGGGGGTTCTCCGAAAACCTGGTTTCTACACTACAATAGAGTAGGAAACCGATCACGACGAGAGCTTATGGGAGAACTTGGAGGAAATTTCTGTCCACCTCCGGGGCAAGGGTTCAGGATGGAGTCCAGATTGACAAAATTCACGAATTTCTGCAGAGGGGCTTAGAACAGGGGCTGGCGACTAACACATTGAAAGTACAAATAGCGACCCTAGGTGCCCTTTATAACCAGGACGTGGCAGGCAACCATTGGGTAGCATGGTTTATCAGGGCCGCAGCCAGGTCTAGGCCAATAATTACTCAGAAATTACCATCATGGGATCTAAATCTAGTACTCTCTGCACTAACAGGTTCCCCATTTGAACCCATACAGTAAGCACCCCTAAAAACCTTGTCATTAAAAACTGTGCTTCTAGTGGCCCTAACATCGACTCGCAGGGTGAGCGATATTCAAGCTCTGTCAGCAGCGCCACCGTTTACTAAAATTCTAGACGATAGAGTCATATTGAAACCTGACCCGGCATATCTACCTAAGGTGGCAACACACTTTCATAGGTCCCAAGAAGTAGTCCTTCCTTCCTTCTGCCCAAATCCTAGAAATAGGGGAGAGGAGAGATTTCACACCGTAGATGTGAAGAGGTGCAGAGTTCAGTACTTAGAGGTCACCAAGGGATGTAGGAAGGAAGGCTCTCTCTTTGTGTGTTTCCAGGGACCTCGGAAGGGACTCAAGGCATCTAAGAGTACCCTGGCAAGGTGGATAAGGGATGCAATTGCCCTGGCATATTCATCCAGTGGGAATACCTTCCTGGAGGGTTTGAAAGCTCATTCCACAAGGGCAATGGCGACCTCATGGGCAGAAAGATCAGAGGTATTGATAGAACAGATCTGTAAGGTGGCCACCTGGTCAACACCTTCTACCTTTTTCTGGCACTATCGTTTAGATCTAGCCTCTACGTCTGACCTGACCTTCGGGAGAAGGGTCCTTCTGGCGGTGGTCCCTCCGTAAGCTACCAGTCTCTGTAATTCTCTCCGTGGTGCTGTCATGGATGAGAGAGAATAGCTTAGTTACTCACTGATAACGGTGTTTCTCGGAACCCATGACAGCACCCGCTTACTCCCCCCCTTCACGTGTGCGGTGAGCACAGGTTACTGTTCGAAGAGTGTTTTCCTTTAGACACTGTGCGTCTTGATAATAGGCAACATTATAATGTTATGTATATATTTTTGTTGTTAACTAACCTGGAGACCCTCTGATGCTCGGTAACCAACTGGGGGTGGAGGAGAGGTGCTGCCCTTTTTATCTGTAGGTTCCTGTCCGTGATGGGCGAATCCCTTCTCTCCGTGGTGCTGTCATGGGTTCAGAGAAACACCGTTATCGGTGAGTAAATAAGCTATTCCATTCTATATGGGGTAGCGCCTTTTGATAGGGCTATTTGAGAGTGTATTATACGCTAGGCATATTCCAAATACTAAAATTTAAGTACACCCGCTGTGGGTACAGGGTTTATTAGGGAATATTGTTGGTGCTGTTTTCCTTCCCCCATGTGATTTCTATAGTTGGTGTCGTTTTCTACAGTATATGCATATCCAACACTTGGTATAATGATTATCATGTGGATTACAATTGAGATAATTTGTGGTGCTGTGGTGTGAGGTTCTATGGACTTTTAGTCCCTCATCATTTTCCAATATCTTTCTTCTGTACCTTGTTTTAATGTTTCAATAAAGTATGCTATTTTTATTACGTATACACCATTGTGTGGTACCAATTCTTTGTTGTACCCTTTTGTTACTACAATAGTATTATCAGTGTTCTGTGGTGTATTACCCGTCAGGGGATTGAATGTAATTGTTTGGGCAATATTTGTGATTAGGCAACCAAAAAGTACAATTTTAGGATTTACATTTTTTTTCTGTTTACTAATCTGCGTTTCGAAGTAGCTACATTATGACAGGCTTAGAGATCTTTTACAGATCACTGGCTGTCAGAGCATTCCTTCGGTGCTCAGTGATCATGTCACGGGGACACGGATGGGAACATAGAATGGTGTGCCCCCATGCCAGCGCACTGATAATCCCGCCTCAGAGTTTGATAGCGGCATTTAAAAGGACTATGTCAGCACAGA
Organism: Dendrobates tinctorius; assembly: GCF_039654945.1. Classification (NCBI taxonomy): domain Eukaryota; kingdom Metazoa; phylum Chordata; class Amphibia; order Anura; family Dendrobatidae; genus Dendrobates; species Dendrobates tinctorius. The sequence continues at coordinate 9,261,821 of NW_027361712.1, read as the reverse complement.
ATGACTGTTGAAACCCATATAGGCGCTCTGTGCTTCACGGCGACACCAATAATTTAAATACACCTTCCCACCTGCTTGTTTTCCCTTTATCTCCACCCGCCACTTCTTTGATTGGTAACGTTGGCTTCAAAGAGCCATAGAAGTACGGATATAGATGGAAACCAAGCAGTTAGGAAGGTGTATATAATTGAATGACCACACCAAGGGTGCACCAAGCGCCTGTGCTTGATTTCAACATTCATTCTGTGATGACAAAGTCCTTTTAACAGTTTAACAGTTGAGAGTGGAGCAACACTCCTCCCATGTCTGGCACAGCCATTATCTGCTGATCATGGGCAGGATTCACCCCGTGAGGATACTCCATAGAGAAATTACCAACTTGCACTGTATGGCGGATGTCAGTAGAGGGGTTAACTAAAATGTAATGTATAATATTCATATCTACATGTCCATTCACTGTTATAAGTAGCATAAAGGGGTGATTACTTCTAAATTGGTGGTGGTCTAACTGCTGGGACCTCCAATGGGCACCAGAACGTCTCCCTTTTATCCTTGGAGCATTCTGGAACCCTACTCCATTTATTCTGTATGGTACTGCCGAGTGCATCACGCAGCTTTTTCCATCAACCCTGTAGAAAATGAATGGAGCAGGTGTCATGCATGGCTACTGCCACTCTATTCCAATGGGGATAATAGCTGGCTGGGGACCCAGTGGCCAAAACGCCAACCATCTATAAGTTGCCACTGGCACATATATTGTAGATAGATTATAATTTTTTTTAACTCTTTTGGAGAATTTTCAGGTTTGTGAAATTTATGGTCAAGTTCAAGCGCTGTTCTTACTTCTTCTTTCTGCACCGCTTTTGACACAAACTATGAGGCAGATTACAGAATAAAATTTCACTGAAATGTGAAGAGCGGAAGAGGCAATTTCATGCCATGATGGGAACAGGTTAATAAGCTCTCCACCAACGTCCAGATCTTTACCCTAAAGGATCTCAAATAAATGACCTACAAGCGCAAGGATAAGTCAATATCCTATGCCTGTTGGGGATTACTTTGCATCTTGTCCTCTCTTAGATGTAGATGTTGGTTAAATGTTACAAAAGCCTCATAAGCTGAAAAAAATTAATTTTTTTTTATTAAAGGAAAGATAAAAAATTATTGTATAAAAATAGTTTACCATAAAAATATAATTTGGGATGCCCACAATTGTAAGGACCAATAGAATAATATTAGCATATTATTAATACCGTGCGCTGTAACAAATTGTGTATTTCTTGTGGATTTTTTTTTTTCAATTACATGGAATATAAATAAAAGCAGATAAAAAATAAGCCCTTAGGGCTCGCTTACATGAGCATATTATCCAGGAGAGTGGGACGATTTTTTTCTCACTTTTCCTCTGTGTGCTGTCTGCATGCCATCTGTTTTTTCACTCATGCTGTATACACAGATCTGCACTGCCTCATAGAATATGATTTATCGGATTGCACTCGTCCGACTTATACGCTGCTGTGGGCGATCCCTCATACAGCTACTAGGCCAGAAAAGTACAAATATTATGGCTCTTTAACTAAGGAAGTGAATAAACATAGATCAAAAATATTCTAGTCCTATCCTTAACCTTAGGTGCCAGTCACACTTGTATACAGTCATGGCCAAAAGTTTTGAGAATGACACAAATATTATATTTTCACATGATCTGCTGCCCTCTGGTTTTTATGTGTGTTTGTCCGATGTTTTTATCACATACAGAAATATAATTGCAATCATATTATGAGTAACAAAAGGTTATATTGACAGTTAGAATGAGTTAATGCAACAAGTCAATATTTGCAGTGTTGACCCTTCTTCTTCAGGACCTCAGCAATTCTCCCTGGCATGCTCTCAATCAACTTCTGGATCAAATCCTGACTGATAGCAGTCCATTCTTGCAAAATCAACGCTTTTATTTTGTCTGAATTTGAAGGTTTTTGTTTGTCCACCCGTCTCTTGATGATTGACCACAAGTTATCAATGGGATTAAGATCTGGGGAGTTTCCAGGCCATGGTCCCAAAATCTCTATGTTTTGTTCCCTGAGCCATTTAGTTATCACCTTTGCTTTATGGCAAGGTGCTCCATCATGTTGAAAAAGGCATTGTTGATCGCCAAACTGCCCTTGGACGGTTGGGAGAAGTTGCTCTTGGAGGACATTCTGGTACCATTCTTTATTCATGGCTGTGTTTTTAGGCAAGACTGAGAGAGAGCGCATTCCCTTGGCTGAGAAGCAACCCCACACATGAATGGTTTCAGGATGCTTGACAGTTGGCATGAGACAAGACTGGTGGTAGCGCTCACCTGGTCTTCTCCGAATAAGCCGTTTTCCAGATGTCCCAAACAATTGAAAAGGGGATTCATCAGAGACAATGACTTTACCCCAGTCCTCAGCAGTCCACTCCCTGTACCTCTTGCAGGATATCATTCTGTCCATGATGATTTTTCTGGAGAGAAGTGGCTTCTTTGCTGCCCTCCTTGAGACCAGGCCTAGCTCCAAGAGTCTCCGCCTCACAGTGCGTGCAGATGCACTCACACCTGCCTGCTGCCATTCTTGAGCAAGCTCTGCACTGCTGGTAGCCCGATCCGCAGCTGAAACACTTTTAAGAGACGGTCCTGGCGCTTGCTGGTCTTTTTTGGGCACCCTGGAGCCTTTTTGGCAACAAGGGAACCTCTCTCCTTGAAGTTCTTGATGATGCGATAGATTGTTGACTGAGGTGCAATCTTTCTAGCTGCGATACTCTTCCCTGTTAGGCCATTTTTGTGCAGTGCAATGATGACTACACGTGTTTCTTTAGAGATAACTATGGTTAACAGAAGGGACACAATGATGCCAAGCACCAGCCTCCTTTTAAAGTATCCAGTGGTGTCATTCTTATTTAATCATGACAGATTGATCTCCAGCCCTGTCCTCATCAACACCCACACCTGTGTTAAGGGAGCAATCAATGAAACGATGTTAGCTGGTCCTTTTAAGGCAGGGCTGCAATGATGTTGAAATGTGTTTTGGGGGATAAAGTTAATTTTCTAGGCAAATATTGACTTTGCAAGTAATTGCTGTTAAGCTGATCACTCGTTATAACATTCTGGAGTATATGCAAATTGCCATTAGAAAAAATGAAGCAGCAGACTTTGTAAAAATTAATATTTGTGTCATTCTCAAAACTTTTGGCCATGACTGTATTGTGTTCAGTATATTGTATTAGTATTTGTCCAAAAATTCAGTATAGGTCAGAACCAGGAGAGTCCACACATGAAAATAGATTTACAGATCTCTCTAATAGGTTTTCTAAGTTCTACCCGTGATTTTGGTGCAAAAATACTGATACAAAATACAGTCACTTAGGCCACATTCACACTATCAGTATTTGGTCAGTATTTTATCTCAATATTTGTAAGCCAAAACCAGGAGTTGGACAATCAGAGGAAAAGTACAGTGTGTCCATAAAATCATGGTGCACTTTTGACCAGTCACAGGAAAGCAACAAAAGACCATGGAAATGTGAAATCTGCTCCAAATAATAGAAACACATCACCGCTGTATGTATCACTCACTCCTGGTTTTGGCTTACAAATACTGAGGTAAAATACTGACCAAATACTGAACGTGTGAACGTGGCCTAAGGGCTCATGCAAATTTCGTATTTTCGGGTCAATGTTATTTTATAGGACCGTGCATGTGACTTTTTCCTCGAACCAAGTCTGTCATCAAAATAAATTACAGCATGCCTAAGTTTGATTCGATATTCAGATTTCACTCGGCTATGCAAGTCAATGAGTCCATGGAAAACATCGGACTGCACTCAAATGACATTAGGGCGCAGTCCGATTTTCACAGACTGACAGAATGGAGAAGATGGAAACATTTTATTTTCCATTTTCTCTTCATTCAAGGAAATCTGATCACACTAATCAGACTAATCAGAATGTGACTTGCATAAACGACCCAATTTTCTCTCCTACCGCATACCAAAAGATCCATAAAGTACACAGAAAAAAGAAGTATGAAAAAAGAGGGATCACCTAAAAACAGTTAATGTTTCTTGCTACACTTCTGCCCCTAATGAAGCCACAACCCTAGTGGCGAGACATGTAAGGTCTTTTTGTCCCTGTGTGTACTCACCGGTTACCTCCACCAGCTTAACCCCTTAAGCCCCAAGTGTGGTTTGCATGTTAATGACCAGGCCAATTTTTACAATTCTGACCACTGTCCCTTTATGAGGTAATAACTCTGAAACGCTTCCATGGATACTGGTGATTCTGACATTGTTTTCTCGTGACATATTGTACTTCATGTTAGTGGTAAAATTTCATTCAAATAACTTGCGTTTATTTGTGAAAAAAATGGAAATTTGGCGAAAATTTTCAAAATTTTGCAATTTTCCAACTTTGAATTTTTATGCCCTTAAATCACAGAGATATAGCACACAAAAAACTGAATAAGTAACATTTCCCACATGTTAACTTTACATCAGCACAATTTTGAAACCAAATTTTTTTTTTGTTAGGAAGTTATAAGGGTTAAAAGTTGACCAGCGATTTCTCATTTTTGCAACACCATTTTATTTTTACGGACCACATCACATTTGAAGCCACTTTGAGGGGTCTATATGATAGAAAATACCCAAAAGTGACACCGTTCTAAAAACTGCACCCCTTAAGGTGCTCAAAACCACATTCAAGAAGTTTATTAACCCTTTAGGTGCGTCACAGGAATTTTTTGAATATTTAAAAAAAAAATGAACATTTAACTTTTTTTCACTAAAAAAATACTGCAGGTTCAATTTTTTTTAATTTACCAAGGGTAACGGGAGAAATTGGACTGCAAAAGTTATTGTGCAATTTGTCCTGAGTACGCCGATACCTGATATGTGGGGGGGAACCACTGTTTCGGCGCATGGCAGACCTCAGCAGGGAAAGAGCGCCATTTGACTTTTTCAATGCAAAATTGGCTGGAATTCAGATCGGACGCCATGTCGTGTTTGGAGAGCCCCTGATGTACCTAAACAGTGGAAACCCCCCAAGTGACCCCATTTTGGAAACTAGAGCCCCCCAAGGAACTTATCTAGATATGTGGTGAGAACTTTGAACCCACAAGGGCTTCACAGAAGTTTATAACGTACAGCGGTACAATTAAAAAATCATATTTTTTCCACAAAAATGATCTTTTCACCCCCAATTTTTATTTTTCCAAGGGTAATAGGTCCCTAAAAGTTATTGTGCAATTTGCCCTGAGTACACTGATACCCCATATGTGGGTGTAAATGACTATTTGGGCGCATGGCAGAGCTCGGAAGGGAAGCAGCGCCATTTGACGTTTTTGGCTGGAATTGAGATCGGACACCATGTCGCGTTTGGAAAGCCCCTGATGTACCAAAACAGTAGAAACCCCCCACAAATGACACCATTTTGGAAACTAGACCCCCAAGGAACTTATCTAGATGTGTGGTGAGAACTTTGAACCCACAAGGGCTTCACAGAAGTTTATAACATACAGCCGTACAATTAAAAAATCATATTTTTTACAAAAAATGATCTTTTCACCCTCAATTCTTATTTTTCCAAGGGTAACAGGACCCTAAAAGATATTGTGCAATTTGTCCTGAGTGCGCTGATACCCCACATGTGGGTGTAAACCACTATTTGGGCGCATGGCAGAGCTCGGAAGGGAAGCAGCGCCATTTGACGTTTTTGGCTGGAATTGAGATCGGACACCATGTCGCGTTTGGAAAGCCCCTGATGTACCAAAACAGTAGAAACCCCCCATAAATGACACCATTTTGGAAACTAGACCCCCCAAGGAACTTATCTAGATGTGTGGTGAGCACTTTGAACCCCCCAGTGCTTCACAGAAGTTTATAACGCCCGTGCGTGTAAATACAAAAATCGTATTTTTTCCACAAACATGATCATTTAGTCACCAATTTTTTCATTTTCCCAAGGGTACAAGGAGAAATTGGACCCCAAAAGTTGTTGTCCAATTTGTCCTGAGTACGCTGATACCTCATATGTGGGAGAAAACTACTGTATGGACACACGTCGGGGCTCGGAAGGGAAGTAGTGACGTTTTGGAATGCAGACTTTGATGGAATGGTCTGCGGGTGTCATGTTGCTTTTGGAGAGCCCCTGATGTACCTAAACAGTGGAAACCCCCCACAAGTGACCCCATTTTGGAAACTAGACCCCCTAAGGAACTTATCTAGATGTGTGGTGAGCACTTTGAACCCCCCAGTGCTTCACAGAAGTTTATAACGACCGGGCATGAAAATAAAAATATCGTATTTTTTCAACAAACATCATCTTTTAGTACCCATTTTTTTTATTTTCCCAAAGGTAACAGGAGAAATTGGACCCCAAAAGTTGTTGTCCAATTTGTCCTGAGTACGCTGATACCTCATATGTGGGAGGAAACTACTGTATGGGCACACGTCGGGGCTCGGAAGGGAAGTAGTGACGTTTTGGAATGCAGACTTTGATGGATTGGTCTGCGGGTGTCATGTGCGTTTGGAGAGCCCCTGATGTACCTAAACTATTGAAACTCCCCACAAGTGACCCCATTTTGGAAACTAGACCCCCCACGGAACTTATCTAGATGTGTGGTGAGCACTTTGAACCCCCAAGTGCTTCACAGAAGTTTATAACGCCTGGGCGTGAAAATAAAAAAATCATTTTTTTCCCCAAAAATGATATTTTTGCCCCCAATTTTTTATTTTCCTAAGGGTAACAGGAGAAATTGGACCCCAAAAGTTGTTTTGCAATTTGTCCTGAGTATGCTGATACCCTATATGTGGGAGTAAAACACTGTTTGGGCGCATGGCAGAGCTTGGAAGGGAAGGAGCACCATTTGACTTTTTCAACGCAGAATTGGCTGGAATTGAGATCAGACACCATGTTGCATTTGGAGAGCACCTGATGTGCCCAAACAGTGGAAACCCCCCAATTATAACTCCAACCCTAACCCCAACACACCCCTAACCCTAATCTGAGCCCTAGCCCTAACCCTAGCACTAACCCTAGCCCTAACCCTAACCCTAACCCTAACCCTAACCCTAGCCCTAACCCTAGCCCTAACCCTAGCCCTAACCCTAATGGGAAAATGGAAATAAATACTTTTTTTTAATTTTATTATTTTTCTCTAACTAAGGGGGTGATAACGGGGGGTTTGATTTACTATTTATGGCGGTTTTTATGTTTGGCGGCTGTCGCACGCTAAAACACGCTTTTTATTGTAAAAATAGTTTTTGCATCACCACATATTGAGAGCTATAATTTTTCCGTATTTTGACCCACCGAGTCATGTGAGGTCTTATTCTTTGCGGGACGAGTTGACGTTTTTATCGGTACCATTTTTGGGCACGTGACATTTTTTGATCGCTTTTTATTCCGATTTTTGGGACGCAGAATGAACAAAGACCAGCGTTTCATTAATTTCTTTTGGGGGGGTGCGTTTACACCGTTCCGCATGCGGTAAAATTCATAAAGCACTTTTATTCTTCGCGTCGGTACGGTTACAGCGATACCTCATTTAGGTCGTTTTTTTATGTTTTGTCGGTTTTTTGCAATGAAAACAATTTTATATAAAAAATAATTATTTCTCCCTCACCCATGACAGCACCACGGAGAGAGGGGGTCCGCCCATCAAGGACAGGAACCTACAGACAAAAGAGCGGCACCTCTCCTCCGCCCCAGTTGGGTTCCTGTCCTTGACAGGTGAACCACGGAAGCAGGAAGGCAGCACTTACCGGCTGCTAGTGGCCCTAACATCTGCTCGCAGAGTGAGTGACATTCAAGCCTTACCGGCAATACCCCCATTCATTAAAATTATGGAGGATAGAATTATATTGAAACCTGACCCTGCATATTTGCCTAAGGTAGCAACACACTTCCATAGATCACAGGAGGTAGTCCTTCCTTCCTTCTGCCCAAACCCTACGAATAGAGGAGAGGAGAAATTTCACACATTAGATGTGAAGAGGTGCTTAGTGCGCTACCTAGAGGCCACCAAGGGATGTAGGAAGGAAGGATCTCTCTTTGTGTGTTTCCAGGGACCTCGGAAGGGGCTCGGGGCGTCCAAAAGTACCCTGGCAAGATGGATAAGGGATGCGATTGCCCTGGCATACTCATGCAGTGGGAATACCATCCCGGAGGGTCTAAAAGCCCACTCTACGAGAGCAATGGCGACCTCAAGGGCAGAAAGATCAGAGGTATCAATAGAGCAGATCTGTAAGGCGGCCACCTGGTCAACACCTTCTAACTTTTTCAAACACTATCGCCTAGATCTAGCCTCTGCGCCTGACCTGACCTTCGGGAGAAGGGTCCTTCAGGCGGTGGTCCCTCCCTAAGCTACCAATCTCTGAAATTCTCTCCGTGGTGCTGTCATGGGTGAGGGAGAATAGCTTAGTTACTCACCGATAACGGTGTTTCTCGGAACCCATGACAGCACCCGCTTAATTCCCCCCCCTTTTTTCACGTGTGCGGTGAGCACGATTTAATGTGTGTAGAGTGTGTTCTTAGACACGAGGCTTCTCTATAAGTATACAAATTATAATGTTATGTATATACTTCTGTTGTTAACTAACCGGGAGACCCTCTGATGCTCTGTAACCAACTGGGGGCGGAGGAGAGGTGCCGCTCTTGACTGTAGGTTCCTGTCCTTGATGGGCGGACCCCCTCTCTCCGTGGTGCTGTCATGGGTTCCGAGAAACACCGTTATCGGTGAGTAACTAAGCTATTTTGCATCACTGCGAGCTATAACTTTTTTATTTTTTTGCGGATGATGCTGTATGGCAGCTCGTTTTTTGCGAGACAAGATGACGTTTTCAGCGATACCATGGATATTTATATGCGTCTTTTTGATCGCGTGTTATTGCACTTTTTGTTCGGTGGTATAATAATAAATCATTATTTTTTGCTTCGTTTTTTATTTTTATTTTTTAAGGGGTTCGCTAAAGGGGTTAACTACTGGGACAGTTTTATAGGGCGGGTCGCTACAGACGCGGCGATACCAAATATGTGTACTTTTATTGTTTGTTTTTTTATTTTCAAATAATGAATTTATTGGGGAATATTTTTTTTTTTTACTAATTTATTTAGCGATTTTTTTTAAATTATTTTTAAACCTTTTTTTTTTTTTTACTTTATTACAATGTCCCAGGTGGGACATCACTGTCCTGTGACAGATCGCTGATCTGTCACATCACAGATCACTGTGACAGATCAGCAATCTGTCACAGGTAGTTCTGCAGACTTCCTCATGCCTGCGCTTTGCAGGCAGTGAGGAAGTCAGCTCCCTACAGGCCCCCGAAGGCCCCCGTCGCCATCTTGGATCCGGGGGCCTGTAGGGAAAGAGCCCCCAGCAGCAGCGCTGCACATTGCACTGCCGTGGGGGGCTCAGGGAAGCACGGAGGGAGCCCCCTCCCTGCCGATGCTTCCCTTTAACTCCCGGTACACTGCGATCGTGTTTGAGCGCGGTGTACAAGGGGTTAACGTGTCAGGGGACACATTGTGCCGGGTGTCAGCTGTGATAATTAGCTGACACTTGGCCGCGATCAGCGGCGCTCACCACGTGGGCGCCGCTGATCGCATTAGACGTACTATCCCGTCCTTGGGAATTAAGTCCCAGGGCACATGGACGGGATAGTACGTCTAATGGCAGAAAGGGGTTAATATTTTATTTATTACGTTTATCATTACTGTATATACTCGTGTATAAGCCAAGTTTTTCAGCACATTTTTTTGTGTTAAAAAAGCCTCCCTCGGCTTATACAGTATACGAGTCAATTGTCCCAGAAAGCCGGCGGAGGAGAGGGAGCAGCGGGTGACAGAGGCAGGAGCCGGCAGCTGCGGCTAAAACCTGTGCCGCTGCTAAAAAGAAATGAATATTCATTTCTTTTATAGCGCACACAGTCACAGCTGCAACCACCGGCTTCCAGAAGACATTCTACTCACCCTCCTGCACGCCCTTCCTCTCGTTGGTTCCAGCTTCCAGCAGCTCTTTCTGTGCCGAGCAATCATGTGGCCCCGCTCATTAAGGTGTGGAGGGAATATTGATTACCTTAATGAGCGGGGCCACGTGATCGCTCGGCACAGGAAGTGCTGTTGAAAGCCGGTACAAGATGCTGCGAGGGCGCGCAGGTGGGTGAGTAGGAGGTTTTTTTTTTGTAATAGGAAGCATGTATACAAGGATGGGAGGGGGGAGCCATGCATACCAGGACAGCTACAGGGGGAGCCACGCATACCAGAACAGCTACTGGGGGAGCCATGCATACCAAAACAGCTACTGGAGGAGCCATGCATACCAGGACAGCGACGGTTGAGCCACGCATACCAGGACAGAGACGGGGGAGCCATGCATACCAGGACAGCGACGGAGGGAGCCATGTATACAAGGATAAGGGATAAGGAGCCATGCATACAAGGATAGGGAAGGGGGAGCCACGCATACCAGGACAGGGATGAGGGAACAATGCATACCAGGCTTATACTCAAGTCAATAAGTTGACCCAGTTTTTCGTGGCAAAATTAGATGCCTCGGCTTATACTCAGGTCAGTTTATACTCGAGTAAATACAGTACTCTACGTAGCTATTTGCTATTGTGCCGGTAGTATGATTTTTGTGCCCCCTTTTTGATTCTATCATACAATTGTTGTATACATGCCTCTTTATCGTCTGTTACTTTGTGCTTTTTGTACATTATTTATTGTGCATATATATCTTTAACCCTCTATGCACTTTATGTAATTACTGGCCCTTATTTTAGGGCCCAGGTCATTGACATAGCAATTTTTACATTACTGACACAGTTGTGATTTGGGGTACATTATATCTGTATTAAGGTCGTATTAAATTTTGGTTTCCTAAATTACCTTCCTGATGGGCAAGTTAGACCCTAGCACTATAGCGAAGAGGAAAACTCATGTTTGTGCTTTTTAAATGTTTTTAATATGTCTTGTTTGGCTAATAAATATTAACTAATTTTATGCGATCCCTCTTTTTGCATACTACTTTTTTTCTATGTACTTGTAGACACCACTTACAGCTCTACCAGTCTGTCTCAGGTTACACAAGCTCTTAGCCCACAAGACAAAGGGCAAGGGAAGTAGACCATATATTTTTCTACATCTACTTTTCCCAAAATGTGGTAAACTGTTTTAATGACGGATTATTTAAAATGTCGCAACAGTGTCATTTCCTGATGCATTACATATAGGCTGTAGGTGGAAAATAGGTCTAGACATAGAACTGTGCTCATTTGACAGACTGATGGTCGATTGCTGTGTGGATAGGTCTCTGATCCACATCACATATAGAAATATATAAGGATTTTATCTATCTATTTTTATCTATTTATATATAAGGATTTTATCTATCCAACAATAAAACAGTCAATTTTATGACGCTAACAGCTACATTAAAGTCGTTGTCTGGGACTTATTCAGGTCATCACCATGAGATGGGTGGGAGTCCGACACCCTCACATTCAACTGCCAGATGTAAGCAGTGTGCAGAGTGGAAAACAACAGCTCAGTACATTGCTCAGTGGCTGTTGCCGAATACTGCAAGTAGTTTCCCATTCATCTGTACAGTACCCGAGGGGGGGGTAAGAAACTACTGAAGCTGCAAGGCCAACATTGCTGCTCAATGGAATGTGGTCATGCACATCTTACTCATGAGTAAGACTCTGTTGAGTTGAAACGCGTAAATGCCTGTCTTTACAATGGTTTTTTAACCTGTATCCTGCTTTTGGATTTTTAATGAAGATTTCTCAATTAAGATTCTATTTTTAAGTAAGAAGATGTGCTGGAATATTTGGATCTTTGCATTTATGTCAGCTTGTGAAATTTCCTAGCACCTTCATCAAAGAACTGCCTCCAACGTGACAAGTAAAAAAGGTGAGCTGAATATTTTCGTTTTTGGCCTTATACAGTACTCACTCAGCCGGAGCTGAAATCACTATGTCAATCCAAGGTTCCCTGAAGAGTTTATTACACAGGGTTTTGAAATAAATTTACCAAAGTCAAAGTGCCAAGCCCAAACGCCAGGGACTTATAGTTCTGTATCCTCAAGATGCCGTCTCTCCTCCTGTAGTCCTCACGAAATCTCCTAGAAGCAATACGCCTATTTCTGTATAAAATATCTGTCCAGTATTGCCTCTCAGCTCATCACAACAGGGACTCCACAGAGCTCCACAGTCACACAGCTCTCAGGAACGCTCAGTCTTTGTTCCACAGCAAGGTCTCAGGCTCCCAAGATGAAGGGTTGCAGTACACAGTCTCTTACAGCATTCAATCTCTGTGCTTCTCACAGGCTGCTCCACAAACACAGTGTCTCTCAGAGCAGTCTCTTCCTCTCTGGAAGCTTCCCTTAGAGCTCTAGACAGAAGACACTAGGCCCCACCCCCAGCACACACAGATCCCCATGCACTCGCAGCACCTGCTCTTAGCTGCAGCAAGCAAACACCACAGGGTCCTAGTGTTCTCCTGGTGTAATCACAGTTCACCCTCTTACAGACACATCCCCTTAAGAACTGGCCCTTTACCGAGTATTCCCACGACCCTGGCGGGCGCTCCACATGCCTTTATAAACAATAAATATTAAAGAACTTGGCACTCAAAGTGGTGAAAAAGGTGATTCCATTTATTGGCATCCAGATAACATTTACTAAACGTTTTCGGCCCAACACTGGACCTTCATCAGAGTTTCTCTAAGGATTTGCTGTAAAAATATATACAAGAGAAAATACTTCAATATCATAGAAACTTAGATATCACATGATGCACATAGAAATGGGAAAATTAGGCAAAGCAAACACAGTCTGTCAAATCCGCATGTCATAGAACCTGGACTCTTGAGATTGATCCACAGGAATACGCAATCTATGATTTTTCTGTGAGGAAAATATATGTGTATAGACCGGTATTAAGGAAAAGAATAGACCAACCATTGAATAATACTTAGTGTAAGTAAAAGAAAAATTGAAGCTACGCAAGGATATGAGTGCTCCATAGAACTTGGTGCAGATTGTGCCTACACAAAACATGGTAGTGCTTATTATATACGTGGTTTGGGTGGTTTAGTATATCTAATATATAAAGCTCAAGTGTGTGTATGTATGTATGTGTGTATGTATGTGTGTGTGTATGTCCGGGATTGGCATCCGCACCATCACAGCTACAGCCACAAAATTTGGCACAGTCACACGTCTGGACCCCGAGAGTGTTCTAGGCTATGTTGTGAGGCGAAATTTTAACCCTGTGCGTTCCAATTCACCAAACAATTTTGCCCATATCTACATAATGGGGAAAAAGTGTGTGTGTATCAAGCCCCGCCCCTCATTATGATGTCATAATGGTTGCCATGGCGACACTGATGTCATCATAGGTTGCAAGCCCTGCCGCTCACTATGATGTCATAATGGTTGACTATGGGATGGAGGATGTGTGATAGGCAGGGGCGTATCTAGGGGGGGCAGCCGGGGCACTTGCCCTGGGCGCAGCCGTCAGGGGGCGCAGTCGGGCCGCCTAATGCAGCGGTCCACAGTGTCCTCCCTGGCGGCTGCGCTCTGCCGCCCCCCCGGCCTGAGAGTCGGCGGTTCTCTGTGTCAGCTGCCAAGCTGACAGCTGGCGCAGAGAAGGTGCGCGTGCCGGCTCCCAGAGAACAATTGTACTGGCGTCTGTATAGACGCCAGTACAATTGAAGCTCTGACTGCCGGGCCAGAGTGACGTCAGCAGCGCGATCAGGTCATGTGATCACGCTGCTGACCTCACTCCCCGGCGCCCAGAGCGAACGCTGGTGGTAAGTGCTCCACTGTGGAGCTGAAGACACCGAAGATGGGGGGTGTTAATGTGGGGAAGGGGGTTAATGAGTGGGGGGTTAATGAGTGGGGATGGGGGTTAATGTGGGTAAGGGGGTTAATGAGTGGGGATGGGGGTTAACGTGTGGTGGGGTTAATGAGTGAGGATGGGGGTTAATGTGTGGGGGGGTTAATGAGAGAGGATGGGGGTTAATGTGTGGTGGGGTTAATGAGGGGATGGGGGTTAATTTGTGGGGGGGTTAATGAGGGGATGGGGTTAATTTGTGGGGGGTTAATGTGTGGGGGGTTAATGAGTGGGGATGGGGTTAATGTGTGGGGGTTAATGAGTGGGGATGGGGGTTAATGTCTGGGGGATTTGGAGTGGGGGGTACTTAATGTGTGGGGGGATTTGGGAGTAGGGATGGGGGTTGTTGAGTGGGGATGGGGGGTTATTTAATGTGTGGGGGGATTTGGAGTGGGGTTGGGGGGTTATTTAATGTGTGTAAGGGATTTGGAGTGGGGATGGGGGTTATTTAATGTGGGGGAATTTGGAGCGGGGTTGGGGGGTTAATGTGTGGGGGGATTCGGAGTGGGGATGGGGGTTATTTAATGTGTGGGGGGATTTGGGATGGGGATTATTTAATGTGTGGGGAGATTTGGAGTGGGGATGGGGGGTTATTTAATGTGTGTGAGGGATTTGGAGTGGGGATGGGGAATTTAATGTGTGTGGGGGGATTTAGAGTGGGGATGGGGGGTTATTTAATGTGTATGAGGGATGGGGGATTTAATGTGTGGGGAGATTTGAGGACACAAAATGAAGAGTATGTGTGAGGAAACAGTATGGGGGATGGGTGCAGACAGTATGGGGAGCGAACGGGTTAATGTATGTGGACACAGTATGGGGAGTGAGGGTGATGGGATGTGTGCAGACACAGTATGGGGAGTCAGGGGTATGTGTGAGAAGACAGTATAGAGAGTGAGGGGGTAAAAATATGACGAGACAGTATGGTGAACAGGTGGGATGTTAGAGGAGACAGTATGAGGAGGGAGGGGAATCGTGTGAGGTGACAGTATATTGCAGACATTTGTATTTAGGGGCATTATAATGACACTTCTATCTTTAAGGGGATCGTGTGAAGATTTGCTGCAGAAGACCGGAGAAGATGGACGTCTACAGAGACGAGATGTGGATGAGAAAACTCATCATGGGGTCTGGACAAGAAGAAGAAAAGGAGAACGACTGCAGAGACGACATCATCTATAAGGTACCTGGATGTAAATATTATTTGTGATACTGACTAATTCTCATGTTTTTATTTGTTAAGAGCATTAAAGGGGTTGTCCAGGTTTGTACGGAGTCTGCAGTCATTCTATGTGACTGCAGACTTCTGAATTCTCACAGTGTTCACTGAAAGCTGTCAGGATTCTCTCGTGCCGGTAATTTACATACATGCAGTCACATGCTGACTAGATGTGTGTGGCCTCACTCAATGAAAATGAACAGAGCGAGGCCGGGCACGTCTAGTTGGAATGTGGCCAGAAGTATACAAATCACATACTTGTGCTGACATGACTGTACATCGGCAAGGGAGAATCCTAAACGTGTGCAGTGCATTAGGTGTGAGAATTCAGAAGCTGCAATGTCAGGACTCAGCTCTGCAGGTTCCAGTATTCATCACACGGACACTTCACTTATATGCGATTTTCATAGTTATGGTCCTGTGACAACGAGCTTCTCTTCCTGCTTTCAGTTTTTTACTGAACATTGAGAGGATTGGGGAGAGCAGCTCGTAGGTACATGGCTAAGTGTGCAAGTCGCATATGTACTTGGGGGGGGGGGGGGCGCCGAACCAAATTCTTGCCCTGGGTGCCAGAAAGCCTAGATACGCCTCTGGTGATGGGTATATGGGCACTGGACTATGGGCTAGAGGATATGTATGACGGGAATATGGGCACAGGACTATGGGATGGAGGATGTGTGATGGGTATATGGGCATGGGACTATGGGATGGAGGATGTGTGATGGGTATATGGGCCCTGGCCTATGGGATTGTGGATATGTATGATGGGTATATGGGCATGGGACTATGAGATGAGGATGTGTGATGGGTATATGGGCACTCGACTATGGGATGGCGAATATGTATGATGGTATATGGGTATGGGACTATGGGATGGAGGATGTGTGATGGGTATATGGGCATGGGACTATGGGATGGAGGATGTGTGATGGGTATATGGGCACTCGACTATGGGATGGAGGATATATATGATGGGTATATGGGCCCTGGCCTATGGGATCGTGGATATGTATGATGGGTATTTGGGCACGGGACTATAGGATGGAGGATAATTATAATTTGCTATAAATAACCACAGTTAGTTACTATGCCCGGGCAGCGTCGGGATCTTCAGCTAGTACAGTATATACAGTATATACTAAATAAAATAATTTAATTCTTTTATAAATACAATCATGCTGCAGCACCGGCGCCGCCAACTGCTGAATGTGATTTTTTTCAATACATATAATATTCAGTATGTCAGCAGTCTGCATTATGAATACCTAATCAAAGCACCACATGAAGACCCCCCTACAGGCCGCCCCTGGGCACAAGCATAATATTAATTCAAAACTACAAATAAAGATTAAACAACAACCAAAAGACGGATTTAATCAACCAAGGTATCATTTTAATCAGTATAAAAGCGCCAACTTACAGTGTCTGTAGGTTATTGTGTACAATCCTGCTGACAGTTTCCCCTTAAAAGAATCAATGCACTATTAGCAACCTAGCTGATTACCATAGGGTAAATCTGACCCTTTAATTGATTTTGTCTTGCAAACTGCTAAATTACACAACAGTTCAACTTCCTTTGGTAAAACCAAAACCAGAGATGTGCAGCCTATAAAGTTCTTCAGTAACCTAAGAGCTTCAAAATAATTATACCTTAAGAATCTCCTGTTACAGAAAATTCCAGACTGAGGCAAACTATTGTTATTACCTGCTATTACTGCTTGCTTTTAATTTAAGTGCGTAGTTTCAGCTTATGTAATTTTAAAACTCCCAATTACTTACCAGACGCAAACTGTGCTGCATTGTATTACCTGGTCTTTCTAACAAAGAACTGACCTTCACCTGGAAAACAAATACACTTTCCTCTTAGCAAATTTCAGAGTAGAAAATGTATGCTTGTTCTATGCAAAAATCTATTTTGGGGGCTGGTTGATTTCTCATTAGGTCTCATACACACGACCATCTAGGACTGCTGCTGGCGGTTCTGGAGAAATCATGCTCAGACTGGCCCACCGGGGAACCGGAGGATTCTCCAGTGGGCCCAGGCACTGACACCTGCTGGCACACTAGCCATCAGCTGCCTAGGGCCCCCACTGCTCCAAGGGCCCCCACTGCTCCAGGGGCCCCCAGTCAGTGGTTATGGGGCCCCTGAGTCAAGGAGGCCCACCCTGTACCAGCGTAGCAGCAGCTGGAGACAGTATCCTGTCTCCGCTGCTAAAGCAAAATGAATATTCATGCTTCCCCATGCCTCTATGGGAATGGAGAGGTGTGAATACCATTTCCCTTTAATAGCGGGCAGTGTTAGCCGCAGGTTGCAGCTAACACTGCCCGCATGTAAAACCCCACCACCGCACCACACACACTCAAAGCACCGCACCACATACACACACTCAGGCACACAGACACACAGCGCAGCACATCCCGGCTTCCTGCCTGGCGCTTCTTGACTGAGACAGCCCAGCTGGATGACATCATCATCCAGCACACTGTCTCAGACAGAAAGCTGCCAGCGAGGAAGAGGCTGCCGGGATGTGCTGCGGGGAGGTGAGCTGTGCTGTGTGTCTGAGTGCCTGCGTGTGTGTGTGTGTGTGTATGTGGTGTGGTGATTTGTGTGTGAGAGAGAGAGGGGTGGTGGGGAAGGACAATGATAATTGGTGTGGGGAGGCAATGATGGAGGTGATGGGCAATGATGGTGGTGGGAGGAGGCAATGATGGAGGTGATGGGCAATGGGGGTGGATAGGGGCTGCTTTATACTTTATGAAGGGACTGCATTATATTCTGTGGGGGGACTGCATTATTCTCAGGGGACTACATTGTATTCTGGAGGGCTACATCATACCATATGAGGGGGCTACAGTATACTCTATGGGGGGCTGCATTATATTCTGTGGTGGGGCTGCATTATTCTCTCAGGGGACTACATTATATTCTGGGGGGCTACTTATTACTATATGAGTGGGCTACAGTATACTCTATGAGGGATGCATTATATTCTGTGGTGGGGATGCATTATTCTCTCAGGGGACTACATTACATTCTGGGGGAGCTACATCATACTATATGAGGGGGCAGCATTATGCCCTATGAGGGGGCTACAGTATACTCTATGGGGGGCTGCATTATATTTTGTAGTGGGGCTGCATTATACTATATGAGGGGGGTTGCATTATACCCTATGAGGGTGCTACATTATATTCTATGGTGGGGACTACAATATACATTATTAGGTGGTTGCATTATATTTTGTGGGGTGCTGCATTATATTCTATGAAAGAGGGCTGCATTATATTTTATGAGGGGGACTACATTATATTATGAGGGGGCTACATTATATTCTATGAGGGGGCTACCCCTCTATGATTCTTTGATTCTACCCCAACCCCTGATACTTAATTAAGATTTGTACTACCTTACATTATACCCTGATATTATCTAGTTTTATCACACAATTAGTGGTCTTGTATTTATTTCTATGTAGCTACATAGTGGGCCCCAAGAATGATTTTCTCTGTTGGGCCCAAGGTGCTCCAGTCCGACGCTGGGAGTAACTGTGTCACACACTACTAGAGCATCTTGACCAGTTTTCTGTGTATTCCAGTAGTTATGAAATCTATGCAAGGGTAAATGGCGCATACTTATTAGGCCTCTTTCACACATCAGGTTTTCGCCGTCAGGCGCGATCCGGCGCTTTTGACAGAAACCGGATCCGGCGAAATGCAATGCCGGATCCGGTTTCCCCCCCATTGACTTGCATTTGCGCCGGATTGCGCCGGATGGCCATGCGTTTCATCCGGTTTTCGCCGGATCCGGCAATGTGTCGCGATCCGGCGTCTGGAAAAAACGGCTACTGTAACGTTTTTTGTCTCCGGCGAAAAAGCCGGACACGCCGGATCCGGCGCGTCCGGCTTTTTCACACAATGAAAGCCTATGAGCGCCGCAATGCGCCTGATCCGGCGAAAGCCGGATCCGGTGGCCGGATCCGGTTTTTTTGGTCTGAGCATGCTCAGTAGCTCTGCCCACAAGACATATATAAAAGCAAGACAGTGGGACCCACAGCCACACCCAACATGCCACCCAAGAAAGCAACCAAGCGCAGCAGGAGAAGGCAGGAGACCACTGCAGCACCATCAGCACCACCACCACCCCAAATGGAGCAGCAAATGGAACATGCTGAGGAGGGGAGGCCAGCAGCAGATGAGAGACGGTAATTATCAAATCCCCCATTCCTCCAAACTAGGGCTATTGAATATCAAGATATTCATTGGCCCTTTGTTTCTCTTTATTCAACAGCCGCCCAATAGATGCAGCAGCAGCAGCAGCAATGGCAGCAGCTGGAACACCACCCACAGGCATGGAGTGTGGCCACCAGGAAGACAGCACATCATCTTCTGGGAGCCCTCCCTCGCATCGTCAGCGTTTGACGGTAAGTTTTTATTTCCAAAATCCATCATCTCTGTAATATATGTCTATTCATTGCCTTTTATTTCAAAACAGGATTCACAAGATGAAGAGGAGCTCCCAGAAGAAGAAGGAAGGGGTGGACAGACACCTGGAGTGGGCTCACAATTGGTAAGTTTTTTGCATCAAACGCAGAAACACAACATCACACTACACACAACACATAGAAAACAATGTTCTGCAGACCACACACAGCAAACAAATGCCTACATCCAAAGACATAACATTTTTTGTTTTCTTCTCTAGTCTTCCCAATCTGGTGCTCGGCCAAGAGGTCCTCGCAGTGCCTCCCAGGGTCGTCGGCGACAGCAACGCGGCGGTCACCAGCGTGTAAGTATAAATATTTTTGCTTTGTTTTTTTGCACTTTTTATTTCATTTCTTTTGTGGAGGCTAATTATGTTATTTTTGTCTTTTTCTTTAACAGCCTTCACAGCGTGCTCCCGACTCTGACGGTGAGGATGGAGGACTCGATGTGGACCACCTCATCGATCTCGTCAGAGAAAGGGAGCCGCTCTGGAATATGGCTGACCGCCGCCACGCTGACCTTATCGTTACCCGACGACTCTGGGAGGAAATCTGTTCGCTCCTTGTGGGCCGCTGGGAGGACCTCGATGTTCGGGCCCAGATTAAAGAGCGTAAGTATATACAGTAATGGTTGCTTGATGTAAACCAGTGTTTCCCGAACTCCAGTCCTCGTGGTCCCCACGGATCATGTGTTCAGGATTTCTATTTACTATGGAAATCCTGAAAACATGACCCCTGGGGACCATGAGGACTGGAGTTTGTTAAACACTGATGTTGTATACTAACCACTCCTTTCTCGTTTCAGGGAACAGAATTGTGAATCGGTGGCGGTCTGTGAGGGATCGTTTCAAGAAGGAGTTCAATAAAGAGATGCGGGCCCCGAGTGGATCTGGAGGACGCAGGAGCAAGTACAAGTACGCACAAGCCCTGTCGTTCCTCCGGGAAACAATGGTCACTAGAAGGTAAATATTACACACCACATGTGAAAAAAAATGTTAGATGTAACTTTTTTTTTTCAGTAAGGGCCATACCATGTCAGTATTTTAATTGTTTTTTTTTCTCTTTATTCCACAGCACGGTGAGCAGCACTCGGGAGCCTGCACGATTGGACCCTTCTGAGGCGATCCCTGAGGAGACCGGTACCGAGGGACACTTCGACCGCCCCGGTACATCTGCACCTTCCCAGCCTTCCCACACATTCGACCCATCTGTCCCATCCACCAGCACAGGAGCATCGTGGCCGCCTACATTACATGAAGCTGCTGGTGAGGAGATCGCTTTCCCTTTACCCCACCCTTCTGCCCCTGCCACCTCTAGTACACCTGCGGGTACTGGGCGGCAGCGGCAGAGGGGTCAGGAAAAGAGTTATGCGCCAGAGTTCTTGCATCTGAATGCATCTTTCCAGAACTGTCTAAAAGTCTTGTCAGAGCAAATCTCCGCAGGCTTTCAGCAGATCAACTCCAGCATTCTGGAGGTGAAGACACTTCTGCAAACCATGCATTCAGAAGCAAGATCTTCGCCAAACCACACCTTTTTCAGGTCTGTTGTGGAGCGCATGGCAATACTATCTCCTACCCAGCAGATGCATGTAATGCATTCGTGCCACGGTGCTCTACAGCAGGTTACCTCCCAACCTCCACCTCCCACCACTGTAGTTCCTCCACCTGCACCCCCTCCAGCCACTTTCCATCCTCCCCCTCCTATTACATCTGCACCCCCTCCAGCCACTTTCCATCCTCCCCCTCCTATTACATCTGCACCCCCTCCAGCCACTTTCCATCCTCCCCCTCCTATTACATACCAGCAACCTCACCAGTACCAGCAACCTTCCCAGTACCAGCAACCTCCCCAGTACCAGACATCTCCCCACTTCCAGCAACCTGCCCCGTACCAAACTCCTTCCCCGTACCAAACTCCTTCCCCGTACCAAACTCCTTCCCCGTACCAAACTCCTTCCCCATACAACTTTCCATCAACATCATCTGCTCCTACAGTCCCTGCCCAAACCTCCACTCCACCGCCCACCACCTCTTCTGCCTCCCACATGTCCACCCATTCTGTAGCTTTTTCCACACCATCACCTCTAACTGTTCCTTCCCCACCACGATCCCAGTCCTCTCTCCACACTCCCATTGTCGAAGTGTCCCGCAGCCCCTCCAGCAGTATTTCCACCCCACACTACACCGAGTTATAATGTTTTTTTGTAATAAAAATGCCCATTTGGTTGGTTTCAAACCTTTATTAAAAAAGTTTTTTTAACTTTAAAAACAGTTTACACAAAAAAAAATATTTTAAATAAAAGTTAAATTATTGTTTACACTGGTTGTCTGTCATTTCTTTCTGCGGCGAAATATGTTTAAAAAAAAGGTTAAATACAGGGTATTTAAAAGGTAAAAGGTATTCAAAACCAGGTATATAACTGTGGGTAAATTTTAGCTATTTGCCACAGTTGTGTTCCTGGTTGTGTTTGAAGCAAAGTATTTCACCTGAAAAGTTGTGTTTATTGTTGGTGATTTCCTAACAATGTACACAACTTTTGTTAAAAGGTGAAATACTTTGCATAAAACACAACCAGGTACACACCTGTGGCCGAAAGCTAAGAATAGTAAGACCATGACAAGATAGCCAACTTTGGTTGGCAAAGGTATATACTGTTGGTCCAGAAGGTACACAAGTTTGGTTAGGGCACAAATCTTTCACACTCTGTCATCCTGCCAGTGTACTCTGCCTTGAGGTGACATAAAGTATAGTGCAAAATTGTCCCTCATTACTGAAACCGTCACAGAACTTCTAGTGGTAATATTTCCAATGACAACATCCATCTTCGCCAGTAACTTGCTCTTCTCTCCAACCTGCACTTTCTCCTCTACAACCTGTCAAAGAAGGGCTGTAGGAACATGCTATATATAGTTTTCCAGTAGCCAATCCCGTTCGGAAGGCCACAAGGGTCAATTTTAAAAACCAGATCCGGCGTAATCCGTCGAAAAACGGATAGAAAAACGGATGAACCGGATGAGACGGATCCGGTTTTGTCTGTCAAGAACAAGACGGATCCGGCAGAAAACCGGATCCGGCACATCAGGTTTTACAAAACATTTGCCGGATCCGGCATTCCGGCACGACGCCGGATCGCGCCTGACGCCGAAAACCTGATGTGTGAAAGTAGCCTTAGTGACACTGTTCTGCAAAAAATTAGAAAGTTTATTTTGTAATGGAAACATGATTAAAGAATCTTACACAATTTTGAGGTGCTGAAAATGACCTTGCAAATGGTTATAGTTTGTAAGTTAATTACAGAGTAAAAAAGTGAAAAAAAATGTTGAAAATACGGAAAATTGTTGCATTTTTGGAATTACCGTAACTACGGCACTTTCTCCCCCATATTTGTTACAAAAAATTTCATTGCGGCATATGCATATACCGTACTATTACAGTTATATATCTCAAGACGTCTTGTGACCCGACAAAGAACGATTAACTCTGATCTTTTTGTTCTTGTTGATATTCTGTCTGACAGGAGAGTTTTAACATTTAGTCTCCGATTCTTCATTTGCATTTTTTTGAAGTCGCTTTCTTTTTTTTTCGTTTAGGATTCGCTGTAGTTTTTTGGCACTAAATTCACCAAAATGGCACATGCAATTCATGGCGCAAAGTCATAACTGGGTTTTCGTCCTGTCTTGAACTGCTTTTGCAACTTTTAGAGACAAAAGTCGAATTGTGCCAAAAGTCACAATATTGCTCTGAAATGTTGGCTATTTTTTAATTCTCCTGGGGTACGAGAATGGAGTGAAGTTTCTCCAAATTTTGCAACTTTTCAAAAGTCGCAATAGATGAATCAGGTTGAAATATCTGGAATTGCTCCAGCCACAAAGCAGAAAACAAAAAAAAAAAAAAAGAGGAGCTCACATATAAAATAGACTTCAAAAAAGGTACAAATAGAATAATGAATTGAATGCAAACTAAAAAAGTGGTACAAAGCGCAGAAAACAAGCCAAAAACACAGGCACAAGGGCAATGATGAATCAGGGCCCAAAACGTTTATTCTTGTAGAACAGTGGTTCCCAAACTCCAGTCCTCGCGGACCCCAACAGGTCATGTTTTCAGGATATCCTTAGTATTTCATAGGTGATGGAAGTATCATCAAGGCATTAGGAATTCTCTCACATGTGTAACACTATGGAAATTCTGAAAACATGACCTGTTGGGGTCCGCGAGGACTGGAGTTTGGGAACCACTGTTGTAGAACAACCTCATCCCTTTCCCTGCTGGAGAAGCAGAAGGCGAGTACCAATTCAGTTTGTTACTTTATACTTCATCTAGACTGTTGAAAAAAACATCCTTTAAGCTTGAAAACCCCTTTTAAAATATGATCGACCAGTCACTAAAGTTCAGACATACACAGAAATATCCTGGCTAGAATCCTATCCTGGTAGTACTGGTAAGGGTTAATCTTTGTAATGCCGTTGATATTTCATGTAAAACGCTGGGAAAATACAGGGTACAGTACAAGACATTTTATAGACACTTAGTCTCATGAATTTCAAATTCAGTTGGAGCTGCCCGAGGCACAGAATGTGCTGGGTTTGCAGTTACAGACACTGGGTCTTGTCATTGTCTTGCACGTACGGTACAGCGTAGGTCTGCAATATTTCCTAAACTCTAATGTAACTAAGTTAATAAGGGAAAGGAAGTACTGAGACTTTTGCTGAATCACAATCTAATTACTGTGAGTTCCATGCGAAGGACAAGTAAACTGTGCATCACATCTATCACTTAAATTACGACTGTATGTTTCCTCCCTCTCAACAGACCAAGACAAGATATGATAGAAATCATCAATCAGATAAAAAAGAAAGGCCTTGCACACAAGACTCTAGCAAGTCCTTAAAAGAAAGCACCACTTACCAGCTACATATGGTTTTACGTAAATCTATTCATATATTGTATTGTCAGCCTTTTAGGTTTGGAATTATAGTTGTGGAAAAATTCTGCAACTTTTGACAACATTGCCAAAATGAGTAGAGCTGGGAAGGAGTCGTGATGGTATGGGGTGTGATTGTGTAACAGGTTTAGAATTTTATAGGCTGAACTGGATGGACAAATGTCTTTTTTCGGCCTTACTAACTATGTTACTATGTTAGGTTGTGGGATGCAGTGACAGACAGAAGGCAAGGGTTAACAATTGTAACTGTTTTAGTTAAACAAGGGGTTAACTCCTGCAGGGAGATAAATGGCTAAGTGAGGGTTAAACAGTTCAATGGCAAGCAATAGGCAAAGTTAATGAGCAATAAACAAGATAACGGCAGTTCTTTAAATCACTTATGTGTCAGAGGCTTCCCAGTCCACAACTGAAGCTTTGAAGGCAGTGACGCCAACAACGGCTGGCGTTGTGCTGATCCAGTGGGGTCCTGCAAACAACGGTCCGTCTTCTGGCAGCAGCGGCCGGTCTCCAGCACCTTCCGCTGAGCCTCTAGTCCATAAGTTGCTGCGGCCAGAGCAAACAGGGTCGCAGCACTGACAAAGTCCAAAGTGAACTGGCAAGATAGGCCGCAAATGTCTGTCCAGTACTCGGCTTTCTCTATGCGGCACGTGTGCTGTACTCACAGTCAGGGAGCACACGTGTCTCTCTCTGAGCTTCTGCCGTCACCTAAATGGCTGCTCTGCATGGCTCTGCTCGGTTTGTTTTGCTCTCTAGGTCCACCGATACCAGTAAATCTCTCACGCAGTAAGTCTCTCACACAGCTGTCCCAGATCTGTGCTCTGCGGCCGGGAGCTTTTTCCAACCAATTCTCGCTCGGAGTACTCTGACCAACATGGGTGCTGCTGCATGTCTATCAGTCTTGGGGAACACACCTCAGGATCCAGCACCCGGCCCCCTATCCACCACGTGAGCACTGCACTCTGCACAGCCGGGCACACGGCGCTCTGCACACCCACTGTCTCACCGGTCCGCCCGCTGAAGTTCTGCTGGAGCACGGTTCCGCACTTCCTCTCTCACTGCGGAGTGCGCCGCACACCTGCCTCCGCTCTCACTGCCAACGGCGATCTGACTCTTACTTAGCGCGCTTTCTCCTCACTGCCTGGCTTAGACACACCCCCTCTTCCTGGGTCTTGGGGCCTGTCCTGTCCCCTATTCATTCCCCCAGGCAACATGGGACGCAGCCTCAGCAGTTCCGGTCCCAGCATGATGCAGGCACCAGCAGCCTGGTCTTCCTCCTTACACTTGCACCTACTTGGCAAATTCATGTAAAGTGGCGGCGTTTCTTACACTTATACTTGACTAACGAGACTATATTTACATACTGGGAAGAGGGGAGCATATCTCAGAAAAAGAAAGGAGCAGGGACAAAAAGAAAAATGAGTCATATTCAGAAGAACAGCAGCATTTACGAAAGGTCAAATGTAATTTTTATGAGAAAGTAAAAAATGACATATTTGCGGTGTCAAGAACACGACACAAGTGTCTCAGGTGGAACCGTAAAGCGGGAAACTGCTTTCCACTCACTCTTACACTCACCTATCGTAATAGGCCAACAATGAGTAAAGTGAACCCCAAAGATGGTCCCCACATCCACGCCAGACTTTACACTGTCATCACTTGCCATTTTACCAGGCCAGAAAAACACTTGCACTGGGCAACACAATGGTACACATGAACATTCAACTTTCCCAAGCTCCTGAACGGTGCACTGCTTGTATTCTGGCACCTCTAAAATGCCTACTACGGACAGGCTTAGCACAAGCCACGATGCTTACCAGATCCGATGGGTTGCCCTGGCCTTTAACAACTGTATAGGAACTAGGACGTAAACAAGAATGTGGCGCCCCTGAAGCTCAGTCGCCACAGAGGTACTGCACCTTCTCCTAAGGTGTAGTGCCCCACCATCCGGGTAAGGTGGGAGCTCCTTTCCACACTCCAACATTCACACCCCACACAACAGGGTAGTTCTGCACAACCACATTGCGGCTCATTGCTCAGAGGGTAGCAGAGCACCTTTGGTGGTTCCCTGCTTGGAACACTGGACGTGCTGGGAGGTGGGTGGAGTTAAGATACATAAAAGAGTGGGAAAGTGTAGGATGAGAGGTTCAGTCTGACCGAAGGTCAATCGGGTAGGAAGTCACTCAGACAGGAGTGAGGATCCCTGGAAGAAGGGATGGAGGAAGAAGTGCTGCAGCTGCCTCAGTGATCTGAGCCAGCTGGTACGGGAAAGGAAAAGAAGGAGAAAGACGTAGAACTGAACCCTAAGCTTCCATAAGAAAGAAAGACAAGTACGGAACGAAGGCGTAGAGAGAACAGAGAGAACGTGGGTTAGAAGAGGAACCCTGCCTATAGGTTCTCAGCGCAAGGCCGGGGCCCGGTCCCCGAGGTTGTATGGACACTTATGGTTCTGCAGCAGACACCGGTGGAGTAGTTGGCTGTAAATGCACTACTCCCATCTAAGACTTGGGGCACAACAGCAATTGGATAGAGAGCTGGGACTCAGGAGAAGGGAGTCCCCAAAGCAGGCTACAGCTGTCTGCCGTACAAGTAGAGTTCTTGGGAACATCAGTCAGGAGGAACTCCAGTGTAACTCAGTACTAGGAGATCTTCACACTTTAAGGCGCTATAGAGGAGTCATTCAGAAAGGTACATGTTGGCGGAGTGTTGGAGGGGAGAATCCTAACTTGCCCGGAGGTTGATTGAGTCTCTGACCCGGAGGACACGGCCCGGAGGCAGGCACCTGTGTGTGTGTACAAAGGACTGTGAGTAAAGCTTTGGAACTACAAGCCCCGGTGTCCTCCATTCATTTGTGCGCTAACACATTCAGCACCGCTACAGCTGGGTACCATTCTCCACACCGCCTGCACCTCTCCTCTTCCATTGCATCCGGGCTGCCCTGGGGCTACAGCTTCACCTGTGGGGAGCTACACCATCTAGGCTGCAACACACCACCAGCCCCAGAGGATCTGCATGCAGCATCTGCCTAACATCCTACTTGCCGAACTCCACAGGTGGCGTCACAAACTATTCCACCATTTACATTCCCCCATTGATTTGGGCGCCCAGGGCCACGGACCGGGTCACCGCTGCTGTGACACATCCCGCTGACACCGGCCCGGTACCAAGTCCCCCACGGCCCTGGGAGGGTGACCCAAGAACCTCTGGGCTGGGGCCATGGAATAAAGAGATGTACGGAGGTGCAGGCTGGCAGGAGTGGTCAGGTACCTGGGTCAGAACTAAGAGGCAGGAAAAATACATAATTTGAAAACACAAGAATAGTCAATAAAACAAGCCAAGGTCAAAAACAGGAACTAAATACACTACATTGGAGCTCAACTGATGCAACTGAACCAGAGGAGCACAAGGCTATATCAGGCAGCTTCCAGCAGGAAGCTGTAAGCTTAAATAGAATGCATAGCTCCCAAGCGTCCCGATTGCCGCGGGACAGACCCCTTTTTGACATTCCCCTCCCGCGTCCTGCCCGGGACGGTATTTTGCCCGCATTGCACTGAGCCGCCACGCCACCCCCCCTATCCACCGACGCCATGCTCGCCGTCCCAGATAGACGCACCGCAGCCTGCAATGATGTGGCTGGGCTGTGTGTGTTCTGTCTGTTGCACAGAGGACCTGTGAGAGGGAAGGAGTCAGGGGCCACATGATCAGGGACTGTGTCTGCCTCCATGTCTGTCTGCACTCTGCAGGAGTCTGGTCTGCTGTGCTGGTTGTCATGCTGGATGAGGTAAAGTTTCTGTGTGGGGTCAGGAGAGGTTTACATTGTGGATGTAGCAGAGCCACGTGTGTACGAGGTGCACGGAGCAGAGCTGTGTGTGTGTACGAGGTGTACGGAGCAGAGCCACGTTTGTACGAGGTGTATGGAGCGGAGCCCCGCGTGTATGAGGTGTACAGAGCGGAGCCGCGCATGTACAAGGTAAGTGAAAGTGACAGACCACAGGGCTGAAGCAGAATAACATCCTATATCATATATAAATAAAATATATGATATAACAGTAAAAAGTACTTGTGTCAGCCCATAATAGATCAGTGTGGGACACACTGCAAACAGATACACATAAAGAAAGGAAATCAGTGCATAGATGACCAGGATAAGGTGTAAAGTCACAAATCTTTATTAAATAACACAGGTTTAAAATTGGCACAAATGGCGAAGGGGTGACACAAAAGAAAAGCCGAGCAGCAGGGACCCCAGTGTCTATAGAATCCCCATACCAATAATCATGTGTAATAACAACTGGTAGGGTGAATAAAAGCAGGTCTATTTGCCCAATATCTGATTACAATAATCCCCCGCCACCATTAAAGGTGACAAGCAAGCCAGTTAAACCATAGTACGGAGTATAATCCCCACCTAAGCTGCTCCGTTCAAGGGGTAAAGAGATATGGGCAAGGAGTAGTACAAAAACCTACCAGGGGGGAGGACACAGGACCCCAAGCTCAGCAAACCCCGACGTACGTTTCGGATTGATCTTCCTTCCTCAGGGGGTGTGTCAATAAGCTGTAAGGTGCGGTATATAAAGGGAATCATAAACTACCGCGCCAATCAGTAGGGGAGATACTAACAAGCCCCCCACATCCTCCCACGCTGCCTGGGCTGGTCGCTGACATTGCACGGGGCCCCATGACGTCAGACGCCAGACCACAGACAGACGGAGGCGGGGCGGAAGCGCGTCAACCCGCACATGCGCAGATGAAGAAAGGGACAGCCGCGGCCATCTTGGATATGGGAAAACGGTGGGAAAAATCACCAAGCTAAAATGTGAAAACATATCGCGCTCCACATACACAATAAGGGGGCACAACAGGAGCGTCAGGCTAGAGGGTAGAATAAGCAGCGCATAATAAAACCGCATAACCATAATGAAGATACACAGCAGAAGCTATTTGATGTAAAATACAACATAAAGTAGAACATAACAATGAAATAAGCAGCGTATAATATGACCACAAAACTACGTACAGTCCAGGGGCACAGCAAAGGATAATTAATATGAGATACATCACAAAATCAGACATAATGATAGCATAAGAATCACATAGTATAACCATATAATATGATATTAGCAGACATACAGAATAATTTGCCAATATATAGTGCCTGTTCATGTCGTATCATCCAATATATAAAAAAGGATATAAACGAGAAATAGCGAAATTTCCCAATACAGGAAGATATAACCCTAAAAACTCAAAAAAGCTGTACCCACAAAAAAATAGACAGACGTATGACACCAAAAAGCCGACATACATACTATTATCCCCAATGTATATATTTTTTATATAAATACATATAAAAAAGACAAATTCCTAAGTACAAAAACCCACATGTATAGGAAAAAACATTTTAAAACACTTTAGGGAACATATGCGCCACCAAGCATATCCAAAGAACCCCCCTGGGCCTAGTCATTTTCTTAAGAAGATGAAGAAATAGGGCCACCAATCTTCGTATTTATCTTCCATCCCGTCCACCGGAAAAACCGCAACCCAGCCAGGAAAACAGTGCCAAACAAGAAACTGAAATAAAAACAAAAGTTAAAACAAAGACACAAAAAAAGTGACACCCTAATGATAGCAGCAAGGATTGGGGAGAAGGGAAAACATAGAAGAAAAATCACAAAAACTGAGCAAATGATAAACATTCATTGAGACCCTTAGGATGGACCGTTTTCAATTTCCAGATCCACCTTGCTTCCAATTGACCCAGCCTCTTGGATAGGCTTCCACCACGTATATCTATTCTTAGGGCCTCAATGCCCCGTACTTTTAGTAGCGTTGAGTCACATCTATGGTAATCTTTAAAGTGTCTGGGAATAGTTCTCAGGGTGGAGTCATCCACGTGGCCCTGTGCCGCCTGGATCCCCAGTACATGTTCCCTTACTCGGACTTTTAGTTGACGTGTAGTTAAGCCCACGTAGATGAGATCACAAGGACATGTTGCGTAATACACCACATATCTTGATATACACGTAATACGCTGTTTAATGGTACAGATTTGGTCACCATCAGAATTAGTAAAATTATCACAACGAAGAATATTGGGGCAAGCAACACAGTGGCCACATGGAACACAGCCACCCCTAGAACTAAAGCCATCCAAAAATGTGGGTTTATGCCCACCAGTATAATGACTGGAGACCAAATGATCTCTCAAATTTCTTGCCCGACGAAACGCCATAGATGGTCTCACTGAGACATATTTACTAATAACAGGATAAATCCGGAGGATTGGCCATGCCTTTTCCAGGGCAAGTCGAACCGCATTAGATCTAGAATTAAAAGTGGTAACTACCCTCACTAGCTGTCCACCCCTAGACTCCTCTGATGATCCGGATTTATATAGCAAATCCTGCCTAGAGGTATATTTAGCCCGATTAAAGGCTCTCTTAACTGATCTACGACTGTATCCACGATCTAAAAAGCGTTGGTGAAGCTCTTCCGCCCGATGTAAAAAGGTATCATCAGTGGAGCAAATACGTCGTAGTCGTAAAAATTGTCCGATGGGGACTGCT
The DNA here is from genome assembly GCF_039654945.1 of Dendrobates tinctorius. NCBI lineage: Eukaryota > Metazoa > Chordata > Amphibia > Anura > Dendrobatidae > Dendrobates > Dendrobates tinctorius. The sequence continues at coordinate 9,230,701 of NW_027361712.1, read as the reverse complement.
TTAATAATAGGCTCCGGATGTGATGATGTAGCGTGAAGTAAGGAATTGGTGGCAGTGGTTTTCCTAAAAATGTCCATCTGCAAAAACCCGGCAAGGTCCCTCCTCACAGTGACATCCAAAAAATCCAAACATTTGGATTATAAACAAACGTGAGATAAATATTGCGGTCGTTGCCATTCAAACTGGATACAAGTTGCTCAAGGTCGACGGGCGTGCCCTGCCAGATGAAGAAAATGTCATCAATGTACCGCGTCCAAAAGGGGACGCGGCACATTGACACACCCTCATCTGACAGAAAGAGGTCCCTCTCCCACAGCCCCAGGAATAAACCAGCGTAGGTGGGCACGAAAGCCGCCCCCATAGCAGTACCCTGGAGCTGCAGGTAGAAGGACCCCTTGAACACAAAAAAAAAAATTGTGTGGGAGAGTGAACTCTAATAGTTCCAGCAGAAGGTCCCTCAGGCCCAATGATAGACCAGATGTACTGAGGAAATATCTCACGGCTCTCAGACCGTCAGTAAGTCTAATGTTCGTATAGAGGAATTCGACATCTGCTGAAACTAGAAGAGTATTACTCTCAAGGCAAAGCCCGTCGACCCTGCGCAGCAAGTCTCCAGTATCACGGAGGAAGGAAGGGAGACTAGTAACGAGAGGCTGAAGATGATAATCTATCCATCTATTAATGTTCTCCAGAAAATTGCCCCGTCCAGATACGATAGGTCGTCCGGGCGGTACGGAGGCGTTTTTATGAATCTTAGGGAGTAAGAACAACGTAGGAATCGTTGTACAATCGCATGTACAAGGTGTACGGAGCCACGTGTGTACAAGGTGTGGGGAGCGGCGCCGCATGTGTACGGAGCGGAGCCGCATGTGTACGAGGTGTACAGAACGGAGTCGCATGTGTACAAGGTGTACAGAGAGGATCAGCGCGTGTATGGGGCGTACGAAGCGAAGCCGGGGGTGTACGGGGCATACGGAGCAGAGTCAAGTGTCTATGGAGCAGAGCCGCACGTGTACGATGTGTACGGATGGAGCCACAAGTGTACGAGGTGTACGGAGCTGAGTCGTGTGTGTACTTGGTGTATGGAGCGGAGGCGCGTGTGTACTTGGTGTACGGAGCGGAGCCGAGGGTGTATGGGGTATGCAGAGCCGTGTGTGTGCGGAGTGGAGCCATATGTGTACTGAATGTACAGAGCGGAGCCAAGTGTGTGCGAGGCATACAAAGTGGGCATTTTCCACGGACACATGAGTACACGGCGGAGCCCCAAGGAGCACTTTAAAACTCGCACATGACGTTCCACCGGAAGTGATGTGCTGGAAGCTGACCGGAAATGAGGTAATTTCATGAAGTGATTGTGACGGAACCAGGAATGCTTCAGATCCATCACCGTGTCCTCCTCTGACAGCGCAGACAGCAGGATCACCTTGGAATCAGGGATGCCAGCCATGTGAGCGGATCATGATATGTCCTGCACCGGGAGGCTCAGGTGGCCACTTCAATGGGAGTCGGCCTGCTATAGTAACTTTATAGAATCTTTCTTTCTCTCTCTCTGTTTCTTTATTTCTCTGTTCTTTCTTTCTCTCTGCTTCTTTCTCATTCTCTGTTCTCTTTCCCTCTCTTTTTCTTTCTCTCTGTTCTTTCTTTCTCTCTCTAATCTTTCTTTTTTTCTCTCTGTTCTTTCTTTCCCCTCTTTATTTCTTTCTGTCTTTCCTCTCTTTCTCTCTGTACTTTCTTTACTTCTTTCTTTCTCTCCCTCTGTTCTTTCTCAGTCTCTCTCTGTGTTCTTTCTTTCCCCTTTTTCTTTCTCTCTATCTCTCTTCTTTCTTTCCTTCCCCTCTTTCTTTCTCTGTTCTTTCTTTCATTTTTCTCTCTTTCTTTCTCTCTGTTCTATCTTCCCCTCTTTCTTTCTCTCTATCGCTCTGTTCTTTCTTTCCCCCTCTTTCTTTTTCTCTCTGTTCTTTCTCTTTCTTTTTTCTCTCTCTCCTTTCTTTCTTTCCCCTCTTTCTTTCTTTCTTTCACTCTCCCTCTGTTCTTTTTTTCTTTCCCCTCTTTCTCTGTATCTGTTCTCTCTCTCTGTTCTTTCTTTTTTCTTTCCCCTCTTTCTTTCTCTCTGTTCTTTCTTTCTCTCTCTGTTTTTTTTCTGTCCCCACTTTTTTTTTCCTCTTTGTGTTCTTTCTTTCTCTCTCTTTTTCTCTGTTCTTTATTTCCCCTCTTGATTTTTCTCTGTTCTTTCTCCTTTCTTTCTCTGTTCTTTCTTTCTTTCTCTCTTTGTTCTTTCTTTCCCCTCTTTCTTTCTTTCTTCTTTCACTCTGTTCTTCTCTCTGTTCTTTCTCTGTTCTTTCTCTCTTTCGCTCTCCTTTCTTTCTTTTTCTCTCTATTTTCTTTTTCGCTCTCTCTGTTTTCTTTCTTTCTTTTCCTTAGTACCAGTCAGTGTGCCCACAGTACCAGCCACTGTGCCCATAATGCCAGCCACTATGCCCCTAATAGCAGTCAGTGTGCTCAGCAGTGCTAAATGGGTGCGACTGGGCGTGGACATGGGTGTGACTAGTCGTGAAATGGGTGTGGTCGGGCATGGCCTAAAATTTGCTGTGCGCACCGCAACCTTTATCCCTCTTTCCCTTCTTCAAAAGTTGGGAGGTATGTAGAATGTGGTACTCTCAACTGGCTGGAGCATGGAGCTGATAACTCGAGTTGGACAGTGTACACACCCAAACTACCAATACTGGATGGCACTGCAGGTCCCAGCCACCCTAATCTTAGTGGCTGTACAGAGCTTGTGCCATCCTTACTTATAGATTGTAAGCTTGCGAGCAGGGCCCTCATTCCTTTTGGTATCTGTTTTGATCTATGTGTTTATTGGTACTGTATGCTGTAATGTCTATTGTCTGTAAAGTCCCCATTAGGGGCAGGAAGATCAGGCGTTAGGGGCAGGAAGATCAGGCAGCTGCCTAGGGCCGGCGCTCCTCCAGTGGCCCCCACCAGCCAGAGGCATACCGCTAAACGTGGGACACCACATGGCCGCTGAGTTGCCCATCGCCACCCCCATCCCTGGCATCACGTATTCAATTTATCAGTATCATAGACGCTGATACAGTTGAATGCAGTGATGGAGGAGAGAGCATCATGTGATGCTCCCTCTCCCATCACTCTCCTTCTGCCTCTTACTCAGCAGCATGTGCCAGCAGTGGAGCTGATCAGATGCAATGCAGAAGCCAGAGCAGCGGGGGAACAAGGAGGAGAGGTATTGTGTGTGTGTGTCTGCACTATACTGTGTGTGTGTCTGCACTATACTGTGTGTGGGGATTCTGCTCTATACTGTGTGTGGGGATTCTGCACTATACTGTGCGGGTGGGGGCTGCACTATACTGGGCTCCACTTTGTCTAAAACCGGCCCCAGTAGGTGCCTCGCAACAGAAGCATATGTCGCAGGAGCAGGTCATGGTAGTGGTGGGACAAAGACATAGATAACACAGTCAAATAAAAAGGATAAATAAAGAAATCTTACACCATTGTATTGTGAGACTTCTTTGAAGGGAAGATGCTGGAAAGGTTAAAATATTGTTTTACCTTGTCCTGAGACTCCTGACTACACCATGCAAATAGAGCAGTTGCACAGGATGAAAGTATTGGCATTCCTGAATTTAACACCTGTTAAACACATTTGCTGGCCCAAATGGTTATCCAACATCGTAACCTACCTGTATACACACTCCATGTCTGTTCTTCATCAGATAACCTGCTTCAATTACTTGTTCAAAGCAAGGGGGAGTAGGCAATGATTCTATGCCCCCATCCTTTGATCTGTCATCTTTAGTGACTTAAGGGCTACAGTAGTGGTTGTGAAAAAGAAATAATTTCTTATTGGTATTAATAAGGAGATGACAATTATTGTGTTTTGTGGATTATATGACGCAACAGACCATAAGACGCACCCCAAATAGTGAGGTGCAAAATAGGGGAAAAATGTTTAAATAGAATGGTGGTGTGTCTTATATTCCCTTTTAACAGTAGCTTACCTGGGGGGGCTACGGTGGAGTGGGGTCAGAGGAAGCAAAGTCACTGCTGTACTAGGCTAAGAGGGGTGATGCTGGGGTGCCTGGGATCTCAGAAGGTGTCTGTGAAGGTCAGCGGTGTCCATTTTCCCTATAATATCTGTAGCACCGGTGCCAGTACCTCCGTGGGGGTCCCCGCTCTTGGTCCGCTCCCCGCTGCCCTGCCTTGGTCCCTGGCTCCCCTCCTGCTGCTGCTTCCTGGTGTACAGCCAGCAGTTCTCTGGGTATGACTCTGAGGGCCCACGCCGGACTTCTGGTCTCTTGAAGAGACAGCGTGCAGTTTTCAAAAATGCTCTGAGCCAATGGTGTTATAGTGAGTACTATTTCTGGCTTCTCTGCCACAGAGGAGGCATTGGAGCAACAAGTGTTTCCTGTTGCTAGTTTCCTGTTCCCTGTACTGCTGTGCTTGTGTTCTGTTGTGCACAGCTAGTGATCTGCAAGTATCCAGCTAATACTGTTTGTCTTCTCAGAGTATCATTGACTCTCTACTCCGTTCCCGGGACAATATCCGTGCGGCTTGTCCAAGTCCATCGCGCTCAGCCATCCTTCACTCCGTTACCCAGGACGTCATAAGTACTGCCTGTTCCAGTTCCATCTCGTTCAGCTTCTTGCCGTCTGTCAAGTCCTCCACTACCTACCAATCCATCTGTTCCGTTGGGCCAGCTTCCACGTGTCTGGGGTCTAACTGGAGGTAGTACCTGCGTTCCCCGGACACTCTAATCTGATCCTGTTCAAGGGATCTTACTACGGGTGTCTTTGGCTCACGTAGTCACGCCCCTTCAGAGCCCCCCCGGTCCGTGGTCCCGTGGTTCCACAAAAACACCAATAAACGAATGTACACTGCAACATCTGTGCCTCCGCTTCCATTCGTTACAATATGCCTGCGGTGGGTTTCTGGAAAACGGGCACCAGAGGGGCACATGCGCAGATTGAGATCTCAGGAGATGCTCACTGGCGCTGACACCTTCCGAGATCCCAGGCACTGCAGCATCGCTCTGCTACTGCCACTACCGGTCTCCTGAACCAGCGACCCTGTATCCTGTGACCCCGCTCCACTGCTGCTGGCCCCCCGGTAAGCTCATTCGGATTATAAGACACACCCCCATTTTCCTCCTAAAGTGCCTTTTATAATAAAAAAATATGGTAGTTTCCAGACATTTCTCATTTTTCAAAACAGTTAATGGGATTGTACATGTTAGAAGAAGACACCTTATTTTTCCTAAATCCAGTGGTACTGCTGGCTTCAGGTTGTGCGTTGTACTTCAGCTCGGGTTTATTTACTGCCATATTGCCGAGCCGCAATGCCAGACACAACTCATCAGCAAGTGTGTTGCTGTAATAAAACAGCTCTGCATCATTCACTTCACCAGAGTTGAGCTGTAATACCAGACAAAACCTGAATACAGGGGAAGTGTTGGTTTTGGAAGATGGCAGCCATGTTTTGAAATCCTACACAACCTCTTTAACATCATGACATAATTTTTTGCTTTTGAGCTTCTGGCTTTTTCTTTCCCTTTTTTCTTATAGCTATAACTCTATATTTTTTCTTTGACATAGACATATGAAGAATTTTTTTTGGTGGGGCTTATTTTTTGTGAGATGAGATGTAGCATTGAATTACACTATTCATTTTATCACACATGACCTGCAACATGAGCAAACAAAAATTCCAAGTGTGATAAAATTGCTAAAAATATGCAATTCTGCCATTATTTTGGGGGTTTTGTTTTTAGGGCGCTCATTGTGTGATAAAAATGACCTGTTACTATGATTCTTCAGGTCCGAGATTGACAGCAGCATTTAAATGGTTAAACTTCAGCGATCAGACCAAGCTTCTGTCCCTGCAGTTACAGGCAGATGTCGGCTGTGTAATACTGCCTGCCTGATTTGAAGAGGGATCAGCTTCTTAGCGACCTATGACGGCAATAGGTTGTTAAGGAGTTAATGACAATACTTGCATCAACAAAGCAATTTGCTTTATTGGGAAACCATGGTCTGAAGCCTAAACAATGGTTCGCTCTGACATCAAAAAGTTTAAGGTGAGGACAAAGTTTTAACTTCCCCTTAGTAACCTTAGTTCCTCTTAGTTTTTGGTGAGGTTTCAAAATAACAAGATTTCAGTAACTGTACTTACCCTCCACTCTCATATCCTCTTCCCTGGTGGTAACAATCCCAAAATGCAGAATTCACAGACCCTACCTACAGTAATTTACTACACATAGATCTATGGACAGAACGTATTTTAAACTAAGACATAAGGTTATCACAATGTAGAAAGTTAACACTTAAATAGAATAAGATCAACCCCCCTACCCTTCCTGCCCACTCCCAAAATGCATACATGGGCATGTAGATCTTAGAAATGTAAATCAAATGACATCTTTAGATCTGTTGCTGCATTCTTGAGAAATTATCATTTTAATTACTATGCAAATGAAGTGTTAAGTGCTCTAGACATGATAAAGCGCTTGTATAGCCAATGCCTTCCCCAATCAAGCTAAAGAGGTTGGTGCAGGGCAGGGAAACAACCTGGGGAGGCAGAGGCAAGTTAAAGGGGTTGTCCAGTCCAAATCAATAAGTAGTCACTCCGTATGACTGCAGACCTATGAATCCCCCCCAGCGCACTCAGTGTGCTGTGCGGGGATTCACCTATTTCAGACTGGGACTAGAGGGTATGTATGTGATATGTATGTGGGCATGATCTTGCTCCAAACATTTGCATTAAGCAAGGCCGCTCCTCGACTCGGGACGTGGCTATCTCGAGGGCACTGCATTGCTCCATACAAGTATATGGAGAGTGAGACCACACCCGCTGCCCGTGTGTGTGTATAACTCAATTTTTATTTGAATTAAAATGCTAATTCCTCAGGTATGCAGCAACAGATAGAAGATACAGTATAAAGGTACTGTGACAAAGTCACTGGTAAGGTGCTGGAGCGGAGATATGTTTTGCTGAGGCTAATTTTTCATTCAGCACATTAAGTGTTGCGAGGGGTTAACAGCCAATTTGTTTAAAGGGCTGGGTTTTATGTGGACAACCATAGAGCATGTGGAAGGATGTCCACCTTATCTCCACCCCAGGGTGTGGTCTGGGACTTAAGTAGCTGGCTTCCAGAGGGGAGCAGGGCTCAGTGTCTGGAGAGGAATATTCCAGAGAAGTGCTTGTGTTTTGATAAAACCTAAAGCGTGGGTCGTGCTAACCCTGATCCCCACTAACACAAGGACTGGGCTTTGTGCTACTACTTTTTTTAACCCAACATTGCATATACAGCCTAGGTATGCTGCACTTCCATAACAATTTATAAACCAAAAATCACAAGAGGAAGCAAAAATTGCTGTAAAATCACAAACTTTATTTAAACAATAATATTTAGAGTTTTAAATTTAGAATAAAAGGGACCCTTACTGCATACAGAAAACCACTTGTAGCAGGAACATATTTACAAACAAAAAATATAGATGAACCTTGAAATGCCAAACTCTATAGAGGATTCAAAATACATACAAGTGTTTTTTTGTGCATTAACATACCAGGCAGCCGCCCCCTCCATGTATTGGTAGACTGCGAGCGGTTGTTTCATCGGTATTCTTGCACCTGTGTTGCCATCTTTATATGGGTCCACTGCATCCTGCATTTGTCTGGAGGCCTGTACGGGTAAACCTTTTTGCTCTTTTGCTGTTTTCTATTATTGGTGGATTTTCAAGTCCTCTTTCTTTGCTGTATCAATGAGAAGGCTGGTAGTGCAATAAGACACTGAGCTGCTGTGGTAGAATTCAAGATATCTTTATTGCCAACGCGTTTCCTGAGCCAGTCCCAGCTCACTTCATCAGGACATGCCCTGATGAAGTGAGCTGGGACTGGCTCAGGAAACGCGTTGGCAATAAAGATATCTTGAATTCTACCACAGCAGCGCAGTCTCTTATTGCACTACCAGCCTTCTCTTCGTACCAAGTCCTTGGACCTCGTGCAGACTGCTGCAGCTGTTTTATGCGATTAAAGGTGTTGTGACTCTCACAACCCTATCAGGTGAGCCTAACATTTGCTGTGCACTCATCTACTTTCCATACAGACCTACGCATTGGAAGCGCCCTGTCTCCCCTTTTTCTTGTGCTGTAGCAATGACAGACATAGTGGGACATAGTGATTCTGAATGACGCCTTTCACTTATGATAGATATTTCAGTGTAAAATGTTGCATCTATTGTTTGGATTCCAAGAATATTGCTGCATGCTGTGTTATTCTCACTATTAAAAATGACACAAACTCCTATAGGACCCTTAATTGGGCCACCAGACACATTTATCAACAGCAGGATGCAGTAATTGATGCAAAAGGAGCCCCAACCAAGTATTGAGTGCAATTTCTGAACATACATTTCAGTAGGCCAACATTTTGGATTTAAAAATCATTTTTCAAGCTGGTGTTATAAAGTATTCTAATGTACTGAGATAATGACTTTTGGGTTTTCATTGGCTGTAAGCCATAATTCTCAACATTAACAGAAATAAACACTTGAAACATATCGCTCAGTTTGTAATGACTCTATACATGAGCTTCACTTTTTGTATAGAACACTTGTATTGTTTTCTTCAAGGGTTTTCCTCTTTGTATAGCCTGTTTTCTCTGCCCTCCCTAATACTACACATGCTTTCCTTTGTTCTCTCTCCACACTAAAGACTTCTGTTTAGCAACCTTTCACTGCTACTACCTCTAGCAGCAAGAGAAGGAAAAGAGAGCTCATGGAGCCATCAAAACTGAGGAGGAGCTCCGACCGATTTGTACCATTTCTGCAAAACGAACTCATCTACGTAAAAGACTCAAACACTGCAGCAGATAAATGGTTGAAATGTTTTAATGAGTACTATTTAGAATGTTGCTTAGCAAATTGCATCTGGAAAGCAAAGGAACATTTAAAAAAAAAATCTGTGTTAAGATATACATAGCCTTTATATTGTTCATATTTTCTCTTATTCGCTTGTATTATTCACGTCTAAAAAAAAAGCCCTTCCCATAACCGTGAGTAATCAGATATGCTTCTTCTGCAATTACTCTCACTTCCCAAAGGATCACAAAAAGGTTCATTGCTATAATGGTTCATGTAGGATCCTCCATACTCTCAAAGTGAGTAGCATCTGACAAGTTTGATTGATAATGCTGTTTCTATATTGGCTAAGTAATGTACAATAAGTACTATATACCTATACGCAACATGAATTTTAAAAAGACCCATCGGCCCTCCTAACATGGCTGATGTAGTACATATTTACATGAAAAAAAATAATCTTGGCGTGATTGTTCTCACCATAAAATAGTGAATAACATAAATAAATTACAGTACACAGGTAATCTGTGAAGTACAAGGTCTGCCCATTGACTTCAATGAGCATTGTGTATTGCTACATATGGCCTGCCGCAGCATACAGGTCAGCGGAGCACTTGTCAGATTCTCATGTAGATTATACAGTGGGGAAAATAAGTATTTGATACACTGCCAACTTTGCAAGTTTTCCCACCTACAAAGAATAGAGGTTTATAATTTTTATTGTAGGCACACTTCAACTGTGAGAGACATAGTCTAAACATAAAAAAACAGAAAAACACACTGCATGATTTTAAATAATTAAATTGTATTTTATTGCATGAAAAAAGTATTTTATCACCTACCAACTAGAAGAATTCTGGTGTGGGCGGCAGCCAGGGCCGTAGTCATGGCTTGCAAAGGTGTCTGGTTTAGCGTGCCCTGGTCACCCGCACCACATATACAAAATCCCACTGACTCACTTGCCTGGTCCCCAGGGTCCTCCCTGAGATGCAGAGACACTTCTTCCTTTGATCAGGCACATAAAGAGACAGAGTCCAATTCCAGCTTTAAACATAGAACTTTACTTGTTTTCAATCGCAGAACATCCACATCAGTTACATCATTAACACAGAGTTCTGCACAGTCCACATCCTTCACTTTCCCTGTGCTCTTCCCTATGTCTTTCAGTTTGTACCCGCGTCGTACCGCGTTGACCGGTACCTCAGCGTCCTCCCTGTTCAGCTTCACTACGTTAAGAAGTTCCCTTGTCCATTTCACCCCAGACATGAGGGCATCTGCCCAAGTAGTAAGCTGCCACATCTTAGAGTGACCTGCGTGTCACTACTGCTGTACTTCTGGCCCAAGGGCCTTTGGACGGCTGGACTTCCCACTTCCCAACATTATGGAGTTAACCGCTATGTCCGGGCTCTGTAGCCCTACTCACTAGAAAAATGAAAACCCTCTATTTTATCCGCGGTTGGCTCCTCCTATGTAAACTATGTACACTATTGTACCCCATCTAGTGTACACCTTGAGGTACTGCACTTCCCTAGCTGCACAACACATATATATATATATACACATAGCAGCATTAGAAACATTTTATATATATATATAATTATATAAGCAGTACAATATCAACGAGGAAAGGGAGTGGAGCATCAAACGATCTCGGTACACCCCTTACACTGGCTCTCACAGACCTGTTAGTTTTTCTTTAAGAAGTCCTCCTACTCTGCATTCATTACCTGTATTAATTGCATGTGTTTGAACTTGTTACCTGTATAAAAGACACCTGTCCACACACTCAATCAATCACACTCCAACCTCTCCACCATGGCCAAGACCAAAGAGCTGCCTAAGGACACCAGGGACAAAATTGTAGATTTACACAAGGCTGGGATGGGCTACATGACAATAGGCAAGCAGATTGGTGGGAAGGCAACAACTGTTGGCACAATTATTACAAAATAGAAGAAATACAAGATGACTGTCAATCTTACTCGGTCTGGAGCTCTATGCAAAATCCCGCCTCATGGGGCAAGGATGATTGTGAGAAAGGTCAGGAATCAGCCCAGAACTACACGGGAGGACCTGGTCAATAACCTAAAGAGAACTGGGACCTCAGTTTTAAACATTACCGTTAGTAACACACTATGCAGCCATGGATTAAAGTCCTGCAGGGCAGGCAAGGTCCACCTGTTCAAACCAGCACATGTCCAGGCCGTATGAAGTTAACCATTGGCCATCTGGATGATCCAGAGGAGGCATGGGAGTGTCACAATGTGACATTCCTGAGTAAGGGAGAGGGGCTTAAAACTGTTCCTGGAACCCTAACTATCCCTGTCCCAGGGGTACTCTTGATGGTAGAGGGGCATGGGTCTCCAACCTTACTATGCTCCTGTTAAACCCTAATCTTTCCCTTCCAGCACCACAGAAATGTTAGGGAAACAAGACACAAAAGACAAACAGGGATAAATGAATACCACTATCATACAAAAACACTCACCAACAAATAAGGAGGAGGACAGGTAAATGAAGTAATAATCAAACTAAATAGGAATAAGGACAAGGAGATAAATACATGTGCTACTACTGCACACAGATCACTTCAACTACTATTTCCAACTACACAGCTCAACTCTTTCCAGGAAGATTATTTCACCTGCAAGGAAGAAATGCCCAGAGCCAGTATATTTAAGGAGAGTTAAGGGCCCGTCACTGGTTTTGTGACGTAGCAGCGATATTGCTAGCAATATCGCTACATGTGATACTTACCTTCGACCGGCTCCCCCGCTGGCTATCGCTGATCGCGCAAGAACGTCCTGGACCATTTCTCGTCGGGCGCTTCCTGCTGGGCTTCCTGTGGCGCCGACGAGCGACGCGTGGATGCGGGCGGGAGGACGTCAGGATCGCCGCGTCTGACAGGTAAGTAGCGACCCCCGACCCCTGCTATGTCACTGGTGAGATCTGCCTGTGTGGCAGCTCACTAGCGACCACTTAGCAATGCACCAGCGATCCATATCGTTCTCGGGATCGTTGGTGCATCGCTTAGTGTAACGGTACCCTAAGGGTATGTTTACACGGTCAGGAAACGCTGCAGATTGGACACTGCGTACAGCTGCAGCGTCAAATCCGCAGTGGCCAGATGTTACAGCACAATGTAGGGTATTTTATGAAATCCCATCTCCATTATGCGTTTAAAGACGCAGGTGGCAGACCTGCATATACGCACATGCTGCGCGTCTTTATAGACCGCAGAATGCCTATTTATCTTGCGGAGACGTTCAATTACACAGTCTATGTATAGGATGCGGTGATTCCGCATGTGTTCAATGAACACATGCAGAATCAACGCGCATACAAAAGCCGGCAGCACTTTGGGCGGAGCTGCATCCAAGGAGCTGCATATAAGGAATGTGAAAACATACCCTAAATGATATAAGCGGTTGCAGCTGAGAACAGCCACGCTGCATGTTCTCAGCAAGCAAGGGAAAAATCTTTAACCCTTTCAGCACTGATGGAAACAAAATCCATTTAAAATTGGACATGAATCACATTGTCTCTAAAGAGGACCTGTTGAGAGGAACAGAGGCCGCTATCTGCAGACCGGATATAACTTCAAGAGAAATGTGCTGTCTTCCAGGTGCAAAAATTAAAGATGTGTCTGACAGGATATCAGGACTCTTCAGACCTACAGATGACTACCCATTCCTGCTACTACATGTGGGGACAAATGACACCGCAAGAAACGACCTGGAAACCATCTGCAGAGACTTTGAAGACTTAGGCAAGAAAGTGAAAGAACTGGGAGCGCAGGTGGTCTTCTCTTCCATCCTCCCAGTGGATGGCCATGGAACAAGGAGGTGGAATAAGATTCTGCAGGTGAACAACTGGCTAAGTCGATGGTGCCGTCGGCAACGATTTGGATTTCTGGATCACGGAATGAATTATCTATACGATGGACTACTTGCTAGAGATGGGGTCCACCTTACGAAGACTGGAAAGCATATATTTGGAAGTCGCCTTGCTACACTTGTAAGGAGAGCTTTAAACTAGAACAACATGGGAAGGGAAGCAAAAGACCAGAAAAAGCCATACACCTGACAAATGCTATTGAGAACTCTGCTATTAGAAGTGGAAAGGAAGAACAAAGACGAAAGAATCTAAATAATAAAAATATTGGAGAAAGAGAAACCTATCACAAACTAAAATGTTTCTATACTAATGCACAAAGCATGGGCAACAAACAAGGAGAATTGGAACTACTAACACAGGAAAAGAAATATGATGTCATTGGAATCACTGAAACTTGGTGGGACAATACACATGATTGGAATACAAGACTAGAAGGATACAACTTATTTGCAAGAAACAGACTTGATAAACGAGGAGGGGGTGTCGCATTGAATGTTAGAAACGCGTATATCTGCACAGAGATTGAAGCTTCAGAGACTGGGAGTTCTGTGGAAACTGTTTGGGTAAGAATACAAGGACAGAACAATGGAAAGGACACCATTGTAGGCATTTACTACAGGCCACCTGTGCAAGCTGAAGATATGGATGAACTCTTTATGCATCAAATGGCCAAGTTCTCCAAAAAATATGACATGGTGGTCATGGCAGATTTCAACTATCCAGACATTTGTTGGGAATCTCTCTCAGGCAAAACTAACAGGTCAAGGAAATTCTTATCCTCTCTTGCTGACAACTTTATCTTCCAAAAGGTAAGGGAGAAAACAAGGGGAACTGCTACCTTGGATCTAATCCTTATAAACAGGGAGGAAATGGTTGAGGAGGTAAAAGTGGCTGGGACCCTAGGAGGTAGCGACCATGCTATTTTAGAATTTTGGATAACTAGAGGCGGAAGACCTGTGAAGACTCAGACGTCAAGGTTAGATTTCAGAAAGGCAGATTTTAAGGGATTCAGAAAGAGAATTGGAGGGATCCAATGGCTGGATATCCTTAAAGACAAAAATGTCCAGGAAGGATGGGAAATCTTGAAAAATGAAATTCTCAAAGCACAGTTGTTAACAATTCCGAAAAGAGGGAAGAATAGGAAGCATTTAAGGAAACCAGGATGGATGAACACAGAACTTAAGCACATGCTAAAAAGGAAGAAAAAAATGTTTATAAAATGGAAAGAGGGAGGCATATCTAAAGAAGAATATAATGCTGCCTGCAGAACCTGCAGGGCACAAATCAGATTATCTAAAGCTGAAAATGAATTGAGGCTTGCAAGAGATGTCAAAAGCAATAATAAAGGATTTTGGGGATATGTCAAAAGTAAAAGAAAAGTCAAAGATGCTATAGGATTTTTACAGGATGAAAATGATGAAATGGTAAGACAGGATGTTGAGAAGGCTGAACTTTTAAATTCCTATTTTGCATCTGTTTTCTCTCAGAAAGGAAATGTAACATCAACTGTTATTCACTGTCCTATTAAGGGAATAGAAGAATCCAGGATATCTATAAACAGAAAGATAGTGAGGAAACACTTAGCTAACCTAAATGAATTCAAGTCTCCAGGTCCAGATGAATTACACCCCAGAGTACTGAAGGAGATAGCAGAAGAAATTTTTGAACCCCTCTCCATAATCTTTGAAAATTCTTGGAGAACAGGAGAAGTGCCAGAAGACTGGAGAAGAGCAAATGTTGTTCCTATCTTCAAAAAGGGGAAGAAGGTGGACCCAGGCAACTATAGGCCGGTGAGTCTGACTTCTATACCAGGAAAGATCTTTGAACAAATTATTAAACAACATGTATGTCAGTACCTGGATAAGAATGATGTGATTAAACAGAGTCAGCATGGGTTTGTAACTAATAAGTCATGTCAGACTAACTTAATTTCCTTCTATGACGGTATCACTGATTGGGTGGATCAAGGAAATGCTGTAGATATAGTATATCTTGACTTCAGCAAAGCATTTGACAAAGTCTCTCATACAATCCTTATTGAAAAAATGACTAAGTATGGAATGGACAAGGCAACTGTTAGGTGGATTCATAACTGGCTTAGTGATCGGACATAAAGAGTGGTCGTAAATGGCTGCACATCCAGTTGGAAGAATGTCTCAAGTGGGGTACCACAGGGCTCTGTCCTGGGTCCTGTATTGTTCAACATCTTTATCAACGATTTAGATGGAGGAATTGAGGGTAAACTGATTAAATTTGCTGATGACACAAAGCTAGGAGGGATAGCTAATACTAGAGAAGAGAGAGAGAGGATTCAAAAAGATTTAAATAAACTGGAGAAGTGGGCAGCAACTAACAGAATGGTTTTTAACAGGGAGAAATGCAAAGTACTACACCTGGGCAACAAAAATGAAAAAAGCATATATAGAATGGGAGGAATAGGGCTAAGTGACAGCACATGTGAAAAAGACTTGGGTATACTAATAGATCACAGACTGAATATGAGTCAACAGTGTGATGCAGCAGCAAAAAAGGCAAATGCAATTCTAGGATGTATTAACAGAAGCATACAGTCTAGATCACGTGAAGTCATTATTGCCCTCTACTCCTCTTTGGTCAGACCTCATCTGGAATATTGTGTTCAGTTTTGGGCACCACATTTTAAAAAAGACATCAACAAACTGGAGCAAGTTCAGAAAAGAGCGACCAGAATGGTGACCGGTCTGCAAACCCTGTCTTATGAGGAAAGGTTGCAGGATTTGGGAATGTTTAGTTTGCAAAAGAGAAGACTGAGAGGAGACTTAATAGCTGTCTACAAATATCTAAAGGGCCGTCACATTGTAGAAGGATCAACTTTATTCTCATTTGCACAAGGAAAGACTAGAAGCAATGGGATGAAACTGAATGGGAGGAGACACAGATTAGATATTAGAAAAAACTTTTTGACAGTTAGAGTGATCAATGAGTGGAACAGGCTGCCACGAGAAGTGGTGAGTTCTCCTTCAATGGAAGTCTTCAAACAGAGGCTGGACAGACATCTGACTGGGATGATTTAGCGAATCCTGCTTTGAGCAGGGGGTTGGACCAGATGGCCCAGGAGGTCCCTTCCAACTCTACGGTTCTATGATTCTATGATTCATTACCCGGTGTGACCTTCTAACTCCAGGTCTCCCAGGGTGACGTGAGACCCTCGTGACAGAGAGGTCATTTGGTCAGATGAGACCAAAACAGAACTTTTTGGTATCAACTCCACTCACCATGTTTGGAGGAAGAAGATGAGTACAACTCCCACGAACACTGTCCCAATTCTGAAGCATGGTGGGCGAAACTTTGGGGGTGCTTTTCTGAAAAGGGGACAAGTCAACTGCACCATATTGAAGGGAGGATGGGGTCATGTATCATGAGATTTTGGCTAACAACCTCCTTCTTTTAGTAGTAGCATCGAAGATGGGTCATGGCTGAGTCTTCCAGCATGACAATGACCCAAAACACACAGCCAGGGGAACTAAGGATTGGAGCATTTCAAAATCCAGGAGTGGCCTAGCCAGTCTCCAGACCTTTGGAAGGAGCTGAAACTCAATGTTGCCCAGCGACAGTCCCAAAACCTGAAAGATCTGGAGAAGATGTTTATGGAGGAGTGGGCCAAAACCCCTGCTGCAGTGTGTGCAAACTAGGTCAAGAACTACAGGAAATGTCTGACCTGTATAATTGCAAAGGTTTTTGGACCAAATATTAAGTTCTGTTTTTCTATTGTATCAAATACTTATTTCATGCAATAGAATGCAAATTAATTATGTAAAAATCATACAAAGTGATTTTCTGGATTTTTTTAAGATTCTGTCTCTCACAGTTGAAGTGTACCTATGATAAAAATTACAGAATTCCCCATTCTTTGTAGGTGGGAAAAATTGCAAAATCTGCAGTCAAATACTTATTTTTCCCACTGTATCTGTATCCATCATGGGGAAACCTGTGTGCAACTTATAGTTAGGGCCCAAGCAGGGCCACCTCCAGGTTTTCTTGGGTCCTGGGACCCTTTAACCACGATACATGATGCACAGATACAGTACAACAGGTAAATATAGGTATAGTGCAATGCCAACAATTTCACATACTTCTTTCATTTTAGACTGGACAGTATAGTCCTACATAAAGCATTATGGGCCTCATATAGCTCTCCATACAGTATTATGGGTACCACATGGTCCTCTATATAGTATAATGGACACCATATATTGCTCCATTCAGTGTAATGGTCCCCATGTATTGCTTCATATAGTATAATGGGCCCCACATATTGTTCCATACAGAAAAATAAGGCCCTATATAGCAGAATAATGGATCTCATATTATGCTCCATACAGAATAATGGACCCCATATAAAGCTGTATACAGAATAATTGGCCCCATGTAATGTTCCATACAAAATAATGGGCTACATATCATGCTCCATACTAAATAATTGGCCACATATAATTCTCTATGCAGAACAATGGGCCACATATAATGCTCCATACAGAATAATGGGCCCCAAATAATGCTCCATACAGAATGGACCACATAAAATGCTGAAATAATGTGCCCATTATAAAGCAATGCTGCATACAGAATAATAGGCCCCATAAAATGCTCCATACAGGATAATGGGCCCCATATAATGCTCCATACAGAATGGGCCTCATGTAATGCTCCATACAAAATAATGGGCCCCATACAGTGTAATATACCACATAAAATGCTCCATACAGAATAATAGACCACATATAATACTCCATACATAATGGACCCTATATAATGCTTCATACAGAATGGGCCCCATATAATGCTGCATACAGAATAATTGACCCCATATAATGCTGCATACATAATAATGAGCCCCATAAATTGCTCCATACAGAATAATGAGCCCCATATATTGCTCCATACATAATAATGGGCCCCATAAATTGCTCCATACAGAATAATGGGCCCCTTAAATTGCTCCATACAGAATGAGTACTATATAATGCTCCATACAGTATAATGGACCCCATGTAATGTTCCATAAAGAATGGCCCCCATTGCTCCATAGAGAATGGGCTCCATATAATGCTCCATACAGAATGGGCCCTATATAATGCTCCATATAGAATGGGCCCCATATAATGCTCCATACAGAATGGGTCCCATATAATGTCCTCATGATTGCTCAGTCAATTTGATTCCTGGGGTTAAGTTGTCTAAAAGCAGGTTGTATAATATTTCAGGTTCTGAGAGGCAGGCCGTGAAACATTATATTGCAGAGAGCCTTGCTAAGGGACTTATCAGACACTCCTCTTTTCCGGTGGCAACTGGTTTTTCTTTAAGAAAAAAAGAAGGGGGGCTGCTCCCCTGTTTGGATTTCCAGGAGCTAAATCAGATCACTGTTCGGGATCTATACCCTCTCCCTATCATTCCGGATCTCTTTAATCAGATCTCCGGGGCTAAGTGTTTTTTCAAACTGGACCTTAGGGGAGCCTATAACATCATCTGTATTAAGGAGGGGGATGAGTGGAAGACTGCTCTTACTTCATCAGAGGGACACTACGAAAACCACATCATGCCAGTTGGGTTGACCAATGCTCCCGCCATGTTTCAGTACTTTGTAAACTACATTTTCCGTCATCTGACAGGTAGAATTGTGGTAGTATGGATTACATATTGATTTATTCACCGGCTTTGAGTCACATCAGGTACATGTCAGGAAGGCCCTACTCAGGGAAAATAAATTTATTCATGTTTTTTTTTCAGAAAAATGTATGCTTACTGTTCAGAAGATTCCTTTTCTGGGATATCTATCATCTTCCATCAGCTTTCGTATGGGTCCTGCAAAAGTCCGGACAGCACTGGATTGAGATTTAAAAACTTTACAGGACTTTTCAGTATTGGCCAAACTGCTTACGGATATGACCAGGAAAAGAACAGACTTTTCCAAATGGTCTAAACCAGCCTTTAAAACATTTGCTACCTTGAGGCTATGTGTCCACGTATGCAGAAATTTCCTGAGCAAAACCTGATTCCTTCCCAGGAAATCTGCATTTTTTTGTGTGTTTTTTGCGCGTTTTTTTCCAGACCATCCACATTCTTGTTGAATATAGTTGGAAATACGTTTTTTTCCGCAAAATGAATGACACCCATTCATAGTACCTCTAACTGTTATAGTATTTCCCCATCATAAATGAATTGTGTTGGGGTTCAGAAATCCCTAAGGAAATACAAGATGAGAACCATAGAGTGGCTTCTTTTATACCAAGTGCCCTTATTGCATTTATTACAAAAGCCCAGAGACACCACATTTCTGTTCTCTCCAAAAACCCACCTCTGTGAGAAGACATTTTCATTATGTAACCACAATATACCTATTCTGTGTCCTGCTTCAGTTCCAAAAGGCATATTCTCCAATCCTTTGAGAGGACAACCCCTCTAAAAAGACCACTACATTAAAAGTGCTATTCTTATTTGGGCAATTAAAAATCAAAGGGCAAATTTATCATATGTCTTGACTGCACAGGTCATAAAAATGTAAACTAAATTGTGCGTCCCTTGAAATTTTAAATGGAACATGTAGGCACATTTTTACATATAGTAGTGGCAGCTAGAGTTGAGCGAAACGGGTCGGTCATATTTAAAAGTCGGCGACTTTCGCTGAAGTCGGGTTTCATGAAACAAAACCCGACCATAGCGTCAGGTCGGCCACAAGGTCGGCGACCAGAGCACCAAAGTCGCGTTTCAAAAGATGCTTCCAGCGCCCTTTTTCAGCCAATGATGGAGGACGCACACTGTGGGCAACGCGATGACATAGGCATCGGTCACCACCATCTTTAAGAAGGGCATGCAAGTGATTGTCTGGCTTTGTGTGGCATCACAGGGGCTATAAAAGAGCATGAACGCCGACCGCTATCTCACTTCTGCCGATATTAGCATTAGGGAGAGGTTGCTGATGTTGATTCAGAATAAGGGAGAGCATTAGGCAGGGAAGAACCAAAAAACTGCTTCTGCTGTTAGCGATTTCCACTTACAACACAACACTTTGTGTGCAGTGACAGGGGAGGCTCTATTTTTGTGCATCAGCTCTGCTGGTTATTAGGCTGCCTTATAAGGTTCCCTGATAGCTGCATTGCTGTTTGCACACTGCTGTGCAAACTGCTTTTTCAAAAAGCAAAAATACTTTTCTTCCTCTTTTCTGCACAGTTACCAAGCGTTCATTTTTCCACCCTTTTGTGTGTGCAGCAGTCCTGCTTATTAGGCTGCCTGCGTCCATACTTGGACTAAAAGCATCATTGTCAGCGTCCTCAAATCTCTAGTGAGATCCAAATTCTCACAATCCTATAGACACCCTCCACCTTTTCATACACCATCCAATTTCAGCCTGTTACATTGTGGTGTAATCTCTCCTGGGCCTGAGACAATAGTTCAGCGTCCTCAAATCTATAGTGAGATTCAAAATCTCACCAATCCTATAGACACCCTCCACCTTGTCATACACCATCCAATTTCAGCCTGTTACATTGAGGTGTAATCTCTACTGGGCCTGAGACAATAGTTCAGCGTCCTCAAATCTATAGTGAGATTCAAATTCTCACCAATCCTATAGACACCCTCCACCTTGTCATACACCATCCAATTTCAGCCTGTTACATTGAGGTGTAATCTCTACTGGGCCTGAGTAAATAGTTCAGCGTCCTCAAATCTATAGTAAGATTCAAATTCTCACCAATAGTAGATACACCTTCTACCTTGTTTTACAGAACCATATAGCTGGTGGTATTTTGGGTACATTTTCACAAAAATGAGGAAGTATGGTGGAAGACGGCATGGAAGTGGGTGGGGGTTGCCAGCTGCTCCCGATGGTGGTGTTGCATCTGTTGGTAGTGGCAAAAGCACAATAGCACCTAAGGCAGGAGGTGTTGAGCCTGCGTCATTGTCTGGCTCCACAAGGCCTCAAAGGCTCTCTTTTCTGGGAGTAGGTAAACCACTTTTAAAGCCGGAGCTTCAGGAACAAGTTTTGGCTTACATTGCTGACACAGCCTCCAGCTCTCTCGCCTCCTCTTCTGAAGTTTCAAAAAATAAAAGCAGTCGTCAGTGGAGGCTCCTGGTTAGGAACAACACCTTTCCTTGTGTCCTTCACCCTTACCAAAAGTGAAGGATATGGCAGGCCACACTACCGATTACTCCATGGAGTTCTTTTCACATACCATGCCTGGGTTAGCAAGTTAAATTGTGAATTCCCCAGTCCAAGATGAATCTGACATGGAGTGTGGGTGGCCAGCCAGGTCAGTGGGGTTAATCGGTACCGGGCCGGTGTCTCAGAGGGATGTGTCACGTTGGTGGTGATGACCCATTACGTGGCCCTGGGTGTCCATGCAAAGGGGTGAATAACGTTTATAGGTAAATGATACGTGACGCCACCTGTGGTTTCTGATCAGATTGACCCGCGCTGCAGTGTCGCTTCTCTGGGACAGATGTTGTGGTGCAGCTAAGATGTAGAAGCCCTGCACAGGTAGGGCCATAGTCGCAGGGCAGATGAAAGAGTTGGTAGATGGTGTGCAGTGCAGGATGTAGCAGAGCCGTGCGCCAGGCGCAGGAGAAAGATGACAGACACAGTCGTGCAGTTCCTTTACCTGTACTTGGTAAGTGCCGTCCACGACCCAGAGTACAGATGGAGGAGTTGGTCAGCCTGGAAGCACATTAGGAATTCTCTCTCTGCAGATAGGTAGTGTGGCCTCTGTTCTAGTGCTTATCTGAGGTACTCACAGTACTGAGTTCACTGAAGTTCCCCCTGTTGACTCTCTTTTGGAACTTTCTCGTATGGCAGGCAGCCATAGCCTTTTCCTTCTGGCTCACACACGTCGCTGCTGGGGCCGCCGAACATTAGTTGGGAAGAGAGCATTTACAGCTGCTACTTCCTCCGGTTTCTGCTGCAGGACCATCAGTGTCCCTACAAACTCGGAGACCGGAATCCCGACCATGCGCTTCAGCTAGGAGTGAGCCTTAACTCTGCTCATCCTCCAGCTCCCCTTCTCACGTCCACACACTTCCCCTTCCCTTCACAGACAGCCCTAACTTACCTCCTCCTGACCACAGAGAGCAGCTCCTCAGCAGTCAGGTTCAGAGGTCTCCCTGCTGGCCTGGAGTGGGAACTGTGTTGTGTGTTGGTTTAACTGCTAGAGAGATCCTTCGTTGCTCCAAAGCATGACATCACACTCCCTAGGAGGAAGGTAATGCCACTGTGGCGACCGTACTCCTGGGGGCGCCACAAGTGCACTGATGCCCAGCCACTGCTAGATGATTCTGCTGGTACATTGACCCAGACCACTACATTCCCCTCGCACTCTACACAGCCAGAATCTGACCCTGATGAAACTCAAGTTCCCCTTCCCGCATACTATACCACCTTACACGGTGACAAAGAGGAAGGTGCAGATGAAAGTGCAGGTTCCTTGAGCAGGTGGGGGGGGCATACTCATGGGCGACGGCTCTGGCACAGGGCCCCTCATAGTACGCAAAAGTGTCTCTGCCGGTGGGACTGCCCACCCAAGGGCCCACCCCACCCGCCGTCAGACACATCGCCGTACAATGAGGGGCCCTGTGCCGTCACCAACGAGTGGGCCCCCCCTGCTTGCTCAGGATCACAGCACTTGCAAAGTTGAAATACTTACCTCTCCCTGCTCCACCGCCATGACGTCTTCCGCCTTTCCTGACAGTGACATTCTGGTCAGAGAGCGCGATGACATCACGTCTGTACGCCCTCTGCCTAAACAGTCCAAGTGCAGTGAAATGGAAGATGGGGACGACGAGGAGTGCAGACTAGTACAGGGATTCCCTAGTGAGGAGACTTATTTAATTGTTTTCAATGTTGGGACAGCTATTTTTGGGGAGCACTATACTCTGGAGAATGATATATGAGGCCCACCATACACTGGCGCATTCCAAAGGTGGACATCAGACACTGGAGCAGCATTTACAGGGCCCATTATGCACTGGAGCATTAGAAATGGGGCCCATTATATATGGAGCATTATTTGGGCCCATAACACAGTGGAGCTTCATCCATGAGGACCAAAATATACTGTAGCATTATGTGGAGCTCATCATATACTGTTTCAAACATTATATGGGACCAATGATTCTGTATGGAGAAATATATGGGCCTCATTACTCTGTATAGCGCACTATGCGGTGGCCATAATACTGTATGGAGTAATATACTGTCCGTTTTTGGAGCTATTGGAGAATTTAAAATGTATATCAGTCATGTGATGTAAGAAGTGAAGTATTTTTCATTGTACTATACCGCTATTTCTCTGCCGTATCAGAGGATCATGACTTATGGATATGGGACGGACCCCCACTCCATCTTAAAACCACCATAACTACAGTAAGCCAAGGCACTAGAATAAATACACAACACATTATTTTGGTTGTCAAAATTGCCCCAGCTTTATTTAAATCACAGGATTAAAACAATCACAGTAGGAGTCAGGTGAAGTGCTAGTACATTGGGATTCACAAGTACTGTGATACCCCAGCTGTCTGACATACAGAACCAGGCCAGACAGCCATAAAGGGGCGGCACGCACTGGCTTGCCATTCAAGCAGAGCCAGTAAACTTTCAGGGCACCAATGACCCTATTATCCTCACTCCTGTGCTTAACCACTGTGCCCGCCCCTGATTGACGTTACCATTACAACGTCCTTGAGGCTGGCCACCAAAGCCGAGCCTGTTCACCACCATGAGGTTTTACATCCTCTATTAGTTAAAATGAGTCCACCTTAACTTGTCTGCAACTTCCACCTGACTCCTAAACCGCAAAACTGTGACGGGTTATAAATTCACATTTGACACCTTTTTTTTTTTAATAAATCACTTTAGTAAACTTATAAACTAGAAGTCCCTGCAAAAGCATTAAGGGGACTAACTTGGCAAACCTCCAACTCACAAAGAGTCATCCTACAGCACTCAGGAGAGGAAAAAACCCCTGTGGAGTAAACCTCTAGGGAACCATGGCTGAAGGATGGCCCTTCCCTTGGGCTTAGAAGGTTAATGCTGTTAACACTTTATAGCCATGATAAAATTGAACCTGGAACAAAATATACAATGGTAAGTTCAAAAATACAATAAAGCATTCATCATACAAGCAATAATTAAAACATTTGTAGGACAATGATTATAAACAGGGCAGGTGGGCGGGAAATGCTTCATCCTGTTCATCCTGTGCAAGAAAGAGGGAAAGACACAGATTTCCTGCTCTATATAAGCCCCACCCTCCTCACAGTAACCCCCCAGGCACAGACATACTGTGCTTCTTACTCTTATAGCAACATCCCTCATGCTTAAAATCTATACCACTATACCAAAAGAGCTGCAGGAGTAAAGGTCCACCCATCCCCAAGTCATGTCCTCCTCCGCCTATGGCTCCAGTGGTTTCTTGACTTATGGATATGGGACGGACCCCCACTCCATCTTAAAACCACCATAACTACAGTAAACCAAGGCGCTAGAATAAATACACAACACATTATTTTGGTTGTCAAAATGGCCCCAGCTTTATTTAAATCACAGTATTAAAACAATCACAGTAGGAGTCAGGTGAAGTGCTAGTACATTGGGATTCACAAGTACTGTGATACCCCAGCTGTCTGACATACAGAACCAGGCCAGACAGCCGTAAAGGGGCGGCACGCACTGGCTTGCCATTCAAGCAGAGCCAGTAAACTTTCAGAGCACCAATGACCCTATTATCCTCACTCCTGTGCTTAACCACTGTGCCCGCCCCTGAGTGACGTTACCATTACAACGTCCTTGAGGCTGGCCACCAAAGCCGAGCCTGTTCACCACCATGAGGTTTTACATCCTCTATTAGTTAAAATGAGTCCACCTTAACTTGTCTGCAACTTCCACCTGACTCCTAAACCGCCACCAGAGAGGCCATTTGACACCTTAAATGGACTCGACCCCCGTCAACCATGCCTAATAAAGCCATCAACCATTTCTACATGCTATGGAAATTAATCTGTCGGAGCTCTGGAATTTTATCAATGCCATGCTACCAAGTTATGATCGATAATACGGTAACTACAGCAAAATAACAGTTGCTAAACATCCTGCAATGAGGATCCCATAATGGGGAATGTGGAAAGTAAACCATAATTAAGGTCGTAGCTACAATCTTAATACCTGTATAATGACATCTGTCATGCCTCAAAAAACTATTATACCGCATGTATTGTAGCCAGCTCTAATAATTCACCAATTCACAGATTTTAGTTCTAGAAACCACCATTATTTACAGTAGCTGTGCAGTAAAATTTCTTAAACCCCCTTACTATCACTTCCCGAAAAGTGATGAACATATCAATAGAAAGAAATTATAAATAGGGAGTAATTAAAAACTATACACAATATAACATCAGCATTATAAGTAGTAATTTAAATAAACCTAAAGCAGAAAAAGTCTACAAAGGCATTATTAATAACCCTGCCACGCCATTGTTAATTGTTTTTCATGCACTTGATAACATTTACTGTTGACCTCTCCAACTGGGTCAAAGGCATTGGGAATGGGCATATTGCCCTTCATGCTAATGCACTTGTTTACTTTACCCTTAGCCGTTCCCACTGGCTCAAGGGCACCAGGAGTAGGCATACTGCCCTTTGTGTTAATGCACTAGATTATACCCTTAGCCGCTCCCACCAGCTCAAGGGCATCGGGAATAGGCATATTGCCCTTCATGTTAAAGCACTTGATTACTTTACCCTTAGTCACTCCCACTGACTCAAGGGCACACAGATTAGGTACATTGCTCTTCAGTTTCATGCACTAGAAAACTGCATTGTCCAGACGACAACCTTGAAAGAAACATGGAAAGAAACATGGTTTGGTCAATATAAACAGTCAAAACCGTGCCTCGGCATTCTCAAGTCACATGAAAAGAGAGGGTCCGTGAAGCTATAGATTGTATTGAAAAGCATGCCTTCCTTGTTCTCTTCTCCCCTCCAGCCGCTGTTCCTGGCTCATAAGAGCCAATTTATTCTGTAGGCATGCAAAATATGATTGCCATGACCCTAGGGACTTTACCCTAACAGGGTCCTATAAAATATAAATGCTTCTGGAAACCAGGGGGGCCATACCGTGATGGTCACCCCTCCATACCAGGGGGCCATACCCGAGATGGTTACCCCCGCCATACCAGGGGGCCATACACGAGATGGTTACCCTCCACCCCAGGGGGCCATACCTGAGATGATTACCCCTCAAAAACCAGAGTGCCATACCTGAAATGGTTACCCTTCCAAACCCAGGGGGGTCAGCGGCCAGTTTATTAACAAATAACAAACATTTACAATAAGTATTAAATACACAATCTTATACGACCTGAGGGGGGGGAGGGGTTCTTGGAGCCCCAAAAAATTCTGGCTAAATATTTGGCAAAAACACAAGAAATTAAAACTCCACGTTACCCTCAGCCATAAACCACCAGCTCGAGGGCACCAAACATCCCATTCTGGGAAGTCCAACCACCAAAAGCTCCCGGGTAAAACCCCATCCTGAGCCGTAACCAAAAGCCAGATCCACCGAAACAATTTTTAACTGTCCGGAATTTTAACTTCTAATTCCTTTTCGCTGATTCAGTGTCAATTCCAAGAACCCCACCCCAGAGGTCCATACTTAATATGGTTACCCCTACTGACCAATTTATAAATAACTTCAAGGACCCACTAAAAGGAAAACAAATAACTGTTTTTTGTTTTTTTTTTAATTTTTAATTCATGTTCTTATTAAAATAAACATAAAATAAACATCAAAGCATAAATAACATTAACACGCTGGGGGCAGTCCTTGAAGCTCCCAAATCTGGTGATTACCAAACATAAAATGTACCAACAATTACTCCCAGCCGTTACCCCACTAGATTGGGAGCACCATAGCCACAAGTGTTCCAATGTTCACTTGAATTTCCTGGGGATAACACAAATTCTTGCCAAAACTCCCCTCCACCTTTCACCAGGTCCAGAACCATATTAACTTCCAAAAAGAGGAATCCATATCCCAATGGATCCCCCAGACCAATTTCTAACCAACTTCAAGGACCCCCCCAACCACCAGGCTCCAGGTAATCCACTCAGGCCTGTGCTATCCACCATCTTAAGTAATATAAAATAAGCACTTGGTGGGTATACACCGATCCCTTTTTTTTTTAATTATTATTCACGCCTTTATTAAAACAAACATACAATAAAACATCAAAGCATAAATAATATTAACACGCTGGTAGGAGTCCTTGAAGCTCCCAAAATCCGGTGATTACCAAACATAAAGTGAACATAAAATGTACCAACAATTACTCCCAGCCATTACCCCACTAGCTCGGGAGCACCATAACCACAAGGGTTCCAATGTTCACTTGAATTTCCTGGGGATCCGACAAACCCTTGCCGAAACTCCCCTCCACCTTTCACCGGATCCTGAACCATATTAAATTCCAAAAGGAGGAAACCATATCCCATTGGATCCCCCCAGACCATATTTAACCAACTTCAAGGACCCCTCCAACCGCACAAAATGTGGGATAAGTGAGGGTGAAAACCATGCAGGTTTACAACCAAGGTATACAACAGTCTAATAATGGAAAATACCCCCATCGTAAGGTCTGGAAATAGACAGAGATGGGCAATGCTGTGTTATATGCTGTAACAATAAATGAGAAGCCGCCTGCTCCTCTACAGCAGTTACAGACAGACTCTAATTACCAGCTGCGCATAAATGGTAAGAAATATAATATGTAGGTCTAATATAAGCTGCCTGCAGCCATAGGTGTGTGAGCAGAAAACTGCAAGTTCTGTAACCCAGTCACTCTACTACATACAATTACAATAGACGAGAGACAGGGCTGAAAACTGGGCCCATGATGTGTCCTCCAGAGCAATGTGCAGCCTCACACTAGGAGTGCCCACTCACTGCTCGCCATTTGCTGAGTTATTAGTGCCCACTCAAATGTGCCGAGTTACTCCACGATTTTACACATGATAAAACATAATCCATTCAAGCCTGTTCTATCCACCATCTTAGGTAATATAAAATAAGCTCTTGGTAGGTATACTCTGATCATGCAACATACGAGGGGGAGGACTAAAGGCAGCAATAGCTACAGAAATCAATCACTAAGCTGGAAGTCATGCCAGATTATGTGTACAGCCAGGAAAATAACCTGGAGACACAGGATGTTTATATCCAGCATGATCCGTATATAGCAGAGTGAGGCGTGATATCATGTATACAGACCTGTGGTACAGGTTAAGTACACAGCACAGGAATAGAGCCTTTACACATATACCACCTATAGTGAGTAACCTGGTTACACTGGATCTGTACACCCAGCCTCACAGTATGTAACAGAGATGAGGTCACATACAGATCATCAGACTCCATAACTGGGAAGGGGGGATAATCAGCACGCAGCAGGGTCATTATACAGTGCACTGACATGAAGTGCAGCCTCTCATCATCATACATATACCATCCCCCGACTGCTCCTCTCACCAGTGTCTCTAATACATGTGACTGCCTAGCTCCACCATAGTAATGGCAGGCACTGTATGTGTCCCTACTCTGTCCTATCATACATAAACCCAGAACTCATGAAGACTCTGTATAATACAGCAGTAATGTGGTATATCAGAAATGTCTACAGGGAGGTCACAGAAAAGCTGCCTCTGCAATAAGTGAGGGAACATGGCAGCTACATGAATTTCTGAGGTAATCTTGATCCCACTAGTACACACTACACAATGTCTGAGGAGAATGCAGAGTAGTATATGAAACATGTCTGCAGGGAGGTCACACAGAAGTTGTCTCACAGTCTGTGAGGAAAATGTAGCATGCACCTGAGGGACATGGCAGCTACATGAATTGCTGAGGTAATATTGATCCCATACATAATGTAGGTGCTGATACTACACTAGTACATGATGTCTGAGGTGAATGTGCTCCTATCATCTGTAATGTGAGGTGATAACCCCACTATTATACTCCCTGAAACTGCAGACATGCTTCCTCCTGTTCATCCTGTGTAAGAAAGAGGGAGAGACACAGATTTCCTGCTCTATATAAGCCCCACCGCCCTTACAGTAACCCCCCAGGCACAGACATACTGGGCTTCTTACTCTGAAAGCAACATCACTCTTGCTTAAAATCTATACCACTATACCAAAAAAGCTGCAGGAGTAAAGGTCCACCCATGCCCAAGTCATGTCCTCCTCCGCCCATGGCTCCAGTGGTTTCTTGAATTGTGGCATGTGTTAAAAGAGCCCAGTGACAGTCTTTGGCCCTGGGCCCACGAAAATCTGGAGCCAGCCCTACCCCCTGTCGGGATCCCTCAGATTACTCTTTCATCTGAAGGACCGATGTTCTTAGGTGTGAAGCATCATATGTCTCTAATTAAATCAGCTCCGTCGAGAAGAACTACACAGACACCAGCTGTATAATACCACTCGGGATGCCTCTCAAGACGCCTCTGGCTTATCAGTTAGGCTTCCGTCTTTTATAGTAAAGAATTTAAACATTTTACAGACATGCGCAGTACAAATGATTTTACAACTTGTTTTCGACAAAGAAAGTCATTTAGGCGAAAAAGCAGAGGTATTTGACCTTGGTTCACAAGGGAGATGTCTGAGACATCTCCTCGAAGAACAGATAAGGTTTTAAACAAGAGAATGCAACATAGACAGAACTCAATTTAACTCCTTCAGTTCCTATCACCCCCCACACAACTTTAGCCAAATAACCCCCAGTTTTCAATGCCTAACTATTATTATAAAGTAAATTAAGGTTGACAAGCTTAAGTAATAAGAATTGATGTTTTTGGCATTAAAATGGGCTCTGTAGTTGTGTTTCCTGTCCTCCACTCCCTGCTGACCTTGGTTCTCCATTGACTTGCATTGGGTTTCGTGCTTCAGTCGGCCTTCGACTTTTCATGATAATCTGCCGATTTCGTTCGACCCGACTTTTGAGAAAGTCGGGTTTCATGAAACCCGACTCGACCCGAAAAAAGGCAAAGTCGCTTATCTCTAAAGTAGTGGTAGCGCTGTACAGGCACTTGTTCCACATAAAAAAAATATACCTTTTTAATTGTGGAGAGCTGATGAATCATAGAAGTCATATGCAAATTAGGATGGAAGTGTACTAGGGTAGTGTCACTGTACCTGGAAGAAGCAGTCAAATTGCACTGGCAACAACCCCCCAATGCACTTCAAATCTGATTTTCATATGGCTTCCAAATCTGATTTTTCATAATTTGCATAGGGGACAAGTGCCTATACAGCTATACCACTATTGTCATTTCTCAAATTTAAAGACATGCTGACAGGTTCCGTTTAAATAACCACAGTGTCCCAGAATAAAACCAAAAAAAAAGAAATCATTCCGCTTCCGTGTGTGCAGCACAGTCTTCTAAATGTGGAGGCTACTACTGACCAGGCACAATGAAACACTTCAAAGTGCCCTGGATGAATTTGCACCTCCTATACATAGAACACCACAACACAGACGGTGACAACCCTGGCACACCCTGCAAACACGTTTCCTGCAGCGGTGCTCCAGGTGCGCCGAACGTCTGTGGAGAAAATCCAACCTACCCGAAGATTTCATCCATTTTAAGTTTATGCTTCGAACATACAACACTGCCCTTCACCTCTCAAAACAAACCTATTTCAACACCCTCATCACCCAATAACCCTAAATGTCTCTTTCACACTTTTCATTCTCTACTCAACCCAAGAGTACACGCCCCAACCACGGAG
The DNA here is from genome assembly GCF_039654945.1 of Dendrobates tinctorius. Taxonomy (NCBI): domain Eukaryota; kingdom Metazoa; phylum Chordata; class Amphibia; order Anura; family Dendrobatidae; genus Dendrobates; species Dendrobates tinctorius. Next base: position 9,200,114 of record NW_027361712.1, on the reverse strand, counting down.
CTTCGAGCTGACGATCTGGCCAATTACTTCAAAGAAAAAATTGACCAGATCCGACAGTAAATTATCTCCCAATCACCTCATACCATGCACTGTCCTCCCTCCCTCACTGCATCTAGCTCACTCTCTGATTTTGAACCAGTCATAGAAGAAGTAGTAAGCAGGCTCCTTGCATCTTCTCGCCCAACCACTTACACCAGTGACCCATTTCCATCATATCTACTCCAGCCCCTTTCCTCTGCTGTCACCCCTCACCTAACTAAAATATTTAACCTCTCTCTCTTCTGGTATCTATCCCTCATTTAAGCATGCCGTCATACATCCATTACTTAAAAACCATCCCTCAACCAAAACTGTGCCGCTAACTATAGACCTGTCTCTAATCATCCCTTCATCTCTAAACTCCTGGAACGCCTGGTCCACTCCCGTCTTATCCGCTATGTCTTTGATAACTCTCTTCTCGACCCTCTCCAATCCGGTTTCCGCTCTTTACACTCTACTAAAACTGCCCTCACTAAAGTCTCTAATGATCTACTAACAGCTAAATCAAATGGTCATTACTCCATGCTAATTCTCTTGGATCTCTCTGCAGCATTCGACACTGTGGATCATCAGCTCCTCCTCACTATGCTCTGTTCTATTGGCCTCAAGGACACCCTTCTCTCCTGGTTCTCCTCCTATCTCTCTGACTGATCCTTTACTGTATCTTTTGCTGGCTCCTCCTCCTCTCATCTTCCCCTTACTGTTGGGGTTCCTCAAGGATCAGTTCTAGGCCCCCTCCGCTTCTCTCTGTACACTGCCCCTATTGGTCAAACAATCAGTAGATTTGGTTTCCAGTACCATCTCTATGCTGATGACACCCAATTATATGTTTCTTCTCCTGACATCACGCTTGCCTTTCTAGAAAACACCAGCGATTGTCTAAACGCTGTGTCTAACATCATGCCCTCACTATATCTGAAACTGATCCTGTCAAAGACTGAACTCCTTGTGTTTCCTCCCGCTACTAATGTACCTATACCCGACATTGCCATTTCCATGTGTGGTTCCACTATTACTCCACAGCAACATGCCCACTGTCTTGGGGTCATGCTTGACTCCGAGCTTTCCTTTGTCCCCCACATACGATCACTGGCTCGCTCTTGTTATCTGCACCTCAAAAAAATTTCTAGAATTCGACCTTTTCTTACTTTTGACTCCGCAAAAACTTTTACTGTTTCTCTTATTCATTCTCATCACAACTATTGTAACTCTCTTCTAATCGGTCTCCCTCTTACCAAACTCTCCCCCTCCAATCTGTCTTGAATGCTGCTGCCAGGATCATATTCCTTGCCAATCGTTACACCAATGCCTCTAGCTTGTGCCAGTCATTACACTGGCTACCCATCCACTCCAGAATCCAGTACAAACTTATTACCCTCACCCACAAAGTTCTTCATGGCTCAGCACCACCCTACATCTCCCCCCTTATTTCAGTCTACCACCCTACTCGCACCCTCCGTTCTGCTGATGACCTGAGGTTAGCATCCTCAATAATCAGAACCTTCCACTCCCGTCTAGAAGACTGTAAACGTGCTGTGCCAATTCTTTGGAATGCACTTCCCAGGTCAATACGATTAGTCCCCAATCCCCACAATTTTAAGCCTGCCCTGAAAACTCATTTATTTAGACTGGCCTACCGCCTCAACACATTAACCTAATCTATCCCTGTGTGCCACAGCCAAAAGTTTTACCATAACCAGGTTCCCCGCAGTGGCGTAGCAACTGTTTGTGGCGCCCGGGGGGGTCGAAAAATTTGCCGCCCCTTTGGTCGTTGATAATTCGGAAGCATCCGAAGAGCCCACACTACACTCAAAGATCTAATTTTTAGCCTGCTACTAACTCTGCTATTATTTCTAAATTTCTAGACTTTCAACTTCTTGCAGTTCTCTATATATATGTATGTATTAGCTTGATGATGCTGGATGAAGACCTAATGGCTTTTTTTAATAATAATTTTTAATAATGTGACAGAAAAAAAAACAGAAAGTACAAATTATTTTGGCGGACAGGGGGCGGACACTGACAGCTTGGGGTCCCTGTGCAAGAAATGTGTCCGGGCCCCCCTCCTTTTATGGCGTCAAATCTACGTGTGTGTGTATATATATATATATATATATATATATATATATATAGATAATTGATATTATATAGCCACACACACACATACAGGTATATATTACATAGTCTCCTTTATTATGTATATTGCTGTCCCATACACAGTGCCTTCTCTTGTTATGTACAGTTCCGTCCCTTACATATTGGATTATATAGAGCCCTGTTTTTTTATTACATACCGTCCTGTCTTGTTAGCTGTATAATGCAATGATGGCTGATGGAGCATGGGAAAGCTTCCTTTCTAATGGAGGAGCTGATGGACTGGTCGTCTGGTCACCGGCTCCTCGAACAGCAGTCATTTTATATCTAGCAAGAGAGGGGACCATGTAATAAAAGAGGGCGCTGTGAATATCAAAAATAACAAGAATACACTATGTAAGAGACAGCACTGTACATAACAGCAGAGGAAGCTATATAATAAGGGACGGCACCATATATAACTAGAGAGGATGGTAGGTAATAAGGGGCGGTGTTATACATAATAAAAGAGGAAACTATGTAACTAAGGATGGTGTTATACAGAATTAGTGAGTACACTATATACTAAGGGACTGTGTTAGACATAATAAACGATAATGTCTTCCTCCACCTCCCCCTGTTCCTAAGGCCATTATAAGTCCCCCTTCCTCCCATCCCAATCCCCCACACCCCTCATTGTCCTCCTCCCCTCGCATCCCATTATTGTCCTCTCCCCCACCTCCATCATTTTCTTCTCCACCACTATCTTTGCTTTCTCCCCCACCACTCCCATCATTGCCCATTCCACCACCTCCATCATTTCCTCCTCCTCCACCACCCCCATTTATTGCCCTTTCCACCACCACCACCACCATCATTGCATTCTCACCCACCACCCCATCATTGCCCTCTCGACCATCACCCCATCATTGTCTTCTCCCCATCACTGCCTTCTCCATCACCCCATCACTGTGCCTTCTCCCCATCACTCCCATCATTGCCTGCTCCATCACCCCATCACTCCCATCATTGTCTGCTCCATCACCCCATCATTGCCTGCTCCATCACCCCCATCATTGCCTGCTCCATCACCCCCATCACTGCCTTCTCCATCACCCCCATCATTGCCTGCTCCATCACCCCATCACTGCCTTCTCCATCACCCCCATCATTGCCTGCTCCATCACCCCCATCATTGCCTGCTCCATCACCCCCATCATTGCCTGCTCCATCACCCCCATCATTGCCTGCTCCATCACCCCCATCACTCCCCTCATTGCCTGCTCCATCACCCCATCATTGCCTGCTCCATCACCCCCATCATTGCCTGCTCCATCACCCCCATCATTGCCTGCTCCATCACCCCCATCATTGCCTGCTCATCACCCCCATCACTGCCTTCTCCATCACCCCATCACTGCCTTCTCCATCACCCCCATCATTGCCTGCTCCATCACCCCCATCACTCCCATCATTGTCTGCTCCATCACCCCATCACTGCCTGCTCCATCACTCCCATAATTGTCTGCTCCATCACCCCCATCATTGCCTGCTCCATCACCCCATCACTCCCCTCATTGCCTGCTCCATCACCCCATCATTGCCTGCTCCATCACCCCCATCATTGCCTGCTCCATCACCCTATCACTGCCTTCTCCATCACCCCATCACTGCCTGCTCCATCACCCCATCACTCCCCTCATTGCCTGCTCCATCACCCCATCATTGCCTGCTCCATCACCCCCATCATTGCCTGCTCCATCACCCCCATCACTCCCCTCATTGCCTGCTTCATCACCCCATCATTGCCTGCTCCATCACCCTATCACTGCCTTCTCCATCACCCCATCACTGCCTGCTCCATCACCCCCATCACTCCCCTCATTGCCTGCTCCATCACCCCATCACTGCCTGCTCCATCACCCCCATCATTGTCTGCTCCATCACCCCATAATTGCCTGCTCCATCACCCCATCATTGTCTGCTCCATCACTCCCCTCATTGCCTGCTCCATCACCCCATCATTGCCTGCTCCATCACCCCATCATTGCCTGCTCCATCACCCCATCACTCCCCTCATTGCCTGCTCCATCACCCCATCACTGCCTGCTCCATCACCCCCATCATTGTCTGCTCCATCACCCCATAATTACCTGCTCCATCACCCCATCATTGTCTGCTCCATCACTCCCCTCATTGCCTGCTCCATCACCCCATCATTGCCTGCTCCATCACCCCCATCATTGCCTGCTCCATCACCCCCATCATTGCCTGCTCCATCACCCCATCACTCCCATCATTGTCTGCTCCATCAACCCATCATTGCCTGCTCCATCACCCCCATCATTGCCTGCTCCATCACCCCATCACTCCCATCATTGTCTGCTCCATCACCCCATCATTGCCTGCTCCATCACCCCCATCATTGCCTGCTCCATCACCCTATCATTGCCTGCTCCATCACCCCATCATTGCCTTCTAGACCATCACTCCCATCATTGCCTGCTCCATCATACACACAGACATACACACACACAGACATACATACATACATACACACATACAGTGGGGAAAAAAAGTATTTAGTCAGTCAGCAATAGTGCAAGTTCCACCACTTAAAAAGATGAGAGGCGTCTGTAATTTACATCATAGGTAGACCTCAACTATGGGAGACAAACTGAGAAAAAAAAATCCAGAAAATCACATTGTCTGTTTTTTTTTCATTTTATTTGCATATTATGGTGGAAAATAAGTATTTGGTCAGAAACAAGCAATCAAGATTTCTGGCTCTCACAGACCTGTAACTTCTTCTTTAAGAGTCTCCTCTTTCCTCCACTCATTACCTGTAGTAATGGCACCTGTTTAAACTTGTTATCAGTATAAAAAGACACCTGTGCACACCCTCAAACAGTCTGACTCCAAACTCCACTATGGTGAAGACCAAAGAGCTGTCAAAGGACACCAGAAACAAAATTGTAGCCCTGCACCAGGCTGGGAAGACTGAATCTGCAATAGCCAACCAGCTTGGAGTGAAGAAATCAACTGTGGGAGCAATAATTAGAAAATGGAAGACATACAAGACCACTGATAATCTCCCTCGATCTGGTGCTCCACGCAAAATCCCACCCCGTGGGGTCAGAATGATCACAAGAACGGTGAGCAAAAATCCCAGAACCACGCGGGGGGGGACCTAGTGAATGAACTGCAGAGAGCTGGGACCAATGTAACAAGGCCTACCATAAGTAACACTACGCCACCATGGACTCAGATCCTGCAGTGCCAGACGTGTCCCACTGCTTAAGCCTGTACATGTTCGGGCCCGTCTGAAGTTTGCTAGAGAGCATTTGGATGATCCAGAGGAGTTTTGGGAGAATGTCCTATGGTCTGATGAAACCAAACTGGAACTGTTTGGTAGAAACACAACTTGTAGTGTTTGGAGGAATACTGAGTTGCATCCATCAAACACCATACCTACTGTAAAGCATGGTGGTGGAAACATCATGCTTTGGGGCTGTTTCTCTGCAAAGGGGCCAGGACGACTGATCCGGGTACATGAAAGAATGAATGGGGCCATGTATCGTGAGATTTTGAGTGCAAACCTCCTTCCATCAGCAAGGGCATTGAAGATGAAACGTGGCTGGGTCTTTCAACATGACAATGATCCAAAGCACACCGCCAGGGCAACGAAGGAGTGGCTTCGTAAGAAGAATTTCAAGGTCCTGGAGTGGCCTAGCCAGTCTCCAGATCTCAACCCTATAGAAAACCTTTGGAGGGAGTTGAAAGTCCGTGTTGCCAAGCGAAAAGCCAAAAACATCACTGCTCTAGAGGAGATCTGCATGGAGGAATGGGCCAACATACCAACAACAGTGTGTGGCAACCTTGTGAAGACTTACAGAAAACGTTTGACCTCTGTCATTGCCAACAAAGGATATATCACAAAGTATTGAGATGAAATTTTGTTTCTGACCAAATACTTATTTTCCACCATAATATGCAAATAAAATGAAAAAAAAACAGACAATGTGATTTTCTGGATTTTTTTTTCTCAGTTTGTCTCCCATAGTTGAGGTCTACCTATGATGTAAATTACAGACGCCTCTCATCTTTTTAAGTGGTGGAACTTGCACTATTGCTGACTGACTAAATACTTTTTTTCCCCACTGTACATACACACAAGACACCACCTCTCTCCTCTCACCTGTCCGCAGCATCGCCCGCACTTCCTCCCTCACACAGCAGCGGCCGCTGAATGATGACGTCATTCAGCGGCGCTCCTCTGTGTGAAACAGGAAGCGCGGCCTCCGGGCAGGAAGCAGGACGGACCCTTGCCGCTCCGCTCCTGCTATTCACTCTTGCAGGCAGCGGAGCTGCCGTGATCGCATCGCTCCCTGCCCGCCGCTGCACTGCACGGTGGAATTGCTGCTGCCGCGCCGCCCCCACACACATGCCGCCTGGGGCGGACCGCCCCCCCCCCGCCCCCCCCACGCTACGCAAGTGGTTCCCCGCATCATGTTCCCACATGCTTTATGCATCCATTAGCCCTCTGCGTCTGTACTGTTACACACTTAACATTATGGCTGGTCCATACAATCAGGGCAACTGTTACCACCCACCTTTCGTGTCTCCCTTTTTTCCTCGTACAGTAGATTGTAAGCTTGCGAGAAGGGCCCTCATTCCTCTTGGTATCTGTTATGATCTAAGTGATTATTGTTATGCTGTAATGTCTATTGTCTGTACACATCCCCTCTGAAATGTAAAGTGCTGCGGAATATGTCGGCGCTATAGAAATAAAAATTATTATTATTATTATTATTATTAATTGATGCAGATTTTGCAATGACATCATTGCAGCACCTACAATATATTTTGGACTGGTATGTGGACACTTTGTGGATTTGCTCTTTTAAAAATCTGTGCGGATTCTTCCTCACTTGGCAGAAAACGCAGATGAAAATCCACTCGTTTTTTAATGAGGATTTTCATGCGGATTTGTATGCATTTTTGTAAGCTAAGTAAAGATACATCATTTATAAAAAAAAAAAGGAATTGTGATGTCATTTCCTTGTCCAACCTCTTCTTTTACATTCTCCATTGAATGAAGACCATAATATTACATACCATGTTCAAAAATAATGTTTACACACACAAAACAAATATATGTGAATATAATATATATATTTCCTCTAACATTTGCTATACCCCATCAGCATATAGTGCTCATATACTGCCATATAGTGGTAATATTCTGGCATACAGTGCTCACATACTGCCATATAGTGCTCATATACCACCAAATAGTGCTCATATACTGCCATATAGTGCTCATATACTGCCATATAGTGAACACATAAAGCCATATAGTGCTCACATACTTCTATATAGTGCTCATATACTGCCATATAGTGAACACATAAAATCATATAGTGCTCACATACCACCAAATAATGCTCATATACTGCCATATAGAGCTCATATACTGCCATATAGTGAACACATAAAGCTATATAGTGCTCACATACTGCTATATAGTGCTCACATACTGCCATATAGTGAACACATAAAACCATATAGTGCTCACATACCACCAAATAGTGCTCATATACTGCCATATAGTGAACACATAAAGCCATATAGTGCTCACATACTGCTATATAGTGCTCATATACTGCCATATAGTGAACACATAAAACCATATAGTGCTCACATACTGCTATATAGTGCTCATATACCACCAAATAGTGCTCATATACTGCCATATAGTGTTCACATACTGCTATATAGTGCTCATATACTTCCATATAGGGAACACATAAAGCCATATAGTGAACACATACTGCCATATAGTGCTTATATACTGTCATATAGAGAGTATATACTGCCATATAGTCCTCATATATTGCCATACAGTGAACACATAAAGCCATACAGTGCTCATATACTGCCATATAGTGCTCACATACTGCCATATAGTGCTCATATACCACCAAATAGTGCTCATATACTGCCATATAGTGAACACATAAAGTCATAGTGCTCACATACTGCTATATAGTGCTCATATACTGCCATATAGTGCTCATATACTGCCATTGAGTGCTCATATACTGACATATAGAGTGCATATACTGCCATATAGTGCTCATATATTGCCATACAGTGAACACAAAGCCATACAGTGCTCATATACCGCCATATAGTGCTCACATACTGCTATGTAGTGCTCACATACCACCTTATAGTGCGTGAAACACAATATCTATTTATTCTTCAAAGAAATTTTAAAAATAAATTGCGTGGGCTCCCGCATAATTTTCATAACCAGCAGAGGGAAAGCCAATAGCTGAGGGCTGATGTTAATATTCTGGCAAGGAGCCAATAGCCATAAAGGTTCCCAGGCTATTAATATCAGCTCACAAATGTTTGCTTATCCTTTACTGGCTAGTTTACAGGGGAAGCCCAGAAAAATTGACATGGGGTCCCCCTAAAACAGCGAACCAGCAAAGGCTAGACAGTCAGCTGCGGGTTGATATTAATAGCCTGGGAAGGGGCCATGGATATCAGCACCCTCCCAGGCTAAAAACATTAGCTCACAGCTGCCCAAGAAATGCCTCCACTCTTTCCACTTGCCCTGTAGCGGTGGCAAGTGGGGTAATATTTGTGGGGTTGATGTCACCTGTGTATTGTCTGGTGACATCAAGCCCACGGATTAGTAATGGAGAGGCGTCAATAAGACGCCCCCATTACTAATCCTATAGTTGTATGGTAAATAAAGACACAGCCAGAATAAAGTCCTTTATTAATCTTAATCATACTTACTGCATCGCCTAATCCCCAACTCCCTCGTCTCCTGCAACAAAAATAAAATAATAAACAAACACAAATACTTCCTGTCTGACATAATCCTAAATAATGAGCATCCCACGACGATCTCACATGTAGAACAGTCACATCGGGAGATGTGACCGCTCTACACAGCTCCGGTGACACACTGATAGGAGGTAATATCTCCTGCCGCGCATCACAGAGAGGTCACTGGAGTTCGTGCTCTCACTTTACGGAAGTACTGCTGTGTGAGAATTTTCTCATGCAGTGGTGCCACAAGTGACAGCATAAACTCCGGTGACCTCTGGCGGCGGCGTAGTGATACAGTGACAGGAGGTATGCTCCCGCAGTGTATCACCGAAGCCATGTAGAGCGGTCACAGATGTGTCACGTGTAGAGCGATGTGATTGTTCTACACGTGAGATCGTCGTGGGACACTCATTACTGAGGACTACGGCGGACCAGGAAGTATTTGTGTTGGCTTATTATTTTATTTGTTGCAGGAGATCGAGGGCATCGGAGAATTAGGCATTTGGTGAGTATGAATGTGGGGGTTTTTTTGTTTTACAATTTAACACAGTCGCCGGATGATGGGACTATTATCCCATAATCGGCTCATGCTGTCACTGTAGCAGACATAGCTGGATGGGAGTAGTAGTCCCATAAGACAATGCCTGGCTTCACACAGACACCTGCAGACACACACACAGACACCCAGAGACACACACCCGCAGACAGACCCACACATATTCTCCGCTCACACATAATCTCCGCCCACACACTCTTTTTTCTTCCTTTCCGCAACATTTTTGGCACGCAAATTCGTAGCTAATCTGCAGACCTTTTTACCCCTGTGGTTTTGCTGCGGATTTGACTGACTCAATGTAAGTGCAGAAACGCTGCAGATCAGTAAAAAGAATTGTCATGCTGTGGAAAATAAAACGCTGCGAATTTGCGCTGAATTTTCTGCAGCATGTGCACAGCAATTCTTGATTCCCATTGACTAACATTCTGCGCGGAAAAAACGCTGCTGATCCGCATAAAAATACGCAACGTGTGCACATACCTTAAGATGCACCGGACCATGAGACGCACCTAGGTTTTCGAGGTGGAAAATAGGTTAAAAAAAAAATTTTGAAGCAAAAAAAATGTGGTAAAATATTTAACCATTATACTTTTGCCTTTGATGAGAACTGTAACTCCTAGCATGTCCTGCAGCTAATACAGCATGCTGGGAGTTATACTTCACCACAGGAGTGCTAGAGTGTTTTTATTTATTTTTTATTAGCACTTAGTAATGCTTGCCTCTTAACAGCATCTCTAAGTATAATTCCGGTTCTCTTTATCAGTTCTCACTGCCGCCGCGCTAGACATGAGAAAATTTGCTGTCTCCGGTCCAGATCACGAGCTGCAGTGGCGCAATGAAGAGGCAGGGGCGGTTCTGTGCCGCTCTTTATTACGTCACTGCAGCTCGTGATCTGGACCGGAGACCGCCAATTCCTCCTGTCTAGCACAACAGCAGTGAATTCATGACGTGCTGGTTGCTGAAGACAACAGTTGCATGATTGCAATGCCGAAAGACCTGCTGCCGCTGGCTTCCTACTCCTGTGACCCCGTTCCACTGCTGCCACCCCTCACCCCCCACAGTGAACCACTCTACATTCGGACTATAGGACACCCACACACCCCCATTGTCCTCCCAAATTTAGCGGAAAAAAAAGTGAAAGTGTTAGATTTTGAAAAATAATGTATCTATTAGGGGCAGGAAGGTAGGAAGCTGGTCATGGCTTCTTGAAGCGCCATTCAACTGCATAAGGACATGGATGGAATTGAATGTATCAGTGGTGCTCTTTTCTGACTCTCTCCACTGCAGTAAAAAAGATTGCAGGATGTTTAGGCCAGAATATCCAAACCCATAAAAATGTCATTTAGGTGCACCATAGGAGATCCTAAATATTCAAATCTATGACCAGGGCTTGTGGCTATAGCATGGGTGCTAAAATGCATTAATCTAAATAAGGCCTTATTTAGGTCTTCTGGACATTTGACAATGAGCCATAGATATAGAGCAAGTTTATAGGCTCTTGTTGCTTTTTTTTTGTTGTTGTTGTTGTTGTTGTTGTTATTATTATTATTGTTTTGTTTTTTTAATCTTCATGTATAAATATTTTTTGCACATCTTACACTGTGATGCCATTAAGGAACAAACTGTAAAACATAGCACAAAGTAATTTTGACTAATTTTCCCAATTGTCCATGTCACCATGTCTTTCAATAATACAGAAAATTGCTTGTAATTGTAACACAATCATGATGTGACTGACGGGTTGTAAAAGTAAAGTGATTCTTTGTGTTGAGTGTAGTTCATTTTTGGAACATGCAGGAAGTCCTGTCGCACAGCTGTGCATATATCTAGGATTACAAGTAAGTTTATCCTGTTCAGCACGCTATATTGGAGAGGGTGGGTTAAGACCTGAATGATTGAGGCTTCTATTAGATCAAATTCTGAGGATTGTAAACTTAATACAAGTGAGCAGGCACAATTTTGGTCTTACTGTATAAGCAGGGTGTAGTACAGTTCATTAAAGCAGCCATTTCAGAATATGGAAGTGTTGCATCAACTTTTTTGTGGTAAGAGGCAGAGACATTGGAAATATGGTGGAAAGCACACATTAAGTAAGCATACTGCAGACTGTATCTACTGTATAAGTACAATTCAGCCTTATAATTATCAGACAGAAATCACTTGAAGCCTGAGCTATGTGAATATTAAAGGGTTGTCAGGTCTGATGATATAAGTCTGCAGTCACTGTTTGAGTCTGCAGACTTCTGAATCCATAAAATGTGCACACCACACGTTGTTAGGATTCTCTGGTGTTGCTGGTTAGAGTGGGCAGTCACGTGACCACAAGCTTGCGATTTCCAGAGTAGACTAGATGTGTTCGGCCTCACTCAATACATTTATATTGTGCGAGGCCGCTCACGTCTAGTTGGAATGTAGCCCTGAGTATGCCACTCATACACTTTAGCAGTCACATGACTGCTGGCTCTCGGCCTCAACAAGGGGAAATCCTGACAGCTTGCAATACGCCCACTGTAAGGATTCAGAAGTTTTCGGTCACAAAAAGTGACTTCAGACGTTTATTACAAGACAAGACAACCCCTTTAAGATTTATTTTCAGATTCTTTAAGCAGCATGAAGACCTGGATAGCTATTTCCCTTGTTGATACCCTGGTCAGTCTGCCCAGTGCATCACATAAGTGTATCATACAAGTGCGGGAACTCAGAATTAATCCAGAATGTGTACAGACTGTACCCTACCTTTTGCCACCATCACACTGTAATCAGCATGTCCATTTATCTATTCTCCCTACAGGTACGTGACCCAACTTTCCACACAGACTTTCTTTACCTCTGCTCCTTGCATCCACTCAGTACATTACCCAACTTTCCACACAGACTTTCCTTACTTCTGCTCCTTGCATCCACTCGGTATGTGACCCAACTTTCCACACAGACTTTCTTTACCTCTGCTCCTTGCATCCACTCGGTATGTGACCCAACTTTCCACACAGACTTTCCTTACCTCTGCTCCTTGCATCCACTCGGTATGTGACCCAACTTTCCACACAGACTTTCCTTTCCTCTGCTCATTGCATCCACTCGGTACGTTTTTCAACTAACCCCTGCTTTACCCCCAATGTTATTTATAACTTTGTTTACACTGCCTTGATCATATTCATCTGACTCACTCTTAATTATCTGACCAAGATGAGCAGAGACCACTCCTCTCTGCTTCACACCTGAATGCACTTACTAGCACATATACAGTTAGATCCATATATAATTTGGACAGAGACAACATTTTTCTAGTTTTGGTTCTAGACATTACCACAATGAATTTTAAACAAAACAATTCAGATGCAGCTGAAGTTCAGACTTTCACCTTTCATTTGAGGGTATCCACATTAAAATTGGATGAAGGGTTTAGCAGTTTCAGCTCCTTAACATGTGCCACCCTGTTTTTAAAGGGACCAAAGTAATTGGACAGATTAAATAATTGTAAATAAAATGTTCATTTCTAGTACTTGGTTGAAAACCCTATGTTGGCAATGACTGCCTGAAGTCTTGAACTCATGGACATCACCAGACACTGTGTTTCCTCCTTATTGATGCTCTGTCAGGCCTTCACTGCAGTGGTTTTCAGTTGCTGTTTGTGGGCCTTTCTGTCTGTAGTTTAGTCTTTAACAAGTGAAATGCATGCTTAATTGGGTTGAGATCAGGTGACTGACTTGACCATTCAAGAATTTTCCACTTCTTTGCTTTAATAAACTCCTGGGTTGCTTTGGCTTTATGTTTTGGGTCATTATCCATCTGTAGTATGAAACGACGACCAATCAGTTTGGCTGCATTTGGCTTGATCTGAGCACACAGTATGGCTCTGAATACCTCAGAATTCATTTGGCTGCTTCTTTCCTGTGTCACATCATCAATAAACACTAGCTGACCCAGTGCCACTGGCAGCCATGCATGCCCAAGCCATCACACTGCCTCCGCCGTGTTTTACAGATGATGTGGTATGCTTTGGATCATGAGCTGTACCATGCCTTTGGGTCGCCCTCCCAGGGCTGTGGGGTACTCGGTACCGGGCTGGTATCAGTGGGATGTGTCACAGCAGCAGTGACCCGGACCGTGGCCCTGGGCGCCCAAGTAATAGGAAAATGTGAATGGTGGAATGTAGTTAGATGAATAATTCGTGACACCACCTGTGGTGCTCGGCAAGGGAGGTGTTTAGCCCATGCTGCATGCAGATCCGCTGAGACTGATGGTATGGTGCAGCAAAGATGTAAAAGCTCCCCACAGGTGAAGCTGTAGTCCCAGGGCAGTGTAGATGTGGTTGGCATGGGGATGTAGTGGTGCCGGAAAGGTAGGAAGCAGACAAGACACAGCGGGGTGCAATTTCTGTACCTTTACTTGGTAAATGCAGTCCAGGGCCCTGATTTCAGATGGTACCGGAGCAGGCTAGCCTGGAAGCAACTAAGGGATTCTCTCTCAGCAGATGGGCTGTGCAGTCTCCTTCCTAGCGCTTACTTGAGGGATCTCCAGTACTGAGTTACACTGAAGTTCCTCCTGTCAGATGTTCCCAAGAACTCTACTTGTACGGCAGACAGCTGAAGCCTGTTCCAGGGACTCCTCAGTCCTAAGTCCCGGCTCACTATCCGTGTTGCTGTTGTGCCCTCAAGTCTTAGATGGGAGTGTTGCATTTACAGCATTCTACTCCTCTGGTGTCTGCTGTAGGACCATCAGTGTCCATACAGCCGTGGAGACCAGGCTCCAGTTCATGCGCTCTTATGGGAGATGAGCTCTTCCTCTCAGCTCTATCTCAGCGCTCCTTCCACACGTCTGCACACTTCACCCTCCGCAGACTAACTAACCACTCCTTCCTCTTGGCCCTCAGAGAGCACTCCTCCCCTTAATTCCGGTTCAGAGATTTCCCCCTGCTGGCCTGGAGTGGAACTGTGTTGCATGCATAGATTGACTGCGAGAGAGACCCGTTGTCACGTCCGCCATGCCTGTTTTGCCTCATGACCCTGGAGCGGTGTGCACGCGCATCTCATGTCTGCTGTCCTGCTGTTCCCTGGAGCAGTGTGCACACTCACCTCATGACTGTTGGGCTGCAAGATGCCTGCGTTTCTGCTCTGCCTTCTGTGATCATCTCGTTATGTCTAGATCCCTGATCATGTTCTTCCTATGGTCCAGCATAGGCTGGTTCTGCATTCTTCTCGTCATGTCTGGAACTCTGATCATGTGACCTGCCTAGGTTTCAGCACTGGTTCTGCAATCATCTCTTCATGTCTGGAATCCTGATCATGTGACTGCACTCTGTGGTCCTGGGCATCTGAACTGGAAGTTCTCCCCTGGTCCTGACCCAGAAGAGGAGGAGCTATGCCCTATATCAGACCGCCCCTTCCTATGCTCAGGGCCTGATTATCGTGTTGCTTCCCTGCAGGGCTGTATGTCTGCTCGGTCGCTCCCTTTGTCTTGTGCCATGTCTTGTCTTTGTTATGCTTTGACTTGTAGTCCTTCCTGTGTTCTCTGCCTTGCCTGTTTTGCCATTTTCTTGCTTTTGCTATGCTTTGACTTGTAGTCCTTCCTGTGTTCTCTGCCTTGCCTGTTTTGCCATGTCTTGCTTTTGCTATGCTTTGACTTGTAGTACTTCCTGTGTTCTCTGCCTTGCCTGTTTTGCCATGTCTTGCTTTTGCTATGCTTTGACTTGTAGTCCTTCCTGTGTTCTCTGCCTTGCTATTCCTTGCCTTGTGTTCCTCCCTATGGTCTCTCTCCTTGCTTGCTCTGCCTTGCTCTCTCCTATGGCGCCCTGTAGTGCTCCCTGGCACACGCACCATTTCTCCTCTCTTTAGTGCTCATTTCCAAGTCTAGTCCCAAGGTCTTTCCTTGGCCCGGCTCTGGGCTTCGGCCTACGCTCCGCTGCTAGCTCTGTTCTCGCTCTGATCTGATTCTCTGTTTCTGCCTATATTCTGCTCTGTGTTCCTTGCCTTGTCCTTGCCTTAAACCCCGGCGTGGGTTCCCCTTGGCCCCCTCCTGTGCCAAGGTCGTGCCTCGTGCTGGCGTTACAGCCGTGTGCACTGGCCAGTGTGGCATGCCCCCTGGCGTGGCTCCTAGCACGCACCCTGTCTTGAACCCTGGCGTGGCTCCTAGCACGCACCCTGTCTTGAACCCTGGCGTGGCTCCTAGCACGCACCCTGCCCTGAACCTGGCGTGGCTCCTAGCACGAAGGTTCCTTTGCCCGCCTCCTGTGCCTTAGTCGTGCCTCGTGCTGGCGTTACAGCCGTGTGCACTGGCCAGTGTGGTGTGCTTCCTGCGTTGCTCCTAGCACGCGTCCTCCCTGTGCCTTGGCGTGTCTCTACACGCACTCTGTCTTGTATCCTATGCTTTGGCGTGTCTCTATACATGCACCCTGCCTTGCTTGTTACTTTGTGCCTTGGCATGTCTCTACACATGCGCCATTTCTCGTTGGTTAAACCTTGTACCTTGGCGTGTCCCCTACACACGCACCTAGCCTTGTACTTTGGCGTGTCCCCTACACACGCACCTAGCCTTGTACCTTGGCGTGTCCCCTACACACGCACCTAGCCTCGGACTTTGGCATGTTCTTTAACTCGCACCACGCCTGGATATGTGTCGTGCCTCCTTGCCTGAACCCTGGTTTGCCTGCCGGATGCCCGGAACCTGCCGATTGCTGCCAGAGATCATAAGCTGGATGACTGCGGCCTGATGTTTGGAGCTGATGTCCGCAGCCTGATGCCTGATCATGTCAATCGTTGCCAGTGGTCCGGAGTCCGATGCCATTGTGCCTTACCCGTACCCAGGCGTGCCACCTGGCACGTGCTATGCTATGGACCTTGGCGTGCCCACGCACGCACCCTGCACGTTTTGTTTTACGTTTGCACTGAATGTATCCTGAAGTTCTCAATGAAGATATCTTGCACTTACCTCTTGTCTTCTTGTCTGGTTTCCTGCTTGTCTCTGGTCGTCAGTCACTCACATAGTGTCCCCTGAGCCGGCCGTCTGGTCCCAGCAGTCGTGGTGGCTCACCCTCTTGGTCTTACCCCTGACACTCCCTGTATAGGGGGTGGATTATCACAAGGTCAGTTCGCCCTTGGTGGGTGGGTGCCACGACCCAGAGGGTCCACTCAAAAAATGGGCTCAGCAGGAGCTGACTCCGTCACACCCATCATTGCCTCCAAGCCTGGCATTACCCTCCCTGGAGGAAGGCAAAGCCACTGTGGCGACCATACTCCTGGGGGCGCCACACCTTCGCCATACTTTTCTCTTTCCATCATTCTGGTAGAGGTTGATCTTGGTTTCATCTGTCCAAAGAATATTCTTCCAGAACTGTGCTGGCTTTTTTAGATGTTTTTTAGAAAAGTCCTGTCTAGCCTTTTTATTCTTGATGCTTATGAGTGGCTTGCACCGTGCAGTGAACCCTCTGTATTTACTTTCATGCAGTCTTCTCTTTATGGTAGATTTGGATATTGATATGCCTACCTCCTGGAGAGTGTTGTTCACTTGGTTGGCTGTTGTGAAGGGGTTTCTCTTCACCATGGAGATTATTCTGCGATCATCCACCACTGTTGTCTTCCGTGGGTGCCCAGGTCTTTTTGCATTGATGAGTTCACCAGTGCTTCCTTTCTTTCTCAGGATGTACCAAACTGTAGATTTTGCCACTCCTAATGTTGTAGCAATTTCTCGGATGGGTTTTTTCTGTTTTTGCAGCTTAAGGATGGCTTGTTTCACCTGCATGGAGTGCTCCTTTGACCGCATGTTTCCTTCACAGCAAAACCTTCCAAATGCAAGCACCACACCTCAAATCAACTCCAAGCTTTTTATCTGCTTAATTGAAAGAAACAAAACAGGGCGTATCCACTGTGTAAAACCTTTAAACCATAATTGTAATGGTGAGGCAAGGAGAGACTCACCTGATAGGGTTGTGAAACTTCGGTCACAACACCTACAAACACATGAAACAGCTGCTGCAGTCTGCACAGGGTCCAAGGACTTGTAATTGAAGATGGCTATAAGGTGCAATGATACACTTTGCTGCTGTAGGTATATTTCAAGGAGCTTTATTGGTGCCTATGCGTTTCCTGAGCTGTCACAGCTCACTTCATGCATGCCCTGATGAAGTGAGCTGTGACAGCTCAGGAAACGCATAGGCACCAATAAAGCTCCTTGAATTATACCTACAGCAGCGCAGTGTATCATTGCACCTTATAGCCATCTGCTTAATTGAGAATGACATAACGAAGGGATTGCCCACACCTGTCCATGAAATAGCCTTGGAGTCAATTGTGCAATTACTTTTGGTCCCTTTAAAAACAGGATGGCACATGTTAAGGAGCTGAAACTCCTAAATCCTTCATCCAATTTTAATGTGGATACCCTCAAATGAAAGTGAAAGTCTGAACTTCAACTGCATCTGAATTGTTTTGTTTAAAATTCATTGTGGTAATGTCGAGAACCAAAATTAGAAAAATGTTGTCTCTGTCCAAATATATATGGACCTAACTGTATGTTACTATAAGTCTGCCAAGACATCAGTCTGCCCAGTGCATCACATATTTGTGTATAATACAAGTGTGGAGCTCAGAATTACTCCAGAATTGAACCAGAAGGGAACAGGATACATAGTCACTGTAAACACTGTTTGTTTGTTTTCACTCACTCCCCTACAGTCCTTCACTTTCTGCTAACTCCCCTAATCCCTACACCTAGTAAGAAAATGTTCATCTCTTCTTCAATCCTCCACATCCTTCTCACCTCCTCCTCAAAACTGTTTCTCAACATACAATCCTCTGTCTCCAAACACAGACAGCCCCCTCATGTCCTCTCCTGCTCCCACCTGCTAACACTTTCTCTGCTCCTCCTCACTGCCGGTTATTAGAGTTGAGCTACTTTGGTCGGATCGGGTTTCATGAAACAAAATTTGTTTCAGATGAAACTAGTCCGACTAGGGCAAAAAAAGTCGGAGTTTCGTCCGAAACCCGACCCCAGTGCAAGTCAATGGGAAATAAAAGTCGGCATTGAGCGGATGACATTCATTTTTTTGCCCAAGTCGGACCAGTTTCATCTGAAACAAATTTTGTTTCATGAAACCCGATCCGACCAAAGTTGCTCAACTCTACCGGTGATATTTCTTCAAATCCTGGTCCTCCTCACCACATTCCCACAGTCATTTCTACCTCCCATCCATGCTCTATCACAACTTTCTGTAACCTCTCAAACCTTATAGCCATTTGCATAGCCATTTGCACAGCCCCCGCTTCCCCAGTCCCACTAACAGGAGCTCTATGGAACGTATGCTTTGTCTGCAATGAACTTTCCTACATCCATGATCTTTTCATTGCTCACAAACTTTCCTTCCTCACCATCACTGAAACCTGGCTCACCCCCTCTGACACTGGCTCTCCTGCTGCACTTTCGTATGGTGGATTCTACCTTTCCCACACACCCCCCGCCCCAGCCGCAAGCATGGTGGAGTTGGTTTTCTCCTGTCCGATAACTGCTCCTTCACCACAATCACACTGCCACCCTCTGTTACCCTCCCTTCCTTTAAGGTGAACTCTGTACTCACCCTCCAACCTCCAACTGGCTGTTATTTACCACCCTCCAGGGCCAGCCACCACCTTCTTTGACCACTTCACCACCTGGCTACTTAATTTCCTTTCCGCTGACATCCCCACTATCATCTTGGGCGACTTCAAAATCCCCATTGACACTTCCCTCTCAGATGCCACTAAACTTCTATCTCTCACTTCCTCCTTTGGCCTCAATCAATGGTCTTCTGCAGCCGCTCACAAAGATGGCTACACATTGGACCTAATCTTCACCCGCCTCTGCTCCCTATCTAACCTCTCTAACTCACCTCTCCCTCTTTCTGACCACAACCTACTTACATTCTCTTCCCTCTCCACTCCTTGTCCACAATCCCGATTCCACAAACTTGCACACCCTTGCAGAAATCTTAAACACCTTGAATGTTTTCACTGTCTGAATACATTCTCCCTCTTACAGACATAAGTTCCCTACACAATGCGGATGCCGCTGCCGCTCTATGTAACACCACAATAGCTGTAGCTTTGGAATTAGTTGCCCCTCTCACACATACCAAAGCACACAAAATCAAAAGACAGCCCTGGCACACCAGCCTGACCAAAGAACTGAGACAGCCTACCAGGCTTGCTGAGCAGAGATGGAAAAGATCCCACTCCAAAAAGCACTTCATCGCATTCAAACAGTCCCTCACTAGTTTCAAGGCCACACTCGCTGCAGCAAAACAAACCTACTTCTCATCTCTCATATCGTCCATATCTCACAACCCTAAACAGTTATTCAACACTTTCAATTCTCTCCTCCGTCCCCCAGCACCCCCACCCTCTCCACTCATCTCAGCCGAAGACTTTGCCTCCTTTTTCAAGCAGAATATTGATAGCTTCTGTAAAAGCTTTGGCCTACAACCCTCAGAGCCCTTCCTCCTAAATGCTCAGCCCTCCTCCTCCAAAACCAACTTCTCCACCATTACAGAAGATTGACTCTCCACTCTACTCTCAAGATCACATCTCACCACCTATGCACTTGACCTGATCCCATCCCACTTCATCGCAAACCTCACCACAGTCTTCATCCCCACCCTAACCCTTTTTTTTCAACCTATCACTAAATCACTAACAACTGGTGTTTTCCCCTCAAGCTTTAAACATGTCTCAATCACACCTATCCTCAAAAATCCCTCTCTTGACCCATCCTCTGTATCTAGCTATCACCCCATATCACTTCTCCCATGTGCCTCAAAACTACTGGAACAACACGTCCATCTTGAACTGTCCTCCCACCTCTCTTTTTGCTCCCTCTTCAACCGCTTACAATCTGGTTTCCAGCTGCATCACTCCATTGAAACTGCCCTATCTAAAGTCACCAATGACATATTAATTGCCAAAGCCAAGCGACACTACTCTGTGTTCCTCCTTCTGGACCTGTCCTCTGCCTTTGACACAGTGGACCATTACCTATTACTACAGACCCTCTCATCTCTTGGCATTACTGACTTGGCCCTATCTTGGATCTCGTCATACCTAACAGACTGGACATTCAGCGTCTCCCACTCGCACACCACCTCCTCACCTCGACCCCAGCTGTCGGAGTCCTGCAAGGTTCAGTCCTAGGGCCCCTGCTGTTCTCCATTTACACCTTCGGCCTCAGACAGTCAATAGAATTTCACGACTTTCAGTATCACCTCTATGTTGATGACACGCAGATCTACATCTCTGGACCAGATATCACCTTCCTACTAACCAGAATCCCACAATGTCTGTCTGCTATATTATCCTTCTTCTCTGCTAGATTTCTAAAACTTAATATGGACAAAACAGAGTTCATTATCTTTCCCATCTCACTCGATACCCCCAACGGACCTATCCATTAAAAGAGAGTTGCTCACTCTCCCCAGTCCCACAAGCTCGCTGCCTCAGGGTAATCCTTGACACTGATCTCTTCTTCAAACCACATATCCAAGCCCTTTCCACTTCCTGCTGACTTCAACTCAAAAATATTTCCCAGATCCGTACATTCCTCAACCAAGAATTTGCAAAAACCCTAGTCCATGCCCTCATCATCTCACGCCTTGACTGCTGCAACCTACTGCTCTGTGGCCTCCCCTCTAACACTCTCGCACCCCTCCAATCTATTCTAAACTCTGCTGCCCGACTAATCCACCTGGCCTTCGGTATTCCACGGACTCTCCCCTTGTCAATCACTGCACTGGCTCCAGATTACCCAAAAACTGCAGTTCAAAATCCTAACCATGGCATACAAAGCCATTCATAATCTGGGTCCTCCATACATCTGTGACCTTGTCTCCCGGTACTTACCTGCACGCAACCTCCTATCCTCACAAGATCTCTTTTGCTACTCCCCTCTTATCTCCTCTTCCCACAATCGCATACAAGATTTCTCCTGTGCATCACCCTTACTTTGGAACTCTCTACCACAACATATCAGACTCACGCCTACCATGGAAACCTTCAAAAAGAACTTGAAGACCTACCTCTTTCGACAAGCCTACAACCTGCAGTAACTACCGATCGATCAAACCACTGCACGACTAGCTCTACCCTTGCCTACTGTATCCTCACCAACCCCTTGTAGATTGTGAGGCCTCATGGGCAGGGTCCTCTCTCCTCCTGTACCAGTCATGACTTGTAGTGTTTAAGATTACTGATTTTACTTGATTTTATTACATATACCCCTCCTCACATGTAAAGCACCATGGAATAAATGGCACTATAATAATAAATAATAATAATACCCTTTATAACAAGTTATCATTATATTGGTTATGGGTAGTACATAAAGGTGAAGTGATAACTGCTAGAGTGATGGGTTTCCAGTCACTGAGACCAGAACAGGTGTTAAAATAGAGCAGATGTATATGCTCGACCACCTCTTAATTAATTCTCTATGTGACTGTGCCTGATGAAGCCGAGCACTGTACTGCGCTTCATCCAGCAATCCTATAGTTAGAGCAAACTTTGAGCATGCTCACCTCTGCTCAAATCAGGATGAGGCTCTACTAAGTCCCTTCTCTGGATTTTTGTAGGTCCCAGCGGTCAGACCCCCATCCATCAGCCAGGAAGGCTTTTAGTATCTGCTCACATATAACAATGTTGTTTCAGCTATTACAGTGATGTAATAATAATGGCATGGCATACAAAGCCATCTTCAACCTGTCTCCTCCATACATCTGTGACCTTGTCTCCCGGTACCTGCCAGCATGCAACCTCCGATCCTCACAAGATCTCCTTCTCTACACTCCTCTTATCTCCTCTTCCCACAATCGCAAATAAGCTTCCTCCCGCGCATCCCCTCTCCTCTGGAACTCTCTACCTCAACACATCAGTCTCTCGCCTACCGTGGAAACCTTCAAAAGGTACCTGAAGACCTACCTCTTCCGACAAGCCTACAACCTGCAGTAACCACCGATCCACCAAACCACTGCACGGCCAGCTCTGCCCTCATCTATTGTATCCTCACCCAGCCCTTGTAGATTGTGAGCCCTCTCTCCTCTCTCCTCCTGTACCAGTCGTGACTTGTATTGTTTAAGATTATTATACTTATTTTTTACTATGTATACCCCTTTTCACATGTAAAGCACCATGGAATAAATGGTGCTAAAATAAATAATAATATTAATAAATAATAAGCTAAAACAAGAAGATATGTTTAGCATTTCTTTAATATAAGTGTGGTTCTAGTTTCTGTTATATAAGTATTAAGAATTGGTGACTTTTGAGAATATGAAAATTGCTAAATTCTGTAGCTCAGTTCTGCATTATCACCACCAAAGGAAAGAACACATTCCTCTTTGTTATCTATCCTTTTAAAGTAATAGTACAGAGGTGGTTCTCATCTATTTATATCATTCTGAAATTATATAAGTCAGGGCTGTCCAACCTTGGCAGCAAAAAATGCAATAGCATCACATAAGGAAGAGACATTGGTGACTTTTGCATTCAGTTATGTTCACACAGGTGGCTTTTTTTTGAGATTTTGAAGCAGAACTGCTTCAAATGACAAATTAAAGAGTTTTTGAAGAGGGTTTCAACGTGGGTTTTGAAGCAGATCCACTAAAAAATCTTTGTAAATAAACGCCATGTGAACATACCTTAGGTCAAAACTGAACATGGAGCCATTCACATGATGTAGAAAGACTTAATAACTGTGCCTGAAGGTTTTACATTCTCATATCTGGTTGGTTACATATTACTGCCTAAGCTATTAGTTTCTAAGTCACAAAAGAAGCAGGGAAGGAGGTTCAGGTTAGCTGCCATTTGACGTTTGCCCAGTACTCAGATATTAAATCTGCCATCAACAGTGGCTTGCGAACATATGCACCACCCTTGGCATTACCTCACAATCAGAATTTCATTGTTTTTTAGGGTTTTCATCAGTTCATATAAAGATGTCTACATCTGTGAACATTTGGTTTTCTTCTTATTGTGAAGCAAACACAAAAATGGACAAAACAACTGAAAACGTCAGTGTGCATAACTATTCACCCCCCTAAAGTCAGTACTTTGTAGAGCCTACTTTGGCTGCAATTACAGCTGCAAGTCACTGTGGATAAGTCTCTATGAGCTTTCCACATCTCGCCGCTGGGATTTTGACCATTCCTCAAGGCAAGACTTCTCCAGCTTCTTCAAGTTAGATGGTTTCCTCTGGTGAATAGCAATCTTCAAGTCTGACCACAGATTCTCAATTGGATTAAGGTCTGGGCTTTGACTAGGCCACTAGGCCACTGCAAAACATTTACGTTTCCCTTAAACCACTCGAGTGTTGCTTTAGCAGTATGCTTTGGGTCGTTATCTTGTTTGAAGGTGAACCTCCATCCCTGTCTCAAATCACTGACAGACTGAAACAGGTTTTGCTCAAGAATATCCATGTATTTTGCACCATCCATCTTCCCCTCAACTTGGACCATTTTCCCTTTCCCTGCTGACAAAAAAATCCTAATATCATGATGCTGCTACCACCTTGTTTCACTGTGGGGATGGTGTTCTTGGGGGGGGATGAGCTGTGTTGGATTGGCGCCAGACATAATCATTTATCTATGTGGCCAAAAAGTTACATTTTGGTCTCATCTGACCACAGAACTTTCCTTCATACATTTGGGGAGTCTCTTACATGTCTTTTGACACACTCAAAATGAGCCTTACAATTTTTGTGTGTAAATAAAGGGTTTTTTTCTACCCTCTCTTCCATAAAGGCCACCTCTGAGGAGTGTACTGCTCATATGGACAAATAATCCTGTCTCTGCTTGGGAACTCTGCAGCTCCTTCAAGGTTACCTTTGGTCTCTGTGCCGCCTGTCTGATTAATCCCCTCCTTGCCTGGGTGGAGAGTTTTGGTGGGCTGCCCTCTCTTGGCAGATTTGTTGTTGTACCATGCACTTTCCATTTGATGGTAATGGATTTGATGGTGCTTCAGGGATCATCAGAGATTGGTATTTTTTTTATAAACCAACCCTAACTTGTACTTCTCAACAACTTTGTCCCTGACTTCTTTGGAGATCTCCTTGGTCTCCATGGTGTTGTTTGGTTATTGGTGCCTCTTAATGGTGTTGCAGCCTCTGTGGCCTTTCAGAAAAGGTGCACACAGATGGACTTCCTTTGTGACTAATGATGGTAATTGCTTGCACCAGAAATTTTTAGAGGCTTCACAGCAAAAGGGGTGAATACATATGCACATTCCAATTTTTAGTTATTTGATCCCATAAAGTTAATTTATGCCTATATTTTTCTCACTTCACCAACTTAGACTTTTTAGTGCTGATGCATCACACACAAATTAGAGTACAAAAATATTTAAACACTTTTGCAAACCACTCTATGTGCTCACATAGCATGGTCAAAAAAATGTCAAATATTTTTAAAAAAATTGAGAAAGTTACAGACTCAGACCCAGTGTTAGGGGCAGACTAGGCAGCTGCCTAGGACCCCCACTACCCCAGGGGCTCCCAGGCATGGTGCTAATAGCAGCAGTCCACGAGGGCACTATGGGGCGCGTGAGTCAGGGGGACCCAGTGCCAGCGCCTGCATCACACCAATACAGTTGAAAGCAATAATGGAGGAGAGAGCATCACATAATGTTCCCTCTCCCATCATCCCTCTCTGCCTCTGATGCAGCGGGTGCAATGACCTCTTTGCGCACCAGCTGCCAACGTGGAGGGGGGTTGAGTATTGTATTTATTTATGGGGGGCTGCATTGCATTCTATGGGGGCTACATTACATTCTAAGGGCTGCATTACATTTTATGGGGCTGCATTACATTGTATGGGGGCTGGCTGCATTGCATTGTATGAGGGCTGGCTGCATTGCATTGTATGAGGGCTGGCTGCATTGCATTGTATGAGGGCTGGCTGCAATACATTCTATGGGGCTGGCTATATTACATTCTATGTGGGCTGACTGCATTACATTTTATGGGTGCTGCATTACATTCTATGGGGGCTGGCTGCATTGTACTGCTATGTGGGGCAGTGTTGTACTCCCGTGTCAGGCTGCATTGTACTCCTGTGTGGATCTGCGTTATACTCCTGAGTGGGGCTGTGTTGTACTGTATGGAGGACTATGAGGTGTGCATTATACTATATGGAGGACTATGGGGTGCATTATACTTTGTGAAGGACTATGGGATGTATTATACTAAACAAGCAAAATTCTGCCTATTCATCTAGTGATGGGATTATTTATGCTGGAACAGAAATCATTGTTCTCAGCAGCACATCACCCCATGCAAGCTGCAGATATGCTGCTGATAACATGATACTGTGTGGGGACAGATTGATCTAATAGTGATTGTTCTGTCCCCATCATTGTTCCTCAGGTGTAAAGAGGATGGGAAACAAGAGTCGAATGACTTCAATATTGTCGATCACGCTCGTTTAACGGCCTGACCTCTACCTGTATATACCATTACTAAGGCTTATCACTGAAATGCGTAGGTTTCTCATAAGTGCATCATCTGTACAGTTACCCATATTGGTTGCTTACAATTTTAAATGGTTTAAATAAAAAGTTGTTTTTATCCCTCCATTGGGACCATTTTTTCATTGCTGGATAACTTTCTTTTATTTTTTCCTTCATCGACTGAGTCTAAGACTGGGACTGCTCCACGCGGATGACACTCATGAACAAGGTACAAGGCATTTCGGTGAGCTGACTTTCCTTATTTCCCCTTTCTGTTTTTTAGCGCAAAATGAGTGATGGTGCAATATGTGAGCATTTGGGGCCCCACTTTAAATTTTTGCCCAGGGCCCCACTTTAACTGGCCCTGTACAGACTTGTATATTAATTATATTCATTACTTTAACAAGACGGCTTTATTTGATGACTGTATTTTACGATGTTGTGTCATTTTAATTCTTGTATAACATTTTAGATGTAACTTACCTAATTGCCAACATTGCATTCATTAATGCTAAAGCTAGCATGATATTTTAGCAGAGTATATTGATTTTTTAGAGACATCAAAATTGAATGGAGAGGTCTATCTTCAACGTGGGAGACAGAATCTTGAAAGAAAATCTAGAAAATCACTGTACTGTTACTCTGTTTATAATGACTCTATATAATATAGGAGTTTCACTTTTTGTATTGAAGAACTGAAATAAACTAACTTTTTGATGATATTCTAATTTTGTGAGAAGCACCTGTACATACAAGAACCTATAGAGGGAAAGTGTTAATTATCCTGCAGAATTTTCAGGAACATGCTATCTATAAAGCAACCATAAAATTGCATTCTGTCTAATAGCCTGAGATCGTAATAGCTTGATATTCTTTTATGATACAGAATGACAAGCAAAAATCACTAAACCTTGGTCAAACAAATGTTTCGTTATCCACAATAGTAAGGTCTCAACAGATGAGATAGTGCAAGTGTAGTTATTATACAGCGGGCTGGTGATGTAATGTTTCATCATCCTAATCCATTTTATTTATTGATGCCAACCACACAGGACATGCACATCAGATAATGGCAAGAGTTAACAGTATAATGCTAGCAATATGTGACATTTGTATTCTGATCGCATCATAATCTAGCAAGTATCCAAATTCTCAGCAAAAAAACACAAAGGTACAACTTGGGATATTTGTGAATTTCTCTGCTCTAAAACCCCCACCAATTATAATGTTCATGGGATTGTCTCAAACAACACTTATCTACCCACAAGATAGATTACAAAGGTATGATGGCTGGAGGGTCCGGCAGCCAGGGGCGTAACTATCATGGTCTCAGCGGTCGCCACTGCGACTGGGCCTGGGGGGAGTGAGGGGCCCGGCAGTTCAGACTGTGATATCTCCCAACCATGCCAATTCTCTCTTGAGAGTCCCGTTTTTTACCCCCCCCATGCACCCCATCCTCGCCCTCCTGCCTGCAATGTAGTCCTTTTCTGTGCGCACAGGACCTGTGATGAGGTCACAGGAGGGGAGCCTCGTTGTCTGTGGGTCGCCCCTCACACCCAGGGCTGTGGGGTACCCGTGGCCCTGGGCGCCCAATATCAATGGCGGTGATGTTAATGGTGTAATAGTTTATTTGGATATTTCTTGATGCCACCCGTGGTGTTTGGCAAGTAAGATGTTGAGCCAACGCTGCATGCAGATTCACTGGGACTGATGGTGTGGTGCAGCAAATATGGTGTAGCTCCCCACAGGTGGAGCAGTTGTCCCAGGGCAGTGTAGGTGCAATGGATGAGGAGAGGCGCAGAATGGTATAGATGCTGATACCCAGATGTAGCGATGCTGGAATAACTGGAGGACACCAGAGTATGCGGTTCCAAAGCTTTACTCACTGTTTGCAGTTCACACCACTGCCGGCCTCCACACTGTGTTCTTCAGGTCAGGGCCCCAGTCAACCTCCAGGCAGGGTAGGATTCTCCCTTCCACACTCCGCCAATGTGTACCTTACTGAACGACTCCTCCAATGCGCCTTTAGGTGCGAAGCACTCCAGTACTTAGTTACCCTGGAATGCCTCTCTCTAGGTGTTCCAATCTCTACTGGTATGACAGACAGCTGTAGCCTGCTTCGGGGACTCCTCTCTGTGCCCCGGCTCTCTATTCAGTTGCTGTTGTGTCCCAAGTCTATGATGGGAGTAAGGCGTTAGTGGCTCACTACTCCTCCGGTGTCTGTTGCCGGACATAAAGATCCAATCAACCTCAGGGACCGGGCCCCGGCCTTTGCGCTCTGGACTGGAAGGGTTCTCTCTCTTTCTCAACCTGCTTCCCACCATCCTTCTATTCTCCTTCGTTCCGATCTGTTGTGACGCTTCAGGGATATGGACCGTGACGCTTCAGGGGTTTAGGCAGCGTCCGAGAGTGGACCCTCTGGGTCGCGGAACTGAGGCCCCCGAGACGAGCACACCAGGTGGAACCGACCCCTATACAGGGACCGTTAGGGGCAGGCCCGTGGGGGTTCAGACACCGCGACAGCTGGAACCAAGAGGGGCGGCTCGAGGGACTGGAATGACTACAGGCTGGAGAGGATTACCAAGGAACGGGACTCCGTGCAGGAAGTGAGAGAAGGCAATGCGGACGACTGACAGGCAGTGGACAGGAGTACAGGACAGGGAACTGAGCAGACACTGGAGGACGGAACAGAGACAGGGAACCGGGGAACATAGGCAGTGGAACCCGGACCAGATAGGACAGAGGACAGGACAACAACTAGTGGCAGAGACAGCAAGACTGGGACTAGGAAAAGCACGAGACATAGGGAAGACCTATAGACAAGCTATAGGCGGCCAAATAAGGGAAGGTAGACACACACAATAATCAGGCGTCCTCCCCTTATGGGAGACGCCTGATATATCCCCTGCTGGCAGGTGATTGGCAGACCGCTAATCGGCCGCCGCCCACCGCAGGGTTAAACAACCTGACGGCCGTGCGCCCGCGACCTACTGCGCATATGCGGGCCAGCAGCTGTCAGGAGACCAGTGAGGCGGGGCACGCGTGAGCAAGAAGAGAGGGGAGGCGCGCGAGATCCGGAGAGAGAAGGAGGAGGTCGGCACGCGCCGGGACTGGTAAGTAACAGCCGCGGGGGGACCCGGTGCTAGGGGAACGGCGGCGGGCACGACCGCTGCCGTTACATCTGTTCTATCTCTCTTATGGAATCTGTAGTCTCCAGTCTACATCTCTTTCTCCTTCTGTTCCTTTCCCGTGCCAGCTGGCTCAGGTCACTGAGGCAGCTGCAGCACTCCTTCCTCCATCCCTCTTCCAGGGATCCCCACTCCTCCCGAGTGGCTTCCTTCCTCACTGACCTTCTGTCAGACTGATCTCCTTCTCTGGGACTCACCCCAGACTGACCTGAAATCCTACACCTTCCCTCTCTTTTATATCTGACTCCACCCGTCTCCCCAGCACCTCTCGTGTTACGAAGCCAGGGACCACAAAAGGCAACACATGACGTTTCCAGCATAAAGCATGGATGGGTCCCTGCTGAACTATCCTGTGTGTGGAGTGCAGGTGTTGGAATGTGAAAGGGAGTTCCACCCTACCTGGATGGTGGGGTACCACACCATAGGAGAAGGTGCAGTACCTCTGTGGTGACTGAAGCCTCAGGGGCACCACATACCCCCCCGCTAAACACAGCACGTCCGCAGGCTGCAAGACAACAAAAGGTACAATACAGGAACACACAAAAATTTTAAATGCTGTTTAACAATACTTATCTAATCTTCCTAATGTAGGAGGCACATTTCTTAAACGTTACAAACAGGCTAACTTCCTATCCTAGTATCAAAAGTTTACTTAAGTGCAATTCTTAATTCCAAGTGCTATGCTCAACACATTTTCTTTATTACATTTTCTATCAATTATTCTCCTTTTCTTTCTCTCTCTACTGGACGCAAGACACTGACCATCTGTACTTGGCCTGTCACTTTCAATTCTTCATTCTTTATTCAATTCTCACATTCTATCTCAAAACTTTTCTAATTTTCTGTGTCAAACATGCTATAAAAGTCATTTACTTTTGATAAGACACATTATCAAATACGTCATCATAAAACATTCAAAGATTCTTGCAAAGTGCTGAACACTGCTCCCAGCCGGGATTTCTTGCAGTGTCCCTTGAGGTAGACATCATTCTTCGAAAAGTGTCCATTCAAAAACATCATTTTCGCAAAGTGTCTATAGGTAAAACATTAGCTTCACAACGGGTTCTTCATGTAAAACCAAGAGAGAGCACCCAAAGGGATGCAAACTATTTACAGATAAAGTTTTGGACCAATCAGCGTCTATGATCTCTACAGTTCCATTTCAAAAACAACGCTTCCAATCAAAAACTGGGTAACATGATGAACAAAAAGACAAAGGCACAACTGGTGAGAACAAACCCTCCTGGGTAACGAGATTTGAAAAGTGTTTATCTTCTACTGGTGATCCCCTCCTGGGGTTCTGGAAGCTGAACCATCACCATATTCGAGATAATCATTGACCATTTTTAGGTAGTCCTCTTCCCACGGTGTCAAGCCAGAGATCTTCTTTTTAGGCTGCCGGGTTGGAATTGACGTGGTAATGGTTGGATTCCTAGGCACCTGAGCAGCTTGGGTGGTAGCTGTAGGTGGAGGAGCATTAACAGGTCTCTTTGGCAGGTACCGCTCAATAAATTCTGCAGGGATAGGTGTACATTCAGGGCATACCATCCCATGAGCCCCTCATGGTGACTTAAGGTCACATACTCCCCAGGCTGCAGGTTTCTTTTAGGGTGTCCTTTGGGCAAGTGGGATTCAACGTCCCTCCGGTTAAAGAATAAGTCACTTATCCTCTTGGGGTCTGCAATAAATCCGAACCCCCGTTCTTGATTGACGTTAAGGACCTGCCCCCATCCTGCGGCATCCTGGGAACTGTAATGTCCAGCACGGGCCCTCTTTTTCCTGCTCAAATCCGGGCCCAGCACAGCCAATCTCCTCTGCTCCCTCTCCCGGTACTCAGCTGCCAGCTGTTTAATGGTGGCTCGGCAATAGGCCTCATTCTGCTCCTCCTCCTCCCGGGACCTGCTTTTGCCTACTGGGGCCTGCGGTACCACCATTGGGGTTTCCGGTGTCTCCCCTCAGGGACTGGCTTCCCGGTCCCAGACCAGGTCTAGTACAACCTGGCCGGCCGCTGCAACGGTGGGGCAACCCCGGGTCTTCTCGGGTGAAGGGGCACCGGACATACCTGAGGTCTCCTGGCAGTGCGGCCTCTGCTCCGGTGCAGGTGATGAAGGAGCAGGTGTGGACTCTGGATCCGCAGGGGTCTCGGTGGGGACCAGCGCAGCCGCATCAGGTCCAGGCAGGAGCTCCGATTCCACTCCCAGGTCCTCCGATAACTTCTCCGAGCAGGTGGTGCTCAACTGTACGGTCAGGGTAGAGGTGTAGATCAGCGCTGCCCGGGGACAGTCCGGTGTGGTAGCGGCAGGTACCGATGGAGGGGGTACCGCTGGTGTAGGCCCCGCCAGGCGCGCTGCCGTCTCAGCCTCTCCAGCGCTTCTCTTCTTAGCTGCAGACGAGTAGTCAGTTCCGTGATCTCATCCTGTAGCTGCAGGCAACTCATGCCAGTTTCAGGG
Source organism: Dendrobates tinctorius (assembly GCF_039654945.1). Classification (NCBI taxonomy): domain Eukaryota; kingdom Metazoa; phylum Chordata; class Amphibia; order Anura; family Dendrobatidae; genus Dendrobates; species Dendrobates tinctorius. The sequence goes on along the minus strand of NW_027361712.1, from coordinate 9,168,499 downwards.
TTGGAGCCATCAGCCATGTCGCCGGGGGTTTGTACTTCCCCGCGCTCCACAGGCCTCCTTCCCTCACTCTCCAAAATGGCGTTCTGGCGTTCTTCTTCCTGCCTTGGCCCCTTTCCGCCACTGGCTTCTTCTGCCCCTCCTTCCGGGGGCGGCATCTTCTTCCAGAACCTCCATACCAAGCCAGTATACGAACCCCTCGGGGGGTGGGCCATGCATCCGTCACATAGTAATTCAGGCAGGGAAGGCCCAGTACTCTTCGCAGTCTTTTCTTAGGACCTTCCATCTCTTCACGCCCTTCTTCTCCGCACCAGCTGCCATTTTTGAGATTCATGTCACAGTCTATTAAATTTGGTCTTTTGCACATTTTCAAAAGTTGTAAATCCAAGGCACACGGAACCCGATGGCATCAGGTCTCGTCATCCTGCTCGAAGATGCCAAAATTGGGTCACCCCTCACACCCAGGGCTGTGGGGTACTCGGTACCGGGCCGGTGTCAGGGGGAATGTGTGTCACAGCAGCGGTGACCCGGTCCGTGGCCCTGGGCGCCCAATATCAATGGCGGTGATGTTAATGGTGTAATAGTTTATTTGGATAGTTCATGACGCCACCCGTGGTGTTTGGCAAGTTAATGTTGAGCCAACGCTGCATGCAGATCCACTGGGACTGATGGTGTGATACAGCAAAGATGGTGTAGCTCCCCACAGGTGGAGCTGTAGTCCCAGGGCAGTGTAGGTGCAATGGATGAGGAGAGGCGCAGAATGGTATAGATGCTGATACCCAGATGTAGCGGTGCTGGAATAACTCTAGGACACCAGAGTATGCGGTTCCAAAGCTTTACTCACTGTTTGCAGTTCACACAACTACCGGCCTCCGCACTGTGTTCTTCAGGTCAGGGCCCCAGTCAACCTCCAGGCAGGATAGGATTATCCCTTCCACACTCCGCCAACATGTACCTTACTGAACGACTCCTCCAATGCGCCTTTAGGTGCGAAGCACTCCAGTACTTAGTTACCCTGGAATGCCTCTCTCTAGGTGTTCCTAGTCTTTACTTGCATGACAGACAGCTGTAGCCTGCTTCGGGGACTCCTCTCTGCGTCCCGGCTCTCTATTCAGTTGCTGTTGTGTCCCAAGTCTATGATGGGAGTAAGGCGTTAGCGGCTCACTACTCCTCCGGTGTCTGTTGCCGGACATAAAGATCCAATCAACCTCGGGGACCAGGCCCCGGCCTTTGCGCTCTGGACTGGAAGGGTTCTCTCTCTTTCTCAACCTGCTTCCCACTGCCCTTCTATTCTCCTTCGTTCCGATCTGTTCTATCTCTCTTATGGAATGTGTAGTCTCCAGTCTACGTCTCTTTCTCCTTCTGTTCCTTTCCCGTGCCAGCTGGCTCAGGTCACTGAGGCAGCTGCAGCACTCCTTCCTCCATCCCTCTTCCAGGGATCCCCACTCCTCCCGAGTGGCTTCCTTCCTCACTGACCTTCTGTCAGACTGATCTCCTTCTCTGGGACTCACCCCAGACTGACCTGAAATCCTACACCTTCCCTCTCTTTTATATCTAACTCCACCCGCCTCCCCAGCACCTCTCGTGTTACGAAGCCAGGGACCACAAAAGGCAACCCATGACCTTTCCAGCATAAAGCATGGATGGGTCCCTGCTGAACTATCCTGTGTGTGGGGTGCAGGTGTTGGAATGTGAAAGGGAGTTCCACCCTACCTGGATGGTGGGGTACCACACCTTAGGAGAAGGTGCAGTACCTCTGTGGCGACTGAAGCCTCAGGGGCGCCACATCTGCAGGACTCTGCTGTGCTGGCTGTCATGATGCTGGATGAGGTAAAGTTTCTGTGTGGGGTAAGGGGTGTTTACAGGGTGGATGTAGCAGACCTGTGTGTGTACGAGGTGTACGAAGCAAAGATGTGTGTGTATGGGGTGTGCAGAGCTTAGCTGTGTGTGTATGGGGTGTGCAGAGCAGAGCCGTGTAGGTATGAGGTGTACGGAGTGGAGCAGTGCGTACGAGGTGTGTGGAGCCATGTGTGTACAAGGTGCACGGAGCGGACCTGTGTGGGTACAAGGTGTACAGAGCAGAGCCATGTGGTACGAGGTGTACGGAGCGGAGCCGTGTGTGTATGAGGTGAACGGAGCAGAGCCGTGTGTGTACGAGGTGTACGGAGCAGAGCCGTGTGGGTGCGAGGTGTACGGAGCAGAGCCGTGTGGGTGCGAGGTGTACGGAGCAGAGCCGTGTGGGTGCGAGGTTTGTGGAGCCGTGTGGGTACAAAGTGTACAGAGCAGAGCCGTGTGGGTCTGAGGTGTACGGAGCAGAGCCGTGTGTGTACGAGGTGTACGGAGCAGAGCAGTGTGTATGCGACGTGTGTGGAGCCATGTGGGCACGAGGTGTACAGAGCAGAGCCGTGTGGGTACGAGGTGTACGGAGCAGAGCCGTGTGTGTACGAGGTGTACGGAGCAGAGCAGTGTGTATGCGATGTGTGTGGAGCCATGTGGGCACGAGGTGTACAGAGCAGAGACGTGTGGGTACGAGGTGTAAGGAGCAGAGCCGTGTGTGTACGAGGTGTACGGAGCAGAGCAGTGTGTATGCGACATGTGTAGAGCCATGTGGGCACGAGGTGTACAGAGCAGAGCCGTGTGGGTACGAGGTGTACAGAGCAAAGATGTGTGTGTATGGGGTGTGCAGAACGGAGCTGTGTGTGTACGGGGTGTGCAGAGCGGAGCTGCTTGGGTACGAGGTGTACGGAGCGAAGCCGTGTGGGTACTAGGTGTACGGAGAGGAGCTGCATGAGTACGAGGTGGATGGAGAGAAGCCGCGTGTGTACGAGGTGTACGGAGTGGAGATGTGCGTGTATTTTGGCACGGGGGGGCCCCCATTTGAAAGTTCGCACCGGGGCCCCTAACTTTGTAGTTACGCTGCTGCCGGCAGCTGAGATCCCTACTGGTCCGTAGAGCAGGGGTCTCAATGTCCAATCTGTGAATGGAGTCATTGTGAGCATGTGAAAGCACCACCCCTATGGTAAGTGAATGGAGCAGTAGTCATAGATGCTCAGTACACAGGAGACTCTGAGACCTGTGTTCTTCTGAAGCATAAATTTAGTTTCTATCCTCTGGATAGGTAAAATATTTTGTTTATGGGGCACTGATTTTACCATCAAACTATTTATACTAGTTTGAAATAGCTACAAAGACAAGTCCAGCAATACCTTTACATGGCCAGTCCATTCCTCCATTACTGAGAAATCAGCGTTTGAATTTACATGCAAATGAGGTTGAAGATCTGAAGCCTTTGTCACTCCAGCTCTAGTTCTCACCCAGTGCTGCCACTTCAAGCAATGAATCTGTCAGTCAAGCAGGAGGGGAGGCGATGCTGGGCAAGTAACAAAGCTGAAGTGGCAGAGGCTTCAGAGCTACAGCCTCATTTGCATATCAATTTGAACTCTGATTTCTCAGTAATGCAGGAGCAGACTGGCCTTATAAATGTTTTGCTGGACTTATCTTTGAAAGAGCTACATGTGCATATAAAATTATAAACAGTTTGGGGAGTGAAATCCTGATGACAGTTTCCCTTAAAGAAGTTGTCCACTACTTTATAATGGATGAGCTATCCCCAGGATAGGTAATCAATGTATGATCGGTCGTGGTCCGACACCAGGCCACCCCGCCAATCAGTGGTTGTCGGTGACGGCCGCCTGCCTGGAAATGCTCAATCGCAGAGCTGCTCGGTCTTCTGATAGTGGCCCCGACTGTTCTGAACATCTGTGGTGGACAACTGGGGAGGCACCAGATGTTGCAGAATGGCCAGCTGGGGCATGTAGTCCTACTGGCAGCAGATAATGATGTCACGGTAGCTGAAGTGGGTCGCTGGACCTCACAACACTTCCCTCGTGTACACAACAATTGTCAATAGCAGGAGGTGGCACTTGTGCGTGGTATGGGACCCCCCTGGGGGCACTCCTGTAGCTGTGGTGTCTGGGTGTAGGTTTTGGAGTGCCCGTGGTGTTTGTGCAATCTCAAGTAGCCAGACACTCAGGTGAACTTGTAAACATAATAATTTTACTGAAAGAGGTATTGGGATTAAAGGCAAAGTTCACAGTATATTGTGTATATGAAAGTAATGGCTCTCTCCTCATGAGACAAGGTTATGGCCAAATTTGCGGCTAGAGAAGATTTCTCTTCATTTGCTATTAGAGGAAATGCTTTGCGCAGTGCAATAAATATTACATTGATGGAGTGACCTTCACATATTGGCTTTCTGTGGAAACACACTAAAGTGTGGAAGTACTCACAGTTTTGAGCCTACAGTTCCCTTTAGCAGGGGGTAGGTTAAACAAAGTCAGTGGCGTGGCAGCCACGTGGATCTGGTCCTGGCTAGAAGTGAACAGGATAACCAGCATGCAGGAGAGCACATGTGCAGCGTTATCTCTCCTGAATGGATGAGGTTTCACTCCTTTGTGGAGGAGATTATGAGGAGAAAAATGTCTCCCCAGCATGGACTGGCATGGAAACTATGCTGGGAGCTGTAGTGTCTGCTTCCTCAGGCAGCTTGAACCGCCCATAACTGGAAGTTACCTCAGGAAGTGTGTGAGCCTCCTCCCAGCCGTTTCTATTGCAGCTTGTTGTGAAGAGAATAATCACTTAGCTTTCATATACATATTGGCCAGTAGATGGCAGCAAAGCACATTTATGAATTGTCAGTATACAATGCAATGTATTACATCTCCTAACTCACAGTGCCCAAACTAATCCTGACACACTGGAACAAGTCTACTGCCACACGACAACTGTCTCATTCATCAGCAGTAGAACGGGTACCGGAATACCACACATCCGTCTCCAATTCAATAGAAGGCAGATGTGCAGTACCCAGCCATGGCCACTATCAGAAGATGGAGCAGCTCCGCAATTAAGCATTTCCGGCAGACGGCCACAAACACGGAGAACAGCTGATCGGCGGGGTGGCCGAGTGTCATACCCCGACTGATCAGACATTGATGACCTATCCTAAGGATAGGTCATCAATGATAAAGTAGAGGACAACCTTTTTAAGCCAACAGAAAAGGTTTGTTAGTTTTTTTTTATTCACTAATTATGTTCAGTGGATATGTACACACAAATTATGCTTGTTTGCTCTTTTCCCCTATTATTTTTTTGTATGATGTCATCCTTAAACTGCATGGCTTATTGTGCATCATTGGTAAGGACTTTAGCAACCTAATTTTATATGGACAGGCTGTCCATTGTACAGCACATGTGGGTAGCTGCATGCACTAAGGTGTGACTGACTACAGGACAATTAAAATAACTGTATACATTTTGTTTGTAATATTGATTGGGTACCGTAGTGGAACTCAACTTTTAAAAGGGGTTGTCCAGTCAAAAGAGAGGTTCCGCAGCAGCAAATAACAACTGATCTGTAATTAAAACAGCAATGTTCTCCTATACATTACAGTGTTAAGAAACGGACAGCACACAATTTTACACAGCTTTCTATCACCTACATGCCCATATAGATGGCTTAGGACAGTTGATTTTACTGACAGATTTTCTTTAAAAAGAAGTGCATGCTTGACATATCGTGACTTTCACTCGTATCTGTAGTAGTGATTAAAAAAATGTGGTATTGCGACCTGTGGTTTTTGTTTTCTTTTCATCTGTTAGAACTCGTGATGTTCTGCGAAATCTTGGAATTGCATGATCAATCATATGACTTCTAGTAAAATATTAAAAAAAAAACAGTTACTAAGATAAGAAGTAAAAAAATGTCGGTACTAGTACTCATTAACTTGGATAAAAAATATAGCAAAGAAAGTATAGAACAAGTTTATTAAAGCCTTGTATGATAACTTAGGGTATTTAGCATTCCAAAAAAGTAAGTGTGTGTGAAGGAAAGAGATCCCAAGCAGGAAATGAACCAGATAGAAGAGATTAGGGCGAGTATCAGCAGCAGGCAAATCAGATATTTATTGTACATACGCCCTAAACAGAAGCTCGGTCTGCTGATGCTCGTGGCCCCCTCCACACTCCACCCGTACAACCTAATTTTCGTGATTTTACTGCCCCGTCTACTGACCTTAGTCATGACCTTGGAAATCATTATAAGCCATTAATGGAAGTGTGAATTTGCTCTAGTGGAACATACGGGGACGAGGGGATAAGTCTTTTAAACTATTTTTCACTTCCTCTTTCTACACATTAGCTCATAAATAACTCAGGGCCTTAATCACACTGTGCAGTAACTGGGTCACTATAGTTTCTGGCTAAAATCAAGGACAGTCATGGAATAAATAAGTAAGAAATGATGGCTAATTGTTAAGCTCCTGAACTGCAACTTTTAGAGTCAGATGTGTTTAAATACAGCTTTCCATATCCCTTTAATCCCAGGATCCATTTACTTAGTCTTGGTAAATGTGTGAAATTTTAAAACCAGGGGGACAAACTTGTGGTAGTCAGCCGGATGTTCACAGCTGTTCCTTTGGGAGGTGCAGCTGTCTGTAATAAAAAGTAAACTTAGCTCCAAGTATTGCAATGGGCTGTTGACTACATCACTCACCATAGCACTTGGAGATAAGGCTCGTAGGTACGTCATAGATGAGCTTCATTGACTTTAATATTTGCATTGTTGTCATCGTAGCAATTTCCATCTGCACACATTTCACAGATATCTAGATACATTTTTCTGTCTACATTTGTCAAGTCACTCCAAGACGAGTAATATCTGCAGACCCATCAACCTTTGTAATAGCAGACTCTTGAGTGTAACCCAATACTAGAGACCACCCATGGTCACAATGGACCTCCAGTCACCACTGCCTTAATTATCATCAATGCCTGCTAGCCAAAGACTGAATTGTTTTCAGTGACAGAACAAGACCCTGATGTGAAAATTACTTTGAATCCTTACTAGTGATGAGCGATTGTACTCGGATAAGGCGTTATCAGAGAATGGTCATGAGTAGAGTTGAGCGACTTTTGGTTTTTTAGGGTCGCGTTTCGTTTCGTGAAACCCGACTTTTCCAAAACTCGGGTCGAGCAAGATCGTCCGATTATAGGGAAAAGTCGGGGGTCGTCCCGAAACACGAAACCCAATGTAAGTCAATGGGGAATAAAAGTCGGCAGTGAGAGGAGGACAGGAAACACACCTACAGTGCCCATTTGAATGCCAAAAGCATCAATTCTTCTTACTTAAGCTTGTCAACCTTAATTAATTTCATAATACAAGTTACGCACTGAAAAATGGGGGTTATTTGGCTAAAGTTGTGGGGGGGGGGGAGGGCTGGCTGCAGGTTTTCATGTGCCCTGGGCGAAAGAGCGCCCCTTTAACACATACCACAACTCATCATGCTCCGATACGGCAGAGAAATAGCGGTATAGTACAATGAAAAATACCTCACGACGAGGCCCATCTAGTTCTCCATACAGAATCATTGGTCCCATATAATGTTTGAAACAGTATATGATGAGCTCCACATAATGCTACAGTATATGTTGGTCCCCATGGATGAAGCTCCACTGTCTTATGGGCCCAAATAATGCTCCAAACATAATGGGCCCCATTTCTAATGCTCTAGTGTATAATGGGCCCTGTAAATGCTGCTCCAGTGTCTGATGTCCACCTTTGGAATGTTCCAGTGTATGGTGGGCCCCATCTATCATTCTCCAGAGTATAGTGCTCCCCAAAAATTGCTGTCCCAACATTGAAAACAATCAAATAAGTCTCCTCGCTAGGGAATCCCTGTACTAGTCTAGACTCCTCGTCGTCCCCATCTTCCATCTCACTGCACAGTATTTCAACTTTGCAAGTGCTGTGATCCTGGGCAAGCAGGGGGGGCCCACTCGTTGGCGACAGCACTGGCACAGGGCCCCTGATAGTACGGTGGTGTGTCTGATGGCGGGTGGGCCGAACCTGCACTTTCATCTGCAGCTTCCTCTTTGTCACCGTGTAAGATGGAACTGTATATGGGAAGGGTAACCTGAGTTTCATCAGGGTCAGATTCAGGCCGTGTAGCGTGCGAGCAGAATGTAGTGGTCTGGGTCAATGTACCAGCAGATTCATCGAGCAGTGGCTGGGCATCAGTGCACTTGTGTCGCCCCCAGGAGTACGGTCGCCACAGTGGCATTACCTTCTTCCTAGGGAGTGTGATGTCATGCTTGGGAGCAACAAAGGATCTCTCTAGCAGGTTAACTGATTGGGCGGCGTTATTCCCACGAGTCATGACCCTCCAAACAGCGTTCATGAAGGCAAAGTGTTTGTTTTACGTGGGCACTGGGCAGTATGGTTGCAAAGCTGAACCTTAAAGGAATGTCCAGAAGGGCACCACCAGGAGTGGAGCCTACAGTTAAATTCGACTCCACCTGGGAAACCTCAACCATGCCAGCTACAGAACAGATGCACACATTGCAAGCTTAATTCCGTTAACGAACGAGACTCCGTCATGCCCCGCGGTCCAAGTCCGGCTTACTAGAGGGACACGTGAGGCTCTGGCACATGAGATTGGCCAATAACTGGTGTGTCATGCCCTTACATGTCCGTGGCTGCATGTGAGCTACACTGAAAAGGCCAGCGTTTGTCGCTTACAGGTGCAGATAACCCGCTGAACAACGTTAGTGATGGGGATCACTGATTACAATTATCACCCGCGAACAATGATTTCCCAGTAAGTGCAGGTCAACCGCAGTTCCGGAATTAGGCCTAACCGTCATTCCTGAAAAAATGAAAAACTTACGTGTGCAAACCACAGGTACTGTAGCTTGCTTAACAGCTCGCCAGCCGTTCTCACGCCCAGTATGGATTACACGTGATTGCACAAAGGTGAGAAAGGGTACCGTATCCCCAGATAACATGTATGGATAGCGTACACATTCAAAATATATGTCTCAGGAGGCAGGCTCAGACGGTGTCAGGCACAGTATGGATTTGACGGCCCAGATTACACAGCGGAGGAGCAGGGAGAGGTAAAGATTGCAAATGCTGGGGCCCTGCCCAAGCAAGGGGGGCCCACTCGTGGGCGTCGGTACTGGCACTGGGCCCCTCATAGTACAGCGGTGTGTCTGACGGCGGGTGTGCACCACCACCGTCAGAGACACTTGATTGCACTATGAGGGACCCTGTGCCCGCGCCCAAGAGTCGGCCTACCCACCTGTCCAGGGCAACGGCACTCGCACGGTGTCGTGCGCTAGGTGGTGACCCCGGCCATGGGGGGGAGGCAGCACAGTTAGGGAGTTTTAGAAAGTGGCATATGTTGATGTTGGACATTCAGCTGATGCAAAAGGCGAAATAGGTGAAGTCCCAGGAAGAGGTGGACCAAAGCAAGCCATTTTTCTGTCACCCTATGTGTCATCAGGGGAAGGTGGGACAAAATCCTTGGAAACCCATGCATGGTTCATTTTAATGAAGGTTAGATCATCCACATTTTGGGTTGACAGACGGGTCCTTTTTTCTGTCAGGATTGATCCAGCTGCACTGAAGACTCTTTCCGATAGCACACTTGCAGCTGGGCAAGCGAGCTCCTGTAAGGCATATTGGGCCAATTCAGGCCAGGTGTCCAGTTTAGCGGCCCAATAGTCAAAGGGGAATGACCTGTGTGGGAGAACATCGATATGGGAGGAAAAGTAGTTTGTAACCATAGTTGACAACTGCTGTCTCCTGTCACTTTCCATCGATGCAGTATTAGCAGTTGTGTGAGCGGTATTTGAAAAATCAGTCCACAACATTGTCATGAAACCCCTGTCTTCAACGCCACTTCTGCTGTGTGCACCACGAACACCTCTGCCAAGCTGCCCCCGGCCCGTACGGCTCGTGTGAGAACCATCACCGCTGCTGTGTGCTGGGAATGCCTCAAGCAACCGATTTACCAGAGTTGCTTGTTTATTAGCCAATATTAGGTCAAGGTTCTCCTGTGGCATGATGTTTTGTAATTTGCCTTTATAGCGTGGATCCAGGATGCTGGCCAACCAGTAGTCGTCATCGTTCATCATTTTGGCAATGCGGGGGTCCCTTTTTAGGATCTGCAAGGCATAATCTGACATGTGGGCCAATGTTCCCGGTGTCAATGATGCACTGCGAGTGCTGGGTGGAGGAGCACTTTCTGGCAAATCCACATCCCTCCAGTCACGCACAAACCCTGTACCAGACCTTGCCACGCCAACATTTTCACTTGCCCCACGAGATGCATCCTCCTCCCCTAAGTAATCATCCCCATCATCATCCTCCTCCTCCTCTTCTTCCTCCACCTCGTCCAGGAGAGGTCCCTGAGCAGACAATGGCTGAATGTCATCAAGGATTCCCTCCTCCTCCTCATCAACATTGGCTGCAGACGCCTGCTCCTTAAGGTGCGTCAAAGTTTGCATGAGCAGACGCATAAGTGGGATGCTCATGCTTAGGATGGCGTCGTCTGCGCTTACCAGCCGTGTGCATTCCTCAAAACACTGAAGGACTTTACAGAGGTCTTTCAGCTTCGACCACTGCACACCTGTCAACTCCATGTCTGCTCTCAAAGTGCCTGGCCGTGTATCCTCCCACAAATGCATTATGGCCTGCCTCTGCTCGCACAGCCGCTCCACCATGTGCAGGGTGGAGTTCCACCTTGTTGCAATGTCGATAATGAGGCGGTGGTTGAGAAGGTGGAGCAATCGCTGCAGCTTCTGCATACGAACGGAGTGTACAGGCGACCGGCGGATGTGCGCGCACAGTCTTCGCACCTTCTGGAGCAGGGCTGTTAACTCCGGATAATTTTTGAGGAAGCACTGCACCACCAGGTTCAAGGTGTGAGCCAAGCAAGGTATGTGGCTGAGTTTTGAAAGGGCTATGGCTGCCACAAAATTACGGCCGTTATCACTAACTACCTTGCCTGCCTCAAGATGTACACTGCCCAGCCATGACTCAGTTTGTCGCTTCAAGTACTCGGCCAGCACCTCGGCGGTGTGTCTGTTGCCCAAACACATCATCTGCAACACAGCCTGCTGATGCTTTCCACTAGCTGCTCGATAGGGGGACACATCTTGTGCAACAGTGGCAGCTGCAGATGGAGTGCTCGTACGACTGCGCTCTGTGGACGAGCTTTCGCTTCTGGAGGAGGAGGAGGGTCGAACGCCTACAGCCAACTGTTTCCTATACCGTGGGCTAGGCAACACTGTCCCACCACCGCTGTCCCCTGTGGACCCTGCATCCACCACATTAACCCAGTGCGCAGTGATGGACACGTAACGGCCCTGGCCATGCCGACTGGACCATGCATCAGTTGTGAGGTGCACCTTTCCGCTCACTGACTGCTTGAGTGCACGGACAATGCGGTCTTTCACATGATGGTGGAGGGCTGGGATGGCTTTGCGAGAGAAGAAGTGGCGACTGGGTAGGTCATAGCGTGGTACTGCATAGGCCATGAGTTCGCGGAAAGATTAGATTAGATTAGATTAGATTAGATAAACTTTATTGATCCCGGAGGAAATTACAGTATTACAGCAGCAGAACAAAGCTGTGCTTTCCACCAACCGAAAGAGCATCATCTCAAACGAGATTAGTTTGGCAATGTGGGCGTTCAAACCCAGTGTACGCGGATGAGAGACTGAGTACTTTCTTGACCTACTCATAGTGTCTGGGAGGGTGAGCTGGACTTGAGAGCTGCATATGGTAGAAGTAGCGGTGGACAGGGCGGACTGAGAGAGGGTTGATGATGGTGATGGAGTTGGTGTTCTTTCTGATGGCCTAGAATCAGTCTTTCGTTGATATAACAGTGGGATTCCCTGACTGCTGTGGCCTTGCAACGACACCTCAACATTTGCTGCTGTGCTAACCGGTGGGCTTACAGTGGGGGAAACAATGTAGCGTTGCTGACTACCTTCGTTGTGATCAGTTGCACATGTGGCACTTGAGGTTTGGTGTTGTGTCCACGCTTGCAAGTGCATGCTGGTTAAATGTCTAAGCATGCAACTGGTATTCAAATTTTTCAGATTTTTCCCTCGGCTAAAGGTCTTTGCGCACTTCTTACAGATAACCTTGGCCTGATCATGAGGATTTTGTTCAAAAAAAGTGCCACACTGCACTCTTCCTACTTTGGCAGACATTTTGCGGCCTAGCACGCTGTGATCTTTTGACCCTCTGGACAAGCTGTCCAGCAACTCTTTTGATGTTTGGAACCTGTCTTTGGAGTGCTCCGGGCCTGCCAGATAACAGCTGTTGCGATGTCGATGTCTGCTGTGGATGCTCCTCATCTGAGCTATTGGAAGCAGCACCCTCTTCCCCCAATGGATGCCAATCTGGGTCAACAACTGGGTCATCCATCACCTCCTCTTCTATGTCATGTGCACCTTCCTCTGTGTCACCGTGTATGGTAGTATAGTGTGCGGGAAGGGGCACCTGAGTCTCATCAGGGTCAGAATCTGGCTCTGTACACTGCGAGGACAATGTAGTGCTCTGAGTGAATGTACCAGCAGAATCATCCATCAGCGGCTGTGCATCAGTGCACTCCATGTCAGATTCATCTTGGCCTGGGTAATTCACCATTTGACTTGATAATCCAGGCATGGTATGTGAAAACAGCTCCATGGAGTAATCAGTAGTATGGCTATGGTTGGGGTGAAGGACACAAGGAAAGGTGTGGTTCATGAACATGAGCCTCCAATGACGACTCAGTGCTTTTACTTTTTACAACTGAAGAAGAGGAGGCGATAGAGCTGGAGGCTGAGTCAGCAATGCAAGACAAAACTTTTTCCTGATGCTCTGGCTTTAAAAGCGGTTTGCCAACTCCTAGAAAACTAAGCGTTCGAGGCCTTATGTAGCCAGACGATGACGCAGGCTCAACACCTCCTGCATTCGGTCCTATTTTGCTCTTGCCACTACCATCAGATCCACCACCAACACCATCATTACCAGCTGCCAACCCCCGCCCAATTCCACGGCCTCTTCCACCAGCCTTCCTCATTTTTGGTAGAAATGTAGACAAAATCCAACAAACTATATAGTAATGTAAAACAAGGTACAAGGTGTCTATAGGACAGGGGAGATTTTGAATTTCTGCAGACACTTGTGGACACTGGACACTTTTGGATTGTGTGAGGCCCACTGATATCTGAGCGCTATGTGACAGGCTCGATGGCACAGCTGTGACCAGAGTGACTAGAGGATAAGGGAGATTTTGAATCTCTGCACACACTTTTGGACACTGGACACTTTTGGATTGTGTGAGGCCCACTGATATCTGAGCGCTATGTCACAGGCTCGATGGCACAGCTGTGACAAAAGTGACTAGAGGATAAGGGAGATTGGATTGCTTTTAAAAAAGCAGTTTGCGGAGCAGTGGGTAAACAGCAATGCAGGAATGTCAGGAAGCCTTAGAAGGCAGCCCAACAACCAACACCACTGATACACCACTATATAGCCTCCCCTTGCACTGCACACACAGTGACTGGTGTGTTGTGCAGGCCAAATCGCTAGCAGCAGAAGCAGTTTTTTTGTCTTCTTCCCTGCCTAACGCTCTCCCTACAGAATCAGCAACCTCTCCCTATACTGAGATCGGCAGAAGTAAGATGGCGGTCGGCGTGCACGCCCTTTTATACCCCCTGTGACGCCCACCAAAGCAAGCCAATCACTTGCATTCCCTTCTGAAAGATGGTGGTGACCCCTGCCTATGTCATCACGTTGCCCACAGTGTCCGTGGATCCTGATTGGCTGAAAAAGAGCGCAAAACAAACTTTTGAAATGCGACTTTGGCGCGTAAGTCGCCGACCTCATGAAAACCCGACTTTGCCAAAAGTCGGCGACTTTTGAAATTGTTCGACCCGTTTCGCTCAACTCTAGTCATGAGCGATTGTACTGGGAAAAGGTGTTAGCAAAGAATGGTCGTGTGCTAACAAGGTGTCTTCAGCTTGCGCAAATAATATGTTCGATTCCCTGTGGCTGCAAGTCTCGTGGCTGGTTGACAGCCGCAACAACATACATGGATAGCCTTTTTGTTAGGTAATCCCTCCATGTGTTGCGGCTGCCTAACAGCTGTGAGACATACAGCTGTGGGGACTTGAACATATTATCCAAGCACGCTGAAGACACTCGGTTAGGACCCGAGCATGTTCCAGTAACGCCTTATCCGAGCACATTCGATCATCACTAATCCCTACCCCCAGTGTTGTGATCCATGACCTCTTGTCACACTATGGGTGGTGGCAACATGGCTGCTTACCCTGTTCTGGGCCTTTCTGGGTAATGTTCAATCTTCAATGTGTTATGTCACTTTTGTTTAGTCTTTAAAGCCCTTTTGCTGCTTGTGGTTTTCCATTGGTGATAATCCTAGGCTCATTCTTCAGCAAGGCTCACTGGAAGCTGCAGAAACACCTGTGTCGTTTTCTTAGATTTCTTTTTCATGCATTATTCCCTAAAATATTTTAAGACACACATAATGAAAAGCTTGAGAGCACATATAACCAATGATTCCTCTGCAGTTTGTTCAGAGAGTGCTTTTTTTCCATCTCTATGTATTTGTTTTGCTTGGTCTTTATTTCAGCTCATTCACTCGCTCTGTGGCTGTTCTATGGTCGCTCTGTTTGGTAAAATATTCCTATAGATTCTTTAGAAAGCTCTGTTCTTCACACATCGCTCTTTCACATATTACATAACAGTCTTAAGCAAGCCCATTGTTGGCAAGACAAGGAGGAGAAATCCGATCTTGCAAGTACTGGCAGGCATCCATTCGGTTTTATCCTCCAGCAGTATACATCTTTTAGAAACTTTCTATCTGGCTTTATAGTTACAATACTTCATTATCATTCATACCCTAAATTAGTGGCCTACAATCTATAGCTTGCTAGCTGTTGAGAAACTACAACTCATGTCATGACGTTCATAAACAAAGGTTAAATCTAGCCATACACATTAGATAACTGTCGATCAACTGATCGTTCGTCAGACAGCTAGCTCTCCTTGCTCCTCCTACACAAGCACGCAAGTCTGATTGAACGCAGACTCGGCAGTAGAGTCAGCCGTCAGTCAGTTTACAGCCACCACTCTCCATAAACTGAGCGGTCAATGAAGTTGTGCCAGTACCACCCCTGTGACTGGAAGCCGAATGCTGCCAGGGTAAATAAAGTTAATTTCCTCCTGGCAGTGGGGCTCTCAGTGCAGGCACTACACGGACACTGTTAACCTGCAGATTAACCCCATATTTGCAAGTTAATAGCGATATTTTACATGACAGGTTCCCTTTAAGCCATTAAATGTATTACACAAGCTTACATAGACATTACCTTGTAGATCTCCAGCTGTTGTATAAAAAGCCAGCTGTATGCTGGGAGCCCTGGTGTTGCACAATCAGGTCAAAGGTTGGAGACTTCTGATCGGAGGAACTTATTATTTGTTGATAATGTTGTCTAAACCCTTATAGAAATGTACGTTATCTCAGTGCTTACAAGTAATGTAAAATGAATTACGCAATGGCTACACAGCGATCTTTGTAGAACTAGTATTAGTAAAAAGTTATAGTCCACAAAATTGAGTGTAACTGAAATATTGCTTTGGACTGTAGTTGTAGGTCAATATGTAGTTCAATAATGTGTGTAAAGCGCTGTGGAATTAATGGAGCTATATAAATTAGTAAAATAAATACAGTAAATAAAATATCAATTTTACTACACAAATGTCTTAATGAAACCCAGGCCTAATGTAATATTACAATACTGTATTTAAGAGGCTATGTGGGGGCTCATACTGTATATAGGAGGCTATATGGGTGCTCACACTATATACAAGGTGCTTTGTGGGGACTCACATTATATATAGAGGGGCTATGTGGGGGCTCACACTGTATACAGGGAGATATGTGGGGGCTCATACTGTATATACGGGGCTATGTAAGGGCTCAAACTGTATATAGGATGCTATGTGAGGGCTTATACTGTATATAAAGGGGCTATGTGGGGCTTATAATGTATACAGGGGCCATGTGAGGGCTAATTTTGTGTATAGAAAGGCTATCTGCGGGCTTGCAGTGTATACAAGGGCTATGTGAGTGCTCATACTGTATATAGAGGGGCTACGTGGGAGCTTATACTGAATAGTTGGCTGGGTCTGCGCTTTTACGGTATATATGTGGCTGTGTGTGGGCTCATATTGCATGTAGGGGGTAATGTCACCATACTTGATTCTGCTCAATATTAAGTAATACAATTGACATTAATATAAAACAATTGTAAATAATATGTTAATATTAATATTCAGCATAATTATTTTTAGTCTATTGGTTCAGGCCCTTCACAACAGTCACAGCTCCTCGTGAAAATAAATTGTCCATATCTGCTCTGGATTGATGAGATAAAGTGTAAAATATTACATAATAGTACAATAATGTGTGCTAACATGCAACAGTGAAACATGGTGGAGATTGCTTGCAAGTTGGGCACTGCATTTCAGTAAATAGAATCGGACATTCAGTCGGGATTATTGGTGTTGCATCATCAGTGTAAAGGACAAAAAGTAATGATATATTCCCCACACATCTGAATATCATTGAGTTTGTGTGGGGTTACATGATGAGACAGAAGTATTTGCACTAGCCTACATCCACAGTAGATCTGTGGTTAGTTCTCCAAGATGTATGGAACAAACTCCCTGTCGAGCTCCTTCAGATACTGTGTGCACGTGCTCCTAGAACAATTTATGTTGCTGTTTTGAAGGCAAAGGAGAGTATCAGCAAATATTGATTTGATTTAGATTTCTATTTTGTTCATTAATTTTCCATCTTGCTAATTGATAAAAGTAAACTACTAACACTTATTTTTAAAACAATTCTTATTATGCATCATTTCTTCTACTCCTGCATAAAACCTTTATATAGTACTATATATACATATGAAATATTACACATTGTTAATATACAGTTAGATCCAGAAACATTTGGACAGTGACAGTTTTGGCATTTTAGCTGTTTGCAAAAACATATTCATAATACAGTTATTTAATCAATATGGGTTTAAAGTTCAGACTCTCAGCTTTAATTTGTAGTAAGGGTTTAGAAATTACAGCTGTTTAATATGTATCTACCATTTTTTTTAAAGGGATCAAAAGTAATAGGACAGTTATTTCAAAAGCACTTTAATGGACTGCATTGGCTATTTCTTTGTTAAGTCATCATCAGTTCAGCAGGTAAAAGGTCTGGAGCTGATTCAAGGTGTGGCATTTGTATTTGGAAACTGTTGCTGTGAACCCCCAACATGCAGTCAATGAAGTGCTCAGTGAAAAAGAAACAGACCATCATTAGGCTGAAAAAAAGGAGAAATCCATCAGAGAGATAACAGAAATGTTAGGAGTGGCAAAATAAGCAATTTGGTACAGTCTACACAAAAAGAGTGCACTGATGAGCTTGGGAACTCAAAAAGGCCTAGACATTCAAGGAAGACAACAGTGGTGGATGATTGAATACTTCATGAGAGCACAAGGGGTTCACCACAAGGTGCTAATAATTAATGAGCCTTAAAAATAGAAAAGTCTGACTAGTCTTTGCCAAAAAACATCTAAAGAAGCCAGTCCAGTTCTGGAAAAGCATTCTTTGGACTGATAAAACTAAGAACAACCTGTACGATAATGATGGAGAGAAGAAAGAATGACTTTGACTGATTCATGGGCCAAATCACACCACATTCTCTGTAAAATATGTCAGAGGCCCTAAACCGTTGGCACCTTGCCTCTCTCTTAGGAATAAGTGTAGTTGTAGGGGAGAGAGCCCTGGTAAAAGGGCCCGCCGTGTGTCCGGGCCAGAACTAAGGGGGATACCACCCAGGTTCCCAGGAGATACATTCCCGGGGGGGAAGAGTAATAGGACAGGACCGACAGTCCATCGGAAAACGTGGGGGCGGGACAAAGCAAGGGGGCGGGGCGACTAAAAAGCGAGCAGAGGGAACCAGCTGGAGAGACTGGAGGGAGGAGCTTAGGTGGCATTCGAGAGCAAGAATGAGTCAGCATCTTCAAGACCGGGGAGACGGAGGCTCACCTGACCAGGAGGACAGTGCCGAGCAGCACGAGGAGGAGACCGAGTGAGACCCGCAGCCTGTACAGCGAGACCCGCGGCCGCCACTGCCTTGCTCCATACCACGGCTACAGCCTGTACGGCGAGACCCGCGGCCGCCCCTGCCATGCGCCATAGCGTGGCTACGGCCTGCACGCCCAGACCTGCAGCTGCCTATGCCTCAACAACCGACGAGGCAACCCCGGCGGAGGAGAACCGGCCTGGGGCCTGTATCATTCCCCCAGCACCATGGTGTTGGAATGCCCGAAGCCTGCTACAACTCTTCTTTGGCTGGACCCGGCAGCTGAGACGCCGATCAGACATCTCCCGGACTACAACTCTGCAGGACGTCAGAGATCGATAAGTGACATTTCGTTTGCATTTATAGTTAATCCAAGGACCCGTAGCCGGCCCTAGCGCAACCATATAGTTACCGCCCCTCGACGTACTGTTTAGTATTTTGTTACTTGTATATTTGTGTCTGGATTCCCTGCGTGGAAAAAAACGTTGTTAGCTTTCCTATATATATATATATATATATATATATATATGTCTAGTTTAACCCTTGCTCGATCTCCAGCTCGTCACTGCATCCTGTGTACCTGCGAGTACCACATAGTATCCACTCTTGACCCCCTTCACTACTGTCTTCTGTGTGCTTTCCAATCTATCCAACTCTGCATCTTTCTACTCTTGTCCGTTAATGTATTCCCTCGATAAGCAGTGAATCCCTACAGCCCCCCTTTCAGTCCTACTATGATCTTATGGTTTTCATATCCTAAAATATGTTTAGACTATGAGACGAGGACTTTTATACATTTGTACTGTAGAGGTAAGACTTAGCTAGGGCACCAAGTTTATCTGTAGCCTCAACGTTGTGAATAAGTTTTGTTTTCTCCTTCTGTATGTTAAAAATTTCAATGAAGACATTTGAATTTGAAATAAAAAATAAAACATAACTAGAATGATACATGAATGTCGCCAGTGAAGAAGAACTGTCTCAAGGAGGATCACAAGGATATTGTCAGCATGTGACTTAAATATGAGTGTCTGAGCAAAGGGTCTGAATACTTATGACCATGTGATATTTCATTTTTTCTTTTTTAATAAATTTGCAAAAATTTCTACATTTCTGTTTTTTTTCAGTCAAGATGGAATGCAGAGTGTACAATAATGAGAAAAAAAATGAACTATTTTGAATCTACTAAATGGCTGCAATGAAACAAAGAGGCGCACTTCTTGCTGCCCTGCCGAGGGCAGATGAAAAAGTGCAGTAATGCACATGAGCGAAGAAATGCCAAAGTGCACTGGCGCATGCCCGCTACAACACTTTGCTCTGCCCCCTACAGAGCAGAGAGAAGTGCGCCTGTGCAGGAGCCCAATGCTCAAATTTGTGTGGATGACGTAGGTAAAGAAGAACCCCAAGATCACTGTGGCTGAGTTCCACAGATGCAGTAGGGAGATGGAAGAAAGTTCCACAAAGTCATCCATCACTGCAGTTGGGCCATTACAATCCCAACAGTGAAACATGGTGGTGGCAGCATCATGCTATGGGGGTGTTTTTCAGCTGCAGGGACAGGACAACTGATTGCAATTGAAGGAAACATGAATGCAGCCAAGTACAGAGATATCCTGGATGAAAACCTCTTCCAGAGAGCTCTGGACCTCAGACTTAGCCGAAGATTCACCTTCCAACAAGACAATGACCTTAAGCACACAGCTAAAATAACAAAGGAGTGGCTTCAGAACAACTCTGTGACCATTTTTGACTGGCCCAGTCAGAGCCCTGACCTTAACCCAATTGAGCATCTCTGGAGAGACCTGAAAATGGCTCTCCACCAACATTCACCATCCAACCTGACGGAACTGGAGAGGATCTGCAAGTAAGAATGGCAGAGGATCCCCAAGTCCATGTGTGAAAAACTTGTTGCATCATTCCCAAGAAGACTCATGGCTGTACTAGCTCAAAAGTGTGCTTCTACTCAATTCTGAATAAAGGGTCTGAATACTTATGACCATGTGATTGTAAGGAGATCAAGGGCTTCGCCCTGTAAATAGTAACATTATTGTGTATTATCTGTGTGTTGTATGTTTGTTGTGTGTATGTGTTTGCGTCCACACAACATTGGTTAGTAAGTTAGGTGTTTTATTAGAAAAGGGCCACTAGATGGGGGCACTGAGCTCAACTAGTGAGAAGACTGTAGTCATTTGAGTCCCCAGAGTGAACAGCATACGGGTGATGAAACAGCCTCCAGCACAGTGAGTACTGGAACGACCGCAGAAGCTACCCCTCGGCGGCCATGGTATTACATGATATTTCAGTTTTTCTTTTTTAATAAATTTGCAAACATTCCTACATTTCAGGGTTTTTTTCAGTGAAGATGGGGTGCAGAGTGTACATTAATGAGAAAAAAAACTTTTTTTTAGATTTACCAAATGGCTGCAATGAAACAAAGAGTGAAAAATTTAAAGGGGTCAGAATACTTTCCATACCCACTGTATATTAGTTATTACCTATGGACATGAGTTATTTAATTAGCTAGTACACATGCACTATACAAGTGCAATATGAAATCACAGTAAGGCTATGTTCACATGCATGCATTTTTTGTTGCACTTTTTTATACAGATTAAAAGCTGCTTTTTACAGTACCAGCAAAAGTTATGAGATTTCTGAAATCTCATGAAAACATTTGTTTGTTTGTTTTTTGCTGAATGAATTGGAGAACTGCAGCGTTTTTTAAAATCTGCAGCAGGTCACATCTTTCAGACTTTTTGCAGCAAAAAAATGTTGCAAAAACTGATTTATTTAGTACTGTATATACTGTAGACAAAGCACACATGCAGTCCGCACCTAAGAGATGCAGCAGAAGAAGTGACAAAAATATATCAAAAACACAGAAAAATGGGAATGCAGCCTTTTTACTGCCAATAGTACTTAGGAGAAGAAACACAAGAGCACGCAATAAATTCCATATAGAAAAGTGTAAATTTTTATTGTTAAATAGTTTACAAAAATGGATAACAAAAGATGTGCTCATAAACAATTTGGACAATAAATCCCATATACCGACCAAATCCCCTCCAGATGGAAAACCAGGTGAGAATATACTAAGGGCCTCAAATCATGTCTAAGATCTAGGTATCGCCCCAGCAAATATGAAATCCATAATCAGGGTAGCGGTGACTGGTATTACCAGTATCAATACACGCTATCAGCGGAGATCAAAGTGCTGGTGGAAATGAGAGATGACCATTAGATCATATCATACATCAGAATACCACCCCAGCAGATGTAAAGTGAGTAATCATAGAAGCAGTGACTAATGATACAAGTACCAAACATACACTTCCAGTGATGGTCAAAAACACTGGTAGTAGTACAGAATCAAATAAATAACAACTCACCAGGGAGGGGAGGAGGAAGGGGTCCAGCAGTGGGGCCTCCGACGCGCGTTTCGCGACGTCCCCCGCCGCTTTATCAAGGAGGAGAGTCAAGTAGCCAAGTAGCAGTAAAAAGCAGGTTTTAGCTGCAGGAAAAGAAATGCAGCAAATATAGTGCGTGTGAACATAGCCTAACGATGTCTGTACTAGTGTTAATTCTGAGTTAGTACATCCTACTGATATTTGCCCAATTAATGATATTTTTCTTATTTTATACCTTATGTCATATATTTTTTATCTTGTTATATGTTTTATAAACCTTCTTTGCACTATATATAAAGGGAACCTGACAGCTGATACATGCTGCCCGATGTACAAGCAGCACGTATCAGACCATGGCTGCATGATTTCAGCTCAATTCAAAAACGAATCCGGGACCCAAATTAATGCGAGAAATTATGAAATGTATTCAAGTGCATTATGTATAGAAGACTACGAGGTTTCGGTCTCAGCGACCTACATCAGAAATACACTATAAAAATAAAATTATATAGGCGTAAGAAAATAATATATAATATTCACAAAAACTACAACAAAAATTAGACAAATACAAAACGATACAGACTATGACTACTGCTAAAACCAAGTAAAACAGTACATTTCATTCTGTTTCATGAAATTCATGTAGAAATCCATACAAAAGCAATTCATGTAAAGGTACATCTTTGTCTATGATGTTAGTGACAACAAGAAGAAAGTGTCATGGTATGACGGTCTCAAGTAAGGCCCCCGTCATACATAGCGACACACCAGCGATCCCGACTATGATATGACCTTGTCAGGATCGCTGGTGTGTCACTACATGATCACTGGTGAGTTCACCTTGGACACCAGCTCCCAGCACCAGCATGCTGGTATCTAAGGTACACAGCATGTTTCTAAGCTCCACGCGGCGCTTAATAAAGCCGCGGTTTACCTTGGATACCAGCTCCAGCTCCTGATCGCTGGTCTCCCGCCTGCCACACGTGCTGGCCAGCGGGAGACCAACAATCAAAAAAATGTCCAGGGCTTTCCAGAACGATCAGCGATACCCGGTGGGGGGGGCGGTCGCTGATACCTGTGACACACAGCGATATCGCGGGTCAGATCGCTGTTGCGTCACAAAACTTGTGACTCAGCAGCGATCTCGCTAGCAATCTCGTTGTGTGTGACAGGGGCTTAAGGGAGAGGGGACCTCTGTCCTTGCATCTGAGACTCTAACTATCTCTGTCCCAAGGGTATTCTTGATGGCAGAGAGGCCTGAGTCTCCGACCTCAACCTTACTCTGCTCCTAAACCTTGATCTGTCCCCTCCCCCACTCCATGAGGCATGGTACAGTAATGTTAGATAAACCAGACAGGGATAACTGAAAACCACTATCATATAAAACACTCACCAAAGTAGGGAGGAAGGTAGGGAAGCGGGGAATAAACAATCCAAATAGTATTAACCATGAGGAGATGAACTCTCCAATAACTACTGCCAACTTCAACTACACTTTCCAGGAAGAAGATTCTTTCACAGGCAAGGAAGAATCGCCTAGAGCTAGCATATGTAGGGAGAGGAGATGATATTGGCAGCTGCAGCTGGGAGCAACAACCTGTACGTTCACAGCCAGCATGGAAAGAGTCCTTAACCCTTTCAGCACTGATGAAAAGTAAATCATTTTAAAATAGGGTATAAATCAGACTGTCTCTAAAGAAAACCTGCGATTCATTACCGGTTGTAACCTTCTAGCTCCAGGACTTCCAGAGCCATGTGACACCCTCATGACAGAAAGAGGGAAGAGGAAAAACACAGCAAAACATTCAGCATTGTAGATTGTAAGCTCTCACGAGCAGGGTCGTCTTATTTTGCTTTAATTATTGTATTGTTAACGTTGTTACTTATGACTTATGTTTTGAAACTGTTAAACTGTAAAGCGCTGCGGAATATGTTGGCGCTATATAAATAAAGATTATTATTATATATTTAACTCTGAAATGCTGCTGCCTTTCAGAAACAAAGTTTAATAGCTGCCAAGGACTGAGCTGCGTGGAAGACTAGTTGGACAGGAGGGTGCCAGGCGGTTTCTGCCGTCAGCTGCCCTGGAGTGACAGGTTTCTCCCTGTATACGCTTATGGATTGCCTTTTAAATAAATAATAATAGAGTTTACCCACTAATGGCTAATCTGCCATGGACCATTGTATTTCTCAAAAACAGTATCAAGCATGAAATCCTCACGTATAGTAGTAACCCCGGTACACCACCCCTTAAACAAAACATGTCCAGAAGGAATGGTTGCTGTTCCACAAGTAAGACACTCTGTATCCTATGGGTGGACGAAGACAGAAAAGGGCCCCTGTGCAAAACAGAATAAGGACCATAGGTCATCATAATACACAATTCTGGAGGTGGACACCTCGCCTCTTGAGCCCCTGTACGGCTGCCCATGCTCTGTCTGATGGTGGTGCAAGCGGTCATAGAGGAAGCCTGATCCCTATAGTGAAAGCACAATGCTGTTTCTTATACAGTCAAGCGATTAGTAAGCATAGTGTACCATCTTTAGTAACGTTACACAGTATATCCGAGGACACAGGAGCATGGGGTATACTGAGCAGACACAACAACAAATAGCACTGATGTTATGGACAATTACCATACAATCACTCATGGAGAAGTGTATCTATGAGTTGTGCTCCACATCTATATAGGCCACACTGTCCTGTTCTGGATTCAACCTCAGGAGCAGCAGGCTAAATTTAGCAGAAATCAAACTCTCATTCTTAAGAAATCATATATTACAGAAGTATGAGCCGGATTGCAGATTTGTCATTGGTGGTTTATGACGCTTCTTAATTTATTAGTATTTTCTTATCTCTATAGCTGTGGAATGTTCCATGGTTTCCCAATCTTCCATCCATAATATCGGTATCCAGCGTGCCTTACACGCATAAACATGCCAGAGGCCCACATGGGTGGCAGTCATCTGTGTTCATCAGCACTAGATAGAGATAAAATCTGCACTCAACAGAATTACAGGAAACATTGTATTTAAAGGGAACCTCTCTGATCCCCTGATGCTCATTATGGATGTAGATCATTTTTATTTTTCCGTTTTTATTTTCTTCTCCCCTTTTTCAAATAATCATCATTTTTTAAATGTTTCACCAACATAGATGTATAAGGACTCACAAAGTAGTTTGGGACAAACACCATTTGTTTCACAGTATAGAGCAAGGGCAAATCTCTTTCTTCTTGGAAACAGAGAGGATTTTTTGTAAGAGATAAATTGCAAAGTTGAAAAAAACAAAGACAGAAAAATAAAATAATAATAATAATAATAATGATTAATGTAGTTTTCATAAAAACATTGCTTTATCAGCAGATTATCACTAGAGTACTAGCAAGCCTGCTCCCATGTAGTCCGATTTGTCATTTTATGCCTATGCACAGTGTACACAGAAAGCTGTCAATCAGTGGTGTGGACGAGGTTATACAGTTCTCATTCAGAGAATTGGTAGATCTGCAGCAGAAAAAACAGTAATTTTATCAAAACTGCAGACAGCAGCTCAGTATGTGACATATCACTGTAATCAGAGTCTCTGTCTCTCTACTATGCTACTCTGAGAGATGTGCTTGCAAAAACCTGGTGAGAGATTCCCTTTCAGCACGTAAAGCAACCAATTTAGTGATTGAAAATAGAACTTAACAGGAAGGAGGTTGGAATATAAAACACTATAGTTTTGCATTGCATCATTATTCTCATACACTGGACTTCCCACAACCTATGAAGTGCATCCACTTTTTAGATGTCATGTTTTGAAATCCATTTTAGTTTGTTCCTGTGCCTCTCTGCACACACTTCCTCAATTCATTGAGAATTTTTCAACATCCTTCCAAATGTTGGAATGACATTCTACGTTACATCAGACGGTTTCCTAACATCTATTGATGACGTGATGCCTGCTACCCCCTGCTAGCACCTTTCTTATCTCATCTTAGAGGATACAATATTGCTTTGGTGTGATGGGTATAATTTGCATTGTTCTTACTCTTCGAAATCTGTTTCCTTCTGACAGATTTCTTTTCCACAAGCCACTGATCAAAAGAAAAGTATCTCCAACCAATGTCACCACTTAAATTGCACTTACATTGAACGATAATCAGGAGCAAGCATTCTCAGGAACGCTCATTTCCCAATTATCATAGTGTCTAGTCAGGCTGCCAATCAAATAAAGTGTTCCGTCGGGTGAAATGAGTTTTAAGTGTGCTTAAGGCTGGTTTCACACTTGCGTTTAAAAAGCATGCTTTTTTTTCCTATGCTTTACATGGGTGCGCATACACATGCGTTTGTACGCGTTTGTATTCGTTTTTTTGTAGCATGCGCTCGGGCGCACAAAATGCATCCTGTTGCATTTTTTGTGCGTCCGACTTGTCCCAAAAAACGCATGCACACGCAATGCGTTTTTTTTCACCCAAACACCCATCATAGTCTATGGGTGTGCTGACGTGCGCATGGTAATGCGCACATCAGCGCAAAAAAAGCATGCTCAAAAACGCACACAAACGCATGATACGTTTTTTATGTGCGTTTGCACTGCGCACGGTGCGCAGTGCAAAAAAACGCAAGTGTGAAAGTAGCCTAAGAATCATTGTTCCTGAAAGCACATAATCCTGTGTTTATGCCACGCACAATGCTTCTCTGTGCACACAGAACCATTGCTAATTTGCATGACATTGCAATTGGCTTGTGTATTAGGCCAGGGTCACACTGGCGAGGAATACGGCAGGAATACGGCCGAGTGAGAGGCGCTAAAAGCACGCATTACACACGGACCAATGATTCCCTATGGGGTCCCTCGCACCAGCTGTATATTTCTCATCCGTATTCTACGCTCCGTGCCAATCGCAGCATGCTGTAAAGTGCTGCGGAATATGTCGGCGCTATAGAAATAAAATTTATTATTATTATTATTATGCTGCGATTGTCAGCGTACTACGCCCGTAGTACGCCAATGCAAGTCTATGGGTGCGCAAAAAATACGGATTACACACGGACCACACATGTGACTTGCGAGATATACGCACCCGGTGTCTTTTAGCAAAGCCGGCAATTCAGTGCGCTATACAGTAATCTCACACTGACAGGTTTAATAAAGAAAGAAAGAATAGATATATACACATAGAATACATATATATATATATGTATATATATGCATTCTATGTGTCTATATCTATTCTTTGGTTTCTGTTAGAAGCCCTGTCATAGGGCTCCATTATATGTCCATTTTGCAAGCCTGCGAGAAAATCTCGCCATACAGATGTCATACGGATTACATACGGATGCTGACATGCGCAAAATACGTGACCACACCTTGATTACGGATGACATACGGAGCACTGTTTAGGGGTCATTCATCCGTATTACGCATGTAAAATACTGACCGTATTTTGCGTTGGTTAGTGTGACCCCGACCTTATTGTGAATAGTTAAGCAAGTTGAAGATGAAATGATCTCTAAAAGGGCTAAAGTCAAAGATGACACACTTCCTTTGTATTTTAGGCACAAAAAAGTCATTTTTTACATTTTAAAAATTACAAAATGGAAAATGGGCTGATGCAAAAGTTTGGCTATCCTTGGAGATTTGTGTGCTCAGATAATTTTGACCAAGGTTTCAGACCTTAATTAGCCTGTTAGGGTTATGACTTGTTACTAACAGCGTTAGGAAAAGCCATGTGATTCAAATTTCCCAGCTTTATAAAAACCCAACATCCTCTAACCTTGTGCCAAAAAACAGCAGCCATAGTTTCTTCTAAGCAGCTGCCTAGCATTCTGAAAATAAAAATGGTGGAGGCCCATAAAGCAAGATAGCAAAGTGTATTCAGATTGCCATTTCCTCAGTTCAAAATGTAATTAAGAAATGGCAGTTAACAGGGACAGTGGAGGTCAAGATAATATCTGGAAGGCCAAGCAAAATTTCAGTTAAGAGCTGCTCGTAGGA
Source organism: Dendrobates tinctorius (assembly GCF_039654945.1). Classification (NCBI taxonomy): domain Eukaryota; kingdom Metazoa; phylum Chordata; class Amphibia; order Anura; family Dendrobatidae; genus Dendrobates; species Dendrobates tinctorius. The sequence continues at coordinate 9,141,107 of NW_027361712.1, read as the reverse complement.
TTGCCAGAGAGGCAAATCAGAACCCTTGCTTGACTGCAAAAGACCTTCAGAAAGATTTACCAGACTCTGGGGTTGTGGTACATTGTTCTACTGTTCAGAAAGACCTGCACAAATATGGCCTTCATGGAAGAGCCATTAGAACAAAAACTCTCCTGCGTCTTCACCATTCAGAGCCATAAGTATGCAAAAGAACATCTAGACAAGCCCGATACATCTTGGAAACAAGTCCTGTGAACTGATGAGGTAAAAATAAAACTCTTTAACCACAAGTATAAAAAGTATGTGTGAAGAATAAAAGGGACAGAATTTCAGGAAAAGAACATCTCGCCAACCATTAAGCATGTGGGTGGATCAATCATGCTTTGGGGCACAGGTACCATTTCACAGGCAGAAAGAAGAATAAATTCAATGAAATTTCAACAAATTCTTGATGCAAACATAACACCATCTGTAAAAAAAAAAGCTGAAGTTGAAAATACGATGACTTCTACAAATGGATAATGATCCTAAGCACAAATCAAAAGCCACAATAGACCTCAAAAGGCTCAAGCTGAAGGTTTTACAATGGTCCTCAGTGCAGTTCCCGGATCTGAACATCATTGATAATCTGTGGCTACACCTCAAAATCACAGTGCTTGCAAGACGAGCCAGGAATTACAGAACTGGAAGAATTTTCCAAGGAGGAGTGGATGAAAATCCCTCAAACAAGAATTGAAAGACTCTTGGCTGGAAGCAAAAAATGCTTACAAGCTGTGATACTTGCAAAAGGGGGTGCTACTAGGTACTAACCCTACAGGGTTGCCCAAACTTTTTCATGGCCCATTTTCCTTTTTGCAATTTTTAAAATGTAAAAAAATTGCAATATTTTTTTTTTTGCCTAAAATACAAAGGAAATGTGTCATCTTTACCTTTAGGCCTTTTAGAGATGATTTCATTTTCAACTTGCTTAACTGTTCACAATAACAGTTATTTTGACCAGGGGTGTCCAAACTTTTTCATACCACTGTAAACCGAACAGGGGTTCTTTAATAGTGTGATTAGACATGCTAACTGCACTTCCATGAACACAGAGTGATCGGTAATATGATCATTTTGCGCGCATAAAATATCATTGTTCATGGGAGCACATCTTGTTTACCCAGGACAATGTGTTGCCAAGAATGATGATTTTGAAGCAAGCTTAAAAACCATTTCACCTATTGGATGAGTTCTTGCTAATTTGTGGGGTGATTGGCAGCATATTTAGACAAGCTAATAATTGTGAAACTACTGGTCTTAGGAACACTTGCTCCCGATTCTCAGTCTATGTTAGAGCACCTTAAACGAGCTTTTAAAGGGAATCTGTCACCCCTTTTTTGAGATATCATATAATGATATCACTCAATTGTGTGTCACATAAGGATTCTCTTAGTACTTTTGCTTCCCCCTGACCCCGCTCCTTTCATGCATAAATACCTTTTCTACATCGGTTCAGATGTATGTAAACCGCCGCTGTCCGGTCCGCTGGGCGGGGCTTATTCACCTGCTCCCCCCTCCCTGTCTTGCTCTACGCATTTCTTCTTGTGTAGAGCAAGACAGGGAGGGGGGGGAGCAGGTGAATAAGCCCCGCCCATCAGACCGGACCATGGCAGATTACATACATCTGAACAGATATAAAAAAGGCATTTATTATGCATGAAAGGTGTGGGGTCAGGGGGAAGCAAAAGTACTAAGAGAACCCTTATGTGACACACAATTGAATGATATCATTATATGATATCTCAAAAAAGGGGTGACAGATTCCCTTTAAACAACATCTAAATTGCTTACATATAGCCAATTGACAGTCATTTTCCAGCCGTAGGTCGACCAGTGTAGACTCTTTGTTGTATTTATCCTTCTGGGCCAAATCCTAACTGACGGCAACACATACTTTTCTAATCTTTGCTTGGAGTTTATCATAATTTCTGTGCTCTTATTTGACCTTTGTTTGTCCACCTGCTTTTAGAGGATTGAGCATGTGTTCTCAATAGGAATGATAACTAGAGAGTTTCTTGGCCATGGGACACTAAATTTCAACTCTTGGATCATTAGGAGAAGTTGAGAAGTTGCTTTCGGAGGATTAGATACTACTATTCTTAATTCATGGAAGTGTTTTTAGGCAAAATTGTGAGTGAGCCCAATCACTTGGATGAAAAGCAGCCCCACACATACTTTATTGTTGGTATACCATGGGACTCTTGTTAGCACTCACCTTTTCTTCTTTGGACAATCATTCTTCCAGATGTCCTAAACAGACTAAAGGGGCTTTATAAGATAAAATAACTTCACCCCAGTACTCTTTGCAAATCAATCTCTGTACTTCCTGCAAAATGTCATTGCATTTGTTGTTCTTATGGAGAGAAGAGGCTTCTTTACTGCATTTATTAATAATAATAATAATAATCTTTATTTTTATATAGCGCTAACATATTCCGCAGCGCTTTACAGTTTGCACATATTATCATCACTGTCCCCGATGGGGCTCACAATCTAAATTCCCTATCAGTATGTCTTTAGAATGTGGGAGGAAACCGAAGTACCCGGAGGAAACCCACGCAAACACGGGGAGAACATAGAAACTCCTTGCAGATGTTGTCCTTGGTGGGATTCGAACCCAGGACCTCAGCATTTATTGATGACAGGCCAGTGTCATGTCGGACGCTATTCACACCACAGCGTCCGGCAGGCAGAGGTAGTTCCACCTCCGTCCACTATAGCCTCAGTGGCGCCGGCCTGATCCTCAGGCTCTCGGGGGTTAATCTTGCTGGAGACCAGGTTGGATGTTTAGTCACGCCCACGGTCTTTAAATAGTCATACTGGCCTATGGGCGTCACCGATTATAGCTTGTGTTTCATACCAAGTGGTTCCGGTGTGGAGTGGAGGTGTTCAAGAGAGAGAGATTCGTATCTGGTGGCGTATGATCCGTTGTTATCCTTTCTCCTTCCCATATTTGTGTTTAGTTGTGCCCTGTTCACATTACTGTATATTCCTGTGTGCGTGCGGCGCAGTGCAGTTTAAGTTCTCCCTGTCTGTCATCATTTGTGTGGGGGCTTTGGTGGTGTGTCTCATCACTGGGTGGAGGGTGGAGGGTTAAGTGCAGGGCTGAGCAGGAGATAAGGAAAGGTTGGAGGCTCAGGCATTTGCACCATCAGCAAAAACCCTGGGTTGAGGGTCAGACAGGGTTTTCCCTAGTTAAAGGGACATCACAGGGGCCCCGGGTATTTCAGCCTTAGTTGAACTCAGCCCCGCGTGACATTATAATCGGCCTACATTTTTCAGGAGTCCATGGATCCCTTAGATTCCATAACACGCCAGTTGGCGGCGCTGTCCTTACAGGTCTCCGAGTTGAAGGGGGCAGTTCAGCAGCAGGGCCTGGTAGTAGCAAAGGTGCAAACGGCATCTGCAGGTATCGATGCAGAGCCGAAGATCCCGCTGCCAGAACGATTTTCAGGGGATCGCAGCAAATTTGTCGTATTTTGGGAGGCCTGCAAGTTATACTTCCGCATGCGCCCTATCTCCTCAGGTAATGAGGCTCAGCGGGTAGGGCTGGTGTTGTCATTACTGAGTGGTGACCCCCAAGCATGGGCATTTTCCCTACCAGCTGACTCTGCTACATTTCATTCTGTCGATAATGTTTTTTCTGCCCTCGGGCTCATTTACGATGATCCTGACAGACTGGCTCTAGCGGAATCTAAAATCCGCGCCCTCCGCCAGGGGGAGCGCTTGGCAGAGGATTATTGTTCGGCATTTCGCCGTTGGGCCGTAGACACACAGTGGAACGACCCAGCACTGCGGAGCCAGTTTATTCATGGGGTATCAGGGAAGGTTAAACAAGCCCTCCTGATGTATGAGACTCCGGCATCGTTGGAGTCTGCCATGAGTTTGGTGATACGTATTGATCGCCGTTTTCGTCAGGGGGCACAGGAGACGCTTCCTCTGGGGGAAAGCAGAGGTGCAAGTGTGGTTGAAGTAGATGAGTCCACTGAACCTATGCAGATTGCTGGCGTGGCACAGGTTAAGCGTCGCGTTCCGGGATTCCGGAAGCCCGGAGCATGTTTCTACTGTGGTAAAGGAGGTCATTATGTTAACGTTTGCCCTGTACTACCTAAGAGGGTCACTCCGGCGGAAAACTGTTAAGCTCAGAGGGTATGGAGGAGGCCCAACTGAGTGTATACATATCCTCCATGATGGTATCTCAATGTATGCTCCCTGCCAAGGTTATTATCGCAGGCCGAGAGCTACCAATATCAGTGTTTGTGGATAGCGGTTCCGCCACCAATCTCATAGATGAGGAGTTTGCACACACCGCCGGGTTTAAGATCGAAAGACTTCCTCACCCCATACAGGTGGTTACCATTAATGCTGTTCCCCTCCCTCAAGGGGAGATTACGGAGTTTGTGGCAGAGGTGAAACTCCACATTGGGGTCCTACATTCTGAGTCGGTTACATGTAGGGTCCTCCGTAATCTCCCAGCACAAATGGTCCTGGGTTTTCCATGGTTGTCCAGGCACAACCCGGTAATTGATTGGAAACCTTAGGACATAGTACAATGGAGTGGTTTCTGCCAAGACAATTGCTTGGCCACATGTGTGTCCGCCGTGACGCCCACCCTGCCGGAGGCTTTGCATGATTTCGCGGATGTTTTCTCTGAGAGGGGTTGCTCAGAACTGCCTCCACATCGAGCCTATGATTGTGCAATTAGGCTAAAACCCGGGGCCAAATTACCTAAGGCCAGGATGTTTAATATTTCTGGTCCTGAGAGACAAGCTCTGAAAGACTACATCGCGGAGAGTCTGAGCAAAGGACACATCCGGCCTTCGTCCTCGCCTGTAGCCGCGGGGTTCTTCTTCATTAAGAAGAAAGATGGGGGGCTACGCCCGTGTCTGGATTTCCGAGAGTTAAACCAGATTACTATCCGTGATCCCTACCCAATGCCGTTGATCCCGGATTTGTTCAACCAGGTAGCGGGGGCGAAATGGTTTTCCAAGCTGGACCTCAGGGGGGCGTATAACCTCATAAGGGTCCATCAGGGGGATGAGTGGAAGACGGCGTTTAACACTCCTGAGGGTCATTTTGAGAGTCTGGTTATGCCGTTTGGGTTGACAACCGCGCCGACCGTTTTCCAACATTTTATTAATGATGTATTTGCTCATGTCCTGGGGAGATTTGTGATTGTATACCTGGAGGATATCCTCATTTATTCTAGCGATCGGGACACTCATTTGGAGCATGTCAGGCAGGTGTTACAGTTACTCCGGGAGAATCAGCTCTATGCTAAGCTGGAAAAATGTTTATTTTTTGTTCAGGAGTTGCCCTTTTTGGGATATATTGTGTCCGCAGCCGGGTTTAAAATGGACACCGCGAAGGTGCAAGCGGTGCTGCAATGGGAGAGGCCGGAGAGTCTGAAAGCACTCCAGCGGTTCCTTGGGTTTGCGAATTATTATAGGAAATTTATAAAACACTTTTCGACTATCGCCAAACCGCTCACGGACATGACAAAAAAAGGTGCCGATCTGGCTAGCTGGCCTGAGGTGGCTATACGTGCCTTTGAGCGTCTGAAGAATAGTTTTGCTTCAGCCCCCATTCTGGTGCAACCAGATGTGTCTAAACCTTTTGTGGTGGAGGTTGATGCGTCGGAGGTGGGAGTGGGGGCAGTACTGTCTCAAGGCTCGTCCTTGAGCGAGATGCATCCATGCGCCTACTTCTCCAAGAAGCTGTCGCCGGCCGAACGGAATTATGATATCGGCAACAGGGAGTTGTTGGCCATCAAATTGGCTTTTGAAGAATGGCGACACTTCTTGGAGGGGGCGGCTCACCAGGTCACAGTCATCACCGACCATAAGAATCTGCTCTATCTGGAGTCGGCCAAGCGTCTGTCTCCTAGGCAGGCCCGCTGGGCATTGTTTTTCACTCGTTTCAATTTTCTTGTGACTTACCGTCCCGGGGCTAAAAACACCAAGGCGGATGCTTTGTCTAGGTGTTTTCCGGGGGGAGAACCTCGGGAAGAGCCGGTACCCATCCTCCAGGAAGGGGTAGTGGTCTCGGCTCTCACGACTGAGGTAGAGGCGGAGATTGCCGAGGCCCAAGAGGAGGTACCGCCAACAAATCATTTGTACCCCTGCATCTTCGGCTTAAGGTGTTGAAGGAACACCACGACTCGGTACTGGCTGGTCATCCAGGGGTGAAGGGCACCTTAGAGTTGGTATCGCGTCGTTTCTGGTGGCCCAAAATCCGGCAGGACGTGGTCTCATACGTGGCAGCTTGCATCACGTGCACTAGGGCTAAGTCACCCCGAACCCGTCCTGCTGGCACGCTACAGCCTCTGGGGGTACCCAATAGGCCATGGACAGAAATCTCCATGGATTTCATCACTGACTTGCCAGCCTCGGCGGGGAACACGGTCATCCTGGTGGTGGTTGACCGTTTTTCAAAAATGGCGCATTTTGTGGCGTTGTCTTCATTGCCCAATGCAAAGACGTTGGCTCAGGTATTTGTGCAGGAGGTGGTCAGACTCCACGGAGTTCCATCGGACATAGTATCTGATAGGGGTACGCAATTTGTGGCGAGGTTTTGGAAAGCTTTTTGCTCACGTTTGGGGATCAAGTTGTCACATTCATCGGCGTTTCATCCACAGTCTAATGGACAAACTGAGCGCATGAACCAAAATCTAGAGCAGTATTTACGATGCTTTGTGTCCGACAACCAGGAGGAGTGGTCTACTTTCCTTCCTCTGGCCGAATTTGCATTAAATAATCACCGCCAAGAGTCATCGGGAGAGTCTCCGTTCTTTTGTGTTTACGGTCAACATCCCCAGTTTTGTACCTTACGTCAGGGTGACTCTGGGGGGGTCCCGGAGGAGGACCAGCTAGGAGCCCAATTGTCATCGGTCTGGAGGAGGGTGAAACAGCGTTTGTTGAGCATGAGTGCTAGGTACAAACGGGTGGCTGACAGTAGACGCGTGCCAGGTCCGGACCTGTGTGTGGGTGAATGGGTGTGGTTAGCTACAAAGAACATAAAACTCAAAATTCCATCTTTAAAACTGGGTCCAAGGTTTATTGGGCCTTTTAGGATTTCTGCCATCATTAACCCAGTGGCTTATCGGTTGAAACTTCCGGCGGTGTACAAGATACACAACGTGTTTCACAGGGCTTTATTGAAAAAGGTGGTAGGCTCGGTGGACACGACGCCGATGCCACCTCCAGTCATGGTGGATGGCAATTTAGAGTTTGAGGTCACCAAGGTAGTGGACTCTCGAGTAGTACGCCGTACTCTTCAGTATTTGGTGCACTGGCGGGGGTATGGTCCGGAGGAGAGGTCTTGGGTTCCAGCCTCAGACATACATGCTAATCGGCTGGTCAGTTCCTTTCACCATCGTCATCCGGACAAGCCGGGTCCTATGAGTCTTGAGGGTCCGGGGGTCCCTCGTAGAAGACGGGGTACTGTCATGTCGGACGCTATTCACACCACAGCGTCCGGCAGGCAGAGATAGTTCCACCTCCGTCCACTATAGCCTCAGTGGCGCCGGCTTGATCCTCAGGCTCTCGGGGGTTAATCTTGCTGGAGACCAGGTTGGATGTTTAGTCACGCCCACGGTCTTTAAATAGTCATACTGGCCTATGGGCGTCGCCGATTATAGCTTGTGTTTCATACCAAGTGGTTCCGGTGTGGAGTGGAGGTGTTCAAGAGAGAGAGATTCGTATCTGGTGGCGTATGATCCGTTGTTATCCTTTCTCCTTCCCATATTTGTGTTTAGTTGTGCCCTGTTCACATTACTGTATATTCCTGTGTGCGTGCGGCGCAGTGCAGTTTAAGTTCTCCCTGTCTGTCATCATTTGTGTGGGGGCTTTGGTGGTGTGTCTCATCACTGGGTGGAGGGTGGAGGGTTAAGTGCAGGGCTGAGGAGGAGATAAGGAAAGGTTGGAGGCTCAGGCATTTGCACCATCAGCAAAAACCCTGGGTTGAGGGTCAGACAGGGTTTACCCTAGTTAAAGGGACATCACAGGGGCCCCGGGTATTTCAGCCTTAGTTGAACTCAGCCCCGCGTGACAGCCAGCCTCCAAAAGCCTTTTTCCTCACTGCGCATTCAGCTGTGTACTGACATCTGCCCGCTGCCATTCCTAAGCCAGCTCTGCAATGGTGTTGAACCGCTCTATCTGAATTCTCTTTATGAAATGGTCCTTTTGATTACTGTGGTAGACCCTATCATAGTGATCAAAAGCCCCAATACTAGTAAATATGGCAGCACTTGGGCTGTGCCTCTCTCTTCTCTCCTTGTAGTTGTTCTGGGAGAGAAGAGAGAATCACTAAGTTCAAGTGCTGTCCTGTCACAGAAGAAAAAAAGTGAAAAAAACACATTTCTAGCTCGGTTTCTATAAATCATTCACCAACATCCTTATTACCCCCTTGATCACCCCCCTCTCCTAACTCCATGTCATTCTCCTTGTCAGATTACATTTTTTTGTCATTTCTTTCATTCTTTGCAGTTAGGGTTAGGCGTATTAGGGTTAGGATTAGGCTTATTAGGATTAGGGATAGGTTTATTAGGGCTAAGGTTAGATTTGTTAGTGTAAACGCCCCGTCACACATAGCGATCTCGGAGATCGCTGCTAAGTCACAAGTTTTGTAACACAAAAGCGATCTCACCAGCGAGATCGCTGTGTGTGACAGTGACCAGCGACCGACCCTCCTGCTGGTATCGCTGATCGCTGCAAGAAACCTCTGGATATTTCTTTCGTCGCTGATCTCCCGCGCTCGGCGTCGCTGTGCTGATCGCTGGTGAAGCTGTCTGTGTGTGTGACAGCTCACCAGCGATCACATAGCGACTTACCAGCGATCCTGACACGTTGATATCGTTGTCGGGATCGCTGGTAAGTCGCTATGTGTGACTCCAGCATATTAGGCTTGGGCTTACAGTTTTTTTTGCCCACCAAACCAATATATATCCCTGCCAATACATTTCCCAAACACCCATATGGGGCCTAGTCAGCATCACCTGTAACTCCCACATGGGTAAGAGATTTCCAGTTCTATACTAGGATGTTTTGGCATGGTACTAAAAAGACTGGGTAATTAGGGAGGTCTCAGGTATACCATTGGTGAGCCTTGTTTTCCCTGTGCACTATGCAGATTGGGATCAGATGTGTCCCTACACTCAGTTTTTTCAAGATACACTGTTATCCCTGTAATGTTATTCTATGACATCAGGCATTGCCTCTCGTCCGCTTCACCTACAGTATATGGTGTTAGTTGTTATGATTACCAACTGTACAGGTGATTTTGCGGTCAGTCTTCCACCTTATGTACTCATTGTTTTGTATATATATGTGTTTTTATGAGGACACTTAATAAATTTAATGGATTTTGCACAAGAAAATTGTTTTTTGTGAGTCATTGGGATTTTTTGAATCCAGGTGCATTTGAACTCCTGTATATTGTAGGTTTGTTTCATGTGGAGTTGCCCGATTGATTTTGTAGTAGATGGTTTGATCAACTAGGTATGACACCTTGGGTTAAAATATGTGTGACTCCAGCATATTAGGCTTGGGCTTACAGTTTTTTTTTACCACCAAACCAATATATATCCCCGCCAATACATTTCCCAAACACCCATATCCTTTCTTTCCCATTCTTGGATTCCCACAAATATCCCCGAAACAAAAAAAAATTAGGTATTAACTAAAACATGGGCTTAGTAAAACAAAACAAAACACTCTGCTCCTACTGGGCAACAAAATCTGTCCACAGCATCTCTGTATTTGCAGCTGTCATGTCCCGAGCCCGTTATGAAACCCTAATGAGAGTTCTTCATTTTAGTGATAATTCCCAAGCCCCCCTCAAAAAACTGACCCCAACTACGATCGTATGTACAAATTGAGACCCTTAATTTCCCTCCTAAAAGATGTAATTTTAAATTCATATATGGGTTTCAAGGGACGTCTGTCATTCCGCCAATTTATTTCCTCCAAGATAGCCAAATACGGCGTCAAATTATATAAAATGTGAGAGAGCACAACAGTCTACATATCCACCTTTATAATTTCCGAAGGAAGGGACTGTCAAGTTAAACCACCAAACTGCCCCCAGACAATTGGCATCCCAGGTAAAATTGTCTGGGACCTAATTATGCCATTTTTACATCAAAGATACCACATGTACATAGACAACTACTACATGAGTATCCTCCTATACAAATCCCTCCATGCTGTTTAGGCGCCTTAGGAGCTGTGCAAAAGTGACATGGTGCCTGTTGCCTCTTTCAGACAAATTTGTGTTTCAATATTCAAATAATGCTCTTCTGATCCGAGCTCCTGTCGTTTGTCCAAACAGAACTAACTTTTGACTACATGTGGGGTATCACCACGCTCGTAAGAAAGTGAGTAAGAATCTGTGGGGTCCACTTTTTGATGCTACCTCTTACAAGAAAAGAGAAATTTGGGGGTAAAGCAAGATTTTAGAGGTAAAATTTAAATTTATATTTATGTAGCAAGTGAAGGGTTAAAAAATTTCCTGACAACAGCTTTGCAGTATTTGAGCGTTTTTTAAAATGGCATCACTTTTGGGAAGTTTCCAATATATAGGCTCCTCAAATTCCATTTAAATCTGAATAGGTCTCTAAAGAAACAGGTTTTGTAAATTTGTTGAGAAATTGCTGCTAATGTTTTAACCCCTCTAACATCCTGACCAAAAGAAAATATGTTTCAAAAATGATGCAGATGGAAAGTAGACATATTGTGAATGTTAATTATGAATTATTTTGTGTGCTATAACATATATGATTTAAGGGTCTAAGAATTTAAATGTTAAAAATTGCTAAATTTTCACATTTTTTGTCAAATTTTTTATATTTTCAGAAATATACACAAATCATATAGACCAAATTTTACCACTATCATAAAGTACAATAAAGCACAAAAAAAACATTCTCAGGTTCACTGGGATCCGTTGAAGCGGTTGAAGCGTTCCAGAGTTATTACCACATATAATGACACTGGTCAAATTTCATACATTTGACTTGGTCATTAAGATCAAAATTAGCTCTGTCACTAAGGGGTTAAAGCAACCAGTCTGCTCTTATAAAAAATTAAATCAGCATTACAGAGTAAAGTTAGCTGCCTTGCCCTTGTTAACACTTTCTCCGGAACCACAGAGATCACTGGGACGATGAAGAAGATCATTTTGTGGCAGGGCTAAAAACCATGATAAATTGGCTAATTTTTTATGGCAAGGAATGACTTTTCAATTTTTTGCATTTCATCTAATCTTTCTTCATCACAATTTAGAGTATATAAACTGAAGCAGCAAATTTTGTGAAAAACAAAATGTGTCAGTCTCAAAACTGTGGATCGAACATAACTACAGAGTATGGTTTTTCTTCCTCCACAATGGTAGTTTCACTGGCGTAACTACCGGGGTAGCAGCCGAAGCGGTTGCTTTGGGGCCCGGCCCATATAGGGTCCCGGGTCCCTGGCTCCGATCGGTGCTACCCGGTAGTGCAATTTAATTAAGTACATTACTGCGGCGCTCCGGTGGGTGCTGTGGGTGGCCAACGCTGTCTTGGGGCCCGCCGGCCCAGTGCGTGTAGTGTAGGAGATCCGGGGCCCCGGCGGAAAAAAATGTACACTATGATTTTGCAGCCTACGCTGCATTTCTGTGCCTGCTGTGCGGAGCGAAGCACATATTGGGCCCGCCTCCCTGCCTGCAGCCAGTCACAGAGTGTATTGCTTCAGACTAGTTCAGTCTCGCCCCTTCCCTGAGCCCTCGCTGTCTATTAGCTCTCTGCAGAGCTGCCCGCCGCATGGACCTCTGGGAAATGTAGTTCCTGGAGGTCGGTTTGCGCGGAGGAAGACAGGAGGCAGCGCTCACTGTCTCAGCTTAGTTAGTTAATGCCAGCCACTCAGCCAGCCTGATGATTTCTTGCCTCGCCCTCGGATTTTATTGTTTTTCTTCAGCGTGCCGCCAGCCCAGCCCAGTCTTTTCTGCAGTGGAGTTTGGTAACAAACAAATCTATTGAGTTCTTCTAGTTCTAGAGGTGGGTGAATGTAATAGAAAGGAAAGGACATGCCATGTCCTTTCTTTGGGCTGTTTCACACGGGTGATTTTACCAAAGTGGCGTGCGACTTTGGGCCAGTAACCCCGTTCTGCCCACTGCCTAAGGATCGCGGTGGAGCTGCTTACTTGACCTCCGCTGCGATCCCTGGCCTGAACTTTGCTGTGTACGGAGCGGGAGCGGTGATCCTCCCAAGGGCCCCACCACTCTGTACACAGCGGAATTCAGGCCAGGGTTTGCGGGTTCTAATTCTGTTACTTAATGTGACTCTAGTATGCATTATCGGTAAGAGGGTGCGTCTTGAAGGGGGGGTGTCTTGAAGGGGGTGTGTCTTGAAGGGGGTGTGTCTTTGAGGGTGTGTGTCTTTGAGGGGGCCCCGTTTAAAAGTTTGCTATGGGGCCCAATCAGTTCTAGTTATGCCCCTGGGTAGTTTCCAGTGTTAGCAAATTGATGTTCAGTATATAATGAAAAGTTATTCAATGCTCCAATTTCCTCATATGTTTCAGGTTCTCTACTTGCAGACATTCAATAGGAGTTTTCACCGACAACTCACAGTTAATCTCTTCCGCTCATGTGATGCGACAGATAATGCTCGGTGTGTCAGTGACAGATTTTACACATTCGAACTAAGCAAAGAAAGTTCAGATCTTGAAAAGAAAAAGCAATTGATACAAAAATGATCATGGCCATGTTTCAATACACACATAGCGATATTGCTAGCAATATCGCTAAAGCATCACTGATTTGGTGACGCAGCAGCGATATCGCTAGCGATATCGCTATGTGTGATACTTACCTCCGACCGGCTCCCCCGCTGTCTGTCGTTGATCGCACAGCTCCATTTCTCGTGGGGCGCTTCCTGCTGGGCATCCTGCTGGCACCGACGAGTGACGCGAGGACGCGGACGGGAGGACGTCAGGATCACCGCATCTGAAAGGTAAGTAACGACCCCCGACCGCTGCTATGTCGCTGTGAGATCTGCCTGTGTGGCAGCTCACTAGCGACCATTTAGCGATGCACCAGCGATCCTGACTGGGTCGTATCGTTGTCGGGATCCCTGGTGCATCGCTAAATGTAAAGGGGCCTAAAGAATAACATTAATGTACTACAGTATATAACAAGCTTGGCTAAAGTTTATGGTCGACTTTATAATTTGTATTTATTTTGACAGGTACCTTTTTCAGCCTTTTGTTATGTCTCACCTGGAGCGGGGGATCCTCGAATTCTGTGGTCTTGAAGAACGGATCATAAAGGAGTATCCCCATCTCGTCAATTTGTGGTATGTCCACAGGATATTACAAATGTCTACTGGATGCAGGTTCCACCAATAAGATTGCCTTTTATTTTAATATCCTGACTCTTACACAATAACCTCAACACTCAAGTGTCATCCCAGTTTTTCATGACCTGGAGTCATGATATAGAAGAAAAGATGGTTAGCTAAGGCTACTTTCACACATCAGGTTTTCGGCGTCAGGCGCGATCCGGCGTCGTGCCGGAATGCCGGATCCGGCAAATGTTTTGTAAAACCTGAAGTGCCGGATCCGGTTTTCTGCCGGATCCGTCTTGTTCTTGACAGATAAAACCGGATCCGTCTCATCCGGTTCATCCGTTTTTCTATCCGTTTTTCTATCCGTTTTTCGACGGATTACGCCGGATCCGGTTTTTAAAATTGACCCTTGTGGCCTTCCGAACGGGATTGGCTACTGGAAAACTAGATATAGCATGTTCCTACAGCCCTTCTTTGACAGGTTGTAGAGAAGAAAGTGCAGGTTGGAGAGAAGAGCAAGTTACTGGCGAAGATGGATGTTGTCATTGGAAATATTACCACTAGAAGTTCTGTGACGGTTTCAGGGACAATTTTCCACTATACTTTATGTCACCTCAAGGCAGAGTACACTGGGATGACAGAGTGTGAAAGATTTGTGCCCTAAACTTGTGTACCTTCTGGACCAACAGTATATACCTTTGCCAACCAAAGTTGGCTATCTTGTCATGGTCTTACTATTTTTACCTTTAGGCCACAGGTGTGTACCTGGTTGTGTTTTATGCAAAGTATTTCACCTTTTAACAAAAGTTGTGTACATTGGTAGGAAATCACCAACAATAAACACAACTTTTTAGGTGACATACTTTGCTTCAAACACAACCAGGAACACAACTGTGGCAAAAAGCTAAAATTTACCCACAGTTATACCTGGTTTTGAATACCTTTTTACCTTTGAAATACCCTGTATTTAACCTTTTTTTAAAAGATAGTTCGCCGCAGAAAGAAATGACAGACAACCATTGTGAAACGATAATTTAACTTTTATTTAAATTTTTTTTTTTTTTTGTAAAATGTTTTTAAAGTGCAAAAAACTTTTTTAATAAAGGTTTTAAACCCAATGGGCATTTTTATTACAAAAAACACACATTTACAATTCTGTGTACTGTGGGGTGGAAATACTGCTGGAGGGGCTGCGGGACACTTCGACACTGGGTGTGTGGAGAGAGGACTGGGATCGTGGTGGGGAAGGAACAGTTAGAGGTGAAGGTGTGGAAAAAACTACAGAATGGGTGGACATGTGGGAAGCAGAAGAGGTGGTGGGTGGTGGAGTGGAGGGTTGGGCAGGGACTGTAGGAGCAGATGATGTTGATGGAAAGTTGTATGGGGAAGGAGTTTGGTACGGGGAAGGAGTTTGGTACGGGGAAGGAGTTTGGTACGGGGCAGGTTGCTGGAAGTGGGGAGATGACTGGTACTGGGGAGGTTGCTGGTACTGGGGAGGTTGCTGGTACTGGGCAGGTTGCTGGTATGTAGTAGGAGGGGGAGGATGAAAAGTGGCTGGAGGGGGTGCAGATGTAATAGGAGGGGGAGGATGGAAAGTGGCTGGAGGGGGTGCAGGTGGAGGAACTACAGTGGTGGGAGGTGGAGGTTGGGAGGTAACCTGCTGTAGAGCACCGTGGCACGAATGCATTACATGCATCTGCTGGGTAGGAGATAGTGTTTCCATGCGCTCCACAACAGACCTGAAAAAGGTGTGGTTTGGCAAAGATCTTGCTTCTGAATGCATGGTTTGCAGAAGTGTCTTCACCTCCAGAATGCTGGAGTTGATCTACTGAAAGCCTGCGGAGATTTGCTCTGACAAGACTTTGAGACAGTTCTGGAAAGATGCATTCAGATGCAATAACTCTTGCGCATAACTCTTTTCCTGACCCCTCTGCCGCTGCCGCCCAGTACCCGCAGGTGTACTAGAGGCGGCAGGGGCAGAAGGGTGGGGTAAAGGGAAAGCGATCTCCTCACCAGCAGCTTCATGTAATGTAGGCGGCCACGATGCTCCTGTGCTGGTGGATGGGACAGATGGGTCGAATGTGTGGGAAGGCAGGGAAGGTGCAGATGTACCGGGGCGGTCGAAGTGTCCCTCGGTGCCGGTCTCCTCAGCGATCGCCTCAGAAGGGTCCAATCGTGCAGGCTCCCGAGTGCTGCTCACCGTGCTGTGGAATAAAGAAAAAAAAAAAAACAATTAAAATACTGACATGGTATGGCCCTGGCTGAAAAAAAAAAGTTACATCTAACATTTTTTTCACATGTGGTGTGTAATATTTACCTTCTGGTGAGCATTGTTTCCCGGAGGAACGACAGGGCTTGTGCGTACTTGTACTTGCTCCTGCGTCCTCCAGATCCACTCGGGGCCCGCATCTCTTTATTGAACTCCTTCTTGAAACGATCCCTCACAGTCCGCCACCGATTCACAATTCTGTTCCCTGAAACGAGAAAGGAGTGGTTAGTATACAACATCAGTGTTTCACAAACTCCAGTCCTCATGGTCCCCAGGGGTCATGTTTTCAGGATTTCAATAGTAAATAGAAATCCTGAACACATGATCCGTGGGGACCACGAGGACTGGAGTTCGGGAAACACTGGTTTACATCAAGCAACCTGTATATACTTACGCTCTTTAATCTGGGCCCGAGCTTCGAGGTCCTCCCAGCGGCCCACAAGGAGAGAACAGATTTCCTCCCAGAGTCGTCGGGTAATGATCAGGTCAGCGTGGCGGCGGTCAGCCATATTCCAGAGCGGCTCCCTTTCTCTGACGAGATCGATGAGGCGGTCCACATCAATCCCTCCATCCTCACCGTCAGAGTCGGGAGCACGCTGTGAAGGCTGTTAAAGAAAAAGACAAAAATAACATAATTAGCCTCCACAAAAGAAATGAAATAAAAAGTGCAAAAAAACAAAGCAAAAATATTTATACTTACACGCTGGTGACCGCCGCGTTGCTGTCGCCGACGACCCTGGGAGGCACTGCGAGGACCTCTTGGCCGAGCACCAGATTGGGAAGACTAGAGAAGAAAACAAAAAATGTTATGTGTTTGGATGTAGGCATTTGTTTGCTGTGTGTGGTCTGCAGAACATTGTTTTCTATGTGTTGTGTGTAGTGTGATGTTGTGTTTCTGCGTTTGATGCAAAAAACTTACGAATTGTGAGCCCACTCCAAGCGTCTGTCCACCCCTTCCTTCTTCTTCTGGGAGCTCCTCTTCATCTTGTGATTCCTGTTTTGAAATAAAAGGCAATGAATAGACATATATTACAGAGATGATGGATTTTGGAAATAAAAACTTACCGTTAAACGCTGACGATGCGAGGGAGGGCTCCCAGAAGAAGATGTGCTGTCCTGGTGATGGCCAGACTCCATGGCTGTGGGTATTGCTGCTGCCAGTGATGCCATTTCTGCTGCTGCTGCTGCTGCTGCTGCATCTCTTTGGCGGCTGTTGAATAAAGAGAAACAAAGGGCCAATGAATATCTTGATATTCCATGGCCCTAGTTTGGAGGAATGGGGGATTTGATAATTACCGTCTCTCATCTGCTTCTGGACTCCCCTCCCGTTCAGCATGCTGCTCCATTTGGGGTGGTGCTGATGGTGCTGCTGCTGCAGATGTCTGCTGCCTTCTCCTGCTCCTGGTTCTTGGCTTGGGTGGCATGTTGGGTGTGGCTGAGGGTCCCATTGTCTTGCTTTTATATATCTCCTGTGGGCAGAGCTACTGAGCATGCTCAGACCAAAAAAACCGGATCCGGCACATTGCGGCGCTCATAGGCTTTCATTGTGTGAAAAAGCCGGACGCGCCGGATCCGGCGGGTACGGCTTTTTCGCCGGAGACAAAAAACGTTACAGTAGACGTTTTTTCCAGACGCCGGATTGCGACACATTGCGACACATTGCCGGAT
This sequence comes from Dendrobates tinctorius, assembly GCF_039654945.1. NCBI lineage: Eukaryota > Metazoa > Chordata > Amphibia > Anura > Dendrobatidae > Dendrobates > Dendrobates tinctorius. The sequence goes on along the minus strand of NW_027361712.1, from coordinate 9,123,833 downwards.
CCGGCGAAAACCGGATGAAACGCATGGCCATCCGGCGCAAATGCAAGTCAATGGGGGGGAAACCGGATCCGGCATTGCATTTCGCCGGATCCGGTTTCTGTCAAAAGCGCCGGATCGCGCCTGACGGCGAAAACCTGATGTGTGAAAGAGGCCTAAGCGGAGCAATGCAATGCTGAGATCAGAACAGGCGACTAAATACTTCTTGTGGACATCTGACCAGAGAATCTCACATTCAACTTTTTTTTAGCCAAAGTCAGAAGTGGATTTAGCAGGAAGGGGAAATATACCTTGTTCCTTTATACAATGGGTACAGAAAGTATTCAGACCCCTTTACACTTTTCACTCTTTGTTTCATTACAGCCATTTGGTAAATTTAAAAAAAGCTAATTTTTTTTCTCATTAATGTACAGACTGCACACCATCTTGAATGAAAAAAAACAGTGTAGAAATTTTTGCAAATTTATTAAAAAAGAAAAACTGAAATATCACATGGTCATAAATATTCAGACCCTTTGCTCAGTATTGAGTAGAGGCACCCTTTTGAGCTAGTACAGCCATGAGTCTTCTTGGGAATGATGCACCAAGTTTTTCACACCCAGATTTGGGTATCATCTGCCATTCTTCCTTGCAGATCCTCTCCAGTTCAGGTTGAATGGTGAACGTTGGTGAACAGCCATTTTCAGGTCTCTCCAGAGATGCTCAGGGTTCTGGCTGGGCCAGTCAAGAATGGTCACAGAGTTGTTCTGAAGCCACTCCTTTGCTATTTTAGCTGTGTGCTTAGGGTAATTGTCTTTTTGGAAGGTGAACCTTCGGCCAAGTCTGAGGTCCAGAGCACTCTGGAAGAGGTTTTCATCCAGGATATCTCTGTACTTGGCTGCATTCATGTTTCCCTCAATTGCAACCAGTAGTCCTGTCCCTGAAGCTGAAAAACACCCCCATAGCATGATGCTGCCACCACCATGTTTCACTGTTGGGATTGTATTGGGCAGGTGATGAGCAGTGCCTGGTTTTCTCCACACATACCGCTTAGAATTATCATCAAAAAGTTCTATCTTCGTCTCATCAGACCAGAGAATCTTATTTCTCATAGTCTGGGAGTCCTTCATGTGTTTTTTTTAGCAAACTCTATGCGGGCATTCATAGGAGAGGCTTCCGTCAGGCCACTCTGCCATACAGGCCCAACTGGTGGAGGGCTGCAGTGCTAGCTGACTTTGAAGAACTTTCTCCCATCTCCCTACTGCATCTGTGGAGCTCAGCCACAGTGATCTTGGGGTTCTTCTTTTCCTCTCTCACCAATGCTCTTCTCCCAAGATTGCTCAGTTTGGCTGAATGGCCAGGTCTAGGAAGACATCTGGGGGTCCCAAACATCTTCCATTTAAGGATTATGGGGGCCGCTGTGCTCTTAGAAACCTTAAGTACTGCAGAAATTCTTTTGTAACCTTTTGTACATTGTTTAACCTGATTTTAGGATAACACAGTGCACAAGATCTATTTGCTTTTACCCTGTGTGGCTGTGCCATGTGATGACATGGTTGTTTTTCTTTCAGGTACTATATTTACCACCTTCCAGTTATACCGGTGATCTTTAGCTGCTTCACACTTTCTTGTGAATACCCTTTGTATTTTTTTGTCTATTATATGTGCAATAAAATGTATATATTTTCAGTAAAATCCCCTTTTTTTCTTCATTTTGGATCTCTAGCTAATGCATTTATTTCCGGTACAGTCCATGTATTTAACTTAGATATCTTGACAAGAGAGACCATATTTTTCTGTTTTGGTGCAATATAGAATGAAAAGTTGAGCAAGCTAAAATATATAGTTTTTTTTAAGGAAAAGATTCAATACAATTTTTAAAAATTTGTTTGGCTTATTTTGGGCTTAGGAGTCCAGTGGGCAGTTACTACACATTGTCTATAAGATATCTATGTATGCATATTTGTACAAAAAAGGCTGTCAGTTATTGATGAAACTACCGTCTATACTCCTCAGCATAGCTTTACCGGGAATTTACATCAATCCATCACGTTATCATTAAGATACTCTGAATATTTTCCCACAAAACCATATATCAGCCTACTCAGCTTCTCCTGCTGTACACAATGACACCCACAGATCAGCCGGCATGTTCACCATGCCAGGTTCATTTTAATTGTTTGGCCCAAATCTATCATTTTTTGTAATGTTGGATAAATAATGTGACCTTAGGAGGAGTAAATCGGAAATGACTTCTCAGTGCTGTCCGCGGTCACCCTCCGGTCTGCTAGCAGCCATCTGTCAATGTTTCTTTTGTATTTTCACACTTTAGCAGTACTATGCAGAAAGCCAAGAACTGAACGTCAGGAAACCATTATTTATTCTATTTTAATCTACTTGCCTCTGTAAATGTTAGTGTCTGTGCGGTTTAGATATTTTGCCTAAAGTTATTTCTTTATTTTCGTTTTAGAAGCAAGAATAATGACAATTAATAATTTGCATAATAACAGTAATAACAGCACCCGAGTCCAGGAAGGTGAAACAAAAAAGCAGCTATAATCCCATTCTGGCCCAGCGCTGCTCTTCTGTCCTCAGCCATGTGGTCTCCTGGCAGTACATTTTAGCGCCAAAGCGGTCACATTCCATCTGAATGGATGAAACAATGGTGGACCTAGGGGCACCTGAGGGAGACGCAGTGCTGCATACGGAGAAGCTGCGCAAGTCCAGGGGGTATCTTCTTTTTTAGCTTTTCGGTACCCTGGGCCCACTAATATGTGATTGAACAATAGCGGACAATCCCTTTAATTCAGGATCAAATATAAGGATCGGGTGGGGTGGTGTAGTGTAACTGCCTGTATCTTGCTAAACTTAACGTGGTGTTCTCAAAGGTTAGGGGAAAATGTTCTGATCACTGGGGGGCCAATAGCCTTACAGTGCTATGCAAATTAATTGGGACAAAGCATTTTTTAAGTAAAATCGCAAGTTGGTTACCAGTCAGTGATTCAAACCAGTTTTAACTGCTTTGAACAGGCACTCACACCTGATCAAAGCAGTTAAAACTGGTTTGAATCACTGACTGGTAACCAACTTACGATTTTACTTAAAAAAATGCTTTGTCCCAATTAATTTTCACAGCACTGTAGAACTAGTCCTGAATGGAGCAGAGGTCGATCATGCGCACCACCTCTCCATTCAATCTAATAGGAGCGCTGAAGATCATACGAGCGCTGTGCTTGGAAATATCTCGCTCTCCCATTAAGAATTAATGCTGTGGCAGTGCTATTGATAGACTTCCGCTACAATCAGCCGGGCTCTGAAGAGGATCCGTGAGGGCCATGGCAGTCAGACCCCCGTGATCAGAAAGTCATCCCCTACTTTTAAACTTGACAATACCCCTGTAACAATGATGTACCAAATATCTCCTAAACATGGGGGGGTTTCTACAACTGCTATTGTTTTGGGGTATAAATGTATAGCAGTAGAGTATGGGCACAATTATTTGGACTTGACAATGTCAGTCATGGTTACTGCCGTACAGACTCTCGATGGTACTAAAATACATCATAAAGAGTAAATGGGGCAAATGAGTCATCTGTGTGGAAATTCTGCTCAGTAGCATAAATCAGTATCATTCTTAGTGATCTTTCCTCTAAAGTAAGCATGCATGTGCAGGCAAAGCATAAGAGCATATATAGGGGCCATATCTCAGGCCTTTCCATAAATAATGTGATCATGTGCTTTCCTTAGGAACACAATAATAGTAAATGGAGAATGAGGAATTATTAAGCATCTAACAACATCAGGAATGAGGGGTCATATTATTATTATTTGCTAAGCGGATTTCCTAATTGTTCATCTTTGTTCCATTTACTGCTATTATGACTATCTGCAGGGCTGGCTCCAGGCTTTCATGGGCCCCGGGCGAAAGAGTCTCAGTGGGCCCCTTTAACACATAGAACAATTCATGATGCACAGATATGGCAAAGAAATATAGGAATAGTACTTTTCCAAAGATTTCACTTACTCCTTACATTATGAGTGATATCTATAGCGCAGATATTGGACAGTATAATCCTCCATAGAGTATCATGGGCCCCACAGACAGTGCTATGCAAATTAATTGGGACAAAGCATTTCTTTTAAGTAAAATCATAAGTTGGTTACCAGTCAGTGATTCAAACCAGTTTTAACTGCTTTGAACAGGCACTCGCACCTGTTCAAAGCAGTTCAAACTGGTTTGAATCACTGACTGGTAACCAACTTAGGATTTTACTTAAAAAAATGCTTTGTCCCAATTACTTTGCACAGCACTGTAGTCCTCCATACAGTATAATGGACCACAAATAATGTTCCATAAAGAATAATGAGCCCATATATTACTCCATACAGTATAATGAGCCCCATATAATGCTCTGAACAGTATAATGAGCCCCATACACACGTGGTTAAAATTGTTGGTACCCCTTGTTTAAAGACAGAAAAAAACATAATGGTCACAAAATTAACTTGAATTTGACAAAAGTAATAATAACTAAAAAAATCTATGATAATGAACAAATAAAAGTCAGACATTTTATATTTTAAGGCTATGTGCACACGTATGGAATTGCTGTGGAAATCTCCGTGGCAATTCCGCAACTCCCTGCTGCGGGAAATTCGCGGGAAATCCACATGCGGAATTCCCACGAAAAACTAGCGTTTTGCAAGCGTAATTAGTTTGCAGAATACTAGCTTTTTCCAAGCGATCTGTTGCATCACTTGGAAAACTGATTGACAGGTTGGTCACACTCGTCAAACATAGAGTTTGACTAGTGTGACCAACTTTTTACTATTGAGGCTGCCTATGCAGCATCAGTAGTAAAAAGTTATAATGTTAAAAATAATTAAAAAAATAAAAACTCGCGATATTCTCACCTTCCGGCGGCCCCCGCAGCCTTCCCAGGCCTCAGCGATGCTCCCAGCAAGTCCTGTTCCCAGCGATGCTTTGCAACAATGACCCCAGATGACGTGGCATCACGCGAGACCGCTACGTCATCACAGGTCATTGTCGCAAGGCATCACTGGAAATGAGACTTGCCGGGAGCATCGCTGAGGCCTGGGAAGGCTGCGGGGGCCACCGGAAGGTGAGAATATCACGGTTTTTTATATTTTAAATTCTTTTATTAAGAGGGATATGGTACCCAGGGTCTGGAGGAGATTCCGCCGCAGAAAAATATGCAGCATTAACACAGCATGTGCGGAATGCCATTGAATTCATTGGGTTGCTTATGGTATGCGTTTTCATAGCGTTTTCGCAGTGAAAAAACGGGGCAAAAAAGCATAAAATCCGCTGCAATTCTGCACGTGTGCACATAGCCTTAAGATTCTGTGGAAGCATGGTTGAAAAGCAATGACTGACTTTCATTTGTTCATTTTCATAGATTTTTGATTTATTATTAGTAATATCAAATTCAAGTTATTTCTGTGACCATTGTGGATTTTTCCTGTCATTAAATGAGGGGTACCAACAATTTTAACTATATGTGTATATTGCTCAATACATAATGGGCCCCATATAATGCTCCTACAGTATAATGAGCCCTTTATATTGTTCCATACATAATAAGCCCCATGCATTGCTCCATACAGTATATGATGGGCTCCATATAATGCACCATACATAAAGAGCCCCATATATTGCTCCATATATAATGGGCCCCATATAATGCTCCATATATAATGAGCCCCATTTACTTCTTCATACAGTATATGATGGGCCCCATGTAATACTCCATATAGTATATGATGGGCCCCATATAATGCTCCATACAGTATATGATGGGCCCCATATAATGCTACATGCAGAATGAGCCCCATATAATGCACCAGTATATGATAGGTCCCATATATTGCTCCAAAAAAAATGAAATACTCACCTCTCCTCGCTGGCTGCTGGTCTGGACGCTGTCTTCCGGCTCTCTGCACTGTGACTGCTCAGAGCACAGTTCAGGAAATGTGGAAGACGCAGCAGCGGAGGAACGGGGAGAGGTAAGTATTGCATGTGCCGGGGCCCTGAGCAAGCGGTGGGGGGCCGACTCACGGGCACTAGCACCGGGTCGCCATAGCACGCCAAAGTCCCCAACAGCAAGTGGGCTCCCCTCCACCTGCTCAGGGCCCAGGCACTTGCCTGGGTGTGGTGGGTGCTGACGCCTGCCATGACTATCTATATAGCGCCTTCGTAGCAGCACACAGCCTCACCGGCTCACCTTCTCCAGATATGCAGAGCACATGCACCCAGCCATCTATATAAAGCAGAAAATTGGAGCAATCAGACAGGCCACATTCCTCCATGGTGCAGGTCTGACACTCACGTTCCCATTGTAGGTGCTTTAGGGTGTGTGCACATGCTGTGGATTCTGCTGCGGATCCGCAGCGGATTTGGTCCTGCGGATCCGCAGCAGTTTCTGCTGCGGTGTACAGTACCATTATAATAATGGAAAACAAAAACTGCAGTGCAAATAGGTGCAAAATTTTCCGCGCGTATTTGCTGCGGTTTCAAATCTGCACCATGTCACTTCTTTGTGCGGAATCCGCAGCAGTTTTACACCTACTCCATTGTCCAGGTGTCAAATCGCAGGGGAAAACCGCAGGCTAATCAGCAGGTCTTTTGCAAAATCCGCGCGGAAAATTCCGCTGCAGAATCCACAGCGTGTGCACACACCCTTAGGTGGTGGATAGTTCTCAGCATGGGCAGTCTGACCAGTCCGTAGCTCTGCAGGTCAGACATAACTAGCTGTGGTGCACTAGGAGTCACATTTATCACAACAATTTGTTCACCATACCCATCAATCACAGTTCAGCTTTCATGTTTTGGGGGAAAAATGAAAGCTTTTCTATGATTATTTACTATGGGTAACAAAAACAGTTATTCTTGTGGACAGTTTTGAGAAGTCTTCCCCATCGTGTCCACTCAAAGCTACCACCAGCATGATGTAGGGACAGAGATCCTGATTCCAGATCTACCAGTTCTCTGAGGGCTGAGCTCTGTATAACCCCACCCACACCATTGATTGGCAGCTTTCTGTGTACACTGTGCATTGTCAGAAAGCTGTCAATCAGTGGTGAGAGTGAGATTATACAGGGCTAATGAATATGGAGGACCACATGGCATCAGGGTTACTAGTCCTTTAATGATAATCTCCTGTTGAGAAAACTGTTATTTTACTAAAACTACAGCAAGCAGCCATAAGTGATACATTGCTGGAATCAGCGTGTCTGATTCTACAATATAATGGAATGTAAATGAATAGATGGGTGGGTTAAAGATGGATAAATATTAAGCAGTTCAATTCTCAATTTGGTCATTTTAGAAGTATACAGACTTTTGTCCAAAAATTCTGAACTTTCAGAAACGTTCAAACGTAAAAGCTCATGACAATAATTGTCATGTTTTCCTTCCAGTCAAGGTATAAAAAAAAACCCAATGTGTTATTAATATGCTAGTTGCATTCTCTCAGTTCCTATAATCATACTAGATATGAACATGTGATTTCCCTAACCTAATACCATGCGGAAAAATAGTCTGCTGCTTCTTGGTAATCTGAGATAAAGCACAGAAGTCACATGGATAAAGTTACTGTGACAGATAGAAAACAACAAAAATAAGCATAGAATTCGGAAAGAAAGGATTAAAAGTGGAATAATAGATGAAGCGAAACACAGCAGATTGGCAATGAGAAAAATCTTGTCCCCCTAAAAGATAGTTTGGTTGGACAGATTTTTTAATGAAATAATGTCACAACAATGGATTTTGAAAATATTCAAGCCCTTGTCATTTTTTGTTTTTTTCTACCATGCAACCTGGATTTTCACAGTGTTTTTATTATCAGGTCATGTAAAGAGCATGTCTACAACTGTGAACATTTGGTTTTCTTTTTAATGTAAAGCAAACAATAAATACAGTGCTGTGCAAATTAATTGGGACAAAGCATTTTTTTAAGTAAAATTGTAAGTTGGTTACCAGTCAGTGATTCAAACCAGTTTTAACTGCTTTGAACAGTTGTGAGTGCCTGTTCAAAGCAGTTGAAACTGGTTTGATTTCCTTACTGGTAACCAACTTACAATTTTACTTAAAAAAATGCTTTGTCCCAATTAATTTGCACAGCACTGTAGGACAAAATAACTGAAAACTTCAGTGTGTAACTATTCATCTCCCTAAAGTCAGTACTTTGTAGAACCTCCTTTTGCAGCAATTACAACTGCAAGTCGCTTTGGATAAGTCTCTATGAGCTTTTCACATCTGGCCAATGTGATTTTTGCAAATTCCTGAAGGGAAAACTGCTCCAGCATCTTCATTTTAGATGGTTTCCTCTGGGAACAACAATCTTCAATTCTGACCACATATTCTCAATCGGATTAAGGTCTTGGCTTTGACTAGGCCACTCCAAAACCTTGGTCTTCTTGGGGTGATGAGCGGTGTTGGTTTGGCGCCAGACATAGCGTTTACCTTGGGAACCAAAAAGTTCAATTTTGGTCTCATCTGACAAGAGCATCATCCTCCATACATATGGGAAGTCTCCTACATGTCTTTTGGCAAACTCAAATCGAGACAATTTTTGTGTAAGTAAAGACTATGGCTTATTGCGGTTGTATGGATAGATACTCCAGTCTCTGCTTGGAAACTCTGCAGCTCCTTCAGGGTTACCTTTGATCTTTCTGCTACTTCTCTGATTAATGCTCTCCTTGAGGGGGCTGAGAGTTTTGGTGAGCAGCCCTTTCTTGGCAGGTTTATTTTGGTACCATGTGCTTTCCATTTGATGACAATGGATTTGATTGGGATATTTTTTATAACCCAACCCTTACTTGTACTTTTCAACAACATTGTCCCTGACTTGTTTGGCCACTTTATAGTAAAATATAGTGACATGCTCCAGTTTGTTATAGTTTGTCACTTTCCTTATCCCAGCTCTTCATTGGAAGGTCTCATGCTGCCCACCTGTGAAAATAAGAAACTTTGTAATACATCTTATCAGCACTGAGTGGCAATAGAGCTGGAGTGACAGAAGCTTTAGATCTACAATAGATATTCAGCCTTATTTGCATATCAATTAAAATGCTGATTTCACAGTAATAGACTGACCATGTAAAGGTATTGCTGGACTTGTCTTTGAAAGAGCTTCATGGACATATAGCTTGGGGGAGAAATGCTGATCAATTCCCTTCAAACAATGGACAGCAATGTCCCCCCCCCTGCCCCGTCCATAGTAAGGAAAATGGGGGCAGTCATGTGTTATACCCATGTAACCATTTCTTGCCCTTTCTGCAAATATCAAGATCTTGAATGCTGTGTTAAAGGGAACCTGCCACCAAAAAAACACTATTAACCTACAGATATGGGGTTAATCTGCAGGCTAATAGCATTAGTAACCTGCCCAGTGCCCGCACTTAGCCGAACGCTGCAGAGAAAGTGAATTATTTCCCCAGGCAGCATTCTGGTTTCAGGCACTGGGACAGCGGTAACCGTGCCCCTGACTGACAGCCGGCCCCAGTGCAGAGCCAGTGTCAGTCAGTGCCGGGGGCGCAGTTACAGCGGTCGCTCTGTATACTCAGAACGGTGACTAAACACACAGCACACCAGTGATTGAAATCAGAACACTGCTGAAGAACAAACTTCATTTTCTCCCCCCCAGCATTCGGCTACGTGCAGGCGCCAGGAAGGTTAGTAATGCTATTAACCTGCAGATTAACCCCATATCTGCAGGTTAATAGTGTTTTTTCTGGTGAGGTTCCCTTTAATGAAAAATAAAAATGTAATTAGCTGTAGAAACGATTAGCTCGGCCTGAAGAACAAAAATAGCCAGGTCTTTAATGAGTTAATGGCTTACTGTAATTGCTTCCATTTCCTAATTCATGACTTATTATCTCACTGAAGAGTTCTGTTTTCTGCACTTGTCAGCTTTTCAATGCAGTTGTAAGAATGAAACTTGAATCCATCCTACAATTACCTACTGTATATGAGATTCCAGTCACCACAGTGCCCGAGATCAGATCACAGTGGTCAAATATAAATAATATAACATCAATTTGGTTTATTTGATACAGACTTTGATAGAATAGAATTGACATGTCAATGTGCTAAACTGCAACACAATCATAGATGGCCTACCATGGCTGCAACTAGTGCACAAAACGGTAGCTTCTGTCACAGATACATTAATGGTGCATTATGATATACTATTGGACTGCAAAGGGTGAATATACTGATCTTGCGCAGGAGGCCTCATGTCTGTATACGCCACTGAAGGAATGGCTACCTCATCTGAGAGCAGCATTATGTCAGCAAACAAACCCTGAATCTAGCAATGTATCATTTAGATTACTTGGTGCAGCCGTTCTCACAGAATCAGCGTTTTTAGATTTAGAATGAAGCAGAGCTGATAAAGCTGCTCCCGCCTCCACCAGGCTTTGCATATACACTGTCAATAGACAGTGAGCTGCTTATCACAGGAGGGGGCGGAGTCAGACCAGGAGGCAAGTGCTGCTGTGTCCAGAAATCTGTGTTTTAACCCCAATCTCACGCTATCTTCAGATTACATAGCAAAAACATGCATAGATTCCATTTAAAAGGCACAATAAATTTTATACAGTTATACACAAATCGATCAACTGAAAACTACAACCAGAGGCTTATCTTGAAATTTCAGGGCCACAATATAAAATTGGTAAATGGACTCCCACCATATCAACTGTACTCCCTATCATCTGTATCTGCCCCTGGGCATAGTGGAAGGGATTCATAATTTTCAGCTTAAAATTTCCCTCGTGGTGGTAAGGACTTTGCTCTGGGAATACCCGGGTCACAACCTTGCACTGAGAAGGTATTTCTGAAGCAAGCCTCCAAACTTAATAAACATAAGCCTGGTTGTGCAAATCTGAGGTCGGGGCTGCATTTTATTACCTTCTTTTCATTCCAAGAAACATTCTGGGCCAGGCTAAGATAACATGCACGTTTATCAAGAATTGGGATTTATACCTGAACGAGTGTATGGCACACACCTAAGATATGGCCACCTAACTGATAACCAGATTCCAAACTTCTGGACCTTAAAGAGCAAGAACTATAGGGGAAGAGCAGCGAACCTTAAATCCAGACTTGTTCACCATTTCCGTCAGTATAAAAAGTATGTGATATGGTGATGCCTAAATTGGAAAGCTCTGTCTGATAATGACTATCGATCAATCAGCAGCACACGGCACTCTACCATCAAAAGCCGTCCACGCATCCTTCTCACAAGAGTGGTAGTGGCTAAAAACATTTATGAACTCTGATACCTAACTTTTAGAGATGGCTGTTTATTTTTTTTTCTGAATGTTGGAAGGGACCTCCAGCGTCATTATGTCCAACCCCCTACTCAATGCAGGATTCACTAAACCATCACAGACAGACGTCTGTCCAGCCTCTGTTTGCAGATTTCCATTGAAGGAGAACTCATCACCTCTCATGGCAGCCTGTTCCACTCAACCTGTTCGCCCTCACGGTCAAAAAGATTTTTCTAATAATCTGTATCTTCTCCCTTTCAGTTTCATTCCATTGCTTCTTGTGTTTTCATGTGCAATGGAATGAAACTCATACTGTTTCCTCACACAATGTCTCCCCTGTCCATATGGTCTCCTCACACATTTTGCCCCAGCCCCTCCCATACTGTCTCTTGTCATACTTACCTTGATGTGGATCATGCCCTCTGCATCGTAGGAGAGAGCAACTGACCTAATTTTATGAAGAAAAGATACACAGAATCATTGTAGACACCCAAACATGAAGTACAATAAAAATGGCTTTATTGAAACACAAAGTGCCAGTTTAAAAACAATGAAAAACACACAAGAACACTAATACTAAATCATAGAATGCTAGAGTTGGAAGGGACCTCAAGGTCCTCATCGTGTGCAATCCACTGCTCAATGCAACGCAGGATTTACTAAAACATCTCAGACAAATGTCTGTCCAGCCTCAGTTTGAAGACTTCCATTGAAAGAGAACTCACCACCTGTCGTGGCAGCCTGTTCTACTCATTGATCACCCTCACTGCCAAAAAGTTTTTTTTTCTAATATCTAATCTTCTCCCTTTTAGCTTCATTTAATTGCTTCTCATGTTTCCTTGTGCAAATGAAAATAATAATGATCCCTCTACACTGTGACATCCCTTCAGATATTTGTAGACAGCTATTAAGTCTTCTCTTAGCCTTCTTTTTTTGCAAGCTAAACATTCCCAGATCTTTTAACCGTTCCTTCTAGGACACAGCTTGCAGTTCACTCACCATCCTGGTAGGTTTTCTCTGAACTTGCTCCAGTTTTTCACTTTTTTAAAATGTGGTGCACAGGACTGGACACAGTACTCCAGATGAGGTCTGACCAAGGAGGAGTAGAGGGGAGCAATTGCTTCATATGATCTAGACTCTATGCTTCTCTTAATACATCCCGTTTGCTCTTTTTGTTGCTGTATCACACTGTTAACTCATGTGCAGTCTGGAATCTATTAGTATATCCAAGTCTTTTTCAAACGTGCTGTTGCTTAGTTTTATTTCTCCCATTCTGTAGATGTAATTTTCGTTTTTCTTGCCTAGATGTAGAATATTGCATTTCTCCATTATATTAGTCGCTGACCATTGTTCAAGCTTATCTACATCCTTCAGAATCCTTTCTCTGTCTTCCCCACTTGAAACACTCTTCCATTTGGATGAGCAACCATTTATTACCACTCTTTGAATACAATCACTGAGCCAGTTATGAATCCACCTAACCGCAGCCTTGTCAATCCCATATCATTTTTTCAGGATAGTAAGAGGGACTTTATCAATGCTATGCTGAAGTCGAGATATACTATATCTACCGCATTTCCCTGATCCAACCAATCAGTGATTTCTCACAGAAGGAAATTAGATTAGTCCGGCATGACTTGTTTACTACAAACCTATGCCGGCTCTGGTTAATTACAGTATTATTATCCAAGTACTTACATACTTGCTGTCTAATAATTTGTTCAAATATCTTTTGTGGTAAAGAAGTAAGGCTCACTGGCCTTTCATTTCCTGGCTCTCTCTTCTTTCTTTTTTTGAAGATAAGGACAACATTTGCCCATCTCCAATCTTTTGGGACTTCTCCTGTTCTCCAGGAATTTTCGAAGATTATGGCTAATGGTTCTGCAATTTCCTCTGCTATCTCTGTCAGTACCCTAGGATGTAATTCATCAGGATCAGGAAATTTAAACTAGCTAAGTGTTCCCTTGCCATCATTTAAAGCACCACTCCAGCGTTTTTTTTTCTTCTTTCAGAGATGGAGTCGTGCTTTAAATGTCAGCCTCCTGAAGTCGATTATATACTCACCCCCTGACGTCTTCACCATTTTTCGGCATCACTCCTGTCCCTCGGCACCATATTGTGCCCGTAATTTCTTACTGGCCGCAAGTCAAAAGCTACATCAGAAAAGCTCAATACAAGTCTATGAGAGCCAGAACAAGGCTCTCATAGACTTGTATTGAAAAATGACCTACGTGCCACTCCATGACACACTGAAGCTGCAAGAAGGTCACTTTTCGCCAGAAACTGGCCGGAGTGATGGCGAAAACAGATGAAAACGCTGGAAGGTGAGTATCAGACAGGGGCAGGGAAATTACATTTTAAGCACCACTCCAGTGGTGAAATATAAAATCTGAACAATGGAGCGTTTATTTAAGGTGCCAGTGTCTCTCATTATTGGGACTTATTTCTCTAGAAGGCTCTTCACCTACTGTAAACAAAGAAGAAAATAAACAGTGAATGGAACTACGCCAGCTGATCTTGAGTCACATGTTACAGGTATAGTCATGTGTCTCTGGCAGGGGGGGGACAAATGGAGAATTTGGTTGGTATTCTATAGGGACTTTTAACCTTTCTGGTTTCATAAAGATTAAAGTGAACCTGTCAGCAGTTTTGGCCGATATAAAATACGGCCACTGCCATTCAGGGCTTATCTACAGCATTCTATAATGCTGCAGATAAGCCCCCGATCTGACCTGCAAGATAATATAAATAAGTTTTATTATACTCACTGGGGGGGGGGCGGTCCGCCTCCCATCTTCTTGTGATGCCGCCCTCCTGCTTCTTCATTGCTCCCCGGCATCAAGCTCCTGTGCACTTATGGCAAAGCAAAGCACTGCAGTGCGCATGCGCTGGGCCTCACTGAACTTTCCTGGTGCCTGCACACTGCAGTACTTTGGTCTACCCTCAACTGGACAGATAAGTGCGCCTGCGTAATAGCGCGATGCCGCTGGGCGATAAAGCAAGCAGGAGGACGGTATCGCAAGAAGATGGGAGGCGTCGGACCCGGACCTGCGACACCCATTGGGCCGGACCGCCCTCCCCGGGTGAGTGTAATAAAACGTATTTTTCTTATCTTGCAGGTCGGATCGGGGGCTTATCTGCTGCATTATAAAATGCTGTAGATAAGCCCTGAAAGGAGGTGGCCGCATCTTATATCGGCCAAAAATGCTGACAGGATCACTTTAAGTAGTTTGGAAGCAATGTGTGGAACTCAATGATCAGATCTTATGGGGGGGGGGGGGAAGAGAGTAATTGTTCTCTTAGAGCTGATGTACTGTAGTTGGAGACCTTGACAGGTCACACTGTACTCTTCTCCCATAATGACAAGGTGTTTCCTAGGGCTTTTCATGCAACACTTCCCCTTTCATCATTACCAGCAGGCCTGACTAAATATCTCTCGTTCTCTCTTCTTTTTGGTCCTTCCTCATCACTAGTTCTTTTTCCCCAGAATAGACTACTCCTCCATACATTACCCAGGCAAACATTTTCTAATAAGGATTTTAGTATTAACCCCTGCAGGACTGGACGTTTCCATTTTTGCACTTTAATTTTTTCCTCCAATTGTAGTTTTGAATGACAATTTATTATATGCTGAAATTATAAGCAAGGTGAAATGGTGACAAATATGTTATTTTGCAACTGTTTTGACAGAGTTTATTCTACGGTAAAAATGACCTAGCGACTGATCCGATTATTGTCCATGATTGACAGTAAGCAGGTTATAAATAAGACTAACTATGCTAAGCATTGAGATATATAGGATGCTGCTTACCATCCTTAGGCTAAGTTCACACGTAGCGGAATTCCCGCGGAAGTAACCGCGAGAATTCCAGAATTCCATTCCGCGGGAAAATCACATTTTAAATTCCCGTGATTTTCCCGCAGAAAAACTAGCGATTTGCAAGCGTAATTAGCTTGCAGAATGCTAGCGTTTTCCAAGCGATCTGGAGCATCACTTGGAGAACTGATTGACAGGTTGGTCACACTCGGCAAACACAGTGTTTGACAAGTGTGACCAACTTTTTACTACTGATGCTGCCTATGCAGCATCAGTAGTAAAAGATAGGATGTAAAAAATAAAAAAAATAAAAAATATTGTTATTCTCACCTTCCGGCGTCCCACGCAGCCTTCCCGCCTCTCTCCACGCTCCCGGCACCTTCCGGTCCCAGTAATCCTTTGCGCGAATGACCGCGAAACGTCGCGCTCCCGCGACGTCATCTTGAATGGCCGCGAGATGTCGGCCTATAGTTCCCTGGGTCCACCTTCTTCCCCTTTTTGAAGATAGGAACAACATTTGCTCTTTTACAGTCTGGGACTTCTGTTCTCCAAGAATTTTCAAAGATTACGGAGAGTGGTTCAAAAATTTCTTCTGCTACCTCCTTCAGTACTCTGGGGTGTAATTCATCTGGACCTGGAGACTTGAATTCATTTAGGTTAGCTAAGTGTTTCCTCACTATCTTTCTGTTTATAGATATACTGGATTCTTCTATTCCCTTAATAGGACAGTGAAGAACAGTTGATGTTACATTTCCTTTCTGAGAGAAAACAGATGCAAAATAGGAAGTTAAAAGTTCGGCCTTCTCAACATCCTGTCTTACCATTTCATCATTTTCATCCTGTAAAAATCCTATAGCATTTTTGACTTTTCTTTTACTTTTGACATATCCCCAAAATCCTTTTATTCTTCCCTCTTTTCGAAAATGTTAACGATTGTGCTTTGAGAATCTCATTTTTAAAGATTTCCCATTCTTCCTGGACATTTTTGTCCTTAAGGATATCCAGCCATTGGATCCCTCCAATTCTCTTTCTGAGTCTTAAAATCTGCCTTTCTGAAATCTAACCTTGACGTCTGAGTCTTCACAGGTCTTCCTCCTCTAGTTATCCAAAATCCTAAAATAGCATTGTCGCTACCTCCTAGGGTCCCAGCCACTCTAAGGGTATCGTTACACTTAGCGACGCACCAGCGATCCCGACAACGATACGACCTGGTAAGGATCGCTGGTGCGTCGATAAATGGTCGCTAGTAAGCTGTCAAACAGGCAGATTTAACCAGCGACGCAGCAACGATCCAGCGATCCGTATAACGACCTCGGCAGTCGTCGGGACCTTGTCACACAGCAGCTATTCTGACAACTCCCGCCTGCGTCCATGATTTCTGATTCGCTAACGAGGTCGCTCGTCGGTGTAAAACACAGTGATGCGCGCTGGCCAGCGGGACACCAGCGATCAAAGAACGGCCCAGGACATTCGAGCACGATCAGTGACATCGCAGCGGGGGCTCGGTCGCCGCTATGTGTCACACGTAGCGAGATCGCTGGCGAGGTCGCTGTTGCGTCACAAAATCGGTGACGTGCTAACGATCTGGCTTTGTGAGACGGGGCCTTTACCTCTTTAACCATTTACTCCCTGTTTATAAGGATTAGATCCAAGGTAGCAGATCCCCTTGTTTTAGCTCCTACCTTTTGGAAGATAAAGTTGTCAGCAGGAGAGGATAAGAATTTCCGTGACCTGTTAGTTTTGCCTGAGAGAGATTCCCAACAAATGTCTGGAAAGTTGAAATCTGCCATGACCACCATGTCATATTTTTTGGAGAACTTGGCCATTTGATGCATAAAGAGTTCATCCATATCTTCAGCTTACACAGCCGGCCTGTAGTAAATGCCTACAATGGTGTCCTTTCCATTGTTCTGTCCTTGTATTCTTACCCAAACAGTTTCCACAGAACTCCCAGTCTCTGAAGCTTCAATCTCTGTGCAGATATACGCGTTTCTAACATTCAATGCGACACCCCCTCCTCGTTTATCAAGTCTGTTTCTTGCAAATAAGTTGTATCCTTCTAGTCTTGTATTCCAATCATGTGTATTGTCCCACCAAGTTTCAGTAATTCCAATGACCTCCTATTTTGTTTTCTTGTGTTAGTAGTTCCAATTCTCCTTGTTTGTTGTTGCCCATGCTTTGTGCATTAGTATAGAAACATTTTAGTTTGTGATTGGTTTCTCTTTCTCCAATATTTTTATTAATTAGATTCTTTTGTCTTTGTTCTTCCTTTCCACTTCTAATAGCAGAGTTCTCAATAGCATTTGTCAGGTGTATGGCTTTTTCTTGCCTTTTCCCACATTGGTCTAGTTTAAAGCTCTCCTTACAAGTGTAGCAAGGCGACTTCCAAATACATGTTTTCCAGTCTTCGTACGGTGCACCCCATCTCTAGCAAGTAGTCCATCGTATAGGTAATTCACTCTGTGATCCAGAAATCCAAATCTTTGCTGACGGCACCATCGATGTAGCCAGTTGTTCACCTGCAGAATCTTATTCCACCTCCTTGTTCCATGGCCATCCACTGGAAGGATAGAAAAGAAGACCACCTGTGATCCCAGTTCTTTCTTAGCTAAGTTTTCAAAGTCTCTGCAGATGGTTTCCAGGTCATTTCTTGCTGTGTCATTTGTCCCCACATGTATTAGCAGGAACGGGTAGTCATCTGTAGGTCTGAAGAGTCCTGATATCCTGTCAGACACATCTTTAATTTTTGCACGGGAAGACAGCACGTTTCTCTTGAAGTTATATCCGGTCTGCAGATAGCGGCCTCTGTTCCTCTCAACAGGGAATCCCCCATGACCACCACTCTCCGTTTCTTCTTCACATTTTTCTTTCTCCATCCAGGACGACTCAGAGGGCGTACAAGGTTAGAACGCAATGTGAAAGCACTTTAGGTCCCCGTCAGGACAAATGTCCGAAATACCCCCAAAATAAGGTCCGGATGCATGCGCTGATGGGGCCATAGACTGTATTGATGAAAGCAGAGAGAACGTGCGCTCTGCCGTGCGTCATTTTTGAGAGTGTAGGCCTACAGGAGGTGGACACTCAGATGTACAGTAGTAGTGTGCCCGAGTGTCCCGACTCCTGTAGACGTACATTCCCGAAAACGATGTACGGTAGAGCAGATGTTCTCTCTGTTGTCACCACTAGGCCATGTTCACACATTCAGTATTTTGTCTAAGAATTTGTAATCCAAAACCAGGAGTGGGTGATAAATACAGAGGTGGTGACGTGTTTCTATTATACTTTTCCACTGACTGTACCACTCCTGGTTTTTCTTCTAAACACTGTGGTAAAATATTCTCCAAATACTGAACGTGTGACTGTGGCCTTACAATCTATGGCCCAGCCAGCGCATGCGTTGCCCCGTTTGGCGGGGGATTTCGGACTCATGACCCGAGGGGGAAGCAGAACGCAATACGAAAGCACCATTAGAGTATGTGCACATATTTTTATTTACTATAGATTTTTCAGCCACAAAAAGTGTTGGCAGGAAAAAGGCTGCATAAAATACATACTTTTTTGTACTTAATTTTGGTCAGTCATTTAAATTGATGAAAAATGCTGCGAAAACACTGAAAGAGTTGACATGTCCTGCGGTTTTACACCTCATAATGGATGAGGTGTGAAACCGCAGCGTTTCTGGACAAAAGAATTGACATGCTGCGGATTGTAAACCGCGGAAAAATCCGCAGCATGTGCACAGCGTTTTCCAGTTTACTATTGAAAACAATGGTACTGTACAACGCACCTAAATCTGCTGCGGACCCGCAGAGCCTGAAACGCTGCGGATCCGCAGCAGAATCCGCACCGTGTGCACACATCCTAACTTGTTCCATCTAGACACAAACCGAACTGAACTGCCCCAAGTCTGCTCCGGATTCGCTCTGGATCAAGCTTGGAACTGATCTGTTTTCCAAATGAATTTCAGCTCTCTGTTCCCAAAACAACAAAGCCGAGAACAAAGGAGCGAGCAGCCCCCGGCCGTGATCACACCGCAGACAAAGCCGCAGAAACCGCTGCAGGAAAAGCAGGTTTTTGTTTTATTCCCCCCTTTCTAAGACTTCTTTGCAGATTGAGTGGGCTGTAGAGAAGTGACAGGGGCTGATATTTCCCCACCAGGCCTTCTTCAAATGAACAGCAAAGTGGATATCCCATAGACATGAACAGGGAGTTTTCCAAACGTTTTTGAAAGCAGATTTTGGGGCGGATTCTCGATCCCTTTTCTGAGGAGTGGACCTCCCTTCAGCAGAACAGTTGTCACACAGCAAAGATGTCCAATAGCAACCAATGAGATTTCAGCTCTCATTTACCAGAAGCTAGTTAAAAGATAAAAGCGGCGAGCTGATTGGTTGCTGCCAGCAGTGATTACAGAGATGAGCTCTGCGATCCCGCGGGACGGCATTCCAGCCGTGGAAGCGGAGAGTATAGGACGGTGGAGGTTCCCTCCTCCTCCCATTACCTCCCTCCCCCTCCTCCGTGTGACAGCCCCCTCCTTCCCCAGTGCTGCTGGTGATGAGCTCTGCGCCCGGTCACTCCGCCATACTGCAGCGGGGACCGCCTGTACCACAGCAGGTAAGAGGCTCGTGTGCCGCCGCCTCCGCCGTTACTGTGCGTGTCTGCGGTGTGACGGGCGGATTGCTCCTGCAGGTGGCTGATAACGCCGGCAGTCACGTGACCGGACAGGTTCCGCTCCTGAGGTAATTAGCGCCCACCGTTTATGTGTGAGGGAGCCGTGTGCAGAGCGCCATTTACCGTGCGAGTAGGAGCCGGGGGCTGATAGCAGAGGACACTAGCGTACACTTTCCACATAGTGGGTGGCTCTCGTGTGTTACACGCGCGTGGAGCATTGTTCTGGCGACCCTCCCTTCATTTTAAACGAGCCAGTGTGGCCACAGGGCTCCCACCTGATAAAGAAGCTGTGGCCGCCCCCTCCCTGCTGCCCATTGTGATGTGGTGCCCCCTCCCCACCACACAGGGCACTGGGGAAAGTTGGGAGCAGCCGGTGCTCGGGTGGCTGTCCTTCTACATGCCCCCAGTTGTGGTGGCAGGATGGGTGATCATTGACTGCCCTGGCCACTAATGGCGTGCAGCAGAGTGGTCCTGGGCTACCTAAGGTAAGGGCCGGCCCTGACCAGAACTATTACTGTCCATGATCCAGCTTCAGTCATCTGAATAGCCAACGTGCCCCTCATCGTGGAGGATTGGACTGGTGGCCCACTACACTAATTGCAAAAATGCATGACAATCGTGTCAAAAACGCGTGTCAAAAATCGCATGCGTTTTCCCTGGCAAGGGCATGCGTTTCTGCTCAGGAAAAAAACGCTTGAAAAACGCTACGTTGGCACATAGCCTGAAGCTTCTTTTTTCTGTTATGCCGGCAGTAAAGGGTTCTCGGGACATATAATATTGGTGCCCTAAGGTTAGGTCATCAATCAACAGCACCAATCAGCTGATTCATTGTTTACATCTCCTGCTTTCTATTGGGGCAGGTATTGGGCCCCTAATCACCTATTATGTCAGGGTGATAGGTCATTGATGTATGTCCAATCATCCTGACATGATATCAGGTGATTAGGGGTCCCATACCCGCCCCAATCCATTGTTAGCTCTGGTGGTGGTGTCGGACCCTCACCAATGTGATATCGATGGCTGGTATTATATATATAATATATAGTATTACATACCAGAAGAACAGCTTTAATATTTCCTTATGTCCTTTCTAGTGGTTTTAGCAGTTGGGGGGTGTCCTAATTGGCGTTTTAGGTGAGTACTAATTTGGAATTGTATCTAGTTAAGGAACCTCGATTACAACCCCTGACACGTCTGTTTTATGTCCCATGTGTATTCTCTGGAAATATGGTAACAATTCTGGGGCATCTTTCCTCCTAACTCCATGTTTTGCTGTTCCTTTGTTATTCCTCCCCGAAATGTGTGAATTGTTGTCAGTGTATGTCCCTACATCTGATACTGTCATCACTGATTGGACAGTGTCACTGTGCAGGGATACACCTCCAAATAGAAATACCACGTTGTCAATTTATTCACAAATCTCCAGGAGTGATAACAGAAGAACAGCACAACCCAGAGTTATAGAAAGCAACACTTTATTTAGGGCGTTTTCAGGGCTAGGATTGACCACACGTCAAATCCAAAGTGGTCTATAGTAAAGTTGAGTTATAACCTACCATAATATCAATCACATGCTGGTTTTTTTTTTTTTTTTTTTTTTTTTTTGTGGATTCACATAGAAATTAACTTGTTGAGCTATAGATATGTTTATCTCTATCTATTGCACCATGTCAGATGGGGACCCATGTGGTTTTTGGTAAATGTCTGCAAAAAAATCTCACATTAAAAATTCTTGAATTAGTGTGGAAAATATGTACAGATGTTAAAGGGAACCTGTCAGCAGGATTGTGCGCAGTAACATACATACTGCGAAGGTGATCACTGTATCAACTATCGGCGATCTGATGTCTGAGGGAATAGTGACCTGTCAGAAGCCATACTGGTGAATACCTAAGCAGAGCGCCACATGAAGACCCCCCCACAGGCCGCCCCCGGGCACGAGCATATTAATAACTCATAACTGAAAATAAAGCTTAAACAACAAACACAGGACGGATTTCATCAACAAAGGTATCATTGTAATCAGTATAACCGCGCCAGCCTGACACTGTCTGTAGGTTACTCAGCACAATCCTGCTGACAGGTTCCTCTTAAATGAGAAATGCTGCAGATTTCAGATCTAGGTGTAAGATTCATACAAAATGTCCTTTCCTAAGCGATCACGCACCCAGACAGACTCTTAAATGGAATCTGTCATCCTTTTGAGCTTTTTGAGTTATTAATATGTGCATACAGGTTATATACAGGTGAAATTAGTCATATCTGTATGCATCCTTGATGATGCCTTTTTTTTTTAGAACAAATCATCTTTCATAGCTTTGATCTTCCAGGTTATGGGGCGTAGGCTTCCCAGAAGATATGACTGTCTCCAGTCTTTATTATGTAAGACTTTTCCTCCTCTTCTCTTCAGACGTCCCTTTGACGTCATGTGCGCGGCCGGAGATCCCGTGCTTGCGCATTTTGTCTGCCGTTGCTGCTCTGCACTGTTGGGAATTCATCTCCACTGCGCTGGAGATCACTGAGCACCTAATCTTTCATAATGAAGAATGAGGCTGTCTTATCTTCCTGGCAGCGTACGCTCCCATAGCCTGGAAGATCGAAGATAAAAAAATGACTTTTAGGCTGAGTTCACACGTAGCGCTTTTTTTTGCGTTTTCGCTGCGTTTTTAAACGTGCGATTTTGCCGCAAAAGCGCAACAAAAAAGCATCCATCCCATGGCATTCCTCACATGCTGTGCTAATACTGCGTATTTTTTCGCTGAGGAATTGCACTTGGATGTAATGCGTGTGCAGTCCCATTTTTCACAGACTCATGCAAATTGTGCATATTGTTTTTTTTTTTTTTTTTTCTCAGACAGACTTTGTACAAGGAAACCATTATACACTGCTCAAAAAAATAAAGGGAACTCTTAAACACAATATAACTCCAAGTAAATCAAACTTCTGTGAAATCAAACTGTCCACTTAGGAAGCAACACTGATTGACAATCAATTTCACATGCTGTTGTGCAAATGGAATAGACAACAGATGGAAATTATTGGCAATGATCAAGACACCCTCAGTAAAGGAGTGGTTCTGCAGGTGGGGACCACAGGTCACATCTCAGTACCAATGCTTTCTGGCTGATGTTTTGATGATTTTTGAATGTTGGTTGTACTCGTGGTAGCATGAGACGGACTCTACAACCCACACAAGTGGCTCAGGTAGTGCAGCTCATTCAGGATGGCACATCAATGCGAGCTGTGGCAAGAAGGTTTGCTGTGTATGTCAGCGTAGTGTCCAGAGGTTGGAGGTGCTATCAGGAGACAGGCCAGTACACCAGGAGACGTGGAGGTGGCCATAGGACGGCAACAACCCAGCAGCAGGTCCGCCTTAGGGTATGTGCACACGTTGTGGATTACCGTGCAGATTTTTCCGCGCGTATTTGGCTAAATCTGCAGGTAAATCAGCAGGTCAAGTAACCTGCGTTTTACTTGCGGAATTAGTTCAGATTATATGCAGATTTTGATTTTCATCAGATTGTGCGGATTTCCCCTGCGTTTTGACACCTGCGGATTTCTATAATGGAGCAGGTGTCAAAACGCTGCGGATCCGCACAAAGAATCGACATGCTGCGGATTTAAATCCGCAGAAAATCCGCCCAGAAAAATCTGCAGCATGTGTACAGCGTTTTTCATTTCTCATAGACTTTAATGGTACTGTACAACGCAGCAGTTGTGGCGCAGGTCGCCGCACCGTCAAAAAGACGCATGCGGAGGCATCTGCATTCATCGGCACGGCCTGCATACTTAATGATAAAGATAGTGTGATGTCCGTCTGCAAGTCTGGGCTGCAGTAAGACAGCACCCCGAGCAACCCCGATACCCTTTACCCCTGTACCGGGATCTGGATTTACAGCAGAGCCCAGGAGGTAGCTGTCTGAATAAGAGCAGCGGACCAGAGCAGGACAGTCGCCAGAAAGGGGTTAAAAACGGGACCAAAAGCGTAGTCAGGAATCCAAATCTAAACCAGGCGGGCAGCAGAGGTACAAAAACGGCAGACAGTAGCAGAGTCAAATCCAGGCCAAAGTCGGTCATAAACCGGGAGGGAGGCAGAGGTACAAAATCGTTAGGCAGTTGCAACGTCAAAAACAAGGCCAAGGTCAGAGTCGTAAATCAGGTGGGCGGCAGAGGTACAAAATTGTCAGGCAGGAGCAGAGTCAGAAATCCAGGCAAAGGTCAGAATCAAAGGTAGCAAATAACAAACTAGTACACTGGGGAAACCAAGACTATATCTGGTGGCCTGCAAGACAGGCCCCAAGGTATTTGAAGGATCAGGCTATCCCTCACAGGTTCACAGTCTGATGATGTCATTTGGACTGCCACCAGGACCAGGCCAGATGGTGATGCACCAACCCTTTCATGACTGACAGAGGAGCGGAGCCTGCGCCCACCAGATGCCTGCGCAGGAGCCCCTTCTCTGTCACCACCACCCACGGGGAAACCACGGCGCGTCCTAGTGGCCGAGGCAGGAACAGCCGTCCCCGAGTCTGACGGTGATGTGACCACCCGAAACCTCCCAGTGGTTGAGACCGGAACAGCAGTCCCTGTATCTGACAGCGACGTGACAGTTCGGCGCTTCCCAGTGGCCGAGGCAGGAACAGCAGTCCCTGTGTCTGACGGCGACGTGACAGTACCCCCCCTTCTAAGAGGGGCCTCCGGACCCTTAAAACCTGGTTTGTTAGGGTGAAGGAGGTGAAATTTTCTGATCAACCCCTTGGCATGAATGTCACCAGCAGGGACCCAGGACCTCTCCTCGGGACCGTAGCCCTTCCAGTGCACCAGATACTGCACGGACCCTCTCACTAAGCAAGAGTCAAGGATACCCTGGACTTCGTATTCCAAGGCACCCCCAACCAAAACTGGAGGAGGAGGGGACCGGACAGGACGAATTGGGGAGCGGTACAATTTGAGGAAAGACTTGTGGAAAACATTTGGCAGTTTGAATGTCTGAGGGAGTTTTAGACGAAAAGCTACTGGGTTAATCGTCTCAATAATTTCGTACGGACCAATGAACCCTGGGACCCAGTTTGGCAGACAGCACTTTAAGCCTAATATTCCTGGTAGAAAGCCAGACATTGTCTCAAACTCCCAGGTGCGGCCCTTTGGATCGCCGTCTGTTAGCAGCCGAAGCTTGTCTAACCTGAGCCCCTTTCAAGTTTGTGTTCACTTCTGCCTAAATCGTCTTTAACTGATGTATAGATCTTTCTACCCCAGGGAGCTCTGACATCTTAGCAGAGAATGAGCCAAAGCGTGGGTGCAGCCCAAGATTGCAGAAGAAAGGGGTAGTCTTGATGGACTCCTTGTACTGATTATTCAGGGCGAACTCTGCTAACGGCAGATGTACCACCCAATTGGACTGATGCTCAGACACATAACGGAGATATTGTTCCAGAGCTTGGTTGGCGCGCTCGGTTTGACCATTGGTTTCAGTGTGGTAAGCAGAGGAGAAGGACAATTCAATGCCAATGCGTTTGCAGAACGCCCTCCAAAGTTTCGAAACGAACTGGGTACCCCTGTTGGACACAATATTCACAGGAGCGCCATGCAGTCGTACAACATGAATAATGAACAGTTTACTTAGGGTTTCGGAATTAGGTAGTCCAGACAGAGGAACAAAATGACACTTACTGAACCTATCCACCACCACCCAGATACACGTCTTCCCTTCTGAGGGCGGGAGGTCAGTAATAAAGTCCATGGAGATGTGGGTCCGTGGACCCTCGGGGGTAGGCAAGGACTGGAGGCAGCCGGCAGGGCGATTATGGGGAGACTTAGCACGAGCACAGATTTCACAAGCCAGTACATAGTCCTTACAATCCATTATTACAGTTGGCCACTAAAAATTCCTAGTCACCAGTCTGATGGTATTATTTATACCTGCATGCCCTGCAAGGACGGAATCATGCGATTCCTTCAGAGCTTGCAGGCGGAATGTGGCTGGAACAAACAATTTTTGGGGAGGCATAGTGTCAGGGGCTTGTTTTTGGGATCTTCGGATTTCCTCCAGAAGATGCAAGGACACAGCCGAAACAACAATCCCGTTGGCCAGTATTGGAGCTGGTTCAGAGTCCTTGGCCTTTGTGGGGCAAAAACTTCGAGAGAGGGCATCAGCTCTTACATTTTTAGTACCTGGTCGAAAAGTGATCACAAAATCAAATCTTGAGAAGAACAGGGCCCACCTTGCCTGTCTAGGATTCAGTCTTTTTGATGATTCCAAGTAGGTCAGGTTCTTGTGATCCGTGATCACGGTGATCTTATGTTTCGCACCTTCGAGGAAGTGGCGCCATTCCTCAAAGGCCCATTTTATTGCCAACAGTTCCCGATTCCCTATATCATGATTCCTCTCAGTGGAAAAGGATTTTCGGGAAAAGAAGGCACATGGACGAAGTTGAGTGAAGGATGCCGTGCCTTGTGATAGCACTGCTCCTACTCCAACCTCTACAACAAAGGGGCGGTCTAGATCAGGCTGACTCAATATTGGGTTAGACGCAAAACATTCTTTTAAAACAGAAAATGCCTGAAGTGCCTCAGGCTTCCAATTAACCACATCCGCCCCTTTCCGGGTCAAATCCGTGAGTGGTTTAGCGATCTCCGAAAAACCTTTGATAAATTTGCGATAATAGTTCGTGAACCCTAAGAATCGCTGCAGTGCTTTAAGAGACTTGGGTTGTACCCATTCCTTAATGGGTTGGATCTTGGCAGGATCCATGTGAAACCCTTTAGCTGAGACCATGTATCCTAGAAACCACCTCCTCAGCCATAAAAACGCATTTCTCTAATTTGGCAAATAGAGAATGTTCTCTAAGCCTCTGGAGAACAGAACAGACATGTTGGACTTGCGTCATAAGATCAGCAGAGTGGATCAGGATATCGTCCAAATAAACGACTACATATACTCCACAGATATCTCTGAAGATATCGTTAACAAAATTTTGAAACATGGCAGGTGCGTTACTGAGCCCGAACGGCATTACGAGGTACTCAAAGTGGCCAAGGGGTGTGTTAAACGCGGTTTTCCACTCATCTCCCTTTCTTATACGGACAAGATTATATGCTCCACGGAGGTCAAGCTTAGTAAACCAGGCTCCCAACAGCTGATTAAAAAGATCAGGGATGAGTGGAAGCGGATACTGTTTTTTTACAGTGATTGCGTTTAACTCACTGTAGTCAATGCAAGGTCTGAGACCACCATCTTTTCCACAAAAAAGAACCCAGCTCCAACAGGTGAGGTGGATGGTCTAATAAACCCCTTATGTAAACTGTCTATGTAGTCTTTCATGGCCTGACGTTCTGTACCAGAGAGATTAAATATTCTCCCCTTTGGGAGA
Source organism: Dendrobates tinctorius (assembly GCF_039654945.1). Classification (NCBI taxonomy): domain Eukaryota; kingdom Metazoa; phylum Chordata; class Amphibia; order Anura; family Dendrobatidae; genus Dendrobates; species Dendrobates tinctorius. The sequence goes on along the minus strand of NW_027361712.1, from coordinate 9,096,704 downwards.
CGAGAATCTGGTATCAAGTCTATGGGGCAATCGTACTCTCTGTGAGGGGGTAATTTCTCTGATTCCACTATGGAAAAAACATCCTCATAATCTCTAAATGCATACAGTACAAAGGGAGCTTTGATTTTAACTTGGTTCACCGATAGCCGTATACAGTTGTCCTGACACTGTGGGCTCCAGCACACAATATCACCAAGGTGCCAGTCTATGACCGGATTATGTGTACGCAACCATGGCATACCCAAAATAACTGCAGCTGATAAATTATCAATCACAAAAAATGACATGTTCAGTATGTAATGTCCCCACTGACATTGCAATTTCTGCAATAACAAACTCCACTCCACCCTGGACAACAGATGTGCCATTAATCGCAGTGGTTTTAATAGGGGCATTAAGCCTTAGCAGTGGTACACAAATCCATGAAGTTTCCCTCAGAACCACTTTCCACATAAACCTCCAAACAGAGATTTTTTAAGGTATGACAGAGAGATGGGTAAAAAAAACGTGAGCCGTATCTGCGGGCAATACCTGAGCCACTGGGCAGGCATGACCAGAACTGCCCAGGGGCTGATGTCCCAGGAGTGAAGATTTCTGTTGTCCAGCGTTTTCCCTGAAGTCTCCAGACTGCAGCATGCTTGTGTAGGAGGATGGGAGTGTTCCTCCATGCTGTGCAATGAAGCAGATAGCGGGTGCTTTTAGCCAAATAATCAACTCAGGCAGAGGGGGGGGGGGGGAAGTTCAGGGATAATGCTTTTATACATATGCGATATATAAACTATTTTTTGGGCCAGATATAATGTGACGTCCTTCTGCGAGTCTAGGCTGCAGTACGACAGCACCCCGATACCCTTTACCCCTGTACCGGGATCTGGATTTACAGCAGAGCCCAGGAGGTAGCTGTCTGAATAAGAGCAGCGGACCAGAGCAGGACAGTCGCCAGAAAGGGGTTAAAAACGGGACCAAAAGCGTAGTCAGAAATCCAAATCTAAACCAGGCGGGCAGCAGAGGTACAAAAACGGCAGACAGTAGCAGAGTCAAATCCAAGCCAAAGTCAGTCATAAACCGGGAGGGAGGCAGAGGTATAAAATTGTTAAGAAGTCGCAACGTCAAAAACCAGGCCAAGGTCAGAGTCGTAAACCAGGTGGGCGGCAGAGGTACACAATTGTCAGGCAGGAGCAGAGTCAGAAATCCAGGCAAAGGTCAGAATCAAAGGTAGCAAATAACAAACTAGTACACTGGGGAAACCAAGACTATATCTGGTGGCCTGCAAGACAGGTCCCAAGGTATTTGAAGGATCAGGCTATCCCTCACAGGTTCAGTCTGATGATGTCATGTGGACTGCCACCAGGACCAGGCCAGATGGTGATGCACCAACCCTTTCATGACTGACAGAGGAGCGGAGCCTGCGCCCACCAGATGCCTGCGCAGGAGCCCCTTCTCTGTCACCACCACCCACGGGGGAAACCACGGCGCGTCCTAGTGGCCGAGGTAGGAACATCCGTCCCCGAGTCTGACGGTGATGTGACCGCCCGGAACCTCCCAGTGGTTGAGACCGGGCGACGTGACAGATGGGGTACGCATGCTGACAGAGGCGGAGCTGACCGGAGGAAGTGCGGCCGGGGGCGGAGCTTCACGGAGGAAGCCCGCAGCCCTCTGCACCTCGGCCATACGCTAGTATGAAACTAGCCTTAAGGGCATAAGAATTAAAAGTTTAAAAATTGTTTAATTTTGGCCAAATTTAATTTTTTTCCACAAATTACTGCAAGTCATATCGAATAAATTTTACCATATGAAGTAGAATATGTCACGAAAAAACACTCTTACTCATTGAGATCCATTGAAGCGTTCCAGAGTTATTACCTCATAAAATGACAGTGGTCAGAATTGTGAAATTTGGCTTTGTCATTAAGGTCAAAATTGGCTTGGTCATTAAGGGGTTAAAACAATGTTTTACCTCCAAAGAAAGAATCAGCTGTGATCCTCTGCTGTCCTGTCTGTATACTCTTTTGCTTCCTCCCCTGCCTAGGAGCTGTAGTGTGATCAGACCATGTTCCTGTACGGTCAGACTCAGTCATTACACAGTACACAGCAGGGGCCCATTTATAAGATTATCTCAGCACAGAAACATTTTATTTAAACATATCCAGTTGTGAAACTTATTTTTATTCAAAGATCTATTGATTAAAATGTTGATTAAAATTAACTTAGTTGGAAAACCCCTTTAACATACAACATTCAAAGGGCAAATTTGGGGACAGATTTGAGTCTCCTCTGACCTATTAAAAGATTTCATGACTTGGGATAGATACTAAAGCTTTTAGGAACTACTTTACTTGTCACTGCTCCTTTGAGATGAAATCCACAAAATGTCTTAGCATGTTGATGACATTGCTCTGGAGCATCTCATGCCAGTTTTCTAGCTGGCACAGTACTAAACAGCCACACTGTACATATGCTGGTTAGTGGGGAAAATATTTACTGTAATCTTGTCTGATTGTTAAATACTGTGGGCAGATTAACCATTTTCCCAGTATATGTCTTGCGATTATTTCCAGATTAATTTTTTGTGCTTTCCTAGTGAAATGAGGTTGGCACTAAGATTTAATAGCTGTTGTGCACCTGTTCGATGTCCTATAGAGTTCAGCATTTTGGGCCTCTGCCATTGTAAACTTGTCAGGACTGTTTGTCCTGGGTGACTCCCATTATATCGTTCAGAATGCATTGGCTTTGCTCTGGTTGTAATTTAACTCCAAAAATGGGACAAATGCTCACATTCTCCTCGTGTCACGTGCATTTCAATCGTAGCATGGATCAGTGCCATATATTATAAAGATAAATATATAGTGATTGGCACTGTGGAATGAGATCTTCAGCCAGCAATTTGTACTGTGGATCTCACTCTTTGAGGTGCTGTACTAGATGCCCCTTAGCATACAAGGATATATTTTTCCTTAGAGCACTGCACTTTTTTGTTTTTTTGTTTTTTTTGTGAGGGTTTTAGAAATCTAGGCAAGCACTGAAGAATATACAGACTTCATATAACCTTAGAGGGATTGTCCTTAATAACATTTCTTACCCCCCCCCCCCCCCCCACCTCAAGGGTTGCAGCTATAGAAAATATCAAACTCTGTTCCCTGATACAGCACTGCTTCGTTAATGGCGTCACAACTACAGTGCACGTGACACACTGGGCTTAATGGTTTGTGAAGTATTTGGCTGCAGCAGTCATATGCACCGTAGTCTTGACATCATTTAGGCAGTGCAGGACCTAAGGTGGTACACCAGAATTTTATTTTTTCCCACAGCTGTATCCCTTTACCAAAAAACCCCAACACAGCACAACCCATTTTAAGGTCATTTTTTTCAGAGAACAATTACCATACTTCCTCACATATTAGTTACAGTACATTCTTTTCCCTTGTGTCCACACAGTGATATTTTGTTGCTCTTGAGTGCTTGTGCGCAGAATGATGCTGGATCTGAGAAGTAGTTCTATCCCTGTCTGTACAGCCACATGCTGAATTTGTATAGCACTCTTGACACATGCGGATTATTCTGGGTGATTTTCAGCTCTAGCAGAGTGGCTAGGGAGATAATTATCATGAATTTCAAGTCATGCTGTGCAAAGATGTGGCACCACAGGTGCAAAATACACAGGGAACTGTCATAGTAACCTTGGTTAGAGGCTCAGAACTTGTCTGTGTTTTCTGAAGTAATACCGACCAAGTGCTATCAGCAAGTGCACACAGGAATCGGTGATGTCACCAAGTCTATCTTTCTGCATTTGTGAATTTTATATTTTCATGCAATGTCTTTACTCTTGTACTTCAGAGATCCAACATTCTTGCATATGTTGTGTATATTTAACATGAATACAGAAATACACAAGGTAGCGGTATGTTCACACTGCGTTCTTTGTAAATGGATTTTGAAGCTGGCCCGAATCGAAAAGAAACCTCAATGTAAACTTACCCTAAAACCTAGGAAAATGCCACCTGCATACAACAATGACTCTACATATAATGTAGACTATATTTGACTCTGCATTTCCAGTTTATTCTGTAATTGCAGGGAGAGTGTATTGCTTTTCAGCTATATGTGAATACAAATGTATAGTTTTCCTTTTACAATGGGTGACAGTTACCACTACTGTGAAATCTACTGTAGTTATACATCAAGAAATGTTACTGTTAATTGCCTCCAACCAGAACTGCAGGTACAGTGAAAAAGAATGTTCACGTGTCTTCAGTGAATTTTCCTGAGCTGAAGTCTCACTGCCCTACTTTAGTTTCAATGGCATGGATGAGATTTTAATAAATCTTATTCACACGCTACTCGGAAAGTCCATAAGGTGTAAAGTGAGTGGTGCTGTGGATTTGAAATTTGCAGATTTTCACCACAGTTTTCTCCAGCTTTAGAATGACTAAAAGCTATGATTTAAAAAAAATGTAGTAAATCTCATTAATTGGCATGCAATGTGGATTTTAAGCAGAGACAGATTTTTGCATAATTCATAGTAAGGATACTTTCAAATCTGCTTATAAAATCGGGAAGAAAAAAAAATTTTGAGAACAAAATTGCATTGCACTTGCCACAATGTTATTCAGTTAGGCTGTGTTCAGCTGCAAGTTTTTCCTCATCTGTAATTGGGGTGAGGAAAAAAATTGCAGCATGCTGCGCATAGCCGCGTGAAACAGCCGAGACTCACCAATACAATTCAGTGGGTGTGAGGAAAAAAATCGCAGTGCACACGGACCATGCTTGTGCCGTGCAGTTTTTTTTTTCACTCACCCATCTCATAGGAAACCTGACATTTCATCAGCTGCGTACAGTAAATTCACAGCATGAACCATCAGAATAGAATAAATATACAGGTAGAATAGCTAGAAAGATGTCATTGGGATATATAGTCAGTGCAGTGGGTGTGTAGTGTACTGTCCATGTATTTAACTAATAAAGAGAAAAATGGCATGGGGGTCCCCCTTATTTTTCTTAACCAGCTGAGGGAAAGCCAACAACAGGGAGCTGTCTACAGTCTTGGAAGGGGGTACTAAACATGGAGTTTTAATTACTATATACATGTACAGTAAACTGCACACGCACTCCGCTGATTAGAAATTTTTGCAGTGTATATAGCGGCCCTGTAGCTTGTGGTCAGATATGTTGTATGATTACTTGTACACGTTAGTCACACATGTTCTCAAATAGACTCAGGTTATTTTGTCTGTACAGTATTATATGGTCAGATAAACCGTGAGAGCCTTTTTATTACGCCAGCGTTCTACAGATAATGAAAGAAATATGGGCTCTTTCATGTACCGCGGTTTGAGGTCTGAAGAGGTTTCCGTCCTGTGTTTTACTGTAGTGCACTAGTGTTAACGAAGTGTAAATGACACTTACTCCCTTCTATGCTTTTGATCTTGTTTAATCCAGGTGCTCCTGGCTCTCAATTTGCTGTTTTCTGTCGTGGGTAGTAAGGCTTAAGTATTAACTTCTCCTTTGGCAACATGAAAGACTGGATTTTTGTGATCTTACACATAGTAACTTTATGAAAGAAAGGAAAGTCCTCTCAAACAGCAATGTTTTGATGTGATATGTAAAAAGAGATTTGTAAATTTCCCCTTTTTGCTTATAATGGTATTCGTTTGGATAGATGCCTATTAAATGTTTGAAATGTGAAGTCTACTGTAGTTATACATTAAAAATTTTTCCTGTTAAGTGCCTCCGACCAGAACTGCAGGTACAGTAAAAAAAAAAAAAAAGTTCACGTGTCTTCAGTGAATTTTCCTTAGCTGAAATCTCACTGCCCTACTTTAGTCTCAATGACATGGATGAGATTTTAAGAAATCTCATTCACACACTGCTCGGAAAGTCCATAAAGTGTAAAATCCACAGCACCACTCACTTTACATTTGCAGCTTGTCAGTTTTTGCTGCAGAAAAATGAAATGTTGAAAAAGTAACCATCTTATTCCCCACATGAAGTAAGAGCAATTTCATCATTGAAATTTAAGCTCTCATTCAGACCTAGGGCAGTGTGCCCATGATCAGGAATAGCAGCGTTTTGGACACAGCATATTTTCACTACCTCCAAAACGCTGCGTTCTAGTCACACACTTAATTTCGTATGTTCTTAGTGAACCATGCAGATTTAACGCATCTAATGAATGGCCATGGGGAAACTATGTAGTGGAGACTTGCGTCTCGGCTGCTGAAATAGACATACTTCAGCTCGTAAACCCGTACCACGGGTACCGTAAGTATACACAGCAGTAAATGGAAGCTCAGTGGGTGTGAGATTTGTATAAATCCCATCCACTGTGCTTGAAGTGTAAATGCGCTGTGTCCAAACACTGCCATTCCTGATCGGTGGGCACATACCCAAAGTGATTTTTCATGTATGAGAAAATTATTTTCCTATATGGAAATATAAATATTTTGCAATGCTTCTGCTATTCTTTGCAATATTAATCACAGACCCATAGACTTGTATGGGTGATTTTAATCCACAACACTAATAAAAAAACGGACCATGAAACGTGGAAATGTGAATGCAGCAAAAGGGTACGTGCACACGGAGTTGGTGTGGGTCTGCTTGGCATCACGCAAGTTAAGCTAATCACTCGGGTTTTTTTTTTTTTTTAATTTTGTGTTTAAAGCCACATTTTGAAAAATGTATGTGAAAGAAAACGCGTGTTTCTGAAATAGAAATATTTTACCGATGACGTTTTCAAGTTTGTTTTGGGAACTTTCCAGCCAGAACATGAGCAGTATTGTGTATGACATGTTACGTGTAACATCCAAAACAGAAATTGGTGCTGCAGGTTTGAAACAGCAGTATGTCAGTTTAAAGGTAACCTGTCATGTTGTAAACCAGTGTTTCCCAATGCCCAGTCCTTATGGCCCCAACAGAGGTCATGTTTTTAGGATTTCCTTGGTATTGCACAGGTGATGAAAGTATCAGTAATTCTCTCACCTGTGCAACACTATGGAAATCCGAAAACAGGACCTGTTGAGGACCGTGAGGATTGGAGTTTGGCCGTGGTCACACTTGAGAGTGCAATGCGAGAAACTCTCATCAATACCCGGCACTGCCACCGGCCCTTGGACCGGAGTGTTCAGTTGCATACAAATACATGCAGCCGCTCCGGTCCCGAGTGCCAGCGGCAGTGCCGGGTATTGATGCGAGAGACTCGCAAGTGTGACCCCGGCCTTTGAGAAACACTGTTGTACACACAGCTCGATCTGTGGACCACATGATATGTAGAGAATCAGAAGCTGAGCAGAATGATATATAGGTTTGTTTGTAAATATTCAATTAATAAAATGCAAGTTTTACTAAGGAAGTGACCACACGAAACGTGTGTTGGGGCGGCGGGAGCACCTCCATTATACCCAGCTTACCCCCTTGTTGTACTTTTCATGCATGCTATTTAGCAGCACTTTACACTACATGCGCTTTTTGCATCTGAGAAATCAAGTTTACTTATATGCATATCTGTGTATTAGACATGTTATGGATATTACCAGGGTGTAATATGTAGTATGGTCTCCTGTGATTAACAAATGGCATTGCAGCCTCTGACATCTTTCATGCATATTTTTATATGGTCTTTAAATATGGTAATATACTAAATAAAGATCCAATTTTTTATGGCACTTATACTCCCTGTTTACATTATGTGTTCTAAAAAAAAATTTGCCTCGATGAGGCTTTTTTAGCCATTACAGTTGATAGTTGGAAATGACAGAAGTTTGACTTCATTTTAAGCCAAGTTCATTCATCTCTGGCTACCAAAACATCAAAAGACACTTTTTATATTTTGGTAGCCACTGAAATGAATATACTGTACTAAGGTTTAGCTGACTGAAGCATTTCCTATGGCAATTTTGTGGCATGAAATATTTTGGTGGCGATTAAGCAAAGGGTCATGTTATGATTGAAGATAAGGGTTCTGAGAATACAGAATCCAATGAAACAAAATGTGACATTTGGTAACATCATTTAGTGCTGAGTCTGCAAAGTGATTTGATGCCTGCAGACCTGTGTATCTTACATGTGGTGGTGAAATCTAATTACTAGCTTCAGGTTTCCTTCACTGAGCTGGTCTGTGAGAGGCAATCAAATATTAATGGATTAAAGTACCTGGCTTGTCGTGACACATTACACTTTCATTTCTAAAAGTTAAGTGAACGATTCATCAGGCTTACTTTGTGACAAAATAACCGTGCACACAATCATCGTGATGCACACTGCTTGTCTAGTAAGGCTCAAATAAGACTTAAAACAAAATAGTACATTTGTCATGTGCCATGCCTACTCTTTACTCTTGTGCCAGAATTCTGTAAATCTTTCCAATGATTTCTCGTGTACAGATATGAGTGCTTTCCTTTAATGAGCACCATTGTTTGCCACAATCAAATAGATCTGGAGTGGGCATTGGGCAATATCCGTTATATGCTATAAAAGTAGCTTGGGCTGGCCATTAATTATATGGTTTTGGGATGTATGCTGAGTATCTCTTATCTATTTGCTGATTAGTTAAGGGCAGAGCTTTGCCTATAATGTAACCTAATATTATACTCAGATGTTATTTCTGATCCCTGTGACGCATGGAAAGAATGTCATTAGGAAGCTCTCCAGGGATCCATTAGGGAATAAAGTATCGTCGTCAGGGAACGATTTACAGAAAAGACTGCCCTATCTGTGTCGCCTAGAAAATTCCTAATTTAATGGCTGTAACATCTGAAGTTTAATTAAATAAACCATTCCCTCTTTTAAGATGCTAAATCATTTTTCTTTATTTTAATTTGTTAAAAATGACTTGAATCTTCTTATGAAAGCTTTGTTTGACCCAGGGTTCTGGGCTCATTCAGTTTTTATTTGTGTTGTTGTGATCACTTGGTATTTTATGTGTTTGTTACTTTCCCAATAGTAAACTGTTGCTGGAAATCTGCAGGCTGAAATCAGAAGTTACAGGTCACGCTGCTATGTCCTGACTGACAGAACCCTATACTGGGTACTAGAGGACCATGATTGGGTACAGATAAGTTACTGAGGACTCTAGTCTAGGCAACTACCTTATTTTTCAGATTAAAAGACACAATGGACCATAAGCTGCACCTTGGTTTTAGAGGAGGAAATTATATAAAATAAAAAAAATAATTGAAGCAGAAAATGTGGTCAATTCTGTACTAATATACCTGGATAGGAGATATATAGCCTCCTCACCCCATATCTTGGTATGCATGGCTTCCTCATCCCTAGCCTGATATGCATGGCCCCATCAGAAAAACATTTAAAAAAAACAAAAAACCCAAACCATTATACTTACCTTCCTGCTCTCCCTCGCAGCGTTTTGTTCCGATGCTAGTAGCTGCTTTATACTTGTAAGCAGCGCGTGACTGTGACGTCATGTGCTGCTTAACAGCCGAGGAGGACATCTGCCGGAATACTCACTGCTCTCCACCCCGGGACTGTGTGTGTGGCGTGTAGTGAATATTCATTGCTCTTTAATAGTGGCACAGTGTTAGCTGTAGCTGCTTACTTCCTGCAGCTGCCGTGCCGTTCACATGTGCCTGCTGCTAAAGGGAATTCACTGCATTCCATGACTATAGGAGTGAGCAGTGAACATTCATTGCCTTAAGTAGCGGGTACATGGGAAAGCTAGTTAGCTGCAGGAAGCCGGCTTCTGCGGCTAACGGCATGTCCGCTATTAAAGAGAAATGAATATTCACTGCTTTCCACTTCCATGGGCGTAAAAAAAGTGCATCTTACAGTCCAAAAAATATGGTAAGTCAGTCAGCAGCCAGCAACCAAAACCTAAGACTTTACAGTACAATATACAAACCTTTACAAAGTAACATCTGACCAAAAAAACAAAATCCAAAGAGGAAATATAGGTAGGTCAGTGTAATAAAGGCAAACGAGTACAGATCTAAAGGTATGGTCACACTAAGGCTGTGTGCACACCCTGCGGATTTTGCTGCGGTTCCGCAGCGGTTTTGGCCGCTGCGGACCCGCAGCAGTTTTTGCTGCGGTGTACAGTACCATGATTCCCTATGGGAATCAAAAACCGCAATGCAGACGGTGCGGAATTTTCCGCGCGGATTATCTGCGGCTTTCAATCCGCAGAAAGAATTGACATGTCAATTCTTTCTGCGGATTCCGCTGCGGTTTGCCATCTCCTCCAATGAGGAGATGGAAAACCGCAGAGCAATCCACAGGTAAAACCGGAGGTCTTTTGACCTGCGGATTTTACAAAATCCGGGCGGATGAATCCGCACCTAAATCCGCAGCGTGTGCACACAGCCTAAGAGATATCGCTAGCAATATCGCTATAACTTGTGACGTTATAGCGATATTGCTAGCGATATCGCTATGTCTGATACTTACCTACAACCCGCTCCCCCGCTGGTTATCGCTGATCGCGCAAGAACGTCCAGGACCATTTCTCGTCGTCAGCTTCCTGCTGTGACGACAAGCGACGCATGGAGCCGGGCGGGAGGTCGCAGGATCGCCTCGTCTGACAGGTAAGTAGCGACCCCCGTCCCCAGCGATGTCGCTAGTGAGATCTGCCTGTGTGGCAGCTCACTAGTGACCACTTAGCGATGCACCAGCGATCCTGACCGCGTCATATCGCTGGTCGGGATCGCTGGTGCATCGCTAAGTGTGACAGTACCTTTACAGTGCTGTCAAGTCTGAATATGTCTGCATGCTTATTGGAGAGCTGACATCTAGTTCAAAGGATATCCTATATCGTAACCTCTGAGCTGACCTCTGCTTCATTAGTGCAACACCTCTTTCTATGGTCAGGAATATAAGGTAAGGGTTGTTGGTATTTAGCCCGGATTAGGCTGCTTTTACACTTGCAGTGTTTTTGCGGGCCGATTTTGCGGCCCCAATAGATTTCTATGGGGCTGCAAAATCGACCCTCAAAAATTCCACGGTGCTCCGTGTGTCGTACGGCCGACACGGACACTGCCTCCACTGAAATTCAATGGGGCTGCAAAAACAGAAGTTTGTTTTTGCGGTGCACTGTCACTTCCGGTTTTGCAGAACACCTTTTTTTTTTTTTTCCCAATACTATTTCCATAGTATTAGAAAAATTAAAAACGGTGATCCACAAGCTTGTTTTGCAGTTCGTTATTGCGGCAGACTGTAAAAATTGCGGCGATACGGGCCGCAAAAAAAGCGGTAAGTGTAAAAGTAGCCTTACTTGTGTGTATGCAGCCATCATAGGTTTACTGAATAGGAGTAAACATGTGACCATCACAGCCTTGTCATCTGATCTATTGTTACCACTGTAAGTAGTAGTTTGAGGACAGAGATGATCTGTGCAGTATTACTACCAAGAGCAGTATCTTTTCACTGTTGGTCTCTGAGTGGTAGCAGCTCTTAAAACCAGTCATGTAAAATTGATGCAAAAAACAACAAAGATGGGGTTAATCTGTAGGTTAATAGCGTTCTGACAAAGTTATGCACGCACTGAGCACCGCTGCTGGAGGAAATTAATTTTATTTCTCCCCACAGGCTCCCTCTTTCAGTCACTGAGGTGGCACCAATCTCTGTATAGACGCTGACAGCAGGCTCAGCATTAGTACTTCCTGTCGGTCAGCGCAGGAGGCGAGGTTACAGACACCACTATATACGGAGTAGTGACTTAAACCGTGCCAACGCCATCCATGTGAATGAAAGAGTGAGCCTGCTGAGGGCAATAAAGTTAATGATAAATTTAATTCAATTGATAAACAAAGTTAGCTCTCAGTGCGGGAGCCGAACGCTATTAAACTGCAGATTGACCCAATATCTGCAAGTCAGTAGTGTTATTTTACATGACCGGATCCTTTTTAACCCCTTAACGACCAGGGGTATTTTTGGTTTTGCATTTTCATTTTTCCCTCCCCTTCTTTCCAGAGCCATAACTTTTTTTATTTTTCCGTCTATATGGCCATGTGAGGGCTTATTTTTTGCGGGATGAGTTGTGCTTTTTAATGACGCCATTGGATTTACCATGTTGTGTGCTCGAAAACTAGAAAAAAAATTCCAAGTGCGGTGAAATTGCCAAAAAAGTGCAATCCCACACTTGTTTTTTGCTTGGCTTTTTTGCTAGGTTCACTAGATGCTAAATCTGACCTGCCATTATGATTCTCCAGGTCATTATGAGTTCATAGATACCAAACATGTCTATGTCCTCTTTTATCTAAGTGGTGAAAAAAATTCCAAAGTTTGCTAAAAAAAAATTTGCGCAATTTTCCGAGACCCGTAGCATCTCCATTTTTCATGATCTGGGGTCGGGTGAGGGCTTATTTTTTCCGTGCCGGGCTGATGTTTTTAATGATACCACTTTTGTGCAGATACGTCCTTTTGATCGCCCGTTATTGCATTTTAATTCAATTTCTTGGCGAACAAAAAAACGTAATTCTGGCGTTTTTAATTTTTTTTCTCGCTACGCCGTTTAGCGATCGTGTTTTCTTTTTTTTTTTTTCTCATTGATCGGGCGATTCTGAACACGGCGATACCTAATGTGTATGTGGGTTTTTTTTTTTTTTACTGTTTTATTTTGATTGGGGCGAAAGGGGGGTGATTTGAACTTAGGTTTTTTTTTTTTTTTTTTCTTTTTTTTAAATTTTTTTTTTTTTTCTTTTGGCATGCTTCAATAGCCTCCATAGGAGGCTAGAAGCATGCGCAACCCGATCGGCTCTGCTACATATGGGCGATGAGCAGATCGCCCATATGTAGCAGATTTACTGCTGTGCTTTCAGCGACCGACCACCGGGTGGCGCTGAAAGCCATATGCCTGGAATAACCATAGAGGTCTCATAGAGACCTCTGGTTGTCCAGGCAACATGACGCCGACCCTCGATCACGTGACTGGGGTCGGCGATTACGTCATTTCCGGCCCGGCGGCCGGAAATGCTATTTAAATGCCCGCTGTCAGCTTTGACAGCGGGATTTAACTAGTTAATAGGCTCGGGCGGACGGCGATTCTGCTCGCGCCTATTGCGGGCACATGTCAGCTGTTCATAACAGCTGACATGTCCCGGCTTTGATGCGGGATCAGCGCCGGAGTCCTCATCAAAGCAGGTGAGATGTCTGATGATGGACTGTGTCCGTCATTGGACATTAAAGTCTTTCTATGTGTGTTTATTAAAGAGGTTGTCCACTACATTGGATAATGCCCCCACCGATTTAAACCTAAATAAGTATTTTTGTAAATACCTCTAAATGGCATCTGTGCCTGTGAGCGGTGCTATCGCTGACCAGATGCCTCCTGATTGACTGGGCTGTGGGCGGTGTTTCCCACATCACAGCTAAGTAACCAGTGCTCGCTTGCTGCTAAAGAAAGCGCACTGGATACTGGACTGTGATATGTGAACTTCACCCATAATCCAGTCAGTCAGAGGGTGTGAACATCTGGGTCACACCTGGGGAAATGCAGGAGATCCAGAACTTTACGTGACCTCAGTGGTGGCTGCAGCCGGGGTCACGTGATGCAGAGTGATCGGTCAGCGATAGCACCGCTCACAGACACAGATGGCAACATGAGGTATGTACAAAAATACTTCTTTACAAGGTTTAAATCGGTGGAGGCATAATCCAGTGTAGTGGAAATCCTCTATAAATTGCTTGTCCTCAGCAACCCCTTTAAAGTAGCCAAACCAATTGTTTAACACCTCAAATGTTAAAACTGCTTTTCTATTGGAGGAGGCACTGGACTGGTTACATGCTCCTCCACCAGCAGCCATTGTGTGGACAGAAGTTTTGGTTAGGCTGGTTTCACACGTCCTGATATTTCCAGTACCGGAATAAACAGTGCTGGAGATATCCGTGTGCCAGGGAAGCAGTTGATGCTGTTCCCCCGTGCCGAGTGCTGTAGACGGCTCACATCATTCTCCCCTGGTCTGCCGGCAATCAGCGCAAGCAAGGGAGAATAAGGAGTTTTATTCAAGTGATAATGGTGAGAGCAGGCGGCAGCTGATGGGACTCTTACTCCCATCAGCCTACACCTGCTGCTGCTAATGACAGTGAGAGCGGGCAGCAGCTGAGCGAGGTATTCATCAGCTGCCACCTGTGCTATAAATAAATAAATGAAATGGAAAAAATCTGGCATGGGTTCCCCTGTATTTTTGATAACCAGGCAAAATTGACAGCTGGGGGCTCCAACTCTCAGTTGTCAGCGTTAGCAAGGCTGGTTATCAAGACTTGAGGGGTCCACATGCGTTTTTTTTTTTTATTTTATATTAAATCTAAAAAAACTGGCGTGGGGTCCCCCTCCTTTTTGACAAGCAACCTTGCTAAAGCAGACAGCTGGGAACTGGTATTCTCAGGTTGTTAAGGGTCCATGGATTTTGACTGCCACCCAGCCTAAAAATAGCCGCCCCGAAAAGGCATATCTATTAGATGCGCCAATTCTGGTGCTTTGCCTGGCTCTCCCCACTTGCTTTGTAGCGGTGGAAAGTGGGGTAATATTTGTGGGGTTAATATTCCTATAATTTTGTTGTAAGGCAAGTATAAAGTCCTTTATTTGAAAATAAAACACACTTTTCCATTTTTAATTAAAATTAACAAACCGTTATACTCACCTAATGCCCATTCCATTGAATTCCTTGTCTCCTGTAATAAAACAAAAATAAAAAAAAATATCCCTCACCTGTCCGACATTCTGTCCCACGCAGTAATCCATGTCTGGGGATTTATAGTTTTCAACCTGGACGGTGCCAAGAAGTGATCGTCCAGACCGAGAACCACTTGTGAATGATCTGCAGCGTCAGTGACTAGGGGTGACGTCATAGAGGTTACCGCCGGTCACTGAGGCCGCGACCCCAGCTGGGTTGAGTTCATTGCAGTTCAACCCGGCTGGTAACACAGCATCAGTGACCAGCAGTAACCTCCATGATGTCACTGCTGGTCACTGATGCTGCTCTCGCAGCAGCTCATTCACCAGTGGTTCTCGGTCTGGATGGTCACTTCTTGTTGAAATTAACATGCTGTGGTCTGGAAAGATGCGCAGCATGGCAGTGTCCGCGGGTGCACATGCATGCATAGTGGACATGGGATTTCTGCTAATCCCATCCACTATGCTGTAACAGCTGGCCGCTGCAGGTTTGACGCTGCATAAATATGCAGTGTTAAACTCGCAGCAATTCCTGATCATGGGAAAGTACCCTTAAGAATGAACCTGCTAGTCTTTAACCGCTTTGCAGTCTCTGATCCTTAGGCTGCGATCACACATGCGAGGAATACGGCCGAGTCTCGAATGTTAATACCCGACACTGCCGCCGGCACTCGGGAGCGGAGCGTGCGGCTCCATGTATTGCTATGCGGCCACACGCTCTGCTCCTGAGTGCCGGCGGCAGTGCCGAGTATTAACATGCGAGACTCAGCCGTAAGATCCCCGACTTAGAGTTGTAAAAAGTAGCAAAATCAGCATATGTACACTGCAATGACTTTATTACCGTACATTGCTATGTATTATGTTTACTTTTGCGGCTGTTTTTAGGTGGATTTGACCCTGATAAAATATCACACATGTAGATTTTACTTATCCAAAAAGAAATAAAGAACATTTTTTATTAATTTATGTAAATGAGGGTCCTGGCCGCACCCTTGGCAAGGCCAATAGCCCTGTCCATCATTCTGCCCCCTCAGTTCACATTCCCCACTTGTGTTGATTGACAGCATTCAATTTTGAGTACACATTTCAATTTTTTCAGCAATCACAATAATAAATGGTTGTCATAGTCTCCTCAGTATGTAGTTTTATGTAACAAAGTATGACTATATCATACCTTTGGAATTTACTAGGAAGCTCTCTATAAATGGGCATATATACAAGAAAAATTAAGTGAAGCTCTAAGTTAAGGAAATGTTGTAACACAAAATGTGATGTTGTGGTCACCTGATAAAGCATGCCGCAGACAAGAGCACTGGCAATTTAGTATGCCATGCAAGCAAGTTTTCTGTGCTGTGTCTTGGCCGTGATAATGAATATTTAGTGTAAATGCTCAAACCCTCGCTCCTCACGTTATCAGATTACTCAAGTTCATAAACAGTCATTGAAGGTTGTGACTTTTAGGGTATGTGCACATGTTGCAGATTATGCTGTGGAATTTTCTGCAGAGAATATGCATCTCTTGGCAGAAAACGCAGGCTAAAAACGCTTGCGGTTTTCATGTAGAATTGATGCAGATTCCTTGCGAATTTTAATGTCTTTGCTGTGCAGATTCGGTTTCTGAACTTGTCTCTCTCTCTTGTTCTCTCATATTTTTGTGTGCCAGAATGGAACCCGCAACTGTGGATCCGCAAAAAGAATTGACATGCCGCAGAAAATAAAACTCTGCGATTCCGTGTGGAATCTTCTGCAGCGTGTGCACAGCGTTTTTGGATTTCACATTCATTAACCTTGTGCGCACTCGAATTTGAGGCAATTCCGTGCATCCAAAAACCCTGCGGAAACGCATCAAAATCCGCAACGTGTGCACATACCCTAAGGTTATGGGCTTCTTACTGCAGTATGTACTTTTCTAATTTGTGCTGTTTTTGGTTGCTTAGTGTTTACTGTGAAAAGTGTGAATTTATACAGGCAGATCTCAGGAGTTTGTCCAGCTAATCAACACACATGGTTAAAGGGAATCTGTCACCCCGTTTTTGGCCTATGAGCTGCGGCCACCGCCATCAGGGGCTTATCTACGGCAATCTAACACTGTAGATAAGCCCGCGATGTAACCTGAAAGATAAGAAAAACGAGTTAGATTATACTCACCTGGGGATCCGGTCTGGTCAGTCCGATGGGTGTCGCGGTCCGGTCCGGCGCCTCCCATCGTCTAGCGATGTCCTCCTCCTTCTGCCGCGGCTCCTGCCCAGGTGTACTTTATCTGCCCTGTTGAGGGCAGAGTAAAGTACTGCAGTGCGCAGGCGCCGGACCTCTCTGACCTTTCCCTGCGCACTGCAGTACTTTACTCTGCCCTCAATAGGGCAGAGAAAGTACGCCTGCGCAGGAGCCAAGGGAGAAGTAAGAAGGAGGACGTCATCTCTAGAAGATGGGAGGCGCCAGACCACCACACCCACCGCACCAGACCACGCCCCCCGGTGAGTATAATCTAAAAGAATGCTGTAGATAAGCCCCTCATGGCGGTGGCTGCAGCTCATAGGCCGAAAATGGGGTGACAGATTCCCTTTAAGGGGGTTGCTGCAGGGATGTGGTAACCTGATGTGTCTGGCAGACGATTATTTCCCTCTTTGAAATAAACATACCGTATGTCTGAAACAAGTGTTGATTTTCTTATGGAAGCAGATTTTTCTGTCTATTGCTCTTGTTTTCAGGCTGCTAAAGTCAAGATTAAGTAAAAAGCAATCCTGTAATAAGATTTACATCCTTTAGAGCAGCGGTGGCAAACCCCTAATCCACTGGCAATAAATTTGACTCTTGGTCCATCCCTCTGTTAGATTCTCAGTAGGCCTCTGTCCTCCGGTGTGTGTGTGTTTTTTTTTTTTTTCTTTTTTTTTCTTTTTTTTTTTTAAGGCCGCCATCCCTTACGTTTTTGCTGCTGAGTGCGCACTTGCAGTGTTCTCTACTGAAAACAACGGCGCCGCACGCAATGCTGGAAAGCGTAGTAATGAGGATGTTGCTACTCTATCACCTATCAACATACTCCTCACCAAAGAGAAGCTGCTACAGCCATCACATTAGGGGTGAGGTAATATAAATGTTTGACCATATATAGTGGACTAATTTTTAGGTTGATAATTTTGTATGACCCAGGAATAATTTTCTAAATATCCAGATGGCCTTTGACAGAAAAAGTTGCCCACCCCCTGCTCTAGAGGTAAACTATGAAAGCTTACAGGCCGAGATCTTGAAATCTGTCAGGAACTGATACACCGTTTTTCAGTTTAGAAGACACACTTTTTTTTTTTTCCCCCCCTGCAAATTATTGAGGAAAATGAAGTTGCGTTTTATAGTCCGAAGGTAGCTTACCTGGGGGGTTGGCAACGGTGGAGCGGAGTCACAGGAGGCCAGGTCGCTGCTTCAGGAGACGTCTCCTGAGATCTGAATCTGCGCATGCGCTGCCTCCGACGACCGTTTTCCCAAAACCTACCACAGGGAACTGAATAGGAAAGGGGACTCCGCTCACTGGTGCCGACATCTAATGAGCATCCAGGCACTGCAGCATCGCCCCAGTCCTGTCGCCTGCCTCCTGAAGCAGCAACCCCGCTCCACCGCTGCTGATTCAAATTGTAGTGTGCCTTATGGTCCGTTTTTATTTAAAATGTATCTTTTCCATATTTTACACTTCAATATTTGGGGTGCGTCTTATAGTCCAGTGCTCTTATAGTCCGTACTTTGCTTCTTATAGTTCGCAAAATACGGTACATCTAGAAAATTATAGAATGTTTTTATTCTAGTAATTTAAAGCGAACTTGGCAGCAGGATTGTGCTGAGTAACCTACAGACAATGTCAGGTTGGCGCGGTCATACTCATTATAATGATACCTGGGATGAAGACATCTGTCTTGTGGCTCTTGTGTGATCAGTGTTAGAAGTTTTCAGTTAGTGATATTCCTCGACTGTAGGCAGAGTCTTCTCTTCCTGCTCTAAAGGGCCTGTCACACTAAGCGATATCGCTATCAATATCGCTATAACGTCACTGGTTTTTGTGACGTTATAGCGATATCGCTATGTCTGATACTTGCCTCCGACCGCTCCCCCGCTAGTTATCGCTGATCGTCAGCTTGCTGTGGCGCCGACGAGCGATGCGTGGACACGGGCGGGAGGACGTCAGGATCACCTCGTCTGACAGGTAAGTAGCAACCCCCAACCCCTGCTATGTCGCTGGTGAGATCTGCCTGTGTGGCAGCTCATTAGCGACCACTTAGCGATGTACCAGCGATCCTGACCGCGTCATATCGCTGGTCGGGATCGCTGGTATATCGCTAAGTGTGACAGTACCTTAAGCCAGAGAAACTAAGAGACCTCCCTCCTGGCATATCATTAGCTGCAAACTTTTAGCACTGATTACACAAGAACCACAAGACTGATTTCTTCACCCCCAGGTATCATTTTTGACAGACTGCCTTAGTGACCATCACTAGACACCTTTTTTTCTAACTTGAGAAATAAGAGCATAGCATCACGTGACAGTTGACCATGCTGCCAGCTGTACACTTTGGCAGACACCTTGCTGCATGAGGCACAATTGGTGTTGGCACTGACCATGGCCGTTTAACCTTAGATGATGCTTCAATGGCATCTAGATGGTATCTTAGTGGGGGCTCCCTCTTTAACCCTATCAACAACCTGAGATCGTGATTGTGTGGTCCTGATGTTTGCCGTGGCGATTCATGGCCAAATAACAGCCTTAAGGGGGTTTTACACATAGCGATATCGCTAGCACGTCATCGATTTTGTGACGTGCTAGCGATATCGCTATGTGTGATACTTGCCTCCGACCGGATCCTCCGCTGTCCATCGCTGATTGCGCGAGAATGTCCGGCTCCATTTCTCGTCGTCCGCTTCCTGCTGGCGCCGACGAGCGACGTGTGGAGGCGGGCGGGAGGACGTCAGGATCGCTGTGTGTGAAAGGTGAGGATCGTGCGCTGCGCTGCTGCTGCATCGCTGTGAGATCTTCAGGTGTGAAAGCTCATTAGCGATCATTTAGCGATGCACCAGCGATCCTGACCGGGTCGGATCGCTAGACGGATTGCTGGTGCATCGCTAAATGTAAAGGGGCCTTTAGACTGCCGATATAGGAACCTGTTCAGAAGCTAGCAACATTTAGGTGGTCATTTTTTTTTCTTTCCGGTCATGCCACTTTACAGTAATTGCTGAAAACCGCCTGAAGGATTAGTAAACTATCTGACAGCAGTTTTGAATATGTTGAGGGGTGCTATTTTTAAATGGTGTCACTTTTGGGAGGTTTCCAATATATAGGTCCCCCAACGGCACTTCAAATCTGAATATGTCCCTAAAAAAAAAGTTTGTTTTGTAAATTACCTTGAAAAACTGAAATTGCTGCTACATTTTTAAGCCTTTTAAACATCCTAACAAAATAAAATGGCATTTTACAGATGGTGCTGATGTAAAGCTGAACTGAGGTAAATTATATTTATTAATTATTTTATGTGGTATGACTGTCTGAATTAAAGGGATCATAAAGTATAATTGTCATGAAAAAACAATCTAAAAATTGCTGAGATATGTTGAAACATTCCAGAGTTATTGCCACATAATAATTGACATTTCT
This sequence comes from Dendrobates tinctorius, assembly GCF_039654945.1. Classification (NCBI taxonomy): domain Eukaryota; kingdom Metazoa; phylum Chordata; class Amphibia; order Anura; family Dendrobatidae; genus Dendrobates; species Dendrobates tinctorius. The sequence continues at coordinate 9,076,455 of NW_027361712.1, read as the reverse complement.
CAGATATGAAAAATTTGGCGCCTGGTCACTAAAGTGTTAATTGTGGTCTCTTTCATGTCAAATAGATTTGCCTGTAGAGATTTGATGTCAAATTCCTAATTGGAAGAATTGAGCATGCAGTTTTTGGTACATCTATGTGATGACGGCACTAGAATAAGGCTCTTTTGTGTGCTGTCCTGAATTACCCCAGTTTTGAGAGTGGTCCTTACATGAGTTGGATTGTCTGTAATAAATATATAAAGTAAGATGTGAACATTCTGCATGCCAGGACTTGATTTACAGCAAGTGTGAGGATAGATAAATGTCATTGGCATGCTTTTGTTATTACTGCTCACCTGTATGGCAGCACATTTCCCTCTGCTCTTCCAAGCTTGATAATGGGTTCTTGGAAAAGACATGTGAGAATTTCTTTTGAAGTTCTCGCATAAATTAGTCAGCTAGTGAGTGTGGCCAAGCAAGAGACATGAGCAATACTCAATATAACACCAAAATCTTATCCTTTCATATTAGAGCGTGGAGACGCAAAGAATCGCTCACATTTCTGGCCAGTTATGTGATCATGTGTGTATTGGAGTATTAGGCTATGTGCACACGTAGATTTAGGTCCTGCAGATTTTTCCGCTCGGATTTGGAAAAATCCGCAGGTAAATTCTCAGGTCAAAAGACCTGCGGTTTCACACCTCTACAATGGAGAAGGTGTGAAACCGCAGCGGAATCCGCACAAAGAATTGACATGTTGCGGATTTGAACCCGCAGCAAATCCGCGCGGAAAAATCTGCAGCATGTGCACAGTGTTTAAGTTTACCATTGAAAACAATGGTACTGTACAACGCACCTAAATCTGCTGCGGTTCCGCAGAGCCAGAAACGCTGCGGATGCGCAGCAGAATCCGCACCGTGTGCACATAGCCTGATGTGCTTTTCTGACACTTCTATGTATGTGCTAGGTACGATCTCTTGATTGTCAGTATTTCCAGGGCTCCTCCCCTGAACGGTACTGACTGCTCTGACTTCAGCTATACAGTTGTACAAGTTCTAGAGCAGTGGTCCCCAACTTTTTTGACCTAGGGAGCCACATTCAGCTCTGAGAGGGTTGCGAGCCACATCCAGCTCCACTCACAGTAGTGGCAGCCAAAGCCACCATTACAGGTATAACGATAACCAAAGCTTTTCCACAGAAATCACCCCGAAGCAGTATACCTAGATCCAGTGGTCCCCACAATACCCCCATTCAGTATTCTCCCAACACACTGTCTCATCCAGATTCAAGCACCTCCTTTGACAGGTATTATCATCCTGTCTCCAGCGTACCATACTTAAATTATCGCTAAACCCGTAAGACCAGTATTTGTGCATCCAGATCTGCTCTTCTGTGCAGGGCTACTCACAAAATTCACCTTTTTGAGATGTGTTCTTCTTACCTGTTTACTAGACCTGAAGCTAATGCACCAAGCTGGCAGACAGCTGCGAGCTACAATTCATGGGACTGCGAGCCACATGTGGCTCCCGGGCTACAGGTTGGGGACCCCTGCTCTAGAATAAAATAATATAATACCTAGAAATTGAATGAGAGAAATGTCAGTATTTGAATTCACATGTACAAACATACCACAGTAATGAGCAAGTGAAAGTGTGAATCCAGCACTGGGGTGAGATAAGCACGTGCCCTAAAGCAACAGTGTGTGTATTTATACAGTGCTGGTCACCATTAGTGGCACACCTTCAGTCTGTTAACGCCGCCATAGACCCCCATTATGTCGCGCATTGCGACGTATGCTGTAAAGCGGCATACATTCGCGACATGCCGTTATTCACTGACTGAGCCTCGGACGCTGCCTGCAGCGTCTGAGGCTCCGTCACCGCTAGCGCTGATGAAGCATCAGCGCTAGCGGTATAGCATAATGCATATCGCGTTATGCTATAGCGCTAACGCAGCCCGTCAACGCTATGCGTTGAATCGGCTGTGTTAACGCTATGTGAATCCGGCCTTAAACTTCATGGGTGCCAATAGCGAATACATTATATATTCTTTCAACCGATCAATTCTATCTGCATGTTAAAAGAGCCTGTCACATTATACATGCAGTCCAATCTGTAAACAGCCTGGTATCGAGAAGAAGCTGAGCAGAATGATAATTAGTTTATGCATTGAAATACCTGGTGTTTATATCTAGTTCAGTGGGCAATCCTACTCAATAATTTTTGCATACAGAGATACAATCACTGAACAGGACTGTCCACTGGACTCGTATCCATAAAACATTGGGAATTTAAAAAAATCAATCGGATTAGCTCCTCCTGCTCCAGAATACCCTACCTGCTGGTCAGAAAACATGTTCAACATTACAGGTTCCCTTTAACACCCTTCATGACCTTGGGGTTTTTGTGTTTTCACCCAACCCCAGATCACGAAAAATGGAGACATAACAGGTCTTGGAAAACAGCAACTTTTTTTTGACAAACTGGATTTTTTTTTTCACCACTTACCGTATTTTTCGGTCTGTAAGACGTACCGGACCATAAGACGCACCCCAATTTTCAGTAGGAAAATAGGGGAAAAAAAATGTGTCAAATGGGGGTCCGTCTTACAGTCCGAATTCAGCTTACCTGGGAAGGGATCCGGCAGGGCTGTGGAGTCGGAGTCGTGGAGTCGGAGTCGGTGCTCATTTTGGTGGAGTTGGAGTCGGTATAAAATGGACCGACTCCTAAAATATATAATAAATTGGGTACAGTAATTCAATGCAGGATGTGCTGAATATTTTTTCATAGGAGTTTGGGAAAGTTATGAAATGTCCTATAAATGGCTGTTCTATTCCTGATCTAAGGCTACATTCACACACAGCGTTTTTCCTGTGTTTTTTGAGGATACGTTTTTCAGCTGCAAAAGCAGATCAGCTTTTTAAAAAAAACTGCATCACCTGAAAGGTTTTTGAGCTCATAGATAATGTTTTCAATAGCAAAAGCAGATTAGAAATCTGCTCTATCTATATATCCATTATCCATATCTGTCTATCCATATCGTATCTGTACCAAAAAGAATGAAAACCGGGTAGTACACCAATATATATTCTGTTCTATCTAAATATCTTGATTATTGGATCATAAAAATGATTAAATGTCTGAGGTTCACATTGTACTACAATAAATTTTTCATTTAAATATAAGCAATATGTGTGGGAGTTGGAGTCGGAGTCGGTGTAAGGGAAATTGAGGAGTCGGAGTCGCAGGTTTGGCTTACCGACTCCACAGCCCTGGGATCTGGCACAGGTGGAGAAGTAGTCGCAGGGGTCATTCCGTGGTCCAGGCTCGTGCTGGGGCAGGGGCAGCTGTGCTGGGGCAGGTGGGCTCTGCGGTGGTGGCAGCTGTGCTGGGGCAGCTGTGCTGGGGCAGGGGCAGCTGTGCTGAGGCAGGGGAAGCTGGGCTCTGCAGTGGTGGCAGCGGGCGGCGCTCTGCGGTGCTGGCAGCGGGCTGGACTCCGGTGCAGGGGCGGCGGCTCCGCCGGCATTTCTTCGCGGCCCGGAGGCCCCCGTAGTTCCCTTGCTGGCCGCCGCCATGTTGCGGTGGCCTCCGGGAGCATGGACGCCAGGAAGATGGCCGCCGGTCCGGGGACGGCGCAGGCGCGGGATCAGATCTCGTCCCGAGATCTCGGGGGACGAGATTCAAATCTCGGCAACGAGATCTCGTCTCCCGAGATCCCGGGACGAGATCTGAAGCTGCGCATGCGCCGTCCCCGGACCGGCGGCCATCTTCCCAGCGTCCATGCTCCCGGAGGCCACCGCAACATGGCGGCGGCCAGCAAGGGAACTGCGGGGGCCTCCGGGCTGCGAAGAAATGCCGACAGAGCCGCCGCCCCTGCGTCGGAGCACAGCCCGCTGCCACCACCGCACCGGAGAGCCCCGCCCGCTGCCACCAGGTTAGTACCGTGTATTGCGACCATAAGACGCACCCCCAACTTTCCCCCAAAATTTTGGGGGAAAAAAAGTGCGTCTTATGGTCGGAAAAATACGGTAAATAAAAAAGAACCTATACATGTTTGGTATCTACAAACTCGTAATAACCTGGAGAACCATAATGGCAGGTCAGTTTTAGCATTTCGTGAACACTGAAAAAAAAAAAATTGTAGAATTGCAGTTTTTTGCAATTTAACTGCACTTTGAATTTTTTTTCTCGTTTCCAGTACAACTCGTCCTGCAGAAAACAAGCCCTCGCATGGCAATATTGACAGAAAAATAAAAAAATTATGGCTCTGGGAAGAAGGGGAGCAAAAAAAATGGTGATGCAAAAATTGAAATACCCCTGGTCCCTGATGGGTTAAAGGACTTTAGCAACGGCCCCTTACCAGCCTGAGAATTCTAGCCCCTAACTGTCTGCACTAGCAAGGCTGGTTGTCGAAAATGAGGAAGGGGACCCTGGTTGCGCTCTTTTTTTTTTTTTTTTTTTTTTTTTTTAAATGTAAATAATTCTGTTCTTGTTAACCAGCCATGCTAACTCTGACAGCTGAGGGTTGCAGTCCCCAGCTGCTAGTTTGACTGTCTGGTTATCAAAAATACAGGGGAACCCACGCCAATGTTTTTTCAATTATTTATTTAGACCACAGGCGCTGGCTGAATACTCTCATCAGCTGCGTCTGCTTTCACTGTTAGTAGTAGCAGCAGGAGTAGGGTGATGGGAGCAGTAGTCCCATCAGCCGATGCCAGTGACCGGAGATGAGCTGTATCAAGGCTCGTTAAAGGGAAGGTGCCGTGTTTTTTCATAATTTAATGTAAAAAAAGAAAATAGTATAAAAAGATTTTGTCCCCTAAGCTTGACTCAGTGGTGTGTATTTGTTTTTTTTTGTTTTTTTTTTAAACTGTATTAATGCAGCCACTGGGGGCTGCCATCTTACCTTTCTGGCTGCTGAACAACACTTTCCATGCTCATTTACGGCAGTCCCTGGGCATAAGACATAACAGTTGGCTCCCGACCATATCTTTCATTGCAGCTGCATTAGGAGTGAACTGGGCACGCTGTAGGTGTGGCTAGGCGCCATCTTATTAGAGCCCAGTGCTTTCCTTTTAGCACCATTTACACTCTATTGCAAGCACTGTTATGTCGGATGCTGTACTGTGGATGTTCTCTGCACATACAGTACCAGCTGCAGGAGAGGGATACAGGACCAGCTCCTGGAGACCGAGCTGCTTTCTCCAAAACACCCGACCAGCTGCTGCCCCTGCTCTTGCCAAACATAGGAGGAGCTGCTCCCTGCTGTTTCAAAACACTTGGCCATCTGCTGGACATCTAATCCTCTCCTGTGTGATACTGGCTGCTGAGCCGTGTATCTAATCCTCTCCAGTGTGATATTGACTGCTGAGCCGTGTATCTAATCCTCTCTGATACTGACTGAGCCATGTATCTAATCCTCTCCTGTGTGATACTGACTGCTGAGCCGTGTATCTAATCCTATCCCGTGTTATACTGCTCTCCTGAAATACTGTGCTGCTGTCACCCTGCTCCACCATATATCTCCCTCTGTGCCCCCCATAGATCAGCACACTGCTCTCCTGAAATACTCTGTGCTGCTGTCACCCTGCTCCCAGAATCCTTGCTGTCTGCCATCCTTGGTGACCGAAGACCCTATTCCTCACCTCAGATCCTTTCCTGGCGATTGTGAAAGCGAGGCGACAGGGGCCTGATATATGGTGGAAGGAGCAGGGTGACAGCAGCACAGAGTATTTTAGGAGAGCAGTGTGCTGGTCTATTGGGGGCACCCTGTTCGGTGCCAGGGATTGTACATAGAGCACTGTGTTTTATACACATGGATGGACAGTCTTCTTGTCTGCGCCACAGAAATCCAGGAAATATTTCTGCTGATTGATGGCCTGTTCTGATCCAGACTTTGCATGCAAAGACAGTCAGTAACTTTGTAGGCCCCATCAAAATGGCTGCTCACTGTGCTCCTAAATGTCATCCTCTCTTTTCCCTTAGCAAACACCTAGAAGGGGAGGAGAGGAGTGACACCACACCCATGTCAGCAGATTCCGCCCATAATTACTGCAGGGCAGTAATGTGAGCTAGTTGTGCACTAGGTTTTTGTGCCAAATTTCAGTAGCTGCTCCCCCTAGTGTTAACAAGTGGAAATGCCAAACTTTTTAAAATTATTTTTCATATTTTACAAAATTAAAAACAAATGATAATATTTTTTAAGAAAAATGTAAACATTAATTTTTCACATTTTTTCAATTGCTGAAAAAATTTTTTTTGGATGGCACCTTCCCTTTAAAGGGTTGATAGTGACTTGTAGGATTTCTGCTTCCAACAGGTGGCGTTATAGAGTTCTAATCCACTTCCTCTCTGAAGAGGCAATTCGCATAAAAAACATTTGTGCACCTTGTCTGCCACTTACTGTCACGTGACTATTGTAGCGCTCTGATTTTGCTGTAAACGAAACAGCCAAGTTGCAGATAAGTCACATTTCGTGTAACCTGCATTGGACCCTGTGGCAAGCATGTTGCGTGTGACCAGCGACAGAAAATCCAACATATTTGCTATTGAGTTACATGTTGCAACACTACACCATAGGTAGTAATTGCATCCAAAGTTATAATTTGTTGCTGCGACTTCAGTGTCGTGCTCCATATGACGCGGTGCAGCTAGCGCCTTATTGTGGATTTCAACTTCCCCCACTAAAAGGAGCCTGTCATCAGGTTTTTGCTATAAAAGCCGTTGTCACCATGTTTAGCAGTCTTTTAATGCATTTCTAACAATCCCAATATATTCCCCATGCATGGGGACTTGTGTTTATGTATCCTGACCCAAGGTGGACTCGTCGGGGTCTTCCCTGTGGTTTTTTTTTTTTTTTTTTTTTATGATGTCATAAATCCTTAGTTATGTGTGGGTATATAATATATGTTATACACACACATTTGGTTTGTGATCATTATCAAGAGGGCCGTCTCTGGATCGTGCTTGGCGCCCTCTCTGCCTTCTGCTTTGTTATTCTGTCAGACATGAATGATGTGGATGACATCTACTTCATCCACCCAGTTGGAAAAGCCTCACACATATGCAAGGATCTCTGCCGGTTGTGTATATTAGTATACCGTAAGTTGGCGGTCTGGTGTTACAAGGCAGAAAGGGGACGCTGGGCATGGTCCGAAGATGCCCTTCAAACCGCTCGGTGCAGTGCACATTAGCACTAGACATGCAACGATGGACAATGGGAAAGTTTTTATATTTTATTGCATATACGGTGCTGCCTAGGAGAGTGGCTTATTAGAAATGTACTAAAAGGCAGGAGAACATGGTGGCAATGGCTTTTATAGGAAAAATTTTAGACTCCATGGCAATAAGCCACAACATAAACTGACATGCTGCAAATGTCAAAATCTACTATTATCAATTTCCACTTAAACTATGTGTGTAAATGATTAAAATCTCATCTATATTGTGCTGTGGGCTTTTCTTGTTCAGAATATTCACAGCAAATCTGTTTTGTGTAGTTGCCTTTCTACATTCTTTACCCTGACAGTTACCTTATAAACCATGCTGATTTGCAATACAACTACACGTCTCTGCAGTTTTTGGACACTGCATGTGAACACGCCCTAAGTGTCAGTTGAATAATCCAACTGGGCAGATTTGTCAGGTGCAAGTATCTGGGACAACCAAACGTTACAGCTGGTGTCTGACTATGGGTAGCCATGGTTGGGATAATTTATTGTGGCTGAGCGCAGCATGTACCGTTGATTCTTAGCTTAATTGTGGTATCTTTTGCTTATTTGTATGTTTATTTTTAGCCTTAAGAGAAGCGCTGGAAGAAAATGCCTAAAAGCCTAGCCGCCAAAGCTATTGAGCACAGCTTGTCTGCGCTGACATGGAAAGCATTCCTTTTATAATGCTGTTGAAAGATTGGCCACACTTGTCCTACAACATCTGATCTTCCTTGCTAGTGGCGGACTTGTCAGAGTCCTTCCTGTGGGGGGGGGGGGGTTTGTTTGCTTTTTTTTTTTTATGATGTCCTAAATCCTTACAGATAAGTGATGGAGATTTGCATAGCAAAGTGCTAACTTGATGTACAATCAATCGGCAAGGTACATCACATAGATCCCAAACCTACATAAGAAGGATATATATATAAAAAAGTGAAAGCCTACAAATATACCAAAATATAAACATACCAATCCTGTTGAGGAGACACTGGGGTAAGCAGGTGCCCTAGTCCACTAGCCGAAACCGCACGGACCAGGGATCAACCCACCGACCGTCTCCGCCCTTCCTTTACCGTGGACATACTACTCAGACAACACAGGGTGAGGGCAAAAGTTGGCAATAGTTTATAGAACCACAAAACAGGTAAATAATACATAGAACAGTCCCCAAAAAAATGATGTAAGATTACAGTCTCACTCTTCCGCTGACTTGCTGGAATAACATCCCCTGTGACTTCAGAGCTTCCAGGGCCGACTACCCCAACTATAGCACGCACAGAGAGGAGGTAATGAGAAGCTTAGGAAACTGACAGTCCATTAAGGTACAAGGCCAGGTGACAGGAGGGTCACGACCTGGCTTCTCCAAACATCTCCATGGAGCCAGTTGATCAGCGAGTCCCATTCTTGGCTTTTCCAAACGGGGCTCAGGTGACTGGTGGCTTCAAATCCAGACTACCCCAAATGTATCCATGGGGCTCAGGTGACCGCTGGGTCCAAATCCTGACTGCCACAAACATATCAATAGTTCAGTGATGGTCAATGCAGCATATCTGTATACTCTCAGCCATGGCTGTTGTCTCTTAAGCTGACATCCTGTAGAATGTCAAATCTGTGTCCCTCGTGATTGAACCATGATGTCTTGGCTGAAATGGGGAATGTAGAAACAGGTGGAAAGCAAATAAAAAGGAGGGGGTGGGTGTGCATGAATTGTTTAATATAATATATAAAAAAAAATGACATAACAATCCAATGGCCAAGTTATTACTAGCACAATAGTACCATACAAAAGAGTCGCATTCTATGTATATAACAATAATGAAGTAAAACTGCGCTGAGCAATAATTAATAAATATGAAATAATTTGATAACAAGAGTCGAGTAACTAAGGTTTTACTGGTGAAGCGTAACACTATCCAGGAGAATCGCATTTAATATAATGCAATGAGAAAGGTAGAAAAAGTGCCTAAGCAATAAATATTAAATACGGTATATATTAGGCTGTGTTCACACGTTGCGTTTTTTTCGCGGCGGTTTTTAACGCACGATTTTTCCGCGAAAACGCAAAAAAACCAGCAGCCTATGCAACCCAATGGGATTCCGCAATGCTGTGCTAATGCTGCGGATTTTTCTGCGGCGGAATCGCATCGTGGAAAAATACGCAGCATGCTCATTAATCTTGCAGAATCACGGCGATTCCGCCCACATAGGAATGCATTGTTTTGCTTACTTTCCGCATGTGGCTGTGCCCACCATGCGAAAAGTAAGCAGGACATTTGCGGATGGTACCCAGGGGGTGGAGGAGAGGAGACTGTCCTCCGGGCTGTGGGTACCATATCCCTGTAAAAAAATAGAATAAAAAAATCCGGTTATATTCCCCTTCCGGCGTCCCGCGCCGCCTTACCGATGCTCCTGCCAACTCCCGTTTCCCGTTCCCAGTAATTCCTTGCGGCAAGGACCTGTGATGTAGCGGTCTCACAAGACCGCTACAGTATCGCGAGACCTTTACGTCATCAAAGGTCTCGCAAGGCATTACTGGGAACGGGAGCATCGCGATGATCGGGAAGGCTGCGCGGGACGTCGGAAGGCGAGAATCACGATTTTTTTTAATTTTTTTTTTTTAACATTAGATCTTTTTATTGCTGATGCTGCATAGGCAGCCTCAATAGTAAGAAGTTGGTCACACTAGTCCAACACTATGTTTGACGAGTGTGACCAACCTGTCAATCAGTTTTCCAAGCGATGCTACAGATCGCTTGGAAAACGCTAGCATTCTGCAAGCTAATTACGCTTGCAAATCGCTAGTTTTTCCACGGGAATTTAAAATGTGATTTTCCCATGGAATTCCTGCGGCAACTTCCGCTGGAGTTCCGCAACGTGTGCATATAGCCTTAAAGTTAATAAAGTATAACTTTATTAGGAAGGTATGTTACTTTTCGTTACCAAAACCTTGGTTATTTTATGTTTTATCTCATTTCATATTTATTAATTATTACTCAGTGTACTTTCTTTACTTCATTATCGTTATACACATGGAATGGGACTCTTCTTTTGTATGGTACTATTGTGCTATTAATAAATTGGCTATTGGATTGTTATTTGAATGTTATGTACGGTAATTTTTTTTATATATATTATACAATTCATGCACAACTATCCCCTCCTCCTTTTTTCGCCCCTTTCCCCATTTTATATTCTATGTTCTTGTGTTGTATGTTTTTAATATGATTACTAAAGAAATATGAATTTTACAGTGTTATTTTCTGCCTAATTTTTGCATCATGTAGATCCCCTGACTCTGTATTCTAAACTTGTATTCACATGTCCAGTACTTTTTCATTTCACATTTTTGGATCTATTTTGGGATGACAATAACATAATTAAACTGATCCAGTCAAGGATTTATTCACTTGCATGGGGACAGAGATATATCCTAAAATGTATTCCATTTGCCTCTCTCTTATCCACTTGCTGTACATTATTTACTTGCACAACTTTTATGTCCAGCCAAAAAACTGATAACAACTGAATACATTTTTTTTCTAACACTGAAGTTTATGGGACACTGTTTCTCAGAGAAAGTAATAAAATGGCCTCTGTCACATAATTTAAACAGGCTCCCATCCTAGTCACGTGTCAGGACAGGATGCACTATGAGGAAAAAAAACATCGGAGACCTGTGTCTCAATGTCAAAAGATCAGTAAGCACATGTATATGAGCTGCGGAGGAGTGTGTGACAAAAGAATAAGTCTTCTCCTCGGCTTACTGAGCATGGAAAGACTGGAGAAATAATCTTCTGTTAAACACTTCACCTCTGCTCACAGTGGTATGTGTGCTTACATTACAATTTCTGTCAGGTGAGACACGGATGTTTGGGAGCTGTGTTTCTTCAGATTGAAGCCCATCCTGACATGTGAAAAGGACAGGTTGCTGTTTGAATTATACAACATGGGCCATTTTATTACATTCTTGGAAAACGCCCTTAACGGTCATCTGTTATGTCATCCGTTAATGGATCCCTTTAAACATTGCACTTTCCCAGAACACTAGAAGTATTCAGAAACACATAGTATAAATAGGCTGCGAAATAGAAACCAAAGTGTGCACCTGTATTTTCTTCCCCTTTTTTAAAAAAAAGAAAATACTGCATCCATTACAAATGGACAAGAGACGAGGGCTTAATGAAAGCATTACATTAAGATCTATTCTGTAAGGCTGAGTTCACATGTCTATACCTTTATCGGAAGACGCCAGCATCTCTTATATAGTCCTACAGTGCGAGGTGTATCTTGGAGTCAGATGTAAAAAATTGCATCTTTTAGTGTGGTGCGCCACTGCAGCCTAATGTATTTTCTTACTGTCAATGCTAATGCATTTAGCTGTGATGGGTGCTGAAAAGACACTTAGGTGAATCGCCTGTGGATATATTTGAGTGTGTGGGTGCAACACGGTGGACAGTTTGCTTGCAGTATGTGATGACCGATCTACCAGTAAAGTATATGTAGTATAGTCTTTATTAGGAGGTGAGAGTGCAGTGGGACTCCAGTGTCCCAACATATTATACGAGCTGCAGCAGTTAGTGGAGCTGTGTGCTGATGGCTTACAGTAGCTTTCCATGATCTAATATATAGCCCTAGCCCAGTGGTATTGGTGCGTGCAGACATGCCTGTAATCATTGGCCACTTGCAGGCGTGGTCTGTTCACTGCTTCTTTCACCTTGCCTCCAGATATGTCTGACTGCACATCATGCTGTGCCATGCACTGAGCCAGCACATTCTGCCGGCCTCCTCTCCTAACTAATGGCTAGAGTATTGAGACTTCAGACCAATCCTAATGTTCTGGGTCTAGCTGCTGAAAGTCTCTATGCCAGGCGTGGGGTCGGAGCCAATTATAGAAATGGTGTATATGCATTATTGTATTGTACCTATGCCAAGCGATGTATACTGCTATACAGAACAAAGGCTACAAGGACATTGGCCAGATTTTCAGAGAATGTGGTTTAGATTAGCAAATGAATATTGGCTGTCGGTTTTTTTTTTTTTTTTTTATTATTACCTCAATAATAATAATAAAAACCTGTAGCTATATGAAAGTGATTGACTACTGGGGTAATGTGCCTTAGGAGGCCATGGCTACTTGGTGCAATGCCATGGGGTTGCCTTCTGTTCTCCCTTCCCCATGACTGCACGTGGCACCATTAAAAGGAAGGATAGAAAGCGCCTACATGACAGTATTTCTGATGACTGGCATTGTCACATGACAGATAATATGTAGTTTTCAGCCATTCTGGCACTGTCACATGAGGATTGTGTAAGTGATATACTGTAATTCATAGGTTTCATGTCTGGAAAACGCATAACCCCTTATCTCATGTCTTTTGTTCTGCTTCTCTCCTGCTCTACAAGGATCAATCAATATAACCTTTACCCATGGCTGCCTGGTTGCTAGGAGACCTCCATTTAACCTATGCAGTGCCTCTACCGATCGATAATTGCTGCAGAGCAAAAGCATTAGATCATACGATCAGTTCTGCTCTACCATGACCTAATTCTGTGTAGTGGTCTTTGAATTCTTGTGTTTTTTCCCCAGTTTTAATTGATACACTTTTCAGACCTAATGTAGCTTCCATGGGAGGGGTTATATGTTTATGCAGTTTAGCACTGGATTGTCTCTGCTCATTTGGTTTTCTGGTATTAGTACAAACTAGATATTAACCAATCTCTGAAAAATAACTACGGTATAATGTCACTTGCAGGCAGCCATATATCTCCTAGATGAGTATTTCAGATATCGATTTTTATCCTCCATTTATCTCATCAATAGTACAATATATGGCTGGTATAAGAAGTGTATGGGCAGAACAGAATTTGAGATTCATTAGTCTCTAAAATGGATAAACTCTATCCCTAATGTTTTGAAAGTCCTTACAGGGTGATGTTAATGGAGAGCCCTGAGCATGGGATCTCTGCTTGTAGTGAGTACACAGCACTGTACTGTACAGTAGGGCAATGGCAATAGCGTGCAGATAGGAGGCATCAGCTAATTACGTGCTCTACTGACCAACTAAAATACAAACAGAAACGACCATCTACGACTCACTCATTTTAATAAGTCCTAGTCCTAAAACAGCAATTTTATACCAGAAATTCTCAATAGCTGACTTTTTATAATGGTTTGAAGTGTAAGGTGGGTGTCACTGCTCATGGACACTTCACATGGTTGTGCACAGTTTATTGTGACTACTACATTTACAGTGCTTAATTAAAGGGATATTCCAGGAAGAAATAATTACCTATCCATAAGATTGGTGTTCACTTTGGTGCGAATCGGACTACTAAATACCACACTTGCTCACCAATCACCTGAAAGTGGGACTTCTGTCCCCCATTTGTCCCCAATCTAAACGTTTTTACCTAACCTGAGGATATGTGGTAACTACTTACAGAGTACCCCTTTTAGAACATCTGAAATACCATGTTCACTAATTCTCCCTGTATGTTACTGTGCTAGCTCACTAATATTTTGAGTATTTGCAACCCAAGAGTATCACATCTTAGATTTCCAAGAGGAAATCTATCAGATTTTTTTTTTTATTAAAGGGGTTGTATGGTCCCAACATATTGATGACCTATCCACCGGACACCATAATGGTGGGGGCTCGACGCCTGACAATCCTGGCGATCAGCTGTAAGCTCCAGTGAAAGTCGGATATAAAACCTTTGTTTAGAGCTGGAAAGTGCCACTCCGTTGAAAGTATAGTGTCTGCTGCAGAGAGACTAGGTAACAAAAAACCAAACCTTCAATGCGAACCTCAACATGACTATGACTTTGGAGGATATTTAACTCAACCTTGGTCATGTTGCAAACCTTGTTTGGGTTAGACATTTATTAGGGAGATTTATCTGTAGGATTTCTGCCTGTATCTGATGGTACTAGAGATGCAGCTTTCTTCCATCTAGAGGAGAGCTAATTAGCTAATGGTCTCTACAACGAGACACCATATTCCTAAACCTCCATGAAGGAAAGCCAAAATCGTGTTTGTCTGTAATATCTAAGTGTAAAAAAACCAGCTCGCCAAAATGAACAGCCGAACACTTAGCAAAGTGTTTTTCTACAGTACCATTAATGGTGGTTAATCATTGTAAACTGGGAATGTATTTTTATTCCTTTAAAATTGCACTGAAAATCATAAAAAATTGACTCCTGTGAATCCGTCTGAACATGCATAAAGGGATTTCTGTTCTTCTTTTTGTATGGCTGCAGAGCACAGTACGTCACTAATTGTAATGGGTTCAATTAACCTGAACACATTGACATAGTTTCTATCCATAAAAGGATTACATCAAAGAAAACAAGCTGTTAAGTACAGAGGCGATTTAGGAGGCCCTTTAGGCATGCAATGTATCCATTCCACTCTGACTTATCTGTTCCCGGCAAAGATTATTTTTTGGCATCCCCTCAAGGCATGTAGCGCAGCAATGTGACTTCTATCCGATGCTTAGCAAATCTGCACCTAAACTGCCATATAGTTCTTTATAGCATGTGACTTACAGGACGCTTTTTCTGTTTTCTTTTCACATTACAGGTCAAGATAAGTGAGCTAATAGCTGAATTACATTGAACATGTGCAAGTGAAGGAGCAGGTTTGTGTTTGTTTTAAAGAAATTCCAGTAAGGAAATAAATGTATTCTCTTTTACAAAGACTTTGGGCTCTTATCACTTACTATCACTGTGTATTTTCTACGTGATAGCTGCAAGTGTGGCTCTGTGGCATTAATTTTTTTTCCTGATCAAGAAATGTTAACATATGTGAATTACGTCTCTGCACATGTCAGTTAACAGGTGCGTTTGGCATAATGTGACAACAAAACTTTCAGGAATAGGAAAGAATAGGAAATATATAATCAAAAAGGCATATTAAGCAACATTGACTTCAGTGCATACAGTTCTGTCCATGGCTGCCACACAGAGCTGCCAGCATTGAATTCAGTGTTACCAGATTGACCTCAGGGTTTTGGGAATGAGTGCGTTTTAGGCTAAGTGCACACGGTGTGGATCCTCCCGTGGATTTTTCCCGCGCGGATTTTAAGAAATCCGCAGGTCAAATGACCTGCATTTTTCCTGCGGATTTCTTCTTTTTTTTTTTTTTTTTTTGTGCGGTTTTCCACTGCAGTTTTCCCCCTGCGAATTTGGAGAATTCAGAATGACATGCACTTCTTTTAAATCTGCACAGCTTTTTTTTTTCTTTCATTGATTTACATTGTACTGTAAATCACAGTGCGGATCTGCAGCGTTTCTGCGCGGAAAAATCCGCTGCGGATCCGCAGGAAATCTGCATCATGTGCACATAGCCTTACAACCATATTATGGAATTATGTAAATGTAGTTCCCTAATTTCTAGTTCAGCTCTGTGTGCAGTGCTCCTGAAGGAAAGCCAACAAGTGCCTGTAATTGTGCCTCCCTGTTCAGCTGATCGGTAAGACTGGTGGCCAGACTCGCACCTCCACCAACCATAATTTCTGACTTCAGGTGGTTTGTCTAAAGGACACATAAGCCAGGGATATGTCACTATATGATGATAATACAATATACCCTGTTGAAAAGATTAGCATTACTATGGTGGAAAAAGTGACTTATAAAACAGCTGCAGTGGGGACTGGCCACAATCTCCTCGCTTTCCACCAAGCTTTGACTCTTTCTGCCCATCATAGCTTCACTCGCCAGAGGCGTCGTTGATTAAGGTTGAGTGGGCATGGGAGGGAACAGTGAGCAGTGCCCCCTGCAGCACCACCTCTTGACTGGAGGCAGCGGCGAATGGATGTTATAGACGTCATTTCTCTCCACCATGCCAATGCTGATAATTTTATACATGGCATGTTAAGCACTATATCATACATTACAGCATCATGTTTTTGGCTTGGGTAGCTAAATTACACTGATAGGGCCACATTAAAGAGTATGCCAGTTTCCTCACAGACACATGACTTTTGTCATATAACAAAAGTATCTCTGGGGTTCCATTGATGATGGGCAGATCTGGTTTCTGGTGTGACTGATTTCCCTACCTCTACAATTAACAAATAAAAAAAAGTCCTGGAAAGACTTTGTTGGTCAACAAATAGTGGTGTAAATAGTCCTTTACAGCTGTATTAAAAACATTGTTTGATGTTGTTTTTTTATTATTTAAATAAGAGCAAATCTTAGTTATTCTGGCATCTATTCCATAGTGTTGTTTGTGGTGCTCCACAGCTCCAGTCACCAACCTGCCTCTATCCATGGGTGACTTCAGAGGTTTCCTCATTTACTTGGTCTCTTTCGCCTTCCGTACAGGTTTACTCCTTCTTATCATATTTTCATGCTTACACTGGAGTAAATTAGCGCTGCATTTATTGGCACATTTCCTTTCACTGCTCGCAGTTTAATAAATGATGAGCATCAACAAGCTGCTTCAGAGTTGAAAGGTTTCCTAGCAACCGGCTGTATGAGAGATGGCAGCCCAGATTTAGCGAGCCTTTGTTTTCTCGTACTTGTTGGTATCCGAGTACAATTGTTCTGTAAAGAGAATGATAAATGTCCTGCCAAATGGATGCTGGAGAAATGTGAGACGTTGACCTGCTTAGCAATTCTGAACAAAGAGTAACTCTCCCAGCTAGTGTTTAATATGCGTGTACCAGATTTCATTTACGCTGGTAAGCAGCAGACACTGGCACATTTTCTACACATTTAGTGTACTGAAAGTAAAATTAAATTTGTCCAGGATCATTCAAGAGCTATTATCCTGCCCTGGAATGAGCACAACATGTTTCACGCCTGCAGACCTAGAGCAACCATTGTCTCCTAGAACCATGCATTAAGCTGTAATGACTAGTCGTCTTTCTGTGTATGTTCCTGCCCTGGATTCATAATCGCCTCCGCCTCCCTCCGTCCTCTCCGCCTTTAAAGTTTCCAAGGAAACTAACAGGCATTATCATTTATAAGAAAACATTTTGTCAGCATAGCTTAGATTGGCTCTTGCTCCTGTAGTGCGTTACACTGGTGGTCCTATTTCTCTAGTACTCTGAGGGCAGATCATTGCTTTATGGATACTTGGGAATAGATTTATGAAAACTTTCTAAAAGAGAGAATCTTTGTTGTCCATAGCACCCAATGACAGTGCGGCTGTCTTATTCCAAAAACAGAATGTAAACTGAAAGCAGCAGTGTGGTTGCTATGGGCAACAAAGAATATTGTTTTAGTCCGTTTCAGAAATCTCTCAGTTGGAGTGTATTCCAAGGAAAGGGCATGGATTGTAAGAAACAGCAGAAACGCCTTTCGGATCTATAGAATTTCTGGTGAAAAATGCACACATGTAGATGACCTGTAAATAAGAATTTGCAGGCTGCTTCCATTTTCAGAGATGGATCGTTTTGTGAATCCGGAATAGACTGCCTGCACTAGCTTTCATTTACTTACGCAGCTTCATTCCTCTACTGCTTTCCCTTTACCAGCTTCTTTGTGATCTCGTTTTTTTTTTTTTTTTTTCTCTGCTCCAACAAGATGCTGCTGCCTATGTATTCTGTCACTCCCCCTTACCTCCCAACTGTGCTGGTATTTCTGCCATTGTGCTACTGAGAGTGAAGCAATGTGAGCGAGAGGAGAGAAGGCACATTGAGTTGACAGTGCCCATGAGACTAAGGGTGTGTGCACACGTTGCGGATTCTGCTGCGGAGTTTTCCGCGCAGATTTGTCTAAATCCGCAGGTCAAATGACTTGCGGATTAGCCTGCGGTTTGACACTTGGAGCAGGTGCCAAACAACTGCGGAATCCGCACAAAGAAGTGACATGATGCAGATTTAAATCTGCAGCAAATCCATGCGGAAAAATCTGCAATGTGTGCACTGCGTTTTTCTTTTTACATAGACTAAAATGGTACTGTACAACGCAGCAGAAACTGCTGCAGATCTGCAGGGCCAGATCCACAGCAGAATCTGCAACGTGTGCACACACCCTTACACTGCCAGAAGTCACAGGAAATCTAGCTATGTTTTAAACAACGTCTTTTTCTTACTTCTGATTAACCCCTTCCTGACATCCGACGTACTATCCCGTCCATGGGACCCGGGCCCCTATGCCCATGGACGGGATAGTACGTCTACGGCGATCAGCGGCGCCCACGTGTCAGCTGATTATCACAGCTGACACCCGGCACTATGTGTCAGGGGCGGTCACGGACCGCCCCTGACACGTTAACCCCTTGCACACTGCGATCAAACATGATCGCGGTGTACCGGGAGTTAAAGGGAAGCATCGGCAGGGAGGGGGCTCCCTCCGTGCTTCCCTGAGCCCCCCATGGCAGCGCAATGTGCAGCGCTGCTGCGGGGGGCTCCTTTCCTCCAGGCCTCCGAATCCAAGATGGCGACGGGGGCCTTCGGGGGGCCTGGAGGAAGCTGGCTTCCTCAGTGCCTGCAAAGCGCAGACAAGAGGAAGTCTTCAATGCCTGTGACAGATTGCTGATCTGTCACAGTGATCTGTGATGTGACAGATCAGCGATCTGTCACAGGACAGTGATGTCCCACCTGGGACTATGTAATAAAGTAAAAAAAAAATAAAAAAAAAGTGTAAAAATAATTTTAAAAAAATCGCCAAATAAATTGGTAAAAAAAAAAAAAAAAATATTCCCCAATAAATTCATTTTTTGAAAATAAATAAACAAAACAATAAAAGTACACATTAGGTATCGCCGCGTCCGTAACGACCCGCCCTATAAAACTGTCCCATTAGTTAACCCCTTTAGCGAACCCCTTAAAAAATAAAAATAAAAAACGAAGCAAAAAATGATTTATTATCATACCGCCAAACAAAAAGTGTAATAACGCGCGATCAAAAAGACGCATATAAATATCCATGGTACCGCTGAAAACGTCATCTTGTCCCGCAAAAAACGAGCCGCCACACAGCATCATCAGCAAAAAAAATAAAAAAGTTATAGCTCGCAGAATAAAGCGATGCAAAAATAATTATTTTTTATATAAAATAGTTTTCATTGCATAAAACCGACAAAACATAAAATAACGACCTAAATGAGGTATCGCTGTAACCGTACTGACCCGAAGAATAAAACCGCTTTATCAATTTTACCGCACGTGGAACGGTGTAAACGCACTCCCCCAAAAGAAATTCATGAAACGCTGGTTTTTGTTCATTCTGCGTCCCAAAAATCGGAATAAAAAGCGATCAAAAAATGTCACGTGCCCGAAAATGGTACCAATAAAAACGTCAACTCGTCCCGCAAAAAATAACACCTCACATGACTCGGTGGGTCAAAATACGGAAAAATTATAGCTCTCAATATGTGGTGATGCAAAAACTATTTTTACAATAAAAAGCGTCTTTTAGCGTGCGACAGCTGCCAAAAATAAAAACCGCCATAAATAGTAAATCAAACCCCCCGTTATCACCCCCTTAGTTAGGGAAAAATAATAAAATTAAAAAAATGTATTTATTTCCATTTTTCCATTAGGGTTAGGGCTTGGGTTAGGGTTAGGGCTGAGATTAGGGTTAGGGGTGTGTTGGGGTTCGGGTTGGAGTTAGAATTGGGGGTTTCCACTGTTTGGGCACATCAGGGGCTCTCCAAATGCAACATTGCGTCTGATCTCAATTCCAGCCAATTCTGAGTTGAAAGTCATATGGTGCTCCTTCCCTTCCAAGCTCTGCCATGCGCCCAAACAGTGTTTTACTCCCACATGTAGGGTATCAGCCTACTCAGGACAAATTGCAAAACAATTTTTGGGGTCCAATTTCTCCTGTTACCCTTAGGAAAATAAAAAATTGGGGGCAAAAATATCATTTTTGTGGAAAAAATGCTTTTTTTATTTTCACGTCCGAGCGTGTTAAACTTCTGTGAAGCACTTGGGGGTTCAAAGTGCTCACCACACATCTAGATAAGTTCCGTGGGGGGTCTAGTGTCCAAAATGGGGTCACTTGTGGGGAGTTTCAATAGTTTAGGTACATCAGGGGCTCTCCAAACGCACATGACACCCGCAGACCATTCCATCAAAGTCTGCATTCCAAAATGGCACTGCTTCCCTTCCGATCCCCGACGTGTGTCCATACAGTAGTTTTCTCCCACATATGGGGTGTCAGCGTACTCATGACAAATTGGACAACAACTTTTGGGGGTCCAATTTCTCCTGTTACCCTTGGGAAAATGAAAAAATTGGGGACTAATTGATCATGTTTGTGGAAAAAATACGATTTTTTTTATTTTCATGCCCGGGCATTATAAACTTCTGTGAAGCCCTTGGGGGTTCAAAGTGCTCACCACACATCTAGATAAGTTCCTTAGGGGTTCTAGTTTCCAAAATGGTGTCATTTGTGGGGGGTTTCCACTGTTTAGGTACATCAGGGGTTTTCCAATCGCGACATGGTGTCCGATCTCACTTCCAGCCAAAAACGTCAAATGGCGCTGCTTCCCTTCTGAGCTCTGCCATGCGCCCAAATAGTGGTTTACCCCCACATGTGGGGTATCAGCGTACTCAGGACAAATTGCACAATAACTTTTAGGGTGCTGTTACCCTTGGAAAAATAAGAATTGAGGGTGAAAAGATCACTTTTGTGGAAAAAATATGATTTTTTAATTGTACGGCTTTATGTTATAAACTTCTGTGAAGCCCTTGGGGGTTCAAAGTTCTCACCACACATCTAGATAAGTTCCTTGGGGGGTCTAGTTTCCAAAATGGGGTCACTTGTAGGGGGTTTCCACTGTTTAGGTACATCAGGGACTCTCCAAACGTGACATGGCGTCCGATCTGAATTCCAGCCAATTTTGCATTGAAAAAGTCAAACGGCGCTCCTTCCATTCTGAGCTTTGCCATGCGCCGAAACAGTCGTTCCCCCCACAAATCAGGTATCAGCGTACTCAGGACAAATTGCACAATAACTTTTGCAGTCCAATTTCTCCTGTTACCCTTGGTAAAAAAAAAAAAATTGAACCTGAAGTATTTTTTTTGTGAAAAAAAGTTAGATGTTCATTTTTTTTTTTTTTTAAATAATCAAAAAAATTCCTGTGACGCACCTAAAGGGTTATTAAACTTCTTGAATGTGGTTTTGAGCACCTTAAGGGGTGCAGTTTTTAGAATGGTGTCACTTTTGGGTATTTTCTATCATATAGACCCCTCAAAGTGGCTTCAAATGTGATGTGGTCCTAAAAATAAAATGGTGTTGTAAAAATGAGAAATCGCTGGTCAACTTTTAACCCTTATAACTTCCTAACAAAAAAAAATTTTGGTTCCAAAATTGTGCTGATGTAAAGTAAACATATGGGAAATGTTAGTTATCAAGTTTTTTGTGTGCCATATCTCTGTGATTTAAGGGCATAAAAATTCAAAGTTGGAAAATTGCGAAATTTTCAAAATTTTTGCCAAATTTCCGTTTTTTTCACAAATAAACGCAAGTTATTTGAATGAAATTTTACCACTAACATGAAGTACAATATGTCACGAGAAAACAGTGTCAGAATCACCGGGATCCATAGAAGCGTTCCAGAGTTATGACCCCCATAAATGTACAGTGGTCAGAATTGTAAAAATTGACCCGGTCATGAACGTGCAAACCACCCTTGGGGGTGAAGGGGTTAAAATGATGCCTTTGTTGATTAAATCCATCTTGTGGTTGTTGTTTAATCTATATTTTCAGTTTTGAGTTAATGATATGCTCGTGCTCCAGGGTGACCTGAGGGGGGTCTTCATGTGGTGCTCTGCTTAAGTATTCACCAGTATGGCTTCTGACAGGCACCTGCGCTGCACCTTGATCGCATCCATATTGTGCATTTAATTATTCGTTTTGATTGTATCCATAAATTACACACCCCCCGCAAAAAAAAAAGTTTGAGAATGGCGCTAGCCGCGCCTGCACAGTAGCAGCTGTCGGCAATCTTACGGATACCATCAAAAAGAATAATGCACAATATGGATGCAATCATGGTGAGCTGCACCACGTGAAGACCCCCCCTTCCTCCTTCACAGACCACCGCACGAGCATGTCATTGTCCCAAAACTGGAAATGAACATGGTAACATAGTGTGGGTCTGGTGAGATGGTGAATAGGTCCAGTGTGATGAGTGAGGATTCCGGCTGATGACGAAAACCCTGGATATGGGTGAAGACGTGATGATTCCATTCATTTTTGTCGGATCCATGGAGAGCGTTGGGAATATCCGGATGCTCCTGGAGTATCGTGTGGCGTACCTGAAGGAAGCAGAGCAGCTAAGACTTGAGAGAGAGCAAATCAACAGAGAGCTGCAGGAAATGGGAGGAAGATGGCCGCCACCTTCAACTCGTGGTATAGAGAGGCGAAGATGTTCGCTTAAGACTGGAAGTGAAGTCCTCAAGTTGGAGCTAATAGAGGACATGGGGACAGAGGGAAGGACTGCTCTCCGGGCAATAAAGACCATTGGAGTAATGGCCAGCAGAGAAATAAGAGAAGGTGGCCTGATGGAAGAGGTAGAAGCATAAATGCCTCGGTTAGCTCAGGGCTGAGTGACCTAAGCGGGAGACCCTGTAGCAGACAAAATGATAGTCAGACCAGACAGGACGTATGGGTGCAAGGAATTTATGCCTACATACTGACCGATTGGGGCAGGGAAGACCTAATAGATTTCTGACACTGAAACATGAGGCGACAAAGTCTGATAGCACATTGTTCACAGACAGGGATGTGGTGACAGTGACAGACTATGGGTACCGTTACACTAAGGCCTGTTTCACACTTCCGTTTTTTCAAATCCGTCAAAATCCGTTTTCCATAAAAAAACGGATCCGCCATTTTTTGCAGGATCCGTTTTTTTTGTCCCATAGACTTCCATTACGGTTACCACGGATCCGTCAAAAAAACGGAAGTGTGAAACAGGCCTAAGCGATGCACCAGCGATCCTGACAACGATATGACGCGGTCAGGATCGCTGGTACATCGCTAAGTGGTCGCTAGTGAGCTGCCACACAGGCAGATCTCACCAGCAACATAGCGGGGGTCGGGGATCGCTACTTACCTGTCAGACGCGGCGATCCTGGCGTCCTCCCGCCCGCGTCCACGCGTCGCTCGTCGGCGCCACAGGAAGCGCAGCAGGAAATGATCCAGGATGTTCTCGCGCGACCAACGATAATCAGCGGGGGAGCCGATCGGAGGTAAGTATCACATGCAGCAATATCGCTGCAACGTCACAAAATCGGTGACTTTACAGCGATATTGCTAGCGATATCGCAGTGTGTAACGGGGGCTTATGTCTCAGGAGCTGAAGCCTGAAACCAATTGGGAAGGCCCTCTCGTCGGGTAGGGCAAGGTGATGTGGGTGCCCTGTCTTGAGGCCCTCGATTTAGGACAAGTGTTCAACCCCACAGGTTTGAACAGAGGGGGGGAATATGTGGTGTGACTGGTGGTCACGTGGTTAATGAGAGGTGTATGTCACAGGGATGGATGCTCCCTGCGATGCAACCCGGGGTATTTTGTCTTTAGTGCACGTGAGCACTAATATGTCATTTAGTGCACCTGGGTCCAAGTTCCGGGTAGTCATGAGAGATGGGAGGGTCTGGCTACCCATATTACCTCACCTCTGGGTGAGGGTGCTAACTGTACCCCTTTTTCCGTGTGTGTGTGTGTGTGTGGTTGAGAGTTTCAGGACCTGCAGTGAGGTCATGACCATGTTTACTAGCCCAGGTGATCCATACCTTATCTGTGGGTGTGGTTACAAGTTATGTAATGGAGGTGTGTTTTAGCATTTGGCAGTGAGTGTGTGGGAGTCTGTCAGAGTGGACAGACCTCACTGTATCCAGGCTGGGTTTACACAATAAAATATTGATATTTCAAGATGATACAAAACAATGTAAAGCTGTTAATACAAGAGAATATAGTATTCGGCTACAGGTGGATCTGGATAAGTTGGAAACTTGGGCCAAAAGGTGGCAGATGCGGTTTCACAATGATAAATGTAAGGTTATACACATAGGAAGAAGGAATCCATATCACCACTACACAATGAACGGGAAATCACTGGGTAAATCTGACATGGAGAAGGACTTGGGGATCCTTGTTAATGACAAACTTACCTGGAGCAGCCAGTGTCAGGCAGCAGCTGCCAAGGCAAACAGGATCATGGGGTGCATTAACCCCTTCATGACCGGAGCGTTTTCGTTTTTCGCTCCCCTCCTTCCCAGAGCCATAACTTTTTTTTTTATTATTTTTCCGTCAATATGGCCATGTGAGGGCTTATTTTTTGCGGGACGAGTTGTAATTTGGAACAACATCATTGTTTTTAGCATGCTGTGTTCTCGAAAACGGGAAAAAAATTCCAAGTGCGGTGAAGTTGCAAAAAAGTGCAATCCCACACTTTTTTGCTTGGCTTTTTTGCTAGGTTCAGTAAATGCAAAAACGGACCTACCATTATGATTCTCCAGGTCATTACGAGTTCATAGACACCAAACATGTCTAGGTTCTTTTATCTAAGTGGTAAAAAGAAATTCCAAAGTTTGCTTAAAGAAAAAGCGCAATTTTCCTAGACCCGTAGCATCTTCATTTTTTGTGATCTGGGGCCGAGTGAGGGCTTATTTTTTGCGGGCCGAGGTGAATTTTTTAATGATACCACTTATGTGCAGATAAGTTCTTTTGAACGCCTGTTATTGCATTTTAATGCAATGTCGCTGCGACCAAAAAAACATAATTCTGGCGTTTCAAATTTTTTTTTTTTCTCGCTACGTCGTTTAGCGATCGGGTTAATACTTTTTTTTTTTTTTGTTAGATCGAGCGATTCTGAACGCGGCGATACCTAATATGCGTATGTGTGATTTTTTTTTTTTTTTAATAGTTTTTATTTTGATTGGGGCAAAAGGGGGGTGATTTTAGGTTTTATTTTATTTTTTTTTTTTTTTAAACCTTCTTTTTTTTTTTTTTTATAAACTTTTGGCATGCTTCAATAGCCTCCATAGGAGGCTTGAAGCATGCACAACCCGATCTGCTCTGCTACATATGGGCGATGAGCAGATCGCCCATATGTAGCAGATTTACTGCAGTGCTTTGAGCTCTGGCCATCGGGCGGCGCTCAAAGCGATCTGCCTGCAACAGCCATAGAGGTCTCTATGAGACCTCTTGTTGTCCAGGCAACGCGTCGCCGACCCTCGATCACGTGACGGGGGTCTGCGATAAGGTCTCTTCAGGCCCGGCGGACGGAAGCGCTAGTTAAATGCCCGCTGTCTGCGCTTGACAGTGGGATTTAACTAGTTAATAGGCACGGGCGGATGGCGATTCCACCCACGCCTATTGCGGGCACATGTCAGCTGTTCATAACAGCTGACATGTCGTGGCTTTGAGGTGGGCTCACCGCCGGAGCCCACCTCAAAGCAGGGGAGTCTGACTGCTGACATACTATCCCGTTAGCAGTCAGAAAGGGGTTAAAAGCTGCCTCTGTACAAATCCCTGGTTAGACTGCACATGGAGTACTGTGTACAGTTTTGGGCACCGGTGCTTAGGAAGGATATAATGGAACTAGAGCGAGTACAAAGGAGGGCAACGAAATTAATAAAGGGGATGGGGGAACTACAATACCCAGAGAGATTGGCAAAATTAGGATTATTTAGTCTAGAAAAAAGACTGAGGGGCGATCTAATAAAAATGTATAAGTACAGGGTGGGCCATGTATATGGATACACCTAAATAAAATGGGAAATGTTGGTGATATCAACGTATTGTTTGTGGCACATTAGTATATGGGAGGTGGTAAACTTTTCAAGATGGGTGGTGACCATGGTGGCCATTTTGAAGTCATCCATTTTGGATCCAACTTTATTTTTCCCAATGGCAAGAGGGTCATGTGACACATCAAACTTATGAGAACTTCACAAGAAAAACAATGATGTGCTTGGTTTTAACGTAACTTTATTCTTTCATGAGTTATTTACAAGTTTCTCTTTGCTTACAGCCATTGACTTGTCACAGAGGATAATACGTGAGGAGTAGTTCATATGCCCCGAAGGGATGTTCGACTGATGCCAGATCGGCGCGCTGAATTTGCAGAATGGGCAAAGCAAAAATTGGAACAGATCCCTCAGTTTACACAGAACATTATGTTCAAGTGACAAGGCAAACTTTTTTTGGGTGGGCCATTTATATAGATAAACCTAAATAAAATGGGAATGGTGACTATTTTCTTGTGTAGGGTGTCTTGCATTGAAATCTGCTGCAGTGACCCGAGTACTGCATTCACCAGACAGCAACACAACTTCTATCCGCTCCTCACGTGTTTGAAAAAAATAAAGTTGGATCCAAAATGGCTGACTTCAAAGTGGCCGCTATGGTCACCACCCATCTTGAAAAGTTTCCCCCCCCCCCCCCCCATATACTAATGTGCCACAAACAGGAAGTTGATATCACCAACCATTCCCATTTTATTTAGGTATATCCATATAAATTGCCCACCGTGTATATAAGGGGACAATACAAATGTCTCTCCGAGGATCTGCTTATACCAAGGAAGGTGACGGTCACAAGTTGGCATTCTCTGAGTCTGGAGGAGAGAAGGTTTTTCCACCAACATACAAGAGGATTCTTTACTGTTAGGGCAGTGAGAATCTGGAATTCCCTGCCTGAGGAGGTGGTGATGGTGAACTCAGTTGAGGGGTTCAAGAGAGGCCTGGATGTCTTCCTGGAGCGTAACAATGTTGTATCTTACAGTTATTAGGTTCTTTAGAAGGATGTAGCTCTTCTGTCCTTTATTGACATTGATTCTTTAGTGAATAACAATTGTCACAAATTACTTTATAGTGTGCTGTAGTCTGACTGATTTGTGACTTTATACTTGTATGAATAATATTTAAGCCTAATTGGTTTTAAAAAAATATACCTATTTAAGCCAGTAAATTACGGTATCAAAATATTGGCACTTTGTGACAGCAGCAGTTCATGTACTCTAAGTGCTCAGGTTTATACAGGAAAGTCTGGAGAAAAACCTGAAAAGAATCAGGGAATGCAAGTCGTTTTGAGATTTGACGTATGGACAAAATGTGACAAATATTTTTTCATCTCACCAACTGTAGCAGTTGTTGCTAAAACAAAAACTTACAATGCTGGGCACTGTAAGAAAAAGCAAGTCTGAACTGCCGCAAAGTGTATTTGGTAAAAGATGTTCAGGGTGGCACGGTGGCTCAGTGGTTAGCACAGCAGCCTTGCAGTGCTGGGGTCCTGGATTCAAATCCCACCAAGGACAACATCTGCAAGGAATGTGTATGTTCTCCTCGTGTTTGCGTGGGTTTCCTCTGGGTACTCCGGTTTCCTCCCACATTCCAAAGACCTACTGATAGGGCATTTAGATTGTGAGCCTCATCGGGGACAGTGATGAAAATGTGTGCAAACTGTAAAGCGCTGTGGAATATGTTAGCGCTATATAAAAATAAAGATTATCTATTTTGACGGAATATAGGCTGAACTGGATGGACAAATGGCTTTTTTCGGCCTTGCTAACTATGTTACTATGTGACTATCAAGGATGTCAAGAGTTTAAAAGAAGTAACATAAATATTCTGGCATTTTCTGCTAGGAGGCTGGTCCATATTTCACAATAAACGTCAATGAGAAGGCTAAAATCTTGCCCGGAATACGCCCTGGCATCTCTTGGAGCGTGTTTTTTCTTTTTTGGGAAAGCACTAGCCTATTCTTCATTTTAATGGATTTAAGAAAATGTCTGAAAAATGCCAGTAGAGAGACATTGAAAATTCCAGAGAAAAGGAGCAATTCCTAAAGCGTCTACTGCTTGAAAAACTACCATTTTTTGACAGATTGAAAAAGACAAAGTGGGAACATGCCCCAAGGGATTGGCACAGAATCTCTGCCACAGCAAAATGATAGGCAATATTTAAAGGGAACCTTTCACGTATGGAAACGCTATTTACCTACAGATTTGGGGTTAGTGTGCTGGTAGATATCACTTTAAACCTCTGTAGCTGACTTATTTGAGCTATTAAATGAAGTTGTATCCTCCCAGCATTTGCTGGTTTCTAGTGACCGCTCACCATACATTGAGTGTGCAGTAATATCAGTGTGCCGGAGAGTGATTACATAACAGCTTCCTGAACTGCACAGATGACTGCAAGAGAATAACTCCATTTTCTTCATGTAGCCGCTGCTCCTGTAAGCTGGGGACACAGGGATTAAACGCTATTTACCTGCAGGTTCCCCCTAGATCTGCAGGTAAAGGCCCCGTCACACTAAGTGATCTCGGTAGCGAGATCGCTGCTGAGTCACAACTTTTGTGACGTAACAGCGATCTCACCAGCGAGATCGCTGTGTGTGACAGCGATCAGCGAGCGGCCCCCCTGCCGGTATCGCTGATCGCTGGAAGAAACCTCTGGGCATTTCTTTGGTCGCTGGTCTCCCGCTGGCCAGCACACATCGCTGTGTGTGACAGGCGGGAGACCAGCGATCAGGTGTAAAAAAATAATAAAAAAAATATAGTTATTCTCACCTTCCGACGTCCCGTTCAGCCATCCTGCCTCTCTCCACGCTCCGGTCCCAGTGATCCTTTGCACGAATGACCGCGAGACTTTGTTATCCCTCGAGACCGTGACATCTCGCGGTCATTCTCGCAAAGGATCACAGGGACCGGAGCGTGGAGAGAGGCAGGATGGCTGAACGGGATGTCTGAAGGTGAGAATAACTATATTTTTTATTTTGATTCTATTTTTTACAGGGATGGCCAGTGATGCTGGGCGCTCGGCATCGCTGTGCTGATCGCTGGTGAAGCTATCTGTGTGACAGCTCACCAGCGATCACATAGCGACTTACTAGCGATCCTGACACCTTGATATCGGTGTCGGGATCGCTGGTAAGTCGCTTAGTGTGACGGGGCCTTAAGTAATGTTTCTGGGCATGACGTGGCTCCCTTCAATAGACTATTTTAAATCCTGTTTATTTTGTATACAGGAAGCATGTGAACAGTAAGCTAATGTGTGTAAATGTGGCCTTGGCCTTTAAATGATTATTTTTAAAAAAAAAAAAATTGTAGAAATAAAAATATTGCATTTTGGGAAGATGAATAAAAACTATACTAGTAGAAGTCATCATCTCTAGAACTGTCACCTAAATGAAAGATATGCTGTATTTAGTGTTTCTGGCACCTGCTAGACATGCAGTTTCCCCTCCTTGGTGTACATGTGAATGTGTAGGAAGTCCTTTTATAGCCATGTAAGCCATCACTACACACTTCCTATATTGCTCTTTCAGATGATGCATAAAGGAAGAAGAACTGAGAGCGCAGTCACATTGTGGCGTCCATAATGGGCTCTCCATACTAGTGTTCGGGTGGTCACTTCTTCTCCTCTCCAACTGTTGGGTTGTAACCTGGATTTGCTGCACTTGAAGATTTCCATGAAGATGGCTGTGTACTTTCTGAGTGCTCTTGTGAGTGCGCTTGTGCTAAGGACTGAAGCGTTTGCTCCAATGCCAAGGCTCACGTGGCAAGAAACAGGTAGAGATTGATTTGCTCTTGGATTAATTCCCAGCTTAAGTCACACTTATAAGTTGTTTGCGACTCTGATTTCTCAGTGCTGTGACACCTCTTAAACATATTATTTTTACTGTGATTGGTAAACTCTCTTGCCCGCACAGCTGTTCAAGTAACGCTAAAGAATAATTATAGCTTCAGGCTTCCTTTTTAACTCCTTCTTTGCACACCAGCACATTTCATTAATGTTGAAATGCATTGTAGTTATTTTCTCTTGTAGTTCCCACTTTATTATTTTCAGGGTTTCATTTCTGTGGCTGACAATAACAAGTCACATTTCCTTCTCCCTGGCTAATTGAGGTTCGTTAAAGGCATTCCTGTTACAGCATGGCCTCCTCCATTGATACCCACAAAGTATATAATACTCAGGAAGACCCCATATTTCATTGTTAGTCTCTCTGTTCCTTACTGCAATAAAAAAAAATCTTGCAACATGAAATAATTTAATTCCTGAATGGAGTCTTAGGCCTCTTTCACACTTCAGTTTTTTTTACAATCAGTCACAATCCGCCAGGTTTTGAAAAAAACGGATCCTCAATTTTCTTTTGAGGATCCGTTTTTTTTCTCCATTGACTTTCATTAATGGCGGATTGTGACGGCTTGCTGTCCGTTGCATCCGTTTTTTTGAGGATCCGCCAAAAGTTGCTGTCCGTCACCATCCTCAAAGATTTCAAAACGGAGCTTACAACGTAAAAAATATTTTCTCTCTCTCTCTCTCTCTCTCTCTCTCTCTCTCTCTCTCTCTCTCTCTCTCTCTCTCTCTCTCTCTCTCTCTCTCTCTCTCTCTCTCTCCATCCGTTGTCATCAGTTCTAAAACGGATCCAGCATCCGTCCTTTTGGCGGATTTTGACTGATGCAAAAAACTGAAGTGTGAAAGAGGCCTTATGTGTTTGTTTTTTTTGATGTGCTGTCACTTTATTTACTCTATAAAGAAATGTATTATGAGGAGGAAAAAAATGTATATGTGTGCTTGTATAATATATTGTATGTATTTAACATCCACCTTCACCTTTTTTTTTTTTTTTTTTTTTTTTTTTGCAGAAATCAGCCTTACTCGTTTTCAAGTGCAAGGTGTATATAACTATTCATCATTGTTACTAAGTGACAACAAGGATATTCTGTACATTGGAGCCCGTGAAGTGATTTTTGCAGTGAATTCATTAAATATATCAGAGAAGCAGCAAGAGGTAAGTGATTCTTTTTTTTTTTTTTTTTTTTGTACACTTCTCTATTTTCATTGAGGGTGAAAAAAAACACCCAGCTGAAGACTACTTATATTTGGCAAAGATTAGTAAGTATTTCAATTAATAATTCAAAGATCCATAAATAATGACTGGGTGCAAGGCTGCAGTTTTCCATAACGTGATCTCTTGTCCACTGTACGTGCTGACCTATACAGGTAGGCTTCCTGCCTGAACGGGCATCGAATGGCCGATATAACAAGTCACTTGACGCTGGTGACCTCTATTTGGGTTGAATAATCGGTTGCATAGCAATCATTCGGCCTACATTCTGTTTGTATATTGTCAGCATATTCCTGGTGTATGCAAGAAGATGTGTTTTTGACAACTGTTATCTTTTTGCCGGTTATAAAAGACAATCCCACAATGGCTAATCACTCCCCTGCTTACATGTAATGAAACAGAGAAAAGAGCAACCCCATAGAAAGGAACACCTCAATTGCACACAAGTAACTACATATATATATATATGATAAAAATATATCACTTTATTATTCACCAAGAACAAAGAGGAGAGATATATATATATATCAACACACATATACACACAATATAAAATCAATTAAAATTGCATCCAAGATGGCATACAAGGAGAGTCAAAAATAGAAGGCCGTTGTGAAGAGACACATGCAGGCCAGCTGGAAAGAATAATAGTGGAGGCCTAACGGACAGTGATATGTCCAGGAGTGAAGGAATAGAGTAGCCAGCAGCGCCACAGGGATAACGAGAACCAAAGTGTCCCACGCGTATCGCCACACAAAGGTGGCTTCCTCAGGGAAAAATAGCATGTTATGTTGGCGTTCTGACCTTCTATATATAGCCTAACTGACTAATAATGTAAGGCTCACCTGCAAGAGGGAAGGAGGAGGAGCAGAGCACTCGGCGTTCTGAGCGCGCGCTGTTGCTGCACATGGTGAACGCTGGCCGCGGCCATCTTGTAAAGACGCTGTGTAGCAAATGATATTACTATATGAGGTATTTTTGATGCGTTTTTGTGCACGATTATATTCTTGCACGTTATTTGTTTAACAGCACTCAAAATGAAATATGAGGCTTTATTGTTCTCATATATTGCTAAACATATCTTGATACAAAAGCAATTCTCTGTTTATTCAGAGCATGGTGTTTTGAACAATTGGGCATTCATTTTAATATCAATATGCCAATATCTTATCCATTTAGTTTAGCATTGTTGAATTGGTATTGTATCAGTCTTGGTGTTCATAGTGAGTCTATATGCATATCTCATTTTTGTACATCTATGCCCCATTTGGGAAAATGGATGTTTGCATTTAGGCACATCATTGTGCTTTTTTGGGCAACATGGCTGCGTCGTCCTATACACATGTATTTTCTTATGCTACAAGCATCTGAAATGACAAAAACTTTGTTGTTGCGCCTGTCCGCGAATGTATTAAAAGGCTATTGCTCCCATATTTATGTTCATGGTATTGACGCTTGCGCAGTCAGCACGAGAACAGAAACTGGCCATGGCACTTTGTTTATAACTTTTTCTATGGCACCGGCGCATGCGCAGTGAATATTGTGAATACAATCATTGCTGCGCTTTTTTGTACAAATGGGATGGCCGTGATGTTCTTTTTGCGGTCCTGGCGCATGCGCTATGTATAGATGAATAATATCTCATTGCTGCGTCTTTATATTATATATATATATATATATTAGATCGCACCGTTTTGCCTGTAGTCGTCTCCATGGTTTTGACACATGCGCAGTATAGCATTTGAACATAAAAAAAATTTTAAATTTTTTTTTATCTGCTGCACATCTTATTATGATTTTTAATGATAGAAGGGATTGACTACTCAGCTTTGCATATGCCACCTTAACTTGTTTGCTATGGACTAATACATGTACAGTATAACACTATGGTTTCCTTGATGCGCTTTTTTTGCATGACTATACCCTGGCACGTTTTGTGTTAATACGAAATACATGGGATTCTATTGCTTTGCTCTCTTATATTGTTGAATATATCTCAATCTGAGAATAATTCTCTGTTTATTTAGAGCATGGCGTTAGAATTAATTGGGCTTTTACTTCAATACTAATATGTCAATATATTATCCAGTTTTTCTTTTCAGCTGCCAAATTTGTATTGTATGAGTCCTGGTGTGCATAGCGTGTGTATATATGTATGTATGTGTATATATATATATATATATATATATATATATATATATATATATATATATACATATATTTCCCCTTTTCCCTTCTGTATCCCCCCTCTTCCCCTTTAAAATTTCAATAAAAATCATTTGATAGAGAATAGAGCAACGTGAGATATATATATATATATATATATATATATATATATATATATATATATATATATATATATATATATCTCACGTTGCTCTATTCTCTATCAAATGATTTTTATTGAAATTTTAAAGGGGAAGAGGGGGGATACAGAAGGGAAAAGGGGAAATAAAATTTAGAGAGCTCCACTCTACTTTTCAACTTTGGTCATGAAAATACTGTAACAAATGCTTATACAATTTGGATTATAAACTTATTAGATAATAGGTATCATGAAAGGCAGACTTATCGAAATTTAGAATTCCACACTTCCCACTTCGAGTAATATCTAATGTACCCGAGTGGAAAGCTATTTTCTCTTCCATCCAACTATGTGTACGTAAGAGGTCTATAATATCATCAAGTTTAGGCACATCAGGTTTTCTCGACCATGTAGCGATGCAATTTTTAACTGTCACAAGGATATGTACAATCACAAATTTAATAGATGGGCTGACATTCTCTAAGTCCAAGGACAAGAGCACCATTCTTGGGGTAATTTCAATAGGAGTCTGAGATAATGAGGCCACATGAATTTGAATTTGCTTCCATAGACCTCGCAATTTTGGGCAACACCAGAATATATGATACAGATTTCCAGGCTGTAGGCATCCCCTCCAGCATAAGGGCGATATGTCTGTGCTAATATGCGCCAGACGTGTTAGCGTGTGATACCAACGAAGCATAACCTTTAAATAGGTCTCATGCAAGCTCATCGACACAGTGGATCTATAGGAGAGTTGGATCAGTGGGCACATGCGATCAAACTGTATAGACGTGTTGAGGTCTGCCTCCCACCTGGTCATGTAATCATTTTTTGGGAACTCAGTATCCCCATTAAAGTAAAGGTAAATATTTTTAAGAGACAATTTGGTTTTTAGGGTGGGGTTACCCACTAGTGTAGCAATGAGGTTCAAATTGGAGACTTTATTATGTAGTAGTTTCTGAATATTATCTTTCAAAATCAAGTATGGCATAAACTCTACAAAGGGAAGATGGAATTTGTCCTTAAGCTGAGAGAAAGAGAGCAATTGATTTCCATCCCACAAGTCGTCAACCCTTGTAACTTTCAAATCATACCATACTTTTGATATTGAAGATTTAAAGAGAGTTGCAACAAATTTGAGGGGAAGAGATTTTAAAATAGCTAGTTTATCATCATGTTTTTTTTAGTTTAGTATATTTCCTCCAGGCATCGAAAATGGCATCAAAGATCGGATGTCCATGTGATCTTGATGTACATTCTATTATAAATTTGAGTAAAAGATTTCTTAAGGGTATATAGTCATTATAAGCCAATTTGAAGTCTAACCATGAAGGACATTCCCCCTCCCTAAACCAATGGTTACTATGCCTAATAATCGCTTGATGGTAGGCCCATAGATTTGGCAAAGCTACTCCTCCATTATTTTTACTTCTGTACATAACATTGCGTGCTATCCGCGATTTTTTATTTTGCCAGATAAACGAATTTATTAGATTTTCACAAACAAAAAGCACAGAATGACAAATGTGCAAAAATACCTTGCAATAAGTCATATAACAGTAATCAGCAAGTGCTGATAAAAGGTAATAACAAACAGGGTATTTAGTCGATACTTTTTTTGCAAAAAAAGTATACCAAGCTGCTTGAACAGTGTCTAAATGAGCAGGATTAAGATAGGCGCTTTCTGGTATGGGCACGAAAAAAACTGCTTATGCATGATTTGAGAGACCCCACCCCTCTCTTGTGTGACATGCACATAAGGAGCTGTCTTGCACCACGTGCCCATACCAGAAAGCACCTATCTTAATCCTGCTCATTTAGACACTGTTCATATGTTCAGGTTTTAAATATATTAGATAGGGACTGCTTCAATACAGGTTACCTTGACGTTGGTGAAGCAGCTTGGTATACATTTTTTTGCAAAAAAAGTATCGACTAAATACCCTGTGTTTGTTATTACCTTTTATCAGCACTTGCTGATTACTGTTACATGTCTTATTGCAAGGTATTTTTGCACATTTGTCATTCTGTGCTTTTTGTTTGTGTTTCAGTCAGGGTGGTGTGAACATGGTCCAACAGACTTGTTCACATTGTGCATGTCACATGTGTGTTTTTAATCGAATTTATTAGATTTTGTAGCTTATTTACCAGTTTCAGATGAACCTTCAGCGGGATTGTTTGAAAAACATTTAAAATCTTAGGTAAAATTAAAGACTTGACCACCAGCACCTTTCCGAACAATGTGAGTTCCAGAAGGCCAAAGTGGTCAAAATCTTTAGTAATGGTTTTGGTAAGAACATCCATATTGGATGACACTATAGTTTGGACATCGTGTGTAATATTGATGCCAAAATATGTTAGGCTGCTTTTCTCTGACTGAAACTCAGTTCGATCCAAAATGTCCTCAATATTTTCACGTGTTAACCCTAAAGGCATAAATTTAGATTTAGAGGTATTAATTTTAAAAAAGGAAATGTTCGAAAACTGTTCTAGTATTATATTAAAAGCCTCCACAGATGTCACCGGGTTTGTAAGCGTTAGAAATAAATCGTCGGCGAAAAGGTTAATTTTATGTGAGCAGGCTTTAGTTTGAATTCCCGATATTGAAACAGATATCCGTATGACTGCTGCAAGAGGTTCTATGGCAATTGCGAAAAGTAGAGGAGATAAGGGACAACCTTGCCTGGTACCTTTGGTGATAACAAAAGGCTTAGAAAGATGGTTGTTTAGGTATACTCTAGCTGTGAGTACTTCATATAATGAAAAAATATTGGATATAAACTTATTATCAAACCCAAACCGGGACAGAATGCGTTGAAGATATAACCAGTTTATTCTATCGAACGCTTTTTCAGCGTCAAGGGATAGAAACAAAGCGGGACTTTTAGTGGAATTTATGTTTAAAATGTTAATTAGTCTTCTAGTGCCATCAGACGCTTGTCTACCAATTATAAATCCCACTTGATCTTCTTGAATCAATTTTGGTAATATGTTTTTAAGTCTATCTGCTAGGATCTTGGCATAGATCTTAACGTCACTATTAAGCAAGGAAATAGGTTTGAAATCTTCTACTTTGTCGGGTTCGCCCTTTCCCTTTTAGGTATTGCTATTACTGTAGCTTTTAACATATTTTTTCCATTCTACATGACGGCACCACGAGAGAGGGGATCCGCCCAGCGAGGACAGGAAACCTTCAAGATAAAAGGGGCGGCTCCTCTCTCCGCATCAGTTGGTTTCCTGTCCTCGATGGGAAACCCTCAAGATGGAAACCTCTTGATGATTGGAAGAAAGAAGAGGATGCCTGGGCCTGGGTCGGGTGATCAAATAGCAGGCACCGGTCTGCTACACCTGATACCAGGTGCCGGTAGTCGCCTCGGGGGTCATATATTCCTATGTCCCCCCTGAGCGAGTGCATGGCCACAGCCCATGGGGCAGATGCCCGGGTGAAGCTGGATACCTTGGAGACCACAGGCGGTGTACCCTCCAAGATGTAAATGTACCCCGTAAGACGTCCACGGAGGCCACTTTCCGTGTTCCCTCCCTGTCGACGTACGGTGGCCATGCAGCCCATGTGACACATCGGTGCCTGGGCGAAGATATTGCTCCTCGGGGGTGCCACATTGGTGTACCCGCCCTGTTGAGACCAGACGCCAGTCCCCGCAGAATTCGGCTCTGGAAGGTTTACCTGGTGTATACGTTGGTGGTATAGTGGATCGTCCATCCTTTCTCCTCAGGTAAGAGGGAGAGCGCAGGTGACCGGTATGGGGCCCAGGCGCTCACCGGAGAACCCGGGTTCGCGCCGCTGAGCACACCAGGGCGGCAAGGACGCGCGCATTGGTAGCGCGCATGGCGGGGCCTTGCTGGGAGGAAGCCGACGCTAAACCGGAAGTGGTAAGCGGCGACCCGGAAGTAGAGGTGGCGCGCACAGCAGAGACACAGGAGGGTGTGCGCAGTCACTAGGGGGCGCGCGGACACAGGTAGTGGGGCGCGCGCACAGAGGGCGCAAGCGGCAGCAGGTACGGGGACCAGGCGGTCCAAGAGGAATAACCTTCCCTCTTAGGCTGAAGGTGACTGCTCTCATTAGGTGGCACCTGCTAAGCAGCTTGAAGCTGGGGGCTGCTATTTAAACCGGAAGTGGCGGGCGTCACTACACCATTACATGGTCGGGTGTGACTGCTCTCAGCACAGGATAGCAGCAGACATATACGGCAGGATGGAGAGCCCCTCGCCAGAGCATATACAACCACGCCAGGAAGCAAAGGAAAGGCGGTCACGCTCACACGAAAAGAGCCAGACACGCCGCAGCAGCAGTGGAAGCCGCTCGGGCAGCGCACGGGCGGATCGTCAACGCAAGAATGAGGGGTCCCTAGTCTCCTTAGGAGACAGTGAGAAGACCAGTCAGCCTCCAGATCCGGTACCCGTTTTGTGAAAGCGTCCGAGTGGTGAGTGAACTACGAGAAAGTCCAGTACTCTAATGTCTGTTCTCTTTCTCTTGTCTCCTCTCTTCCCTCTCCTCCCTCTCTTACATACATTGGCGGGGTGGAGTATAGGAAGTCACTAAGAAAAGTAGGGGAAAATCTAAGAATAAAGAATGTGCTTTATGCAAAAGTCCCGTAGAAACAGCCTGGAATAAAAAGTTATGCCAGGAGTGTATTAACAAAACAATAGCGGAGGAGACTCCCTCATTCTCGGATAGTCTGAGGTCCCTAATTCAAACAGAGGTTTGTAAGTCAGTAAGTGCATTACAATCTGCGGATGCAGATAGGAAAACTAGGGATAGATCCAGCCCCTCAGGGGTCTCTCAAGAAGACTCTACAGGGCCAGAGGAGGACTCAAATAAAACGCACTATTCAGATAGTAGCTCAGATGGGGAAGATACGTTCCCAGTAGAATCTACGGATGAACTTATTAAAGCAATCAGATCTACCACGGGGCTGGTAGAGGAGCGAGCAAAAAAGACAGCCCAAGAACTCATGTTCAGTGGACTACAAAAGAAAAAGCGTAAGACCTTCCCTATTAATGAGCAACTAGAAGGGCTCATAAAACGCGAATGGGAAAAACCAGAGAAAAAGTCCCAGATATCTAATTCTCTGAAGAGGAGGTATCCCTTTGAGGAAGAGGCATCCTCATCCTGGGATAGGGCTCCCAAAATCGATGTAGCGATATCAAAAGTCGCCAGGAAAACCTCCCTACCCTTTGAGGATCTGGGGTTTCTGAAAGAACCGCTGGACCGGAAGACGGACAATTGCCTTAAGACAGCCTGGGAAACCTCGGCTGGGGCACTGAGACCGGCTATCTCAGCTACGTGTGTGGCTAGGTCTCTAAAGATATGGGTAGACAACTTGGAGGATCAACTAGAACATGGAGTTCCCAGAGAGTCAATTCTGGAAGCATTACCGGCTATTAGAGCGGCGGCAGACTTTCTCGCAGAGGCTTCTGCAGACTCGGCCAGACTAGCAGCAAAGTCAGCAGCCTTAACCAATGTAGGACGGCGTGCAGGACGGCGTGCAGTATGGCTAAAATGCTGGCCGGGGGACACTCAGGCAAAGATGAAACTGTGCTCTCTGCCATGTGAGGGAAATTTCTTGTTCGGACCAGCATTGGATGACGTTTTGGAAAAAGCGGGTGATACAAAGAAAAATTTTCCAAAACAACCATTTCAAGCGTTTCGGCACTCCTTTCAGAGGGGCCGAAAATTCAGAAAG
Organism: Dendrobates tinctorius; assembly: GCF_039654945.1. Taxonomy (NCBI): domain Eukaryota; kingdom Metazoa; phylum Chordata; class Amphibia; order Anura; family Dendrobatidae; genus Dendrobates; species Dendrobates tinctorius. Next base: position 9,037,495 of record NW_027361712.1, on the reverse strand, counting down.
CAACAATTCAGAGATCGAGACAAAAACAATTCTGACAGGCGATACAGAGGAGGGAGAGGCTTCTATTTCGGCAAGCCCTCCAGGGAAGCCAAAAAACCCTCCCAGTGACGGTCCTTCTCAGGTGGGGGAAGGCTCTCTCACTTCCACCCAGCCTGGGAGAGAATCTCATCCAGCACCTGGATCCGACAGATAGTAGGGTCAGGTCTGGAATTAAAGTTCCACCATTGGCCACCACAAAAATTCATTCACACTCCAGTGCAATCTTCTCAAGAAAGACAAGCAAGTCTGGAAGAGGAGGTATTGTCACTCATACAGAAACTCGTACTGGAAGAAGTTCCGGAAAAAGAAAAAAAGGAAGGCTTTTACTCCCCCCTATTTCTAATAAAGAAACCAGACAATTCCTGGAGGACAATTATAAATCTGAAAGGCCTCAACAGATATTTGATAGTCCCATCATTCAAGATGGAAACCATAAGATCTGCAGTGAAACTCCTCTTTCCTCGGTGTTACATGGCGGTCCTGGATCTCAAGGATGCTTACTATCGTGTCCCGATCCGGCAGCAAGACCGCAAATATCTCAGTGTGGCAGTCCAGATAAAATCTCAGTGGCATCACTTTCAATACAGGGCTCTGCCCTTTGGGGTAGCAATAGCCCCCCGGGTCTTCACGAAATTAATTGCGGAGGTCTCGGCACATCTCAGGGAAAAAGATGCTCTGGTAATACCATATCTGGACGACTTCCTGATAGTGGGGAGAGATTTCTCTCACTGTCAGGAACAAGTCAAGATAGTGATGGAGACACTTCAGACTCTGGGTTGGCAACTGAACCTCAAAAAATCCAAATTGGAACCAACAATGATCCAGAATTTTTTGGGCCTAACAATAGACTCGGTGGTGCAGGAATGTCGCCTCCCAGAGGAAAAAGAAGAAAAAAATCAAAAACCTAATCAGGACAACATTAAGAAAGCCAGTAATGACTCTGAGGAAGGCCATGTCAGTGTTGGGATCCCTAACTTCCTGCATACCAGCAATAAAATGGGCTCAGTTTCACACAAGGGAACTTCAGTGGTGTGTGTTACAAAACGATCTGAGGCTTCAGGGGAAGTTAGAGCAAAAGCTCACCATCCCGGACCCTGTACTCCAGTCACTCAGGTGGTGGTTACAGATAGAGTCCTCTCCAAGGGGAGTACCCTGGACATATACAGCCTCCAGAGTAATCACGACAGATGCCAGCCCTTGGGGCTGGGGAGCCCATCTAGACACCCTATGGCTTCAAGATCCTTGGGCTCAGGACAAAAAAGATCTATCCTCAAACGAGTGGGAGCTGCTAGCCATCGAAAGGGCGCTGGAAGGTTTACTGACACACCTGACAGGACATCACGTGAAAGTCCTATCAGACAATCGTACAGCAGTAGCATATGTGAACCATCAGGGGGGCACCCGTTCTCGGTCATTAATGAAAATAGCGGGAAGAATCCTGACTCTAGCGGAACGTCAGTTTCTCTCATTATCGGCCCTGCATATCCGAGGTGTGGACAACCTGAAGGCAGACTTTCTGAGCAGGAACCGGTTGAAGCAAGGCGAATGGTGCCTAAAAGAGTTCCCCCACAACGGATTGTGCTTATGTGGGGGAAACCCATAATAGATCTCTTCGCCTCAAAAACCAACAGAAAGGTTCAAAAGTTCTGCTCTCTAAGTCCAGCAGACATGCCACTGACGGTAGACGCCTTCAGGATAAAATGGACATCAGGTCTCCTGTACGCCTTCCCTCCGATACGCCTCATTTCATTAGTCCTGAAGAAGATCAGGGAGGACCGAGCCAGAGTAATTATGATAGCTCCCTTTTGGCCAAAAAGGCCGTGGTTCTACTGGCTAAGAGTGATGTCAGTGACGGACCCATGGGTACTCCCAGAGGACCACGACCTCCTAACACAGGGTCCCTTCAATCACCCTCCGAACTCCAGGTTGCATTTGACAGCCTGGAATTTGAAAGGTCACTGTTGGAGAAAAAAGGGTTTTCACAAAGGTTAATTTCCACCCTAATCAGTAGCAGAAAGCCAGTGACTACAAAAATATACGGGAGAATATGGAGAAAATTTTTGTCCACCTCAGGCCCAATACGGGAGGGAGAAGTACCGGTGAGGGCAGTGCTAGAGTTTCTGCAAAGGGGTTTAGACTTGGGCTTAGCTGTCAGCACCCTCAAAGTACACGTTTCAGCCCTGGCAGCATTATTCAACTATGACCTAGCAAATGATAGATGGGTGGCCAGGTTTATCCGGGCCTGTACTAGAGCTAACTCTGTCCCATCTCCTAAACCTCCTCCCTGGGATCTAAACTTAGTCCTATCATCTCTAACAGAAAGTCCATTTGAACCACTAGACGTGACATCAGATAAAGTGTTAACTTTAAAAACAGCCTTATTAGTGGCACTTACATCGGCACGTAGGGTGGGGGACTTACACGCACTGTCAGCAGACCCGCCATACTCTCAGGTTATGGACGATAGAGTTGTCTTAAGATTAGACCCAGCATACCTCCCTAAGGTAGTGTCGAAATTCCACAGAGCTCAGGAAGTAGTCTTGCCATCCTTTTGTCCTAACCCCAGTAACAAGAAGGAGGAGAGGCTACATTGCTTAGATGTTAGGAGATGTATCCTACAATATTTAAAGATGACAAAACCCTGGAGGAAACAGAGGGCCCTGTTTGTTTCATATCAGGGGGCAAGGAAGGGCCTTAAAGCCTCTAAGCAAACTATAGCTAGATGGGTGAGAGAGGCCATCATACTAGCATATAGTAGTGCAGGCAGGGCTGTTCCAGAGGACCTAAAAGCCCATTCCACGAGGGCCATGGCAACGTCCTGGGCGGAGAGAGCGGACGCCTCCATCGACCAAATCTGTAAGGCGGCCGCTTGGTCCTCTCCGTCTACCTTTTTCAAGCATTACAGATTAGACCTATCTGCTACGGGAGAAGAGTGTTACAAGCAGTGATCCCCCCCTAAAGAGAATACAAATCTCTGTAACTCTCTCGTGGTGCCGTCATGTAGAATGGAAAAACACGGGTATAACATACCTGGTAATGTGTTTTTTCATGAGACATGACGGCACCCTTATATTCCCGCCCTATTGATCACGTCATTAGTTGGCTGCATTATTAGTATTATACACTCCCTTGGTGTCGGAAATTTAGCAGTATTAAAGTTGTATTATTTATGTGTACACTAACCTGCGGAGTTCCTCTCGTGCTCTGTAAAACAACTGATGCGGAGAGAGGAGCCGCCCCTTTTATCTTGAAGGTTTCCTGTCCTCGCTGGGCGGATCCCCTCTCTCGTGGTGCCGTCATGTCTCATGAAAAAACACATTACCAGGTATGTAATACCCGTGTTTTTGGGAAAGTGACCATTAGTCGAGACATGGTCAAAGAGAGTTTGTAAGGGTGGGGTCAATAAATTAGAAAACAATTGATAGTATTCATTAATAAAGCCATCCGGGCCTGGAGATTTCAATGGTTTAAAGGTGAGAAATAGTGTTAGTAATCTTTTCCTTACTGATAGGCCGATTTAAGAGAGTCTAGTTCCAAGTGATCAACTTGTGGAAGATTAAGACCCGAGAGGAAAGAATCGATAGACAACTGGCTTGGGACGGGATTTGAGGGGTCAAGGTTTAAATTGTGTAGTTTTTTTTTTTTTTTAAGTAGGCAGAAAAGACATTCACTATGTCCTGTGGATGTGTTTTTATGGTCCCCGATAAGGATTGGATTTGAGAGATTCTTTTACGAATGCGTTCTTGTTTGTGTTTGTTCATCATGTATTTAGTTGGACGGTTTTTGGATGAGTGGGAGGCGAGTTTGGAAGCTCTGAGAGCCAAATCATACCCATTCAAGATTTGAGTACTAAGCTCTTGTCTCAGTTTCAGAATTTCAATGTGAATAGCATGGGATGGAGAACCTAATTGAGATTGTTGGTCCTCTTTCAACTTAATACTTAATTGCAGATTAATAATTTTTTCCCTGTTCTCCTTTTTATGCCTGGAGGAAAGTTGCATAAGGCAACATCTAATAACCGCCTTGTGTGCCTGCCACAGGGTGAATGGATTTATATAATTAATGGAGTTTTCTTTGAAGTAATTTTGTATTGAGTCTTCCAAGGATTTCCTATATTTGGGGATTTTAAGTATGGTAAGGTTTGTTTTCCATAAAAAGGCAGTATTAACTGAGGCTCCTATTATAAATTTAGCAATCAGAGTGTGGTCAGAAAAGGATTTATTGAGAATTTCTACCTTTTTAAGTTTGGGTAGGGAGAATATATTAGTTAGAAATAGGTCTATCCTAGATGAGGAACCATGGACATCTGAGTAGCAGGTATACTCACGGGAGGATGAGTTTAGACATCTAAAGGTGTCGAATAACTCATTCCTGAGCAACCATTTGCCTAAGGATGAGGCCGACATGCGTGTGGGTAAGAAGGAATCGATACGTTTATCAGGAACCATGTTGAAATCGCCCAGTATCAACAATTCTCCCTATTTGATTTTAAGTTTTTTGATGACCTTGATGTCGAAGAGGGGAAACTGTTCAGTGTTAGGTGCATAAATATTGGCTATGGTAAATGTTGTGCCGTTAAATTTGCATATCAGAATGTGGTATCTTCCCCTTGGGTCAGCAACTTCACTGATGTGTTGAAATGGTATTTTGTTACTAATGAAGGGCATGACTCCAGCTTTTCTCTTATCCCCAAGAGCTTCATAAGAGTGGGTGAAGTTTGTGTTGAAATAGTGGGTGATTATTTCTGATAAATTTTACCTCCTGAAGGCATACAATGTCAGCCTGGTATAATTTTATTTCCTTCCACGTGACATGCAGTTTATATGGGCTATTTAGACCTCTTGCATTATAAGACAAAATGTTAATTTCCATCTGTATCTGCCTTAAACTAACGCCCCCGTTACACACTGCGATATCGCTAGCAATATCGCTGTAAAGTCACCGATTTTGTGACTTTACAGCGATATTGCTAGCGATATCGCTGCATGTGATACCTCCGACCGGCTCCCCCACTGGTTATCGCTGATCGCGCGAGAAGCTGCTGGACCATTCCTCGTCGTCCACTTCCTGCGGCGCTTCCTGCTGTGACGACGAGCGACGCGTGGAGCCGGGCGGGAGGACGCAGGATCGCAGCGTCTGACAGGTAAGTAGCGATCCCCGTCCCCAGCGATCTCGCTGGTGAGATCTGCCTGAGTGGCAGCTCACTAGCGACCACCCAGCGATTCACCAGCGATCCTGACCGCGTCATATCGCTGGTCGGGATCGCTGGTGAGTCGCTAGGTGTAACAGTACCCTTAAACAGAGACCAAAGTCTAGAAGTACTTATAGACTGATAACCTAAGAAGAACAAAACAAACAAGAAAATACAAATCAAGTTAGAACTATGGAGTTCTCCTGGGAGAAACCAGCCTAGGTTTCTCTCCTTAATTTGGGGTAGAAAAGAAAAATGTGGCAAAGGTCCTACGCGACCAGCCATTTCTCTATTAACCCCTTAACCCCCAAGGGTGGTTTGCACGTTCATGACCGGGCCAATTTTTACAATTCTGACCACTGTCCTATGAGGTAATAACTCTGAAACGCTTCCATGGATCCTGGTGATTCTGACATTGTTGTCTTGTGACATATTGTACTTCATGTTAGTGGTAAAATTTGATTCAAATAACTTGCGGTTATTTGTGAAAAAAACAGAAATTTGGTGAAAATGTTGAAAATTTCGCAATTTTCCAACTTTGAATTTTTATGCCCTTAAATCACAGAGATACGGCACACAAAAAACTTAATAAGTAACATTTCCCACATGTTTACTTTAAATCAGCACAATTTTGGAGCCAAAATTTTTTTTTGTTAGGAAGTTATAAGGGTTAAAAGTTGACCAGCGATTTCTCATTTTTGCAACACCATTTTATTTTTACGGACCACATCACATTTGAAGCCACTTTGAGGCATCTATATGATAGAAAATACCCAGAAGCGATACCATTCTAAAAACTGCACCCCTTAAGGTGCTCAAAACAACATTCAAGAAGTTTATTAACCCTTCAGGTGCGTCACAGGAATTTTTTGAATATTTAACAAAAAAAATGAACATTTAACTTTTTTTCACAAAAAAAATACTTCAGGTCCAATTTTTTTTATTTTACCAAGGGTAACAGGAGAAATTGGACCCTAAAAGTTGTTGTCCAATTTGTCCTGAGTATGCGGATACCCCATATGTGGGAGAAAACTACTGTATGGGCACACGTCGGGGCTCTTTAGGGAAGTAGTGACGTTTTGGAATGCAGACTTTGATGGAATGCTCTGCGGGTGTCATGTTGCATTTGAAGAGCCCCTAATGTACCTAAACAGTGGAAACCCCCCACAAATGACCCCGTTTTGGAAACTAGATCCCCTAAGGAACTTATCTAGATGTGTGGTGAGCACTTTGAACCCCCAAGGGCTTCACAGAAGTTTATAACGCCCAGGCGTGAAAATAAAAATCATTTTTTTTCCACAAAAATGATATTTTTGCCCCCAATTTATTTTCCTAAGGGTAACAGGAGAAATTGGACCCCAGAAGTTGTTTTGCAATTTGTCCTGAGTAGGCTGATACCCTATATGTGGGGGTAAACCACTCTTTGGGCGCATGGCAAAGCTTGGAAGGGAAGGAGCACCATTTGACTTTTTCAACGCAGAATTGGCTGGAATTGAGATCAGGCGCCATGTTGCATTTGTAGAGCACCTGATGTGCCCAAACAGTGGAAACCTCCCAATTATAACTCCACCCCTAACCCCAACACACCCCTAACCCTAATCTCAGCCCTAGCCCTAATGGGAAAATGGAAATGAATACATTTTCTTTTAATTTTATTATTTTTCCCTAACTAAGGGGGTGATAACGGGGGGGGGGGGGGGGGTGTTTGATTTACTATTTATAGCGGGTTTCTATGTTTTGCAGCTGTCACACGCTAAAATACGCTTTTTATTGTAAAAATAGTTTTTGCATCACCACATTTTGAGAGCTATAATTTTTCCATATTTTGACCCTCGGAGTCATGTGAGGTCATATTTTTTGCGGGACGAGTTGACGTTTTTATTGGTACCATTTTCGGGCACGTGACATCTTTTTGATCGCTTTTTATTCCGATTTTTGGGACACAGAATGAACAAAAACCAGCGTTTCATGAATTTCTTTTGGGGGGTGCGCTTACACCATTCCGCGTGCGGTAAAATTGATAAAGCGATTTTATTCTTCGGGTCAGTACGGTTACAGCGATACCTTATTTAGGTCTTTTTTTATGTTTTGGCACTTTTATGCAATGAAAACAATTTTATATAAAAAATTATTTTTTCATCGCTTTATTTTGCGAGCTATAACTTTTATATTTTTTTGCTGATGATGCTGTATGGCAGCTCGTTTTTTGCGGGACAAGATGACGTTTTCAGCGGTACCATGCATATTTATATGCGTCTTTTTGATCGCGCATTATTGCACCTTTTGTTCGGCGGTATGATAAATTTTTTGCTTCGTTTTTTATTTTTTAAGGGGTTAACTAATGGGACAGTTTTATAGGGCGGGTCGTTACGGACGCGGCGATACCAAATATGTGTACTTTTATTGTGTTTTTTTTTTTATTTCCAAAAAATGAATTTATTAGGAAATATTTTTTTTTTTTTTAATTTAGCTATATATATATTTTTTTTTTCTTCATTACATTGTCCCAGGGGGGACATAGCTGTCATGCGATCTGTCACAGGCACTGCACAAGGCTTCCTCCTTGCCTGCGCTTTGCAGGCACTGAGGAAGCCAGCTACCTGCAGGCCCCCGAAGGTCCCCGTCGCCATCTTGGATTCGGGGACCTGCAGGAATGGAGCCCCCCGCAGCAGCGCTGCACATTGCGCTGCTGTAGGGGGTTCAGGGAAGCACGGAGGGAGCCCCCTCCCTGCCGATGCTTCCCTTTAACCCCCGGTACACCGCAATCGTGTTTGATCGCGGTGTGCAAGGGGTTAACGTGTCGGGGGCCGTCCATGACTGCCCCTGACACATTGTGCCGGGTGTCAGCTGTGATAATCAGCTGACACCCGGCCGCGATCAGCGGCGCTCACTAAGTGGGCGCCGCTGATCGCTGTGACGTACTATCCCGTCCCTGGGAATTAAGTCCCAGGGCACATGGACGGATAGTACGTCACATGGCAGTAAGGGGTTAAAATATTAATGTTAATTTAGAAAATGGAGGTTAAGTATTGGAAACCTCATGTGTGGGTTAATTTGAAAGTCATCCATTGTCTTTATACTCTTTTTGAATATATGTAAGGAAATCTTGTCCCTCTTTTGGGTTTTGTAGTATTACATTCTTCCCCTTAAACCACACAATTAATTTGGTAGGGAAACCCCACCTGTAAGATATTTCCAAATCTCTTAATTTGGCGGTGACTTCCTTGAATGACCGCCTTGCCTCCATGGTGTTTCTGGAAAAGTCCGAAAACACTTTAATATTTTCATAGGGGGCTGGAAAAGCACTCCTGTCCCGTATGAATTTTAAGATCCCTTCCTTGGTTTCGTAGAATAGTAGGCGCAGAATAACGTCCCTGGGCTTATCTGGAGGGATGCCCTTAGGGCGTGGGAGTCTGTGAATCCTATCTGTTGTTAACTGGACATCTGAAAGAGAAGGAATTGCTTTTTTAAAGAGGGATTTGGCATAACCCGTGAGATCATCTTGCATTTTAGTCTCCGGGATCCCTCTAAGCTTTAGGTTGTTTCGACGACTCCTAACTTCAATGTCTGTCATCTTTTGTTTCATGTACAAAACCTCCTCCCTTCAGAGCCAAATTCTGTTGCATGAGAGTTTGTGTTAGTCTCCACTTTCGTAATTCTATCCTCGTTTATTTCAAATCTGTTAGAAAATTTGTCACTCACTACTTGAATGAGGTTCCTCTGCATCTCGAAACCTAAAGTAATTGAGTCTGAGTGCCTTGCAAAAGTTGGCTAGTACCCCTTCCGACACCTGTTTGTCAGAAGAGAGAAATGTCTCATAGTTGACTAAGTCAAGTGAAGATGTATTTATGGCTGGGCCTACTGTGCAACCCTTTTTGGGGAGAGGTTGGTGTGAACCACCATTACTAGAGTTCATCTGAGTTGCTATCTGAGTCTGACACAGATGCCCCTTTTCCACGATGTCCCCCTTCTAAAGTCTTCCTTTTATTTGTCTGTGACATATCCATCTCATTTAGTCTATCATCAGTTTAATTAGACCAAGTAGATTGTTGTGATAATTCGTGGAAGTCAGTGAATTGATTTTTCTGAGACTGCTTCCCCTGCGCCGGTTGCCCATGGCATGCTTTGGAAGCAATTGAGGAGGATCTATTTCTCTTCTCTGGTGTATCTATCAGGTACCTCGATTTAGTTGGACTGGCCTCATCTTTGGGTTCTTTCACAGTTCTCTGTTTAGTAACATTCCAATCTCTCTGGGACCTATTAGCGAGCCCTTTATTTTTGAAATTTCCCGATGCCATGTTATAACTTTGGTATCAGATTGTTAGGCTGTGTGCACACGATGCAGATTTGCTGCGGTTCCGCAGCGGATTTTACCGTGCAGAAACGTTGCATATCTGCATTGTGATGTACAGTAGCCTTAAAATCAATGGAAAAAAAAAAACGCTGTGCAGACACTGCGGATTTTTCCGTGCGGTTTTCCCGCGGTACAAAATCCGCAGCATGTTACTACTTTTGTGCGGTTTTCCATCTCCCCTGTCACCAAATCCGCAGGGGGAAAACCGCGATGGAATACGGCACAAAAAAACGCATGAAAAATGGAGGAAAAATGCAGGTCATTTGACCTGCGGATTTCTTACATTCTGCGCGGAAAAATCCGCAGGGCCAAAACGTACGTCTGCACTCAGCCTAAAGGAATCCCCAGTCAGTGAAATTTGCTATCTTTTTCTATTTTGTGCAGAGTGAAGACCCAATTAGTCACCTTCAATTTTTTAATCACAGCCTCTACGCTAGCGTTTATAGCGGGGTTTAATTATACCCCCTATTTCGCTCAGAACAGGCTGTGCTTAATTTCTTCAATGGCTATCACTATTTACTTTGTACTTCTCAATATGTTTAGTAGAGTGGTTTCACAGTTAATAATGTAATTATAGCAATATACAATACTTTAAATTAATGAGTTACGAGTACCTGGTAAATATTGAAAAGAGGGTTTTTTTTTAAAAAAAAAAAAATTCTTCTGCACTATGAAGTGAATCTAGTATATAATATGTATATATCAAATGTACAAAATCTTATAAGGTATGTCCCACTTATATGTAATTGGAGTTTCAAGGAGTATTGGCAAAGTACTTTGCAATTGCAAAAGTTCACCCCCCCTATAATAGTGCACTCTAAGATATATAAGCAAAGATTTTTCACTGTGCAGAGGAAGAATAGGAAGACACTATATCCAAAGTGTGTGTTAGTAGCACCCCAGTAGTATCAGGGATCAGTACACCACGCGCTGTTATATAGCGGGTAATTCACCTCTAAGAAGTAATAAAATGCAGGTCAAGATTCAACAATAAAGGGTATCCTCCTCGCTTTAGAAGATCAAAGTCTGACGTGCTGTTAAGGAATAGCGAAAAATCTCCTAATAAGAAGTAATATGTCTATGAATCTCCAGTTGCAAAAATTCACACCCCCATAAAGTAGAGTATTCAAAGATATGTCGGCAAAGGTTTTTAAGCTGTGCAGAGGAGTAATAAAAGGGTGTTATATCCAGAGGGTATGTAAGGCCACAGTATTATCAGGGGACGATACACCATGCGCTGTAATACAGCTAGAATTTTACCCCCAGTAAGTATTAATATGTAGATCAAGTTCCAATAGTAAGGTGTTTCCTCCTTATTTTAGAGAGTCAAAGACTGACGTATTTCTGAGGAATAGCTATATTTCTCTAACTAGACAGTAATGTGCCTATGAGTCTTCAGTTGCAAAAGTCTACACCCCCGCAGGATAACGTAGAGTAGAAAGGGACACTAAGGAGTAGTTATAGTTACCTGTTGAATAGGTGTATAATATACCCTCTTTTGTTCTTGGTGAATAATAAAAATATTTATTTTTTTTTTTTTTTTACTTGTGTGCAATTGAGGTGTTCCTTCCTGTGGGGTTGCTCTTTTCTCTGTTTCATTACATGCTTTTTTGCATACCCAGTGAACCCTCTTGCCTTTATTTGTTTTTATTTATACATTTTGCTAGTGGTGCCCTCCATTCTCTCTATACATCATCCCCTGCTTACATGGGGGCAATCATCAGGGATGAGTGTTATGAAACGCGCTTTTGGACCTCCATCAGCCTGTGCAACGGCGTCTTACTTTTCAATAGTCTTGGTCTTAGCCATAATGTTTCTTGTTCACAACGTTTTTTAGCTTTCTCAAAGTTTTAGGTAAAGTTGAAATAAGGTCAGACGATAAGAAATTGAATGTTAGGAAGTCATAACTCCAAAGTTGACTGAGCAAGTGCACATGGGCAGGATCTGATGAATAGGTATTGCTCTCTGTTGGACGCCCTGGCTGACTGATTTTAGGAATAGGGTCAATGGTTCTGATGTTTCCATGAAGATCCATATACTAGATTTGTCATGTACACTTATCTCCAGAACACATTTTATCATGGAATCATAGAGTGCATGTGCTACATCTTGCCTAGAAATATAGTAAAATCCCTTTTTAATCCAGAATTTGAATATTCAAAGTCTTAATAATTTGGCAAATCTGTAGCACAAAACTGTAATAAAATGTGACAGACCAGCAGGCGAAGACCCAGCAGAGAGAGCCAGCCAGGAAACTACCGGTTTAAAACCATTACATTAGCAGACCTGACTTTTGGTTGACCTGTAATCTTTATAACTTCTAAGACTGATTTTCAATATATTGTACATCTATGCAGAATGGGTACGGTTAGGCTTATTTGTAACCCTACATAATTTCTACCTAGGCTTACTGGAAGGTAACAGAAGGGAAAAAGGACGAGTGTTTTCGAAAGGGCAAATCCAAACAGGTACTTTGTATTTTAACTATAAGGGCATCTTCTCACACGCTATTTTAAACGCTTGTTTACTCTTTACATTAAACCCATTGATACAAAATAATGTATAGGAGTAGAGCTTTCTCCGCACACAGTGGGGACCTGCTATGGTACACAGCCTGAATCTGTGTCTAATAGCAGCAGCCGAAGCTGAGATCTGATCGCTGCTGTTAACCATTTGAATGCTGTTGTCAGTCTCTACCAAATATGTTTAAATTTAGAGGCTGCTAGTGCTCCTGGGCGCTTTGGCTTTCATTGGTATCCCATGATGTGATCACTTGCTAAAGGTTCCTATCACAGCCATCTTGATTTGCACTTGAATAGCTTTTTTTTTTTATTTCATTCCACATTTTTTCCGTTTTTCAGTATTTTGTATGTTTAATGTTATTCAAAACTACAGCTCATCTAACAAAAAATAAGACCTTATACAGCTATGTTGACAAATCTAAAAAAGTTATGCTTCTTGGAAGAAGGGATGGTAAAAATGCAAATGAAAGATGAAAATTCTAATTGGCACAGGACCGCACACTTGCAAATGGCATACATGTGATTGCCATTTGCATTGAGAATATTGGGGAATGATCACAGCGTGTGCACTGTTATGATTTGGCAGTGGGAACTCACATAGGTACTTTTTATACTCATCCTGACAAAACCATGTGTATTATGTTTTTTGCTCTAGCTATTAGATGTGGAAGTAACTACATATTAATCAACACTGTTGTCGGTTTTTTCACTGTTCTGTTTTCTAATTATACCTATCTTTCTTTTCTAGACTGAGTGTCTGAACTACATTCGTGTGTTGCAGCCATATAATGAAAGAACTTTGTTCGTGTGTGGAACCAATGCTTTTCAGCCTGTCTGCGACATTCTGGTTAGTGCTATTAAGTTGTCACCTGTTTACATGGGATAGTAAGATGTTCACTTGCTATCGGGAAGCAGATACTGTATATACCAGGAATCGTGAGGCAGTAAACTAATATGCAGACTACCGCTTTTTCACACTATAGAATTCTATTACAAGAACATGGTCATTATTTTGGTCATTTTATCTTAAATTGCTTTGTATGCCATTGTAGGAATTAAATAACTTTAAGCTGTTGGGCAAAAATGAAGATGGAAGAGGAAAGTGTCCATTTGACCCTGCACAAAGTTACACTTCAGTAATGGTTGGTAAGTGGCCATGAATATGATCTCTTCTTTTTAATAATGTGCATAATCTGCATAAAAAATAAACTGCAAAATAAGTGTACTTATTAGTTTCAAATGCTTTTTTTTCCTTTAGTGACTTAAACTTTTAAAAATAGCCCAGTGATTTACACATTAGCTTTCAGCAAAATGCAGGATTTATTTTGTCCTTTTTTAGTGATACGTGTGTGTGGTTTTTTTTTTTTTTTTTTTTTTTTTTAAATTTCTGGTAGTGCTTCAGAAATGGGTCAAGCTAAAATTTCATTTTATTTCTTCCTGTTTTAATGGATCTAGTTTGTTGCTAAAGAAAGATTGAGATGCAATTTCACCATTAACTACTTCGTATTATAAACCAAAAGGTCAATACAATCCAATAGTGATACAATCCTAATGCAAACATAGTGATGGCATTGGTTACAGAACAATTTCTAAACTACTGAAGGTTCTAGAGAGCACTGTTGGGGCCATAATCCAGTCTTGGAACTAACATTATTTCACTAAAAACTGGCCATGACCAGGTGCTCCCCACAAGGAGTTGCCCAAGAGCAAAGGACCACCTTTGGAGGGCTGCATAAATACCTGGAATTGAGAGGTATAATTTTAAGCTTGTGAAATACTGGGAGAATATAGTCTTACGAGATGAGAATAAAATTGAACTCTCTAGATGCCATAATACACGCCATGTTTAAAGACCAAAAAGGCACTGCATATCGTTCCAAAACACCATACCAACTGTGAAGCTTGGAGGTGGGAACATCATGGTGTGGAGCTGTTTTTCAACATATAGCACTGGCAAACTTGATATAATTGAAAGAAGGACATCTTTGAAGAAAATGTTCTGCCATCTACCAGGATGGTGAAGATGAAACGAGGGTGGACCTTTCAGCAAGGCAATGATCCCAAACACACAGCCAAGGAAACTCTGAATTGGTTTGAGAGAGAGAAAATAAAGCTGCTAGAATGGTTTCAGAGAGAGAACATAAAGCAGCTAGAATGGTCCAGAAAATCACCTGACCTGAATCCAATGAAAAATTTATTTAAGGAACAAAAGCTCAGAGTTCATAGGAGCCCACAGAACCTTCAGGATTTCAAGAATGTTTGTGTGGAAGAATGGAACAAAATCCCACCTAAGCTATGTATGTGACTAGTTTCTCCACACAGGAGTTGTCTTGAAATGATCATCACAAACAAAGGCTTTTGTACGAAGTATTAAATTTCAGTAAGCATGTTCAATATTTTTTCCCTGTGTCATTTCTCATCATTACACATAACTATATTTATTTACATCTATGGTTTGGTTTCTTTTCCTTTTGTGGATTGGATGGGTTGTGACTGAGTTCTGGTGAGAATTTCATTTCAATAGCACCTTTTGGTGGAAATGTATTTACTAAGAAAAATGGTGATGTGTTCAATACTTACGTCACCCACAGTGTGTGTGTAATGTATATGTGTGTAAAGAGAATTTAATAATAGATTTAATTTATTTATTTATTTTTTTTTTTCAAAAGATGGAGATTTGTACTCTGGAACATCCTTTACCTTCCTTGGAAGTGAGCCAATCATATGTAGACATTCTCAACAACTAAGCTACTTGAGGACAGAGTATGCTGTACCTTGGCTTAACGGTAAGTCATGAACCTGGACGTTTTACCTATTATTTTTCAGATTACCCTTGCACTATTCATCTTTTTTTCATAGCAAAAGCCAGTAGACTTTGTCTATCTATATTCAGTTGCTCAAAACCTACTTACATGGGCCCAATAGATTATGGGGAATAACTAGTGGCCAGGTATTCTTTCCCTGATGTAACATGCCAAATGATCCCCAAAACTAAAGTATTTGCTATTGCCCACTCATAACCATTCAACTGTCATCCCTGACGGTGAGCAGCGTATTTGTCGTTTCAGGGAGTCACAGGGTGAAAAGTATTCCTGAAGAGCTGCCATGTTGTTAGACAGGGAAAAGACATAATCTGTAATCTGGCAAGCAGTTCTAGCTTCCTGGACCTCTGACCGTGTAATAATTATTATAATCCCTGTGTGGCAATTCAGAGGTTGCCTGGGTGACTGTGTCCAATATTGGGAGTCCTAATTATAAGTAATCTACTCACTCTTAGGATTCCACTGTCTTTGACAGTCCCAGGGTTCATCACATGACCCATATGTGGTTTCTATACTAGAATTCATATGCCAACAGCTTTGAAACTACAGAAAGTGACATATCCTTGGAATCAGGGTCTCTGCATTACGCTGCTCTCAGATTAAATAGCAAAAACCTGCTGACGGTCCCTTTAAGAAAAACTATTTGACTTTTTGCGGGAGAGATGCAATTCTGAATTCTTCAGTGCGCAATTTGTATGAAGGTCACTTATGACTGTTGTGGTAAATTACAGTTCATTTTTGTTCAGTGTTCATAATTGGTTATGTTATGTGTTCATAGAACCCATATTTGTGCACGCGGACATTATCAGGGCTCCTGAGAATAACCCGGAAGGCGATGATGACAAGGTTTATTTCTTCTTCACTGAAGTGTCTGTAGAATATGAGTTTTTCAATAAGCTCCAGATACCGAGGATTGCCAGAGTTTGCAAGGTGGGTTGACTGCCATTTGTTTCTTGCAAAAACTAATATAATGACAATGCCACAAAGCACTAGCATTCTACATACTATCAGGTCGATAACACTAGGGACTCTTAAAGAAGTTGACCCCTACTTGGATGACCTGTTCTAATCCTCCAGGCTTGGTGCTAATAAAATAAAAAAGCTTATACTTGCCTCCCATGTTAGCGCTGTTCCAGCGGTGTTGACACTTGTGTTTCTGGGGCTCTCGTGCGGTTGTTATGGCATGTGAGCCTGACGTCACTGTTCGGCCTTCGGACAAATCGAACATCAACAGGAAGGCAAGGCTGTGGTTGCTCTCACTTCCTCAGGATGTTCAGTTTGTCCGAAGGCGGGAGACTGTGACGCCAGTACTGATTTGGCGCAGGGCTCACGTGTCATAGCAACCGCACAAGAGCTCCGAGAGCGCAAGTGCCAACATTGCTGAAATGACGCCGGCACGAAAGGGGAGTATAAGCTTTTTTTTTTTTTTTTATATTATTATTATAACAGCTCGAAACATTTAGATCAACAAGGGGGTTGTCCTAGTAGTGGAGTTTTCTCAACAATGTCCCCATGACCTCATTGCACACCCTGCCTAATGAAGGGTCTCTTGAACCAAAACATTTCATGTGATGAATAAAAATTACAAAAGCAGTATTTTTACCCTTCGCCACGACAGCACCCACTGGAGGTATCGGATCCGCCCCATTTGGAACAGGAAACCCTACAGGAAAGATAAAAGGGGCGGTCCGCCTTTCCTCCTCAGTTTTTGTTTCCTGTTCCAAACGGAGCCACGATATCCTTCAGGAAAAGAATACCTGGGCCAGGCATGCCGCCTGTGCAGTCTCCTTGGGAACGGCAGGGGCTGCGGTCCAGAGGCCGCGTCGGGGGAGATTCCGTTAGACGGCTCCCCCCTCGTCTGGTGAGCGAAGGGTGATGACGGGGTCCGAGGATGGCCGCCCCGTCTCACCCAGGAGAGCGCCGGCAGGCACCGGGACGCACCGCTGCTGGGAGCGGTAAGAGCGCCAGTGGGGCAGAAGAAAAAAAAAAAAAAAAAGGAGTATGGAGGTCTCCTTTTGAATGGAGGCGCCAGCGGCGGTGCATGGAGAAGGGGACCGCGATGAGAGCGGGGCCGCGCGGTAAAGCGGCGCGGTAGCCGGCCGGCGCACAGTCTCCTGACCCCCCCCGGAAGTAATGGTTGAACTTCCGGGGCGGGATGGCTGAGAGAGCGTCGGGCACGCGCGCGGTGATCCCTGGGAGGAGGAGCAACTTTCGGGGGGACGGCAAAAAAAAAAAAAAAAAAAGGGAGCAGGTTATTTAAACAGCGGCGCAGCTGAGCGGCAATGCAGCAATGTCGTCCCCAACGGAAGCACACGCTCCAGCGGGGGATTATGCAGGAGGTAGCTCCACCAGGGACCGCAACACCGGCCGCAGGAATGAAGCAGGAGAATCAAGGCCTAGGACGTCTCAGCCATCTGATCCGGTAATATAAGGCTTCACTGGGTGAGTGTGCAAAGTATATACTCTACCTACTAAGCTGACCTCTCCATAACCCACCCTCCCCGCCTTGGTGTCCCCTTGTAGACCAAGAAAAGGGATAAATCCAAGCATAAAGAATGTGCGCTATGCTCGGAACCTCTCCCTGACTCCTACCCTAAGAAGCTCTGTAAACAGTGCACCAAAGAGACAAAGCAAGGGACCGCATTGTCGACAAAAGACATTAGAGCTATAATCAGGGAGGAGATACAGGCTATTAACCACGCCAAAACTCCCTCAGAGACTGGCAGCAAGAAGCAGTTAACCCTCAGCTCAGAGTCAGAAGAAGGGGGGTTAATCTCTGACTCCTCACTAACATCCTCGTCATCATCAGACATGGAGGGACAGTCATGTTTCCCCCTAGATAGTGTGGACAACCTAGTCAAGTCGGTGAGAAGCACTATGGGGTGTGAGGAACCAAGGGGTGCCCAAACCGCACAGGACATAATGTTTGCGGGATTGGCTGAAAAGAAAAGGAGAGCGTTCCCGGTAATACCGGCAATTAAGGCCCTAATAAAGAGGGAATGGGAAAAGAATGACCAAAGAAGTTTTCTCCCATCAGCCTCAAAAGGAAAGTATCTTTTCAGCGATGACGAGCTATTAAAATGGACCAAAGTGCCAAAAGTGGATGCCGTTATATCCTCTACTTGGAGACAATCGGCTATTCCAGTAGAGGACGCAGGCTTGTTGGCAGACCCGTTAGACCGCAAGGCGGAATCATCATTGAAGAGGTCTTGGGAGTCTACCACGGGTATATTTAAGCCAGCGGTAGCCACCACATGCACCACTAGATCCATGCTCGTGTGGTTGGACCAGCTGGATCAACAAATCGAGCAAAAGGTGTCCAGAGAAAAATTAAGGGCCGCT
The DNA here is from genome assembly GCF_039654945.1 of Dendrobates tinctorius. Lineage (NCBI taxonomy): Eukaryota > Metazoa > Chordata > Amphibia > Anura > Dendrobatidae > Dendrobates > Dendrobates tinctorius. The sequence goes on along the minus strand of NW_027361712.1, from coordinate 9,019,225 downwards.
ATCCCATTGATAAGGGGGGCAGCTGCCTTTATGGCTGATGCGTCGGCAGACACTCTACGGCTGGCAGCAAGATCAGCAGCTCTAGTGAACAACGCCAGAAGAGCGTTGTGGATGAAGAGCTGGAAGGGGGACGCGCAATCAAAGGCTAAGATCTGTGCAACCCCGTGTGAGGGAGAACCTTTAAGAGGCGACCGTTTGGAAGGAGGAGGCAAACGGAAAGACCAAATAGATGGGCCACAAAAGAAGAGAAACAAAAGGGTACCATGTTCAGGGGTCCAACGTTCCGAAGGGAAAATAGAAATTAAAGAATCAGACCCACCTGTAGGGGGTAGATTACGGTTCTTTTATCCAAAATGGGAACAAATATCCTCAAACCCATGGATCTTGAGTATTATTAAAGAAGGAATGAAAATAGAATTCCTTCAAAATCCTTATGATTTCTTTGTCCTAACCTGCCTTAACTCTATGACCCAACAAAAGGCCCTCGAAGAAGAGATTCGGAGCCTACTATGCAAAGGGGTTTTAGTAGAGGTCCCAGAGGGACAGGAAGGTAGAGGCTTCTACTCTCCCTTATTTTTAATTTCCAAACCAGATGGTACATTTAGAACAATTATTAATTTAAGGAAGCTTAATACGTTTATTAAAAATTATAAGTTTAAGATGGAATCAATCAGATCCACCATAAAGCTTCTCTTTCCAAATTGTGTGATGGCGGGGATTGACTTAAAAGATGCTTATTATCATCTTCCTATCCATAATAGATACCAAAAATATCTAAGGGTCGCAGTGGTATTCGATGGCAAGGTCCGTCATTTTCAATACACAGCCATGCCTTTCGGCCTCTCAACAGCACCAAGAATCTTCACCAAGGTGATGGCAGAGGTGATGGCCTATGTTCGTCAAAAAGATACTTTAATCGTACCTTACTTAGACGACTTCCTAATAATCGGGAACTCAGATACCCAATGTACCGAAAGAGTGGCTGATGCAATCTCGTCTTTACAGGACCTAGGCTGGATCATCAATATACAGAAGTCCAGGCTCGTTCCGCAATCCCTCCAGATGTTTTTGGGGTTCCAATTGAACTCCATAACCCAGAAATGTCTACTTCCGCAGGTAAAGATTGCACTAACAAAAGAGAAAGTAGAGGCAGCCATAGATAGACCACGCATGTCTCTAAGAGGGGCAATGTCGCTATTGGGGTCGCTAGATTCCTGTGCCCCTGCAGTCCGGTGGGCCCATTATCATGTCCGCACACTCCAGCATCAGATCCTCCAGGAGGAGAGGCGACATGGTGGTCACCTCGAGAGAAAGAAAACGCAGGAGGTCTTGACTTCTCTGGAATGGTGGATAGAGGATGACCATCTATCCTCGGGAGTCCCATGGGTCATAGTACCATCTAGTATCCTAACCACCGACGCTAGCCCCCAAGGCTGGGGAGCCCATATGGGGAATAGCTTTTGTCAAGGAAGATGGAATAGAGAGGAAAGAGAATACTCGTCTAATTTAAAAGAACTGACAGCAGTATACTATGCTCTACATTATTTCCTTCCACAGCTCCAACAGAAACATGTCAGGATCCTGTCGGACAACACCACCACAGTGGTCTACATAAACAGACGACAAGGAGGTACTCGATCAGAGACTCTGATGTCTTCTGCGGCAAGAATCTTAGACTTAGCCGAAAGCAATTTGTTGTCCCTCTCAGCTCTTCATATCAGAGGAGAGGACAATCAAGAAGCAGATTTCTTAAGCCGACACACACTTCGGCAAGGGGAGTGGTGCCTCAATCACCAGATCTTCCAGAACATAGTGGCTCTATGGGGGCATCCTCAAGTGGACCTCTTTGCCACAAGGGAAAACAGACAAACAAAGACCTTTGCTTCCCTGTCTCCAGCAGATCACCCAGACATACTGGATGCCCTCCAGGCCCCATGGAGATTCAAGCTGGCATACGCCTTCCCTCCATTGATTCTCCTGCCACAAGTGTTTCAGAAAATCAGAGAGGAAAAGGCGAGAGTAATCCTGATAGCACCATTCTAGCCCAAGAGACCGTGGTTCTCGTGGCTACGAATTATGTCAGTGACAGATCCTTGAGTTCTCCCCTCAAACCCCAACCTACTCTCCCAAGGCCCTTTTTTCCACCCTCAAGTGGACAACTTACACTTGACGGCGTGGAACTTGAAAGGCACCTATTAAGATCAAGAGGGTTTTCACAATCCTTAATTACTACGCTCCTGCAGAGCAGGAAGCAGTCCACAACCCAAATTTATAAAAGAATATGGAAGAAATTCCTAGAGTTTCATACAGCATCTCATACAGCAGAAGTCCCGATAGTCCCTATCTTAGAGTTCCTACAAAAGGGAAAGGAATTGGGCTTGTCAGTAAACACACTGAAAGTACAGGTGTCGGCATTGGGGGCGCTGTATGGCCATAATATAGCAGGGAATAAGTGGATATCACGATTCATTACGGCATGTGAAAGAATAACTCCGGTTCACATACCCACAATCCCTACATGGGACTTAAACTTGGTGTTAGACGCCCTTACAGAAGAACCTTTTGAACCGATAGATACGATATCCCTTAAATATTTATCATTTAAGACAGCCCTCTTGGTAGCACTGACATCCGCTAGGAGAGTGGGTGATATCCAGGCCCTGTCCATAGATCCACCCTTTTTGCAGGTATATCGGGATAGATTAATATTGAAGCCAGACCCCTCATACCTGCCTAAGGTATCAACAAGGTACCATAGGTCTCAGGAGATACTCCTCCCAACCTTCTTTTAAGATCCCTCCACTCCGGAAGAGCAGAAATTCCACACTTTGTACGTCAGAAGAACTGTCCTAAAGTATTTTGAAAGGTCCGAGAGCTGGAGGCAGTGTAGGGCTCTCTTCATTTCTTTTCAGGGCCGTAAAAAAGGGTATGGAGTCACAAAGAGCACCATTTCCCGATGGATCAGGGATGCCATTCGTTTAGCCTACTCTGCAAAAAATGAAGAACCTCCGGGAAACATCAGAGCACATTCCACCATAGCAATGGCGGCTTCCTGGGCGGAGAGGGGAGACTTTCCAATTGAAACCATATGTAAGGCGGCAATTTGGTCATCCCCTTCTACCTTCTATAGACACTATAGACTTGATCTTTCGTCTACCTCTGACCTAAGCTTTGGCAGGACTGTCCTTGGCACGGTGGTCCCACCCAGGTGATGGTCTCTGGAATCTCTCCAGTGGGTGCTGTCGTGGCGAAGGGTAAAAAGCCGGATTACTTACCGGTAATGCTCTTTTAATGAGTCCACGACAGCACCCGCTCACTTCCCTCCCTGCTACAAATATCAATGTTAAAAGTATATCTGCTAAAGTTGGATAAGTAAAGATATAAGTACAAGACATTGCCTAATCCTTTTGCGGTCCTCCTGGTACTCTGAAATGCAAAACTGAGGAGGAAAGGTGGACCGCCCCTTTTATCTTTCCTGTAGGGTTTCCTGTTCCAAATGGGGCGGATCCGATACCTCCAGTGGGTGCTGTCGTGGACTCATTAAAAGAGCATTACCGGCAAGTAATCCGGCTTTTTGCTAGCTTGGGGATGTTGCATTAACTCTATGGTTGTGGCAGACCTGTAATACTTTGGAGTACTCTTCTGCATATGTGTGTACTTGGATGAGAGGTGACCAGCTCGCCTACAACGTGCATCCTTCCCCCATATTATATAAAAGAGTTGTATGGCATGAATTTGTATCGCGTATCCTATGTCCCAACAAGGAGAAGGTCCATTGCAGAATGCATGATGACCTCATGTAAACTGTTTTATTGCATGGATGTACTAGGAATACAAATCATTACCTGCTACTATTAAGGATATTTTAAATTGCCTTTTTAGTAAATTAAAGGGGTTGCCCAGGAGAACAAAACATGGCTGCTTTTTTCCAGAAATGTCACCATACCGGTCTGTAGGTTGCCTCTGGTATTTTCCTTCATCCCTAATCAGAGCTAAGCTGAAGTTAAAGGGTATATAGAGGACTTAAAAATAACAAAACAAAATGTGCCTAATCACTAACAGGCAGGTAGTTGCTAACGTACCGATGCCTGGGAATCTGCGGTACATTTAGCACAGTTCATCGTCGTCAGGTGCTCAAGGCGGCTCTCATCATTTTCCCCTGCTCTGCTGGTGATCAGGGTAGAATGCTGAGTTATATACAACTAATAACAGCGAGAGCAGGCGGCAGCTGATGGGACACTTACTCCCATCAGATTACACCTGCTGCCGCGAATAACAGTGAGAGCAGGTTGTGGCTGATGGGAGTATTCATCAGCTGCCCGCGCTATAAATAATAAAGTAAAAAAAACGACGCAGGCTCTCCTGTATTTTTGATAACCAGCCAGGCAAAGCTCACAGCTGTGGGCTGCCACCCTCAGCAAGGCTGGTTATGAAGAATAGAGGGGACCCCCATTTTTGACAACTAGCCTTGCTAAAGCAGACAGCTGGGGGCTGCTATTCTCAGGCTGATGCTATGGATATTGCCCCCCCCTCACTCCACATGGTAAAAGCAGAAGCCCCAGCTGCCAAGAAAAGGCACATTTATTAGATATGCCAATTCTGGCACTTTGCCAAGTTCTTCCCACTTACAATGTAGCGTTGGTAAGTGGGGTAATATTTGTGGGATTGATGTTACCTTTGTATTGTCTGGTGACATCAAGCCCACGGCTTAGTAATAGAGAAGAATCTATAAGACACCTATCCATTACTAATCCTATAGTTGTATGGTAAATAAACACAGCCAGAACAAATTTTGCTTTTTACTTAAAATCAAAATAAAAGTTTTACATTTTTATTTAAAAATAACAAAAACAGTTCTACTCGCGTCTCCTGTAATAAAGCAGAAATAGAAAACAACAATATCCCTCTTCCGGCGCCTGTGCACTGCAGTAATCTGGTCTGCCCTCAACAGGGCAGAGCTGTGCGCCTGAGCCGTGATGGCCAGGAAGGAAGAGGACCCGGAACGCCCCTGGGTGAGTATAATCTAACTCCTTTTTCTTATCTTTCAGGTATCATTGGGGGCTTATCTACAGCATTACATAATGCTATAGATAAGCCCCTGATGGTGGCTGCAGCGGATAGGCAAAAAAATTGATGACAGATTCCCTTTAATTGTACTCCTCAAAATTGAGAAATACTTACACGCATACTATTCCAAGCCAGCAGTGCTGTGGATATATCAGTAAGCCCACAGACATTAATCATAGTTTGGGGAATGGATTATGCTGGAAATGTATCTGAGGTCTACTTTTGCATATTTTCTCTTAAGTGTTGCAAGAGGCTTCTGCACGGCTGTGTTTTGTCTTAACCGGCGATGACAGGTGGAAATTCATGCAAAGCTGTCATCACTCAAACCAAGAAATGAGCCCAGCTGCCTGGTCCTATCACTCGGGCACACAGAAGGGTGCCAATATTTCAGAATTGACGGCCTCAATTGTGCACGGAGAAACTCTTATTGGCGTTCACATGCGTCTTCTGCCGCAGTGACAATACTGAAATCCTGGCCTAATGACAGCAATTTAGGCACTGCCACTCCACCCTTACTACTATTAACTGAGGGATGGTGATTACCGCTATTAAAGGCACACGCATATAGCTTTCTGAAGATATGCTCATTACTACTGGTAATACCTTCATTTTTAAAAGGGAGTGCCTGTTTTAGACGCCCTTTTACGTTGATTAATTTTAAGCTAAAGGATACAGTAGCACCAGATAAACGAAAGATAATGTAGGTTTGAATTTCGAGTATTATTAAATGGCAAATGGTTCACTGTGGTGCAAAGGATTTCTTACTGCAGATATTGTCCAGTTTTGCCGTCACCAGCCACAAATGTGCACTAAAACATATATTCATCTCACAGTATGTGTATTGTGCCTCACCCGTAAAGCATCCAGGGAATGAAATAAGACTTCTTTCCACTCAGGACCATTCTCAACTTGTATCTGGGCTAATGTAAAAAAAAAAAATGGGAGCATTACAGATGCATCCAATATGCTGTCTCCAAGCTTTCCAGTGACCCACAGTGCGTGTATTGTGGAGATGATGAATAAAATGGGCCACTAGCACTGAGGAATACTAACCGCTGAGGAAAGCTATGTGTGCTATGAATTGAAGAATTTTTCCATGGTGTTCATGCCTGACACTTTTGAGCAGAATATACCGTGATAGAGGCACAGGGCACGTACTTGTCTTCCAGACTGGGGTTTCCATGCGGTAAAAGTGAAGAGGTGGCCACCCCTGTGCTGTTCTATGGGTGTTCTGAAAACAAGCAAGCCGCTCTCAGCAGTTTTCAGGGCTCCTGAAGAAGTATGTCCCCTCTCCATTCCCAGCTGCCAGAAGATGGATGTTGGACTTAACCTCTTAGTGACCAGGCCACATTTGTCTAATTTGACATGTCCCTCTGTGGGAATAACCCCAGAATGTTTCAACATATCAGTGAGAGATTTGTTGTTTTTTTTTTGTGACATTTTATTTTATGATAAGTTTAGGTAGATAAGTTTTGTGTTTATTTATAAAAATATGTGAAAATCTACAAATGTCTAAAAAATTGGTATTCAAGCTTTGATTATCCCTTTAATCCAGACAGTCATAAATGGATTTCCTTCATGTCTGCTTTACATCAGCACCAACTGTAAAATGTTGTTTTATTTTGTCAGGACATTAGAAAGTTTAAAATGCAGCAGCAATTTTCCTTTTTTTTTTTTTTTTTTTTTTTTCCAAGGAAATTTGCCAAAAACTTATTTTTTTAGAGACCTATTCAGTTTTGAAGTGACTATGGGTGACCTTTGTGTTGGAAAACCCCCAAAAGTTATCTAATTTATTTGTTTGTTTTTTTAAAAAGCCCTCCTCAAAATATTCAAAACTGCCGTCAGATAGTTTATTAACCCTTCAGATGCTTTTCAGGGATTAATGCAAATTGGCATGACCAGAAAGAAAAATGTTATTTTTACCACCTAAAAGTTGGTAACTTCTGAGCGGGTCCCTATAGCTGGCATGATCTCAGAGTGTAGATGGGGTTACAGACAGAGAACTCACACTGTTAACTGTCTAGATGCCATAGTCCATATTGACAGCAACATCTAAAGAGTTAAATGGCCATGGTTGGTGCCAACATCAGTCAAGACTGCAGCAGGGTTTCATCTATAGTGTACAGCTGTTGTGTTTTCATTTGTTGGGGGAGGCTATTCTCATAGATCAGGTCAGTTTTAAGCTGTATTGGTAGTAACTAAGGGGTTAATAATGGGAATCAGATCAATAAGACGTTCATGGCATATCCCATGGAATACCCCTTAAATGTTGACACGCAGGAGATTCTTGTGAAATGGTGTAAATTCAGGAGCCCTGGTTTTTAGGCTGTGCCCTGTTGAATATACTTGCAATCTGTCTAGTAGTCTAATCCTGCTGTTTCCACAGCAACCTGAGGCCCCAGAGATATCAGACTGTGGGCTAAACATTTCACCTAAGATCTACAGTGTTATACTGGGCTAGAGGGCAAAGCCCATAAGGGTATGTTACCACGGTCAGGGGTGGCTCCCGGGATTTGACGCAGGTGAAATCTGCATCAAATCTGCATCTGATATCACTGGCAGGTCACCTGCTTTTTTTTTTTTTATGCGTTTTTTTCATGCGTTTTTCCACATGCTTTTTTGATGCGTTTTTTCATTGCATGCATTTATTTTGTCCCTTGAAATAAAGCTAATTGAAAGTTGGCTTTTGGGAAGGAAAAAAAGCAATTTCCTGTGGGTATGTGCACAGTCAGTAAACGCTGCGGGTTGGACGCTGTGTACATCCGCAGCGTCCAACCTGCAGTCCAGCTGTTGCAGCATAGTGGATGGGATTTCAAGAAATCCCATGCCAGCTATGCATGCACAGACGCCTGCAACTTACTGCGGAGACGTAAATGTGGCGCGTCTTTCCAGACTGCAGCATGTCAATTTATGTAGTGGAGACGCTCCGTCTGTGCTGTGTAAATTACACGTACACTTTCATTAGATGTGGTAAAACCACATTATCTTCCTAATCACATGTGTGCTAAGTGCAGGAATGCAGCTTACTACACATGTGTACAAATTTACATAATGGTGAATCCTGTGGCAGCTGGAAGTACATGACACAAAGTGGAGGAAAGCACAGAGAGAGAGGTCCCCTCCTTTTTAACAAATAATAACTTTAAAAAAAAAAAAAAAAATGGTGTGGGGCCCCCCTATATTTGTGAACTACCCAGAGTAAAGCGGACTACAGGGACTGGTATTTCAGGCTGGTAAGGATCCAAAATCCATGAACCTTACTAGCCTGATAATACCAGGTCGCAGCAGTCTGCTTACCTTGGATGGTTAGCAAAAATAGTGGGATCCCCTCCAAAAAAATAGCATGGGGTCCCCCTATGTTTGTTAACCAGCCAAGGAAAAAGCAGACAGCTGTGGCTTGGTATTCTCATGCTGGCGAGGCCCATGGATTTTGGCCCTCACCAGCCTAAAAATAGTAGCCCGCAGCCGCCGCACAATTGGTGCATCCAAAGATGCGCCAGTTGTAGCATTTTACCCGGCTCTTCCCACTTGCCCTGTAGTGGTGGCAAGTGGGGTAATATTTGTGGGGTAGATGTCACCTTTGTATTGTCCGGTGACATCAAGCCCAGGAGTTAGTAATGGAGAAGCGTCAATGAGACACCTATCCATTACTAATAATATAGATACATGGTAAATAAAGACACAGCCAGAATAAAATCCTTTACTTGAAATAACGACACAGACTCCTTTATTAGTCTTAATTAAACCATATTTACTGCATCACCTAATCCCTCGATCTTCTGTAATAAAAATAAAATAAAAAAGCAACAGTATACCATACCTGTCCGCTGAGAAGATATGGACTCGTCGTGGGACAGGATGTATCTCTGCTACATCTGTATGTCAGGCTGAACAGTGGCATTATGCCATCATCCAGCCTGACATCCAGACACAGCGGAGCTCGTTCTCCAGCGTTCACCTGCACTGAAGTTCTCTCAATCAGCTGACCGTGAGAACTTCACCTGCACTGAAGTTCTCTCAATCAGCTGACCGTGAGAACTTGCTTAGAGACTGGAGATAACCCTGGCAGTTTTCGTGGTCAGCTGAGCTCATTGCGAGAACTGCAGTGGACGTGGACTTCCGGCTGTAGCACAAGGTAAGATGTTATTTAAATTAGTTGACATGAGTAGTAAGCTGCATTCCTGCACTTACTACACATGTAACTAGAAAGATAATGCGGTTTTACCACATGTAATGATAGTCTATGGGAAACTTATGCTGCGGAGACTCAGTGTCTCCGCAACATAAATAGACATGCTGCGGTCTGAAATCATGTGCTGCATGTCTGTTTACACAGGGATGCCGCGGGCGTCTCTGAGTACATAGTGAAGATGGGATTTCTTGAAATCCCATCAACTATGCTGTAACATCTGGCCGCTGCGGGTTTGGTTTGATGCTGCGGATGTACGCAGCGTCCAACCCGCAGTGTTTACTGACCGTGGGAACATACACTAACAGTTTCTCACCTTTATACCTTGTGTTATCACATACTACTAGTAGCTTATTGCACTTTATGTTAATGCAGCTGATGTGCAGACACTTTAGGCTACGTGACCACTATCAGAAATAGTAGCGTTTTGGACGCAGCGTATTTTTGTAACTATGCAGATTTACCACATCTAATGACAGTCTGTTGGGGAAAACTGGCGGTGGAGACAGTGTCTTTGCTACAGAAATTGACAAGCTCCATCTAGTAAACCCTCACTACAAGTGAGTATACGCAATGGGAAAGAACTTGCGTATTAGATTAGGCATCATTTAAAAGGTTTTGTTAATATTTTTACATCTTGCTGATATTCAGACTTTTAAGGGGTTTTCCAGTTTTTGGCTCATCCTCTTGATGTATTGTTGTCTGTAGTGCAGACATCACATCGACAACGCTTCATCTAATCCGTGAGTTCAAGCATCCCTGAGCTGCTTGTGCCATCAACTTCGGCAGAACCACTGATCTCACTGACTGCAGCGCTGCAAACATGTCAGCGCTTTAGACAGTAGTGGACATCGGGAGTAGCAGCAGAGACACTGTACTGGACCCAGGAAGGGTGAGTATTGTGCAGCTTCGTTGTTGTTTTTTTTTTATGTTTTTTTTTTTTTTTTTTTAAACCATCTGCAACAACTGGGGGGATAGGGTTAACACATTTATTACATTATTACTTAACAGTGTGATCATTAACTTTACACCTCATATCTTAAGGGACAGTCAAAACCTAAATATCTTCCTGCTGGGTTTGTAAAAATGGTGTCTTCTGACTTCTCTTCTCTAGATATTGCTTGGCTTTAAGGGGTTAATACAATTTGTCCATCTAGAAGTTTGGTCAGATGCGTTTTTTTTTTTTTTAAATAGTGTCAATACTTAGTTGCTTAGTTATTACTGATTTTGTTATTTTTGCCAATATCAGTGAGCACAGAAGCGTATAACATCTCAGTAACCTACATTATATAAGGTCAATGTCTTCTTATCATACATAGAATGCATATAGACCTGACTCCAGTCTGAATAGTGTGTATCTGTGTAGATCTTGATGGGTTGTCCGGTCTTTTGATGAAAGTTGGCAGTCACTATTTGACTGCAGACTCCTGAATCCTTACAGAGAGCACAAAGTACACTGTCCAGATTATCTGCTATTATCAGGAAGATGGTGCGGTCACCAACAATTTGCATACATGCAGTCACATGCTGAGTAGATGTGCTTGGCCTTTCTCAGTGCAAGTGAATTGAATGAGGCTTTGCATGTATATTCAGAATGTTGCTGGAAGTGCACAATTTGTATAATTGCAATCATGTGACCACCCTGTCGTGCTGGTAATACTGGAAAATCCTGACAGCATGCGGTCCTTAAGCTGTAAAGATTCAGAAGAGTGACTGCAGACTTCTAGTGGAAGACTGAACAAACATTTAAAGAAACATTCCCTAATTTATTTCCAGACTTCTATCATAAAGAAGGTGGGAAACAAGTGGTGAATGTAAAATGTTCTTTATTTTTCTCGTACTTTTTTTCATCTTCGGCGAGAATTACACAGCTCTCCACCTTTCTTCCTGATTGTGAATGCCCACGGTCACCATCTAATTCTTGTTTGTGTCAGTAAATATGCACCAAGTGTCATTTTTTCACTATTCTGATGAGCAAGACCATATTAATAAATTGATGTTGTGCATTGTTTTGGCACAGTATGACAGCACATAATTAACCCCTTAACGACTGCCGATACGCCTTTCAACAGTCGCATTTAAGGGGCCTTATTCCTCAGTGCCGCTTTTTAACGGCGCTGAGAAATCAGGGAATAGCGCCCCCAGCGGCGAAAAATCTCCGGGGTCTTGGCTACCGTCCCTAGTCTAGTGATCGTCGTTATTCACAGAATAGCGGCGATCGCAAAAAAGTCTGATTTTCCCTTCACCCATGACAGCACCACCTGAGAGAGGGATCCGCCCCACCAGGACAGGAACCTACTGAGACATAAGGGGTGGCACCTCTCCCCCGCTTCAGTTGGGTTTGGGTTCCTGTCCTGGAAGGAACCCCACTGTCGGCGGTACCTGTCATGGGCGAAGAAAAGAAGATGGACCCAGCCCCGTCCCGGCGCAGGAAGAACAGGTGTCTCACCTGCAGCGTCGGCCATCGGGTGCTGGATGCGCAGTCCCCGGGCCCTCCGGGGTTCCGGGTTCGTGCGGGCGTCAATGGGGTCTGCGGGAAGCCCCCACCGCGCCGCCCTCCCCTCGCGCACGCCGCATCTCGATCCCCATAGCAGGGGAGAGACGCTGGCTTCTTCCGGCCGCTGACGTCAGCGGCGCGTTGCATGCTGGGTGCGCCGGCTGACGTCAGAGAAGGGCGACGGTATAATGGCGCCGGGTGCGACGCCGGCCGGCTTTCTGAAGCGGTCGGCCAGCAGTCGCAGGGGGGAGGGGAGAGACACGCTCACCTGAGCGGAGGCGCGTTATTTAAAAAGAGAAGGCGGCAGCAAACGGCGGTGCAACATGGAGTCAGAGCAGGAACGTTCAGCGTCCCTGCCTCCCTCTCAGCCCTCTGGCAGAAAGCATGGAAACCATTCCAGCAGCAGTCGCCCCAGCCGCAGGTCGGGGGGCTCCTCAAGATCCAAAGAGCGCAGGTCACATGCCCCGACGCAGCCTCCGAGTCCGGTACCCTTGATTTCGGGTGGTGAGTGATCTTCGTGAATGTTAGCATTATGTTAATAGGGGCTTCTGTTGTATGCTTCACCCTGTAGGAAAGGCCCAGAAAAGCGGGAAGCAAGAAGAACAATAGGGATTGTGCTATATGTAAATCTCCCCTAGCAAGAGATTGGCAAAAAGATCTCTGTGCTGCGTGCATTCAGCGGACTATGGCAGAGGAAGCGCCTAGTTTTGCAGCCAATCTGATATCTGCCCTAAGGTCAGAAATGGAAGGCTCAATTAAGTCCCTATTGAAAAAAGGGAAAAAAACCAGGAAAGATCCCCCTAGTTCCCCCTCGGATTCCGCGTCAATGTCATCTCAGGCGGAAAAATCATCCTCCTCAGACAGCGACATGGGGGGTAAACCATGTTTCCCTGTAGAAGACACAGACGCCCTCCTAAAGGCCATTAGAGCTACAATAGGCCTACAGGAAGAAAAGGCGGCTAAAACCCTTGAGGACGTCATGTTTGGGGGGCTTCAGGAGAGGAAAAAAACGAACCTTTCCAGTAAATGAGAAAATCCAGGCACTTATTGAGAAAGAGTGGAAAAAGCCCGAAAAATCGGGGGCCCTTCCATCCACTTCTAAGAGACGATATCCCTTTGATCATAAGGATGCGGAGATATGGGACAAAATCCCCAAAATAGATGCAGCAGTGTCCAGGTCCTCCAAAAGGTCGGCCCTGCCCCTGGAAGATGCAGGGGTTCTTAGAGACCCGCTAGACAAGAAGGCGGACTCATATTTGAGGCACGCATGGGAAGCGACAGCAGGAGGACTAAAACCGGCGATAGCGGGCACTTGCACGGCACGCTCCCTCATGATCTGGCTGCAGCAGTTAGAAGAAAAGCTGGCTTCAAGGGTCCCAAGAGAGAAAATCTTATCGGAGATGTACCGTATTTTTCGCTTTATAAGACGCTCCGGATTATAAGACGCACCTCAAATTTTGAGGAGAAAAATAGGAAAAAAAGTTGTGTTTTTTTAATAAAATGGTGGTGCTTCTGATAATCCAGGCGTCTTATTGCTTACCGGTCTGCCCCCGGGGTGCTGTCGCCCGGTCTGTCCCCGGGGTGCTGCCGCCGCGCTGGGTCCCTCGGGTGCTGCCGCCGCCGCGCTGGGTCCCCCGGTGCCTGCCGACACCGTCGGGCTCTGTCCCGTGCTGCGTGGGGGCTCTGCCGTTCCATCCATGCCTGTGCGGTGGCTTGCTTCCTGGAAAATGGCCGCCGCGCAAGCGCAGATGGAGATCTCGGCATTGAAATCTCGGGAGATGAGATTTCAGTGCTGAAATCTCATCTCCCGAGATTTCAATGCGAGATCTCCATCTGCGCTTGCGCGGCGGCCATTTTCCAGGAAGCAAGCCACCGCACAGGCATGGATGGAACGGCAGAGCCCCCCACGCAGCACGGGACAGAGCCTGACGCGGCGGCAGCACCCGGAGGACCCAGCGCGGTGGCGGCAAGTATCGGACACCCGCAGCGGCAGCACAAAAAAAGTATGTTTGCATTGTAAGACGCACCCCTATTTTCCCCCCAAATTTGGGGGGGGAAAAGTGCGTCTTACAAAGCGAAAAATACGGTATCTCTTGCACGGGGCAGCAGCTTTTTTGGCCGATACCTCGGCGGACTCTATGCGGATGACAACCAGGGCAGCGTCACTATCAAATGCTGCTAGACGCGCGATATGGCGTAAGGGCTGTCCGGGTGACCTTCAATCCAAGGCCAAATTATGCTCTCTCCCCTGCGATGGTCGTTTCTTGTTCGGCAAGAACTTGGACGATATACTGGAGAAAGCAGGTGATAAGAAAAAAGGCTTCCCCAGATTCCCTGTGGATCAGAAGAGACAGCCCTCTTGGAGGGGGAGATTCAATAGGGGGCATCCTCCTGCTGACGGGAAGATGGGAGGATAAAAGAGAAAAAGAATCGGGGTTTATGTTTGGTGGAGGCACCTCCATCTCAAAGAAGTCGCCACAGTGACGCCAGTATTCCAGTGGGGGGGAGATTGGCACTCTTTTTCCAAGCTTGGGAGAAGATCTCCTCCAACGCCTGGATCCTAACCATCCTAACAGAAGGCCTGAAAATTCCCTTTATTCGTCAGCCAAAACCCGTGGTCGTCATCACACCCATCAGGAAGGTGACCGAAGAGCAGGTGGCCTTAGAAACAGAGATCCTGAGCCTGATAGACAAGTGGGTACTCCGAGGTACCACACATACAGGAAGGGAAGGGGTTCTATTCACCCCTTTTTCTGATAAAAAAAACCAGATCAAACATTCAGGACAATCATAAATCTCAAACGGCTCAATCTATGGATAAGGAACTCGACCTTCAAGATGGAATCGGTAACTACGGCGGTTAAGCTGCTACTCCAAGATTGCTTCATGGCCGTAGTCTATTTAAAGGATGCGTATTATCACATCTCTATCCACCCAGATTACCAGAAATACTTGAGGGTAGCACTTTATATTCAAGGCACACTAAGGCACTTTCAGTTCAGGGCTCTTCCGTTTGGCATATCTATAGCCCCGAGAGTTTTCACCAAGGTCATAGCGGAAGTGACAGCCTTTCTCCGGATTCACGACGCGGTCATAATACCATACCTGGATGATTTTCTCATAGTAGGCAGCTCAGAGGACCACTGTACAGCGCAGTTGACCCGGGTGATCAACACCTTGCAGGAATTAGGGTGGATAGTCAATTTCAAAAAATCAAAATTGCAACCCCTAAAAAAACAGACCTTCCTAGGATTCATACTAGACTCAGAAAAGCAAGAGTGTCTGCTCCCAGAGTCCAAAATAGAAAAGGTGCAGAATCTGGCCTTGACGGGCCAAAACCAACCACGTATGACATTAAGAAGAGCAATGTCCCTGCTAGGTACCCTAACATCCTGTATTCCAGCGGTCAGGTGGGCTCAGTTTCACACCCGGCAACTCCAGTGGGAGATACTAACAGCACAAAGATCGCTAAGAGGGCGTTTAGAAGGAAAGCTGGAGCTTTCCTTAAAAACCAGAGACTCTCTCAATTGGTGGCTGGACGAGATAAATCTGACCTTGGGAATACCGTGGGACAGACAGACATCAGATATAATCTTAACAGATGCAAGCTCCTCGGGGTGGGGGGCACACCTAAGGGGCATCATAGGTCAAGGTTCCTGGACGCGTCAAGAAAAGGAAGCATCCTCCAACCTGAGAGAACTATGGGCAGTGAGCAAGGCCCTAAGTCACTTTATTCCGCTACTCCAGGGTCGAAATGTATGCATCATGTCAGACAACAAGGTAGCAGTGGCATACATCAACCACCAAGGAGGGACAAGATCACACTCCTTAATGGAAGCAGCGAGAGACATTCTGAGCAGAGCAGAGGAACACCTACGTAGACTCCTTGACAGCCTTACATATAAAAGGGGCAGAAAACATAGAGGCAGACTTCTTGAGTCGCAATACCCTGAAGCAGGGGGAATGGGCGCTAAACCGGTCCATTTTTCAAAAAATAACTCTGCTTTGGGGGAAACCGGTGATAGACCTTTTTGCCAACAAACACAACAGGCAAACAGAAAGGTTCTGCTCTCTAAACCCGAGAGAAAAACCATGGGCAGTGGACTCGTTGCACATCCAGTGGAACTTCAGGCTAGCTTATGCGTTCCCCCCAGTGGCTCTGATCCCAACAGTTGTCAGAAAAGTCAGAAACGATCAAGCCAGGGTGATTCTAATAGCTCCATTTTGGCCAAAAAGGCCCTGGTTTGCTCTGCTACGAAGGATGTCCCTCTCCGATCCATGGGTTCTGCCAGAAATCCCGGACCTACTAGCTCAAGGTCCAATATTCCACGCTCAGGTCAAAGGATTCCATCTGACGGCGTGGAATTTGAAAGGTCGCTTTTAACGGATAGAGGGTTCTCCCCCGGGTTGGTGGCCACCCTGCTAAAGAGTAGGAAACCAGTGACGACTAACGTCTACGGCAGAACATGGAATAAGTTCCTGCAGTTCTTAGGTAGGCCGTTCGGAAAAGAGCCCCCGATTAATGCCATCCTGGAGTTCTTACAATCGGGGTTGCAGATGGGGTTAGCAGTGAACACACTTAAAGTTCAGGTGTCTGCACTAGGGGCGCTCTACAACTGCAAATTGGCATCAAATAGGTGGGTAGTCAGATTTATTAAATCCTGCCATAGAGCTAGGCCTATCCCAATACCCAGAATAGCCCCCTGGGATTTAAACCTAGTGCTAGAAGCCCTTACAAAAGATTCGTATGAGCCATTACATCAGCTACCCCTAAAGTTTCTGACCCTAAAAACAATCCTGTTAGTGGCCCTCACGTCAGCCCGCAGGATAAGCGATTTACAGGCTCTCTCAGTAAATCCACCTTATACGCAAGCCTTTCAGGATAGGGTAGTGTTAAGAACAGACCCCGCTTATCTGCCCAAAGTAGCATCAGATTTCCATCGGGGCTAGGAAATTGTCCTTCCATCTTTCTGCAAGAACCCAAAAAATCTGGGGGAGGAAAAATTCCATAATCTGGATGTTAAGAGAGCTCTCGTAGAATACATATCTGACTAGCCAGTTGAGGAGGTCCCAGTCCCTATTCGTAGCTTTTCAGGGTGCCAGGAAAGGCTATGGGGTTTCAAAAGGGACTATTGCTAGATGGATTAGGGAGACCATTAGCGTAGCCTACACAGCTAGTGGTATCCCGATTCCTGTCGGCATCAAGGCTCATTCCACCAGAGCCGTGGCGACCTCCTGGGCTGAGAAAGCAGAGGTATCGATTGAACAGATTTGTAAGGCCGCTACCTGGGCCTCACCTTCAACCTTCTTTAAGCACTATAGGTTGAATCTATCCTCCTCTGCTGACTTAACCTTCGCTAGAAGGGTGCTGCAAGCGGTGGTCCCTCCCTAAGGTGTTTCGAATCTCCAAAAATCTCAGGTGGTGCTGTCATGGGTGAAGGGAAAACCACCATGGTTGCTTACCGGTAGCCGGCTTTTCCGGAACCCATGACGGCACCCATATATCCCCCCCCCCCCCCCCCCCCTTTTCACCATATGAGTGTGCACAATTAGTAGGGTGTTTTTTGAGTGTTGCGGTGTTGGATTAAACATGTAACTAACCGGGAAGTCCTCTCAGTGCTCTGTAACCCAACTGAAGTGGGGGAGGGGTGCCGCCCCTTATGTCTCAGTAGGTTCCTGTCCTGGCGGGCGGATCCCTCTCTCAGGTGGTGCTGTCATGGGTTCCGGAAAAACCGGCTACCGGTAAGTAACCATGGTGGTTTCCCATTCATTTCTCACTCCTCTGATATGATCTAGCATACAAGAAGAGAGAGAAATGGGGTCCCCCGAGTCTCCCTAGTACTACCGCCATCCCCGGGCCCTCCTGCTCTGTCCACCGGCCTTTTCCTTGAAGAAAATGACTGACGCAATGTGCCCTCTGAAATCTGCTTGCTGGTATCGGCAACAATAGATTTTTCCTATTTGTTAGGGTCCATCACATTTATGGAAACAATCACAGTGATCAAAATATAAAAATAGTAAGTCAAACCTCCCTTTGTCACCCCCTTAGTTAGGTAAATGTAATAAAAAAAAACAAAAAACTTTTTTCCCCATTCTTTGCAGTTAGGGTTGGGGCTAGGGTTAGGATTGGGGTTGTGTTGAGGTTAGCATTAGGGTGGTGTTACGGTTAGGGTGGGGTTGGGATTAGGGATGTGTAGGGGTTAGGGCTTTGTAAGGGTTGGAGTTAGAATTGGGGGGTTTTCACTGTTTAGGTACATCAGTGGGTCTCCAAACATGACATGGCGCCACCATCGATTCCAGCCAATTTTGGGTTCAAAAACTCAAACAGTGCTCCCTCCCTTCCGAGCCCAGACGTGTGACCAAACAGTGGCTTTCCCCCACATATGTGGGTATTGCTGTACTCAAGAGAAATTGCACAACAAATTTTGTGGTCCATTCTCTACCCTTGTGAAAATAAAAGTTTGGGTTTAAAGTAATTTTTTGTGAAAAAATTAAAATGTTCATTTTTTTTTCCCTTCCACATTGCTTCAGTTCTCGTGAAGCACCTAAAGGATTAATAAACTTCTTGAATGTGGTTTTGAGCACCTTGAGGGGTGCAGTTTTTAGAATGGTGTCACTTTTTGGTATTTTCTGTCATATTGACCACCCAAACTCGCTTCAAATGTGAGGGGGTCCCTAAAAAAAAATGGAATGTAAATTTTGTTGGAAAAATGAGAAATCGCTGGTCAACTTTTTTTTTTTTTCTTTTCTTTTTTCTGTTAATTTTGTATCAAAGTTTAACAAATGGAGATAAAGCTGGATAAACAATTACCTCCAAAGGCATAAGAAATAAAAGAAATTACAATGACAAGGCAATGCGGGGAGCAATAAAGGGAGGAACTCCCTAGGATAATAGAATGCTCAGATGCAAAATATAAACTGGGTCAGTGGATACCTAATCGCTAGTCAACTTTTAACCCATATAGCGTCCTAACAAAAAAAATGTTTCCAAAATTATGCTGTTGTAAAGTAAACATGTGGGAAAAATTATTTATTAACCATTTTGTGTGACACCACTCTCTGATTTAAGGGCACAAAAGTTAAAAGTTGGAAATTTACAACATTTTCAAAATGTGTCAAATTTCTGTTTTGTTTTTTTTTTCCTAAAAAAACGCAAGTCATATTGAAGAAATTTTACCACTAACATGAAGTACAATATGTCATGAAAAAACTGTCTCAGAATCGGTGGGATCCATGACGTGTTTCAGAGCTATGACCTCATAAAGTGACACTGGTCAGAATTGTTAAAATTGGCCTGGTCATATTAAGGCCAAAATTGGCTCGGTCACTAAGGGGTTAAGGCTGGGTTGACATAGCATTTGCCACTTCATTCAGTGGCTCTGTCTGGGCTTATTTCTAAACCACTGGAAAACGGGATTTGGATGTATGCACAGCCTGGTTAATTTACTATAGTAATGCAGACTGAGTCACCGTGTACCGTCGTGCATCATTTTTGGCCTTCTATACCTTAGTAGACTATGGCTTGCTGCCCTCCTCCCATAGGCCGCATTTATTGCTGAAATTTCTACGCTACAGAGCACACTGTGACTGTGTCTGCATTATTATGGTCCTTCAGTGCATTTGCTCAAATGTTAAATGTTAACATATTCCATACCTTCGTGAATGAAATGAATCAGGCAGTTAGTAGTTTCATAGATGTAGGTGCAAATGGTTACAGCATATTCTTCTGTTTGCTTCTGTGACTGCTCAGAGACTTTATATTAAATAGCTATTTCATACTTTCTCCTTTTTCATGTCCTAGAGTGATCAGGGAGGCCTACGAACCTTGCAGAAGAAATGGACCACATTTTTGAAAGCCAGACTGATCTGTCACTCACAAGAAAATAATTTAATTTTCAATGTTGTAAATGATGTGTTTATCCTGAAGTCGCCAACACTAAAAGAACCCGTCATCTATGGAGTGTTCACTTCTGATCTGTAAGTGTAACTGAGAATTCCTAAAACCTTCCTTCCTTCCTTCCTTGACGACATGAAGTACTCAAATTTTCAGATCTGTTGATATGTTATGAATGGTGTTACGACCGGTACTCAATCATGTATTAGTGGTCAATACTGTACAAGTTCATTAAAGTGTATACAATTTTGCAATGCCATCTTATGTCCGTAATTAACATAGTAATAGTAATTAAGGTTGAAGGAAGACTTGAAGTCCATCTAGTTCAACCCATATCCTATCCTAACCTGCCCTAACATGTTGATCCAGAGGAAGGCAAAAAAACCCATGTGGCAAACAGTAAGCTTCATATTGGGGGAAAAAAATTCCTTCCCGACTCCACATACGGCAATCAGACTAGCTCCCTGGATCAACACAATATTAAGGAAACTAGTGTATATACCCTGTAATATTATACTTTTCAAGAAAGGCATCCAGACCCTTCTTAAATTTTATTAGGGAATCACTCATTACAACATCATATGGCAGAGAGTTCCATAGTCTCACTGCTCTTACAGTAAAGAATCTGCATCTGTGAGTATGCTTAAACCTTCTTTCCTCCAGACGTAGAGGATGCCCCCTTGTCCCCATCACAGGTCTAAGAGTAAAAAGATTAGTTTTCTAAAAGCTATACACTTATTTCATATCTTTCTTTTTCCAGAAACAATGTTGGCATCTCAGCAGTATGTTCATACAGTCTATCTGCTGTGGAAGATGTCTTCACTAAAGGAAAGTTCATGCATAGTGCCACTGTGGAACAAGCAAACACTAAGTGGGTGCAGTTTAATGGGGAAATCCCCAG
Organism: Dendrobates tinctorius; assembly: GCF_039654945.1. Classification (NCBI taxonomy): domain Eukaryota; kingdom Metazoa; phylum Chordata; class Amphibia; order Anura; family Dendrobatidae; genus Dendrobates; species Dendrobates tinctorius. The sequence continues at coordinate 8,998,677 of NW_027361712.1, read as the reverse complement.
GCCGCGTCCTGGAGCGGTAAGTGACTGTTATACTATCTGAGAATCCTGTGATTATTAGTGATAAATTGTCACACTAGGTCAGACCAATATAAAACCACTGAATGACTTTCATTATCAGGTAGAGGTGCTACCAAAATTGCTTAATCCCTTGTGAACCTGACTGGTTTATTCATATATTTTTATCGCAGTATTCGAAGAGTTATAAAAAATTTTATTTTCCCATTGATCTAACAATACGTTAGGTATTTTTTCTTGCAGCACGAGTTGCATTTTGTAATTGCTCTATTTCAGGGTACATATCGATCAGCTTTCATAATTCTTTTTCTGGAGGGTATGCAAAAAAATCCAGCAATTTTATTTTTTAAATCTATATTTACTGAAAAAAGCAGGTTCCTCGAGGGTCTGAGATGGCCTACCCAAAAGCCCATGCAAAATGTGCGTTGGGCCTGACAGCACTTGACCCTTAGTGGAGACCATGGGTAAGACCTATGTTACATAGCATTTTCCTCACTGATCATGCTCTTTTACAGAGATATACACCCTTTAAACTTGATTTATCTAGTATATAAAGCTCAAGTGTATGTATGTATGTATGTATGTATGTATGTATGTGTGTGTGTATGTCCGGGATTGGCATCCGCACCGTCGCAGCTACAGCCACAAAATTTGGCACAGTCACACGTCTGGACTCCGAGAGCGTCCTAGGCTATGTTGTGAGGCGAAGTTTTAACCCTGCGCGTTCCAATTCACCAAACAATTTTGCCCCTATCTACATAATGGGGAAAAAGTGTGTATCAAGCTCCGCCCTTCATTATGATGTCATAATGGTTGCCATGGCGGTGCTGATTCATCATAGGTTGCAACCCCCGCCGCTCACTATGATGTCATAATGGTTGACTATGGGATGGAGGATGTGTGATGGGTATATGGGCACTGGACTATGGGATGGAGGATATGTAAGACGGGTATATGGGCATGGGACTATGGGATGGCGAATATGTATGATGGGTATATGGGCATGGGACTATGGGATGGAGGATGTGTGATGGGTATATGGGCACTGGACTATGGGATGGCGAATATGTATGATGGGTATATGGGCATGGGACTATGGGATGGAGGATGTGTGATGGGTATATGGGCACTCGACTATGGGATGGCGAATATGTATGATGGGTATATGGGCATGGGACTATGGGATGGAGGATGTGTGATGGGTATATGGGCACTCTACTATGGGATGGAGGATATGTATGATGGTTATATGGGCACAGGACTACGGGATGGAGGATAATTATAATTTGCTATAACTAGCCACAGTTAGTTACTATGCCCGGGCAGCGCCTGGTTCTTCAGCTAGTTGATATATATTTCTCCATTGCTGACTTTTCACTTGTGCCTCCCAATTATGGTTGCTGACTTAGCATTATCTCTATACACGTTTGTATCTGAGGCATCAAGTGGTTATAGCACTAGGGAGAAATATATTGGTTAAGCATAAACCATATGAGCACTGGCACTTTATATAAATTGCTGCTATTCTACTGGTCTTCCCGTCCACTTAAATACTTTGGGTCTTTTTGCTTTACACCTGTATTCCAAACTGTTTACTTTGTCATTATATCTATTAATTTATCATTTCTCTTTCGCCTCATTGGGAGACAGAGAGACCATGGGTGTATGCTGCTGCCACTAGGAGGCTGACACTATGCCAAAAAAAGGTTAGCTCCTCCTCCCAGTGTACACCCCACCAACCGGCAGGAAATTCCTCAGTTTAGCTTAGTGTCAGTAGGAGGTGGACACGGGTCTTTCATTAGACCCATATCTACCTCGATGTGCGTCGTTCCTTTTCAGGTTTCCGGAGGGATACAGTGTGAGAAGTCACAACTGTACTCCCACAAAGAGGCTAGGAGTACGGCGTGTACTGCCACCCCGTATCCTCGTAGCTCTCCGTGCGGACCACAAGCTTGGCACAGGTGCGTGCCCGCAACGGATGGTCCTTGCCCCCCGCCTCCCACCCACTCGCCCACCAGAGCCTGTCGGTCGGACGAGGCGCAGACACGGGAAAGATTACAGACAGCGTTAGATAAAGAAGGTACCTTTATGGAGCAGCGACGCAGGTTCTATACGCTGCCTGCGCCTCCCGACGGTCGCCGCATTTCATCTAACCCCCGGGCGATCCTTGTCCCCCCCCCGCCGGTATTCCTCGGGGGCTTCATCTTAGAGCCCGGTTCAGGCGGCGTCTTAGTGGGTGGCCGCGGCAGCAGTGCGGGACTTCCGCGCCGCCCCGTGCTGACAGGCGGCCGCCATCTCAAATTTAGTCCCCGGTTTCATTTTGGGCCTTCGCGCCCGTCGCGGCCACACTCCCCCGTTCACTCACATAGGCCGGCTGCGCTCCCGCTCATTCCTAGACCCTTCCACCGCCTCTCTTGGCCTGTGGCTGGGTAGGGGGGGCGGTTTCCCTTGGTTCAGGCGGCTAGCTCCGCCTTTCTTGTCCATCCTGAACCGCGCTTTTTCCCTTCACCTCAGGCTGCCGCCATCTTTGCAGCCTATCAGCCGGAGACGGAAAACGGACGTCAGTTACCCACTGCTGGTGCCCTGCAATTTCATGAGCCTGGTACATCGCTTTGGGGACACCAGACCGTGAGTAGTTCTGCAACTGCAGACTGACACACTCCTCTGCCTTTCTGTTCCCCAACCTGCCGGCATTTTTTCAGGGTCTTTCTTTTCTTCATTCATTATGCCTAACTCTAAGGCTGAGCGTGGCCATCCGCCGGCCCCCACGGGCTCTCTAGTCCAGTTCTTCGCATGCGCCTCTTGCAATCGCAAACTTCCCTCAGGTCTGCCTACTCCCCTCTGTCTGGACTGCAGCAATCCCATTCAGCATGACCCTGTCCAGGAACCATCTATTGTGCCACGTGAAAGCGAACCCCCCCCATTCCTGGTTGGGCCTCGTCTCTTTCACAATCTGTGGCAGACCTCACCAGGGTGTCTCAGTCCCTGGTAGCCGTCCTTGATAAGTTGCCCCTGGACACTTCTGCAGGGTCCAGCAGGTCACATGAAGCTCCATCTGAGCCAGCCAGCAAAAGCCCAGACAGGATCTCCGGCCGGTATCCTCTCCTGGCCTCACATCCCCACATAGTTCTATCCAGCAGTCGCCCTCCCGTGCCTCCTCTCCCGAGTCAGGTGAGGTGTTATCGAATGTGTCATCCGAAGAGATCTTAGAGCTGGATTCGGACCAGGACGTGGACATGAAGGTTACGGTACAGAACCTCATTGCTGCGATTAATCACACCTTCGAAATCTCAGACTCCCCTGCGGAATCCTCAGAACAGGAGGTTTCGTTCAGATGGGCAGAAATACCTTCCAGGGTCTTCGCCTCTCACTCTGAGTTTGGCAAGATCCTTACCAGGGAAAGAGAAAATACGACCAGGCGCTTTCAAAGAGGGAAGCGCCTCGGCGTGCTGTACACGTTTGCCAAAGAGCTCACCGACAACTGGTCTGCTTCCCCCTCGGCAGACGCACCCGTGTCCAGACTTTCTAACAACACGGTCCTCCCGATTTCAGGTGTGGCGTCACTAAAGGATTCTAATGATAGAATTATAGAATCTTTAGCAAAGTCAACATTCGAATCGGCAGCAGCAGTGCCAAGCCCAGCCTTCGCTTCATCTTGGGTAGCGAAGGCCATAGCCACTTGGGCAGAGGATCTCCGTAAGGGCATCCTAGATAAGGCCCAACCGGAGCAATTGGCCGATCTGGCCAACCAGATTTCCCATGCAGGGGATTATCTGCTTTCTGCTTCCTTGGATGCCGCGTCGTGCGCTGTTCAGGCGTCAAGAAACGTAGTGGCAATCCGACTTACAATTTGGCTTAAGGCTTGGCAGGCGGACTTGTCTTCTAAAAAGTCTCTTACCAATCTGTCTTTTCAGGGAGCGCGTCTCTTTGGATCCCAGCTGGACCAGATTATTAAGGACACCACTGGAGGCACGAGATCCCTCCTCCCTCAGTCCAAGCCTCACAGACCCCCGCTAAGGCGTCAGTTTCGGCCCTTTCGAGCTTTCCACCGTTTCAATACGACAGAGAACTTCTCTAACCAACAAAGACCGCAAGCACGCCAGGATAGAAAGAAGGTGTCCTTCAGACCCACTCCCTCCTGGCGATCTCACTCCTCCCAGGGCAGACCCTCCAGGTCTAGAGCTGGACGGTCCACATCAGCATGACTGTCAACGAACTCCCGAGGGTCCCTCCCAATTGGGAGGTCGACTCCTTTTCTTCAAGGACGTCTGGCTAGCCTCAGTAGAGGACGCTTGGGTCAGGGAAGTTGTATCTTCAGGATACAAGATAGAGTTCGTTTCTCGTCCCCGGGATCGTTTCTTCGAGTCCCGACCTCCAAAAGACCCTGCCTTAGTTCCGGGGTTCTTTGCGTCCATCGCCTCTCTCCTCAGTTCCGGAGTGATTGTGCTCATTCCCGAATCAGAACGTTTCACAGGGTTTTATTCAAACCTGTTTGTGGTGCCGAAAAAAGGCGGTACAGTTCGCCCCATCTTGGACCTCAAGTTACTCAACAAGAGAGTCCGACTGCGTCATTTCCGAATGGAGTCTCTTCGGTCGGTAATCGCTTCCATGGAGACGCAGGAGTTCATGTGTTCAATAGACATTCAAGATGCCTATCTACATGTTCCCATTTTATCCGGCCATCAGAAATTCCGGCGTTTCGCGATTCGTCAGGAACATTACCAGTTTGTTGCTCTGCCGTTCGATCTCGCCACCGCACCCAGAGTATTTTACAAAGATCATGGCGGCGTTGATGGCCTTATTGAGAATCAGAGGTCTCGTTCTTTTTCCGTACCTCGACGACATTCTGATCAAAGCTCCATCCTTTCATCAAGCTCGCCAAAGTCTTACCATCGTCCTTGACACCCTGTCCAATTTCGGGTGGCACATCAACAAAAAGAAGTCCTTCCTTGTTCCGACCCAACGTCTTGTGTTTCTGGGTCTATTGTTCGACACTCGTCGATCGAGGGTTTTTCTACCACAAGAAAAGATTTGTTCCCTGCAGTGGGATGTACGATCGCTGCAGATCATACGACTTCCATCTCTCCGGACAACAATGAAAGTTCTGGGAAAGATGGTGGCGGCGACAGAGGCGGTTCCCTTTGCCCAATTTCACTCCAGACCTCTCCAACACGCCATCCTGTCTCGGTGGAACAGGTCTGTCCATTTCGTCTTTCATACCGGGTCAAGCAGTCCCTCATTTGGTGGCTGACGTCTCCTCTCATCTCCCTGGGACGGTCATTCCTTCCCATTCACTGGCAGATTGTGACAACGGATGCCAGCCTCCTCGGCTGGGGAGCAGTGTTCCGCAATCACACTGTTCAGGGTCGATGGTCGACTCAGGAGTCAGCCCTGCCGATCAACGTCCTCGAGATACGAGCGATTTATCTGTCTCTCGTTCACTGGGAGAAACACTAATAAGAAAAAATCCATAAAAAATCATTGGAAAGGTAACTCACCAAAACCTGACTGATGCACTAGCAGGATGCAGCAGAATCCCATTGATAAAGGTTGGGGCAGCACAAGTGCATTCCACTGATGAGGACAGCCAGTAACCCATTTGTGGTCTGGCTGCCCAGTGGAAATGCACACAGATGAGGCTTGCATAAGGCATAGGTCACACTGATAAATGTGATGCAAAAGTGTCTGAGCAGCCTATTGATCACGCCCATAGTATTAGCAGGCGGGCTGCTCTGCATTATATATACATGCATCCCACAAAGAACCAAGCCACACATAAAGGGTTCTAGCTGCATCCTGCTAAAAAGTGCAAAAAGATAAATAGATATGGGGTATTGGTTACTATTTTGGCCAAAGCAGATAAGCTCACAACCCAACGTCAAGGGTCCCCAAATATTGTGAGTCCCACTCGTTCACTGGGAGACACTTCTCAGGGGCCTGCCCATCCGGATTCAGACACAATGCCACAGCGGTGGCATATGTCAACCACCAGGGGGGGGACACGGAGTGTCTCAGCCCTGGCAGAAGTGTCCAAGATTCTTCATTGGGCAGAGGTTTCAGTCCCGGCAATATCCGCGGTGCACATTCCCGGCGTGGACAACTGGGCCGCCGATTTTCTCAGTCGTGAGGGTCTTGCGGCGGGAGAGTGGTCCCTACATCCGGAGGTATTTCTCCAGCTTTGCCGTCATTGGGGAACCCCGGACGTAGATCTGCTAGCTTCTTGCCTCAACAGGAAAGTCCCACAGTTTGTATCCAGGGCTCGAGAGCCTCTCGCAGTGGGCGCCGACGCTCTGGCCATTCCTTGGTCGCAGTTCGAGCTCCCCTACCTGTTCCCTCCCCTGCCTCTTCTTCCCAGGCTGTTGAAGAAAATCAAGGCTGAAGGAATTCCAGTCCTCCTCATCGCCCCGAATTGGCCCAGAAGGTCTTGGTTCGCGGACATCGTCAACCTTCTCGCGGACGCCCCCTGGAAGCTTCCAGACAGAGCAGATCTGCTGTCTCAAGGTCCGATTTGCCACCCCAATTCTCGGCCGCTCAATTTAACGGCGTGGCTGTTGAGACCGAGGTTTTGAAACGATCAGGATTTTCCGATCGAGTTATTCATACCATGATCCGAGCCAGGAAGCCATCGTCTTCCAAAATTTATTACCGTACTTGGAAAGCCTATTTCACTTGGTGTGAGACCAATGACATTCCGCCCATGTGTTTTTCGCTCCCTTCTGTTCTGGCGTTCCTTCAAGCGGGGCTGGATGCGGGTCTTGCCCTCAGCTCTTTAAAGGGTCAAGTGTCGGCGCTGTCCATTTTATTTCAGAAGACGTTGGCATCCCGTCCTCAGGTTAAAACCTACCTTCAAGTTGTGGCTCCTCCGTACCGAGCGCCCGTAGATCCATGGGATCTTAATCTGGTTCTCGAGGTTCTGCAAGGTCCTCCCTTTGAACCTCTCAGGGATGTTTCCCTTTTTCTCCTTTCGTGGAAAGTAGCCTTTCTGGTAGCCATCACCTCCATCCGGCGCGTGTCGGAATTGGCGGCTTTCTTGCCGCTCCCCTTTCTTGGTACTCCACCAGGATAAGGTAGTTGTGCGGCCTCCGCCCTCTTTCCTTCCTAAGGTGGTGTCCACTTTCCACCTCAATGAGGATATTGTTCTCCCATCCTTTTGTCCGAGTCCAACTCATCCTCTGGAGCGATCTTTGAACAAGCTGGACTTGGTCAGGGCGATGAAGGTCTACCTAACTAGGACGACTTCTTTGCGGAAGACAGATTCTCTCTTCATCATTCCAGATCGGGCGCGGAAACGTCACCCGGCCTCCAAAGCTACTATTGCTCGCTGGATCAGATCGGCAATTTTGGAGGCCTACCGGGTCAAACATCGAGTGGCCCCTCCGGGAATTAGAGCGCACTCTACCCGGGCAGTGGGTGCCTCCTGGGCGGTACGTCACAGAGCTTCCACGCTGCAGCTTTGCAAAGCTGCAACCTGGTCATCGGTTCACACGTTTGTGAAATTCTACAAGGTCCACACCTGCGCTTCGGCGGACGTCAGCCTAGGTAGCAGGATCCTGCAGGCTGTGGTAGTGAGTCCGCTGGCCTGATGGAAGTTTGTTTTTCCCACCCCAGGGACTGCTTTGGGACATCCCATGGTCTCTGTGTCCCCCCAATGAGGCGAAAGAGAAAACAGGATTTTTGGGTTGCTTACCGTAAAATCTGTTTCTCTGAGCCTTCATTGGGGGACACAGCACCCTCCCATGTTCTACAACGCCTGTTCTTATGATTGTTGGTTGTTTACAGTTGAGTTGTTCTGTTTTCAATCTGTTCTGTTACTTCTCCTACTGCTTTCTCACTAACTGAGGAATTTCCTGCCGGTCGGTGGGGTGTACACTGCGGAGGAGGAGATAACTTTTTTTTGTGCATAGTGTCAGCCTACCTACTGCTGTGTAACAAAGAGAAAACTATAATCTGTTTAGGGAGTTTATTCCAGCATGTATGTTGATTGTTTTACCTTTTTAGCTGGTGTATACAATTTGGCAATTTGTAACATTATTAAGTCTAGTATTTTCTGGACTCATTCTGCATTTACTAATAGATTTTAGATATGTATGAATTACATCTTAAATTATGAGCTTTTACTTTCTTTTTTCAGTGTATAAACAATGAAGCTAAAGTGATGAATTACACTAGCTCACTAAACCTACCAGACAAGACTTTGCAATTTGTGAAAGACCACCCTTTAATGGATGACTCTGTATCTCCTATGGGAAAGAAACCCAAGCTTGTGCATCAGAATGTGATATATACTCAGATAGTGGTAGACATGGTCAAAGCGTTGGACGGTATCACCTATGATGTCATGTTTATTAGCACAGGTAAAATGATTTGCTGTAAATGTTTTTCTTCTACTTTCTATATAAAATTCTATTTGACAGGAACCAAACTTGTCACCTACCAGTAACAAAAGACTATATGGCAAGCCAAAGGATTGTCCAGGGATTATAAATTATTCTAAACCCCCGTGAATGACCAAAAAGTATACATAAAGGAATCGATGCTCACACATGCCTCTCCTTTTGCTGGACCCGTTCCGAAGCTCACCCATTCCGCCTTGGTGTGTGATTTCTTGCCCCGTTGTCGGCACACCATTATTGGCAGGAAATGCCACCTCCGCTTATCACAGACCGAGGCAGGTTACTACTGTGGCCTGTCATTGAATAAGTTGGAGTCGGAGCACATTTCTATTGTCGAGAACAGCACTATAGAATGCAAATACATATAAACTGGATAAACACTATAATGTTTTCTTAATTACTAGAACTGGTAAAGAATTAAAAAAAAAAAAAAAACACCTTCAAAATACACTGCTTTACAGTTCTTAACAAAATCCATAATGGAACCTGTCATCTAAGTCATGCTGTCAAAAGCACTAGGAGCATGAATCCGAGTTTGGCTGCAGCCAGGTATACTGCATTTTAGATGTGAAAAGCTCCAGCATTTCACAGGAAATAAACTGTAAAGATTTCGGCCAGTGACTGTAGTCAAAGACCAGACTTATCCGACTCTACCCCTGGCCTGCTATTCCCAGTGCTGCTAGAGGTAATTGACAGGTGTGTCCCCATGTTCACACATGGCAGAGATAAGTCACATGCAGCAGCATTGGGAAGTGCCAACTAGGGCAGAGACAGACAAGTCTGGTCTTCAGCTAATGTCTCCAGACAGATATTAAAGGGAATCTGTCAATAAGATCAACCCTTCCAAGCCATATCAAGGTGTCAGCTTCCTATGACCTACATGCCCATATACAGTAGACGGCCTAAGTGGGTTGATCCTACTGACAGCCCGCTGCTCCTGCCTCCTGTGACCCGCCTCTCCCATGCTCCCCCGCCGGCTTTCTGGGTCAATGACTTGTGTATAAGCCGAGGGGGGCATTTGCAGCACAAAAAAGTGCTGAAAAACTCTGCTTATACATGAGTATATAAGGTATTTTTAGCTTAAGTCTTGTTCTTTACACGATAAAGTGTTATTAACAAAATAATGTTAAACCCCTTCATCCACCTCTTGAATAGAGAGAAGAGGGTGAGCATGTTCTGCCTCCACCTCACTCATTGTCTGTGAGACAGCCGGAGAAACCATAGTACAGTAAATCGCTTGGGTATTTCCACAGACCCATAGACAATGAATGGAGTAAAGGTTGAGCATCTACACCACTGCTCCATTCAAGATGGGGCCCCATCCTTGTTCTAGTCCCATTCTTGGGATTGCTGGAGGTCAGACCTCCCCCCAGTGATCAGCAAGACAATATAATAAAAAATGTTATTTTTGGTATAACCCTTTAAAAGTAGGATCAATTAATCTTTTATATTGGGATTTTCTGGCAACTACTGCGCATGCAATTACTTATAAAAAAAAATATGTATTTTGTAGATAAAGGTACGTTGCACAAAGCAATTAGCTATGACACGGAGATGCATATTATTGAAGAAATAGTCCTGTTCCCTGATCATCAGTCAGTCCAGAAGTTACTACTCTCAGACAAACAGGTAAGCCTCTCCTTTTAACTGTTTTGAGCAATATCGAGGATATCCTATGGTTTGAATCAAGTTTTTGTTATTTTTATGAATTTTCGATGATCTTTCAATAATCTGATCATAACCGCAGGATTCCAATGAAGGGTAACACCAACAATTTTGTTCGTCCAATTTTGGGGGTTTTATGTAAAATTATGTTCAATTTGCCTTTTTGTTCTATTTTTTTTTTTTATTGTTCCAATACACACAAAAAGAAACGTGTATAGCAAAACGTGTAATTGCAATAATTTTCTGGGAGAAATACTTCATTTTCTGGAACAAGGGTGCCAACACTTTTGGCCATGACTGTAGATAACCCATGGTCTACCTACACTGTGATGTTCAAAGCTCAATTCCTTCCCCTCCCTGCACAAGAGCCTCTCACAGGTCACAGAATGTGCCTAGAAAGATCTCCTCTAGAAGTCGGTAAACCACTCCAGACTATTGCTGTTTAGATTTCTAAATGCTGTTAACAGCATCATGACTTATACTGAAATATACATGAGAAAATGAAATATCCAGATTGCTAATTTTTTCTTTTGTAAATTAGTAAAAAGGAAAGTATAAGTTACATTGTCATTGTTGGCCTGCGCAATATTATTCCAGGTTATTTTGGTTATATGAAAACCTATTCAGAAGATGGAATGAACAGCAGAACGGTTTTTAATTTTATGAGCAATATCTAATGTGTTTGTTACTTTTTACATATCATTTCTACTTTTGTTTTAATCTAGAGCAAACGATACATCTATGCTGGATCCAACACTCAGGTGGTGCAGTCTCCTGTTGCTTTTTGTGAGAAGCTGCTGTCTTGTGCAGAGTGCATACTGACAAGGGATCCTTATTGTGCTTGGCATCCAGTCAAGAATTCTTGTGTTCATATCCTTGAGGGGGGCAACACTGACAGGTATGTAACAGTTCATAAAAATTGTCCTAAGAAAGTTGAAAACCAAATGAGCTCTCAGTAGAATTGCAGTGGTTCAACCCCCCATCAAAAAGAGGTTCATTTACTTTTCAACTATTTTTTTTCAGAGTGATTCTAGTTTTTTCCGGTTGATATTACCATTGGTACCATGTGGTGGTACACAGGGCTTTTATGTTCACTGTTTATTATGTTTTTGTTTTTCTTTTGGGTGTTCTATATTTGTGTTGAAATATATATATATTATGAGCCCCCTTTTATCTGCTCACTCACATACTGTTTGCTGTGGACTTCAGCATCTAATGAGTTAAGAGCTGAGTTAGGTTCTGGTCATGGGCTCGGGCTATTCACAGGACAATGGATTGCAGTAAATCAACTCTACGTAAGGCCAGTTTCACACGTCCTGATATTTCCGAAACCGGGAAAAATGTTAATGGAGATGTCAGTGTCCGTGTGTGTAATACTTGCGGCAACTGTGTGCCGCATCAGTACCACACACAGGCGCCAGGGAAGCAGCAGTACGGTAAGCGCTCTTCCCCGGCCCTGGGTGCTGAGGACAGCTCTCATCATTCTCCCCTGCTCTGCCGATAAGCGTTATATTCAACTGATAGCAGAGACAGCAGGCAAAAGCTGATAGAAGTATTACTCCCATCAACCTACACCTGCTGCCGCTAATAGTGAGAGCAGGAGCGGCTGATGGGAGTATTCATCAGCCGCCACCTGCGCTATAAATAAATATAAAATCAGGCATGGGTTACGCTATATTTCCTATAACCAGTCAGGCAAAACTCATAGCTTGGAGGCTGCAACCCTCAGATGTCAGCTTCAGCAACGTTGGTTATCAAGAATAGAGGGGTCCCCACACTGTCTTTTATTTTAAACAAGTAATTTAAAAAAAAACGTCATGGGGTCCCCCCATTTTGACAACCAGCCTTGCTAAAGCTTACCACTGGTGGCTGGTATTCTCAGGCTGGTAAGGGGCCATGGATATTGACTCCCCCCAGCCTAAAAATAGCAGCCCGCTGCTGCCCAGAAAAGGCGCATCTATTAGATGCGCCAATTCTGGCACTTTGCGCACTCTTCACACTTGCCCTGTAGTGGTGGCAAGTGGGATTCATATTTGTGGGGGTGATATCACCTTTGTATTGTCAGGTAACATCAAGCCCACGGCTTAGTAGTGGAGAGGTGTTTATAAGACACCTACCCATTACTAATCCTATAGTTGTATTGTAAATGAAGACACAGCCAGAATAAAGTCTTTTATTTGAAATAAAAGAAAACACACTTTTTTTTTACTTTTTTTATTTAAAATAAAATAAAAATATCAATATCCCTAACCTGTCTTTCGTTCTGTCACATGTCCTAATCCATGTCTGGGGAATAAACTGTTTTCAACCTGGACGGTGCCAAGATACAACCGTCCAGGCTGAGAAACACTGGTGAATGAGCTGCTGCAATTGACCAGCGGTGAAAACTATATCCCCCAGACATGGATTACGGCGTAGGACAGAACGACGGACAAGTGAGAGATATTGTTGTTTTTATTTTTGTTCTATTACAGGAGACGAGGGATTCGGAGGTGTTAGGGGAGTATAATTGTGTTTTGTTATTTGTAGATAAAACAAAACACTTTTCCATTTTTATTTCAAATAAAGGTCTTTATATTGCTGTGTCTTTATTTACCAGTTAACTATAGGATTAGTAATGGAGAGGTGTCTTATAGACTCTTCTCCATTACTAAGCCGTGGGATTGATGTCACTTGACAATACAAAGGTGACATCAACCCCACAAATGAGCCCCACTTGCACCTTTTCTGGGCGGCTGTGGGCTGCTATTTTTAGGCTGGGGGGCAATATCCATAGCCCCTTGCCATCCTGAGAATACCAGCCCCCGGCGGTCGGCTTTAGTTTTGCTGGATGTCAAAAATGGAGGGGGGGGGACCCCACACCATTAATTAAATTTATAAAAAAAACAGCGTGGGGACCCCTCTATTGTTGATAACCAACCTTGTTGAAGCTGACAGCTGAGGGTTGCCCCCAGCTGTAAATTTTGCTTGGCTGGTTATAGAAAATGCAACAGAACTCTCGCCAGATTTTTAATTTATTTATAGCGCAGGCAGTGGGTGATTAATACTCTCATCAGCCGCTCCTGATGTCACTGTTATTAGCAGCAGCAAGTGTAGGCTGAGAGTAATAGTCCCATCAGCCCCAGACTGCTATCATTACCACTTGACTATAACACACGATTCATGGAAACACACTGACATGTGTACAGACCCATTTGCTTGAATGGGTCTACATGTCAGTGTCTCCGGTATGTGTGAAAACTGTCACCACACGTACTGGACACACTGACGTGTGAAAGAGACCTAATGTGCAGTGTTTTGGGGAAACGGGGTTACTTGCATCACAAAACTTTTTTATATAAATTGCTCAGTTACTAAATTTCAAAGTCCCCATTATCTTTTCTTGATTTCCATTGTGTATTGTAGACAACTGATTCAGGCACTAAATGGAGACGCGTCTCACTGCCCAGGTATGTTCTCTGGTATTAAATATTATCAAATTCTAAAAAGCTTAGGAGGATTTGAGGACAATTGGCCTTTTCTCATAATGCATTAAAGATATCTGCTGAGGTCTTTTCATACATTACTGAATAGCCAGGTTTAAGTATGCTATAAATTTTTAGTATGATTATTGATTGAGGCTTGTGTTGGAGAAACAACGTAGAGGTTAAAATCAAATAAAGCCGCCCTTCAGGGCTGTAAAAGTAAAGCTTTTGTAATGTAGACTCATGTAAGAGAATGGTTGTTGATATGTACCCACTTTTTTAGATTCTGCTGATAAAGGAATTCGGGAAAGTATGAGGTACAAGGTGAAGGCAGGAAGCACGGTGGAGCTGAAATGCTCTTACAAGTCTAATTTGGCCTCCGTATTTTGGACATTCAATAATGAAACCTTGAAAATAAACCCACCGAAATATCTAATGCATGGTACTTTAATAATACTCAATGTGACAGCGTTGGATGCAGGCTCCTATCAGTGCTGGTCTCGAGAGGTCGTAACAGACAAAGTGTTTTCTCAGGTGGTCATGAAACAGGAGTTGGAAATTGTAATGACACCACCACTAAGCCTGACAAGCACAACACAATCTACAACACGGACGGAAGAAGACATGGAGACAACTCGCTTTTATCCAGTCTCAAAGGAGAAGACCACCACAATGTCATCAACTCAAGCAGTGACAACATTTGTCGGTCTAACCCATGGAAAACACAAAATCACACCCACAGTGTCTCTGATGGAGGTCTTCAGCTCCATGCCTGATGTTGGACTGGGAAAGGCGCTGTACTTGACTGACACCAGTGATTGCTCTCTCCTTATAATCTTGGTCATAGTGTTCTTTTTTCTTTTCATCTTGTTGTTGACATACAATTGCTACAAGGGATTTCTGCCAGCCACGTGTCTAAAGTACCGTGACGCCATGCTGCATAGCAAGAAGACTCCTCTCAACCTGAAAGACTGTGAGCAAGGGGTTAAGGAAACCTTAGTGGAGAAAGTGTGCCCTGAGAATCAATGTGGAGGAACTCAAAAAGCTCCTCAGGACACCGGCTATGAAACGGAGCTAGACTGTGGCAATGGGGACATCCCACATAAGGAAGACGAGCCGACAGAGGAAAAAGAACTGGACCAACCATTCGATGTCAAGTGTGAAATAAAGTATGCAGATTCTGATTGTGATTGAAGGGTGGACCTCTTGGAAATAAAGCAATCTGAGCCATAAGCAATAGGGCTATTTTACCCTTCACTGCCCAGCTTCTTTCTATTGCGGATATTCCTTTTTGTAATCTAAGCCCTGAGATACATTGGTCTTTGTTTTCATATACATTGCCTTTCTTTGTTCCCTTTTGTTTTTTTCTTATTTCTTCACAGCCGACTGATTATTCAGTTATTGCACAATGCCGAATTATAACGGTCATTCCAAATTGGAAGTTAATTGTTTATCAGATTGGTAAAGATCTGCTCAGCTGGGCCCACGTAGGCCCATGTATTCTTTTTAGTACTTGAAGGTGTAAATTTAGGAAAAACTTTGTACATATGTTCTGTGTTTTTAGTTTGCCTGTGGTTTTGTGACATGTATATTTTAAGTTAGTTTGCTTTCTCAGGGAGAAAAACTTTCTTTTCTTTTGATGTCCTTTCCTTTTTAAGATATACAACATAGTACGTTATGCGGCACAGTATTTACTGGAACCACAGCATGAATAATAAACCTTGAGAAAGATGCAAATAATCCCTGCTCTCCACAATTACACCATGGGGCAGGATTATACTACTTCTACAAGCCATTGCTTGTATGGACAACGAGGGAAAATAATTAACTGTTTCAGTAAAGACTTTTTTTTAATATATTTTAGCAGTCAGAACACTGGAGTAAAACTGCAGAAACCTCTAAATCTGCATTGGAATGAAAAGACTGGCCTCTGAAAGCATTGTAGGTAATATTGTTTAGGGCCTAATTTCCATATACTGTATAGAAGATTATAGAGAGGAATACGCTGTGATTCTTGTTTATATTTCTAAAAAATGATTGTCTATTTTTCTATACCAGTTCTGTATAAATTGTATATTCAGAGAGCCCTAAAATTAAAGTATTATTTTATTGTTTTAAGAGAATTGGTCAGTGTTGTGACTCAATGACCACCGTCTTACATTCACTACCTTGCTTTTTCATCCTCCATACGTCGACCTATTTTGAATTCTTTGCATGAATTGTCGTGTTCTATTTCTTTATTACCGTTTTATTTTCTTATCTCCTTTTCTCTCTTCTATCCCTGTATGTCACACAGCTTCATCTCCCATACCTTTTCCTCCTTCCGTCACTTCCTTTATGTCCTCTATGGCCTCTGAACTGCATCCTTCACTACCCAGCATGCCACTTGAAGTTCTGTCTAGTAGAGAAACAGATGTACTTAAATTGCTTCCTCCTTTCCTAAGTGATCAGGGCCAACTGGTTCATGTTCATGGAACTTTCCACCTCTTTTGTCATGGAACTGGTGAGTATGAAATGGGTTAGTCAATTAGTAAGCGTGTCATGTGTGTTATTAACCAGAAACATTCACATTCAGATTAGATAGGATTACCTTATAGGGAATCTGTCAGCAGGTTTTGGTTCTGTATTCTGAACGCAGCACTCTATAGGAGCAGAGACCCTGATTCCAGTGATGCATCACTTACTGGACGGCTTGTTGCAGTTTTGATAGAATCCCTGTTTTCTCTGATGTAGATGTAGCAGTGGACAGAATACTGATCTGTGTATACACTGGAAGCTGTGTGGTGGGGTACACTGTCAGCAAACTGCCCATCAGTGGTGGGTGGGGTTACACAGATTATCCTGACTGGCCTGCACCTGAAACCTAGTCCTGTAGTGGTAAAACACTGATTGTATTGAAACTGTAGGAGACAGCCTGTTATGTAAAACATCCCTGGAATTGGGTTCTCTGACCATAGCATAAACCTGCTGACTGATTCCGTTTAATGTTCCTGTGATGAACTTTTCCTAAATTTATTAATATAGAGGGACATTTATATAATGCTTAGTCACATCATACAACATACAACACTACCCCTCCATCCCCCCATCAGAAACTGTTTTATTAAGGAGGCTTTATCATAGTGACATTAAAAGGAACATTTTCCAAAACTGTGCTAACATAAGTGCTACCAGTTCTCTTACAGTATGTGAATAATACTTGTTAAATGTATAATTTTTCCCATAATGCTAATCCTAAACAACCTTTGATGGATTGACAACAGTAAGTACTGGCTTATAAAAAATGCACGGTAGAGTTTTCTCCATTTCCTTTTAAATAATGAAATGTACATTTTAAGTGTGCAGCGAAGCAGAAAGCACACCATGGACTTTTTTTTTGTTTTCAGATGTCACTGTTAAAATACACAAGAGCCATCTAGTCACATGTTAAGTCCATTAACAACCTGTCAGATCCTGATTTATGTTTTTGCATTGAAATCCTGTGCCTTGAGCTATACTAAGTCACTGACTGGAATTCTCTAGTGTTAACTTTTCATGCTACGTAGTATTGGCAGAGTTAGTGTATTTTATTTTCAAGATAATTGTAGGCCAATCCAGTATCTAAAAATATACATTATGGTTCCTTCTGCTCACTTTTGACAATAACTAGAAAAATCACTAGTCGGAGGCTGTCCACTGTTTTTCTTAAATAAAAGAGCAGCTCCAGACTGGTGATGAGTCCTGATAAGTGCAAGTTCTCATTACTTGAGTTTGCCTAGGGTGCTCGGGTATGCACTGAGTATCGCGGGTGCACGAGTGACATTTTTGAGTGCCCGCTACCGCATGTTTTCTGGCTGTTAGACAGCCACAAAACATGCAGGGATTTCCAGTGTTGGCCAGGCAATTCCTGCATATTTTATGGCTTTATTAACAGCCCCAATAGATGCGGCCATGGGGAATCAAACATGTCACTTGTGCACTTGCGATACTTGGCACATACCCCAGCACGCTAGGCAAACTCAAGTAACAAGTAGAGTTGAACAAATTTGTTCGGTCCCTGCTTATTTGGCAAGCTATATCGCTAACCGAATAAGCTGCAGAGGGAACTCTGATACATAGAGCGCACCAGCTGATCGACACTACAACTGCATGTGTTGCGGCTGTGTGTCAGTTGCAACTCGTGCATGGAGAGCCTGTGTGTTGGGCTCTCCATGCATGTGCTGTGACTGTTACACAGCCGTGACACATACAGCTGTGGCGCTGATCAGCCGGGGCCACTCCATGTATCCGGGTTCCCTCTGCAGCTTACTCGGTAAGCGGCTATAGCTTGCCGAGTAAGCAGGGACCCTGAAAAATTCGCTCAACTCTAGTAACAAGCACTTGCGCTCATCACTAGTAATGAGTACTCTTTTTAAGTTGTGAGATTGGGTCTCTTTGGATTGGACTTGTTCTTACAGCACATTCTATAATTCCTTCATTAACTTTAACCCCTTCACCCCCATGCCTGTTTTCACGATCATGACCAGGCCAAATTTTACAATTCTGACCAGGGTCACTTTATGTAATAGTAACTCTGGAACGCTCCAACATATCCCAGGGATTCTGAGACTGTTTTTCATGACATATTGTACTTCGTGATATTTGTAAAATTTGTTCGAAATGACTTGTTTATTTGTGAAAAATTGATAATTTTGCAATTTTCAAACTTAACTCTGACTTAAGGACATAAAAATTGTCACACAAAATAGTCAATAAAATTTTCCACATGTCAACTTCATCAGCACAATTTTTGAAACATAATTTTTATTTGTTAGGAAGTTAGGTTAAAAAGTTGAACAGCGTTTTTTTTTTTTTTTTTTTTTTTTACAACAAAATTTACAAAACCATTTTTTCTTTTTAAGGGACCGTATCACATGCTCAAAACCACATTCAAGAAGTTTATTACAGGTGCTTCACAGGAACTGAAGCCGTGTGGAAGGAAAAAAATTAACTAACTTCATAAATTTTTAACATTTAGACCCTTTTTAGACCCATTTTTTAAGGGTTGCAGGAGGAAAAGGACCTCAAAATTTGTTGTGCAAACAATTGTTTAGGTGCACGGCAGGGCTCGGAAGGGAAGGCGTGAATTTGACTTTTTGAATGCAAAATTTGCTGTAATCGTTAGCGGATGCAGTGTCACGTTTGGAGAGCCCCTGATGTGCCTAAACAGTGGTCACCCCATTTTGGGAACTAGACCCCTCAAGGATTGTATATAAATGTGTAGTGAGCATCTTGAACCCCCAAGTCTTTCACAGAAGTTTAGAACTTAAAGCTGTGAAAATAAAAAAATCACATTTTTCCTGCAAAAATGTTTGTTTAGCCCCAATTTTTTAATTTTCACATGGTTGTCAGGAGAAAATGGAATCCAAAATATGGACAAATACTACTTTTCAGGCACAGTGCAAAGCTTAGAAGGGAAGAAGCGTCATATTGGAGTTCAGCTTTTGCTGAACTGGTTTGAGGTTGCCATTTCACACTGGCAGAGCGCCTGAGCTGCCAGAAAAACAGAACCCCCCTATAAGTGACCCCATTTTACAAACAACCTCTCAGTGAATTCATCTAGGGGTGCAGTGATCATATTGACACCACAAGTATCACAAAATTTTATACCATTGGGCAATGAAGAAGCAATAATCTTCTTACTACAAACATTTTTGTTTTAGCCCCAGACTTAATATTTTCACACTGGAAAATGGGTTAAAATGGCACCAACATTCATCCCACAATTTCAGCTGAACGTAGAAATTCCCCATATGTGGCTGTATAGTACTACTTGGCCATACGGCGAGACTCGGTGGGGACAAAGTGCTATTTGTCTCCTAGAGCACAGATTTTCCTACAGTAGTTTGTGGACTCCATATACAGAGCTCCTAAGTGCTAGTAGAGAAAAATCTCCCTCAAATAATCCCATTTTTGAAAGTATACCCCTTTTGGAATTTATATACAGGTGTAGTGATGATTTTGACTCCATGAGTGTTTTACAGAAACGAGCAACAGTGGGGGTGTTGCTGTGAGTGAAAATTGCAAACTGCCATTGTAGTGCCTAGTACATTATAGTTACCAATACATTGTAGTGACCAGTACATTCTGTCCATCTCATGCTTCTGGAAATACTCATAAATTAGGCGGGCTCTCATAGCTACAGAAATGCCAAACATGTGGACGATAAATGTGGTTTAGGCACACCGAGTCTCAGAAGCAGGGGCGCCATCAGGGCATTACTAGCCTTACTGGTGTAAGGGGCCCCGGGACCTGGAGGGGCCCGCGCTCAGAATTTTCATAAACCAGAGCGCTGTGTGTGTGGAGGAAGCAGGAGTCAGTGTGACAGACAGCTGGGAGAGGCAGCCAGTGCTGAGCAACAGGAGGGCGGGACTTTCCAGCATCCAATCCGGGCTGAGCGCGGGCTCATTGCTGTTACAGTAGTCTCCCCTGTCACAGTAACAAGTGAGTCATTGAGCAGAGCAGGAGCAGCGCAGCAGCCCCCAGCCCCCCTGGTGAGTGTCTGAGGCTCTGAACCTGTGTTGTAAGTGTATGGATCCTCAGTGAGTCGGCTGTGTGCTCAGTGACAGCGTCAGTCATGCTATCAGCACAGCAGCCGCTCACCAGGACCCTGCTATATCCTGAGTCTGACCCCTGTCTGTATCATGAAAAGATCAGAGCAGAGTGCCCCCTCCTCCCTCACCTCCTGCAGAGAAGCATAAAACCGCTGAACCCAACCTGCCCCCTGACAGGACACAGCAGCCCCCTCTCAAGATTCCCTGCATTTACTCTCCAAACTTGTCTAAAAAACTTCTGTCTTAAGAATGGAGCAGTGGTGTCCTGTCAGGAGGCAGAGGTGGCACAGAAGCCTTATCCTTCCCTGTTCTCTGGAGGGGGCAGGGGGCCAGGACACCCGCTCAACAGGATTTATAGCTGATTAATAGGCTCACCTCCCAGAGATGTTATGTAACACAACCACACAAACACATACATATATATATATTTCTCGTTCGCCTTATTGGGGGACACAGAGACCATGGGTGTATGCTGCTGCCACTAGGAGGCTGACACTATGCAAAAAAAAAGGTTAGCTCCTCCTCCGCAGTGTACACCCCACCGACCGGCAGGGATTTCCTCAGTTTAGCTTAGTGTCAGTAGGAGGTGGACACGGGTCTTTCATTAGACCCATATCTACCTCGTCGTGCGTCGTTCCTTTACAGGTTCTACGGAGGGATACAGAGTGAACAGTCACATCTGTACTCCCACATGGAGTCTGCGAGTACGGCGTGTATTGCCACCCCGTATCCTTGCAGTTCTCCGCGACAGGACCAGCAGCCCAGACGGACGCCGACACCAAGACGTGCCAGCGACTCCAGGGGTCCTTGTCGCCAGTCTCCTACCCACTCGCCTACCAGAGCCTGTCGGTTGGAGGAGACACAGGAGCTCTTCAATCCAAGTAATTGATCGGGGATGGGTGAGTATGGCCTTTTTTATTTTACCTGGCTGCCCATTCCCGACGGACAGGGGGTCCTCTTCATTGGCACAGGGATGCGGGCGCTGCGGTTCTCCGCAGCCACCCTACGGGCACATCATCCTTATATTGCTGCCCTCCGCTCTTCCCCTTCCCTCCCCCCTTTCTGGGGACAGAGAGCACAGGGCCTCTCCCTCCCCTTCTTCCATGCTGGGAAGCGGCTTCCAGCGGCGGCGTCCTTGTCCCGACCTCCGCGCCGACCCCCTGCTGACAGGCGGCCGCCGCAACTAATTTAGGCCCCGGCTTCTGTTCGGGCCTACCGCAGCATCGCGGCCACGCCCCCCGCCCCTTTCTTCTAAGCGGGCTTTTCTCCCGCTCTCCCCAGGCCCTCCCCCCGCCTTTCCTTCTCCTGCTCAGCCTGTTATGGCCAGAGGGCAGAGATTGGGTAACCCTGCGGCGAGCTCCGCCCTTCCCCCTTCTCCTGGACGCTCGCTTCTCTACAGGCAGGCACCATCTTCACAGCCTGTCAGCCGGACGCACATCTCCGGATATCCAGCAGCCTGTGCTTTGGGGACACCGGTCCGTGAGTAGCTCTGCACTGCAGACTGACCCTTCTCCGCCTTCTGTCCCCCCAACCTTCCGGCACTACCTCAGGTTTTCATTATGTCTAACTCGAAATCTGATCGTACCCGCTCTATGGCCCTCCCCTGCACCCTAGTCAAGTTCTTTGCATGTTCTTCGTGCAATCGCAAACTTCCCTCAGGTCAGTCCTCTCCCCTCTGTCTGGATTGTAGCAATCCAATTCAGTCGGACGCCGCCCAGGAGCCATCTACGGCCCCAGGTGAGAGTGAACCCCCCATGCCTGGCTGGGCCTCCTCTCTATCTCAATCATGGCATAACAGAGAAAAAGGAGTACACGGTGACAAAAGAAATACTTCTATGATATAAATATGAAAAGTTTATTGTACATACAAAATATATAAATAGTAATGCATAACAAGATAATAATAGTGCACAAAGGAGCATGCGGGCAAAACACAAGGGCCACCCCTTTGGCAATGCAGTCCTATGTAAGCAAGTACTCCGGTCAAATGATTGGGGCGGCTTATCTGTCCTCATATGTACTATGTACCTTAGGGTTGATACATGTTTTATGGTGGCAAACTTTGCTGAGCCAAGGTGGTTGTGCGCGTCCGCGGTGGTGGGCGCCTGTGTTCTCTGGCTGCGGGGCGTCTCTATGCCTTCATGCACACCGGGATAGTTACTGTCCTGTTTGTGCATGATATGGCATGACGCCCGGGCTGTGTGGAGGACCTGGCGCGCACACCGCGCATGCGCCGTTTCAAACCACCGCCATTGGCTCTCCTACATCACGTGACCTACCATATGAGCTATTTTAAGGTCCTATTCCGCACTATGCACTATCCCCTTGAGAAAGCAGGCCTCAACGCTTGCGAAACGCGTGTCGGGGGTGGACATCTGGCCCTGGGGCTCCCTCTCTGGCCTCCTTGATCCCGGTAAGCTGCATTGCTAATCTGTTAACTGTGGCTGTGTTAGATATATTATGCTATTACTGTGATCCATGATGGGAATTTTCTGACCAGCCCCTATACATTCTTTCTTCTGGTCATTTGACCGGAGTACTTGCTTACATAGGACTGCGTTGCCAGAGGGGTGGCCCTTGTGTTTTGCCCGCATGCTCCTTGGTGCACTATTATTATCTTGTTATGCATTACTATTTATATATTTTGTATGTACAATAAACTTTTCATATTAATATCATAGAAGTATTTATTTTGTCACCGTGTACTCCTTTTTCTCTGTTATGCCATAATACATTGGAGTTGGTGAATTTGCTTGCTGGGGGGCTCACCAGGTGGTGATGTCATCCCGTGCATTTTCATACACACTGGCCTTGTTCTTATCTCTATCTCAATCAGTGGCAGACCTCACCAAGGTGTCTCAATCCCTAGTTGCCGTTCTGGATAAGTTGCCCCTGGACACTTCGGCAGGGCCCAGCAGGTCCCAAGAGATTCCATCTGAGTCAGCCAGCGTTAGTCGCAAACGACCCAGGCGAGATCCCCAGCCGGAATCTTCTCCTAGCCCCATCTCACCGCATAGCCCGTCTCAGCACCTCCCTCTCGGGCCTCCTCTCCTGAGTCAGGTGAAGCGTTTTTGGACAGGTCATCTGAGGGGATTTTAGAGCTGGATTCAGACCAG
Source organism: Dendrobates tinctorius (assembly GCF_039654945.1). Lineage (NCBI taxonomy): Eukaryota > Metazoa > Chordata > Amphibia > Anura > Dendrobatidae > Dendrobates > Dendrobates tinctorius. Next base: position 8,975,452 of record NW_027361712.1, on the reverse strand, counting down.
GATGCGAACATGAAGGTCACAGTGCAGAACCTCATTGCAGCGATCCATCATACCTTCGATATTGCTGAATCCCCTGTGAAATCCTCAGATCAGGAGGTTTCATTCAGACGGGCAGAAACTCCCTCCAGGGTATTTCCTTTCCATTCCGAGTTTGGAAAGATTTTTACCAGGGAAAGAGAAGATCCGACAAGACGCTTTCAAAGAGGGAAGCGTCTCGGCGTACTCTATCCGTTTGCTAAGGAGCTCACGGACAACTGGTCTGCTTCTCCCTCGGTGGATCCGCCCGTGTCCAGGCTTTCCAATAACACGGTTCTCCCGCTTTCAGGCGTGGCGTCCCTAAAAGATTCTAATGACAGGATTATAGAATCCCTGGCAAAGTCTGCTTTCGAAGCGGCTTCAGCGGCGGTATGTCCAATCTTTGCTTCATCCTGGGCAGCAAAAGCCATAGCGATGTGGGCAGACGACCTCCGTCAGGGCATCCTAGATAAGGCGCAACCGGAGCGTTTGGCCGATCTCGCCAATCAGATCTCCCATGCGGGGGACTATCTTCTTTCCGCTTCCTTGGATGCAGCATCCTGCGCAGTTCAGGCGTCAAGCAACGTAGTTGCAATTCGACGTACTATTTGGCTAAAGGCCTGGCAAGCGGACTTGTCTTCTAAAAAGTCCCTCACTAACCTGCCTTTTCAAGGGGTGCGCCTTTTTGGGTCCCAATTGGACCAGATTATTAAGGACGCCACCGGAGGCACGAGTTCACTCCTCCCTCAGTCCAAGCCTCGCAGACCTCCACTAAGGCGTCAGTTTCGACCCTTTCGGACTTTCCGCCGTTTCAATACGGCGGACAACTCCTCCAATCAACAGAGACCGCAGGCACGCCAGGATAGGAAGAAAGTTTCTTTCAGACCCACTCCTTCCTGGCGATCCCACTCTTCCCAGGGCAGACCATCTAGATCTGGATGGTCTACATCAGCATGACTATCGTCGGGCACCCGAGGGGCCCTTCCAATTGGGAGGTCGACTTTTCTTCAGAGAAGTTTGGCTGGCCTCCATAGAGGACGCTTGGGTCAGGGAGGTCGTATCCTCAGGATACAAGATAGAGTTCGTCTCTCTTCCACGGGACCGTTTCTTCAAATCCCGGCCTCCAAAAGATCCAGCCTTGATCCCGGGGTTCTCTACGGCTATCGCCTCTCTTCTCAGTTCTGGAGTGATTGTGCCCGTTCCCGAATCGGAGCGCTTCACAGGGTTTTATTCGAACATGTTTGTAGTGCCGAAAAAAGACGGCGCAGTTTGTCCCATCTTGGATCTCAAGCTGCTCAACAAGAGAGTCCGCCTTCGCCACTTCCGAATGGAGTCGCTTCGCTCGGTCATCGCTTCCATGGAGGAGCAGGAATTCATGTGCTCAATAGACATCCAAGATGCCTATTTACATGTTCCAATCTTCTCCGGACATCAGAAGTTTCTGCGTTTTGCGATTCGGCAGCACCATTACCAATTCGTCGCACTGCCCTTCGGTCTCGCCACCGCTCCCAGAGTCTTCACGAAGATCATGGCTGCGTTGATGGCTTTGTTGAGAGTCAGAGGTCTCGCTCTTTTTCCGTACCTCGACGATATTCTGATCAAAGCTCCCTCATTTCAACAGGCTCACCAAAGTTTGTTAATCGTCCTGGACACTCTTTCCAATTTCGGGTGGATCGTCAACAGGAGAAAGTCCTGTCTGGTTCCTACCCAACGTTTGGTCTTTCTAGGCCTACTGTTCGACACTCGTCGGTCAAGGGTCTTTCTCCCTCAAGAGAAGATCCTTTCCCTGCAGCAGGAGGTACGATCGCTGCAGATCACACGATAGAGGCGGTTCCCTTTGCCCAATTTCACGCCAGACCTCTCCAGCAGGCCATTATGTCGAGATGGAGCAGGACGCCTCTGTACCTGGATCGCCCTGTCCATCTTTCATGCCGGATCAAGCGGTCTCTCAACTGGTGGTTGACGTCACCTCTCATCCTATCGGGTCGATCCTTCCTTCCCATTCACTGGCAGATAGTAACCACAGATGCCAGTCTCCTCGGCTGGGGTGCAGTGTTCCGCAACCACACTGTTCAGGGTCGATGGTCGGATCGGGAATCAGCACTACCGATCAACGTTCTAGAGATTCGAGCGATCCATCTGGCTCTCGTTCACTGGGAGAGGCTTCTCAAGGGACTGCCTGTTCGGGTTCAGACAGACAATGCCACAGCGGTGGCATATGTCAACCGCCAAGGGGGAACACTGAGTGTGTCAGCCCTGGCGGAGGTGTCCAAAATTCTTCTTTGGGCGGAGATTTCCGTTCCGACAATTTCCGCGGTCCACATCCCCGGCGTAGCCAACTGGGCCGTCGATTTTCTCAGCCGCGAGGGTCTCACGGCGGGAGAGTGGTCCCTACATCCGGAGGTGTTTCATCGGCTCTGCTTTCGGTGGGGAACCCCGGATGTAGATCTCATGGCGTCTCGCCTCAACAGGAAAGTCCCACAATTCGTGTCCAGGTCTCGGGACCCTCTGGCAGTGGGCGCCGACACACTGGCCGTTCCTTGGTCCCAGTTCGATCTTCCCTACCTGTTCCCTCCTCTGCCTCTTCTTCCCAAGCTGTTGAGGAAGATCAAGGCAGAAGAAATTCCAGTCATTCTCATCGCCCCGAATTGGCCCAGAAGGTCTTGGTTCGTAGACATTGTCAATCTTCTCGCGGACGCTCCCTGGAAGCTTCCGGACAGAGCAGATCTGCTGTCCCAAGGTCCGATTTGCCACCCCAATTCTCGGCCGCTCAATTTAACGGCGTGGCTGTTGAGACCGAGTTTTTGAAACGAGCTGGATTTTCCGACCAAGTAATTCAGACCATGATCCGAGCCAGAAAGCCATCATCTTCCAAGATCTACTACCGTACTTGGAAGGCCTATTTCACTTGGTGTGAGACCAATGACATCGCGCCCATGTACTTTTCGCTCCCTTCAGTCCTAGCCTTTCTCCAGGCAGGATTGGAAGCGGGGCTTGCCCTCAGTTCCTTGAAGGGGCAAGTTTCGGCGCTGTCCATTTTCTTTCAGAGAACGTTGGCTTCCTGTCCTCAAGTCAAGACCTTTCTTCAGGGCGTGGCTCACACGGTTCCGCCGTACAGGGCGCCCGTGGATCCATGGGATCTTAATCTGGTTCTTGAGGTTCTGCAAGGTTCTCCCTTTGAACCTTTCAGGGAAGTTTCCCTTTCTCTTCTTTCTTGGAAGGTGGCCTTTCTGGTGGCCATCACCTCCGTCCGGCGCGTGTCGGAATTGGCAGCTTTTTCTTGCCGCTCTCCCTTTCTGGTGCTTCACCAGGATAAGGTAGTTCTGCGGCCTCCACCCTCCTTCCTTCCGAAGGTGGTGTCCTCGTTTCACCTCAATGAGGATATCGTGCTACCGTCCTTCTGTCCGAGTCCAACTCATCCCCGAGAGCGGTCTTTGAACAAGCTGGACCTAGTTAGGACAATAAGAGTCTGTCTAGGACCGGCTTCCTTGCGAAAGACAGAGTCTCTTTTCATTATTCCAGATGGGGAGCGGAAAGGTCTCCCGGCGTCAAAGGCCACTATTGCTCGCTGGATCAGATCGGCAATTTTGGAAGCCTACCGAGTTAAGCGTCGCGGAGCCCCTCCGGGGATCAGGGCCCACTCTACTCGGGCGGTGGGTGCCTCCTGGGCGGTACGCCACAGAGCTTCCGCGCTGCAGCTTTGCAAAGCTGCAACATGGTCATCGGTTCACACGTTTGTGAAATTCTACAGAGTCCACACCTACGCTTCGGCGGACGCCAGCCTAGGTAGAAGGATTCTGCAGGCCGCGGTGGTGAGTCCGCTGGCCTGATGGAAGTTTGTTTCCCACCCCAGGGACTGCTTTTGGACGTCCCATGGTCTCTGTGTCCCCCAATAAGGCGAACGAGAAAACAGGATTTTTGGGTTGCTTACCGTAAAATCTGTTTCTCGGAGCCTTCATTGGGGGACACAGCACCCTCCCATGTTCTACAGCTCCTGTTCTTACTTTGGTTGAATGGTTACAGTTGAGTTGTTTGTTCTGTTTTCAATCTATTCTGTTACTTCTCCTACTGCTTTCTCACTAACTGAGGAAATCCCTGCCGGTCGGTGGGGTGTACACTGCGGAGGAGGAGCTAACCTTTTTTTGCATAGTGTCAGCCTCCTAGTGGCAGCAGCATACACCCATGGTCTCTGTGTTCCCCAATGAAGGCTCCGAGAAACAGATTTTACGGTAAGCAACCCAAAAATCCATATATACAGTGTGTGTGTGTGTATGTGTGTGTGTATATATATATATATATATATATACACACACACACACACTATATGTTAGGGTATGTGCACACGTTGCGGATTCTGCTGCAGATTTTTCTGCATGGATTTGGCTGAATCCGCAGTCAAAATGACCTACGGGTTTTCTGCAGATTTTGTGTGGATTTCCCCTGCGTTTTTACATCTGCGGATGAGTATAATGGAAGAGGTGTAAAAGCGCTGCGGATTCCGCACAAAGAATTGACATGCTGCAGATTCAAAACTGCAGCAAATCTGTGCAGAAAAATCAGCAGCATGTGCACAGCGGATTTGGTTTTATAGGTTTACATGGTACTGTACCACCGCATGGAAAACTGCTGCGGATCCACAGCCAAATCTGCTGTGGATCCACAGCCAAATCTGCAACGTGTGCACGTACTCTTAGGGTACGTGCACACGTTGCAGATTCTGCTGCGTTGTACAGTACTATTAAAGTCTGTCTAAAACCAAAAACGCTGTGCACATGCTGCAGATTTTTCCGCACGGATTTTCTGCAAATTTAAATCTGCAGCATGTCAATTCTTTGTGCGGATCCGCAGCGTTTTTACACCTCTTCCATTATAGGAATCCCAGATGTAAAAACGCAAGGAAAATCCGCACAAAATCTGCAGAAAATTCACAGGTCATTTTATCTGCGGATTCAGCCAAATCCGTGCAGAAAAATCCACAGCAGAATCCGCAACGTGTGCACATACCCTAAAAGTATGCAAAAATTCCACCGTACTGTATTACAGAAAAGTAACTGACGCCAGACTCCAGCATGAGAGGCTAATGAGAGAAGATCTGCAAGGGGAATGAAGGCTCTTGGTCCTCGCTCACACGAGTGTATAACACGGCAGAGTGCTATGTGATGTTTTACTGCATAACACTCGGCACAGTGTCATACTATGGGGCATAGCAGATCTGTGATTTTTTTTCCTTCAGACCGAATTTGTCTGTGGAAAAATAATCTGCAGCATGCCGTGAGTGGCTCTGGAATTCGGATCACACGGATCCATTGAAATCTATGGATGCGTGTGAAACATCTGGCTGCACTCAGCTGTTAGCTGAGTGCAGTCCGAATCCTCGACCTCAGACAATGGAGAAATTAAGTTCCCTGTCTTCTCAATGTGCTCCGATTTATCTCATTCAAGAGAATCAGATGACACTTGGATGAGAGTTTGAGCCGAGTGTCAGTAGCATAATTGAGCCAATTCTCTCACATGAGAGAATCATCACTCGTGTGACCCCGGCCATACACTTTTTTTTTCAGCTGGACAATTCTTTTATATACCTTAATTATTCCTAATATTCCCGAAGACTTTATAATATAAGTATCCTTCTTCCCAAACCCACTGACCTAATCAGGGCATTACTGCCCTTACTGGATGGGGCCCGATGAACAGAGGGGGCCCGCAAGTGGGGCCCCGGTCACAATGTGGTGGTAACATGTGATTCGGTCATGGCGTGATGGTATTTGTTCCTTGTATGTGGGATTTTAGTTCACCATGTGGTGGTAATATGGTGTCTGGTCATGAAGATCTCCTCGGTCCTCATGGTGTTCTTTAATTTGTTTTGCCCCTTGCTTAATGGTATTGTAGCCTCTGTGGCCTTTCAAAAAAGGTGTGTATATACTGACAGACCATGTGACACTCATATTGCACACAGGTGGATATACTTTTACTAACCATGAAGGTAATTGCATCAGAAAATTTTAGGGGCTTCATCGCAAAAAGGGTGAATACATATGCACAGACCATTTTTAGTTCTTTCACAAGCCACTGTACATGTGAAACAGTGACTTACCAGTGACGTCTCGTTATGAAGTCCTTCATCTTCGCTTTTCTTTTTCATCTAGCACAGACCGCCATGACTTCTTTCAGCCAGGAGTCAACTTTGCAGAAAATGTCATTTATAGCTGATTGCTTCTAGAGCACATTCACCACTTCAACACTGTGCCAGATGAAGGAAAAAAGTGACAGTGCCGCCATGTACAGTAACAGGACCCCTCGTTTTCCATGGGGAAAACAAAATTTCTTAAAGTAAAATCTATATTACAGCAGTAATTCTGTCTCCCTCTTGACACTATTAACTAATATTCTATGTTTTCCCAAGCAAGTCCCTCACCCTGGGCCCCCGTCTTGCCCCATCTTGGCCACCATGTTTCGTGTCCTGGCCCACCATGCCCCTTCTCCGAGGGCCCGCATCCACAAAAGAAAAAAAAAAAAGCATTCCTCTTACCTGCCTGTGCTCCCGCCCACATCTTTTTGAAGATCAGATGTACTCTAAAAAGACATTAACTTGTTACGTGACGTCTGTACGCCTGTTGAAGGAAGCACATGAGTGATTTCTTACCCCAGTGACAATACTGTCTTTTTTGCCGCCTGCGACCTTGCGCTCTGAAGTTAGCCGCTGGTCTCTGGTATGACGACGGCCTCATTAACTTTTGCGGCCGCGTTGCAATACATCAATTGAATCCAGCGAGCCCCCTCTGCGTCCTGCTCGGGGGCCCGCCAAGAGCCCAGGGCCTTCTAGAGAATGCTTAGGTGTCCTGGTGGGCCAGTCCAACCCTGCTTGTAAGAGCATCATGAAGAACCAGACAGTAATTTGTTAGTGTAGGATAAATATGTTGTCGTCATAGCATCTAAAAGATTGTGAGCGGTTCTATAACCTCAATCTGAGCTTTGTTTATAAGACTTTGTTCTTCAGGTCCAAAAGATGTACATTTTGTATGGGAAAAAGATGGAGTAAAAATGGAGAGTTGTGCGATGGAAGCTATACTCCCACTTGCTGAAGGAAATGTGCACATTCTTACTTGGGTGAGAGATATTGCCTCTAAGGATGCAGAGTATCATTGTACAATTGAATCAGAAGTTGGACGGAAATCCTCTAAAGTGTTCATCAGAGCTACAGGTAAAAATATTATGGCAGGTTCTTTATTGTCTTCATTTAAAAACGTAGAGTAAAGGGGAAAATGAACTTGCTAAAAATAGGCAACTCAGTGCTGAGTAGAGAAGTGAATCGATTCGCAAGACCCTGGTCCAGTGGCCACATCTGTAGTTTGTGTCTGCCAGATTGGAGCCCTGCCTATTCTGATTAGTAAGCCCAGCACAAAGTCATGTGTTTGTGATGTCTACAAATCAGAAGATTGCAACAGCTAGAAGGCAGTTGGTGGCCACTAAACTAGGTTCCTGCAAATCAATTAAATTATCTGTATGTGCCAATTTTAAGCGGTTACCATACCTAGGCTCGGGTACTGAGGAAGATGTATGGTAAACCACTCGCCTTTTCAATAAATGATGGAGCAGTGTCGGATACAAATTGCAACTTCTTTTCAAGTAATACCAGTAATTGATGACCGATTTGAGCTGTTTTTTCTCTAATCCCCTCCACAACAGCACACAGGAGGTTGCCTCCCCATCCTAATTAGGGACAGGAAACAAGAAGTTTAAATAGCCCTCCCCTTCCATCAATCCTCAGTGTTTTCCTGTCCCTAAGGGTACCGTTACACTTAGCGATGCACCAGCGATCCCGACCACGATATGACCCGGTCAGGATCGCTGGTGCATCGCTAAGTTGTCGCTAGTGAGCTGCCAAACAGGCAGATCTCACCAGCAACATGGCAGCGGTCGGGGGGTCGCTACTTACCTGTCAGACGAGGCGATCCTGACGTCCTCCCACACGCGTCTCTCGTCGGCGCCACAGGAAGCGCCCGAAATGGTCCAGGATGATCTCGCACGATCAATGATAATCAGCGGGGAAGCCGGTCGGAGGTAAGTATCACATGTAGCCATATCGCTAGCAATATCGCTGATACGTCACAAAACCAGTGACGTTACAGCGATATTGCTAGCGATATCGCTATGTATAACGGGCCCTTTAGGGATGAAGAGGTTTTCGTGTGTGCTTGAGGGTGGGCCGGCGACAATCTCGGGATCGTATCTTTTAGCCGGGTAGCCTGGGTCAATCGTCCCCGACCTTCCGGGACTGCACCATCCTCCAGTGCTGCTGGCAATGCTGGATGGTGGGAATGTGGCTGGGGACCTCTCCTAGCCCCCCAGCCTTGTAACTCTCCCCCTCATGCCGGCGGTGGCTTCCGCATTCTCCGACCATCATAGGCATACTCAGGAAGTGACGTACACCGCCAGGAGAGAAGGCGCAACGTCACTTCCGCCCTGCGTTCCATTTTGACGGCAAATTTGAAAATTTTCAATCCGGAAAGATGCCAGAAGATGGGGCCTATCACGGATGGGGAGAGATCTCATCCTATTGGATGAGAAAAAGTGCTGGATCTCAGTTTCTGTATAAAAGGACCCTGATGGAAGACTCCATAAGGTAGGACTGAGGTTCTGAATGATGGATGTGTCTTCCCTTAGAGCTACATCTGCAGAGCCCAGCACAAACCCTGGCTCAGTGAGTATACCTGGTAAGGGGTAACCCCCTTTGGTACAGGATCCATCCTTACGGGAAATTCCCTTCTCTTTTTCAGGGAGACATGGATCCTGCACCAAAACCAAGGGATAAACCTGCAAATCGCAAATGCAGTAGAAAACTCGCCTCAAGCCATAAAAAGGCTTTATGCCAACTGTGCACAGAGAGAATTGTCCGGGAAGAACAACCATCCCTGATGGATGAAGTAAGAGGGTGGGTGTGACAGGAGATAGTCATCCCTGGCTACCTTCTCCCGGTCCTTTACGAGAGGCCCTGCGGTTTCCAAAAAGGGGAAATATGCCCCCGAGGATGACTCTGACTCAGAAGCTGAATCGTCAGGCCCGGAAGAATGGAGGAAGGTGAACTTAATTCGAGTCAGACGGAGGATAGTAAAAATTGTTTTTCCTCAGAAGATATGGAGGAGCTTCTACTAACAGTCAGGAATACGATGGGAGTTGAAGAGGAGAAACCATCCCGCTCAATCCAAGATGAATTGTTCAGTGGTCTAAAGTCAAGAAGGAAGATGGTCTTTCCTATTCATGACAACGTCCAAAATTTTATCCTGGATGAATGGGAATTCCCAGAAAGGAAATTGAATATTCCAGGTGAGATAAAGGATCGCTTTCCCCTAGACGAGGACATCTTGAATTGCTGGACTGAAATCCCTAAAGTGGATATCCAGGTGGCTAGGGTAGCCAAGAAAACTATGCTACGCTTCGAAGACTCCTCTCATATTAAAGAGCGACTTGACCGCAAGATGGACAGCTTATTGAGGAAGTCCTGGGAAGCATCTGCCTGCATCACGAGAACCCTGTTTCTCTGGTTACAACAACTAGAAGACCATATTAGGAGTGGTAAACCGAGAAAAGACCTTCTGGCCTCTTTACCTCTCTTACAGAAAGCGGCTGGGTTTCTTGCAGACGCCTCTGCTGAGTTGGTTCGCATTGCGGCAAGGACGTCGGTACTCTCAAGCACTACCCGAAGGGCACTGTGGTTAAAGGTGTGGAGCGGTGACATCCTAGCCAAATCTAAACTATGTTCTATTCCCTTCAAAGGCGAATACATGTTTGGTCCTACACTGCACGAATTACTGGAGAAAGTAACTGACAAAAAGAAGTCTTCCTGAGCCAAAACTACCCAAGAAGAAGCCATTTCGTCCACCTCAAACTCGTACCCCTCAATACAGAGGGAAAGGTAAAAACGGACCCCCCATAAAGGGGTAAAGGAAGAAATATCTTTCAGAACCCCCGTTCAGATAGGAAATGACGCCAAACAAGTAGGGGGTAGGATTTCGAGCTACTTCTCAAACTGGCAAGAGATAGCATTGGACCAAAAATTCCTGGAGTCAGTCAGAAGGGGAGTAAAAATAGCATTTTCCTCCTTTCCCCCCACAAAAACTAGAGGTGACACATCTTTTATCTTCAAGGCTTCAGAAAATCCTGCATACAGAACTACAACAGATACTGTCCTCTGCGGTAATATCACCAGTTCCGGAAGCAGAGCAAGGCCAAGGCCATTACTCCCGGGTATTTCTTATATATATAAAAAAAAAAAAAAGCCAAGTGGAAATTACCGGGTCATCACCCTGAAGCGGCTAAACCAGCACATTGTGTATCGACGATTCAAAATGGAATCTGTAAAAACTACAATACCATTGATCGGGAAGAACTTTGACATGGCCACCATAGACCTCCAGGAGGCATACTACCATGTACCCATCCATCCGGCCTACCATTGGTATCTGAGATTCACAGTCACTCTAGGCCGAGAAGTACTTCACTTCCAGTTCAGGGTACTTCCCTTCAGCATATCAGCACCCCGAACATTCACAAAGGTTATGGCGGAAGTAGTAGCCTTCTTCAGGAAGCGAGACATCTGCATCGTTCCCTACCTGGAGGACCTTTTCGTTATGGCTCCTTCCAGTACCACTCTAAAAGAGCATCTCTGGTTAGTCCTTCATACCCTAACATCTTTAGGCTGGATTGTAAATCAAGGGAAATCAGATCTGAACCCATCAACCAAGAAAGTCTTTTTAGGAGTCCTCCTAGATTCCCAAAACCAGAAGTCATATCTCCCGGTCACCAAGCAATTATGCGTAAGGCTTCGGACCCTAAAAACCCAGAAGAAGGTGACCCTAAGATTCGCCATGTCAGTATTGGGATCAATGACATCATGTATTCAGGCAATTCCCTGGGCCCAAGCTCACTCAAGAATACACCAAAAGTTTATCCTCTCCCGCTAGAACAAAACCCCAGAGACACTCGGTACAAGAATCGATTTTCCTCAACATGTAAAATTATCCCTTAACTGGTGGCTCAGCAGAGAAAATCTGGCAAAGGGAATACCTTGGATCCAATATCCAATGTCGTCAATTACAACAGATGCCAGCAAAAGCAGTTGGGGAGCAGTGACGTCTCAGGGAGTCTTTCAGTGAATCTGGCCCAAAAAGATGAATGACCAGCACTTCAATTTCAGAGAATTGAGAGCGGTAGAGGAGGCTCTGAGGGCAGCAAAACCTATAATCCAGGGAACGCTTGTCCGAGTTTACTCCGACAACATGACCACCATAGCCCATCTACATCATCAGGGCAGCACAAAGTTTGAGTCTGCAGCAGGTCTCGGCAAGAATTTTTTGTTGGGCAGAATATCACCTCCTGTCTTTATCGGCCCTCCACCTAAAGGGTTCTGACAACATCAACACAGACTTTTTGGGCAGGACAGATATAGACCCAAGGGAAATGGAGCCTCAATGTGAGGATATAACCAAAAAATGTGGTCTCCCGGAGGAGGATCTATTCTCAAACCAAAGAAATGCCAAAACAGAACATTATTTCTCCATAGGTCCAAACGAAACCCAGTCAAGGGTGGATGCATTCGCTCACCCATGGAGCTTCAAACTGGCCTATGCATTTCCCCCAATTCCATTGTTACCAAAGACTGCAAAAGGTCAGAACAGACAGGGTCAAAACCATCCTGATCGCCCCTCTCTGGCCAAAGAGGAGCTGGTTTGGAGCCCTGAAACTGATGAGCTCAGAAGGACGTCTGATCGTGCCACTGGACCACGACCTTCTACATCAGGGTCACATTTTTCACCCGGCTCCCCACAGCCTACGCTTGGCAGCCTGGCTTCTGAAACTACAATCCTGAGAGCCAGAGGCCTCTCAGATGCTGTCATATCCACTTTACAAAAAAGTAGGAAACGGGTCACAAATGTTATCTATTCCAAAGTATGGAAAACCTTGGTGTGGTATGGATCCACTCCCATCGATCCTTTTTCACCCTGACATAGCAAAAATCCTAGACTTTTTACAAGACTGCTTACCTAAAGGACTATCTGAACTTCTACTTCGATCAGAACCTGGCAGACCATCGATGGATAAGGAGGTTCATGTCAGCTGCCTCCAGAATCCGTCCAAGGAAATCCAATTTAGTTCCATCTTGGGATTTAAATTTAGTACTGAAAGTTTTGACTAATCCACCATTTGAACGTATAGACCAGATCCAGATAGACAAACTATCCTGAAAAGCGGCACTACTTGTAGCCATTACAACGGCGAGAAGGATGGGCGAGATTCAAGCCCTATCCATCCGGGAGCCTTATGTAAAAATTCTGGACGACAGAATAATCCGCCTAGACCCATCTTTTTTTTGCCAAAAGTGTCATCTGACTTCCACAGGTCCCAAGAAAAAATTATACCTTCCCGATTTTGTGACGTTGCAGCGATATTGCTAGCGATATCGCTGCATGTGATACTTACCTCCGACCGGCTCCCCCGCTGCTCATCGTTGGTCGCACAAGAAGGTCCTGGACCATTTCTCGTCGGCCACTTCCTGCTGCGCTTCCTGTGGCGCCGACTAGTGATGCATGGACGTGGGCGGGAGGACGTCAGGATCGCCGCGTCTGACAGGTAAGTAGCGACCCCCGACCCCAGCGATGTCGCTGGTGAGATCTGCCTGTGTGGCAGCTCACTAGCGACCACTTAGCGATGCACCAGCGATCCATATCGTTGTCGGGATCGCTGGTGCATCGCTCTGTGTAACGGTACCCTTAGATTGTTGTCTCTCCCTGACCATTATTCTTTGGTATTTGTCTTGTGTGCTGTCGTGGAGGGGATTAGAGAAAATAGAATTACATTTACCAGTAATTGGGTTTCTAAGACCCTCCACGACAGCACGGGTAATTTCCCCCCTATTAAGTTATGTTTGATTCCTTAGTGTAAATAAAAAACTCAAGCATTCATTGTGTGGTACATGGAAAACACTGAGGATTGAGGGAAGGGGAGGGCTATTTAAACATCTTGTTTCCTTTCCCTAATTAGGATGGGGAGGCAACCTCCTGTGTGCTGTTGTGGAGGGTCTTAGAAAACTCAATAACCGGTAAGTGTAGTTCTATTTTTTTACATTGCTACATGATTTAAAAATGCCATTAGGCATTGAGGTGGCTCTGTCGTATTGGACCTCTAATAACCAAGACTGTTTTACATGCGCTTTGCTGCTAACATATGAGAAGTTTAAAGGGGTTGTGCCAAACTCCGAGAACGGTGCTTTAAAGAGTCCCCTGTGAATGGAACAGAGCTCTAGAATGCGCACCTCTGCTCTTTTTCATTCTTAATGGGAGGGCCAGTGATATTCATTCCTATTAAGAATGAATGGTGTGGAGATTTGCAAGCTTGACCTCTACTCCAATCACCCTGTGCTCCTCAAAGCCCCGTTCTCAAGCTCCGTGGGTAGCCGAGCGGACGTTTTTCTAGTGATCTGGAAGTTAGTGGATAGGGTTTACCTTCCAAACTTGGATCAACCTCTTTTATAGGTTCATGTCCGAAACGACAAATGCCTAATATTCAATCTGCCATACTGATGCATTAGATTTACTAACCTATTTTCCAATTTCTTTAGGTTCACTAAACCATGGGTGGTCAAATGAACTAGCAAGATGGAAGACTGCTGTTAATGAGCACAGCAACATAATGGATGGTTGGAAAAAATCCTGGGTATAGTTAATTGCATGATTCTATTTGTGTAGCAACTATGACTGCTTGGGTCTTCGATATATCTATATATAAACACACACACTATATATATATATATATATATATATATATATATATATATATATATATATATATATATATATATATATATATATATATATATATAATAAAAAATGTGTGTGTAGCTATATATTTACCCATCATTGTATCAGTATAAGGAAGGGCTAGCTACTCTGCTGGGGACTTGTATTTATCAGTGGCTTTATATCCGGGTACATGTAATTTACTGATTTGCTTTTTTTTGTCCCTCATAGTGTCTAGGGGATGTGACGCTTCAATCCTTTGCCTTGTATAAGCCTTTTGGAATACATTAAAGCACACTTTTCAATACTGTAACTTTTGTACACTGCAAATTTAGACTTGACAGTTTTAAAAATGCCAATCCTTATGGTGCCTTATATATTTGTCTCACTTTGAGTCATGCCCGATTTCACCAAGGCTAAGCCCTCTTATAGGAAAACATTTCTTAATGATTATCTTTTTTTTTAATTCGGTTATTTTTCGTGACAACACTTTGGGAGCTGTACTTCAGTTCTCCAGTTTTATTTCAAAAGTATAGAGAACAATTCCAGCAACATTCATGAACATGTCCAGCTCTGCAGAATGTGCTGTGCTTAAGCTTCATGTGACTGGTGACATAACACTTGACCTGAATAAAGCTGAACCCAGGAATGTGCTGAAACTGTATTCCATTATTTTAGGAGAGCTGCAATAAGAAAGAAGTCAATTAAACAGAATGGCAAAAATGCAACAAGACAAATTCCTGGAATAAGCAGCCAAGTCTTCATGAACAGAGTTGTAGTATGGATACACGAAGAAGACTATACACTGTCAATGTATTTTAGAAAGCCGTTTTCTGTTTTATGCAATTTTACTATAGTCGTGAGTATAGTTTGGATGTTTTGATGATACTGCCATTGTTTAAAACAATAAAGACAAAAAATTCCATCCTACATTCTTAGGGGTAAGTGGTTGTATTTTGTTTAGCATTGTGAGAATATGCAACATGCAGGTGTGTTATTAACATTCAGACTTTGCAAATTAAGTCAGTAACTAGCACTGAATTACCTATACAGGTTTATGTTAGTTACACAACAATAAAATGAAGTGCAAAGTGGTAAATATATTTTGACCATTCCCATGGAATTAAAGTGATTTTGTACCTGACTGATTCCTGTATTTTTTTTTGCACATTTTTCTATTAAGTTTTTCTCTGCCAAGGATATATCTTGTTTGTCCTTGCAGGGTGGCAATGATACAGTCAAGTATATACAGTGGGTGAAATAAGTATTGAATACGTCACCAATTTTCTAAGTAAATATATTTCTAAAGATTCTATTGATGTGAAATTCTCTCCAGATGTTGGTATCAACCCAATCTACACAGGCAAATAAATCAAACTATAGATGTAGATCGCAGATACAGCAGCAATTAAGGGCTCATTTTAAAGCTTGAGATTTTCAGTTTTAGGTAAGAGCCATACAGTGGTACAACTCGCACAAGGATTGCAACGCAATGCTCATAGTAGGCGTTGGCTCTCTCAACCCGAGCATAGAAATACTGTACATGCTGTCACTCTAGTCGAGTAAGCAGAAAGCCAGTCCGACCACTGCGTTGCAATTCTCGTGTGAGTTATACGGCCTTCTTACTTGTCTCTTAAAATTAGAATATCTTTGTCGTTGATAACCCATTCTGAGATGGTAAGCGTTAAAATGAGAGCTGTAGGTGTTTGGCAGCTCGCTTTGCCGACTCTCACTTTAACCAGTGATATAACCAGCTGGGTTGCAACTGTAGTGATTCTCATTTTAAGGCCGAGGTCACACTTGCGTGAAACTTGCACAAGTCTCGCTTCTCAATACCCGGCACTGCCGCCGGCACTCGGACCAGAGCGTACAGCTGCACAGAAATACATGCAGCCGCACACTCCGGTCTCGAGTGCCCGGCGTCAGTGCCGGGTATTGAGACTCGTGCAAGTTTCTCGCAAGTGTGACCCCGGCCTAAAGCTGTCACTCTGATGCAGCGTGAAATACACAATTACATCTTCCACACCCACGACTTCAGCCACTGTGGAGGAGAGTAAGAGCTGCAGCGTTGCTGACTGGTAGAGATAGGAGAGAGCTGTGATCTTCTCCCATTCCTGTGTAACACTACTAGGTTTTATGTATCAAACCTGCAAATGAGTTATTTTTCCTTAGCCATAAAGGAGAAGCCATAATTGCCACTTTTTGGTCACTATTCCTCAAAAATTGAATAATAGGCAAGCCAAAAGTCACAGACCCAAACATTGTCAACTATAATTTATAGTTCTCCCATATATATATATACCGTATATATATAAAAAAAAAAAAAAGTCCTCGTACATCCCTCAAATAATTTTTGGGCTCAAAAATACATTTTCTTTACTGGAAACTTATTGTGAGAAGGTAATTTAAAGTGTGTGTGTGTGTATATGTGTATATATATTTTAGTATTGCATGTGAAGTGGGCACACAGTTTATCCTGCCTAGTAAACACATTTGTTTAGATCATTTCAATAAAAAAGATTTACGGTAACATAAATCAATACAGATCCATAGATGAAAAATAAAGTTGTCTCTTACTATACGGTTTGTAGGGATTCAACTCGCTCAGGAGCCACGGGAGTCAATCAGGAGGCACTTTCCTTTAAAAGTTCACAGGGTTTATTGCTTCATAACCCATAAAGCAGCACATAACACAAGGAATAGCCTTTAGCTCAGGCGAAAGCAAGCATAAGTGTCCATGATTTCAGGCTCAGTCCTGGAGCCTCCGCAAACACAGGAGGCTTATCCGTCCTCACATGCAGCCAATATCCACAGGCCTCACTGGGTCAGCAGCCTCAGCACGTGGTCTTCAGGAAAGTAGCACCTTCCTCCACATAGACCTGCCGGGACCTTCCACATGGCCCAATCAGATCCATGTGCACTCTCTCATGTGATCTACTCTGGTTACCTTGTATGGTCCATAGCCACGCCCCCCGGGTCACATGGCTATGACCTCATCACAGGTCCTTCAAACATTCATACACATATACTTTATTATGACACTCTTAAACACACCCCTGGGTGGATTTGTAGATGATTGATCCCGCCCGTCTCATCAATCATCTGAAGGCTTCTCCCTGACACATTGGAACGACAGATCAGCTCTGCTGATCAGCACATAAGCAAGCCTTCATCTCAAGGCCACCCACCTTGAAATACATAACGATCCTTCAGCATCCTATACCCATTACCACAATGGATATGCCTGTAGGCCCGTCCTGGGACACCCACACAGCGCCCCCTAGCGGACATAGTGGTCACTGCACCACAGGTTACACATGTTTTTTTAATTGGATTTTATTGTAAAAAAGCGATGAAATATAAATTATGCATATATTAATTTGTGTCTGCAACGCCCAAAGTTATAAATTTGAGCAATATAAAAAAAAATCTGAATCGCTGTTTTTATGTGACGTCTCAGAAAACATGGAATAAAGTGATCAAAAAGTCACATACATCCCAGTATGGTACCAATAAATACTACCTGTCACGGGGTTACCACAACAGAGCGTAGCCAGAAGACTGCAGCATCTGTTGGCTCCTGCTCTGCTGCTGAGAAGAAGCTCTTCTCCAGTATATTAAATATGTTTGTTTCTTTCAGCAGAACAGGGGTTAATCGACCATGTGGGAAATTCCTGCATTCAGCTGTGATCGGTTAAGTCCCTTTCACACATCAGTTTTTTGGCGTCAGTCATAATCCGTCGGATCGAGGGATCCATCGCAGATTGTGAAAAACTGATGCGATGGATCCGTTTTTTCATCAGTTTCGTCCGTTTTTTGACGGATCCATATTTTAAAATAGAGATAGTGTCACGATCCATTTTTGGATCTGTCAGAGTCTGGACTCTCTATATAAACCTTTTTCCTTTCTGGCCCTTGGGGGTTAATATGGGTTTTTACACCCGGTGGCCTTTTGGTGTTACTACAAGTTTAGTGAGTCTGCTGCTGGGTTCCCCCCCCCCTTGGTGGCCGCTCTTGTTACTGCATGTGTAGTCAGTCAGCAGGTGTGACCACTCCCTCCTTCCTATAAAGGGTCATCAGGTGCTGCAACTCACTGTTGGTGATATTCATTTGGAGACGAACCAAGCTGGACTCAGGAGCAGGCTGTGTTGCAGTGGAGCTCCAGCTATCCCCTTGTTCTGGTGCCTTACTCTGCTTCTCGGAGAATTAGCAGCAGAGAGAAGCTAAGTCTTGTTTTTTAGTTTATTTTACCCTTAGGTGTCTGTCGTATCTTTCTTTATTTGGTGAAGTACACGTTTTCTCTGTCTCACCTCCTGGGGAGGGGGTTGGGGGTTTAGCTCAGGGCTAAACCGGAGATAGGGACAGGTCGGGGACTTGAGCCTCACTATCATCAAGTGTACCCCCAAGTTAAGGAGAGTCAGGGCACCCCCTTAGCCTGAGGGGCAGTTCAGGGGCCCAGGTTCCACGTCTCACGTTTTCCCCCTACTGACCCCTGACAGAAAGGATAGAATAGTGTTACCACCGCTGCTCGCCGTGCCTCTGCTGCTGCCACTGCCATGCCCGCTCCACCGCTGCTGGCCGTACCTCCGCTGCTGCTGCCGTGCCTGCTGCTGTCCACTCATCCAGTCTTGTTCTTCGGTCCTGCCGTTCTCCCCGCACTGCACTCCTGTATGTTCTCTGATGTCCTGACCAGGGTGGCCACACACCCTCCCAGGTCCTTTATGCTCTCTGATGTCCTGAACCGCAAATCTCCAGCAGCCAGTCCAGGTAAGGTGTGGGGTAGGGTGACCGGATCTCATATGGGGGGGAAAAAATGTCAGAATCTTGTTCGTCTGGACCCCACAAAACGATTCCCCTTTCCAGATATTGAGAGAGCCAAAATTTGAGCTCGATCAAACGACGTTAACCCGTGCCGCTCGTCGCTCAAAGTTTGAAAAAATCCAAATTGAGGTATTTTAAGATTTAGGTATTTTGCATAGTCTGTTAGACTATAAAGAATGTGACAACAACATTGCAGAAATAGCCCTGACCAAATTTTCGAACCATTTGTGGTATTTGAATGCAGAGTTGGTGGGATTATCGTTTTTTGATCCCACCATTACAGACAATGAAAAGTTGTTAATGGCTAATAAATTTCTCAGTAGCACAGATGAACCATCAGAGCATGCTAACCTACATGAGTTGATAATTTTACATAGTTATCTAATCTATTCTAGAGCTTTTGTTAAAGTAGTTTTTGAAACGTCAGAATATAATGCTCGGCATTTGCTTACAACTTGCAGGACATATTGCTTTTGTTCTTCATCTTTTGTCAGAAGGTCGTTAAAGTCGGTTACTTCCTACCTCTTTTAATTTTTCTTTCCTAACTTTTGGATTTACAACCCTAGCGTGCTCTGATGGTTCATCTGTGCTACTGAGCAATTTATTAGCCATTAACAACTTTTCATTGTAATGGTGGGATCAAAAAACGATAATCCCACCAACTCTGCATTCAAATACCACAAATGGTTCGAAAACTTGGTCAGGGCTATTTCTGCAATGTTGTTGTCACATTCTTTATAGTCTAACAGACTATGCAAAATACCTAAATCTTAAAATACCTCAATTTGGATTTTTTTCAAACTTTGAGCGACGAGCGGCACGGGTTAACGTCGTTTGATCGAGCTCAAATTTTGGCTATCTCAATATCTGGAAAGGGGAATCGTTTTGTGGGGTCCAGACGGACAAAATTCCGACATCGATTTTTTTTTTTTGCGGTCACCCTAGTGTGGGGTATTTGTACCTGTTATCTCTTAGTGGAGGTGCCTGGCTATTGTTCAGGCTCCTGCTTCTTCGACCCAGGCCTGTGTCTACACCCTGTGCGCTGCTCTGTGTGTTTCTACTCTTGTATCTTGCGCTGCTTGTCTGTACCCTGTGCACTGCTCTGCATGTCCATACTCCTGTGTTCTGTTCTGTATAGTAAAAAAAGGAGAGACGCAAGCGCTGCTTGTGGTCAGAACGCAATACATAAAGTGCATATGCACATTAATTTCTAGCTGTATTCAAAATGATATTTGGCAAAAAATTGATCAATCATTTGAGCCACCCCACCACGCCAAGGTAATCTCATGTAGGGCAGACCTACTCTACGTTTTTGATATTCGCCATTGTGGCCTCCTAAATGCATTAAAAGCAAGACCATATTGAATGCAATCTGTACCTGAAACATTTCTGAATCACTCCCATGGAGCCAGAAAAGCAAGTGCAGATAAAGGCCAACCAGGTCTGTTCTGTATGTCTGTCCCTTGTGCTCTGGTGTCCGTCAGTTTTCTATGGTTCCCTTCTGTTCCATGCCTCGCCTGCTATCTGATCCGCCCCTCTTAGTACCGGATACTGTGGTTTTAGTAATCCCAGGGCTTGTCCCTGACGATCCCTGTATAGGGGTCGGTCTTCACTAGGTCAGCTCGCGCTGGGGTTATCTGTTCCACGATCCAGAGGGTCCACTCTTATAGCTCACCTCCCTGAGGCTTTACAGAATAACCAGGCCATGGATCCCGCCGGTACCACGTTCTCTGCTCTGGAGGAGTTTGCCCATTTGCGCAATGATCAGCTTCGTGACCTGGTTACCAGTCTCTGACCCTGTTTATGCCACTCAGCTTGCTGACCCAGGAACAGTGAGACACTTGGGTTCGCATGTTGAGTTATATGGCCTCGGTAGACGACCACCTGAATCGTCTGCATTCCACCGCCGCGGCTTCCTTTCAGGTAGCATCCCGTGACTTGGGCTCTGTGTCCTTGCCACATCCTCTTCCTCATCCTTGCAATCCACCTAGGTTTTGTGGGGATCCCACACTGTGCAGGGAGTTTTTGATTCAGTGCAACATCCATTTTGAACTGTCCCTGCAGTATCCCACCAACCGGGCAAAGGTGGCTTTCATTATATCTCATCTAGAGGGAGAGGCCTTGGCTTGGGTGAATCCCCTGTGGGAGTGTGATGACCCCATTGTGTCCCAAGTGGCAACTTTTTTGGAGACTTTTCGCAGGGTCTTCGATGAACTGGGACGGCTGGCCTCCATGACTGGGTCCCTTTTTAACCTTCATCAAGGTTCCCTTATCAGTAGATCAGTACGCCATCCGTTTCCGCATCCTAGCCTCTGAGTCGGGATGGTATAATGAGGCTCTGGTTAGTGCTTTCTGGCATGGTCTGTCAGGCCGATTAAGGATGAGCTCGCGGGGTGAGATACTCCAACTTCCTTGGAAGATCTAATCTCCCTTGCCACACGCATAGATTTGCGTTTCCAGGAACGATCCCACGAGGCTTCCAGAGAGGCTGGTTTACTGCTTCTCCTAGGACAGGTAGGAGAAGCCTTCCTAGGAGTTCCCGATTCCTCATCTCCCTTGACTTTGTTGATATACCTGGAGCAGAGACGTTACTCCGATGTGGCCTATGTGGATTCGGGTGTGGCAGGCAACTTCACTAGTCTCAACTGTCAGGAGACTTCGGATTCATGTTATTTCCCTGGACAGACCACGTTTGACTGCATCGATGGATGGAAGACCTCTGCAAGAGGCCGTCACCATGGTGACTGAAGAAATAGTACTACAGTTTGGGGCCCTTCACTGGGAGAGCATTGCCCTGTACGTACTATTGAACCTCTCACATGCACTATTGCTTGGGTTGCCTTGGCTCAGGTCCCATGAACCTATCCTCAATTGGTGCTCGGGTGATGTGCTACGTGGGGGTCCTCCTGCCAGAGGCAGTGTCTGCAGCCTGTTCGTCCTGTTAATCTTCCACAGTCCACCTCAGCTCCCGCTGGACTTCCTTCGGCTTATTGGGGCTATACGGACGTCTTCAATAAGGAGGCTGAGATTCTACCCCCGCACCGCCCATATGACTGTGCGATCGAGCTTGTTCCTGGTTCCTTGCCGCCCAGAGGAAGGATCTACCCGTTGTCTCCGGCGGAGACTCAGGCCATTTCGGAGCATATTCAGGAGAACTTGTCCAAAGGGTTCATCCGGAAGTCGTCCTCTCCTGCCGGAGTGGGATTTTTCTTCGTTAAGAAGGACGGTTCTCTCTGACCTTGCATTGCCTATAGGGGACTGAATGACATCACAATCAAGAACAGGTACCCACTACCTCTTATCCCGGAGCTCTTTGACCGGCTCAGAGGGGCTCGTATCTTCACTAAACTCGACCTCCAGGGCGCCTATAACTTGATTCGTATCCGCTCCGGGGACGAGTGGAAAACTGCCTTTAACATCTGGGACGGCCACTATGAGTATCTAGTTATGCCATTTGGCCTCTGCAACGCCCCAGCAGTGTTCCAAGAATTCATCAATGATATTTTCTGAGACCTCCTATATTCCTGTGTAGTGGTGTACCTGGATGACATCCTTGTCTTCTCATCTGATCTACCGTCTCAAAGAAGAAGTGTTCGTTTGGTTCTCCAGCGTCTGAGGGAGAATCGCCTCTATGCTAAACTCGAAAAATGTATCTTTGAGCAAACATCCTTACCCTTCCTGGGTTATATTACTATCTCTGATACGGGTCTGAAGATGGATCCCGAGAATGTGACTGCTGTTCTCAACTTGCCCCGACCTAGCGGGGTGAAGGCCATCCAGCGATTTATTGGCTTTGCAAATTACTACAGGCAGTTCATTCCTCATTTCTCCTCCGTAACTAAGCCTATCTCGTCTCTCACCCGTAAAGGTACCTGTTCCAAGGATTGGACTCCGGAAGCAGAGGACGCCTTCCTTCTCTTAAAACGATCTTTCTCCACAGCTCCTGTGTTACATCGTCCTTAGTCTAATAAACCCTTTATTCTGGAGGTGGACGCTTCTATGGGTGTCGGCGCTGTGCTCTCGCAGAGGACCTCGGAGGGTCACCTGGTTCCTTGTGGCTTTTTCTCCAAAGCATTTTCGGCAGCAGAATGCAACTACACCATCGGAGACAGTGAGCTGTTGGCCATTAAACTAGCGCTGGAGGAGTGGCGGTATCTTCTCGAGGGTTCCGTACATCTGTTTGTAATCTTTACGGACCACAAGAATCTGGCCTATCTCCAATCCTCACAGAGACTTAACCCTCGTCAGGCCCTGTGGTCCCTGTTCTTCACTCGGTTTGACTTCGAGCTTCGCTTCCGGCCGGGGAGACAAGAATGCCAAGGCGGATGCACTTTCTAGGGCATTTCAGCCTGGGGATGTGGAGGAGGAACCTTCGTACATTGTGGACCCCTCTAAAGTCAATAGGTAAAAATGGAAAGCAGAGATCATACCCATAACAAGGGAACACCTCAACTGCACAAAAATGTAGTGATACATAGAGATCAAATTTTATTAATAACTAACTGAAGAGCCCAGCGCTGCCTGGGCATAGTAACTAACTGTGGTTAGTTATAACAAATTATAATTATCCTCCATCCCATAGTCCCGTGCCCATATACCCATAATACATATCCACCATCCCATAGGCCCGTGCCCATATACCCATCATACATATCCTCCATCCCATAGGCGAGTGCCCAATACCCATCATACATATCCTCCATCCCATAGGCCCGTGCCCATATACCCATCACACATCTGCCATCCCATAGGCCTGTGTCCATATACCCATCACATCATCCCATAGTCCCATGCCCATGTACCCATCATACATATTTGCCATCCCATAGTAGAGTGCCCATATACTCATCACACATCCTCCATCCCATAGTCCCGTGCCCATATACCCATCATACATATCCTCATCCCATAGTCCAGTGCCCATATACCCTTCACACATCCTCTATCCCATAGTTCCGTGCCCATATACCCATCATACATATCCGCCATCCCATAGTCCCGTGCCCATATACCCATCATACATATCCTACATCCCATAGTCCAGTGCCCATATACCCATCACACATCCTCCATCCCATAGTCCCGTGCCCATATACCCATCACACATCCTCCATCCCATAGTTCCATGCCCATATACCCTTCATACATATCCACCATCCCATAGTCCCGTGTCCATATACCCATCATACATATCCACCATCCCATAGGCCCGTGCCCATATACCCATCATACATATCCACCATCCCATAGGCCCGTGCCCATATACCCATCATACATATCCTCCATCCCATAGTCGAGTGCCCATATACCCATCATACATATCCTCCATCCCATAGTAGAGTGCCCATATACCCATCACACATCCTCCATCCCATAGGCCCGTGCCCATATACCCATCATACATATCCACCATCCCATAGTCCCGTGCCCATATACCCGTCATACATATCCACCATCCCATAGTCCCGTGCCCATATACCCGTCATACATATCCTACATTTCATAGTCAACCATTATAACATCATAATGAGCGGCGGGGCTTGCAACCTATGATGAATCAGCACCGCCATGGCAACCATTATGACATCATAATGAGGGGCGGGGCTTGATACGCACACACTTTTTCCCAATTATGTAGATAGGGGCATTATGACATCATAATGAGGGGTGGGGCTTGACGCGCACACACTTTTTCCCCATTATGTAGATAGGGGCAAAATTGTTTGGTGAATTGGAACGCGCAGGGTCAAAATTTCACCTCACAACATAGCCTATGACGCTCTCAGGGTCCAGACGTGTGACTGTGCCAAATTTTGTGGCTGTAGCTGCGACGGTGCGGATGTCAATCCCGGACATACACACACACACACATACATACATTGAGCTTTATATATTAGATCTTACAAGGATACATACATGACAAAACTGAAACACATAAAAAACAATTAAAATTGCATATAATATATGCAAAGATACCCAACACAGTGCCACACCTTAATATAAAGGCTGTGGCAAACCACACAAGGTTCTCACAAAAGGCGCTATGTGGAGAAAAAGGCTGGCTTAAATATATACAACTTCACAATAAATATGTGACATAACACACTTCAAGTTGACATGGATCACATATATGCACAAAATCAATACATATGCAAGAAGATGTGTGCAACCAGAAAAATAACTGGCTTAAATATATATACAACTTCACGATAAATATGTGAAGTAACACACTTCAAGTTAACAATGATCACATATATGCACAAAATCAATACATATGCAAAAAGATGTATACAACCAGAAAAAAGTGTGCATACAATACCAAAGGTGAGGGGTCCAACAGCATTCGTAATGGGCAGAAAAGAAGCAGTTTCTCTGATAATAAACTGATTTTTTTTCTTGCAAAGGGAATAAAGGAAGATTATCCCTAAGCAGGGATTTTAGCTACATAGGTCAGATATAAGAGACTCAGCAATTATGGATGCCCATCAGCTATGGTATATGAACAAAATAAGTTCATATGAATCTATGTCTACTCTAGGATCATCATATGCCCCAGAGTGAACAAATCAGGCCAGCAGCGCCACAGGATGAAGAGAACCTAAGTGTGGGATGAGCTCCCACGCGTATCGCCACACACAGGTGGCTTCCTCAGGGAAAAGATAGCATGTCATGTTTGCCATTCTGAACATATATATATCATTGCTGAATAATTGAGATGTAGCTCACCTGCAGGAGGGAGGAGAGAGTCAGTATTCATGACGTGCTGTGCTGCACGTGGAGAACGCTGGGTGCGGCCATCTTGTGTGCAAAAACGATCCACAATAAAGTTCCGTTTAGGAACTTAATGCACATGCGCTGGTGCCATAGTCGCAAATATGAACAGAGCACCGCTTGGCGCGCTGTGCTGCACGTGGAGAACGCTGGACGCGGCCATCTTGTGTGCAAGAGCAACCCACAATAAAGTTCAATTCAGGGGCTTAGTGCGCATGCGTTGGCGCCATAGTCACAAATATGAACAGAGCGCCACAGCTATCTTGTGTACAAAGAGCAAAACAGTAAAGTTTTGCTCAGATGTTAACTGCGCAAGCGTCAGCCCTCTTATACACAGATAAATAAATAGGTAAAGTTCATAAACGAAGCTTACTGCGCATGTGTGGATGCCATGGATGAAAATATGGGCACAGTCAAGGACATTTTTGTGAAAAAGAGCACATCAATAAATTCTTCATTCAGATATCTGCTGAGCATGCGTCAATCATTTTATATATAAACATAGCACCGCAGTAAAGTCCTCTTAGGTATATTTTTTAAATTTTTTGAATTTTAAATACGCCTGTGTCAACTGATGTATATAGATCTATTTAAGTGCTTATTGCACATGGATCAGTAACATCCATACAGACCTGAAGAAAAGGACGCCGCAGCCATCCTAGTATATAAAAAATATATATATATATATATATAAAAAAGTAATTGGAGTGCTTATTGTACAATATGCCAGTTCATTGAAAAAAACAGCAGGACTCAGAAATGCAATGTGTAAAAAGAGTATTAGCAATCATATAACACACTTGTCACTTTTGAAACAGTGATCTTGGTATGACTTGTGTTAAAATGCCGGGGTTTTTTACCACAAAAACATGAATAGGAAAAAAAAACAATCTATGATAACGCTATCATTCCCATGTGACAGATGGCTGGCTGCATGGACATTGTGTACTCCTGCCAGTCCATCATGATCATTAGGGAAGAGTCAAACTGCCATATTATTTGGGGCAGGGATCACAACGCTCTGACTGGCTGTCAGCTTTCACGACCCGAGTATGACACCATGTACAGTCATGGCCAAAAGTATTGACAGCCCTGCAATTCTGTCAGATAATACTCAGTTTCTTCCTGAAAATGATTGCAAACACAAATTCTTTGGTATTATTATCTTCATTTATTTTGTCTTAAATGAAAAAACACAAAAAGAATTGTCCTAAAGCCAAATTGGATATAATTCCACACCAAACATAAAAAAGAGGGTGGACAAAAGTATTGGCACTGTTCGAAAAATC
The DNA here is from genome assembly GCF_039654945.1 of Dendrobates tinctorius. NCBI lineage: Eukaryota > Metazoa > Chordata > Amphibia > Anura > Dendrobatidae > Dendrobates > Dendrobates tinctorius. The sequence continues at coordinate 8,948,763 of NW_027361712.1, read as the reverse complement.
ATGTGATGCTTCTCTAATTTGTGTAATTAACAGCACCTGTAACTTACCTGTGGCACCTAACAGGTGTTGGCAATAACTAAATCACACTTGCAGCCAGTTGACATGGATTAAAGTTGACTCAACCTCTGTCCTGTGTCCTTGTGTGTACCACATTGAGCATGGAGAAAAGAAAGAAGACCAAAGAACTGTCTGCGGACTTGAGAAACCAAATTGTGAGGAAGCATGAGCAATCTCAAGGCTACAAGTCCATCTCCAAAGACCTGAATGGTCCTGTGTCTACCGCGCGCAGTGTCATCAAGAAGTTTAAAGCCCATGGCACTGTGGCTAACCTCCCTAGATGTGGACAGAAAAGAAAAATTGACAAGTGATTTCAACGTAAGATTGTGCGAATGTTGGATAAAGAACCTCGACTAACATCCAAACAAGTTCAAGCTGCCCTGCAGTCCGAGGGTACAACAGTGTCAACCCATACTATCGGTCGGCGTCTGAATGAAAAGGGACTGTATGGTAGGAGACCCAGGAAGACCCCACTTCTTACCCCGAGACATAAAAAAGCCAGGCTGGAGTTTGCCAAAACTTACCTGAAAAAGCCGAAAACGTTTTGGAAGAATGTTCTCTGGTTAGATGAGACAAAAGTAGAGCTTTTTGGGCAAAGGCATCAACATAGAGTTTACAGGAGAAAAAAGAGGCATTCAAAGAAAAGAACACGGTCCCTACAGTCAAACATGGCGGCGGTTCCCTGATGTTTTGGGGTTGCTTTGCTGCCTCTGGCACTGGACTGCTTGACCGTGTGCATGGCATTATGAAGTCTGAAGACTACCAACAAATTTTGCAGCATAATGTAGGGCCCAGTGTGAGAAAGCTGGGTCTCCCTCAGAGGTCATGGGTCTTCCAGCAGGACAATGACCCAAAACACGCTTCAAAAAGCACTAGAAAATGGTTTGAGAGAAAGCACTGGAGACTTCTAAGGTGGCCAGCAATGAGTCCAGACCTGAATCCCATAGAACACCTCTGGAGAGATCTAAAAATGGCAGTTTGGAGAAGGCACCCTTCAAATATCAGGGACCTGGAGCAGTTTGCCAAAGAAGAATGGTCTAAAATTCCTGCAGAGCATTGTAAGAAACTCATTGATGGTTACCGGAAGCGGTTGGTCGCAGTTATTTTGGCAAAAGGTTGTGCAACCAAGTATTAGGCTGAGGGTGCCAATACTTTTGTCTGGCCCATTTTTGGAGTTTTGTGTGAAATGATCAATGTTTTGCTTTTTGCTTCATTCTCTTTTGTGTTTTTTCATTTAAGACAAATTAAATGAAGATAATAATACCAAAGAATTTGTGTTTGCAATCATTTTCAGGAAGAAACTGAGTATTATCTGACAGAATTGCAGGGGTGTCAATACTTTTGGCCACAACTGTATCATACTGGAAAAAACTGATTAAGATGTTGTTTTTCGGAGGGGCAAAGATAATATGCTATCCCAGATGGTAAAAATTTTACAAACTAAAGGAAAAAAATCACAAAAACTGTTGGAAAGCCTCACTCAGAACAAATTATTATATTCGTCAACATTGACAACACCCGCCAAAAAATGGCAGAAACCTAGTACTGAATCACGAATGCTGTTGGATGGACCCATTCGGAACAGGGTAGTGTGTTCGTCAATATTGACACCACAAGACCTGCCAAAGGTGGCAGGAACCAAATATTGAGTCACGAATGCTGTTGGAGAAAACCATTTGGGATGGAAAAATATGTTTGTCTAAAAAACAATTAGAAAATTGATTGTATATAGATGTAGCACAAAATACACAGTACATAAAACGTCACCCCTAAGCAGAACAAATTCCAGTGCAGAGAATGGTATAAACATTCCGTAGTACAATTTTGTAAAGATAATAAAGCACCAAGTCCTTGTTTAAAAAGAGTGCAGGATCCAAATCCCAAAGAGAGATCATCATGCATCAAAGTGGAATCCAAAAGGATAGTCCATTCCAGAGAAATGATGATCAATTCCAAGAGGCCCTCCGATAAGCACTGATAGACTAAGCAGACTTCACTTGTTGACAAATGTGCAGATGGAGTTTATGAAAATACTTCAAGGGCAGCAGAACAAAACTAGAGAAATCGGGTCAATATAGAGTGGACATCTCCATATAATGATGGCTGAATCAAGAAGAAAATAATAAATGTATAAACTCAAATGTCATCACCCATAAAAACCAGAGAAAAGAAGCTCTTCATTTAAACCACCCGGTGAGGTACTATTGAGATTAATGATCCATCGGGATTTGCGACGTAACAGCTCCTTCGTCAAACTGCCACCCCGAATGCTACTTAATATGCGATCTAGTACCATAATACGTATCCCATTGGGTTTACCACCATGATGTTTTAGAAAATGGCATGCCACCGATGTGATGGGCTTACCTTTTTCTTTATCCGCCTTGGCTTTTCCAATGTTTGAGGTATGCTGTTGAATTCTCTTTCTGATTTCTTGGCTTGTTTGACCCACATACAACATAGGGCATGGACAAATCAGGAGATAGATTGCATTTTTGGATTTGCAGTTAGAAAAAATGCGTGTTCTAATTCTCCCTGGAAAAACAAGGAAATCAATGGTGTCAGTTGCAACCATGTAGGAGGCCGTAATGGCACAGCATTTATTAAAAATATATAGAGTAGGACCCCCCATATGAGATTGCCTTGGCGCGGCGGGGTGGCTCAATTGAATTGATCAATTTTTTTGCTAAATATCTCATTTTTGAATACAGCTAGACATTATGTGCATATGCACTCCAATTTATGCGTTCTAACCTTAAGCAGTGCTGGCTTCCCCCCCTATTTTCTTGTTGTTGGTTTGTGGTTCACCACCACTGTTGCCGTGCACGCTTGGTTATGTCCGCCATAATTTTTCTGTGTTCATTGTGATGGATTAGGCTGCTGTGCACACACACGGCAGCCCCACCCTGCCCCAAGCTTTATTTAATTGTGCACCTGTGTCTGGACCAACATCGCCCTTCATCTATGTTTGCTGGTCAGGCAATGTGTGGAGGCCATTCCTGATATGTCTGTGTTCAGACCTGGTTGGCCTTCATCTGCACTTGCTTCATCTGGCTTCATGGGAGCGATCCAGTAATGTTCAGGTACAGTTTGCACTTGATGTGGTCATGCTCTAAGTGTATTTAGGAGGCCGTAATGGCACAGCATTTATTAAAAATATATAGAGTAGGACCCCCCATATGAGATTGCCTTGGCGCGGCGGGGTGGCTCAATTGAATTGATCAATTTTTTTGCTAAATATCTCATTTTTGAATACAGCTAGACATTATGTGCATATGCACTCCAATTTATGCGTTCTAACCTTAAGCAGTGCTGGCTTCCCCCCCTATTTTCTTGTAGGGGCAAATATTGCACCCTCCACCAGGAAAAGACCCTACCATGCGGGTCCCTACGTTCAAATTGGTTGTTGGTCTTTTGAAGTGACTTGCAGTGAGGTGGTCTTTTAGATTCTTTGCTCTCCGTGCAACTAAACTGGGGGAATCAGAAAGAAATGGTCTGAGTTTAGGTTCATTTAACAAAATGCCCCAATGTTTCCCCAAAATGTCATGTACATCCTGCCACTGATTGTTATACACCGCAATAACACTAAGGCTGCGTGCCCATGTAGTGTTTTTTTAAGCGTTTTTGATGCGTTTTTCGGGGTCAAACCGCATCAAAAACACTTAAAAGAAGCATCCCATTCATTTAAATGCATTTTGGCCTTTTTGTGCCAATGGATGCGTTTTTTACCGCTGAGGAAACGCTTAGCAGTAAAAAACGCAGTATGTTAATTAATTTCCGCTTAGGTCCACGTTTTTGGTTATTTCCTATAGTCCAAAAGACGCGCGGAAAAAAACGCATCAAAAACGCACGTTTTTGCGCAAAAAAACACGCAAAAATCGGTAAACAGGTCAAATACAAAGTAACTGTTAGATAGTACAAAAGAGAGGAGGTCCAAAATAAAGGACTGATGTCTGCGGTCACCTGTGATCTGTTTGTTCAGAAAAAAAGATACAGCTTCAATTCCCAAAGTATGACTTATAGAAGTATACAACGAAGTGACATCCATTGTCACTCGTATGGTTTGTTCAGGAATTGTAAGATTTTGTAGTTGCTGAATCAGGTGGGAAGTGTCTTGAATATATGAGTATAGACGAGAAACAACAGGCTGTAAAAAATGATCTATATATATACAAGGTCTTTCAAAGAGACCACCAATACCCGCCACAATCGGCCTACCTGGGGGCTCACTAAGTGATTTGTGGATCTTTGGGAGCAAATATAGAGTTGGTACCACTGGAAAAGCGGTGGTTAGAAATTTATGCTCCTTTTTATCGAGAATGTTGTTATATGTTGCTGAGCAAAGTAGGCGGTCCAAATTTTTCTTAAAAATATCAGTTGGATCTGATGGTAAAATTTGGTAGCAGTCAGTAATGCTCAATTGTTGTCTCGCTTCCTTAATATACATATCTGTTGGCCATAGTACAATATTACCCCCTTTGTCTGCTTCTTTTATTACAAAGGCAGGGTTCTCCATTAATTGTAATAAAACTTGTCTCTCCCTGCTACCCAAATTCTCATTTTGATGGTTATTTTGCTTAAGTTTTACAATATCATTGCTTACCATCTCAGAGAAAATCTTGACTGCAGGGGAAATTGCAAACGACGGTGTGGCCTGAGAAGGCAAGCGCCATATCCTGTTTGAAGTGTCATTCGTAGAGCCTTCATTCTCCTCAAGTAGTTCCAACAAATTGTTAAACACTTGTCTCTCATTTTGGGGCAGGGAATCCACAATGGAAGGCTGATGATAAAGAAGTTTAAAAATAAGTTGCCTGCAAAACAAATATACGTCTTTTGTGAGAATGAACTTGTCCAATTTGTTCATGGGGCAAAAGAAAGCCCCCTTTCTAGTAATCGTTTTTCTTCCTCAGATAAAGCATAATCACTAAGATTGACTATTTGTAAATTACCTGTGTTGTTGGGCAGAATAGCCAATGTCATTTCTTCCTGTTGTATTTCAGTTGTCTCTTGTATGTAGGAGACCATGATTGAAATCTCCTTCCTTTCCTTTTCTGATTTAGATGGCTTTCGGCGACCTCTTCTGCTGCGCTTTCTGGATCGCTGGTGCCTGAGGATAAAATATCACTATCGGATGACAGCGGAGGTAGGCTTCTTGCTGCTATAGCCCTCAAATTTATTCATGCGACCATTGCCGTGATGTAACCATCTAAAAACTCTTTGATTATCAAAATCACTCTTGTCCCGTAAGAATTTTTTCTTTTTCTTTTGTATAATGTCCTTCTCAAATGTATCAATGGTCTCCTTTAGACGTTGTTGTGGCAACACAACACTTTGCATGTCAAGAGTATTAAGTTTAGCCCCCTTATCTTTAATGCTTTCTTTCAATTTGTTCAATAATTTACGATCATGATCAATCAGTAAGTTGATCAAAATGGAAGAGCATTTTAAAAGACCAGCTTCCCATGTATTCTTAAATTCATCATCAGCTTCCCAGGCTGGAAAAATTTTTTACCCGTAAACCCTTGGCACAATGCCTGATTTATGATATTCTTCTAGACTTTTAACATTCCACCGTGTCTTGGTCAAAGATTTGTGAAGACCCATTATCTCAGAGCACAGGGTGGTGGAGGACCCATCTTGTGCTGACTCAGCACTGCTTGTGCAAAAAATGCTCTCAGTCTGACCTTTCCAAGCTAACTCTCTACTCTCCAGATTCATGCTGGAAAAGACCACTATGAAAATTAATATAAATGGAACTAATAAACAATATCAATCCAAAAATTAATAATTAATAAACAAGAATGTATTTTGTAAATGCTATGTGAATATTGCATAAAGTGTGCCAACACTCCACAAGAAAAATCGGGGAGGAAAACCACCGATCAAACAATCTAAAGTCATCACTGTGGCTCCTTTAAAGTTGACCTTTGTAGCGGAGAGCAACAGGAAGAAAGTATTTCTCTGTGGACATTCTTCCAAGTTGGCTGGACACGCCAGAGTAAAGAAGACTTTCCTTCTCATCACTCGCTACTACTGGTGGCCCACACTGTGCCTGGATAATAAGGACTTCATTACCTCATGTGCTTCTTGTGCCAAAACCAAAGTTCCCCAGCATTTACCTCATAGTACATTCCTGTCTCTTCCTGTTACGTCTGCTCCTTGACAACATATTGCCATGGATTTCATTACCGATCTTCCGAGTTCTTCTGGTTGCACTGTTATACTTGTGGTGGTGGATCGGTTCTTGAAGATGGCTCATTTTGTCCCCCTGTCTGGTCTACCTTCGGCTCCTGAGTTGGCAAAAATTTTTATTGAGCACATCTTCAGACTCCACGGATTTCCTCAGCACATCGTATCCGACGTGGGTTCAATTCACTTCTCGCTTTTGGAGGGCGCTGTGCGGACTCATGAGGGTGACTCTGAACTTCTATACGGCCTACCATCCACAATCCAATGGTCAGGTAGAGCAGACTAATCTAGTTTTGGCTATCTACCCTTGGCACTTTACCAACGCTCATCAAGATGACTGGGTAGGTCTGCTTCCTTGGGCAGAGCTTGCCTATAATAATCACTCCAGCGAGTCCTCATCCAAGACTTCCTTTTTCATTGTCTTTGGGCAACATCCAGGCATGCCTCTTCCAGTGTCTTCTGCCTCGGGGGTAACAGCGGCCAACTCTCTGTCTCTGGAGTTTTCGAAGATCTGGGAAGACATTAAAAAGACACTCGACAAAGCGTCGGGAAGGATGAAGCACGCTGACAAGAGGCGCCTTGACTCTCCTCCTTTCAATCCGGGCGACAAAGTCTGGCTTTCATCGCGATATATCAGTCTCAAGATGCCATCTTACAAATTGGGTCCGTGCTACATTGGTCCCTTCGAGATTCTGAGACGAGTCAACGATGTTGCCTACAAATTGAAGTTCCCTGCCTCGCTCCGTATTCCCAACACCTTCCATGTGTCACTGCTGAAACCTGCGATTTTTATTCGCTTCCATTCTGCCTCTAGTTCTACTCCTCAACCCGATAGTGCTGAGAACATCTTTGAAGTAAGAGATATTCTAGATATGAAAAAGATTCGTGGAAGAACTTTTTTCTTAATTCACTGGAAAGGTTTTGGTCCTGAGGAGAGGTCCTGGGAGCCATTAGAGAACATCGATGCACCCAGTGTTCTAAATAGGTTCCTCTCCAGCTGGGGTAGGAGGGGTTGTAAGGAGGAGGGTACTGTTACCACCGCTGCTGCCCGTGCCTCCGCTGCTGCCCGCTCCTCCCCCGCTGCTGGGCGTACCTCCGCTGCTGCCGGCTCCTCCGGTCTTGTTCTTCAGTCCTGCCGTGCTCCCGGCACTGCAGGAGGCTCCAGGACCTGGCACATGCACGATGGCACTCTTGGAGAGCGGTCACGCCCCCTCCAAGGTCCTGTATGTTCTCTGATGTCCTGACCCGGAAATCTCCAGCAGCCAATCCGGGTAAGGTGTGGGGTATTTGTACCTGCTTTCTCTTAGTGGAGGTGCCTGGTTATTGTTCAAGCTCCTGCTTCTTTGACCCAGGCCCGCGTCTGCACCCTGTGCGCTGCTCTGTGTTTCGACTCCTGTGTTCTGCCCTGCATGTCTGTACTCCTGTATCCTGCTCTGTTTGTCCATACCCTGTGCACTGCTCTGCACATCCATACTCCTGTGCTCTGTTCTGTATGTCCGTCCCTTGTGCTCTGGTGTCCGTCAGTTTTCTACGGTTCCCTTCTGTTCTATGCCTCACCCGCTATCTGAGCCACCTCCTTGGTACCGGCTACCGTCGTTTTAGTAATCCCCGGACTTGTCCCTGACGATCACTCTATAGGGGTCGGTCTTCACTAGGTCAGCTCGCTCTGAGGTTATCTGTTCCACAGTCCAGAGGGTCCACTCTTATAGCTCACCTCCCTGATAGATAGAAAGAATAGATAGATACATTACCTGCAGTAACCTCTTCCCTTGGATTTTCCCATGCTTCAGGGTTCACTCCAGGTCAAGCTGTGAGTGGCGGAGCTTCAGTGACGTCAGCGCTAGTCACTGAATCTCCGCTTCCAGCATCTCATTCCTCAGTGTTTTACAGCCGAGCCGGGGTGGTCGCATTAGCACCACTCCCGGCTGTAAAGTATTCACCCCCCAGATATGGATAACTCTGTGGGACTCGACTCTTCACCGGACAGGTATGGGTATATTGTTGGCTTTTTATTTTTTTCAGGAGATCGAGGGCTTTGATTTGATTAGGAGTACAATAAAGATGGAAAACCTGTGTGTTTTTCATTAAAAGACTTTATTCTTAGTGTGTGTGTGTGTGTGTGTGTGTGTGTGTTTATTTAACCCTTGAATAACTCTAGGATTAGTAATGGATGGGTGTCTTATTGACACCTCTCCATTACTAACCTGGGCTTAATGTCACCTTACAATAGCAAGGTGACATTAATGCCTTATTACGACACTTACCACCGCTACAGGGCAAGTGGGAAGAGCCGGCCAAAGCGCCAGAATCGGCTCATCTAATAGATGCGCCTTTTCTGGGCAGCTGCCGGCTGCTATTTTTAGGCTGGGGGGGGCCAAGATCAATGGCCCCTTACCAGCCTGAGAATACCAGCCCCCAGCTGTCTGCTTTAGCAAGGCTGGTTGTCAAAAGGGGGACGCCACGCCGTTTTTTAAATTATTGAAATAATTTTTAAAAAAGTGTGGTAACCCCTCTATTCTTGATAACTAGCCTTGCTGATAGCTGAGGGTTGCAGTCCCCAGCTGTGAGCTTTGTCTGGCTGGTTATCAAAAATAGGGGGAGACCCACGCCGTTTTTTTTATTTATTTATATTCAGCGCAGGAGCGGCAGAAGAATACTTCCATCCGGCGCTCCTGCTCTCACTGCAATTAGTGGTAGTAGGTGTCGGATGATGGGATCAGTTGTCCCATCAGCTGACACCAGTGACCAGTGGTAAACTGAGCATGCTCAGTTAAAAAAACGGAATCCTCCGGATTCCGTCATTTGACGGACTACGACAGACCCATCGCCCATAGGCGTCCATTCTTGCAGGCGACGGATCCGTCGCTGTTCGACTTTTCGACGGAGACAAAAAACATTGCTTTGTGTGTTGTCTCCGGCCGACGGACATGGAATTTCTGATGGATTCATCGAACGACGGATGAAACATGTGGCCATCCGTTGCTAATACAAGTCTGTGAGAAAAAAACGGATTCAGCGGCATCAGTCGCCGGATCCGTTTTTTCAATAAACGACGGATTACGACTGATGGCAAAAAACTGATGTGTGAAACAGGCCTTAAGCCCCCTTTACATTTAGCGATGCCCCAGCGATCCCGACCATCATATGACCCAGCCAGGATCGCTGGTGCATCGCTAAATGGTCGCTAGTGAGCTGCCAATTACAGCGATGCAGCGACGCAGCAGTGGTCGTTAATTACCTTTCAGATGCGGCAATGATGACGTCCTACCGCCCGCGTCCACGCGTCGCTCGTCGGCGCCAGCAGGAAGCTGACAACGAGAAATGGACGTGGATGATCTCGTGCGATCAGCGATAGCCAGCGGGTGAGCCGGTCGGAGGTAAGTATCACATGAAGCCATATCGCTAGCAATATCGCTGCTGCGTCACAAAATCGGTGACGCTTTAGCGATATTGCTAGCGATATTGCTATGTGTAAAACCTTCAGCCACTCCTCTCCCCTATTAAAGCTAGGCTGGTGTTTGGAGAGCTGGAGGAGTTTATTTGCGACTGTTGCTTAGTTTATACACTTGGAAATTTCTCATACCTTCCCGTCTTACCCTCCCCCCCACCACCACACACACACCCTGGTGAATATCTCTGTGAGTATGTATTTTGTGTGTGTGGAGTTTTCTTTGTGCCCTTGTCTTTGTCCCCTGTCTGTCGGGTTGGTGTACTTTGGTACACAGTAGCGCCTCTCTTCAACAGGTTGGGGAAGGGGACAGACGTAGGGCTGTTGTAGGAGATAAGGCAAAGGTGGAGGTCCTGGCATCTTCGCTATCTGAAGTATCCTGGGGAACAGGCCCTTAGGGCATGTGCACACGTTGCGGATCCACAGCAGATTTGGCCCTGCGGATCCACAGTAGATTCTCCTGCGTTGTACAGTACCATTAAAGTCCATCTAAAATGAAAACCGCTGTGTACATGCTGCGGAAAATTCCGCAGCATAAACGCTGCGGGTTCATTTCCACAGCATGTCAATTCTTTGTGCGGATCTGCAGCGTTTCTGCACCTATTGATTTTCATTGAGTCAGGCACTTCCGCAGCAAAACTGCAGGTCTAAAAAAGATCTGTGGTTTTGCTGCGGATGAAACGCTGCAGATCGGGAGGAGGGAAGAGTGTGGGCGGTGACTGTGTGCGTGTATAGTGTGTGAGCAGTGACTGTGGGTGTGTATGGTGTGTGGGCTACGCGTGTGTGCGGGGGGGTCTGCGGACTGTGAGGTGGGGTCTGTGGTCTGTGCGGGGGCTGTGCGCGTGTGTGTGTGTAGGCAGGCATCGACAGTGAGTGTCACATTAGCAAATGATGGGACAGTAGAAGTCCCTTCATCCGGCTAATGTGTTGAATGTAAAAAAAAAACAACATACGGAACATATAACATGCAGAACATACATATAACATACAACACATAACATAGAGAACATACTTCCCAATCACCTAATTCCCCGAAGCCCTCGTCTCCTTTAATAAAAATAAAATAATAAAACAACCTATACTTACGTTTCCGCCAGTTAATAACGAGAGTCCCACGACGATCTCTGGAGTAGAACACTGACATCGTGTGATGTCAGTGCTCTACAGGGGCTCCAGCGATGAAATGACAGGCGGAGGTAATCCTCCGCTGTGTATCCCTCCGCCTAACCCTAATTCTCACGCAGCATTGCTGTAAAGTGAGAGCCTGAACTCAGGTAACCTCAGTGATGCACTGCAGGAGCAATGACATCACCTGTCACTGTTCTATAGGGGAAATCATCATGGGACACTCGTTATTAATTGGAGTGCGTCGGACAGTGAGTATACGATTGGTTTATTTTTTTACTTTTTATTATAGGAGACCGAGGGCGTTGCTTGGATCTGGGCGTGCAACAAAAATATGAAAACTGTGTTATGTTTTATTTAATTAAAATACTTTAGCCTTATGTGTGTGTGTTTTTTATTACTTAATGGATAGGTGTCTTATTGACCTCTCTCCATTATTAACCAGGCTTAATGTCACCTTACAATAGCAAGGTGACATTAACCCCTTATTACCCCATATCCCACTGCTACACGGAAGAGAGGGGCTAAGTGCCAGAATTGGGGCATCTTACAGATGCGCCATTTCTGGGGCAGCTGCGGGCTGGTATTTGTAGCCGGGGGGGGGGCAATTTCCATGGCCCCTTCCTAGGCTATGAATATCAGCCCGCTGCTGTCTGTGTAGCCTTTCTGACTATAAAATGTAGGGGGACCCACGTCAATTTTTTTGGGGGTCCCCCTATTTTAATAGCCAGTAAAGGCTATGCAGACAGCTGCGGGCTGATATTCATAACCTGGAAAGGGAACATGAGTATTACCCCCTTCCCAGGCTACAAATATTGGCACCTGGCCGTCGGCTTTCCCCCTTTGGCGCAGAAAATTGCGAGGAAGCCCACGCCATTTTTTTCATTTTTTTTTAAAATGAAACGTTCATTAATGGATTTATCTTTGGATATACAATCATGGCCAAAAGTTTAGAGAATGACACAAATATTATATTTTCACATGATCTGCTGGCCTCTGGTTTTTATGTGTGTTTGTCAGATGTTTTTATCACATACAGAAATATAATTGCAATCATATTATGAGTAACAAAAGGTTATATTGACAGTTAGAATGAGTTAATGCAGCAAGTCAATATTTGCAGTGTTGACCCTTCTTCTTCAGGACCTCAGCAATTCTCCCTGGCATGCTCTCAATCAACTTCTGGATCAAATCCTGACTGATAGCAGTCCATTCTTGCAAAATCAATGCTTTTATTTTGACTGAATTTGAAGGTTTTTGTTTGTCCACCCGTCTCTTGATGATTGACCACAAGTTCTCAATGGGATTAAGATCTGGGGAGTTTCCAGGCCATGGTCCCAAAATCTCTGTTTTGTTCCCTGAGCTATTTAGTTATCACTAGAGTTGAGCGACTTTTGGTTTTTTAGGCTCGCGTTTCGTTTCGTGAAACCCGACTTTTCCAAAAGTCGGGTCGAGCAAGATCGTCCGATTATAGGGAAAAGTCGGGGTCGTCCCGAAACACGAAACCCAATGTAAGTCAATGGGGAATAAAAGTCGGCAGTGAGAGGAGGACAGGAAACACACCTACAGTGCCCATTTGAATGCCAAAAGCATCAATTCTTCTTACTTAAGCTTGTCAACCTTAATTAACTTCATAATACAAGTTACGCACTGAAAAATGGGGGTTATTTGGCTAAAGTTGTGGGGGGGGGAGGGCTGGCTGCAGGTTTTCATGTGCCCTGGGCGAAAGAGCGCCCCTTTAACACATACCACAACTCATCATGCTCCGATACGGCAGATAAATAGCGGTATAGTACAATGAAAAATACCTCACTTTTTACATCTCATGACGAGGCCCATCTATTTCTCCATACAGAATCATTGGTCCCATATAATGTTTGAAACAGTATATGATGAGCTCCACATAATGCTACAGTATATGTTGGTCCCCATGGATGAAGCGCCACTGTCTTATGGGCCCAAATAATGCTCCAAACATAATGGGCCCCATTTCTAATGCTCTAGTGTATAATGGGCCCTGTAAATGCTGCTCCAGTGTCTGATGTCCACCTTTGGAATGTTCCAGTGTATGGTGGGCCCCATCTATCATTCTCCAGAGTATAGTGCTCCCCAAAAATTGCTGTCCCAACATTGAAAACAATCAAATAAGTCTCCTCGCTAGGGAATCCCTGTACTTGTCTGGACAGGTGCTGTAGCTTGCTTAACAGCTCGCCAGCCGTTCTCACGCCCAGTATGGATTGCACGTGATTGCACAAAGGTTAGAAAGGGTACCGTATCCCTGGATAACATGTATGGATAGCGTACACATTCAAAATATATGTCTCAGGAGGCAGACTCAGACGGTGTCAGGCCCAGTATGGATTGCACGTGATTGCACAAAGGTTAGAAAGGGTACCGTATCCCCAGATAACATGTATGGATAGCGTACACATTCAAAATATATGTCTCAGGAGGCAGGCTCAGACGGTGTCAGGCACAGTATGGATTTGACGGCCCAGATTACACAGCGGAGGAGCAGGGAGAGGTAAAGATTGCAAATGCTGGGGCCCTGCCCAAGCAAGGGGGGCCCACTCGTGGGCGTCGGTACTGGCACTGGGCCCCTCATAGTACAGCGGTGTGTCTGACGGCGGGTGTGCACCACCACCGTCAGAGACACTTGATTGCACTATGAGGGACCCTGTGCCAGTGCCTGCACCCAAGAGTCGGCCTACCCACCTGTCCAGGGCAACGGCACTCGCACGGTGTCGTGCGGTAGGTGGTGACCCCGGCCATGGGGGGGGAGGCAGCACAGTTAGGGAGTTTTAGAAAGTGGCATATGTTGATGTTGGACATTCAGCTGATGCAAAAGGCGAAATAGGTGAAGTACCAGGAAGAGGTGGACCAAAGCAAGCCATTTTTCTGTCACCCTATGTGTCATCAGGGGAAGGTGGGACAAAATCCTTGGAAACCCATGCGTGGTTCATTTTAATGAAGGTATGGCTAGTTTCACACTTGCTTTTTTTTGCAGCGCGTTTTTCCCGCAAAAAAACGCATTGAAAAAACGCATACATAAGCATACAACTGCTGCGTTTTTTTCAAGCATTTTTATGAGCATGCATGAAAAAAACGCAGCATTTTTATGCGTTTGTATGCGTTTTTAGCGCGTTTTTACCGTGTTTGCGTTTTTTTCCAACATTTTTAGGTGGCCCCTCACACTACCCAAACCATGACTTTACTAACCCTAACCCTGACCCTAACCCTAACCCTGACCCTAACCCTAACCCTAACCCTGACCCTAACCCTTAACCAAATCATACTTAACCCTAACCCAAACCCTAAACCCTAACTAACCCTAACCCTGACCCTAACCCTGACCCTAACCCTAACCCTAACCCTAACCCTGACCCTAACCCTAACCCTAACCCTGACCCTAACCCTTAACAAAACCATACTTAACCCTAACCCTGACCCTAACCCTAACCCTGACCCTAACCCTTAACCAAACCATACTTAACCCTGACCCTAACCCTAACCCTAACCCTGACCCTAACCCTTAACAAAACCATACTTAACCCTAATCCTGACCCTAACCCTGACCCTAATCCTTAACAAAACCATACTTAACCCTAATCCTGACCCTAACCCTGACCCTAATCCTTAACAAAACCATACTTAACCCTAATCCTGACCCTAACCCTGACCCTAACCCTAACCCTAACCCTGACCCTAACCCTAACCCTAACCCTAACCCTGACCCTAACCCTTAACAAAACCATACTTAACCCTAATCCTGACCCTAACCCTGACCCTAATCCTTAACAAAACCATACTTGACCCTAACCCTAACCCTGACCCTAACCCTGACCCTAACCCTAACCCTGACCCTAACCCTAACCCTAACCCTGACCCTAACCCTTAACAAAACCATACTTAACCCTAATCCTGACCCTAACCATGACCCTAATCCTTAACAAAACCATACTTAACCCTAACCCTGACCCTGACCATAACCCTAACCCTAAACCCCCTTAACTAACCCTAACTCTAACCCAAACCCCTAAATTCCATGGTTTAAAAAAAAAAACGCATATGCAAAAAAACGCATACATGAGCATGCCAGTGCGCACATATGCGCATCCATAGGCTATAATGGCCATTTTTAGCGCAAAACGTGCGCATATGTGCTCATGCGCTTTTTTGCAGGGCCAAAAAATGCAACATGCTGCGTCTGGAAAATCCCAACGCACACCCCAAAAAAACGCAGCGCATGAAAATCGCATACATGCGCTGACCAGTGCACAGGTATGCGCACCCATGTTAAATATAGGGGAAAAAACGCATGCGCAGGTGTGCGTTTTTTTCCAGCGCTAAAAAACGCAAATGTGAAACCAGCCTTAGATCATCCACATTTTGGGTTGACAGACGGGTCCTTTTTTCTGTCAGGATTGATCCAGCTGCACTGAAGACTCTTTCCGATAGCACACTTGCAGCTGGGCAAGCGAGCTCCTGTAAGGCATATTGGGCCAATTCAGGCCAGGTGTCCAGTTTAGCGGCCCAATAGTCAAAGGGGAATGACATGTGTGGGAGAACATCGATATGGGAGGAAAAGTAGTTTGTAACCATAGTTGACAACTGCTGTCTCCTGTCACTTTCCATCGATGCAGTATTACCAGTTGTGTGAGCGGTATTTGAAAAATCAGTCCACAACATTGTCATGAAACCCCTGTCTCCAACGCCACTTCTGCTGTGTGCACCACGAACACCTCTGCCAAGCTGCCCCCGGCCCGTACGGCTCGTGTGAGAACCATCACCGCTGCTGTGTGCTGGGAATGCCTCAAGCAACCGATTTACCAGAGTTGCTTGTTTATTAGCCAATATTAGGTCAAGGTTCTCCTGTGGCATGATGTTTTGTAATTTGCCTTTATAGCGTGGATCCAGGATGCTGGCCAACCAGTAGTCGTCATCGTTCATCATTTTGGCAATGCGGGTGTCCCTTTTTAGGATCCGCAAGGCATAATCTGACATGTGGGCCAATGTTCCCGGTGTCAATGATGCACTGCGAGTGCTGGGTGGAGGAGCACTTTCTGGCAAATCCACATCCCTCCAGTCACGCACAAACCCTGTACCAGACCTTGCCACGCCAACATTTTCACTTGCCCCACGAGATGCATCCTCCTCCCCTAAGTAATCATCCCCATCATCCTCCTCCTCCTCTTCTTCCTCCACCTCGTCCAGGAGAGGTCCCTGAGCAGACAATGGCTGAATGTCATCAAGGATTCCCTCCTCCTCTTCCTCCTCATCAACATTGGCTGCAGACGCCTGCTCCTTAAGGTGCGTCAAAGTTTGCATGAGCAGACGCATAAGTGGGATGCTCATGCTTAGGATGGCGTCGTCTGCGCTTACCAGCCGTGTGCATTCCTCAAAACACTGAAGGACTTTACAAAGGTCTTTCAGCTTCGACCACTGCACGCCTGTTAACTCCATGTCTGCTCTCAAAGTGCCTGGCCGTGTATCCTCCCACAAATGCATTATGGCCTGCCTCTGCTCGCACAGCCGCTCCACCATGTGCAGGGTGGAGTTCCACCTTGTTGCAATGTCGATAATGAGGCGGTGGTTGGGAAGGTGGAGCAATCGCTGCAGCTTCTGCATACGAACGGAGTGTACAGGCGACCGGCGGATGTGCGCGCACAGTCTTCGCACCTTCTGGAGCAGGGCTGTTAACTCCGGATAATTTTTGAGGAAGCACTGCACCACCAGGTTCAAGGTGTGAGCCAAGCAAGGTATGTGGCTGAGTTTGAAAGGGCTATGGCTGCCACAAAATTACGGCCGTTATCACTAACTACCTTGCCTGCCTCAAGATGTACACTGCCCAGCCATGACTCAGTTTGTCGCTTCAAGTACTTGGCCAGCACCTCGGCGGTGTGTCTGTCGCCCAAACACATCATCTGCAACACAGCCTGCTGACGCTTTCCACTAGCTGCTCGATAGGGGGACACATCGTGTGCAACAGTGGCAGCTGCAGATGGAGTGCTCGTACGACTGCGCTCTGTGGACGAGCTTTCGCTTCTGGAGGAGGAGGAGGAGGAGGGTCGAACGCCTACAGCCAACTGTTTCCTATACCGTGGGTTAGGCAGCACTGTCCCACCACCGCTGTCCCCTGTGGACCCTGCATCCACCACATTAACCCAGTGCGCAGTGATGGACACGTAACGGCCCTGGCCATGCCGACTGGACCATGCATCAGTTGTGAGGTGCACCTTTCCGCTCACTGACTGCTTGAGTGCATGGACAATGCGGTCTTTCACATGATGGTGGAGGGCTGGGATGGCTTTGCGAGAGAAGAAGTGGCGACTGGGTAGGTCATAGCGTGGTACTGCATAGGCCATGAGTTCGCGGAAAGCTGTGTTTATTCGGACTCCCATGACAGCACCACGAGAGAGGGGATCCGCCCCATAGGAACAGGAAACCTACAGATACAAAAGGGCGGTACCTCTCCCACGCATCAGTTGGTTTCCTGTTCCTGAGGGGACGGGATCCTACAGAAGAATGGGATCCCAGGCCGGCCAGCCGACACCGGTAGCGAGGGGGTCTCCTACCTCGGCTTGGTTCGGATTTTCTGGAAGACGCCACGGTGGCCCAGGATGGGTATCACGGCGGTGGCGTGGACAGCAGGGAGCGGCGTCCGGAGGATGGCCGTCTCCGGAATTAAGCCGCCGCCGGTAAGTATTTTCCCCCCCGGGATTCCCGGCTCCGGCGGCGCAGATAGGTTGCCAGCGCTGTGCAGAGGGCTGCGACCGGGCGCTGCTCCGGAGCTCCCGGGCGTCCCGCGGAGCTTCCGGCGTTTCCGGGGTAGCGGTGACGTCAGGGGGCGGGCGGAGGAGGCGCTTCCGGGTCAGAGCGCTACTGCGCATGCGCGGTGATCCCAAGATGGCGGCGCCCATCGGAAACACCGATGGCGCGCGGTGGGGCGCCTGCTGGGGTAGGGAGATCCATTAAGGGGGGGAGGGGCGCGGCATGGAAACTGCTGACCGGAGGAGGGGTATTTAGGCGGGACCCGGGCAGGGTGCCTTGCCTTGGCCACATTACTACATGCAGCAGTGTGCAGCAGCAGCAGCAGCAGTGGTGATGGAATGCGATCGAGAGCAGCAGCGACAGAAGCAAGGGCAGCAGCGGCAGACATCACTGCCGCCCCTGGATGACCTTCGGCAGGTCAAACAGAAAAAGAAAGGGTCCCGTGACAGTAATGCGGGACGAAGTGACCAGTCCACTCGTAAAAGCTCCTCCAGGCAGACAGGAGCATCGGCTGAAAGAAATCCCCCTCGTTCTCCGGTACTTGATTGTGGCACTGGTAAGTGATCTTCGTGAAAGTTCACTCAGTGACGGGACCCCCCTTCTGTGTTTTTCTTTTTCTAGGGAAAAAAAGCTACAAATAAAAATAAACATAGGGAATGCGCACTCTGTGCATGCCCATTACCAGACGCGTGCCTCAAAAGATTGTGCCCCCCCTGTATTCAGCAGACGGTGGCAGAAGAGTCGCCTGCAGTAGCGGCGAGTTTGAGAGACATTGTCAGGGTAGAAATGAGGGAAACCCTAAAGTCCTTGTCTCAGCCGCAAAGTCTAAGGGGCGAGGTCCCGGCGGAGTCTGATTCCTCAGCAGAGTGGAGAAAAAGCAGAGACTCCCAGGCTTCATCTCCCTCGTCCTCTTCAGGAGAAGAGGACTCGGGGCGATTTTGTCTGCCTCTTGACCGGGTAGACAAGCTGGTCAAAGCAGTCAGAGGGACAATGGAGGTAGAGGAGCCTAAGCCCCATTTATCCATGCAGGATGTCATGTTCGGTGGGCTGGAACAGAGGAAACGGAGAGTCTTTCCGTTAAACCAAAAGATACAGGATCTGATCCACAGAGAGTGGAAAAGACCGGACAAAAGAGGGTCGCTACCACCAGCCCTCAAAAGGAGATACCCCTTCGACGATCCGGCAGTAAGTTCTTGGGACAGAGCCCCCAAATTAGACGCTGCCATTGCGAAGGCATCAAAAAAATCCTCGCTCCCCTTTGAGGACATGGGATCCCTTAAAGATCCCTTAGACAGGAAAGCTGATACCTTCCTGAAAAACACCTGGGAGATGGCGGCCGGGTCCTTAAGACCAGCAGTGGCTTCAACGTGCACGGCCAGGTCCATGATGGTCTGGTTGGACCAGTTGGAGTCACAACTAAAGCAGGGTACATCAAGACAAACAATTCTTGGGGCCCTACCGACCATCCAAGAGGGAGCAGCTTTCCTAGCAGATGCCTCAGCGGATGCAATGAGAATGGCCGCCAGAGCAGCAGGTCTCTCTAACGCAGCTCGCAGAGCCCTGTGGCTAAAGTGCTGGCAGGGAGACATCCAGTCCAGAGCAAAGCTCTGTGCGATTCCATGTGAGGGCGAATACTTATTTGGAACTGTCCTAGACGAGCTGCTTGAAAAGGCGGGGGACGACAAGAAAAAGTTCCCAAACCTTTCATCAGCGTCCTACCGTCGCCCATTTGGTAGAAGGAGATTTGGCCAGGGGAGAAGGCGCAACTCTTCACCTGTTAGAGATCGACCCAGATGGGAAGACAGAAGGAGACGAGGTACGGGCTATATGTTTACACGCTCGTCAAGAGATCAAAAGAAACCAAATCAATGACTAGCGGTTCCCGTAGGGGGTAGACTGTCATCCTTCTTCCCGGCATGGTCGCAGATTACGAATAGTGACTGGGCGCGCAAGGTAATATCCACCGGGCTTAGGTTGGAATTTACCCAGATCCCGCGGGACACCTTTAAACTGACCCCCTTAAGATCTTCTCATCTTGAACAAGCGGCTTTAGAAGCAGAAGTCTTGAGCCTATGTCAGAAAAATGTTCTGGTAGAGGTCCCAGAGGCTGAAAGAGGAAGAGGGTTTTACTCTCCCCTGTTTCTAATCCAGAAACCTGATAACACATTCAGAACGATTATAAACCTTCGTTCCCTTAACGAATTTTTGATTAATCATAAATTCAAAATGGAGTCCATTAATACAACAATAAAAATATTGTTTAAAGGTTGTTTTATGGCAGTCATAGATTTGAAAGACGCGTACTATCACGTACCTATCCATACAGACTTCCAGCAGTTCCTGAGGGTGGCAGTTTCAGTAGAGGGCACAGTACGTCATTTTCAGTATAGAGCCCTTCCCTTTGGTCTCTCAGCAGCACCCAGGGTTTTTACAAAATTAGTGGCCGAAGTTATGGCTCACTTACGAGAGGTTGACGTCTTAATCATTCCATATTTAGACGATTTCTTGATTGTAGGAAAATCGATGGGTCATTGTAAATCCCAGATAGAAAAAGCTAGATCCAGGTTAGAAAACCTAGGATGGATTTTAAACTACGAGAAATCCCGACTCCAGCCCTTAAAAATACAGAAATTTTTAGGATTGATACTAAATTCAGACACTCAGCGGTGCCTGCTACCACTAGATAAATTACAAAAGATACAGGAGCAGGTTCTTCGGGCAATGGATAATCCATCTATGACCCTCAGACAGGCCATGTCCCTGTTAGGTTCTCTAACTTCATGCATCCCAGCAGTAAGGTGGGCACAGTTTCATACTAGAACCCTTCAAAACGACGTCTTGATTAATAGCAGGGCCCTTGGAGGCTCCTTACAAGGTCGGATGTGTCTAAGCCCCTCAACTGTTACATCACTAAGATGGTGGCTTCAGAGCGAGAACCTAGCGTCAGGGGTGCCCTGGATAGCACAGATAACCCGTATTATAACCACAGACGCTAGTTCCTTTGGTTGGGGAGCCCATATGGGGGACATAGTGGTACAGGGCCAGTGGGATTCTAATTCTGAAATCTCATCCAACCAGAGAGAACTATTGGCGATAGAGCGAGCAGTCAAGAAACTCATTATCTACCTGCAGGGCCATCATGTGAGGATACACTCGGACAACCAGGTAGCGGTAGCATATGTCAACCACCAAGGTGGAACCCGCTCCAGCGCTCTGATGCAGATAACAGAACGGCTCCTCCAGATAGCAGAGAGAAATTGTCTATCTTTGACCGCGCTCCACATCAGCGGAAAGGACAATGTAAGAGCAGACTTTTTAAGCCGCAAGGCTCTAAGACAAGGAGAATGGGCTTTGAACAAAGACATTTACCGCCAGATTGTCCGCAGATGGGGCCAGCCAGAGGTAGACCTCTTTGCCACCAGAGAAAACAGAAAAGAAAGATTGTTCTGCTCTCTGAACCCCAGGGAAAATCCCCTGGCGGTGGATGCCCTACTGATAAGATGGGACTTTTCTCTGGCATACGCCTTCCCACCATTGAATCTTCTTCCCCTGGTAGTCAGGAAGATCAGAGAGGATCAGGCAAGAGTCATACTGATTGCCCCCTTTTGGCCCAGGAGGACCTGGTTCGCGTGGTTGAGGACCATGTCGGTAGGCGATCCCTGGGTACTACCGAACCTTCCGGATCTCCTCTACCAGGGGCCAGTCAGCCACCCACAAGTAGCGAGACTTCATTTGACGGCGTGGTGTTTGAAAGGTCACTATTAAAAAATAGAGGGTTCTCCAAGAACTTAATTGACACCCTCCTAAGAAGCAGAAAATTAACCACCACTAATATTTATGCTAGGACCTGGAAACGCTTCCTATCCACCTTTCACTTTGACATCAGAGATGGAATTCCCACGAAACATATTCTGGAATTTCTCCAGAAAGGTTTCGAATTGGGTCTCTCCACAAGTACGCTAAAAGTACAGGTTTCAGCCTTAGGGGCCCTGTTTGCAGCTGATATTGCAAAAGATTATTGGGTAGCAAGGTTCATCAGAGCAGCGGCCAGATCGAGACCTATACACAAAGACAGATGCGTACCGTGGGACTTAAACTTAGTCCTTACAGCCATGACAGAAAGTCCGTTTGAACCTTTAGATTCCGCCTCACTAAAGATTATATCCCTTAAAACAGCATTCCTGGTAGCAATAACATCCGCACGTAGGGTGAGCGACATACAGGCACTCTCCAGATTGCCTCCTTACACAGAGTTCTTACAGGATAGAGTGATCCTAAGGCCAGATCCAGCATACCTTCCCAAGGTAGCAACACAATTCCACAGGACACAGGAGATAGTTCTGCCTTCCTTCCTCCCTAATCCAACCAACCCTAAAGAGCAGAAACTTCAGGCATTAGATATTAGGCGGTGCTTACTGACATATTTAGCAGCCACGGATCCTTGGAAGAAGGAGAACGCATTATTCCTATCCTTCCAAGGTTCCAGAAAAGGATACAGAGTATCAAAACGCACATTAGCAAGGTGGATTAGGGAGGCTATCTCTCTTGCCTACACAGCAGGTGGCGGTCCGGCTCCACAGAACCTGAGGGCACATTCCACTCGGGCCATGGCATCATCCTGGGCAGAGAGATCTGGAGTATCAATTGATCAAATATGTAAGGCGGCCACCTGGTCATCTCCTTCCACCTTTTTTAACCACTATCGGTTAGACATGGGTGCCTCCTCAGACCTCACCTTCGGGCTAAGGGTGCTGCAGGCTGTAGTCCCTCCCTAAGTTAGTTTACATCTCTGTAATTCTCTCGTGGTGCTGTCATGGGAGTCCGAATAAAGTATTAAGTTACGTACCGGTAACGGTATTTTTCGGAAGCCCATGACAGCACCCTTAGTTCCCTCCCTTGTTCACATATAGGGGTGCACTCCTTAGAAGTTTGTTCATAGAATCACCTTATGTGGGAGATGGTAGGAAATAATTCTGTTAAATAGGGTAGATAGGTTGTATATATCATATGTTGTGTACTAACCATGGTAGCCTCTCAAGCTCTGTAATCCAACTGATGCGTGGGAGAGGTACCGCCCTTTTGTATCTGTAGGTTTCCTGTTCCTATGGGGCGGATCCCCTCTCTCGTGGTGCTGTCATGGGCTTCCGAAAAATACCGTTACCGGTACGTAACTTAATACTTTTCCACCAACCGAAAGGGCATCATCTCAAACGAGATTAGTTTGGCAATGTGGGCGTTCAAACCCAGTGTACGCGGATGAGAGACTGAGTACTTTCTTGACCTACTCATAGTGTCTGGGAGGGTGAGCTGGACTTGAGAGCTGCATATGGTGGAAGTAGCGGTGGACAGGGCAGACTGAGAGAGGGTTGATGATGGTGATGGAGTTGGTGTTCTTTCTGATGGCCTAGAATCAGTCTTTCGTTGATATAACAGTGGGATTCCCTGACTGCTGTGGTCTTGCAACGACACCTCAACATTTGCTGCTGTGCTAACCGGTGGGCTTACAGTGGGGGAAACAATGTAGCGTTGCTGACTACCTTCGTTGTGATCAGTTGCACATGTGGCACTTGAGGTTTGGTGTTGTGTCCACGCTTGCAAGTGCATGCTGGTTAAATGTCTAAGCATGCAACTGGTATTCAAATTTTTCAGATTTTTCCCTCGGCTAAAGGTCTTTGCGCACTTCTTACAGATAACCTTGGCCTGATCATGAGGATTTTGTTCAAAAAAGTGCCACACTGCACTCTTCCTACTTTGGCAGACATTTTGCGGCCTAGCACGCTGTGATCTTTTGACCCTCTGGACAAGCTGTCCAGCAACTCTTTTGATGTTTGGAACCTGTCTTTGGAGTGCTCCGGGCCTGCCAGATAACAGCTGTTGCGATGTCGATGTCTGCTGTGCATGCTCCTCATCTGAGCTATTGGAAGCAGCACCCTCTTCCCCCAATGGATGCCAATCTGGGTCAACAACTGGGTCATCCATCACCTCCTCTTCTATGTCATGTGCACCTTTCTCTGTGTCACCGTGTATGGTGGTATAGTGTGCGGGAAGGGGCACCTGAGTCTCATCAGGGTCAAAATCTGGCTCTGTACACTGCGAGGACAATGTAGTGCTCTGAGTGAATGTACCAGCAGAATCATCCATCAGCGGCTGTGCATCAGTGCACTCCATGTCAGATTCATCTTGGCCTGGGTAATTCACCATTTCACTTGATAATCCAGGCATGGTATGTGAAAACAGCTCCATGGAGTAATCAGTAGTATGGCCTGCGTCATCCTTCAATCTTGGTTGGGGTGAAGGACACAAGGAAAGGTGTGGTTCATGAACATGAGCCTCCAATGACGACTCAGTGCTTTTACTTTTTACAACTGAAGAAGAGGAGGCGATAGAGCTGGAGGCTGAGTCAGCAATGTAAGACAAAACTTTTTCCTGATGCTCTGCCTTTAAAAGCGGTTTGCCAACTCCTAGAAAACTAAGCGTTCGAGGCCTTATGTAGCCAGACGATGACGCAGGGTCAGCACCTCCTGCATTCGGTCCTATTTTGCTCTTGCCACTACCATCAGATCCACCACCAACACCATCATTACCAGCTGCCAACCCCCGCCCAATTCCACGGCCTCTTCCACCAGCCTTACTCATTTTTGGTAGAAATGTAGACAAAATCCAACAAACTATATAGTAATGTAAAACAAGGTACAAGGTGTCTATAGGACAGGGGAGATTTAGAATTTCTGCACACACTTGTGGACAGTGGACACTTTTGGATTGTGTGAGGCCCACTGATATCTGAGTGCTATGTGACACGCTCGATGGCACAGCTGCCTGTGACCAAAGTGACGAGAGGATAATGGAGATTTTGAATCTCTGCGCACACTTTTGGACACTGGACACTTGTGGATTGTGTGAGGCCCACTGATATCTGAGCGCTATGTGACAGGCTCGATGGCACAGCTGTGACCAAAGTGACGAGAGGATAATGGAGATTTTGAATCTCTGCGCACACTTTTGGACACTGGACACTTGTGGATTGTGTGAGGCCCACTGATATCTGAGCGCTATGTGACACGCTCGATGGCACAGCTGCCTGTGACCAAAGTGACGAGAGGATAATGGAGATTTTGAATCTCTGCGCACACTTTTGGACACTGGACACTTGTGGATTGTGTGAGGCCCACTGATATCTGAGCGCTATGTGACACGCTCGATGGCACAGCTGCCTGTGACCAAAGTGACGAGAGGATAATGGAGATTTTGAATCTCTGCGCACACTTTTGGACACTGGACACTTGTGGATTGTGTGAGGCCCACTGATATCTGAGCGCTATGTGACACGCTCGATGGCACAGCTGCCTGTGACCAAAGTGACGAGAGGATAATGGAGATTTTGAATCTCTGCGCACACTTTTGGACACTGGACACTTGTGGATTGTGTGAGGCCCACTGATATCTGAGCGCTATGTGACACGCTCGATGGCACAGCTGCCTGTGACCAAAGTGACGAGAGGATAATGGAGCTTTTGAATCTCTGCGCACACTTTTGGACACTGGACACTTGTGGATTGTGTGAGGCCCACTGATATCTGAGCGCTATGTGACACGCTCGATGGCACAGCTGTGACAAAAGTGACTAGAGGATAAGGGAGATTGGATTGCTTTTAAAAAAGCAGTTTGCGGAGCAGTGGGTAAACAGCAATGCCAGCGTGTCAGGAAGCTTTAAAAGGCAGCCCAACAACCAACACCACTGATACACCACAATATAGCCTCCCCTTGCACTGCACACACAGTGACTTGTGTGTTGTGCAGGCCAAATCGCTAGCAGCAGAAGCAGTTTTTTTGTCTTCTTCCCTGCCTAACGCTCTCCCTACAGAATCAGCAGCAACCTCTCCCTATACTAAGATCGGCAGAAGTAAGATGGCGGTCGGCGTGCACGCCCTTTTATACCCCCTGTGACGCCCACCAAAGCAAGCCAATCACTTGCATGCCCTTCTGAAAGATGGTGGTGACCCGTGCCTAGGTCATCACGTTGCCCACAGTGTCCGTGGATCCTGATTGGCTGAAAAAGAGCGCAAAACAAACTTTTGAAACGCAACTTTGGCGCGTAAGTCGCCGACCTCGTGGCCGACCTCATCCTAGGGTCGGGTTTCGTTTCATGAAACCCGACTTTGCCAAAAGTCGGCGACGTTTGAATTTTTTCGACCCGTTTCGCTCAACTCTAGTTATCACCTTTGCTTTATTGCAAGGTGCTCCATCATGTTGAAAAAGGCATTGTTGATTGCCAAACTGCTCTTGGACGGTTGGGAGAAGTTGCTCTTGGAGGACATTCTGGTACCATTCTTTATTCATGGCTGTGTTTTTAGGCAAGACTGAGAGAGAGCCCATTCCCTTGGCTGAGAAGCAACCCCACACATGAATGGTTTCAGGATGCTTGACAGTTGTCATGAGACAAGACTGGTGGTAGCGCTCACCTGGTCTTCTCCGAATAAGCCGTTTTCCAGATGTCCCAAACAATCGAAAAGAGGATTCATCAGAGAAAATGACTTTACCCCAGTCCTCAGCAGTCCACTCCCTGTACCTCTTGCAGAATATCAGTCTGTCCATTATGTTTTTTCTGGAGAGAAGTGGCTTCTTTGCTGCCCTCCTTGAGACCAGGCCTTGCTCCAAGAGTCTCCGCCTCACAGTGCGTGCAGATGCACTCACACCTGCCTGCTGCCATTCCTGAGCAAGCTCTGCACTGCTGGTAGCCCGATCCCGCAGCTGAAACACTTTTAAGAAATGGTCCTGGCGCTTGCTGGTCTTTCTTGGGCGCCCTGGAGCCTTTTTGGCAACAAGGGAACCTCTCTCCTTGAAGTTCTTGATGCGATAGATTGTTGACTGAGGTGCAATCTTTCTAACTGCGATACTCTTCCATGTTAGGCCATTTTTGTGCAGTGCAATGATGACTGCACGTGTTTCTTTAGAGATAACCATGGTTAACAGAAGAGAAACAATGATGCCAAGCACCTGCCTCCTTTTATAGTGTCCAGTGGTGTCATTCTTACTTAATCATGACAGATTGATCTCCAGCCCTGTCCTCATCAACACCCACACCTGTGTTAATGGAGCAATCACTGAAACGATGTTAGCTGGTCCATTTAAGGCAGGGCTGCAATGATGTTGAAATGTGTTTTGGGGGATAAAGTTAATTTTCTAGGCAAATATTGACTTTGCAAGTAATTGCTGTTAAGCTGATCACTCTTTATAACATTCTGGAGTATATGCAAATTGCCATTAGAAAAAATGAAGCAGTAGACTTTGTAAAAATTAATATTTGTGTCATTCTCTAAACTTTTGGCCATGACTGTACTTTTAAGGAAAGCAGCAGAGGTGGTGTAAATGCAAAGGCACATTTTTGCCTTAATAGGCATTGCAGAATAGTCCACATATATATTTTTTGGTAAAGCTAAAAAGGACCTCGGCACTTAGGGTGAGTGTACACGTTGTGGAATGTGCTGCAGATTTTTCTGCGCGGATTTGGCTAAATCAGCAGGTCAAATGGCCTGCGTTTTACCTGCGGATTAGCCTGCGGTTTTCCCCTGCATTTTGACACCTGGTGATGGAGCAGGTGTTAAACCGCTGCGGATTCCGTACAAAGAATTGACATGCTGCAGATTTAAAACCGCGGAAAAATCCGCAGCATGAGCACTGCGTTTTTCATTTTCCATAGACTATAAAGGTAATGTACAACTCAGCAGAAACTGCTGCGGATCCGCAGGGCCAAATCCACTGTGGATCCACAGCAGAATCCGCAACGTGTGCACAGACCATTATGTGTTGGCAGTTAATTTAGTTAATTGTATTTCACATGATCCATGTAAGACGTTTCAGCCCATCCCAGGCTTTTGTCAATTGACAAAAGCCTGGGATGGGCTGAAATGTCTTGCATAGAGCATGTGGAATATGATTAAATGAATTAACTACCAACACGTGATTCCCGGGGCCCTGTTCTGGTTTACTCCTATTTCCCCACATGCACCATCACAAGAATGGAGTGACAGCTATCTGTGTACCTTATATATTTTTGGGGGGAATTAGACTTTTAGAAGTATAGCAGCAATTTTACAAATTTACAAAGAAAATTTCAGAAATCTCTATGGAAAGAAAAAAAAAAAAGAAAAATCCATGTTTTTGCCCAAATGTTTCATTTTCAGAAGGAGAAATAAGAGAGAAAAAACACCCCCCATTACCCAATTTCTCCCAAGCATGGCAATACCCTATATGCGGTCATCCTCTACGGTTTGTATGCACTACATTGGGAAAGGAAGAGGTGCCATTTGGCTTTTAGAATGCAAATTTTGCTACACTGGTTTTCGTTCGCAATACTACATTTGCAGGGTACCTGAAGTACTAGCACAGAGAAAACCTGGGCATGCTCCTGATGAGGCAGCGGATGGTCTCCTGAGGGATCTCCTCCCAGACCTGGACTAAAGCATCCGCCAACTCCTGGACAGTTTGTGGTGCAACGTGACGTTGGTGGATGGAGCAAGACATGACGTCCCAGATGTGCTCAATCGGATTCAGGTCTGGGGAACGGGCAGGCCAGTCCATAGCTTCAATGCCTTCATCTTGCAGGAACTGCTGACAAACTCCAGCCACATGATGTCTGGCATTGTCCTGCATTAGGAGGAACCCTGGGACAACCGCACCAGCATATGGGCTCACAAGGGGGCTGAGGATCTCATCTCGGTACCTAATGGCAGTCAGGCTACCTCTGGTGAGCAGCCCTCAAAAGAATTGCCACCCCACACCTTTACTGACCCACTGCCAAACCGGTCATGCTGAAGGATGTTGCAGGCAGATCACTCTCCACGGCATCTCCAGACTGTCACATCTGTCACATGTGCTCAGTGTGAACCTGCTTTCATCTGTAAAGAGCACAAGGCGCCAGTGGCGAATTTGCCAATCCTGGTGTTCTGTGGGAAATGCCAAGCGTCCTGCACGGTGTTGGGCTGTGAGCACAACCCCCATCTGTGGACGTCGGGTCCTCAGACAATCCTCATAGAGTCGGTTTCTAACTGTGCAGACACATGCACATTTGTGGCCTGCTGGAGGTCATTTTGCAGGGTTCTGGCAGTGCTCCTCCTGTTCCTCCTTGCACAAAGGCGGAGGTAGCAGTCCTGCTGCTGGGTTGTTGCCCTCCTACAGCCCCCTCCACGTCTCCTGGTGTGCTGGCCTGTCTCCTGGTAGCGCCTCCAGCCTCTGGACACTACGCCGACAGACACGGCAAACCTTCTTGCCACAGCTCTCATTGATGTGCCATCCTGGATGAGCTGCACTACCTGGGCCACTTATGTGGGTTGTAGAGTCCATCTCATGCTACCACGAGTGTGAAAGCACAACCAACATTCAAAAGTGACCAAAACATCAGCCAGAAAGCATTGGTACTGAGATGTGGTCTGTGGTCCCCACCTGCAGAACCACTCCTTTATTGAGGGTGTCTTGATAATTGCCAATAATTTCCATCTGTTGTCTATTCCATTTGCACAACAGCATGTGAAATTGATTGTCAAAGTGTTGCTTCCTAAGTGGACAGTGAATATAACTTGGAGTTATATTCTGTTGTTTTAAGGGGGCTCCATTTGCACAACAGCATGCAAAATTGATTGTCAATCAGTGTTGCTTCCTAAGTGGACAGTTTGATTTC
The DNA here is from genome assembly GCF_039654945.1 of Dendrobates tinctorius. Taxonomy (NCBI): domain Eukaryota; kingdom Metazoa; phylum Chordata; class Amphibia; order Anura; family Dendrobatidae; genus Dendrobates; species Dendrobates tinctorius. The sequence continues at coordinate 8,919,496 of NW_027361712.1, read as the reverse complement.
ACAGAAGTTTGATTTACTTGGAGTTGTATTCTGTTGTTAAAGTGTTCCCTTTATTTTTTGGAGCAGTGTATATTATATTAGATACCCTTATGTGATATGTGGCTAACTACTATTTTGACACTCAACAAATCTCAGAAGTCAAAAAAGCGCCATTTTGAACACATTTTTCTGGAATGGTTGCCTGTCACCATGTTATATTTGCCAAGTCCATGTGGTATTACCGACAGAGGAAACTCCCAGAAGTGACCACTTTTTTCAACTACACCCCCCCGAAGCCTTTATCACGGGGTGTATCAAAGTCCTCAGACCATCCTCATGGAGTCGGTTTCTAACTGTGCAGACATATGCACATTTGTGACCTGCTGGAGGTCATTTTCAGGGCTCTGGCAGTGCTCCTCCTGTTCCTCCTTGCACAAAGGCGGAGGTAGCAGTCCTGCTGCTGGGTTGTTGCCCTCCTACGGCCCCTCCACATCTCCTGGTGTACTGGCCTGTCTCCTGGTAGCGCCTCCAGCCTCTGGACACTATGCTGACAGACACAACAAACCTTCTTGCTACAGCTCGCATTGATGTGCCATCCTGGATGAGTTGCACTACCTGAGCCACTTGTGTGAGTTGTAGAGTCCGTCTCATGCTACCACGAGTGTGAAAGCACAACCAACATTCAAAATGACCAAAACATTAGCCAGAAAGCATTGGTACTGAGATGTGGTCTGTGGTCCCCACCTGCAGAACCACTCCTTTATTGAGGGTGTCTTGATAATTGCCAATAATTTCCATCTGTTGTCTATTCCATTTGCACAACAGCATGTGAAATTGATTGTCAATCAGTGTTGCTTCCTAAGTGGACAGTTTGATTTCACAGAAGTTTGATTTACTTGGAGTTATATTCTGTTGTTTAAGTGTTCCCTTTATTTTTTGAGCAGTGTATATTATATTAGATAGGAAAAATAAAAGTGGATCCAGCTCACTCACAGGGCTTATTTAAAAATTAGAAAACTTTTATTAGATAATTAAAAAATTCAAGAACCAGTGTTCAAGAGCCTTGTTGCTCGAAACGCGTATGGTCTCATTACACACCACCCCGTCATTGCTGTGCCATCTGAGATGTCTGTTTTGTAATCCTGAATTTTTTAAGAATTATCTAATAAAAGTTTTTTTAATGTTTAAATAAGCCCTGTAAGTGAGCTGGATCCATTTCTATTTTTCCTATTGCCTTGGACGCTGTGCAGCAGTGAGGAAGCCGTGCTCCTTCTCGTGCTTGGGATTACATCTCAGGGATGAGCTGAAATGTTTTCATTTTTTTACATATTATATTAGATACCCTTATGTGATGTGTGGCTAACTACTATTTTGACACACAACAAATCTCAGAAGTTAAAAAAGCGCCATTTTGAACACATTTTTCTGGAACCGTGTCCATGTGGTATTACCAACAGAAAACTCCCAGAAGTGACTACTTTTTTAAACTATTAAACTACACCCCCTGAAGCCTTTATCACGGGGTGTATCAAAGTGAAAATTGAATTTTTTTTGCCAACACTGACTGTCTGGTATACATGACATTAACCCCTTCACGACATGAGCCGTACCTGCACTGCTTCTCCGGGAGCTGCATTCCCGCAAACATCAGAACAGGTAAGGCGCACGGCCTCACGCTAAGCGCCGCGGCCATTGGGTGCAGGTGTCAGCTCTGTGTGAGAGCTGACACCCCGCAGCAATGCCCACGATCGGTGCTAGTGTAGGTACGTGTGCCGACAGGGGGTGGTCCGTTTTCTGCTGCAGACAGTCTTGAGACAGAGACTGATGTGCGTTCAACAGGTCCTTCTTTATTGGCCGTCCTCTCAACGACCACAGCAATACAGCAGTAGCATGACAGCTTCGACACACAGGCCCGGGTACCTTTCACCTTCTCAGTTCTTTCCAGTGACATCCCTTGCGGCTCCTTCACCATGGCTGCCTTAGGCCCACCACCACAGCGCCGCACCTGTCCGAGTCAGTCTGTCTGGTACCCCCGGGGCCTTCTCTGTCCTGCGGCTCTCCTGTTAGGGCCACCCCCCTGACTGTCTTCCTCCTCAGTACCTGCTGGAGCTTCTTCTCTGTCCGTCTCCTCCTTTCCTTCTCCTAATCTCCTCTCCCTGGGCTGGCTTCTTTCTGGAACTCACTACCCCTTCTTATAGTCCCCTCCCTGGGAATTCCCCCTCTAGAGCTCCTGTAAATCCACCCCCCCATGACTCTGCGGTTTCGTAGCCTTAAGCTGATTTTAAGCCCTTTCCTCACTCCTCCCTGCTTCCATCTTGTGGCCAAACTACAGTACTACACCATCTACTTTCCCTGCTGCTCTTGGTCTCTCTCTAGTGGCCAAACCCAGTACTTCACCATCCTCTACTGTCACTAGCTGTCTCCCACATTCACATACAGCAGTCCATGTCACGCACATTGTACCTTTACCTTCCCACTGCAGACAGGTCCATAGGTCAGTCCACTTCCCCTACACTGGCATGTAACCAATCTGATGCCGCTGTCACTACTGACAGTGGCATAGATGAGCATCACAAAGGGAATCAGTTTCCTGCACTCACACCGGGGTTTCCATGTAAATCTCTGAAATACGTGATTCAGAGGGAACCTCTGGTGGAGGATTCCCTATAATGAGGCAGATGGTGGCACTGTGGACGCCATAGGACCTGTGAGCCGGCGGTGTCCGTCTTTTTAGGGTTGCATAAAAGTGCTGTTGGTCACAGTTTTGTGCACTTTGGGGAAAAAAAGGACATCGCTAAACAGAGGCCAGATGGGGTCCAGAGTAACTCTGTTTCCTCATTATACTGAATGGATCCATCGAGGGTTTCATCTGTCACGTCACTCAGAGATTTACAGTTAGGTCCATATATATTTGGACAGAGACAGCATTTTTCTAATTTTGGTTCTAGACATTACCACAATGAATTTTAAACAAAACAATTCAGATGCAGTTGAAGTTCAGACTTTCAGCTTTCATTTGATGGTATCCACATTAAAATTGGATGAAGGGTTTAGGAGTTTCAGCTCCTTAACATGTGCCACCCTGTTTTTAAAGGGACCAAAAGTAATTGGACAGATTAAATAATTGTAAATAAAATGTTCATTTCTAGTACTTGGTTGAAAACCCTTTGTTGGCAATGACTGCCTGAAGTCTTGAACTCATGGACATCACCAGACACTGTGTTTCCTCCTTCTTGATGCTCTGCCAGGCCTTCACTGCGGTGGTTTTCAGTTGCTGTTTGTTTGTGGGCCTTTCTGTCTGTAGTTTAGTCTTTAACAAGTGAAATGCATGCTTAATTGGGTTGAGATCAGGTGACTGACTTGGCCATTCAAGAATATTCCACTTCTTTGCTATAATAAACTCCTGGGTTGCTTTGGCTTTTTGTTTTGGGTCATTGTCCATCTGTAGTATGAAACGACAACCAATCAGTTTGGCTGTATTTGGCTGGATCTGAGCACACAGTATGGCTCTGAATACCTCAGAATTTATTCGGCTGTTTCTGTCCTGTGTCACATCATCAATAAACACTAGTGACCCAGTGCCACTGGCAGTCATGCATGCCCATGCCATCACACTGCCTCTGCCGTGTTTTACAGGTGATGTGGTATGCTTTGAATCATGAGCTGTACCACGCCTTCGCCATACTTTTCTCTTTCCATCATTCTGGTAGATGTTGATCTTGGTATCATCTGTCCAAAGAATGTTCTTCCAGAACTGTGCTGGCTTTTTCAGATGTTTTTTAGCAAAGTCCAGTCTAGCATTTTGATTCTTGATGCTTATGAGTCGCTTGCACCGTGCAGTGAACCCTCTGTATTTACTTTCATGCAGTCTTCTCTTTATGGTAGATTTGGATATTGATACGCCTACCTCCTGGAGAGTGTTGTTCACTTTGTTGGCTGATGTGAAGGAGTTTCTCTTCACCATGGAGATTATTCTGCAATCATCCACCACTGTTGTCTTCCGTGGGCACCCAGGTCTTTTTGCATTGATGAGTTCACCAGTCCTTTCTTTCTTTCTCAGGATGTACCAAACTGTAGATTTTGCCACTCCTAATGTAGCAATTTCTCGGATGGGTTTTTTTTTGTTTTTGCTGCTTATGGATGGCTTGTTTCACCTGCATGGAGAGTTCCTTTGACCGCATGTTTCCTTCACAGCAAAACCTTCCAAATGCAAGCACCACACCTCAAATCAACTCCAGGACTTTTATCTGCTTAATTGAGAATGACATAACGAAGGGATTGCCCACACCTGTCCATGAAATAGCCTTGGAGTCAATTGTCCAATTACTTTTGGTCCCTTTAAAAACAGGGTGGCACATGTTAAGGAGCTGAAACTCCTAAACCCTTCATCCAATTCTGAACTTCAACTGCATCTGAATTGTTTTGTTTAAAATTCATTGTGGTAATGTCTAGAACCAAAATTAGAAAAATGTTGTCTCTGTCCAAATATATATGGAACTAACTGTATCATTGGCCACCTAACTTACAGGTGTGTGTCTCCAGAAGCATTAGCTGGGCATAATGTACTGGTCCCTACAATGGCAGTTTGCAATTTTCACTCAGCAACATCCACTGCTGCTTGTTTCTGGAAAACACCTATGGAGTCGAAATTTTCATTACTCCTGTATATAAATTTCCAAAGGGTTATAATTTCCAAAATGTGGTCACTTGAGGGGGGATTCTGCTTTTATAGCACTTAGGCCGGGGTCACACTGGCGAGGAATACGGCCGAGTGAGAGGCGCTAAAAGCACGCATTAGACACAGACCAATGATTCTCTATGGGGTCCCTCGCACCAGCCGTATATTTCTCATCCGTATTCTACGGTCTGTGCCAATCGCAGCATGCTGCGATTGTCAGCGTACTACGGCCGTAGTACGCCAATGCAAGTCTATGGGTGTGCAAAAAATACGGATTACACACGGACCACACATGTGACTTGTGGGAAATACGCACCCGGTGTTTTTTAGCAAAGCCGGCAATTCAGTGCGCTATACAGTAAACTCACACTGACAGGTTTAATAAAGAAACGAAAGAATAGATATAGACACATAGAATACACACATATATATATATATATATATATATATATATATATATATATGCATTCTATGTGTCTATATCTATTCTTTCGTTTCTGTTTGAAAACTGTCATAGGGCTCCATTATATGTCCATTTTGCAAGCCTGCAAGAAAATCTCGCCATACGGTTGCCATACGGATTACATACAGATGCTTACATGCGCAAAATGCGCAACCACACCTTGATTACGGATGACATACAGAGCACTATTTAGGGGTCATTCATCCGTATTACGCCTGTAAAATACTGACCGTATTTTGCGTCGGTTAGTGTGACCCCGGCCTTAGGAGCTCTGTATATGGAGTCCCTAAACTATTCTAGGAAAATCTGTGCTCCAAGAGACAAATAGCACTCCATTACTCCCGTCTCTCAATATGACTAAGCAGTACTGTACAGCTACATATGGGGTATTTCTACATTCAGCAGAAATTGTGGAACACATTTTGGCGCCATTTTTACCATTTTCCCAGTATGAAAATGTAAATTTTTGGGCTAACACAATTTTGGTGGCAAAAATGTAAATTATTTTTTCTTCACTGCCCAACGGTATAAAATGCTGCGACATATCCGTGGTGTCAATATAATCACTGCACCCCTAGATTATTTCATTTAGAGGTTTAGTTTGTAAAATGGGGTCAATTATGGGGGTTCTGCTGTTCTGGCACCTCAGGGACTCTCCCAGTGGGTCATGGCAGTCGCAAACCATAACAGTAAAATCTGCACTATAATATGGCGCTCCTTCCCTTCTCAACTTTGCACAGAAAAGTATATCCCATTTACATGTAGGGTATTGGCACACTCAGGAGAAATGTTTACAATTAACCAAGATCCATTATATGCCATTAGCCCTTAACCCCTTAAGGACCGTGGCTTTTTTCGGTTTAGTGTTTTCGTTTTTCGCTCCTCTTGTTCCCAGAGCCAAAACTTTTTTATTTTTCAGTCAATAAGTCCATGGAGGGCTAATTTTTGCGGGACGAGTTGTAATTTTGAACAACATCATTGGTTTTAGCATGTCATGTACTCGCAAACTGGAAAAAAATTCCAATTGCGGTGAAATTGCAAAAAAAAGTACAATCCCACATTTGTTTTTGTTTGGCTTTTTTGCTAGGTTCACTAAATGCTAAAACTGACCTGCCATTATGATTCTCCAGGTCACTACGAGTTTATAGACACCAGACATGTCTAGGTTATTTTTTATCTAAGTGGTGAAAAAAATTCCAAAGTTTGCTAAAAAAAAAAAAAAAAAAAAAAAATTTTGCGCCATTTTCCGATACCTGTAGAGTCTCCATTTTCCTGATCTTGGGTTGGGTGCGGGATTATTTTTTGCGCACTGAGCTGGCGTTTTTAAGGATACCATTTATGTGCAGATACAATCTTTTGATCGCCCGTTATTGCATTTTAATGCAATGTCGCGGCGACCAAAAAAACATAATTCTGGCGTTTACTTTTTTTTTTCCTGCTACGCCATTTAGTGATTGTGTTAATCCTTTTTTTATTTATAGATCGGGCGATTTTGAAGGCGGCAATACCTAATGTGTGTGATTTTTTTTTTTATTGTTTTATTTTGAATGGGGCGAAAGAACATTTTTTTTTAAATTTTGGCATGCTTCAATCCACAAGAAGAAGCATCCACAAGTTTATCGGCTCTGCTACATATAAGCGATGAGCAGATCGCCTATATGTAGCAGAATTACAGCATTGATATGAGCGCCGACCACCGGGTGGGGCTCATAGCAATGCCTCATCAACAACCATATAGGTCTCGAGGAGTCCTCTAGTTGTGATGGCAACGCATCGCTGACCCCCGATCACATGACGCTGGTTAAATGCGCTTTTAACTAGTTAATAGGCGTGGGTGGATCGCGATTCCACCTGTGTCAGCTTTGATGCGGGAGCCCTCATCGAAGCGGGGGTACTCCCATTGGACGTGCTATTCCATCCAATGGGAATAAGAGGTTTAAAAATTATGGGGCTAAAACAACATTTTAGTGGTAAAAATGTAATTATTCTTTCTTTACCACCCACTAGTATAAAAATCTGTGAGGCACAGGTGATGTCAATATGATCACTGCACCCCTACATGAATTTATTGGGGTGAGTTTCTTCTATTCTTGGACCTCAAGGGCCTTGCCAAAATGGGGCTATTTCCCATCTAAGCTCTCGACCACCATAATTTTCGGGGTCCATTTTCTCCTGTTACCCTTGTGAAAATACCAAATTTGAAGTTAAAAAAGATTTTCGCAGGAAAAAATGTGACTTTTTTTTATTTTAACGTTATAAATATCTGTGAGGCATCAAGGTGCTCAATACACATCTAGATAAGTTCCCTAAGGGGTCTAGTTTCCAAAATGGTGTCACTTATTGGGAGTTTCCACAGTTTGGACACATAATTATGCCAGCAACTTTTACATTCAGAAAGTGAAATGGCGCTCCTTCCCTTCCGAGCCCTGCTGTGTGCCCAAACAATAGATTTCCCCCAAATGGAGTATTGGCCTGCTCAGGATAAATTGCACAAATTGTATGGTTCATTTTCTCCTGTTGCCCTTGCGAAAGTAAAAAAAAAAAACACATTAGATCTAAAGGAAAATTATTGTGAAACAAAAGTAAATGTTTATTTTTTTTCTTCAACATTCCAATAATTCCTGTCATGTACCTGTATCTTGAATGTGGTTTTGAGTACCTTGAGGGGTGCAGTTTTTAGAATGGTTTCCCATCTACAGAGAATGGAGAGGTCTGTAATTTTTATTGTAGCTAAAGCTCAACTGTGAGAGACATAATCTTAAATAAAAATCCAGAAAATCACAATGTATGATTTTTACATAATTAATTTCACTCCTTTATGAGTACGTCTAAGGTCATATCCCTGATCAGCTGCTGTGGGTGGATCCACGATCCACCCGTGGCTGTTAACGTTAAATGCCGCTGTCAATCTCTGACAGTGGCATTCAACTCGTGCAAGCTGGAAGCGCATCTTAAAACATGCCAATCCGCACCCCTGTCACGTGGTTGCCAGGTGTTGATGGGTTGTCATGCCAGTCAGGGGGCCGAGGTCGACGTTCATAGGAGATCATGAATATGCTACACATAGCAGGGTTGTATGTTTTGAAAAATAATAAAAGTAAAAAAAAATAAGTTTAAATCACCCCCTTTTTAAAATAAAACTAGGAAAGAAAAATATACATATTTGGTATCGCTGCTTTGAGAAAGGTCTGATCGATCAAAATATAAAGTAAATTAATCCAATCAGTAAATGGTGTAACAAGAGAAAAAAACAAAACGCCAGAGTAATGTTTTTTTGGCTGCTGCAACATTGCAATTACTGGCCATCAAAACATCGTATCTACCCCAGAATGGTATCAATAAAAAAAGTCAGCTTAGGGTGCAAAAAATAAGCCCTCACCCAGCCCCAGATTATGAAAAATGGAGTTGCTACAGGGCTCGGAAAATGGCAAAAAAATGGAGAATCATAATGGCAGGTAAGTTTTAGCATCTAGTAAACATGGTAAATAAAAACGCAATTGTGGAATTTAACTTTTTTGCAATTTCACCACACTTAGAATTTTTTCCCCGTTTTCCTGTACACTGTATGGTAAAATGAATGATATCATTCAAAAGTACAACTCATCCCGCAAAATACAAGCCCTCATACTGCCATAATGAAAATGGAAAATTGCAAGGTGGTGAAGGGGTTAATAGTAGAGTCTGATCTGGTGAATCGATGGGAATAGGACACGCTTTGAGGTCCCATGGAATGGAGACATGGATGTGTTTTCAAAACTGATATTTTTATGGATTAGTGAAACCATGGATCGGTGTGTTGCCTCGGAAAAAAAAACAGACTAGGACGTGTCACACAGATTTGTGTAACCTAAATCGCTTCTCCCCACTAATTTTGTTAAAAAAAAAAAGAGCTTGCAAACCGCACAAAAAATACACCGGTAAAAGGGCAGACTTTTTAAATTTGCTTTTACATGTGGGCTTGTGGTTTTATTTGTCCAAAAAGCAAGCAAAGTTTCTGAGAAGTAACAGCTAATTGCTAAGCATTAGCACTGCAGTACTTTGCATTGAAGTCAATGTGTAACCAGCTGTGAACATAGACGGCTTTAAGCTATTCTCTCCTCCTCAGCTCAGCAGAATTGCAGCACTCATTACATGGAGCAATACTAGTGCTGACTCAGTTTAGCAATTAACTTTGTTTTTAAGACCTTCTCTGTTTTGTAAAGCAGAAAACAGTTTCCCCACCTACCCTTTTATGTTGGCCTAAAATTCTGTTGATTTTCACATCTGCAGAATGTCATTTTCTGTGCATTTTGACAGCAGGTTTCACCTCCCTCCAACATAACTGGTGAAACCCTTGGGAGCAGGAAATGAAACAATCCAAAGTGCTTTGGGCTTGTTCTGTGCTCTGTGAACAGTATTTAGGTTACCTGAATATTAAGAGAATACATGCGAATTAAGTCGCTGTGGACACACGTCACGGACCCTGAACTCCGGGCACCTTAAAATCCTTCCTCTGAGACACTAAATCTTGAGAAAAAATCCACACAACTGAACCAGAAATTATTCTGATGAAGGTCCGATTGTGGACAAAAATCGTTCATCAGTTTATTTGTCAGGATGCATAATAAATGAACACACCGCTTTTCAAAATTTGAAGTGCCAAGTTTCTTTGAAGATTTGAGAGTTTGATCTGAGTTACATTAGCATAATCAGCCCGATTCTCTCGCATGACAGAATCGACAGCCATCTGACCGCAGCTTTAGAATCATTATTGCATTCCCCACCAATCTCTAGAACGGGGTCTCCGCTGCTATATGCATTCTTAATGGGACCACCAGAGATATTTGAGTGCTTCACTAGGCTAGTAACATTTGTAGCAAGGCAGACACGGAGGTGCGTGCCACTTTTCAGACACACCAGGTTCATTAAGAAGTGCACAACTCCAGTGCGCCCCCTCATCATGACAGGTCTGATAGCTTATAATGCAAAGGGTAAGATTAGATCTGCAGTTACAGGACATTGCGGGTAGGTGTAGTTTCTTCTGAGCAGCAAACCAAACAAATTATATCAACTTCCTGTTTGTGGCACATTAGTATATGGCAAACTTTTCAAGATGCTATCAGTGTGTCAAGAGTGGGAGAGGAGGGTTGCATTGACAATCCAACACCATTGGCTGAACTCTGAACACATTTTATAAGTGGTCATAAACTTGGATCCAAAATGGCCGACTTAAAAATGTCCGCCATGGTCACCACCCATCTTGAAAAGTTTTCCCCCTACCATATACTAATGTGCCACAAACAGGAAGTTGATATCACCAACCATTCCCATTTTATTTAGGTGTATCCATATAAATGGCCCACCCTGTAGATTCCAGGCCTGTATACAGTAGTGTTCAAAATAATAGCAGTCCAATATGACTAACCAGATTAATCACTGTTTTTGGTATAAATTATATTACCACATGTCAAACAATTCGTCAGCTAATGTGGTAGATTCTAAGAAAACCAACAGACTCCACATTTATGATCTTCATGTTTTTTGAGTCAGTGTATGAGGCCGGGATCACACATGCGAGAAACTCGGACGAGTCTCACATCTTAATACCTGTCACTGCCGCCGGAACTCGGGAGCGGAGCGTGCGGCTGCATGTATTGCTATGCAGCCGCATGCTCCGCTCCCAAGTGCCAGGTACTAAGATGCGAGACTCGTCCGAGTTTCTCGAATGTGTGTTCCCGGCCTTAGAATAATTAATGGAAAGGAGTGATGTTCAAAATAATAGCAGTGTGGGGTTCAATTAGTGAGGTCAATCATTCTGTAAAGAAAGAGGAGAGAATCAGGTGGCCCTTATTTAAGGGTGAAGCCAGGACATGATCTACATGCATTTCTTCTTGTAAGCCTGAGAAATAAGTGTCGATCGAGATATTGTTGTGAAGAACAGTGTACTTTAATTAAAAAGTTGATTTGATAGGGTAAAACTTATATAGAAGTGCAGGCAATGATAGGCTGCTCAGCTAAAATGATCTCTAAGAGAGACGTGGGAGAAAACGGAAGACTATCATTCAAATGGATGAAAGAATAGCCAGAATGGCAAAGGTTCAGCCAATGATCTGTCTCAAGTTACCTGTGAGAACTGTGACAGATAGAAGACGCCTTTGTGAAGAAAATCTTTTAGGCTACGTTCACATTAGCGTTCGGGGGCTCTGCGGAGGGCTGCCTACTTCCTCTGTTAAGCCCCACCTACTTCCGCATACTTCTGCATGTGTCCTGCATACCTATCTTTAACACTGGGTACGCAGGACTTGCGGATGCGTCATTTTGACGCTACCGCCGTCCGCACAGAGTGCAACTTGTTGCATTCCCGTGCGGTCAGCGGGCATGTCAAAATGACGCATCCACAAGTCCTGCGTACCCAATGTTAAAGATAGGTATGCAGGACGCATGCAGAAATATGCAGAAGTAGGTGGGGCTTAACGGACGAAGTATGCAGTCCTCTGCAGAACCCCCAAACGCTAATGTGAACCCGTCCTTAGCAACAAGCAAGAAGTCCCACTGTTAAAAAAGATGGACATGTATTGAAGCTGATGCAATTTGCCAAAGAACACATCAACTGGCCTAAAGATACATGAAGAAACATTTTGTGTCCTGATGAAAGTAAAACTGTTCTTTTTGGATCCAAGGGCTGCAGGCACTTCGTCAGATGACCCCCAAACTTTGCATTCATACCACAGTACACTCTGAAGGCAGTGAAGAATGGTGGTGCAAGCATCATGATATGGGTATGTTCCTCTTATTATGGTGCCGGACCTATTTACCGCATACCAGGGATCATGGACCAGTTTGAAGGGGATATGCCCTTGACATGGGTGTTTGAACAAGACAATGACCCTAAGTACACCAGTAAACGAGCAAAATATTGGTTTCAGTTCAACTAAATTGAGGTTATGGAGTGGCCAGCCCAATCCCTAGACCTTAATCCAATAGAATACTTGTGGGGTGACATTAAGCATGCAACTTCTGAGGTAAAGCCAACAAATGCCAAAAAAATTTGGGTAGTAGTCCAAGCATCCTGGGTTGGAATAACAGTTGACAGGTGCCAGAAGTTGATTGACTCTATGCAACATAGATATGAAGCAGTTCTAAAAAAAACTGTTGGTATACAACTAAATATTAGGTTAGTGATTCACAGGAATTCTAAATCAACAAAAAAGTATAGTGTGAGCTTGTAAAGACAAATGCAGACACTGCTATTTTATACATTAGCCCAATGTTCATTTCTTATTTTCTGTAAAGTAGTTAAAATTCTATACATTTCTCTTCATGTTTTGAATTAGAAAACAGTGTACAATGTTCCAAATGCATGGAAATAAAAACTAGTATAGAGATTTTGTGATTAACTCATGCTTTTAAACACACTGCTATTATTTTGATCACAACTGTATATACATCCCCTTCTAATGTAAAATGTAGACTTCATCCCTGTAGCGCCAGTGCTGCTCTTGTCCAACAGTTAGTGACAAAAAGTGGGTTTCTTGTGACGTAACAATCCAATGAGCGCTGTTCACTGTTGTAGTGGTGACTGACACTTCTGTCCTATTTCCACAGCAATGACACAATGTTATGGTGCTTTTTGATGTGGCCTGCAGAGAACAAAGTGAACCTGGTTGTACCAATGGCTACATAAGTGTAGCGCTATTTTATTTTCTTATATGTGTATGGATGGTTACTGCCACCTGCTGGACACTGAAGAAAGCTCCTCTTGTTTTTTTATGTTCAGCAGCTCCTTAAGTGCTATTTTTATTTATCTAATGGCTCTTCCATGCTCACATTACTTAGGGATTAGCATAATGTGTGTTACTAGGCAGATTCAGATGAAACTAGTCTGCTTATTCTGCATGCTGATGGTCGTCATCCCTACAGGCTGTTTATGCGGTTAAAAGAGAGGCTAACATTAAATTGCTTTATTAAATATGAACATATTACTGGTGGCATTTATAGTAAATGGCTAGGAATCCATCATTGGGTATCTGTGATTCAGAGTAAAATAAGGGCTTCATTAATGTGTTCCTAAGTGGACAAAATGCTTAAAGGTGTTAGCCGGGACTATTTTATTTTTTTTCTCAAATGGCTAAAAGAACTGATGTGAGGGGGTGGTCGAGCTGTCATACTCCCTCCCCTGAGGACATCAATGAGATTAATGTAAACAGATCTTTAATAAATATATTTCTAAAATACATTTTTGATAAGTAAATGAGGGCTTTGACTAGTCGATGGGGCGTTAGTGTCCCCAGACTAGTAGACCCACTTAGCAAGTTTGAGTGTGATAATATGGTTTACAAGTCCCGGCATCAATGCAAGTGCTATACATATCTCTTCCATGTGCATTGCTTTTTTTCCCTCACTGCATTGATTCCTCTGAAGCTGGATGTACACATGTGCGAGGTATGTACAGTGCTGGTAATGACGCTGTCTCTTGTATGCCATGTTATCATGCCAAAAGAGGTGTGATTACATGTTAAGTGGGCTGACTAGTCTGGGGACACTAAAGCCTCATCAACTAGTAAAAGGCCTAATTTACATATAAATCAATTTTAACAATACTAGGGAGGGCCTTGCCCAGCTGAGGACACAATAGAGATAAGCGGCTCTAAGAGAGGCCCTCATTAAAGGGAATCTGTCACCCCTTTTTCCAAATATGAGCTGCAGGCACCAACATCAGGGGCTTATCTAGAGCATTCTGTAATGCTGTAGATAAGCCCCCGATGTAACCTGAAAAATGAGTTAGATTATACTCACCCCATCGTCCGGTCCGGCGCCTCCCATCTTGCAGCGATGACCTCCTCTTCATTGCTGTCTGTCGCGGCTCCGGCGCAGGCGCACTGCTCTGCCCTGTTGAGGGCAGAGCAGAATTCTACAGGGCAGGGCAGAGCAGTGCGCCTGCGCAGGAGCCACGACAGGAAGGAAAGAAGAGGATGGCATCGTATGAAGATGGGAGGCGCCGGACTGGACAGCGACACCCATCGGACCGGACGCCGGGGTGAGTATAATCCAACACTTTTTTCTTATCTTTCAGGTTACATCGGAGACTTATCTACAGAATGCTATAGATAAGCCCCTGATGTCGGTGCCGGCAGCTCATATTCGAAAAAAGGGGTGACAGATTCCCTTTAATGGATCATAGACTGCTGTTTAGGTGCAATATCCACAGTGTAACATATTGACCCATGTGTCTCTGCAGCAGTACGATGGAGGTTTATCTGACTTGCTCTGCTTATCTACCGTCCACATGTAAAGTGCGGTTGCCCAAGACCGATAAGAACACACCTCAGTGTGAGACAGAATAAAATGTAAAGTGTCCTGCCTGCTGCCTTGTGTACTTAAGTGTGTTGCCAAGTAAAGAGTGCCTTTTTTTTATGAACGTGACTGGTGTCCTTGTTTTGAAGTCTAATGGACCTGGTGAGCAGTGGAACGGGACCATCCTGGAGGCAAAGGTACCAATAGCAACACTGCCGGCATATACACAAACATCCAGAACTCTAGTTTTCTCTGTAACGTGCCGGGGTTTCGGACTCATGACACTCACCCACGGCCACCACCAAGGGTACAGTTACACTGACAAGCAAGCAGTTGCTAACTGCCTGCTTGTTCTGTCCGGCTCAGAGCAATCACAGACCACTCCTACTGGTGTTTCTGCAGCTTCACATCAACATATGAGATCTTCTGGGCTGCTCTGTTGAGGGGGCATGACTGCTGATGACATGCTGATTGACAGCTGGCATCCAATAGTTATAGAGTGGGTAGCCATCTGTTAATCAGCATGACATCAGCAGTCACGTCCTGCCGACAGAGCAGAGCAGAAGACAAGCAGCTGCTCTGTGTATGTGACGTCACAAGCTTCAGAACCTCTGGCAGGGGCTGTCTGTCACCACTATGGGCGCCTGTCAGTCTCTGCCTAGAGATTGACACCAGACACAGCAGGCAGTTAACAACTACCTGGCTTGTAAGTTCTTAGGCAAAATAGTCCAGGATAACTCCTTTAACAATTCTTGAAATTGTGCAAAGCAGCTGCTCTTAGCCTGAGTAAGGATGGGAAACTTCCTGATAAAATTTTCTCTGATGGCAGAATATGGCTGTACAGATCCACGTTTATTTTCAGTTTTAATAATAATTAGTCCAGTCACATTTTTGCTTGAGCTTCTGCTAGAAGGTTCCTTCCAATGTTCTGTCATTTACTCTTAAGAAGGGTGTGAAGAAACCAGAGTATATCTTAATTGCCCAGACGGCTATGTTTTTACAGGCCTGGAGGAATTGACTTTTTTTCTGTATATTTGGCTTGTGGATTTAAGTGTGGATTCTGGTGGGTCAAGAAGGCTGACTTGCACAATGATATACAATGTAACATAGTGTGTGCTTATCTGATGTTTGTTTATATTCTGGAATCAGTTTGTTGACTTTTGAATGTAGATAGGGAATGGCTGTGAAGGTGTACTGAAGGACACTGGGTAATTCTAAAAATAGCTTATGTGCCTTGGGTATAAAAGACCCTGAGACAGAGAGACGGGGTCTCATCTCATCACATAGAGCTACTAGCCGGACATTCTTCTAAACACTTAACAGACAAGAAACTGTTCAGGATCCCAGCTGAGGGTATGTCAGATACACCTGAAAGAACACAGGACTGCTCTCGGTTATCTCCCTACGCTTGTCGTGACCTCCTCTCTGTGTGTTATCACAGGTGGAATAGCGACCCTGGGAGCTCTGACATAACATACACTAGCATCCCGGTGAGTCAGCGGAGGGGATAGACCTTGTAATATGCACCGTCTTGGGGAAATTGCTGGAACTGTTCTGTTTGCTACTGGGTGTTGTGGTTCAATAAAGCTTGGCCACGCTGTTTCTCCCTAACCCTGTGTTGTCTGTGTAGTGTTCTGCCCACAAGGAGATAGAGCTGGCGTTCAGTGGTATGAGCCCTGGTTCATGTAGTCTTGCTTAAGACAGCCGGGCCAGCAGACGAGAGCACCCACTAACCCCGTTTCTCCACAAAGGACAACACATTTATCTGCTGAAATTATTAACATCTTGACAAAGAACAATGACTCTATTGTAAATAGTTGGGTTCTTGTAGCACGGCATGTATCAGTCATGGGGTGGGTCAGTTTTTCTCACGGGTTCCAATTTCTATTCCTTCTGTTATTTTATTATATAATTAACAAAGCTGAATAAGTTAGTTTTTCTTTCCCCATCACAAATCTGTAGGTTCATGTCTTATCCGCCAATTCTCACAATGCTGCCTGCACAACTGAATTACAGGCTTGAAAAGCTGCTGCATCTACCCCCACCCTGATGCGAAGTGTCATCAGTGATATTCGCCTCAAGGGCTGGGCTAGTCCCTGCTCTACCGAGCAAGCCTATGTCATCAATTCCGACATGTGACGTAACATGCTGGAACAGGGCTGGACGCTTCTCATCAGGTTTTCTCAGTGATCAGGTCAGATCAGGTTGAGAATTGATAACCAATGAATGCTCAGCAGAGCAGGGACTAGCCCAGGCCCTGCATCGCAGGTCACTGATGATGCTTTGTTTCAGGGTGGGGATGACCACAGCCTCTGTCTCCTGATGTCGAATCATTTTGAGCATCCCAGCATGCACTCTGGTCTCTCGATTGAAGCATCATCTAACAGGAAATGGGTAAGAAAAAATAAAGCAGTTAGATTGCGTAATAAGGGAACGATAGGGACTTTTTAAAGTATATTAGAAAAGAGATAAGATTAGACATTCAGGATTAAACTATATGTTTGTTTTGGACCTCCCCTTTTACATAGGGGTTTAGCACTGTATTTATATAAATGTAGAGCTAGATAGATCTAAATACTTCAAATCTTAAATTATTTAAAAACTAGAAAAAGTACATAAGTTCATAATAGTCAAAAAGTATTATTACAACTTCATCTGTGGCTACAGGCATTTCATATATTCTGTGTACATTTCAATTATTCTATGATTCTATACAGAGGCTGGACAGACATCTAACTGGGATGATTTAGCGAATCCTGCGTTGAGCAGGGGGTTGGACCAGATGGCCCTGGAGGTCCCTTCCAACTCTACGATTCTATGATTCAATTAATAACTATTTAGGGCTTTGTTTCCCATATATTATGATTTCATTTCAGTTTGTTTTATGGTAGGGTATTTTAAAAAATTTGAGAAAGATACATATAATTAAAGATTCGTCTCCAAACCAATCTCCAGCTCTCATAGTGTCCCAGACAAAAGTGGCACTCATCGCTGTGTAGAGGATTGACCTCCATTCCATCCTCTATTTGGACACCATGTGGGAAACGCCATGAAGAGGCCTTAACAAGGGAACGCCATAACAGTCATACTACCAGGATTATGGTGTGGTGGCATAATATACGGTAGCCAGTTCCCTCTAGTCTTCATGCCAGGTACAGTAACAATCATAGAACCAGTAGAACCTTTTTTCAACATGATAATGCAAGTCTTCATATATTGCTTGTACTATTGAGAGCAGCCTGTATGACCTAAACATGCTACCATGGCCTGCATGATGTTCAAACTTATCTCCCATCTAGTCGGCAATTGCAAAGAGAGCTGCCAACAGCGAATCTTGATGATTTGTATGCCCAAGTGCACTCAGTGTGGCAGAGCATTCTTCAGAAAACCATTAATAACATGGATAACATACCAAGGCTTGTAAGTGCACGTATGTTGCTCATACTCAATACTGAATAAATCGAGAGGTTTAGAAAATGTTTCCATTTTTTCATCATTTACTAGTCGTTAACATGTCTATCAATCCTGTGGTTTCCATAATGCCACAATTTTTTCTTCTTGGTGTTGTAATTTCAATCTTGAGGCGTGCAATTAGCTATAACAGAAAGCAGTTTCTTTGCTGGAGGGCTGGAGAGAACAGTACAATAATGAGTGTCTTCAGGCAACAACTGTGAAGCAAAGTGCAGGTTCCTTTTATGCTTGGGGTCTGCATTTCAGCAAATGGAAATGGGGATTTGGTCAGGACTACTGGTGTCCTCAATGCTGAGACATGCACATACTTATCCATCTTGTAGAACCATCAGGAGGGAATTTATTATACAGAACAGCTACATACCAACCATATAGCCAATTACATTAAGAACTATCTACAGCTGGGGTCCCCAACCTGTAGCTCGGAAGCCACATGTGGCTCGCGGTGACATAAATTGTGGCTCGCGACTGTCTGCTAGCTTGCTGCATTAGCTCCAGGTCTAAAGACAGGTATGAAGAGCACATCTGAAAATGGTGAATTTTGTGGGTTGCCTTGCACAGAAGAGCAGATCTGGATGCAAATATACTGGTCTTAGGGATTTAGAGATGTTTTAGGTATAGTACGCTGGAGGATGATACTACCTGTTAGAGGATGAGACAGTGTGTTGCGAGTCCTTGATGGGAGATTACTGAATAGGGTTACTGTGGGAACCCCTGGATCTCAGTGTACTGCTTTGGAGTGATTTCTGTGGAAAAGCTTTGGATATCATTATACACGTAATGTGGGCTTTGGTTGACACTACTTTGAGTGGGACAGGATCTGGATGTTGCTTGCAACCCCCTCTCAGAGCTGAATGTGGCTTGCGACCCTCTCTCAGTGCCAAATGTGGCTCTCAAGGTCTAAAAGGTTGGGAACCGATGATCTACAGCATATAGAAGAGCAAGGAGTCCTGGAAGTGATGCTATGGCCTCCCAGAACCATGATATCAACCTAATTGAGTCTGTCTGGGATTATATGAAGAGATAGAAGGATTTACTCAAGTAAGACTATATATCCACAGAAGATCTGTTGTTATTTCTCCAAAATATTTGGAAACAAACTCCAGCTGAGTTTCTCTAAAAATTCTATTTTTTAAATCATTTTTACTTTGCAGCATTTTTGTCACACTTGCCTAAAACCTATACTGTATGTGCATTATTTGCATATAAACTACAAAACAATTAATGTTCATGCATAATTTAATATGAAAATACGTTTCTAATCAATTTTATTAGTATATTACACCAATCAGGTTAGTTTTTGATGTAGCCAATTTTCTGCAGTGTTTCTTCCCTATTTACTTTTTAATTGAATTTTGTTTTTCATTGCATTCTTTTTTCTATGCGTTTTTATCTCTTTTTGATACTACATGTTTTAAATAAAGCTGCTTTGTTGTTGATACTTTCTGGTATTTGGCTTTGATAAAACTTTATTGACACAGCCATGTGAGGATTACATATGCTTTTAGTTAAGGGGGTTTTACACTAAGCGATATCGCTAGCAATATCGCTAAAACATCACTGATTTTGTGACGTTATAGCGATATTGCTAGCGATATCGCTATGTGTGATACTTACCTCCGACCGGCTCCCCCGCTGTCCATCGCTGATCGGGCAGCTCCATTTCTCGTCTGGTGCTTCCTGCTGGGCTTCCTGCTGTGTGAGACGAGCGACGTGTGGAGGCGGGTGGGAGGACGTCAGGATCGCTGTGTGTGAAAGGTGAGTATCGTGCACTGAGTCGCTGCTGCATCGCTGTGAGATCTTTCTGTGTGAAAGCTCACTAGCGATCATTTAGCGATGCACCAGCGATCCTGACCGGGTCGGATCACTGGTCGGATCGCTGGTGCATCGCTAAATGTAAAAGGGCCTTTAGTCTCCGCACTGGAAATGCACTAAAAATGCATGTCGATTTTGACTGCGAACTGGATCACATGGCCAAAGTTGCAGCCTAAATCTAAATAAAAAACAAATCTGTACACCTTTAAAAAATGGCACACAAATGATATTCTGCAGAACATGCTCACAATCCTGTGTATGGAAAGTTAGCCAAGGTCAGAGAGTGATATTGCATTTGAAGGCTTTGAAGAGAGCAATAATGAAAGTTCTAATGATTGGTCTGGGTAGAGTCAGCCTAGTACCAGCAGCAAGACAAGGGCACATTGATGCGGTACAAGGCCAAGAACATGAAATCCTTGAAGAGCTTGCTTTAATTTGGGAAATTCCAAATGCTGCAACATGCATGTACTTCACTTTCAAAATAAGAAAGATATGTACATCGACTATGATGCCAATATGCTAGTTAGGCCAGGATCACACATGCGAGAAACTCGGATGAGTCTCGCATCTTAATACCCGGCAGTGCCGCCGGCACTTGGGAGCGGAGCGTGCGGCTGCATAGAAATACATGGAGCCGCACGCTCCTTTTCCAAGTGCCGGCGGCACTGCCAGGTATTAAGATGCAAGACTCATCCGAGTTTCTCGTATGTGTGATCCCGGCCTTAGAGAAACAACGCAAATACATGAGTAGGCTCAAGCTACCGGATCAGATGTTAAAGAGTTAAACGAATCGTCATAAATGAATATTACTAAAAACAAACACTTTGCAATTCATCACTTATTAAAATGTACATAATAAAATTGAGATACTAAAAATTTTTTTTCTATACAGCTTGTTGCTTAGGAGACCGACCACTGCTGCGTGCTAGCTTCTAAGCACTGCATTGAAGCTGAGAAGAATTAGGAGGTAAAGGGGCACTTCATCGAATCTAGCCAGCTTAAATACAGGACTTAAAAGCGCAAAAGAAAACAGCTTGTAAGCACCGTTCTGCTGACTAGCGACAGTGGTCAGACTCCAAAACAACAAGCTGTAAATAAAAGAAAAGTATTAAAATGTTATAGCTGACGCAACAGGAGCAAACCTAATGAGCGCAGTTACTGTTAAGTAACAGACCGAGATCTTGCCCTTTCACTACAAGGACTGCAAGGTTATGGCATCCTACTCTGAATGGCTATGTTCGCACAACCCAGAAAGTTCAACAAAGTTAGAAAGAAAAATTAAAAAGTGCCAATTTTCCACTAGACCCTTCTTTGTATACCATAATGGAACTTCTTGACTCAGAGGTGTACGTTTCAGGCCAATTTGAATGCTTTGGCACCATAAGTTTATTGCAAAGACGGTGTGGTGTCATAAAATAGTTAAGGGGAAAAAAATATGAGCAGAACTTAAAAGTTAAAGAAGTACAAAAACCGCTGAGTGCATTACATGCCCATACAGACATTAACATGCATATTTGTGGTTTAGAGCAACTAAGGAGAACAGGCATTCTATGTTTAGTTCGTACATAGACTTTAATATTTTGTAATCATTTGAAATCAATAACATGGCAAAATATATATTTTTTTAAATTTGTTTGTTCATAATTTGTCACTCACAGTGGCGACCAAAAGTTCAGTATTTCTTTTAAAGTGTGATTACTTTTGTCTGGTTGTTGTGATACCATTTTCCTGGTGATGAATTGAAAGTGCATGAAGTTGGTATCATGCAAGACCTTAATTTTAACCAAAAAGATTTAGAACAGGGGTCTCAAACAGGGCTGGGTATATGGGCCGCATACAGAAAAAATTTGAATTTGGGGGGTCGCATTCTTTGAAGGACAAAGTGACATTTTTACACTTTATTTCAATTGAAATGTACTGTCGTATGGAGACTCTCTGCACAATAGTACCAATGCAAGCCGCCGGCCAATCAGAGGCCAGCAGCTGACATCTGCATGCTGGCACCCGACAGCAGAGGTGTATCTAGGTTTTCAGGCACCTGGAGCAAGAATTCAGTTTGGCACCCCCCCCCCCCTTCCCCAAGGTCATACGGGATGTGCACACTTAGTTCAGTTTCAATGTTCAGTGAAAAACACAGAAGCAGAAAGAGAAGCTCATTGTCTCATGACTAAGTATGAAAATGTGATGATTGTTGGAACCTGCAGAGCTGAATCCTGAAAGTGAGGATATTACACACTGTTAGGATTGGCATGCTACAGAGTTTTGTTTTAGAATTAAAGGGAGTGTCCAGATTGGAGATGAAGGTCTTCACTCACTATATGTGGCTGCAGGCTTCTGAATTCTCACAATGCGTGCACTGCTCACTTTTATGATTCTCCCTTGCACAAGTATGTGATTTGTATACTTCTGGCCACATTCCATCTAGACGTGTCCGGCCTCGCTCAATTTATTTACATTGAGTGAGGCCACACGTCTAGTTGTCACGTGACTGTCTGTATGCAAATGGCCCACACCAGAGAATCCTGACAGCGTGCAGTGCGCACTATGAGAATTCAGAAGTCTGCAGTTACAACAACTGCAGACTTTCAGTATCACAAACTTGGACAACTCCTTTAATGCTCCTAACAAAAATATGAGAATTAGTCAGTATAAAAAAAAAATTACACGCAGATAACTTAGAGATGACGTCTCTGGAGTCATTCTCTTTCTTTTCTTCTTCATCTTGTCCAGACTCCATGAGTTTTCTCATCCACAGCCATCGCTGCAGACTTCCATCTTCTTCAGTCTCCTGCAGCACATTCCCACATGATACCCTTAAAGATAGCACTGTCATAATGCTCCTGAATGAAAATATCTGCCCTACACTGAGCCCCTGTATAAATTATTGGCCCATTACACTAAATACCCCCATCACAGTAAATCTTCCCCAGGCCCGTTACAGTAAGTCTCCCTCACACACAGTAAATACACCCAGGCAGTAAATATCTCCCCCACACACACACAGAAATACCCCTCACAGAGTTAATACCTCACCCACACAGTAAATATCTCCCCCACACAGTTAATACCTCCCCCTATGGCAGTAAATACCCCCCCACACAACACAGTAAATATCCCCCACACACAGTAACCACACCTACCCCCAATTTTCGGTGTCTTCTATGTGCCTCTGGGTGCTGGTGAGTGACTTCAGCAGCGTGATCACATGACCTGATCACGCTGCTGGAGTCGCTCTGACCAGGCGGTCAGACCTTCAATTGTACTTGCATCTGAAAGACAGAGAAAACCCCCCACAAGTGACCCCATTTTTTAAACTAAACCCCTCAAGTAAGTTATCTAGATGTGTGGTGAGTTCCTTGAACCCACAGGTGCTTCACATTTTATAACATTGATCTGTGTAAATTAAAAACAAATATTTCTCGCAAAAATGTTGTTTTAGCCCCATTTTTTTTCATTTTGACAAGGATAGCGAGAGTAAATGGACCCTAACATTTTTTGTGCAATTTGAGTAAATTGAAACCTCATATGTGGTCAATAACTACTTTTGAGGCTCAGTGCATGGCTCAGAAGGGAAAAAGTACCATATTGGAGTTCAGATTCTCCTGGAATGATTTGAGGGTGCCATGTCACATTAGCAGAGCCCCTGAGGTGCCAGAACAGCAGAAACACCCCATAAGTGACCCCATATTTACAAACTGCTCTCCACAATGAATTCATCTGGGGGTGCGGGGGTGCAGTGATCATATTGACACCACATGTGCCTCACAACATTTTATAACATTGGGCGATGAAGAAAGAATAATTACATTTTTACCACTAAAATGTTGTTTTAGCCCCATGTTTTTCATTTTTCTAAGGGCTAGTGTTATGATTAGGTAACCGAGGAGGATAGCAGAGGAATTGGCTAGGCAACCAGATAACCAGAGAGGTTGGTAACTTAGCGGATTGCAGACCCCTGAACTGACAACACAACTAGAATTAGCTGTGAGACGTACCTACGATGCCCTAGACGCCTCGGCACAGCCAAAGAATTAACTAAGCCTAAAGAGAGAAAGGGGAAAGCTAAAGTGCCCCGGAGTAGAACCCCAAAGGATTAGCTAGTCCCCGAAAATACAGTATATTGCCGGTGAGACAAGATGAGGCACAAAACACAGGCAGAAAATAGAGTAAGCAATTGATTGGGGCCAAAACTGTCTAGATAGGACAGGAAAGGATACTGTCTGCAATCACGCAAAAACCCTGCAGGACAAAGCAGGAGGCAAGCAGACTTCCAAAATGCTCAGGAAGAAAACCAAATCACCGGCAACAACTGAGGGAAGGTGGCTCACTTAAATCTCTCCAGTCTAACACCTGACCTCCAATCATCCTCCTCAGGTGATTGACTTCTGTCAGCCAGACCAGCTCTATTACCAGCAGCAACCAGCAGAGGGAGCCCAAACTCAGAAGCCAGGTCAAAAGTGTTCACAACAGGCTAGTATGAAAAAAAATGGACCTCAGTTTGTTGTAAAAATTTCTCCTGAGTACATCAATATCCGCCATACAATCTTGAAATTCTTTTCAGGCACAGTCCAAAGCTGAGAAGGGAAGGAGCGCCATATTATAGTGCAAATTTTACTGTTATGGTTTGCAGGTGCCATGAACCCACCAGGAGAGCCACTGATGTGCCAGAAGAACAGACTCCCCTCCCATAAGTGACCACATTTTACAAACTACACCTCTCAATTAATTTATCCAGGGTTGCAGTGATCATATTAACACCACAGGTGTGTCACAGAATTTTATACCATTGGGCAGTAAAGTAAAAATAATTACATTTTTACTAATAAAATTTTGTTTTAGCCCCAAATTTTACATTTTCACCCTGGGAAATGTGTAAAAATGGCACAAAAATTTTTCCTGAGTGCAGAAATACCTCATATGTGGCTGTACTGTACTGCTTAGCCACATGGCGAGACTCGGGAGAGATGGAGCGCTATTTGCCTCCTGGTGCACAGATTTTCCTAGAGTAGTTCCGGACTTCATATACAGATCCCCTAAATGCTAGAAGAGCTGAATCCCCCCTCAAGTGTCCCCATTTTGGAAATTATACCCCTTTAGGAATTTATCAACATGTGTACTGATGATTTTGACACCATGGGTGTTTTCCAGAAATAAGCAGCAGTGGATGTTGCTGAGTGAAAATTGCAAACTGCCATTGTAGTCCTCAGAACTTTGTGACCAGTAGATTATGCCAAGCTAAAGCTTCTGGAGGCACACACCTATAAATTAGGCGGGCTGTCATAGCTACAGAAAAGCCATACATGTGGATGCTAAATGTGGTTTTGGCACCCTGGGGCTCAGAAGGGAGGGGGGCAATTGGATTTGGTAGTGCAGAATTTGCTGAATTTCTTTTGGGGAGCAAGTAGCCATTTTGCTTTTCCAGCCTTTGTACTACAAGTAATGTGGAAGGCCCCTATATTTCTGTTAAAATATGATGGAAGTGAATGGGGACTTGCTTTTTTTGTGGATTGATTTGAAGTTTTCGCTGGAAACATTTTACATAACACTTTGAATCACATTTATCCTGTGCTCTACACTGAGCACTTACTTTGGGGATTCCATCTAAATCTCCAAGTGACGTGATTCAGATGAAATCCCCAAGGGATCCATTTATTATAATGAGGCAGAAGAGTTACTCTGGACTCCATCTGGCCTCTGTGCAGCATTGTCCTTTTCAGAAATGGATGGATCATAGATCAGACTGCATCCACAGTGACTCCATGTGCCTCATGATAAGGAATATTCTGCCAGGTGTTCCTTCTGAATCACGTATTTCAGAGATTTACACAGAAACCCCAGTGTAAGCGATCAGCGTAGAGCGAAGGATAAATGTGAGCCAAGCCTTACTGTGATGTTTGGGAGGCAGAATGAAAAAATCAACAGCAGGTGAAGAATTGGTTTTATTTATTTTTTACGCCGTTCCTCATGCGGTATAAGTGACAAATTTATTCTTCGGGTCGGTGCAATTCTTGTCTGGACTATTGTAACTCCTTTCTTATCGATCTCCCTCTTACAAAACTCTCCCCCCTCCAATGTGTCTTGAATGCTGCAGCCAGGATCATATTCCTCGCCAGTCGTTACACTGATGCCTCTACCTTGTGCCAGTCCTTACACTGGTTACCCATCCACTCCAGAATCCAGTAGAAACTTATTATCCTCACCCACAAAGCACTCCATGGCTCAGCACCACCCTACATCTCCTCCCTCGTCTCAGTCTACCACCCTACCCGTGCCCTCCGACCTGCTGATGACCTGAGGTTAGCATCCTCCATAATCAGAACCTCCCATTCCCGTCTCCAAGACTATACACGTGCTGTGCCAATTCTTTGGAATGCACTTCCCAGGTCAATACTAGTCCAAAATCCCTACAATTTTAAGCGTGCCCTAAAAACGCATTTATTCAGACTGGCCTACCGCCTCAATACATTAACCTAACTATCCCTGTGTGTCACAGTCAATAGTTTTACAATAACCAGGTTCCCCGCATCATGTTCCCACAAGCTTTATGCATCTATTAGCCCTCTGTGTCTGTATTGTTACACACTTAACATTATGGCTGGTCCGAACAATGAAGGCAACTGTTACCACCCACCTTTCGTGTCTACCTTTTTTTTCCTCAGATTGTAAGCTTGCGAGCAGGGCCCTCATTCCTCTTGGTATCTGTTATGATCTATGTGATTATTGCTATGCTGTAATGTCTATCGTCTGTACAAGTCCCCTCTGAAATGTAAAGTGCTGCGGAATATGTCGGCGCTATAGAAATAAAATAATTATTATTATTGACAGCAATACTAGATTTATATTGTTTTTTTTCTCCGTTTGGCTATCACACACTAAAAAATGCTTTTTATTGCAAAAGCTTAGCTATAATTTTTCCTATCAAAATATGGCTATCAGTGTGTCAAGAATGAGAAAAGAGGGTTACATTGACAATCCAACACAATGGGCAGCCCTTTGAACACATATTATAAGTGGTCATAAACTTGTAAATAACTCATGAAAGAATAAAGTTATGTTAAAACCAAGCACACCATTGTTTTTCTTGTGAAATTCTCAATAAGTTTGATGTGTCACAAGACCCTCTTCCCATAGAAAAAAATAAATTTGAATCCAAAATGGCCGACTTCAAAATGGCCACCATGGTCACCACCCATCTTGAAAAGTCCCCCCCTCCCATATACTAATGTGCCACAAACAGGAAGTTGATAATACCAACCATTCCCATTTTATTTAGGTGTACCCATATAAATGGCCCACCCTATAAATTCAAATTTTACATCCATTTGTTGACATCAAACTTATTCAGAATCATTGAATCACCACTGTACTTAAACTACAAAATTCAGGTATAAATCCTTAAATATATGGCAGAAGTTTTATTTGCAGTGCTAAATAGTATAGCATAGGAGTAAACTGTACAACATTGTACATTAGACTTTATTTTCCATGTTACACAGTTAGAGATCATCTGTGCACGTGTAAATTGTATCATGTACACTAGAAGTGGTGTAACTTGAGTCTGATGGGCCCAAATGCAAGAATTGCAGCAGGGCCCTATCCATCCTGAATATATATATATGTATGTATATATATATATATATATATATATATATATATATATATATATATATATATATACACACACACACTTGTGGCCAAAAGTATTGACACCCCTACACCCCTGCAATTTTGTCAGATAATACTCAGTTTCTTCCTGAAAATGGTTGCAATCACAAATTCTTTGGTATTATCTTCATTTAATTTGTCTTAAATGAAAAAACACAAAAGAAAATGAAGCAAAAAGCAAAACATTGATCATTGCACACAAAACTCCAAAAATGGGGCCCCCTCAGCCTAGTACTTGGTTGCACAACCTTTAGCCAAAATAACTGCGACCAACCACTTCCGGTAACCATCAATGAGTTTCTTACAATGCTCTGCTGGAATTTTAGACCATTCTTCTTTGGAAAACTGCTCCAGGTCCCTGATATTAGAAGGGTGCCTTCTCCATACTGCCATTTTTAGATCTCTCCACAGGTGTTCTATGGGATTCAGGTCTGGACTCATTGCTGTCCACCTTAGAAGTCTCCAGTGCTTTCTCTCAAACCATTTTCTAGTGTTTTTTGAAGTGTGTTTTGGGTCATTGTCTGCTGGAAGACCCATGACCTCTGAGGGAGACCCAGCTTTCTCACACTGGGCCCTACATTGAGCTGCAAAATTTGTTGGTAGTCTTCAGACTTCATTATGCCATGCACACGGTCAAGCAGTCCAGTGCCAGAGGCAGCAAAGCAACCCCAAAACATCAGGGAACCTCCGCCATGTTTGACTGTAGGGACCATGTTTTTTTCTTTGAATGCCTCTTTTTTTCTCCTGTAAACTCTATGTTGATGCCTTTGCCCAAAAAGCTCTACTTTTGTCTCATCTGACCAGAGAACATTCTTCCAAAACGTTTTAGGCTTTTTCAGGTAAGTTTTGGCAAACTCCAGCCTGGCTTTTTTATGTCTCGGGGTAAGAAGTGGGGTCTTCCGGGGTCTCCTACCATACAGTCCCTTTTCATTCAGACGCCGACGGATAGTACGGGTTTACACTGTTGTACCCTCGGACTGCAGGGCAGCTTGAACTTGTTTGGATGTTAGTCGAGGCTCTTTATCCAACATCGGCACAATCTTGTGTTGAAATCTCTTGTCAATTTTTCTTTTCCGTCCACATCTATGGAGGTTAGCCACAGTGCCATGGGCTTTAAACGTCTTGATGACACTGCGCACGGTAGACACAGGAACATTCAGGTCTTTGGAGATGGACTTGTAGCCTTGAGATTGCTCATGCTTCCTCACAATTTGGTTTCTCAAGTCCTCAGACAGTTTTTTGGTCTTCTTTTCTCCATGCTCAATGTGGTACACACAAAGACACAGGACAGAGGATGAGTCAACTTTAATCCATGTCAACTGGCTGCAAGTGTGATTTAGTTATTGCCAACACCTGTTAGGTGCCACAGGTAAGTTACATGTGCTGTTAATTACACAATTAGAGAAGCATCACATGATTTTTTGAACAGTGCCAATACTTTTGTCCACCCTCTTTTTTTATGTTTGGTGTGGAATTATATCCAATTTGGCTTTAGGACAATTCTTTTTGTGTTTTTTCATTTAAAGACAAATTAAATGAAGATAATAATAACAAAGAATTTGTGTTTGCATTAATTTTCAGGAAGAAACTGATTATCTGACAAAATTGCAGGGGTGTCAATACTTTTGGCCACAACTGTATGTATAAATATTTGTCCCCATCCTGGTTTATACAGCTTTGGCAAAAAATTAAGAGACCACTGCAACATTTTCTATTTGTCTGATTTTTCTCTTTATATGTATATTTTTTAGTTAAATGTAAATTGCTCTTTTACTCTATAAACCACTGACAACATGTCTATTCTGACTCATGGATATGTAGAACGTATGGTGCCTGGATAGACCTCTCTTTCTGGGCCCTTTCCGTATCGACCTGTACTCACGTTCATACCGATTAATCAGACAGCTTAACTCAGCCACGATCTCATGTAAGAAGACTCCAGGAAAAGAGGGATGCTTTAACTGAAAGTCTTGTATTATGATGAAAGCAGCAGGTAAAAAGGAATATTCTTCAGAGGACATGTAAGAAGATGCATACAGATGGAGGGACGATCACAAAATGGAGAATAAGGAAGGGACCAAACATACATCACAGGACTACAGGGAGAGAGTTGGGACAAAATACAGGGAAAGGCAAACTTCTGCCTAGCAACAAGGATACAACACAAGTAATGCAAATATTAAATGATTTCCCAAGTCGTGGGACATGACACTCCCCGTCTGAAATCCTTGGATTTCACGATGTCCTTAATTCTTCGAAGTCGTTCGAACCTGAAAAACAAGAGAAAAGAAAAACATGCATGCAATAATAAACATTTTTAAAGTCCAACTCGTTGTTGTTGACCCGTAGATCACACCGGAAGATAAGTCCAAGTCTATTAAACCCATCTTCGGATTGGGGAAGCCGCAAACATGCAAACTCTTCCACCAACCCAGCAATCCAATGGCAATGTTCAAAGTTCAATCCAATGGAAAATGTCAATGTTCAATAAAACTGGGGAATGAGGAGGAATGCTCCCTGCCGTGAGCAACGTCCAGGAGCAATGTTCAGTTCATGTGACGTCCTCCTTTGGTAGAAGCAGCACGAGATCAGTGACCGGACGGAAGAAGGTTCGGGTAGAGCCCCCTTTTGTCACCTTAACTTCTGTCTTACGAGTCTTTCCGTCCTCGCTGGGCATGACCTTGGTGATAAGACCCATTGGCCAGTCGTTACGATGAGCCTCTTTGTCTTTTAAGAGAACAAGGTCTCCGTAGAAGGTAAAGGAATCAATTGCAATGTCCATTTCGTCTCTTACAACTTCAGCAATTTCTACTGCCAGTACTGCAGCGCAAAGTTTGAGTCTGGGTACAGAGTGTGCAGGCTTCGGGGTTAATTTGGCCTTACCCAGGATGAAACCACAATGCACCTTATTAGCTTCTAAGGTCTTCAGATAAGCTACTGCGGCTATGGCTTCTGTAGATGCATCACAGAAAATATGGACTTCTCTTCTGATTGCAGCCAAAGATGATCTTGGAGAATAACAACGTGGGACTTGGAGTTGCTCTAAGAACTTCAAGGACTTCTTCCATGTCTCCCACCTTTGCTGTTTCTGAGTCGGCAGCGGGGTGTCCCAATCAGTGTTCTCGGCAGTGATCTGTCTTAACAGTATCTTGCCTTGAATAGTGATGGGTGCTACAAACCCGAGAGGATCGTAGATGCTGTTTATGACAGATAGGACTCCTCGTTTGGTAGAGGGCTTGTCACAGGGCGACACTTGGAAGGTGAAGATGTCCTGTTTGATATCCCACAGTAGACCAAGGCTGCGCTGTGTGGGAGGAACATCAGAACCTAGGTTGAGGTCCTTTAGGTTCGTGGCATGGTCCTCAGATGGAAACGCGCTCATTACCTCTTGACTGTTAGAGATGATCTTGTGGAGTCTGAGGTTTGATGTGGATAGCATTTCCTGTGTCCTGGAGAGTAGGTCAATTGCCTCTTCACTTGTGGGCAAGGACTTGAGCCCGTCGTCTACGTAGAAGTTCTCTACGAATTGACGAGCATCGGATCCGTACTCTCTCTCACCTTCCTGGGCTGTCCGTCTCAGTCCGTAGATCGCCACTGCAGGTGAAGGACTGTTGCCGAAGACATGGACCTTCATCCGGTAGTCTATGACTTGATTGTTGACATTGTTGTCTTTGTGCCATAGGAACCTAAGATAGTTTCTGCTGTCTTCCTTCATGATGAAGCAATGAAACATCTGCTGAATGTCGGCCATTATAGCAACAGGTTCTTGTCTGAAGCGGATCAATACTCCAAGGAGGCTGTTGTTCAGGTTGGGTCCAGTTAGTAGCAGGTTGTTGAGAGGCCTTCATACTGAGCACTGGAGTCAAACACCACTCTGATCTGGTTAGGCTTGTGAGGGTGATAGACACCAAAGGATGGAAGGTACCAACATTCTTCTCCTTCCTTCAGTGGTGGCGCAGGTTCAGCATGATCTCTGTCAAAGATGTTCTGCATAAAGTCAATGAAATGCTTCTCCATCTCTGGTTTCCTCTTTAGGGTACGCTTTAAGGATGAGAACCTTGCAGTTGCTTGCTGCAGGTTGTTCGGCAACCTCGCTCTTGGGAAACAAAAGGGTAAAGGAGCTACCCAACTGTTGGAGTCATCTTGAACAAATTCTTTGTCCATAACCTTTATGAATTCTTTATCTTCCCTTGTGGGTGCTAACTTGTTGTCTTCATTTGTGGAATCGAACACTGTTGACCCGAGGTTTTCGTCCCAGGGCTGGAGCATGTTCATGTTGTTGAAGGATTCCTGTTGCCTCTTGGTGTTGCTCACTTTCTCTTTCACCCAGTAATGATGTGGGCATGGCTGAAAATGAGTGCTGCGACCATTTGGCAAGATGTGTGTTTTGTAAGAGGAGATGTTATTAGGTCTCTTCATCTTGTGTATGCAAACATTGCCTATAATTACCCAGCCTAGATCAAAGCGTTGGGCAAATGGTGCGTCATGTGGTCCATTAATTTGCTGACGTACCTTGTGCAGCCGGAGAATGTCTCTGCCAAGCAAAATCAGGATATCTGTGCTGTTGTTGAGGGCTGGTATCTTGTTTGCTATCCCCTTGAGATGTGGGTGATGAAGAGCAGCCTCTGGCGTTGGGATCTCTTCTCGATTGGATGGAATCTGGTTGCACTCGACAAGTGTAGGTAAGGGTATCGCTACGGTGTTGTCGAGGGATGTCGCCATAAGACCACTGGCCCTTCTCCCAGAGACCTCTGTAACACCGCTGCATGTACTTAAGGTGTAAGGGTAAGCATTTCCCTTTAAGTTAAACATATCAAAGAGTTCTGACCTTGCAAGTGATCGGTTGCTCTGATCATCCAAGAGGACGTACACCTTCACGGCTTTCTCTGGGTGACCGTTGGGATATACGTTCACCAGGCAAACCTTCGCACAGGACTTGTCCCAGAGACCTTCTCCGCAGACTTCTGTGCATGAAGAAGATATTGTGGTATGACTTGCAGTTTGAGCTGCGTCCTCCCCGCCATGGCTCGTGGTGGGGGAAGGAGTACGTGTAGAGTCAGGACGGTATGGGTGGAGTGCTTGTACGTGATCCTCACTGTCACACTCCATACACTAAATTGTAGTTTTACAGTCTTTAGCAAGGTGTTCAGTAGAAGCACAACATCTGTTGCATACCCCAAACTTCTTTAGAAGTTCCTTGCGTTCTTGGAGCGGTTTCTTCCTGAAGCCGATGCACCTTTTTAAGGGATGTGGTTTCTTGTGGATGGGACACTCACGATTTGGGTTCTCTATCTTTTTACCCTTGTTGCTCTTGCCTGGGGCTGATGTTGGTAAGGGAAGAATATCCGTCTTCTTCACTGACACTGGACCCCTGCGGTTTCTGTCATTCGAGCGTGTGCTCGCGTATTTAGAGGGAGGTGAAGCTGGGCCACTGGATTCTCCATAGGAAAAGCTTGGGTCGTTCTTACGCTCTGCAATGTCTTTTATAAACTCACAGAAGTAGGAGAACGGAGGAAATGACACTTGATGGTCTTTCTTGTATTTTGGAGATAATGGGGTTTACTCCACGAGCAGTGTCCAGGTAGCTGAGGCCAGGTAGGTGGGTGTCTGCCTTGGCCAGCTGGAGCTCTAACAGCAGGTCACTGAGCTCTAGGAACTTTGAACTGTCCTTGCTGGATATCTTTGGAAAACTCTGTAGTCGCCTGAACAGTGCATCCTCTATGGCTTCTGGACTGCCAAAGTTTCTCTCTAGTCTTTCCCATGCAGCCATGAGACCAGCCGTTGGATTACTGATATGTACAGACCTGAGTCTCTTGACACGCTCTGTGGATTGTGGTCCTAACCATCTGATCAGCAGGTCCAGCTCTTCCGCAGCAGTGATGCTGAGGTCACTAGTTACGGTTCTAAAGGCACTTTTCCAACTTCTGTAATTTTCAGGTTGGTCGTCGAACCTTGTGAGACCAGTTTTAGTAAGTTCACGGCGAATCATGTACCTTGCGAAGTCGTACATGTCTGTTCTTTCTGACTTAGGATGCACAATTGTAGGCTGAGCGGTGTTGTACATAGGGGTGGAGACGTCTTGGCCTTGAAACATGGGGAAGTATGGAGTGGCATATGCATTTAGTCCAGCAACTGGTTTGGTGGGTATAGTTTCTGCTACCTGCGGAGGTGGCACTGTGTGGTTGTCGAGGGTATAATGACCTGCCGGCATATTGGGTTGCATGTAGGTATTAGCCTGTGGAGTTTGGTGAGATGCAGGGTTTTGGCGCATACTGGAATATGAAGGAAGTTCAAGTTTGGGAGCATTGTACTGACCTTGAATGCAGGATTCTGTAAGTGGATCGGCATCCTGGTGCTCTGGAGAAGCGTCAACACCATCAGGAGTGTTGGTGATGATCTGTGGTTCGCCATCTTGGCTTAGCACGTAGTCTCTTGTGCGTTCAATAGGGTCTTCTGCCTCCATTTCACACAAACTGATGCTGTCTCTTTGACTCCCACTGATAGCCTGCTCGAGTACCTTTAATTCTGCCATGGCTGTTGCATGCTCACATTCCTTCTCTAGAGCTTCCATGCGTGCCGCTTCAGCGTCCATTTCTGCTCTATTTTGTGCAGCAGCTGCATCCATTTCTGCTCTCTTTTGTGCAGCAGCTGCGTCCATTTCTGCTCTTTTTTGTGCAAAGGCAGCTTGTACCTTAGTAGTTTCAGCCTTAGCACGTGCTCTTATAAGCTGCTCACTAAGAGTAGAATATTTTGATGAACTTGACCTAGATGAACGTTTTGAGTACTTACATGATTTGGATGAGCGAGTTGATGCATCTGGTGTCCGTGCGATTCTAGCCTCTATCTTGGCTTTAATGTCACGTACAGTGCAGTCTCTTTCAGAATTAAGCTGCTGGAAACCTTGCAATTCGTTTAAAGTCTCTTGGAGATTCAGTTTCTTCAGGAGAATAATATATTGGTCACTCTCTTCTCCATATACATTTGGTATGCTGTGCATAATTGTTCTAGGACTCCCTCTGGTGGTAACTCATGAGAAGCAGGCCTTGATGCAGTGTCTATATGACTCAGCACTTTCTTCCATACTGAAGACACAACACTATATAATTCACATTTTGCAGTCTCTAAATTCTCCATGACTTTCCATGTGGGTTTGACTGTACGTTTTCCCCTTTCGCTAGATGGTGGATGGGGGTCTGGGTCTCTTTCCTGTGCTTGTAAGTCTGGTAGGGACATTGTATTCCTTGCTTCAGACATGATTAGATTGCAGGCAGGAAGAGTTGATGATGGGGGTTATACTTCCCACTGTTCAGCAACAGGAAATACACAGACTCTGCACAGAGTTCATACTTTGTATCTAATGCTGGAGCAGCTGCAGGGTCCTGTGTAATGATGGGAGTTATATTCCTCTCTGTTCAGCTGCAGTGTGGCTTCTATGCACGCTGGGGTCTGGCTGGAACTGGGTTACAGTATATCTGGGAAATGTCCTTTTCCACTGAGATTCAGCACAGACCTTGAGTTACTGTCTCTGAAGGCAGGTTATTCCTTTTTACTATTCTGACTCATGGATATGTAGAACGTATGGTGCCTGGATAGACCTCTCTTTCTGGGCCCTTTCCGTATCGACCTGTACTCACGTTCATACCGATTAATCAGACAGCTTAACTCAGCCACAATCTCATGTAAGAAGACTCCAGGAAAAGAGGGATGCTTTAACTGAAGTTCTTGTATTATGATGAAAGCAGCAGGTAAAAAGGAATATTCTTCAGAGGACATGTAAGAAGATGCATACAGATGGAGGGACGATCACAAAATGGAGAATAAGGGAGGGACCAAACATACATCACAGGACTACAGGGAGAGAGTTGGGACAAAATACAGGGAAAGGCAAACTTCTGCCTAGCAACAAGGATACAACACAAGTAATGCAAATATTAAATGATTTCCCAAGTCGTGGGACATGACAATGTCTTCAAATTTCCAAGCACTAAATTTTGTATTTATTTTCAGAAAATAAGAAATGGTCAAAATAACAAAAAAATGCAGTGCTTGCAGCCCTCAAATAATGCTAAGAAAACAAGTTCATAATCATTTAGAAATAACAATACTAATGTTTTAACTCAGGAAGAGTTCCGAAATCAATATTTTGTGGAATATCCATGATTTTTAATCACAGCTTTCATGCGTCTTGGCATGCTTTCCACCAGCCTTTCACACAGCTTTTGGGTGACCTTATGCCACTTCATGGTACAAAAATTTAAGCAGTTCTTCTTTGCTTGATGACTTGTGACTATCCATCTTGCTCTTGATTACGTTGCAGAGGTTTTCAATAAGGTTCAGATCTGGAGTTTGGGCTGGCCATGACAAGGATATTATGTGGTGGTGCTTCATCCACACATTGATTGACCTAGCTGTGTGGCATGAAGCATTATCCTGCTATAAAAACCAGTCGTCAGAGTTGGGGAACACGGCCTGAGCAGAAGGAATCAAATGTTTTTCCAGAATAACCTTGTATGTGGCTTGATTCATAGGTCCTTCGCAAAGATTAACCTGCCCTATTCCAGCCTTGCTGAAGCATCCCCAGATCACCACCGATCCGCCACCAAATTTCACAGTGGGTGCAAGACACTGGGCCTTGTATGCCTCTCCAGGTCTCCGTCTAACCATGAGATGACGAGGTGTTGGGCTAAGCTGAAAATTAGACTCATCAGAGATTACCACCTTACTCCAGTCCTCTATGGTCCAATCCTTATGGTCTTTGGCAAACTTCAGCCTGGCTCGCCATGCTTCTCATTGATGAAAGGCTTTTTTCTATCTTTACATGACTTGAGCCCTGCCTCTAGGAGCCGGTTACAAACTGTTCTTGCCGTGCACTTCACCCCAGATGCCATTTGCCATTCCTTTTGTAGATCACTTGATGTCATTCTGCGATTGCTGACATTCAAATAAGATGACGGTCATCCCGGTCAGTGGTGAGTCATTTTTGCCCTCTGCCAGTCTGTAGCTTTGTTGTCCCCAATGTCTGCTGCTTGAACTTTTTGTAATGGACTGTAGAGAATATTGAGTTTTTAAAGCTAAAATTACAAATTTTATTAGACATAAATAAAACATGAAACAGAGCATAAATGCTAATAAGACACAGGACAAAGTTATTATAACCTTATAATTGAAATGATTAGCACTTAATGAATTAATCTTAAAAATATCAATATGCATAAGAATACAGTGTATAAAGTGCATATATGCTAAAGTAAACCAAATGTGCTTATACTAAATGTAAAGTGCAATGGTTCTTCCCTATAATCAAATACACCTGGCTGTATGCCTGCTAAAAAGCTGGAAAGATATTCCAATACTCCAGGTGCCAAAAGAGATTGGGCTCTGAACCTAAATGCACTGCAGATTGCACTAAAGCCCATAGAACTTATGGTATTAGTGCATATAACCCTGACTAGGGAAAAGTGCTATAAGATATAAGGTGCCATAAAATGTGCTAAACTTACATAGAGTATGTAGTAGCGCTGCCTCGGCCAGCCACCCCTACGAGCGTTACGCCACAGCTTCTTCAGGAGGTGTGAACGACTTGTGATCTGGTATTAGTATTTATAGTCAAGGCAACCAATAGAAAAGGTTGCCCAGCGTTGTGACATATATAACTTAGCGCACGCGCAATAGAGTCTAAATCAGGACAGATTGCAGCCCATTATGTGATGTCAGCAGAGCCCAATCTCTTTTGGCACCAGGAGCATTGGAATATCTTTCCAGCTTTTTAACCGGCTTACAGCCAGGTGTGTTTGATTATACGGAAGAACCATTGCACTTTACATTTAGTATATAACCACTTTTGTTTTTCTGTTTTTGGTTTACTATAGCATATATGCACTTTATACACTGTATTCTTATGCATATTGATATTTTTAAGATTGATTCATTATTAAGTGCTATTCATTACAATTGTGAATTATAAGGTTATAATAACTTTGCCTTGTGTCTTATTAGCATTTATGCTCTGTTTCATGTTTTATGTCTAATAAAATTTGTAATTTTAGCTTTAAAATCTCTATATTCTCTTTTTCTTAATTGAATTTTGATTATTTGTTGGTGGTACCCAAAAAGGCCAAGAAAAATAAAAAACATCTATACATAGTTTGAATCCGCAGTGATTATGAGGAGAGTGATTCCCGGTTCCTCAAGGCATACAGCAACCTGTCAATCTAATCTAGATTCACACATCCATGTGGCACGACCCTTTTTTTTCTGGGATAGCACACTGACTCATACAATTTTATTGCGCTATGTAAACATCTGTTTTAAAATCTGATCCATTAGTCTGGTCTGTGAAACTCAGAAAATGTTTATTTCTCACCCGGTTTAGATATCAGACTTGATCATTGAAGTATATGAGAATCTCTCACCCTTTCATACGTTTTAGTTAAATTCTCCCTTTTTTTGTCTGCACTCATTGATGATATCTACACTGCTCAAAAAAATAAAGGGAATACAAACAACAGAATATAACTCCAAGTAAATCAAACCTCTGTGAAATCAAACTGTCCACTTAGGAAGTAACACTGATTGACAATCAATTTCACATGCTGTTGTGCAAATGGAATAGACAACAGATGGAAATTATTGGCAATTATCAAGACTAGAGTTGAGCGACTTTTGGTTTTTTAGGGTCGCGTTTCGTTTCGTGAAACCCGACTTTTCCAAAAGTCGGGTCGAGCAAGATCGTCCGATTATAGGGAAAAGTTGGGGTCGTCCCGAAACACGAAACCCAATGTAAGTCAATGGGGAATAAAAGTCGGCAGTGAGAGGAGGACAGGAAACACACCTACAGTGCCCATTTGAATGCCAAAAGCATCAATTCTTCTTACTTAAGCTTGTCAACCTTAATTAACTTCATAATACAAGTTACGCACTGAAAAATGGGGGTTATTTGGCTAAAGTTGTGGGGGGGGGGGGGCTGGCTGCAGGTTTTCATGTGCCCTGGGCGAAAGAGCGCCCCTTTAACACATACCACA
The DNA here is from genome assembly GCF_039654945.1 of Dendrobates tinctorius. NCBI lineage: Eukaryota > Metazoa > Chordata > Amphibia > Anura > Dendrobatidae > Dendrobates > Dendrobates tinctorius. The sequence continues at coordinate 8,881,131 of NW_027361712.1, read as the reverse complement.
ACTCATCATGCTCCGATACGGCAGATAAATAGCGGTATAGTACAATGAAAAATACCTCACTTTTTACATCTCATGACGAGGCCCATCTATTTCTCCATACAGAATCATTGGTCCCATATAATGTTTGAAACAGTATATGATGAGCTCCACATAATGCTACAGTATATGTTGGTCCCCATGGATGAAGCTCCACTGTCTTTTGGGCCCAAATAATGCTCCAAACATAATGGGCCCCATTTCTAATGCTCTAGTGTATAATGGGCCCTGTAAATGCTGCTCCAGTGTCTGATGTCCACCTTTGGAATGTTCCAGTGTATGGTGGGCCCCATCTATCATTCTCCAGAGTATAGTGCTCCCCAAAAATTGCTGTCCCAACATTGAAAACAATCAAATAAGTCTCCTCGCTAGGGAATCCCTGTACTTGTCTGGACAGGTGCTGTAGCTTGCTTAACAGCTCGCCAGCCGTTCTCACACCCAGTATGGATTGCACGTGATTGCACAAAGGTTAGAAAGGGTACCGTATCCCTGGATAACATGTATGGATAGCGTACACATTCAAAATATATGTCTCAGGAGGCAGGCTCAGACGGTGTCAGGTCCAGTATGGATTGCACGTGATTGCACAAAGGTTAGAAAGGGTACCGTATCCCTGGATAACATGTATGGATAGCGTACACATTCAAAATATATGTCTATACAGCATGAGGCAGGCTCAGACGGTGTTAGGCCCAGTATGGATTGCACGTGATTGCACAAAGGTTAGAAAGGGTACCGTATCCCTGGATAACATGTATGGATAGCGTACACATTCAAAATATATGTCTATACAGCATGAGGCAGGCTCAGACGGTGTTAGGCCCAGTATGGATTGCACGTGATTGCACAAAGGTTAGAAAGAGTACCGTATCCCCGGATAACATGTATGGATAGCGTACACATTCAAAATATATGTCTCAGGAGGCAGGCTCAGACGGTGTCAGGCCCAGTATGGATTGCACGTGATTGCACAAAGGTTAGAAAGGGTACCGTATCCCTGGATAACATGTATGGATAGCGTACACATTCAAAATATATGTCTCAGGAGGCAGGCTCAGACGGTGTCAGGCCCAGTATGGATTGCACGTGATTGCACAAAGGTTAGAAAGGGTACCGTATCCCTGGATAACATGTATGGATAGCGTACACATTCAAAATATATGTCTATACAGCATGAGGCAGGCTCAGACGGTGTTAGGCCCAGTATGGATTGCACGTGATTGCACAAAGGTTAGAAAGGGTACCGTATCCCTGGATAACATGTATGGATAGCGTACACATTCAAAATATATGTCTATACAGCATGAGGCAGGCTCAGACGGTGTTAGGCCCAGTATGGATTGCACGTGATTGCACAAAGGTTAGAAAGGGTACCGTATCCCTGGATAACATGTATGGATAGCGTACACATTCAAAATATATGTCTATACAGCATGAGGCAGGCTCAGACGGTGTTAGGCCCAGTATGGATTGCACGTGATTGCACAAAGGTTAGAAAGAGTACCGTATCCCCGGATAACATGTATGGATAGCGTACACATTCAAAATATATGTCTCAGGAGGCAGGCTCAGACGGTGTCAGGCCCAGTATGGATTGCACGTGATTGCACAAAGGTTAGAAAGGGTACCGTATCCCTGGATAACATGTATGGATAGCGTACACATTCAAAATATATGTCTCAGGAGGCAGGCTCAGACGGTGTCAGGCCCAGTATGGATTGCACGTGATTGCACAAAGGTTAGAAAGGGTACCGTATCCCTGGATAACATGTATGGATAGCGTACACATTCAAAATATATGTCTATACAGCATGAGGCAGGCTCAGACGGTGTTAGGCCCAGTATGGATTGCACGTGATTGCACAAAGGTTAGAAAGGGTACCGTATCCCTGGATAACATGTATGGATAGCGTACACATTCAAAATATATGTCTATACAGCATGAGGCAGGCTCAGACGGTGTTAGGCCCAGTATGGATTGCACGTGATTGCACAAAGGTTAGAAAGGGTACCGTATCCCCGGATAACATGTATGGATAGCGTACACATTCAAAATATATGTCTCAGGAGGCAGGCTCAGACGGTGTCAGGCACAGTATGGATTTGACGGCCCAGATTACACAGCGGAGGAGCAGGGAGAGGTAAAGATTGCAAATGCTGGGGCCCTGCCCAAGCAAGGGGGGCCCACTCGTGGGCGTCGGTACTGGCACTGGGCCCCTCATAGTACAGCGGTGTGTCTGACGGCGGGTGTGCACCACCACCGTCAGAGACACTTGATTGCACTATGAGGGACCCTGTGCCAGTGCCCGCGCCCAAGAGTCGGCCTACCCACCTGTCCAGGGCAACGGCACTCGCACGGTGTCGTGCGGTAGGTGGTGACCCCGGCCATGGGGGGGGAGGCAGCACAGTTAGGGAGTTTTAGAAAGTGGCATATGTTGATGTTGGACATTCAGCTGATGCAAAAGGCGAAATAGGTGAAGTACCAGGAAGAGGTGGACCAAAGCAAGCCATTTTTCTGTCACCCTGTGTCATCAGGGGAAGGTGGGACAAAATCCTTGGAAACCCATGCGTGGTTCATTTTAATGAAGGTTAGATCATCCACATTTTGGGTTGACAGACGGGTCCTTTTTTCTGTCAGGATTGATCCAGCTGCACTGAAGACTCTTTCCGATAGCACACTTGCAGCTGGGCAAGCGAGCTCCTGTAAGGCATATTGGGCCAATTCAGGCCAGGTGTCCAGTTTAGCGGCCCAATAGTCAAAGGGGAATGACCTGTGTGGGAGAACATCGATATGGGAGGAAAAGTAGTTTGTAACCATAGTTGACAACTGCTGTCTCCTGTCACTTTCCATCGATGCAGTATTACCAGTTGTGTGAGCGGTATTTGAAAAATCAGTCCACAACATTGTCATGAAACCCCTGTCTCCAACGCCACTTCTGCTGTGTGCACCACGAACACCTCTGCCAAGCTGCCCCCGGCCCGTACGGCTCGTGTGAGAACCATCACCGCTGCTGTGTGCTGGGAATGCCTCAAGCAACCGATTTACCAGAGTTGCTTGTTTATTAGCCAATATTAGGTCAAGGTTCTCCTGTGGCATGATGTTTTGTAATTTGCCTTTATAGCGTGGATCCAGGATGCTGGCCAACCAGTAGTCGTCATCGTTCATCATTTTGGCAATGCGGGGGTCCCTTTTTAGGATCCGCAAGGCATAATCTGACATGTGGGCCAATGTTCCCGGTGTCAATGATACACTGCGAGTGCTGGGTGGAGGAGGACTTTCTGGCAAATCCACATCCCTCCAGTCACGCACAAACCCTGTACCAGACCTTGCCACGCCAACATTTTCACTTGCCCCACGAGATGCATCCTCCTCCCCTAAGTAATCATCCCCATCATCCTCCTCCTCCTCCTCTTCTTCCTCCACCTCGTCCAGGAGAGGTCCCTGAGCAGACAATGGCTGAATGTCATCAAGGATTCCCTCCTCCTCTTCCTCCTCATCAACATTGGCTGCAGACGCCTGCTCCTTAAGGTGCATCAAAGTTTGCATGAGCAGATGCATAAGTGGGATGCTCATGCTTAGGATGGCGTCATCTGCGCTTACCAGCCGTGTGCATTCCTCAAAACACTGAAGGACTTTACAAAGGTCTTTCAGCTTCGACCACTGCACGCCTGTCAACTCCATGTCTGCTCTCAAAGTGCCTGGCCGTGTATCCTCCCACAAATGCATTATGGCCTGCCTCTGCTCGCACAGCCGCTCCACCATGTGCAGGGTGGAGTTCCACCTTGTTGCAATGTCGATAATGAGGCGGTGGTTGGGAAGGTGGAGCAATCGCTGCAGCTTCTGCATACGAACGGAGTGTACAGGCGACCGGCAGATGTGCGCGCACAGTCTTCGCACCTTCTGGAGCAGGGCTGTTAACTCCGGATAATTTTTGAGGAAGCACTGCACCACCAGGTTCAAGGTGTGAGCCAAGCAAGGTATGTGGCTGAGTTTTGAAAGGGCTATGGCTGCCACAAAATTACCGCCGTTATCACTAACTACCTTGCCTGCCTCAAGATGTACACTGCCCAGCCATGACTCAGTTTGTCGTTTCAAGTACTCGGCCAGCACCTCGGCGGTGTGTCTGTCGCCCAAACACATCATCTGCAACACAGCCTGCTGACGCTTTCCACTAGCTGCTCGATAGGGGGACACATCGTGTGCAACAGTGGCAGCTGCAGATGGAGTGCTCGTACGACTGCGCTCTGTGGACGAGCTTTCGCTTCTGGAGGAGGAGGAGGAGGAGGAGGGTCGAACGCCTACAGCCAACTGTTTCCTATACCGTGGGCTAGGCAGCACTGTCCCACCACCGCTGTCCCCTGTGGACCCTGCATCCACCACATTAACCCAGTGCGCAGTGATGGACACGTAACGGCCCTGGACATGCCGACTGGACCATGCATCAGTTGTGAGGTGCACCTTTCCGCTCACTGACTGCTTGAGTGCATGGACAATGCGGTCTTTCACATGATGGTGGAGGGCTGGGATGGCTTTGCGAGAGAAGAAGTGGCGACTGGGTAGGTCATAGCGTGGTACTGCATAGGCCATGAGTTCGCGGAAAGCTGTGCTTTCCACAAACCGAAAGGGCATAATCTCAAACGAGATTAGTTTGGCAATGTGGGCGTTCAAACCCAGTGTACGCGGATGAGAGACTGAGTACTTTCTTGACCTACTCATAGTGTCTGGGTGAGCTGGACTTGAGAGCTGCATATGGTGGAAGTAGCGGTGGACAGGGCGGACTGAGAGAGGGTTGATGATGGTGATGGAGTTGGTGTTCTTTCTGATGGCCTAGAATCAGTCTTTCGTTGATATAACAGTGGGATTCCCTGACTGCTGTGGTCTTGCAACGACACCTAAACATTTGCTGCTGTGTTAACCGGTGGGCTTACAGTGGGGGCAACAATGTAGCGTTGCTGACTACCTTCGTTGTGATCAGTTGCACATGTGGCACTTGAGGTTTGGTGTTGTGTCCACGCTTGCAAGTGCATGCTGGTTAAATGTCTAAGCATGCAACTGGTATTCAAATTTTTCAGATTTTTCCCTCGGCTAAAGGTCTTTGCGCACTTCTTACAGATAACCTTGGCCTGATCATGAGGATTTTGATCAAAAAAGTGCCACACTGCACTCTTCCTACTTTGGCAGACATTTTGCGGCCTAGCACGCTGTGATCTTTTGACCCTCTGGACAAGCTGTCCAGCAACTCTTTTGATGTTTGGAACCTGTCTTTGGAGTGCTCCGGGCCTGCCAGATAACAGCTGTTGCGATGTCGATGTCTGCTGTGGATGCTCCTCATCTGAGCTATTGGAAGCAGCACCCTCTTCCCCCAATGGATGCCAATCTGGGTCAACAACTGGGTCATCCATCACCTCCTCTTCTATGTCATGTGCACCTTTCTCTGTGTCACCGTGTATGGTGGTATAGTGTGCGGGAAGGGGCACCTGAGTCTCATCAGGGTCAAAATCTGGCTCTGTACACTGCGAGGACAATGTAGTGCTCTGAGTGAATGTACCAGCAGAATCATCCATCAGCGGCTGTGCATCAGTGCACTCCATGTCAGATTCATCTTGGCCTGGGTAATTCACCATTTCACTTGATAATCCAGGCATGGTATGTGAAAACAGCTCCATGGAGTAATCAGTAGTATGGCCTGCGTCATCCTTAAATCTTGGTTGGGGTGAAGGACACAAGGAAAGGTGTGGTTCATGAACATGAGCCTCCAATGACGACTCAGTGCTTTTACTTTTTACAACTGAAGAAGAGGAGGCGATAGAGCTGGAGGCTGAGTCAGCAATGTAAGACAAAACTTTTTCCTGATGCTCTGCCTTTAAAAGCGGTTTGCCAACTCCTAGAAAACTAAGCGTTCGAGGCCTTATGTAGCCAGACGATGACGCAGGGTCAGCACCTCCTGCATTCGGCCCTATTTTGCTCTTGCCACTACCATCAGATCCACCACCAACACCATCATTACCAGCTGCCAACCCCCGCCCAATTCCACGGCCTCTTCCACCAGCCTTCCTCATTTTTGGTAGAAATGTAGACAAAATCCAACAAACTATATAGTAATGTAAAACAAGGTACAAGGTGTCTATAGGACAGGGGAGATTTAGAATTTCTGCACATACTTGTGGACAGTGGACACTTTTGGATTGTGTGAGGCCCACTGATATCTGAGCGCTATGTGACACGCTCGATGGCACAGCTGCCTGTGACCAAAGTGATGAGAGGATAATGGAGATTTTGAATCTCTGCGCACACTTTTGGACACTGGACACTTGTGGATTGTGTGAGGCCCACTGATATCTGAGCGCTATGTGACACGCTCGATGGCACAGCTGCCTGTGACCAAAGTGACGAGAGGATAATGGAGATTTTGAATCTCTGCGCACACTTTTGGACACTGGACACTTGTGGATTGTGTGAGGCCCACTGATATCTGAGCGCTATGTGACACGCTCGATGGCACAGCTGCCTGTGACCAAAGTGACGAGAGGATAATGGAGATTTTGAATCTCTGCGCACACTTTTGGACACTGGACACTTGTGGATTGTGTGAGGCCCACTGATATCTGAGCGCTATGTGACAGGCTCGATGGCACAGCTGCCTGTGACAAAAGTGACGAGAGGATAATGGAGATTTTGAATCTCTGCGCACACTTTTGGACACTGGACACTTGTGGATTGTGTGAGGCCCACTGATATCTGAGCGCTATGTGACAGGCTCGATGGCACAGCTGCCTGTGACAAAAGTGACGAGAGGATAATGGAGATTTTGAATCTCTGCGCACACTTTTGGACACTGGACACTTGTGGATTGTGTGAGGCCCACTGATATCTAAGCGCTATGTGACAGGCTCGATGGCACAGCTGCCTGTGACAAAAGTGACGAGAGGATAATGGAGATTTTGAATCTCTGCGCACACTTTTGGACACTGGACACTTGTGGATTGTGTGAGGCCCACTGATATCTGAGCGCTATGTGACACGCTCGATGGCACAGCTGCCTGTGACAAAAGTGACGAGAGGATAATGGAGATTTTGAATCTCTGCGCACACTTTTGGACACTGGACACTTGTGGATTGTGTGAGGCCCACTGATATCTGAGCGCTATGTGACACGCTCGATGGCACAGCTGCCTGTGACCAAAGTGACGAGAGGATAATGGAGATTTTGAATCTCTGCGCACACTTTTGGACACTGGACACTTGTGGATTGTGTGAGGCCCACTGATATCTGAGCGCTATGTGACACGCTCGATGGCACAGCTGCCTGTGACCAAAGTGACGAGAGGATAATGGAGATTTTGAATCTCTGCGCACACTTTTGGACACTGGACACTTGTGGATTGTGTGAGGCCCACTGATATCTGAGCGCTATGTGACAGGCTCGATGGCACAGCTGCCTGTGACCAAAGTGACGAGAGGATAATGGAGATTTTGAATCTCTGCGCACACTTTTGGACACTGGACACTTGTGGATTGTGTGAGGCCCACTGATATCTGAGCGCTATGTGACAGGCTCGATGGCACAGCTGCCTGTGACAAAAGTGACGAGAGGATAATGGAGATTTTGAATCTCTGCGCACACTTTTGGACACTTGTGGATTGTGTGAGGCCCACTGATATCTGAGCGCTATGTGACAGGCTCCATGGCACAGCTGTGACCAAAGTGACGAGAGGATAATGGAGATTTTGAATCTCTGCGCACACTTTTGGACACTGGACACTTGTGGATTGTGTAAGGCCCACTGATATCTGAGCGCTATGTGACACGCTCGATGGCACAGCTGTGACAAAAGTGACTAGAGGATAAGGGAGATTGGATTGATTTTAAAAAAGCAGTTTGCGGAGCAGTGGGTAAACAGCAATGCCAGCGTGTCAGGAAGCCTTAAAAGGCAGCCCAACAACCAACACCACTGATACACCACAATATAGCCTCCCCTTGCACTGCACACACAGTGACTTGTGTGTTGTGCAGGCCAAATCGCTAGCAGCAGAAGCAGTTTTTTTGTCTTCTTCCCTACCTAACGCTCTCCCTACAGAATCAGCAGCAACCTCTCCCTATACTAAGATCGGCAGAAGTAAGATGGCGGTCGGCGTGCACGCCCTTTTATACCCCCTGTGACGCCCACCAAAGCAAGCCAATCACTTGCATGCCCTTCTGAAAGATGGTGGTGACCCGTGCCTAGGTCATCACATTGCCCACAGTGTCCGTGGATCCTGATTGGCTGAAAAAGAGCGCAAAAACTTTTGAAACGCGACTTTGGCGCGTAAGTCGCCGACCTCGTGGCCGACCTCATCCTAGGGTCGGGTTTCGTTTCATGAAACCCGACTTTGCCAAAAGTCGGCGACTTTTGAATTTTTTCGACCCGTTTCGCTCAACTCTAATCAAGACACAATCAAAGGAGTGGTTCTGCAGGTGGGGACCACATCTCAGTACCATCAGCTTTCTGGCTGATGTTTTGGTCACTTTTGAATGTTGGTTGTGCTTTCACACTTGTGGTAGCATGAGATAGACTCTACAACCCACACAAGTGGCTCAAGTGCAGCTCATCCAGGAGGGCACTTCAATGCGAGCTGGTTTGCTGTGTCTGTCAGCTTAGTGTCCAGAGGCGCTACCAGGAGACAGGCCAGTAAACCAGGAGACGTGGAGGGGGCTGTAGGAGGGCAACAATCCAGCAGCAGGACCGCTACCTCATCCTTTGTGCAAGGAGGAACAGGAGGAGCACTACCAGAGCCCTGCAAAATGACCTCCAGCAGGCCACAAATGTGCATGTGTCTGCACAAACGGTTAGAAACTGACTCCATGAGGATGGTCTGAGGGCCCGACGTCCACAGATAGGGGTTGTGCTCACAACCCAACACCGTGCAGGACGCTTGCCATTTGCCACAGAACACCAGGAGTGGCAAATTCGCCACTGGTGCCGTGATCTTCACAGATGAAAGCAGGTTCACACTGAGCACATGTGAAAGACGTGACAGTCTGGAGACGCCGTGAAGAGCGATCTGCTGCCTGCAACATCCTTCAGCATGACCGGTTTGGCAGTGGGTCAGTAATGGTGTGGGGTGGCATTTCTTTGGAGGGCCGCACAGCCCCCCATGTGCTCGCCAGAGATAGCCTGACTGCCATTAGGTACCGAGATGAGATCCTCAGACCCCTTGTGAGACCATATGCTGGTGCGGTTGGCCCTGGGTTCCTCCTAATACAGGACAATGTCAGACCTCATGTGGTTGGAGTGTGTCAGCAGTTCCTGCAAGATGAAGGCATTGAAGATATGGACTGGCCCGCCCATTCCCCAGACCTGAATCTGATTGACCACATCTGGGACATCATGTCTCGCTCCATCCACCACCGTCACGTTGCACCACAGACTGTCCAGGAGTTGGCGGATGCTTTAGTCCAGGTCTGGGAGGAGATCCCTCAGGAGACCATCCGCTGCCTCATCAGGAGCATGCCCAGGCATTGTAGGGAGGTCATACAGGCCCATGGAGGCCACACACAATACTGAGCATCATTTTGACTTGTTTCCAGGACATTACACTCCACTTTAATTTTGTGTGTGACTCCAAATCCAGGCCTCCATTGGTTAATAAATTTGATTTCCATTGATGATTTTTGTGTCATTTTGTTGTCAGCACATTCAAGTTTGTACAGAACAAAGTATTCAATGAGAATATTTCATTCATTCAGATCTAGGATGTGTTGTTAGAGTGTTCCCTTTATTTTTTTGAGCAATGTAGTTTGTTATTATTTATCATGTTTTGAAGCCTTATGTCCTCATTTAATTAGCTTTTCTACTTTCCACTGTATCATGGCTAAAGAAACACTTTGAAATATAAAGTCTAAGAGGTTTCCTACAAAACAGGTGAAACATGGAAAATATCCCTGGTGCTTCACAGTTTCATACCGTTTTCATTGCCAAAAGTCAATGTATAAAAAAAAAATTCAGACAGTCTACCTAATTCAGTGAAAAAAATGAAGGAATTAGGATAAAATTAGGAGAACATCAAAGAAAAAAAAATTGGTCCATTTCCCTGTTGACACTCATACTGATATATAAATGCAACCTAAGGCCGGATACACACAACTATGTTTCGCCGAGTTCAGACTCCAGTACACAGACCAGCCAGGAGTCTCCGGACCCAAACTCAACAAACTTATAGGAATATAGGAAAGTGTCGCGTTTGGATGAAGAGAGCGGCAGTGCGTACTTGGACTGTTAAACATATGTACAGTGGGGCAAAAAAGTATTTAGTCAGTCAGCAATAGTGCAAGTTCCACCACTTAAAAAGATGAGAGGCGTCTGTAATTTACATCATAGGTAGACCTCAACTATGGGAGACAAACTGAGACAAAAAAATCCAGAAAATCACATTGTCTGTTTTTTTTTCATTTTATTTGCATATTATGGTGGAAAATAAATAAGTATTTGGTCAGAAACAAGCAATCAAGATTTCTGGCTCTCACAGACCTGTAACTTCTTCTTTAAGAGTCTCCTCTTTCCTCCACTCATTACCTGTAGTAATGGCACCTGTTTAAACTTGTTATCAGTATAAAAAGACACCTGTGCACACCCTCAAACAGTCTGACTCCAAACTCCACTATGGTGAAGACCAAAGAGCTGTCAAAGGACACCAGAAACAAAATTGTAGCCCTGCACCAGGCTGGGAAGACTGAATCTGCAATAGCCAACCAGCTTGGAGTGAAGAAATCAACTGTGGGAGCAATAATTAGAAAATGGAAGACATACAAGACCACTGATAATCTCCCTCGATCTGGTGCTCCACGCAAAATCCCACCCCGTGGGGTCAGAATGATCACAAGAACGGTGAGCAAAAATCCCAGAACCACGCGGGGGGACCTAGTGAATGAACTGCAGAGAGCTGGGACCAATGTAACAAGGCCTACCATAAGTAACACACTACGCCACCATGGACTCAGATCCTGCAGTGCCAGACGTGTCCCACTGCTTAAGCCTGTACATGTCCGGGCCCGTCTGAAGTTTTCTAGAGAGCATTTGGATGATCCAGAGGAGTTTTGGGAGAATGTCCTATGGTCTGATGAAACCAAACTGGAACTGTTTGGTAGAAACACAACTTGTCGTGTTTGGAGGAAAAAGAATACTGAGTTGCATCCATCAAACACCATACCTACTGTAAAGCATGGTGGTGGAAACATCATGCTTTGGGGCTGTTTCTCTGCAAAGGGGCCAGGACGACTGATCCGGGTACATGAAAGAATGAATGGGGCCATATATCATGAGATTTTGAGTGCAAACCTCCTTCCATCAGCAAGGGCATTGAAGATGAAACGTGGCTGGGTTTTTCAACATGACAATGATCCAAAGCACACCGCCAGGGCAACGAAGGAGTGGCTTCGTAAGAAGCATTTCAAGGTCCTGGAGTGGCCTAGCCAGTCTCCAGATCTCAACCCTATAGAAAACCTTTGGAGGGAGTTGAAAGTCCGTGTTGCCAAGCGAAAAGCCAAAAACATCACTGCTCTAGAGGAGATCTGCATGGAGGAATGGGCCAACATACCAACAACAGTGTGTGGCAACCTTGTGAAGACTTACAGAAAACGTTTGACCTCTGTCATTGCCAACAAAGGATATATCACAAAGTATTGAGATGAAATTTTGTTTCTGACCAAATACTTATTTTCCACCATAATATGCAAATAAAATGAAAAAAAAAATACAGACAATGTGATTTTCTGGATTTTTTGTCTCAGTTTGTCTCCCATAGTTGAGGTCTACCTATGATGTAAATTACAGACGCCTCTCATCTTTTTAAGTGGTGGAACTTGCACTATTGCTGACTGACTAAATACTTTTTTGCCCCACTGTATGTGTAACCGGCCATAGTAAGAAGTGCAGAAAAAGGCGCGCTCATGTTGAATACAGAATACTCTATGTATCTATTTCAGCCTATTTTTAATTTCAAGTGGGGGTTTTCAATCCTTTTCTGGAAAAATATAACTAGAAAATATTTTTATGACAAGTATTTCAGAAGAAAGGCAACACAGAATAGCCACATATTATGGGATGAAAATTGGATTCGACATGCTAATACAGGTGTAGGTTTCCCCAAACCTTTTTTTTTTTTTAAAAAAAGTATTTGGCTTTCTTCCCAATAACATGATGAGATTCCGTTTTGCAGTTAAATGGGTTATACAGTATTAGAGAATCATGACATTCTCTCAGTTTCGTCTTCTATTACACCTCTGCTCCACTGAAGTGATTAGGGCTCAGCTGCAGTACCACACACAACCTGTAGGTGTGCCATTATTTTTGGAAATGCTTTTCTACCTACAGAACAAATTCTAAACTTCTGGGTGTGTAAACTGTCTCTTCGGAGAGGAAGCTTCTTCCAATAGGTGGCGCTAGAGTTCTAGTCCTCTTCCTCTCTGAAGAGACAATTTACATATTTAGTTTCCCAGAGGAGCATGCATGGCTTTAAGTCTCCTCACTCTGACATGCCAGGCTTGTCACTCTCCACAAGGAGAAATGTTACCCTTTAGACCCCAAACTTCTGCATAAAAGCTGTAGGACAATAGGTTAACATTTAGAATCGCATTTGTTACGGGTGGTTAAACTTTATGAAGTTGTGATATAAACAGTTTACAGCAGCACCAGGGTTCAGACATCATTTAATATTCAAAGTGGAATGATACCCTTTTAATTCTATATTCCCTTTACTTTCTTCTACAACATTAATAGAAAAAAATTGCTCTATTAATCTGAAATCTGATAATTTAAAAAAATAGTCCTAATGAAGCATTAGTAGAAAAAAAAAAAATCAAAACAGTTTGAATATGGTTTCGATAACCCCTGAAAAATATAAAGAATTATATGAATAAGGGAAATATTCAGCGGAGCTAAAAGGATAAAGGATGGCTGTAATAAGAAAGAACTTGCTTTCTACAGTCTTTATTTCTTGCTTCTACGAGAAGATCACTTTTCCTCCGCTGGTCAGTGGTATGGAGAAGACGCCAAAATTTGTATTAGATCGTTGGAGAAACATTAACATAACAATAAACGTAATTTCCTGTTTAATTAGTGGTAAAATAAATCAGTGAAGTTGTAATGATTAAAAGCATCTTCAGTTCATTCCAAGTCAAACGGGAGTCTGCGTTTCACATGCCGGCTTAGGGCTTGTTTACCTAATCGAGGTGGGGTTCCTCATTTAGCAAAAGCGGAGACACCTCTGGCTCTTGTCTCAGGAAGACCACAGGGGGCTACGACCACTTGTTTTCAGTCAACTGGCCCACACAGAGTTGTCGGGCAGAGTGCAGATTCTTGGGAGCTTGAAACGACAGTAATCAAAGATGAAAATTGAACATGTCACTTGTCACAGATTCTTCAAGGCTCACGGTATATGGAGTGTATGTCTCTTCTAGCATTCGTTTCCATACTTTTACTGGTAAAAAAAAAGATTAAGAAAATAGAGTTATATGTATAACAGATTATGGCCATTCCACTCTAAGGAGCCAATTCATCAAGCAATTTTTCCAGAATTCTGTTGTAAAACTGCTTGACAAATGTAGCTACTATTACCGTTTTTAAGCCAAGCGTGCCTTGCTCCATCAACTTTTTGAAAAGGGCTTGCAGCTTGGCCAAATAAGCCCAACAGATTCATTAAAATTTATGTTGAATCTATTTTTATTGAAAAAACAAAAAGACAAAGATAACATACAAGACATCAAACATTGTACACCAAGCAGTGCAAGGTCGCAGTATAGTCAGCCTCGTATAAGACCGAAACCTCTTCTGAGACAGGGGCTCGTAGTGTCCAAGTAGGGTGAATGTTGGTATAGGGTTCATATGCACTACCATGTACAAGAATCAATCCAAGTAATTGGCACTACAGGTTGATACACTCAACTATATAAACATTTGTTATACATTACTTATGTTCAATGGAACAGGCTGGAGAGATATCATTCCTCCCCAAGTATCATCTGGTACAGTAGTAGTATATAATGGTCAGACGCAAGAAAACAATAATTGTAAACATACGTAGCAACATCTTTACAGGTATCAGCAGAGGTGTACTTCAGAAGAAGAAGGAAAGAGACAAGAAAAGGGTGGGGGGGGAGAGCACGAAGGTGGTTAAGTGGGAAGATTAGGGGTAATAGGTTTTCAACCACATGTCCGAAACCTATGAGAGGGCAGGAACAAAACAAAACAAAAAAAAAAAAAAAAAGGGGGGGGGGGGAGCGGACACCAGAGCTCCACACCAACCTCTATGAAGCCTCCTCAACCAGTTGAGATAGTTCGGTAGTTTCCTTGAACATGATTCAAAGATGACGCACACGGATGAAGCGGGTGTTGTCCCCTTCCATTTCAGCCAACAGTTCCTCCATACGGAAGATGTCTGCGAATTCCGATACCCATTCCGCCATAGTTGGCAGTGTCGCCGTGCACCAATGGCGCGGAATTATCATGCGTGCTGCGGCGATACAGAACCAGAGAAGGCTCCGTTTCTGAGTGGATATGGGTCCCAGAAGGATCGACAAGATGGCAATTTGCGGGAGGGGGAACATAATCTCCAGAAATTCTATGATAAGCTGAGAACACCTTCTTCCAGAAGTGTCGTATAGCGGAGCACTGCCACCATATATGGAATAGTGTGCCTCTTTCAGTTCCACACCGCCAACAGGTGTCATCTACTGACGGGAAAATGGACTTCAGTCTGACAGCGGACAGATACCATCTGGTCAGTATCTTAAAATTTTTCTCCTGTGCGCCCCCGGTGACATTTTGTGTGTGAAAAGGTAAGCCTCATCAAGATCCTCAGCAGAGAATTTATATCCCATCTCCTCTTCCCACGCTCGGATGTAACTCGGAATCGCTTCCGGGTCATCAGTGTGAAATTCCTTATATAAAAGAGAAATCAGATGAGAGGGAGGGTCCTGCTGCTGTAGTAAATTTTCCAACCGTGTCATGGGGGTGGCGAGAATTGCGGTCAACCATATGTCCCCGGACAAACGACCTCAATTGATTGTATTCCATCCAGGAGAGCGCCCTAGTGGGAAACTGTTCCCGTAAGGTTTCAAAAGATGGGATATCCCCTCCCACCAGAACCTGTCCCAGGCGTAAGTCCATACTAATATGCCAACCCAAAAATTGGTCTCTGTGACGACCAGGAGGAAAATCTGGATTACCAAAAATTGGTGTCAACGGGTTCAGGGCGCTGATCAATTTCTTTTTAATTTTCAAACGGTTCCAGAGCTGAAGAGCTTCTCGCGCCAAAAAGCCTGTGGATCCCCCAGAGTCGTCTGCAGCAAAGTCATAGCGTCGGATCCATGGGAGGTGTCGTAGAGGGATATTAAAGGATGTCTGTTCCAGTTGAACCCATTGCTTGGAACGGTGGCCGAATTGCCAGTCGAATAAACGTACAAGTATGGAGGCCCGATGGTAGAGTTCTAGGTCAGGGAGGCCTGCACCGCCTCTAAACTTCGGGGTACAGAGTTATTAAAATTTATGCCACAAAACTGGCATGTCAAATATACGCCACCCTCTGCCTGGCACACACTTCTGGCAGTGGAGCGGATCAGTTGAAAAATGCGTCAAATTCATTAAAAAGGTGCCAGGCACTTAATGGATTTGGCGCATCTTACTCCACCACAATGTTTATGAAGACTGGTGTATAAAACGCCATAATTAATGTTGTTTGGTATTAAGTATGGATCTTCGGACCTGTGTCCATTATGAAACAGGAGTCCAAGTGTCCTGAAACGGATTATACTGTCCAGAGTGTTAAATACTCTAAGAAATCCATGGGTAAAAAATACACTAGCGCCTAAGGGAATGGTGAGGGAAGAATACTAGAAGCTGCTGGCCGATACAAGGGTCCTGTGTGATCTCCCGTAAGAGGGGGAATTGAGAACAGTAAATAGTACTGATGCGCTAAGATTGGGGGACTGATTGGGGGAGTGCAGTTCCTTCCTACTGCACTCCCCCAATCTATTAGCGCGGCAGTCCTATTCACTATAGTCTTATAAATCACTTTTTCGAGAAATCTTCACTACCTTCTACGTTCTCATTGTAAGCTTAATCCAATACAATGCCACTTTTATTTTTGCTTTATTTTGAAATGGCGACTGAGAAGCCAACATCATTCTGGACCCCATGATTGTTAAGATCTTAAAACTCCTTTTGTTTGTGACAGTGTACCATACAGTATACAAACCAAGCAAGAGGTATAGCGAATATCTGTGTTGGTCTTCAATGTCTCTGAAACAGTTACATGTTCTTGGAATAAAAAACTGATGTTCTTGAAGACGTGACTATTTCTCACATTGGACCGATTAGATTATGTGTAAATGTCTATAAGGTAAGCTGGTCTGAGAATATCAAGTATTTGGGGGACACTCACTGTAATTTGGCTCCTCTGTCTCTTCCATGGCAGATTCTGTAGTATCTTCCAAAGACTCTGGCTGGATGTCTTCTGAGACAGTTTCCACATCATTTTCTTCGCCCTCATTGTCTTTCTGTTGCGATTGTAATGAGTTAATCATATCCTTATAATCTTGTCTTGCCTTCATAGTGAGATCGTATAATTTGTGAAAATGGTCCTGCAACACATACCAGATGTGATATTAAATATCCGATTGACAGCCCATAGAGCAGCACTCCCT
The DNA here is from genome assembly GCF_039654945.1 of Dendrobates tinctorius. Lineage (NCBI taxonomy): Eukaryota > Metazoa > Chordata > Amphibia > Anura > Dendrobatidae > Dendrobates > Dendrobates tinctorius. The sequence goes on along the minus strand of NW_027361712.1, from coordinate 8,864,416 downwards.
GGGCTCACTTTTGCTCAAATAGCCTTGGCAATAAAATTATAAAATGCCTGGGGGCAAAATTACCATACAGTTCCTACAATAATTTTTCTAATATTTAACAATTTGGGTGGAAATCTTAAACTAATGAACATCATGTAATAATTTACATCCAGAATTAATCTATTTAAAGGGAACTAAACTATTAATATGGACATATATGTTATAGACTGTATAGCGCAATGCCTGTATGTCTCATAGGAGATGCCTAGTTGTAGATAAATCATCTTTTATCACTATATGTAAATTACCTCTTCCTGGCTCTGGGCAGGACGTTGCCTGGAAGAGAACTCTGCCTCCAGAGATTATTGTACATGAAAGATGAGTTACCAGTGCGATGTGTAATGGCCGCTCTCTGCTCTCCTGTGGTGACAGATTCCCTTTTAAAGTTCATTCAGAAGATAATCACGTGCATTAAAAAGGACCTGTCATCAGGTCTCAAGTGATCAGCTTTTTTAATCTTATTTCTTCCCACTGCTCCTCTAAGTAAGGCTAGTTTCACATTAGCGTTTTTTTGCGCAGCGCATCGGGCGCATAAAAAACGCAAAGAAAAACGCAAAACAAACGCGCGTTTTTTTAACGTCATGCGCACGCTGATGTGTAAAAAAAACGCAGCGTTGTTTGCGTTTTACATGCGTTTTTGCATGCGTTTGCGTTTTTTATGCGCATGCGTTTTTAAGTGTGACGTTTTTTCCATTGTCTAGAGCAGGGGTCCCCAACCGCCGGTCCGCGGCCCAGCACCGGGCCGCTGCAGTGCCCTTGCCGGTCCGCGGACACAAGGGGAGCCAGGGGCGGTCAGTGGCGTAGCAGGGGCTGGGGCGGCGCACAGCAGCTCTTAGCGGCGGGCAGGGAGCGATCAAGCAGCTCCGCTGCCTGCAAGAGGGAATAGCAGGAGCGGAGCTGCAAGGACCCGTCCAGCTTCCTGCCCGCCGCCCGCGCTTCCTGTCTCTGACTGACACAGAGAGGAGCGCGGCCGCTGCTGTGTCAGTGCGAGGAAGCGCGGGCGGCGGGCAGGTGAGAGGAGAGAGGTGGTGTCTGTGTGTATATGTATGTCTGTCTGTGTGTGTGTGTATAATGTGTGTACATGTATGTCTGTGTGTGTGTGTATAATGTGTGTACATGTATGTCTGTCTGTGTGTGTGTGTGTATAATGTGTGTACATGTATGTCTGTGTGTGTGTGTATAATGTGTGTGTGTGTGTGTGTGTGTGTGTGTGTTGGTCTGTGTTTGTGTAGCCTGGCCCTGGAGGAGATGGGGACATGAGGAGAAGGCCATGAGGGGAGTGATGGGGTGAAGGCAATGATGGGGAGAGGGGAGTGATGGGGTGAAGGCAGTGATGGGGAGAAGGGAGTGATGGGGTGAAGGCAATGATGGGGAGAAGGGAGTGATGGGGTGAAGGCAATGATGGGGAGAGGGGAGTGATGGGGTGAAGGCAATGATGGAGAGACGGCAGTGATGGGGTGAAGGCAATGATGGGGAGAAGGGAGTGATGGGGTGAAAGCAATGATGGGGAGAAGGGAGTGATGGGGTGAAGGCAATGATGGAGAGACGGCAGTGATGGGGTGAATGCAATGATGGGGAGATGGCAGTGATGGGGTGAAGGCAATGATGGAGAGACAGCAGTGATGGGGTGAAGGCAATGATGGGGAGACAGCAGTGATGGGGTGAAGGCAATGATGGGGAGACAGCAGTGATGGGGTGAAGGCAATGATGGAGAGATGGCAGTGATGGGGTGAAGGCAATGATGGAGAGATGGCAGTGATGGGGTGAAGGCAATGATGGGGAGAGGGGAATGATGGGGTGAAGGCAATGATGGGGAGACAGCAGTGATGGGGAGAAGGCAATGATGGGGAGAAGGGAGTGATGGGGTGAAGGCAATG